>NW_024543087.1:6705833-8164166 GCF_018167655.1 Microtus oregoni
AACGGAAGGTGAGTGTACCAGGGTCAGAATAAGCTCAGACAAGCCCCACAGAGACAACTAAACAAGAGCGATCCCAGAAAGCAGGGGGGGCGGGGGCGGCCAGAGAGCCTCCTTGCTGCCGCGGCGCTGATTCTGGTGCCTCTGAACAGGATGTTTTGTTCCTGTGTGTGGTGGTACAGTGAAGTCAGAGGTGCTCACGAGCGCTCCTTTGATGTCTACCTTTCCTGTGGGAAGCTCGTTTCCAAGATAAAACTTTGTCACTGTGCTCCATGGAAAACGAGCCTCCAGGAGACTCACAGCAGAGTTCTGAGGAGAAAGGAACGTTCCAGGGAGGTGTTTTAAAATCCTCCATGCCACATATAATCAGTGCGAAGTTTACATGTATAGTGACTGCACATTGGAGCTTTAAGACCTCAAAGGCACAAGCCCATTATGAGAGCAAACAGTGATTTAAAGCAGTTTTTTCTCAGAGAAAAGAATCAAAAAGGATAGATGCCAGAGTTCCCCCCCCACACACTTATTTGTGAGAAAATGTGCTCTTGATTGGCGTCTACCAAAGACCGTATTTAGCATAGCATAGTTTGGATGGTTAATGAATGTTCAGAATAGGAATTTGAAACATTTGGGGTTATATCCCCAGGCAGTTTTCCCAATACCACTTTTATTCTTTGTAATATCTGGAACACGAGACTGAGAATGGAAATAATTGCATGGGTTTGCTTGCTCTTTCTCCCTTGAGTCTGAGCACACATCCCCTCTATCATCAATAACAACTGTCCTCCTGAGTCCTTCACTTCCATTTTCAGTCATAGGGACCAAAGTGTGTGTGTATGCATGCTCATGTATGTGCAAGTATGTGAACTAAGAGGCCAGAGGCTGACATGGACATCTTCTTCCATTTCTCTCCACTTTGGTTTTTGCAAGGAGTTCTTTCACTGAACCCAGGTCTCGGCAAACAGGTTAGACAAGCCAGGCAGTAGCATCAGGGATCCTCCTCCCTCTCCTATTCAGCCTCAAGGTTACAGCACATGCTGCCTTACCTACCTATTCAAAAGGATGATGGGACTCTGAACCTGGGTCCCCATGCTTGCAGGGCAGGGCCTTCTAGCTGCAATGGCCGCAGTCAACCCCTCTCTGAATATTTCTCTCTGGGATTCTCCTAGACGCGTGGCTCTCCACATCTGGAACGTCTCTGTGCCTAATTCCGACCCATGTACCAAGATGAAAAGGCTACATTTTCATTTCCACAAGCTTTTCTTTTTGTGTGTGTTTGATTCTTTCCCGTCACACGCCGTGCACCGTGGCGCTTGGTAACAAGACACCGCGTGGATAGGAAGCTTGCTGGGAACCATCAGACCATGACAACTTAATAGTGCCTCAGCAATGTGTCCGGTGTATCTAGGCAGCGTAATTTCATATGCTACTTAGGCAAATAAAAACAAGAAACAACACCATTATACAGCAGACACTGATTTCAGGCTCCACTGGCAAGCGAGAAACGCTGCCCTGTCACATAAACACGGAGGAGTGCCTTCTGCTATGCCCTGTTGAGGCGGAAGCATCGTGGTCATGTAATAACTCAGTTAATGCATTTGCATTCAACTGGACGAAGATACCTAATAAGACAAATGAGCGACAAGAATCAGAATGCACCATCGCTCGGCACAGATATATGTTACCTCTCTATGTGGCCAGAGCAGTGTTTGAGGCACCCGGCAATGTTTTGCAGACATAGCTTATACTAAACAGCCTGGCACTTAAATCATACTAAGGACCCTAGAGTGTGCATAGATTACTTTTCTACCCTGGGATCTTTGTTATTATATAAAGATTACTGAGCATCCATTACTAGCTGGCAGTTTTAGGGAGTCGCAGAGTGTATCAATTATCTCTCTCGGCTTGACAGAAATAACTTAAGGAAGGAAAGGTTTGGTGTGGCCCACAGTTCAAGGGGATCACTCCATCATGGTGAAGAGGATACAGCAACAGGCATAGGATGCTGGTTGTAACAGCAGGAGGCTCACTGGTCACATTGTACCCATAGCCAGGAAGCAGGGAGTAAATAGGACTTGGGATCAGGCTGTAAAAACCCAATTCTAGCCCGGAGTGACCCACCTTCTCCAGTGAGGATCTGCAGCCTATAGTTTCTGTGACCTTCACAAACAGTGCCCCCATCTGGCCAACAAGCATTCAAACACATGAGCCTGCCAGGGACATTCCACACCTAGACCACAACACAAGCACACTGGGAAGTATGGTGGGGGAATTTGCGCATGCTGTCTTGGAGCCTTACAGTAGTATCACTTGGCTCAGGGAATTTAACTTTCTGGTACAATACTAGGTAATTCTGATTGTTGAGGAAGACATGTAAGGAAAAATTCCTCTGTCTTTAAACACCTCAGTAGGGTTCCATTAGGACCTCTTAAAGGACCAGGTACTGACCTTCTTTGGCAGGGAGTCAAACATGGCAGGAAATTACATTGGTCACATTTTATCTTTCATGAGAATCAGGGGAGGGAGGAGCTTTGCTGCATGGTTTGTCCGTGGAATGAAGTATAAAAATAGCAAAAGTGGGGTTCTTTAGTTCAGAGCTTCTAGGGATTTCTATTTGGTGTTTCTTCATTCCCCACAAGGAGAAGGCGTGATACAGGATGTGTGTGGAACAATGCCTGTGTGACCTTAAGGATTAAAAGCTATTTAGGGCAGCGCCTATATAGGAATATTTACATGGAAAATAGAAAATATTGGACAGGCCTGTGCACATTGATAGCAAGGATCAAGAAAAAAAAGAACTGAGAAATAATGACTATTGATTGCAATGTGTGTGTGTGTGTGTGTGTGTGAGAGAGAGAGAGAGAGAGAGAGAGAGAGAGAGAAAGAGAGAGAGAAGGAGAGAGAGAAGGAGAGAGAGAGAGATCTGTTCTGTCCTGGTCCTCGGCCCAATGGTTTAGTAGAAGAGCTAGAACTGACTAAAGACTTCAGCTGAAGCAGAGGTTCTGCAAGGTCCTTTCCCTGGGTCAGATGGGGTAGGGGAAAGAATGGTGGGGCTGCTGGGAGACTTCGGATTTGCCAGCATCCTCCGCATCTGAAGTTTAAGCTGGGACACAGTACCCATGAACTGACCTGCCCTTCATGTCTCAGGTTGTCAGTGAAGGTGATATGCCATCTAGAATGTTCTGCTTTTGTTTGCTTGATGGATCCGGCGTTCTTTCACCTTCAGTTGTACAGTGAAGCTGCTCAAACCTGCTCCTCCCCCAATAATCATATCAATATCCCCGTTTAATAACTCACTTGGCTCTGCTACACAGCTTTCTTATAAGTCAAACTTTGTCCCTCCCACCCCTACATTTATGGTTGGGATACCCAAGAGCCTTTGCAGATTAGAGGGAAATTAGCCATCACCGTGACAACAGAAGGCTGTAGACAGCTATCTGGTTTTAATTGGTCATCAGTCACCAGCACAGTTTGCTTAGAGTTGCTTAATTGAGTCATAATGTTAATGCATGTGAGATTTCAAGGTGGAATCATGCTTCAGTGGACTATGCTAAGAAAATCTAAAATCATTAACCCACGTTCCTCATTCTTGTTGCCTGTTGTTTGCAAGGAGATCCTGCCATGGCCGGTTGTTAGCCATGTAGGTTCTTTTGTTATGCAATGGGGGAAGCACTACTGCTAATTGTTAATTTGACTGGTTTTTTTTTTTGTTGTTGTTGTTGTTTTTGAGTGGGATTTGCTCTCTGTGCTTGACTGGTACAGAGTTTGGGAACGTCCATGGTCATCAGTGGGGCTAGATCGAGAGATACAGTTAATCAGAGGGGCGCGAGGGTGAGGGATCACAAGCTCATTTCAGTGCTCTCTCCTTTGGAAATCAGACCAGTCTTTGTTTCTGCTAATTGCAGAGAGAATGGAAAGTCATAGGGTCTTGTACTCAGCGTCATGGCCAATGCTCACAAAGTGGTAGAGACATCTAACTTCTTCTAGCCTTCTCCCTAAAAGATCAGAGAACTGGAAGTGATGTTCTCCCTCAGTGATGGGGACACAGATAGACAGCGGTCATATGGAATGTCCCTAGGTAGCTAGTTGGCCAGTCTTCTCCTCAGCAAAGTAGATTTCCTTGAAGTCGTGTGTGTGTTTGTGTATGTGTTTGGGGGTAAATGTTTTTGTGTGTGCATTCATAGGAAGGGGTGCAGGAGAGTCTTCCTTAATCCCTTCTCCACTCTATTTTCTTTTCAAAATTAACTTTTTAAATTTAATTTTAAATTATGTGTGTGTGTTTGTGAGTGTGTATGCACGTGACTGCAGTGTCCATGGAGACCAGAATAGTGTGTTACATCCCGTGGAGCTGAAGTTACAAGCAGTTTGGAGCTGCCTGACTTGGATTCTTGGAAAACTCTGACCCACTGCAAGAACAGTATTCACTTATCCATTGACCCATCTCTCTGGCCCCCACTTTGTATTTTGAGAGAGGGTCTCCCACTGAACCTGCAGCTCTCCAGTTTGGCTAGACTGGCTGACCAGAAAGCCCCAGAGAGCCTCCTGTGTTCACTCCCCAGAATTGGCAGTACAGGTGTGCCCTGCTGTGCCTGGTGATTTATCTAGGGGATCTGACCTCAGATCCTCTTGTATTTACACTTTAGCAACTGAGCCTTCCCTGCAGCCTGGGAAGGATGGCTCACCGAGAACAGTTTTAACTCTATCTAGCTGAGCAGTGACTTCAACCATTGAAGTCCTTTCATAGTTTGTGGGTATGAAGATGAAAGTTCCCTAATATATGTAGGAAGAAATATAGATAAAGCAAACGGAATTCCTACGCAGAAGAGTTGCCAGCATGGCACTTGGCTGTCTTTCATAGCAAGCCTTGGATAATGGTTATAAAACCACTGTCCTGTGTTCCCAAAGCGACAGGAGAATAATCAAATCCCCACCAGGGATTTCAAGTCAGCAGGCTCCAGAGAATGGTGCCATTTATAGCTGAGGTTAGTCCTGGAAGAGGTGGGTAAATCGACAGAGAGAAGAAGCCATGTTCAGAGCCTGACGCCACCAGGAGCCATCCCCAGGATACTCTCGTGCTTCAAGACTGCCTGCCATCCTTCCTGTTCCCACAGAAGTTCCCTTCCATTTCCGTGTAACTCCAAAAGGCAGCTCTCTGTAGTAGGAGGCTGCTTGTTTGTTTCCTGGCCACCCAGACTCCCGAAATAATCACACAGATATGTATTAATTAAATCACTACTTGGTCCATTAGCTCTAGCTTCTTATTGGCTAACCCTTACATCTTAATTTAACCCATTTCTATTAATCTTTGTATCGCCATGTGGCTATGGCTTACTGGCAAGGTTCCGGCATATATATCTTTTCCTGGTTGTGGCTACATGGCATCTCACTGACTCCGCCTTCTTTCTCCCAGCATTCAGTTTAGTTTTCCCCGCCTACTTCTATTCTGCTCTGTGTAGGCTTAAAGAATCTTTATTAACCACTGGTATTCACAGCATATGGAGAAGAATCCCATATCAGCTCTCCAAAAATACAACCCAAGTAAGAAGTGAGACTCACACAGTGCCGTCAAGGCCTCATGCCTGCTTTTTTAATGCTGGCTTTGCATTTGGACTACTTGATCTGTCTTATATTCGGGGCACGTAGGGAAATGCATATTTCTGTGGTGGTCCATTCTGTCTGTATTTGAATTTTGCAGGAGGGAATGCCATTTAGACAAGTCTGACTCAGTGAAGGGAAGGAGGCGGCTTTGTGTTTGAAGTCCTAGCCTTCTCCAATGACATTTAAAAGGGAGATGTTTGCCACCTTGTGTCTGTGCAGGCTAAGAAGCCAGCCCATCTTGAGAAGATAAATGGTTCTGAGAGATTGGCTAATATATTACCTCTGTTTTGATGCGTGCTCGCAGGAAAGAGCTGTTAAGATGGTCAACAGCGCTCCTTGTTTTCTAATGTGGCTGTATCTGCTTTGTTGAGGATGCAACATTTCCTGCGGTACTTTAGTTCCTGGAAGAGAGCAAAGCTAGAATGGAGTGAGTGACAGAAACCTAACAGTGCTCTCCAGCCCTACCACCCTCTTCCAGAACAAACCAGAAATCTCTCTTCTGGTGCCCTGACACAGCAAACCTCCCAATAGCTTAATGTTTGCTCATGGATGAGATTCTTTGGGTCTAGTAATAGAATGTCCCTTTCTGTGGGCTTTAGAGCTAATGCCCAAAAGGGATAGTTCTTTTGCAAGGACAGGAATGTGGGCTATGGCCACTTATATTTGGTCAGATTAAAGGAGTTGAGGACTTAGGCTTCCTCATGTTTTGCTTCTAGGATTCACAGGAAGGGGTGGGGTATGGCAGCAGCTAAAGTTCTGGCCATGTGAGCAGCAGGTGGAAGGACCAGAGTTCAGATCCCTGGATACACATAAGGGCCAGTCGAATGTGGTAGCCCCCTTGTATTCCAGTTTTTGGAAGGTAGAGATAGGGGATCCCTGGAATGAGCAAGCTATGCAGAGATATTTAATTGGTCTGCTCTGGCCCAATTAAGAGAAAACTAATCAATAGTTGAAACAGAGAACAATTGAGAAAGACTCCAACTTCAGACTCATGCCACCCCACCCGTTCACACACACATATATGTATGCCCACTCACACGTGAACATACACACACACACACACACACACACACAGAGAGAGAGAGAGAGAGAGAGAGAGAGAGAGAGAGAGAGAGAAAAGGGGAGGGGGAGAAACAACATGAGAGAAATAACTTGTGGTCAGGTTGGAATCTGGTGACTGTGAAAGCAAGCTAAGTTTTGGAAAAATACTTCAGAAGTATATGATTTTAAACATTTATTTAATCTTCTTGATAAAGGTATACCATACAAACAAATCAGGGGGAGAATGAATATCAGGATATAATTTTTTAAATAAATAAAAGTTAAAATTTTCATGTTTGTGTGTGTGTGCCCACTTGCCTGTATGTGCACCCACAGATACCAGAAGAGGGCACTAGAACTCCTGGGGCTGGAGCCGCAGGAAGGTCCCAGGAACACACACAGATCTTCAGCAAGAGCAGCCAGTGCTCTTAACCACTGAGCCATCTCTCCAGCCCCAGGATATTAGTTTTTGAAATAAGATCAAATTAAACTGGCTTACAATGATAAAGGGAATATATAGGTTCATGTGTGTGACCTCAGAAGGCCAGAGGTGAGTCAGGCTTCCGGTGACATTTGACCTAGAGTCATTAGGACTGTGACTGTATTGCTCTTGGCTCTCTTGTCCCTGCCCCCACTGCTCCATATCTGGTATCATTTTGATCTGGTTGTCTCCATAGTAACAAAGGGCTGCTGTGGTTCCTAGCCTTCTCCTGTCCACATGTGACCCTGCTCAGACAAGGGGATTGTATCCTTGAGAGAGCATGAGATTCATTCTGCTCGACTGACGAATGTGGGTCACCCACGGACCTGTGACGGGGTTCATATTTCCAGAATCAATCTGACTGTCACATGTTAGTGGAAGATGTCAGAGGGATCTGAATAGGTACTTGGGGATACAGCCAACAGGTAGCCAAGAAGTGGGAGTCCCCTCTCCTCTGTGTGCTGTGATTACCATTAATGAATAAAGAATCTGCCTTGGCCTGTTGATAGGGAAGAACTTAGGTAGGCAGGAAGGACTGGACTGGATGCTGGGAGAAAGAAGGGCAGAGTCAGATGGACGCCATGGATCTGCCGCTGGAGATAGACGTGTTGAAATTTTGCTTGTAGACCATGACCTCATGGTGACAAACAGATTAATAAAAATGGATTAAATTAATATGTAAGAGTTAGCCAATAAGAAGCTAGAGCTACTGGGTCAACAAATGATTTAATTAATACAGTTTCTGTGTGATTATTTCAGTTCTGGGCGGCTGGGATGCACAAGCAGCTCCCCCTTGCAGCATAACCATGGTGTCACACCAGAATTAAGGTTTGAGTTTCATAGGTTAGGGAGATGGAATCTCATGCCCATGCTCCCCTCCAGGTCTTGTTGGGGTTCATTAACATGTCATTATGAGTATTGAGCTCTTCAGCTTACACGGAAAGGCGAGGTCACCTCGCTCAGAATGCAGTGTGGTATCTCATAGGGAGAAGCATGTTCACCATTTCCCCCTCAAGCCTCAGTGTGCTCAGATCTCATGTTTTATCTCTTTACACATCATTGAAAGAAAGAACAGCCAGCCTAGCAATCCTGCAGGCCACCCCAAAGTCTGTTTTTAGCATTTTGCTGTCATGAACATTTGCCTTGCCTCCAGATGTTAAAGGACCCCTTATTTCCTGTGATCTCTGTAGATGTGAAGCAGGTTTAAGTGGTTTTATTCAAGGTCATGCTCAGCTACAGGAAAGAAGCGGCTGGTTCTACAGCAAACCGCAGCTGACTGGCTGGATCCGGCCCTGGGCTGGTTTGAGAAGAGCTGCAGTGGAACACAACCAGCTGCTCCTTGACCGTCTCTGTGTAGGCTATTCCCCAGGCTCTGCGCTCTGAAGCAGGCTGTTAGTCTTCTCTTTGTTGGCTTGGTGTTGGTGACTGTCCACTGAGACAATGGGGGAATACAGCACTGTGTGACCACAATACCCCCACGCCCTCCTCCATAAGCACCCCACTTCTTCGCACTGTCCTCATGATGGTGTAGTATTCCCATATAATATCAACATATAGCAAACACATGTTACCAGCCATGCTCTCTACTGAGAGTTTTCAACACAGATGATGCCTTCACCACTCTTAACATGATGAAAACGCTAATAAAAATTTACAAAGCAAATAGATTAAGATATGAGAAGAGCAACATCAAGATTTTAGGGGTTCTCATAGTAACTACACTTCTCTTTGATGATAAATGTGGTGATTTAAATAAGAATGCCCTTATAGGCTCCTATATTTATATGATTAGTCCCCAGGGAGTGGCACTTTTTGAAAGGAGTAGAAGGACTAGGGGATATGGCCTTGTTGGAATAGGTGTGGCCTGGGGTTAGTTTTGAGGCTTCAAAAGTCCATGCAAGGCCAAGACTCTCTCCCTCTCTTCCTACGGATGAGGATATAGCTCTCAGCTACCGTTCCATCGTCTGCCTACATGTCACCATGCTCTCCACAGTGATGATAATGGAACTGTAAACCAGCTCCAATTAAATGTTTTCTTCTATTAGAGTTGCCTTGATCATGGTGTCTCTTCACAGCAATAGGTGATAATAAGATGATAGTCACCACACTGTCTTTTAGAAGCATTTATTAATTTAGCCTGTGTCTGTGTGTTATTTGCATGGGACCACATGGTCTGTACTGTTTTGTGTCTGAATCATTCATTTCTCTAAGTGACACTGCCAATGTCTACTGTGTGCTGTTTGCAGTGATCCATGTATGGGCACACCATGGTGCTTGCAGCCCCTTTTCTGTTGCTGAAAATCTCGGTTATTTTCAGCTTTTAAAAAATGATTACACACAGGGTTATTTTAAAGCTCTTAAATATATTATCCAGTACCCACATATGCAGATTGATGTTAGTCTAGATTCTTAAAGGTGAAGTGGTGTGTGGGAGGGAGTATATCCAGTAGTAGCAGCTATGGGCAAGGGTTTCTCAGTAGCCACTCAAGAGTGCAATCTCCCCACCAGCATCTGAATGTTCCTTTCATACATCAGACCAACATTCTGCTTCAGTAGTTCTCTGCCATAGTATCAGTTTATCCTTTGTAGAGTTTATTTTTTATTGTTTGAGAATTTTGTACATCCCCCCTTCCCCTCTAATTTCTCCCCTTTCACTTTCACTACCTCCCCCTCCGACTTCATTTGCTCTTATTTTAAACCCACAGGGTACACTTACATCTCCTGGGGCATGGGTAGCCTCCCTCGAGAAAATTGCCTTCCCATACCCTAGCAACCATTGGTTGCCAGTGGTTCCCCAGCTGTGGGCAGGATATCACAGACCTTTCCTCCATCCATGCTGGGATTTCGCTGGCCTGATCTAGTTCAGGTCTTGTGGATATAGTTATCGCCACTGTGAGTTCGTGTGTTCAGGGCCCTGTGACGTCCAGCAAATGCTGTTTCCCTACAGAACTGAATAAGATCTGGGGCTCAGACAAGTAAACAAGGGAGATTGCACATTATTGGCTTATCCCCCAAGCAATCCGATCTTTGAGCCTGTAAATCATTAGCCATGGTCCTCTCTGCACGCTCTGGGTTAAGGAGACCATCACATACAGATGTGCTCAACTTTGTGCCCCCACCCCAATGTTCTTATACAGAAAGCTCAACACCAGCGCAGTGCAAACCCCGATTGTGTCAGTTCCTCTTCTGTCCAACAGATGGCACTACTAGTAATTAAGACCTCACTGGGCTCCTGAACAAAAGAACGAAGGTGTAGTTTTAAAGAATGAGGCTTTTACATTTTAGCATTTAAAAGAAATCTATTCATGCAAATTATACAAAATACCAATTTGCAATAATATTTTCATGCATGCATTGGTATTTCCTTATTTTGGTATGAACTGGAAACCTTGATCCTAATCACCAAGATGTGAATCTCTGTTTGTTTCTTCCACTCTGTTCCCATTGCTGTTCCTTCTGGTCTCTCAATACTTTCCTTGTGTGCTGCTTTATGCTCCTGAATTGCTCTGTTCCTCAGGACAGGAAATGGATCGTATTCATTCCTTTATCCCAGAGCCCCGAACAGTGCCTGGAACAAAGGAGTTCTGTGTTTGGGGGCTGAAATCCTCCTAGTGGAAGCCAAAAGCTATAAAGTAACACTTGTTCATTTGGTAGACAAGCTCGGTTGTAGTCACATGACAATAAGCTTGGCTCTGGTCACATGGTACCTAAGCTTAGCTGTGGTTGTCTTACTTCTTATGCTCCCTATGTTCTGATGCCACCCTATCAGCCACAGAACCTACCTCATGTTGATGCAGGCCCCAGGCTGATGGTATACGTCATCTGTGTGTTCTCTGTTGGTGAAAGATGGGGGACGATCTGGCCGCCCAGCTGTTTTGCCGTGAAGTTTGGGGACACACCATGCTGCCCACTACCTTGACTCAGGTCCCACGGTGGATTGTTAATGATGGGGAAAGGGTTCTATAAGACTAGGGTCAAGTAGCAGAGTCCCATAGCACAAATCTGCCTCTTCCATGAGACGTGGGTCCCTGCTTGTGATGGTTAATCTTGATTGTCAACCTGACAGGGTCTAGAATAACCCAGGAGACAAACTTCTGGGTGTGTCTGTGAGGTAGTTTCTTGATTACGTGATGTGGGAAGACCCACTCTGACTACAGGAGGCTCTTCTGTGTGCTGGAGTCTCCAAATGAATAAAGAGAATTGGAGCTGAGCCCTGGCATTTCTCTCTCTCTCTCTCTCTCTCTCTCTCTCTCTCTCTTTGCTTCCTGATTGGTGACGCAAGGTGCCCAGCTTCCTCACGTTCCTGCTGCCATGGTGGGTTGTAACTTTTCTTAAACCATCTTGAAAGGGGAGCTCAAGGGAATCCTTAGTCTTTATATCACTCTTGTTAGCTATTTAAGCCATAACTATGAGAAAAGTAACTGCACACTGGTGACTGGACCATCAGTAGACCAGGGGTCCCTTTGTAATCACAAGGGTTTACCCTTGGGAAAGGGAAGATTGAAAGCATTAAGCTTGTTGACAGCTTAAAGCCACTTCCTTTCCCTGGCCACCTTCTATGCTCCCTACAGTGACAGCCTCCAAGGTGGCTGTGGCTAGCACTCTCCTCATGGGTTTTACTGTGTTGGCTGAGGAGTTAGGCTATGGTGACAGGCATCTTTACCTGCTGAGCTATCTCTCTGGCCCCTGACTTTTTATTTTTAAAAATAACCCCAGACACAGCTGTTTATGATGCCACTTAGAAAATAGGAGTTTTTCCATATAACCATGACCTTTTCTATATAAATATGAAATTCATACATAGGCGGAGGCTGTTGGTTCATTTCCTGGATGCCCAGAACTGAATAATAATAACACAGAAACTATATTAATTACAATACTATTTGACCAATAGCTTAGGCATAGTTCTAGCTAGCTCTTACATTTTAAATTAACCCGTTTTTATTTATCTGTGTATTGCCACTAGGCTGTGGCTTACTGATGCTGGCGTGTTACTCTTTGACAGCTGCATGGCATCTCATTGACTCCGCCTACTCTGTATATATCTCTGTTCAGATTTCCCACCTGGCTTTGCTCTGTTAAGCCATTGACTGAAACAGCTTTATTCATTAGCTAATAAAAGCAACACATATACAGAAGGACAACCCACATCATTCATATATTGTTTTGTTTCACGTTATGATTGATTTTATTTCCATGGTGAGAATGGTCAAATGTGAATTACTTTGTATCTTACTACTCACCACTTTTTCTGTTTGTTTTGTGTTCTTTCCATAGTAGAATCTTACTTCCTACACACAAAATGCCTGATATGCATGATTGCAACTGCAAGTTAGTAAGCTTGTTTCACCCACAGAGTCTCATTAAGTCTGCCAGAAGTCCTGTCAAGATGGATGCATTCCTATGTTTATACATAAGAAAAAGAGGCTTGCAAGAAGGCTCAGCAAGAGCTTACTGTACAAGCCTGATGACCCAAGTGTGATCCCCAGAACCCACAGTCAAACCTGCTCCTCAAAGTCATCCTGTGACCTTATGCACATCCTGTAGCTTGCATGTGTGCATGCATTCACTCACACACCACTACCCCTGCAAAAAGACATCACTAGGTGATGTCCCTTCCTATGGAGGTACTGAAGAGTTTCAAGGCCAGAAAAGGATGGGGCCAGGGGCTACCGTTCTGGTTGCAGAATGTCGTGCTCGTTGCCAAGGTTCCTCAGTTTGTGGACAGCACCACACGCAAGAGAGCTCTAAGCTGAAGATGCATTCTCAGAGTTTCTCTCCCAGCTACAGAAATTAGGTGTTAAGACCCCCAAAGAAGGAGAATTCTTAGCCAAGAATGTCATTTTAAAGGCAAGGTTAGGCAGTCAGACCTGCTAATATAGATCTGTAATCAGTCGGGAGACTGAGGAAGGAGGATCAAATGTTTAAGGCTTGCCTGGGCTCCTGAGTGAGTTCAAGACCAGCTTGAGAAAAGAAGGTGAACCCAAGGAAAAACATATAGTTATCCTCTTGGCTATGGGAAGTAGACAAAATTGCCGGGGAGAAAATTGGGATCTTGGGGGTGGGGTGGGATGGGGGGAAGGGGAGATGAGGAGAGAAAAGTGAGAAGGGGAGGATGGGGGAACTTGGGGAAACAGGATGATTGGGATAAAGGAAGGTTGGATAGGGGAGCATGGAAGACCAATTCTTAGTTAAGGGAGCCACCTTAGGGGTGGCAAGAGGCTTGAACCTAGAGTGGCTCCCAGGAGCCCAAGACGATGTCCCCAGTTAGTTCCTTGGGCAGCTGAGGATAGGGAACCTGAAATGACCCTATCCTATAGCAATACTGACGAATATCTTGCATATCACCATAGAACCTTCATCTGGTGATGGATGGAGATAGAGACAGAGACCCACACTGGAGCACTGGACTGAGCTCCCAAGGTCCCAATGAGGAGCAGAAGGAGGGAGAACATGAGCAAGGAAGTCAGGACCACGAGGGGTGCACCCACCCACTGAGATAGTGGGGCTGATCTATTGGGAGCTCACCAAGGCCATCTGGACTGTGACTGAAAAAGCATGGGATAAAACTGGACTCTCTGAACATGGTGAACAATGAGGGCTGATGAGAAGCCAAGGACAATGGCACAGGGTTTTGATCCTACTTCATGATCTGGCTTTGTGGGATCCTAGCCAGTTTGGATATTCACCTTCCTAGACATGGACGGAGGGGGGAGGACCTTGGACTTTCCACAGGGCAGGGAACCCTGACTGCTCTTTGGACTGGAGAGGGAGGGGGAGAGGAGTAGGGGGAGGGGGAGAAGGGTGGGAGGAGGGGGAGGGAAATGGGAGGCTAGGAGGAGGCGGAAACTTTTTTTTCCTTTTCTCAATAAAAGAAAAAAGAAAAAAAAAGTTGAGGCTTAGTAGAAACACTGTGTGCAGCGCCATAGACAAGGACAGCCTCGACATGAGTTCCACATTTACTGGAGAGCCAGCGGCTCCCTCCACACTCTGCAGCAGGCAGTCTGATGTTTTCTCTTCGGATATTGGCTCCCCACAAGGTCATTGCTTCCTTGTCTGCTGCTCTGTCCACGTATTCAGTGCCTTCCTGGTCTTATGACTCAGAGTTATCGATTTCTGCTTCCTGGTACCCACGTCTGTCAAGCAGCCCCTCTCAGACACCTCTCAGCTTTCCTCTCTCAGATGCAACCATGGTACAGGGCTAGTTTATCTTTCCTTAGTTTGATCAAAGCTTCCAACATGAACCTCTTCCCTTCCCAACATCTCCTTTGCCTCTAGTTTAAGTTGAGCCCCAGTGTACCTCGTTTATCTTTTGATTTTACAACCCAAACCTTTGCTGTTGCAGCAGAGGATTGTGGGCACCTCAGCTTTCATTATGCCTCTTTAGGTAAAACAAACACTATCAACATGTATGCTGGGCTGGAAATTTGGTTCCACTGGCAAAGTGCATGCTGGGCAAGGAAACCCAGAGTTTGATACCCTGAACGAACATGAACACAAAATACCAGATGTGATGGGGTGGCACATGTCTGTAATCCGATGCTGAAGAAGGAACTTGATCCCGTGGCTTGCGGGAGAGACCCCACCTACAAAACCAAGGTGGAGAGACACTAAGAAAGTTAGGTGCAATGGACTTATGGCTTCACACGCATCACACACATTTACAAATACATACAACACACACAAATACTACACACATACACCCTACGTATATACACACACTACACAATACTACATGTACAAACACCACACACACACACACACACACACACATTCTACAAAGATATTCTTGAATATAGTCCCCAAAGCTGAGTCTTGGCCACAGGCTGTCTCCTGAGAATTGTGGAAAACTCTAGGCTCTACAGAGCTGAGAGTAAAGAAGTCCAATCCTGAAGAGAAGGTATTTCCAGGGATAGCCTCTTTTTAGGACTGAAAAGAAAGCAAACATATTTTTTTTCTGCGATTTTCTTCTTGTCAAAGCTTCCTTAATTAAAAACTGATTATATTTCCCCCCGAGCAAACATTCAGTCTTAAGGCTGAGCAGATGCTCTGGCTTCGTGCGTTCTCTTCAGGAAGAAGGAGCCCCCAAACTCAGATCTGTGATAGATGTCCCAACCCACACCCGAGCAGGACGTCTCACTCTTGAAGAAACTCATTTCTTTCAGGCTGCCAAGTTGAGGGGGAGTAACAGGAGACAGATATTGATCTGCAAGGAACAAATGAAAGGCTGCCAGAACAAACAAACTTTGGGAAATCAAATCCTGACCCCCCCCCCCCACATTAAATTCCCTGCTGTGCTCAACAGCTCTTTACTCCTCTTTTCTTTGAGAAAATTAAATAAAAAAAGATGTAAGGGAAGAAAACATGACTGAGTCCCTTGTTAGGGCTTGGGCGTTGTTTGTATGAAGATGTTATAGGAGCTGCTATGTTCTTTCCATATGATATGTTTATGTTCATATGTGTGCGTGAGAGAGAGGGCTTGTAGGTAAATGTGAAGGTCAAAGGTTGATGTTGAACGTCATTCATTTGGCACTCGTCATCTTTCTTTCTTGAGATGGTCTCTCACTGAATCTGAAACTCACTGATTTGGGTAGACCCGCTGGCCGGAGAGTCCTAGAGGTCTGCCTGGCTCCACCTTCCCAGCACTAGAAAGACAGGCCTGTGTCACCATGTCCGCCCTTTTTGCATATGTACTTTAGTCTGAACTCAGGTTGTTTAACAGGCACTTTACCCACTGAGTCACCCTCTCATCCCTGTTGCTTCCTCCAGCTCCCTTCCATCGGAAGAAAGAGTTTTCCATTGCATCTGTCTGCAGAATCCACATCAAGGAAAAATCTCTCCTAATTCATCAGTATTCCTTTGCACTTTGAAGGTCTCTAATCTTTCTAAAGATTATCTTCTGGGCAACTGAACTCCGCTTAGATTGGGAGTGCATAGGAGCTGCGGACACAGAGGGATGTCAGCTAGAAGGGTCAGCACAAAGAGGCTGGAATTCTGCACACTCATTGTTTCATAGGCCTGCAATGAAATCTCTCAGACATATTGTATGGAAATGAGTCCCTTTCTGGTAGGGTGGACCGCCACGGGAACTGCCAGCTTCATGGACTTGTTTTGTTCCACAGAGTCCACTTTTACAAGGAGAGCTGAATGGTGTCAGAGAGAGAACTTTTCTGACCAGTCGTATAATACATTCCTCCAGAACCCTGGCCTGTGGAAGGATGCCAGCTGTGTAGCATGGCTATCTTCCAGATGTCCCAGCACCATGCTTTCATTCTCTAGGCCTGCCTGGTCATTTGCAAAGCCTACTTTTTGTTATGATTTTTTTTAAAATTTTGCATTAGTTCTTTGAGAATCTTACACCATAATTTTGATATTCAGTCTGAACGCCTCCCCCAACTCCTCAGAGTTGCATTGCCACCCCTATCCTCCAGCACCAAGCCTTCATCTCTTCCGTTTTTAACAATGCATTAACTCCAAGTTATGCTACCTACATACTTCTGGGTGTGGGGCCTTTCCCTGGAACATGGTTGACTTATGAGAAACTGTACCCTCAAAGAAAACTGATTTTCCTCCTCCAAAAGTCATCAACTGTGCACAGCACTTCAGTTAGAGGTGGCAGCTCATGAACCTTTTCCGACTTTGTGCTGGGGTGTTGGCTGGATGATCTCATGCAGGTCTTATGCGGGCAACCACAATGCAGGCTTTCTGAGCATAGCATTCTGTCATGTCCAGATGATATTGTTTGGCTTTTGTTCTCTCTGACTTTTGGTTCTTACAGTAGTCCTGCCTCTTGTTTTTCCATGGTCCCAAGCCTTGATGTGTGTGTGTGTGTGTGTGTGTGCGCACATGTGCATGTGCGTGTGTGTGTGTGATATAGATGTCAAGTCTACTGACACTCTTTACACTTTGGTCACTTGTGAACTTCAGCACTAATGGTCATGAGTGGCATGCGTATAGAAATATGGATTCAGAGGGCTGCTTGAAACCATGTTCTTTCTGCAGAGTAATAATAGAAAGTTCTTCCCTGGGGCCTTTCAAAGCCATCTCTAAGATCTTATGGGCCTCTAATTACCTCGTCCACCCGGAAGGTCCTGAAGAAAGTCTAGCTGAATGTCTTTGTTTCACAGCTTACTGAGAACCTTTGCATGCTGAAGTCCTTAGGGCTACGGAGTTAGCACATCAAGTAAACTGAGTTATTGGAGTATGGTTGTATTGAAACTATATGGATTTTATTATTACTACTCTGGTCGCTCTGGGAAGTACTTTAATCACCCCCGCTGCAATGGTTGGGAGCAGTTATAATAGGAATAGTTAGGATAGGCAGTCCATCTCTTCTGAGGTGTTATCGTAAGTCAGTGTTGTTTGTCATCAGGGCTGTGTCTCCTCCTGCACTTGGTGTTTCCTTAAGGTCTGTTGCAACATCAGAATCACTTAGAGGATTGTTCAAGACAGACTTTTTGGCTTCTCATTACCCAAAAGGTTTGATTCATGAGTTTGGTTGTGGCTTACAAACTACCTCTCTAAGAAGTTACCAGTTGGTGTTGATGTCACAGACCCTGTGGTTTTTGCTGAGAATCCACATTCTAAGCAGTCTTCTTCCTCCCTCTTGGTCCCTGTCATAGTCTTGGTTTCTGAAGGTACAGTCCGATAAGATGCCCCACATGCTTGCCACAGGCCAATCTGACATTTTCTCAATTAAGGTTCTGTTTTTCCAAAATGACTCCAGCTAGTGTCAAGTTGATATAGAACTGCCCAGCACAAGATCTTATTATATAAGCTGATTAACTAGATTATTGGTCATCAGGGACTAATTCAATCTTCAGCCCTTTGCTCACCATTCAAGGCTGGAGATGAGAAGGTGAATTTGAATTCCTAACTCTCCTGATGTCCTGCTTCTTCCTGTCCTGAGGCTAGGAAGTGACCCATCTACCTATTATTTTATTAGCAAAGCAAACAGACAAATCACTCTGCAAACTCCAAGAGTCTAGGAAGCTCTTGTGTTGGGAATCAAGGGTAGGACCAAGAATGATGACAAAGGATGGTCCTGAGCCCTTTTAGGAAGACTCTCAGGAACAGGAGAGAGAAGGCAGGCACTAAGTATAGATTTGTAGCTCCTAGACAGATAAGGCTGTATTCTGGTGGCATCCTAAGAAAAGCATAGGAGAGAAAGAAAAAGAAGTTTATTATTGGGCAGTGGTAGCATGTACCTTAATCTTTGCAATTGGGAGGCAAAGGCAGGAAGGTCTCAGTGAGTTTGAGGCCAACTTGGTCTACAAAGTAAGTTCCAGGACAGCCAGGAATGTTACACAGAGACCCTGCCTCAAAAAACAAAACAAAAACAAAACAAAAAATTGAACATCTATGCTTAACCTTTATCTACATCCATGCTTACTGCTTTACCCACCAAGGATCCTGTTGACGTCTTGTCTTACAGCTCAGTGTTACAGCCAGCACTTCTCCACTTCAAGACATGCACCATCTTGTTTGGCCTGATCAGTCAGAGTGGCTTCTTCTCAGACAGTCTGATTCTCAAGTTAACAATACCATGTCTAGACAGCCCAACTGCTTGTGTCTGAAATGCAGACAGTTAGGTCAACGCTTAAAGAAACATGTTTTTGGCTCCAAATAAGAGGATTTTTTTCTTCAGATAGTTTTGTGCACTTCCTTCTTTTACGGGGTGTCCTTTGATGTGGGCTTTTTACAGAGACGATTGGGCCCTTCCTGGAGTTGCATGGTTCTTTGTCTCTTTTCTTGGAGCTGTAGCAATCCTGGCAGGAATGAAGATGCTGTCTCTTCCTTTGACTGGCAGACTATTGAAATAACAGGATAGTGGGATTTTCTTGGGAACTTTATGCCGGGGGGGAATTGTGAGAAAAGCCCGAGGCAGAGCTTGTCTCTTGGAAGATGTCACCCTGCTATGGCAGCTGGTTAGACCACCTTGCAGGAGACCACAGCAGAGACACTGTTGTGTCACTGGTGGCCAGACCACACTTTGACGAAGACTTCTTAGTCATGCATGCTTCCTGCCTTCTATTTACCCCGAAACCTCATGCTAGGACTCTGAAGACAAACTTTGGGTTCACTGTGCCTCTTGCTTCTTGCTCTTTCCAATGTGGCACTGGGCTGCATCTTCTTTCTCTCCTTTTTGCTATAACTCTGATAACTCAGCCTAAGGTGGCTGGGTGCTGAGCCTCTTGTGTGTTTACAGCACTGTTGATAGAACCAATGTGAAAGGAAAACCAGGCTCCTCTTAGCTCATGACAGGTGGGCTCACAGCAGGGACAAGCCCATTCTAAGCCCAGGCTGGTGTTGACTATTCTACCCTGGTCATAGCCTTGACCTTCCTGTCTACATATTGAATAACAATTTGCCTTTGTAATTTTGATGAGTTTGGGAAAGCCATCATGCAGGCAAAGAGCCATCAGTGTCTTGTTCTCCATGATGCCTCTTTACAAGCAGTTGGGATCTGAGATAGATGAGAGATCACAGTACCTGTCACTCATGCTCTGTACAGAGAGTTGCTCCTAGAGCTATGATTGGTTGGTTGATTGATTGATTGATTGATTGATTGAGATAGGGTTTCTCTGTGTACCAACATTAACTGTCCTGGAACTCACTCTGTAGACCAGGCTGGCCTCGAACTCAGAGGCCTCTGCTTCCTGAGCACTGGGATTGAAGGCATGTACCCCCATGCTCAGCTTTAGAATGACTGTTTTTACCTCTAGGACTATGAAGACTTTTCAAAGAAGCATGGCTCAGGGTAATTCTGCCAAACAAAATAAAACAAGGGTCTTCACTGCATTCTAGTCAGAATCACTGGTGTGCAGAACAGCTGTAATAATTAAAGCTGAGCTGCCCAGCCAGGGAGGGATTTTCTCAACTTGGGGTTAAAGGATACTCTTGAGCCAGCAAGATGACTCAGTGGAATTGGGGGGAGGGGTTGGTTCTGGCATTTACTGCCTTCAGTTGGGCATTAAGTGGTGAGCCCTCCAGGCTCCTCTGTGTTGTTCCAAACTCATGATCACTCAGAAAGTCCTGGTTAAACTTAGTGGGACACAAAACAGGACAAAAGAGCATGATTGTAGGTCTTGTAGGTAGGAAAAGAGATGCCATGACCAGGGTGGGAATAATAGAGGGTGGGGTTGGGTATAAACAATGTATGACAGGGGGCTGGAGAGATGGCTCAGAGGTTAAGAGCACTAACTGCTCTTCCAAAGGTCCTGAGTTCAATTTCCAGCAACCACATGGTGGCTCGCAACCATCTGTAATGGGGTCTTGTGCCCTCTTCTGACCTGCAGGCATACACACAGACAGAATATTGTATACATAATAAATAAATAAATATTTTTTAAAAAACAATGTATGACACACATGTTTGAAACTGTCAAAGAACAAGTTTAATCAATGAGAAAGAAAGTTGGAGTCATGTGTATGTTGTGTATATGTGTGTGTGTGTTCATGCATATGTGAGTGATTTTTTGGAGAATAATATTTAATTGGATGTCCAAACTTCCAGATAAGCTTTTGTTCACCATTTGTCATGAATTTACAGGTAAAGGGGAAAAGAATCAATATTCTAAGTCTGTTCTTTCATCCCAAGAAAGTTGAAAGACTTTAGCTGCAGAGGGAGATCAGAAGAGAGACAGATGTATTTAAAAAAGGGTAGAGGGGAGAGAAGAAGAGAGAAGAGGAGAGGGAGAAGAAAGCCTGCCTTTCCAAAGTCCTTTGGAAGAACAGACTTTCTCTGTTCCAGTGGCCATCACTAGTAATAGGAGATAAGAAGAGGAGACACAGAGAACGAAAAGAGACCAAAATGTGGGGTGTGGTTTCCTAGTCTCAATTGTCTAAGGGAAGAGATCCCAGTTGTAACATGGCAATCTGTAGACACAGAAGCTGGAGTTTCTGTCAAACTTCAGTGACTTTTTTAATCAGAGCAAAAATACCCCTTCCATATACATCCTATCAACTGGAGCGTGGCAAGGGTGGGAACCCATGCCTTCCACCCCAGAACCCTTCATAGGCACAAGTGTGCTCTCTGTGAAGCAGTAACAGTGCTTCAGAGCCTAGAGATGACTGCATCCTAGGAAGATACAGAGGGTTTCTGCTTTTCCACTTTCTGAATGTTTTGGTGCTACAAGGATGAACAAGGAATTTCATTTTCTTACCGGCCACAGGGCTCAAGGCAGAAGTTTATGCAACAAAAGACAGATTCAGAGAGAGTCAAGCTCTCTGTTTAACCAGAGCTTGTGAGAGTCAGGATCCTTGGGAGGGTGACTGGGAGACCTGTACGTTAGTGTGGTCTTCTCTTTGTGTGCCATGAATGCGCATATGTGTATATGTTTACATGCATATGGGCCTGTGTATATGTATGCGTGTTTTTCCATGTGAGTGGACACATGAGTGCACATGCTTACGATCACATGTGTATGTGGAGGCCTGAGGTTGAGGCTGAGAATCACCTCTGATCAGATTTCTATCTTATTTTTTGAATCATCATCTCTCACTCAAACCCAGAGCTCAGAGCTATGGCTACACTAACTAACTTGGTTTCTGCCTTCTGATGTGGGAATCCCCTCTGTATGCCGTGAATACCACTGGTTAATAATCAAACTGTTTGGCCTGTGCAGGGAGTAGAGCTAACCAGGGAAAGTTAAACTGAATGATTAGAGAAAGAAGGGCAGAGTTTAAGGGGAAGCCATGTAGCCCTGACTGAGACAGATGCTGGAACTTCACCCGGTAAGCCTCTGCACGTGGCAATAGACAGATTAATGAAGATGAGTTAAATTAAAATGTAAGAGTTAACCAATAGAAAGCTAGCACTAAGGGGCCAAGCAGTGATTTAATTAATACAGTTTCTGTGTAATTATTTCAGGTCTGGGTTGCCGAGCAGCCGGGAACCAATAAGCGACCTCTGAAGGGAGAGGGACCGCAGGCTAGTGATAACACCAGTGACCAGTAGTGGAACAACAGCATCTGTCTTTTCTCCATGGCCCCTCTCCCTTCATAGTGTTGTACAAGGGAGAAGAGCTAACACCGAGAAATTCTTCAGCACATTGAATTCTTCCCTTCCTTCTGCTCCACCTCTTTTCTTTTTTTTTAACTAAAGAAGTAAGTGTGACAGGTCATGGATCATGCTGATCTTAGTTGCTTGTTGCCTGTTATTCTTTCAGAAGGACGGCTGGATCTCTGAATTCAGTGTGTGAAATGCTGAACATATCTGCTTGACCTGCTGGGGAGTTTCAAACATCATCCATGACTTTGTAGTAATTTACTGAGTAGTTAGTGTGTCTTGTAAAGTACCAGAACATGGAAGAAGCAAAAGAGAGGGGGTTACAAGGGAGCAGTGATTTTCTTCCTGCATCTCTGTGAATGGTGATGGAGAAGCCACAGATGGAGGGTAGTCGGGTCTCTGATGGGAGGGCCTAAGCCTTTATCCTCCAAACCCAGCACAACCCTCATTCACACATTCTGGAAGATGATCACAAACCATCAAGCAGATGAAAGGCAGCAGTAGAGACTAAGATGACGACAGATAAACACGCCAGCCTGATCTGAGCATTACGCAATGGGTGCGCCACGAAAATATCACATGAAACCTCAAAATATGGACAATCCTAATGTGTCAATTACAGAAAGCAAACACTGGTAAAACACAAAGTAACTCTAGAGAAATGTGCTCAGCTTGCCCTTGTCCCCAGTTCCGCTAGACTTTTTCATTTTTCTTTGATCTGTCTACAAAAGACCGCCTAGTGTATGACCTGCCCTCTGCCCAAGACTGGGCGAGCCAACATTCAGTCATTGATGGGGAAGAGCTCCTGAGACTTCACCTATATCTGAGGATCAGTAGGTAGCTCATGTTGCTAGGGGAGGAGTGGTATGTAAGTGGCCTGTGTTCCCATTAATAACTCTTCAGCCATCTCAAGTAAGCAACCTTAGTTAAATTCTCTCTCTCTCTCTCTCTCTCTCTCTCTCTCTCTCTCACACACACACACACATACACAGACTCACACAAATATACAGAAAGGCAGAGATGGATTCAGAGATATAAAAGTAGAAGATGGGGCTAATTAGGAACAAGGTCAGCAGGAATCTGAAGAATCACAGGAGGGCAATAGTTGCATGCAATCAATCAATCAATCTATATCTATACATATATATGCACACATATATATATATATATATATATATATATATATATATATTTGTAGTCAAAATGAAGATGCCATAATGAAACACATTATTATGTGTAATTAATATATTCTAAAATAATAACACAAACTATGCAGTGGGGAAGTTGGATTTGTCACTGGAATGTCCTTGAATAGTGGTAATTTTCCATACTAAGACGTTATTCTTGAGCTTTTGCTTGGCTGAATATGGCAGAGAGGGCAATCCTAAAAGCCTTCTCTGCAGAGGACAGAGGAGTGCATGATCTGTGCCTACTGATTCACATGCCCACTGAAGGGTGCTGAGCAGGACCTCCCAGAGCTGGCTGGGGAGGTTTCCGCTGAGGATCTCATGCCATGGAAGGCCCCTCTCTCTCTCTCTCTCTCTCTCTCTCTCTCTCTCTCACACACACACACACACACACACACTCTATTTATTAAGAGGATGCGGCTTGCCTCTCAGGACCCAGCCTTCAGTTTGGTAGCTAAGCATCTACTCTCACGCTAATGCCATCAGGGCCCCAGGGAAATGCCTTCCCCATCCCCATCTTGCCCAATGTTCTCAAACAAAAGATGACTGTATCTGAATGCCGCAAAGATTTGTGGGTTGCCCTGCTCGGGAACATGTTGAGGATCTGAGCAGCCAAAGCACTTAGGTAAGACAAAAGACTAATTAAATTGTGAAGCCTTCCTCTCCACAGGAGAGTGGGAGTTGATTCTGTAAAAACGCACTTTTTTTTTTCAAAAGAACTGTGCATCCCTTTCCTTCCTGTCATGGTTCTGCAGCTGCTCATGAATTAGTGTTGCTCTTGCAGCCGTCGCGCATGGAGACTGAAGAGCATTTTGAAATATTAACAGCAACCCATTCTCAAGTCACTGGTCCATCAGCAGAGCGCCCAGATGTGTGCCGTAGCAATTAAATGCCGTCAAGTCTGGTATTTTGCTGACTTACGGTTATGCAAGAGCCAGGACTTCACATACATTAAAAACAGTGATAGTGGTAGGGTGTTTTCAAGGTAAAATAGGATATACTGTACTTGATCATTTACTGGCTTCACGTGGAGCTCTAGGATATTGAATATGTGATTTTGAAGTTTCTATTTGTATTGCTGTCCCAGAGCCCAGCAAATACTAGGGTTGAAGCTCAATGGATTATGAGGCCGGGGAGTTGGCACTGTTGACAAAGCCTCTGGTGAGCGCAGTGACCTGAGTGGGACCCACAAAGCTATGCCTGAGCCAAAACAACCCTCAAAACAAAGCCCAGTGTGAACCTGCCACAGTGGTGCATACCTAGGACCCTAATTCTGGGGAGGTAGGATTGACGGGGTCCCCAGAGCCTGCTGGCCAGCCAGTCACAACAATCAGTGAGCTTCAGCGTCAGAAATATGGTGGCAGGTGGCTGAGGAAGGCACCTGACATTGACCTCTGACCTGTGCATGTCAATGCACACATGTACACCCATGCCTGAATGCACGCGCACTGGCCATGTGTGCACCCAACACACCCACACATGAAATAGCAAATTCTAGTGGTTCCTTTGTAAAAGTTAGCTTCCCTTTTCTCCAAAGAAGTGTGTGTCACAGAGAGAGGGTAGCTGGGTCTCCTGGCGCTGGCATGCTGTTACAGACAGAGCTGCATAAGAGTGATGGGCATGACTCGTCCAGCCTTATCTTGCCAGTTCTTGCCTCAGGCACCAGCAATGGTGTAGTAGTAGGGGCTGCGAGGCTGCGTCCCCGGCACCCGGCCACCCCCACAGCTAGCTCTACCGGAAATAATTACACGGAAACTGTATTCTTTTAAACACCGCTTGGCCCATTTCTATCTAGCCTCTTCTAGGCTAGCTCTCGCACCTGGACTAGCCCATTTCTAATAATCTGCTGTAGCCCACGAGCTGGCTTACCAGGAATGATCTTAACCTCCGTCTGTCTGGAGTGGGAGAATCATGGCGACTCACTGACTCAGCTTCTTTCTCCCAGCCTTCCATTCTGTTTACTCCACCCACCTAAGGATGGGCCTATCAAATGGGCCTGGTAGTTTCTTTATTGCTTAACCAATGAAATCAACAGATTGATATATGACACTCTCCCATCACAATGGGGTGATGGAGTGTGGTCCCCTCAGTATACTGTTTTTAGTTTGGTTTTCAGATAGGGTCTCACTGTGTTGCCCTGGCTGGCCTAGAACTCAGAGAGATCCATTTGCTTCTGTCTCCCGAGTATCAGGATTAAAAGCTTGCACTACCACACCCAACATTATGTTCTGACTTCATGAAAACAGCAGCTTCAGGAGCCGCCACAAATCGGCTGGGTTTGGAGCCTCCTGATTAGAATTTAAATGCATTTTTCTTCCCCCAGAATGGATGCAAGCTTACTTAGTTGACAGGCATTTTTTTCGTCACCATTTAAGGACCCCTTCTGTCTCGAACAGCGATAGCGGCCATAGCAATACCGCCAGCTGGCTGTGGAGCAGCATTTGCAGTGCTCGGCCCCCTTTCATGTGTCTTAGCACCTGTTACTAAGTTGGGAAGGAGAACCGTGGCTTCTGTCATGTTGATAGATTGAGCTGCAGAGGTAGTGGGGGTGTGGGAGGGTTTGCATCTCTGCTGCTTTTATATTCCATTAGAAACCTAAAGCAGGGCATTAATTTCCATTTGAGTTATACATTTCCAAATATTTTAAATTGTTTTCTTTCCATGGAAGTGAAAATATAACCATAACTGTCATCTTTAGAGAATATTTATGTCATAGTATCATGTTTCTCATTCTGGCAAACAAGTGGCTCACACTATAGGGGAAGCATAATTTGATGATTAGAATAGCTATGCTTCCAAATTTTAAAAATTTTAATCTCTCTCTCTCTCTCTCTCTCTCTCTTGTGTCTGTCTGTGTGTGTGTGTGTGTGTGTGTGTGTGTGTGTGTGTGTGTAAGTATGGGCATGCATATACCGGAGTGTATACATAGAAGTCAGAGGGTAGACTCAGGTCTCGGGTGCCGGGTCCTTGCCTCCCATGCTGTTTGAGATACTATTTCTTCTTTGCTGTCAGTATACGCTAGCTGGTCTATGATCTCCCTGGGATTCGACTGTCTTCACTTGCCATCTTGCTCCAGGGACCCGAGGGTTGTAGATGTGAGCTGCAATACCTGGCTTTAAGTCAATTCAGGTCTCCATGCTTGCACAGAATTACTTTACCTACCAAGCCACCCATGCCCTAGGTTTTCATTTTCCTCAGAAGTCTTTGAAGCCACTATATATGTTATCCGTGATGTAAGTCTGGGGTCTGCATCCATCATGGAAGGCAATGGAAAAGCAAGTAGGACAATCTGGGGTTAAGCCTGCATTGCTGATGTGTCCAGGGCCTCTTCTCCACTTGGCAGCAAGAGAGCTTATGCCCGTGTGTGTGACATGGCTGGACTGTTGGGTGTACAAATGCCCCGAGAACCATTTACTTGGGGAACAAGAGTTGTCAGACTTCCAGGCAGAAGTGGAGAAATTGTGGGAACAGCAGATGGAGCGGTCACTTGTTTTTGCAGTGAAGTCAGACTGGCACACTTCTGCTGTGCTGTGTGTCTTGCATGGCTGCTTTCTTGCCATGACAGGGGACACTATTTCATTTGCAAAGTCCAAGAGAGAAGCTAGGAGTTCTTTGAAGAAGGCCAGGTGACCCTCCTTAATAGAATATATTGTTGGGATTCTTACTGTGGGAGAAGCGGCAGCTATGAATTTCTAGGAAGAATATCCAATTGATGAGAGAATAATAGCCAACGAGGCAATGAAAGAATCAGACAGTCTGTACAATGGATTTGGAACATTTGCGTTGTTGTTGGGTAATGTTATATTCCCACTCCGTGAGAGCATCACACCTCAGATTGATTGCTAATTGTAAAGGGAAAATGTAACTTGTTAAGGGAAAGACCTAGAAGCTCCTTTATTCACACAGAAAGGCCGCCCTCAGAGAAAGAGACAGAAGAGGTGACATGCCTCTGCACAGGATGCGAGGCTCTGAAAAGCCATCGCCACAAAGGATTCTTGTCAGAAACTTTTAAGATGAATTTAATCAAGATGTACAAATGAATACCAACAAGGCATGAATCAGTTAAATGCCGGGAACCAACAAACCTAAATCCAGAGGCACAGGGAGTTCTCCATTCTGTGAGAAAAATCACAACCAAATGGAGTGAGAGAGCCTTGCTTGGATTCAGGATTGAACACAAAGAAGCCCAGACAAGATATTATGAATGGTGGAGGGAGATATGAATATGAACTAGATATAGGATATTTTCAGAGAAATAGTTGGTAATATATCTTGTTATTATAGAAATATGTGGTTAAGTGGTATACATGGAAGCTTTATGAGTTCCTTCTAGTGTCTGGGACAGACACATAAAAACCTGACTTATACCTAGGAGCTGGAGAGGTGGCTCAGTGGTTTAGAGCACTTACTACTCTTGTCGAGGAGCCAAGTTCTGTTCCCAGCATCCACGTCAGGGGGTACACAACCATGGGTAACTTCAGTTCCAGGGCATCCAGTGCCCTCTTCTGGCCTCTGTAGGCAACTGAACTCACATACATGCATACACACACACACACACACACACACACACACACACACAGAAACACACACACACAATTAAAAATGAAGCAAAATCTTAAAAACCCTGCAGAAAACATTAACAGTTCAAATCTAAATAAGGGCCTAGAGATCACTGTATTGCATAGTCCCCAAACATAAACAACTGTTAATGATGGAATGGATAACCTACTAGGCCTGCATTTCATAGGAAGAAGGATGGAGCTTCTGGGCCTCTGGGCAGCAGGCTAGGCACTAGGTTCCCTGTCCAGTTTCTTAGGTAAAAGAATAAGACGTAAGACATCCTCTTTCCATGGTTTTCTTCCGCCTGCAGATGTTCCTTCCTTCCTAATGGTGATTCATCTTCCCTCTCGGGAATCCACCCAAGCAATATTTTTCCCTTGTACGATTTTACTTTCCCAGTTGGCATCCATCATCCCCGCCTGTCAAAATCTTTACCGTTTTGATTGGCTCATTCAGCGCACAGTTACCACTCACAGGCATGTGGCATCTGAATGGTTGATGAGCCCACTCTCTATGTCTTTATCTGCGTGGGTAATAAAGAAATCGACTAGCAACCCCTTGCTGCTCCCTAGCAGCTAAAGACAGAGTCTCAGAGTCTTCCCCCTGCTCTCCCTCCCATGCCATGGTGGGTCTGTCCGCTCATCAGCTTCGCTCACCAACCCCGCGGCACACACAGCCTGTCAGCTGTAGTCCTGGCCCTTGGGCATCGACTACCAAACATGTCATCTGTCTAGGGACCTCTTTCGCTGCTGCTGCTCTGGCCTGTCCAGACTGGGCTCTCAGAGGCTCCCTCAAGTGACTAGGAAGAGGCATGTCATCTTCTCTTCCGAGAGTGACAGTGCATTCATACTCCATCGGTAATTCGAGGCTGTCCTGCCCTGGGGAGCAAACAGACAGAAGCCTGGAGATGATTCTCTGCCCCGGTGAAGAAGTGTGTGCCTGTGCACATGGAGATAGGTCAGAGGTTCATGTCAAGTGTCTTCCTTTGTCCTCTCTGCTTTATCTCCTGAGACAGGGTCCCTTGAAGAACGTGAAGCTTGCCTATTTGGCTAATCTACCCACCCAGTTTGCCTTCTGTCTTTGCATTTTGAATGTTGCAGTTACAGATAGGCCACCAAATCTATTCAGCTTTTAAATGGGTTCTGGGGATCTAAACTTTGTCAAGTATTTGATCCACCAAGTCATCTCCCTAGTCCTGGGGATGCATTATTTTAAAACATATGTGCATATATATGACATTCTTCTTTAAAGTATAGAATTATAACCCCATAATGGCACCATGGGAGGCAGTGCGGGAGCAAAGGCAATGAGACACTGCATTAAATAAGTCTCAGTTTACTAGTTTGGACCCTCCATGTCTCAGTCTTCTTGTCTGTGTAAAGTGCAGTGCTTAGCACGCATCCCACAGGTTCATTGTGATGACGAAGTGAATTAAATACACAGAAAATAATGACGGGAATACCTGGCAGTGAGTCAGAGCTCTGTGAATGTGAGCCCAAAGTAACCGTATTATGATTTGTATTAGAATTAGTATTATTATTACTACTACCATGATGTTTTTGTGTGTAGGCCATTTTCTGCATGAGCATGTTCTGGAGGGATATGCTGTAATTAGGATGGAAGCAAAACCTCTCTCCTGGGCAGCTCAAGCAAAGTTCATGAAACAGCCCTGAAAGCATATTTGGGCTTCGTTCAGTGCCAACAGGTTTGGTTTTATCATTCGGGTGCTAGGGACCAAACCCAGAGCCTTCTCAAGCTAGGCACGTGTGCTTCTGAGCTGCATTGTCAGCCAATTAACAAGTTTTGGTCTATTTTAGGATCAGAGAAAACTGAAAGCATCAGAAAGCAGAGGAACTAGGTGGAGCTGGATTTTACTGATGGCTTTTTGATCCGGGTGAAAGTTGACACAGGTCCCATAAATTGAGAAAGCTCACACAATTCCTAAGCGTGGTAACTATGAGCGATCATTCATCGAACACCTATGTGTGGAGTGGTTGCTGTGTGTTAGCCGTTGTTCTGGACCAGAAAATGCACGAGGGAATCTAATGGCAAGGCCCTGGCCTAAGGAGATTGGATTCTTTGCCAGAGAGGGAGATGGAGGGGCAGTAAATACATCCAAAGGATTCTGTTCTTTCATAGTAGAGAGAAAACGTTAAGAAACGTGGAGTAGAGAAATCTCTACCGCCCTCCCCCTACTCGTCGTGGGTGAGTGACGGGGAGAGGATTCCCTTGGTAAAGGGCTTGCCATGCCAGCAGGAGGACCTGGAATAGCCTTTTGCTCCTTTGCTGTTTTCCCGTATGAAGAACTCCTTGCTGCCCCAAGGCAGAGCCCCAGGTTTTAGCACACTAAGCTCTAGCAGGGTGTTGGTTGTGTGTTAGTTCATTGTTCGTGCACTAGTTACTTTTCTTGCAGTTGTGAAAGACTTGGCGACAACCAAGGAAGGAAAAGGAAGGATTTATCTTAGCTCCTCCTTCGAGGGTACAGTTCACCATGGCAGACAAGGCATGGGGGCCAGAGCTCGAAGAGACAGCTGGCTGGACTATATTAACCCCCACAGTTGGAGTGTTAAGCCGTGTATACCTGGGTCAGAGAAAGTAGAGTTTTGTGTGGTTCATACATCTCTGGTCGTAGCAATGGGTCCCATCACCCGTATTCATCAGCATGGCTATATCAGAACTCTTTCTCCATCTACAGAATAAAGGTTCTGTAAAGGATCTTTTTCCTTTTTTTTTTACTTGTTAAATTTAAATTTTATACATTAACTTCTTAACAAGCAAAGTGTGCCTCCTCCTGCTTTGGTGAACTGCCCCCGTCTATTCTGTGGGTGAGTGGGGTAATTTTATTCCCTCGCTCAGGAGTGGGCTGCCTCTACAACATTCTTTGTAAAGCCCTTGGTGGAAGAACCTGCTGAACCTGGAAAGGTGCTATTATTTACTCTTTTAATATTCTCGAGCAATGGCGTTCGCGCTGCTGTGTATTGCTGAAATAAAGGCTTTGGGTTGAAGTCCCACAGAGCCCTGCGGTCTACCTGGACAGGCGGTGCTTGCTGCTTTCAGTCTCGCTTTCTTCTGGACCCCACGAGTAAGAATAGCATGTGAACACGGGGTGGGCTGCTTTCTGCTTAGAACTCCTTCAGCAGATGGCGTCAGAAGTGAAGGGAGGAAGGGGATTCGCCTGATGAGAAAAATCTCCAGATCCTGTGTCAATTCCCCGAAGCCTCCCTCCCTCCCTCCCTCCCTCTTTCCCTCCCTCCCTCCCTTCCTCTTTCTCTCCCTCCTTTCCTCCCTCCTTCTGTCTTCCTTCCTTCATTGCTTCTTTCTTTTTTTCCTCTCTCTCTTTGTCTCTTTGTCTCTTTCTCCCTCTCTCTCTCTCTCTCTCTCTCTCTCCCCTTCCTTTCTGCCTTCTTTACTTCCTTCTTTTCTTTCAAGACAGGGTTTTTCTGTGTAGCTCTGGCTGTCCTGGAACACTCTCTATTAAATGAGCTCCAGGTTGAGTGAGAGACCCTGCTTCCCAACCAAGGTGGATGTATGTGTGGAGACCAGAGGTTAAAGTTGTGTGTCTTCCTCAGTTGCTTTCCCAGTTTTGGTCTCTGAGACAGGGTGGGTCTCTCACTGACCTTTGTTAGGGTGGCTGATGCGGAGCTTTAGGGACCTCCTGTCTCCGTATACGTCTGCAGTGCTGGGGTTACAGGCACATACTGCCAGGCCTGGATTTTAGATTCTGATCTCTTGATATTAACATCTTCCGGACTCCAAAAGTATGAGAGATACATTTACATTATAAGCCACCCAGTCTCAGGTATTCTGTTACAGTTGCATGAAAACAAAATATGACTGTATCAATCTCAGGTGTTACTTGAGGGTTCATAGTTTGAGCTTGGATGTCCATCCGTGGAGGAAGAGGTATGGATGCATCAGTTGGCCACTGGGTTTCAGTACAGAAGCAAGTACTCAGGTGGGCTCTGAGAGCAAATTGTGGGTTAATGTTGAACACAGCAGAGTCAAACTGACAGGAGTTTGGGGAAATAAAGGTTTACATTGTAAAGCACAATCATGATTTTGTCCAACTGTCATTCCTCATGTGATTTAGGTGAGAGGTTTTATCAAACTCCCACAAATTGTCAGAACTATGCTCGGCACTTTGCACCATCTTTGGTCCTCCCCAAACTTTGCAGAGACCTCACTGCACTTCAGTGCTGCCGAGGATGACAGCGCTGAACTCAATGGCTGCATCAAGCTCCTAAAACAAGGGCATGATCTGAGCTCTGAATCCAAGGCTCTGGATGCCAAACTCTACACTCCCAGTACTCTCGGGACCAATAACATCGAGCCAAAAAAGTCCTAGCACCACCTGAAATGGCATTTCAAAACCTATACCTCTGCTTGATTTTCTGGCAAATGGTTTCAGTGGTGTGGCCTGGGTAATGCGCGTGACCCATCTATTTGTCAGCTGTAGGGAAAGGGCGGAACATGGAGGTATTGATGGGCAGATGTGGGTACTGGCAGATGTGGGTACCCTTCACATCCCAAAGTTTGGGAGGTCAACTGATATTACGGGACCCAGATGGCAAGTCATGAGGATTCTAGAAAATCCCAAGACACAGAAGGACAGAGTGGAGACCTCCAGGTGATTCAGGGCAGTTGGTCTTGTTTTATCATTATTTTGAACATTTTAAAAGTCTAAATATGCCGCGCACCTGCCTATCCACCAAGACCAGTCTTTGCAAGAAAGCTTGAAGTAGCTCTGAGGTTCTAGGACACTTCCCAGCTGGCCAGCTATGGGTGGCATGTGTGCTCCTACTGCGATAGTCTTGTTTGCTGCTGGTGGAAGGAGGGAGAAAGCTCGCAGCTCTGGGCAGAGAGGCCTTTATCAGTCCTCGCTGTTTTCTTGTTTAAAAGCAAATGTGCTTGCTGTAGAGATGTCTCAGTCAGCAAAGTGCATGCTGTGTAAGCATAACTACCTGAGTTTGGATCCATATATCCAACCACATTAAAAACAAACACACACAAACAAATAGAGCACCGGACTCAGAGGTGCCTGTCTGTCATCCCAGTTTAGGGGAGATGGAGACAAGAGGGTCCGTGGGGCTTGCTAGCTAGTCTAGATGCATCTGTGAACTCCAGGTTCTGCGAGAGACTCCATCTCAGTAAATAAGGTAGACAGCAATTGAAGAAGACACTCGGTATTGCCTTCTGACATCCATACAAATGTTCGCAATACCTGTACACAAATGTGGACATGTGCATGTGTGTGCACATGTGTACTCATAGGATTTTTAAAAGAAACATGTTTTGCTTTAAACTTTATTATAAAAACATTGCAAATCTTAAAAATCAGTTTTTTGAGGGAGCCAATATCAAGTGTCCCCCGGCTTCTTCATCCTTGTTTTCTTTCTAACACTGGCATGGAGATTTCTATCATTGCCCTGTAGCTCTGTTTTAGAAAAGATAAACAAATTACCTCAGCATGCCCTAAACTTTAAATATGAAAAGAATTCTGTGTTTTGGGTCCTCCCTTCTCATGGTGTTTGAGGATAAACCAGCACGCTTCTCTACTGTCCTTCCCCTGAGCGATTATTGCCCAGATTCTTGATGTGCAGGGAACAGTCCTGAGAAACACATTGATTTTTATTTGAACCCAGTGGTGCCCTCATATCCAGGCATCCCTGTTATTAACATAAATTTAAGTTAACTTAAAATACACGAGGTCCAGACTGGTGTGATCTGGTTCCCAGATTTGGTCCACCCTTCATTCCAGATCCTGAGAGAGCCCTGGAGAGCTGGGTGATCCATCGATCACCTGTTTTCTTCCTTCATGGGTCTAGGTGTGCTGGGTTGGGGAGGGGTTTCTGGGGGCTCAGAGAACTGTGTGCATGGGCTGAGTGTGCTGAGTATGAAGGCGTCACTATCATTCACTTTCCTGTAGTTCTCAGTAGCAAATTTAATAACATTTATAAACACAATGGCAACATGCTGATTCTTTTCAGGGATTTCTGCCTTTCTCCTTTGGCAAAATGTGCATTTTTGCCTTTCGCAACAGCTTGCTAAACTTCAGGGATAAACCAATGGCCAGACTAGAATTTGCTATTGATCTTAAAGATGGCAGTGTAATGTGAGACTTGGTGTGTTATAGTGATTTCCTCATGGACCTTTCCCCTTGATTCCTGACTTCTAGATTTCATCGTCTCTCTAGCCCAATAGGAATGAGGCAGTTCTGAATCATTATGACTGGCTTTTGTTTTGTTTATCCATTTATTAGTGTGTATGTATGCACACATAGTAGAAGGAAAGAACCAACTCATTCAAGCTGTCCCCCGACCTCCATATATGTGCCATGCTCTCTGTGTACACACACACACACACACACACACACACACACACACACACACACATTCTAGAAGTTAAAAATTACTTATCTCTGTGAATGAAAATGCAGAGTTGTCTTGCTGAATGACAGGTATAACCAGATAAAGCTACTTAGGAGACAATAGCATGGCTTCATACCAGAGTATACTCAATGATGCCCTTCACCAAGGGTGAAGTCCGCATGAGAGGCTCAAGGGACAAGAGCTGAGATACACGGGGCTCTGCAGGTAGAAACTCAACAAGTCATTGGCTGTCTTTGTGAGGAGGGTTCGTTGCAAACACCGTGCAGGACATTCATCCTCCACTTAGCTAAGGTCAGCTGAGATTCTGAGTGCCGTGAAGATGCCTCATTTGGTAAAGTGCTTGCCTGGCAGGCTGGAGGATCTGGGTTTGAGTCCTAGAACTCATGCAAAGAAATTCAGCCACCACGAGGAACACTAGTGGTCAGCGCTATAGAAGTCAGCGCTAGGAACGTAAAAGATGCCTGGTGTAGCCTTATTGGTGAGCTCCAGGCCCCAGGGAGACCTGTCTCAAATGAGCTAGGCAGATAGCACCCAAGGAATGACATCTAGTTGTACTCTGGCTTCCACATTCATTCACACACATGCATGCACATATGTGTACACACACACACACACACACACACACACCCCGAGAGAGAGAGAGAGAGAGAGAGAGAGAGAGAGAGAGAGAGAGATTTCAAGTTAATTTGAAATGTCTTGTCTTATTGTGCACAGTGACTAGTGACTACAAAGTCCAATGGAAGGGACCACATGGTGTCTGCACATTGAACACCCACAGGGCTGTCCAGAGTCAGTGGTTTTGTGCAGCTCTTGGTCACAGCCTGGTGGCTGTTCAGATGAACTTCAGCACTTGGGCGGGAGGAAGAAGAGGTAGTATCGTAAGACCAGGTAGTGATGACGGAAGCAGCTTACGATGCCATCTGAAAACGAAGGAAGTAGAAAGGTCCTCCTAAGGAGGCATCGCCTCTATCCACGGTGAGGAAGAGACAGTGAAGTGGTGGGAAGGGACCCCTGTGCAGAGAGGAGCTCTCAGGTTATGTCAGGCAAGATTCTATATGAGCTGGGCACACAAGGCGCTGATGGCTTCCCTGGGAAGATTTGTATTGGGGGATCCTTCTTAACAGCTGCTACCGACGATTATAGAGGGAATTCTGCATTTTTTTGGGCAGTGAGGTAATGCCAGGCTTGCCCTAGAAACAACCACGGACTTGTTTGTGAAGGAGGAAAGAAGAACTGCTGCTTTGTATTTGTGGAAACAATCCAGTGAGTGGAAGTAGATGCATAGTTTTCCGTGGATACATCAGGCATCTTTTACGTAACTCTCTTCCTCTCTGGCTACAGTGGGTTTTTCTTTTAGTATGCATGCACGCACACATGTGTATGGCTGTGTATGGTGTCTGTGCCTGTGGGTACACATGTGCCAAGGTGTCAACAGTGGGTATCTTCATCATTGTTTGAGAATGAGTTCAGTGCAGACACATTTGAAAGCAGCAACACTTTTAGCATCAACTTGATTGATTGTGGAGGCTTAATCCTCATATAAGTAAAGCCAAAAATAGGAGGAAAAAATTCCCTGAAAATACGACGTACCTGGCTGGAGAGGAAGCTCAGGAGCTGGGAAGGTCTGCTGCTCTTGATCTCAGCACCACACTTGATAGTTCAGAAATGTGACTCCAGCTGCAGGGACTCCGACTCCTCTTCTGGCCTCTGCCAACCTGCGTGCACGTGGCCACACACACTCAGACACACACACACTCAGACACACACACAAACTCAGCTAAAATCATTAAGATATATTATTCAAATATAAATTCTCACGGAATGTTTTACTTATTTTCTGAAAACTAATTGAATTAAGGTACTTGCATGGTCCTCTTGTCGCCATCCTTACTCAGTTCAACTTTCACAACGGTAGATGCATCTCTGAGATTTTAAGCCACCAACCGATAAACCCTTTGATTCGCTGTTTGTTTTAGGGGAGGTTTGTGAGCTCAGCTCCTCCATCCCTGCCTGTGGCTCTTTAACACAACCTTAAGCACAAAGATATTGCAGTCAAAGCCCTGAATCTGGATTCTGACTCTGCCTTTTACTTAGTAGGTGGCCGTTGTGTGTGTCTTACACTCAGCACGGAACCTGCTTATGCTTGCTTTCCTGTACATAATAGCTACTATAGCGTGTAGATGTTTGTTTCTTACATAATAGCGTAGGCTTGACATCACCCATATGTATCCAATAGCCTTGAGATTCAAGAGATGACTTCTCCTGCCTTAGAGGTTGTCTTACTTATCCATTGCCTGATTGATTGGTGATTTTTAATTGTCTTTATTCTTTCTTTCTTTCTTTCTTTCTTTCTTTCTTTCTTTCTTTCTCCTCCACGATGGCAGCTTCACTATCACCTAGACACACCTGAGAAGGAAGTCTCAGTGAGAGCTTGTCTGGATGAGTTGGCTGTAGGCATGCCTCTGCTGGATTTTTCTCTAATTGCATTAAGTAAGGTGGGGAGGCTCAGCCCACTGTGAGTGGTTCTGTTCCCTGGGTTTGGATCCCAGGCTGTCTAAGAGTAGGGGAAGGGAGCAGATTCCTAAGCGTGCATGTATTCTCTCTGCTCTCCACTGTGGACATGACCAGCTGCTTCAACTTCCTGCCTTGGTTTTCCTGTAGGGATGAAGCCTGAGGTTGTGAACCAAATATATTGTTCCTCCCCTGCATTGCTAGTGTCATGGTCACAGATGCAGAAATGAGACTAGGGTAACAACCATTGCTTTGCTGTTCTTAAAGTTTACCATTCACCAGTAGTTGTTCCTTTGAGGGGACAGAGGTTTTTGTATCATGCAGTTTCCTACTTCTCAATCTGTAGGACAATGGGAATCCCATATTTGCTTCCTTGTTGCTCAGCGATGTAAAGGAGAGGCCCTACACTACTTCCTTAAACTTCAGCCCAACTGCTAATCCTTTATCAGTGTTGTATCTCCCCAGGGTGATGCAAGGAGCAGGTGGTCAGGTTGTTTCTGGATTAAGAGAGGATGCTGTGATCTGTTGGTGATTATAAGTCCTTTGTAAGGCTTTGTTCTCTTGGACTTCCCGAAAGCACAGCACTGTGATCCCAGATCAATGCTGGATTTTTCCTACACATCAGTCAAGTGATTTGGCAATAGATTTATCAGCAGACACCAGATGAGTGTCCTTCGATTCAGTTTTGAATGTGGCCACTAGAGGATATTGACATCTTCAGATGGAGTGGATGGAGGGCTCAGTCCTGCAAGGCTGTCTCCATCTGGGATGGCAGGTGCAAAGACCTAGTTGAGCTGTTACCTCTACTTCCAGTCAGTCAACTGGAAATCAGTGCTATCCCAACTCTGCCCCTGGGTTTGGTTGGCTTGCTACAGTGGCTCACAGACCCCAGGGAAATGGGTTTATCAGTATCTCACCAGTATATCACCAACAATGCTACAAAGAATAAGACAGCCACATGGTGGACTAGAAGTGTGAGAAGTGGGGTGAAGAAGAAGCCAGAGCATCCTAGCCCTCTCTGGGTCTGCCATTCTCAGGGCTCCTCCACATGCTCAGCTATTCAGAGACTCTCTCCACATTGTTCTCTTTGGGCATATGGTGGCTGTGTTACAAAGACATCATTGACTTCATTACTTGCCATTGGCAATTCACTTACCTTTCAGTTCCTTCAACATCACGGTGTTGAAAGTCCTTTCCTTTCCATCATGCTTTGCTCTTTCCAAGAACAACATTTCTCAGCTTGAAACTTCTAGGGGCTTCCAGGCACCAACCCTTCCCTCAGCCTGCAAAAGACACTCATCTCTTTGAAGATTCCAAGAATTTTCAGAGCCGTATGGAGTTATTCAATGTCTAGCTCCCGCCCTCCTTACTCCACTCATGTTCAATATGTGGGTTTATTAAACCATTGCAGGACATCTGTCTTTGAAGTGGGTGAGGAGCCTGGGATGTTTATGCTTCATCTTCCCCCCAAATATAGAATTTCGTCTTTCTTTGAACGGTGAATGCTAAAATGATTTGGATTCTGCCCTACCTGGTCTTCCTGGTTAACTGTCTGTCCAAATGCTTCCGTCTGATTTGCCCTTGACCAATAATTAAGCCACAAGCCTAGAATCTAAATCACCTGAGTCAGTTCATCTAGAACTATATCTGGGAAACAAGTTGAGCTACTCTTCTGGATGCTTGGAAGTTTTGAATTTTTTTTTTTTTGCTTTTTGTTTCCCATTAAATTTGATCTTATCTATTGTTGAATGCATTGCAGGACAACCATTTGTTTAGTACAGCCTCTGGGGAGCCTTCTTTCCCTATCATCCTTACCTGTCTCAGATTACAGAAGTTCCCAGGAGGCAAATACTGTCTCTTTAGAATGCATTGTGCAGTCTATACACAAATGAGCAATTAATTCCCTGAACACTGACACTGGGACAATGCACAGAGAACCGATGGTATCTTAAGTGATTTAAATAATGTCTTTAATGTACCATTTCTCCTCAGCTTCCCCGCTAATAAAAACTGTCATATGAAAGTAGATAATATACAAAGTACACTGAGTTTTCTACTTGCTAAAGTCTTGGTTAAACTGAAATTATTATTAGAAGATTAGTCTTAGTTATTTTTGTATATGTTGACACCCTGCCATTGCCCGAGGCTTCTAGAAGCCTCTTTAAGTGGCTCTCAGGAGGTTGAAGGGCTGAGAAACAACTGTGGTATCAACAGGAGAGTCGAAGGACCCATGCTTGACCTGGATCAGGAATTGACAAACATTTTGTGTTAAAGGTCAGATGGTGACACTGCTCCATCTCTGATCTCTGCCACAGCTATTCAGGCTGCTCTTACAGCACGGAGGCAGTCATAGGCTATGTGAACAAATCATCCCCATGTCCTGATAGCACTTTATTTACAAAACAGCCCCAGACCTAGCATGTGTGGTGTGGCTTGCCAGCACCTGATCTAAACGATTAGACTGTATTTACTGACTCCTTTTGAACTGATTCTTAAATATTTTGTAGAAGATGAACCGAGGTCAGGAGAAACACAAGTTCAAAGTGAATGTGAAAGTCAGGGCAGAGGAAATGGCCGCACAGGTAAGCGTGAGGTGCTTGCAGAACAGGTATAAGGACCCGAGTTTGAATCCCCATCACCCACATAAAAGCTGTGCATGTCTGTATCCCCAGCTCTGATGATGGTGGGGATGTCTGGAGCTTGCTGACTGCCAACCTAGCTCCGGGTTCAGTGAGAGATCCCGTCTCACAGGAGTACAGGGGAGAGAGCAAGAGTGGGACCCAGTCTTCCTTTCTGACCTCTGTGCACACCAAGGCATATGTACCTGCATACACAGCCTACTCCTTCACACACACACACACACACACACACACACACACACACACACACACACTTGAATACACACACTTATTCTCTTTGTTTTATTCTCTTGACGTGAGGCCTGCTGGTTCCTCTGGGAAGTCAGCGCACTGTCTCCAAGGCTTACCGTAAATACCCCTGTTGTTGCTGCTGTTCTGCAGATGTGGGGACTGAGTGCCATGATGAATAAATAACAGTAGTGCCCTCTTATTACAGGAAATAAAGTACACGCTTCTGTTTGAAGGCATTCACGTGGCTACTTGTGATTAATATACCTTGAGGCTTAGGTAAATTAATTGCCCTCTTCCAAGTTCAAAGGAATATCTTTTTTTTTAAAGATAAAACTAACAACAACAACAACAACAAAACTACACCATGAACTCTCAGAAGTTAGATGCAGTCCCTGTGGTTACAAGCTGCAAAAAGCCTGGTGGCCTCTGGTGTTCTGCCTAAAACTGCCATGTTCTCCACAAAGGTGCAGTCAGTATTCATTTTATTGGGCATAACGGGATGCCCAGCATGCAGTCAGAGGGTTGCCAATGGCAACACCATAGTTCATCCAGGTATCAAAGTAGCCTGGATGTGAAAGTTTGGTGCCTGTGGATCTTGGTGGAGAACAGGGAGCCTGCTGCTCTCTGAGGGGTGAGTGGATCCAGACTGGTGCTCCTTCCTCCACTGTGGGCCTGGCAGGCCCCTCTAGGAGGCTCTCACCATGCTGTTCTTCATGAGCAGGCATCACTTGAATGTCTCACATAAGCAGATTTAGTTCCTATCCGTGCCGAGAGCACACAAACCGTGCTTACTAGATGCGGCATTGCCTTTTGGAATCCATTGAAAAGTCCTTTCAGAAAGAGTCATTTAAGAGTTTATCAGAGCAGGGTCTTCAATAGCTCAGTTGGTAGAGGGAGGACTACAGTGAGTGGGGCGTGGTAGTCCTTAGGTTACTGGTTCAAAGGACTTTGTACAATCATTTGGAGCAGAGACGACAGCTCAGTTAGTAGAGTGCTTGTCTTGCATGCACAAGGCCCTGGATCTGGTTCCTTGTACAATGTACATCACATTCGTGGGAGTGGTGTGGAGCAAGTATGAGGCCAGCCTAGGCTATGTGAGGTTGACACAACACACACCCCTCCCCTTCCCATGTTTATTTAGTCTGTTGTAATCTGTGCATTGGTGCTTTGGAATTAATGGTAAATCACAGAGTCTGGAGCTATTGAGGAAACTCCAGAGAATTTAATAAAGAAAATTCAGGGATTTTTAAGGAAGGGTCTCTGGTCAAATATTCAGACCAGATAAGGATTTATAGAAGAAGTTATGCTTAGAAGAGATACAGGAAGGGGGCTGGTAGGAACAGGGCATACTATAGCCAGGTAACCTTTTGTAAATTGTTAATGCACTGTCTTCAATTCTGACCCAAAATCACCCAAAAAGCATAGGTAGTGTTATCACCATTTTTTTTGGGGGGAGGGGAGAATCTCTTAAGATAAAGTGGGTTTTAATGTCTCACAGGAAAATGACAAATCTTGAACTGGGTTAGAAAAAGACTCCAAGGCTGTAGCTTTTCATACAGTGGCCATTTACATAGAATGTAGACCTCCTAGGGACATCCACAGGTGACTGGTGGTTAGTGTGTTTGAGAGTTCAGGCTCAGCCTCAGTTTCCCCACTACAGGCAGAAAGCTCTGTAGGACAGTGCTGCCCTTGGGATGTCTAAAAATACTTAAGGGCTTGCTAAAATGTCAGTGTCATGTGTTGGTCTGGACCCAGCCTCTGAGACTGTGGGTTGTCTGCCTCTATGGGGCCTCTTGACAGCATGCGAGAGGTAGCAAAAAAAAAAAAAAAAAAAAAAAAAAAAAAAAAAAATCAGCCTCAGCAAGTTTTCTGAATTTTCAAACCCCAAATATTCATTCCGAATCAAGTATGAAGTTGGCTTGTTTCTGACAGTGCTCCCCTGAGCTGTATGAGTCACACCCAGGGTGGCCTTGTTTCCAAACACACAGGCGGGTGTGCTGTAAAGTCCACTCTATGGCCCCTCCCAGACCACACGGGGTTTGGGGGCTGTCTTGATTTTATGTAAGTCTTGTGTGTGTGCCACTGCCTTGTCCTTCAGCGAGTACTGTTGGGTGGTGGTTGTAAGCGGCGTAATGTGGGTGCTGGGAACCGAACCCGGGTCCCCTGTGAGCATCTGTAAGGGTCCTTGATGCTGAGCCATCTCTCCAGCCACCTACATCGTAATCCTCTCACACTCTAAGCTGTTCTCTGAGGAAGCTGCGGAAGTGCTGAGTCTTGCAGCAGACAGCAAAGGGAGCAGCGTGCCAGGGACTTGCTGTCTCCACTGTGGTCTGGGTTTGATTCTGATGTCATATGAATTCTAGTTGACAGAAAAGGAAGGCAGCCTCTTTTCCTTAAGGAAAGCTCATCTGAAATCACAACCCCCCTCGTTGTGAGGGAATTTCCTCTCCGTAGTTCATATTAATCAGGTTGTCCTGCTTTGAAAGAAGTAGACTTATGAAGGATTGGAGAGGGTCCAGGAGGGACAGCTAGTGGACTCATTTAAATACATATGCATTCCTTTTGTCACAGTACTATAACGCTAGGTGACAAATTAATAGTTGTGATTTAATTACCTGTCAGGGATTAAGCAAGTTCTGACCAAGCATAGGCACCTAACTGGTGCTTAGTCTGCCTGCCACTGGAGAACACAGTGAGGGTTACCATACTTTTTTTTTAAATTGATTTTTATTGAGCTCTACATTTTTCTCTGCTCCCCTCCCTGCCTCTCCCAAGGTTAAAGGAACAGGTTCCACTGAGATTTGAACTCGGATCGCTGGATTCCGAGTCCAAAGTGCTAGCCATTATACCATGGAACCAGCACTTTTAAGAGTACTGAACTCAAATGGTCCAGTAAAAATTCATGGGCCATAGACAGCAACAAACATGCATGGAGTGATCTGCCTTTGTCTACACTTCTGAGAAGACAAGAACTACATCATCTGCTCAACTTGTCTCTGCCCCACGGCTGTGTTTTCTGGTCCATGGCTGTGTTTTCTGGTCCATGTCTGTATCCTCTGGTCTATGTCTGTGGCCTTTGGTCAACGGCTTCTGCTTCTGGTCTATGGCTGCCACCTGCATTATGAGGTATCTGGGCTGATTAATGGTCTGTTGTCGGTATTAATGCCTGTTGTCTTGGCGCTGTAATTAAAGGAGAGGGTTGGGGCCAAGCTGCTCGCATGAGTTTGGGATTGAAAGACATTTAAAAGGCAGGTGATGGGCCCTACACTTTCACTTCTTTCAATTTGACCATAAATCAATTGGGAATGATTTTCCCACCATCATTTTTCACTGGCTTTGAACTTGGGTAATGAGCATCCCCGTCCCAGAGTGAAGCTGATTCTCCAAGATCTTGTTAGAAAGAAGGTGAAGATTTATGAAGGGGCTGAGAAAAAAGCCTACTGCCTTTCTTCTCATTCTCTACCTGTCATTCCCCTTCCCTTCCCAGACTTCAACCCTGTTGAGTCTCAACTTCCCTGCATGCCAGATAGTATTTGGGAGATGAGGAAGCCCCAGTGTGCCTTGGCCCACTTTCCAGTGTCTGTAGACTGCGTGTAAGAAGATGCTAGCATATGAGGTGGCAAATGAGAACATTCTGGAGGTGAGATACATTCATCTGATTGGTACCAATTATTCCTGGGATTTATGGAGTCTACTGACTTCAGATTAAAAAGCAAAAATAAAGTATCAAGCAGTTTCTGGTGCTGCTACCTCCCAAATTGCCGCCATGCGTTCTGTGGGGATTAAGAACCCTGGGTGGACAGTAGGCTTAAGGAAGAGGCACATTGAGAGATTTCCTGGCCCTGACTAGGACTGAGGCTTATGCCGCTGTGTGCAATGGGATGTATCTGTGCCTGTTGAAAACATAACTTACAGACTGTGGGAAAAAAGGTTCCTGGAATTTTTAAATATTTGTATGCTTTTAAAACTATTTTGTTTTAGGAATAGACTTGCAGCAAAGGGCTTGTTAAAATAGAATTTTACAGATATTCCAGTGATGCAAACATGTTTAGCTTTATAACATAGCACCCGGAGATGCTGTGGTGGTTTGGTAAGGCCTAGAGATCCAGAATTAAATACACTGAAATCAGAGCAGCTGGGAGAAGTGCCCACTTTGGGATGGCTCTGCCAATTTATAGCACTGGGCAAGGTCCATTCCAGAGCTGACATAAAAAAAGACATACTTTTAAGAGGAACCTACTTCTATGTTTGCTGCCAAGGCCAAATTTCCCCTCTTTTCTGCCCTAAGCCTATCATAGGTGTAGGTCTCTATTTAGCAAGACACAGATCATAAGCTCTGTCCTAACTGCAAAGAAGTCTGGGAAATCCGTGTGTTAGGTTTCCAGTCTGTGCTACAGAGAAGTTTGGTTGGGAAGGTTTGGAATATAAATGGTAGAGATGTAGCCTCACCACCCACCATAGGAAGGAAGCGTATCCAATAACCACAATAAATGTCCAGTGCGGTCTCCTTGGGTGGCTAACGAGACTGCGGGGCACCGAGTGTTGGCACCTGTCTGAGGAGGAAAGGTGGCTATGCAGAACACGTGGAGTATGGCCATGCTCGAGTCTCCAAGGCTTTTGTGGTCAGGATAGGATGGGTAGGTGATGCAGAAACAGCCTCCAGATCCTAGTGATGTGAGCTGTGGAGTTGGCTCAGTTGTAAAGCACGTGCCTTGTAAACATGGGGACTGGGTAGAGTTTCAGAACCCACAGAAACAGCCAGACATAATGGCTCACACTTGCAGTCCCAGGGATGTCAAGATGGGAGGTGAACAGGTACATCCCTGGAGATCACTGGCTAGCTGGCCTAGCTTGTTTGGCAACATTCCAAGCTAACAAGAGACCCTGTCACAAACAAAAGATGGAAGGCACCTGGGGAGAGACACTTGAGATTGTCTTCTAATTTCAACGTGCACACACCTACACACACAGGTGCATGTGTACAAACCAAAATTTCAGTGGCTTGACATGGGCATGCAGAACTCTGAAGAACTAGCCCAAGAGCTCTGAGCATGGAGTCTTGAGTTACGTGGTCTGTGACCACATATCCAGATGCCCCAGGGTGCTTTACTCCTTTGGGTGACTTAGTGATTTAAAAAGCTCCAGTATATTTAAATCGTGCCTTTAGGATGTGCCTATGACAACCTTGCCCGCATTCTTCAAAACTGGGCAGGAGATGGAGGTGGGCCATAGGGACTCTTGACTACCTCAGCCTGGGAGTGCTCATTGGATAGAAATGGTCACGAGGTCTCCACTGATTCCCAATAAGGAAGTGGAGTCTCCTGTCCACCCAGGAAGGACTGGATAAGATTTTGTAGTGAGCCTATGTCAGAATCTAAAGGAAAGGGAAGGAAAAGCTATCATCAGAGCAGGCTGAAAGCACCGTCCGCATCTCAGCTTTGGTGAGTTTGGTGTGTCTTAGCAAATTCTCTGCCGTTTGTTTCTTAGCCAGTCGGCTGTTTGAGTGGAACAATTTCCAAACAGGAAATGCTTCATTAGTAAACAGCTAATGAAGAGCTCTGGAGGAGTTTGAATAAAGTGGTTTGGAGCAAGGAAAAATGTCACTGGTTAAGTACATGTATGTCTTCAGATTCTTATTAATTATATTTGTTTGAGTGAAAACAGATAATTGGGCTACAGATGGTCAGGATCCTAATGCACAAGCATGCATGAGAACCCCAATTCAGAGCCCTGGAATCTGTGTTAACAAGTAAGGTAGCTTGAGCATTCAGCTCTCAAGGAGCTAGCTACATCCAGGGTTTGAGGACTAAGTCCACAGTGTAGTAAAACTGAACTTAAAGTTTTTCTATCTGAGGGTACAGAATAAATGTGCTCTTTACTCTTCTGCCTGTTCTTCTGCTATAGCTCCATTCTGCCTCCACAGCTTCAATTCTAAGTTATAATTCCTAATAGTTTTTATTTGCTTTTAGGTTTCTAGGTTCTAATTCTTTCTCCGCTTCCTCTGATATACACATATCAGAGACAAGCTGTAGGGAGATCTGCATGGAGAGCCAGGTCTTTACCAGCCAGACTTTAGCAAGTGAAGAGCTTGCTTTGTGTTTATAACCTTGGTTAGACATGTGACATTGATCTTGTGCATACTGTAAAGTTTTTAACTTATGATCCATTTACAGAAGCATTCAGTCTAGTCTGAACTTGATTTGAGGTAAAAATAAACTAATTGTGTGTAGTTTGTTTTAAACTGGGGAGAAATTGTTGTTTTCTATGTTAGTTTGAGTTAAAGAAACAAAGCAGGCTTTTAAGTGTCTTACAGTCCTCGTGGGACAATAGATCTAGTTATGAAACATATCCTAGTATATTTATTATATTTCAAAATTACACAACTTAATGAGAAGTCACCTTCCTGACCATCCACAGATAGATGTGCCCATAAGATTGAGATGCAATCATGAGATCACATACACACATCACCTGAGATTACACACTACAGTGCAGGTATTGGGGAGACATCATAGCTGCTTTTGCACATATGAAATTACAGACAGGAGCAATAGTTTCCAGAGTCAGTGGTCCTGCTAGCCTTGCCTGAATGGGTTTTTTCTCCATCAGAGAATCATTCCTCTTGTGGATTGTCATCTGAACACTAGTGTCACTTGCTATATATTCCCATGGCCTCTGACAAAACCAGATGTGATGGTATGTTCCTCTAACCTCAGTGCTGGGAGTTGGAGTGGGAGAGACAGGTGGATTCCTGAAGCTCATTGGCTAGCCGGCCTGTCTAACAGAAAAAGTAAGCTTCAAGTTTAGGGAAAAACCCTGTCTCAAAATGTACAGGTGGAGATGGATCAACAAAAGAAGTTCAACATGGACCTCTGACTTCCACATACATTCCCACATATGTGGATACCACACGCGTGGGAGTGCATGCATACATGCATGCACATGAACACACATCATGGCCCCCACCATCGCCACCCCCACCTTCACCACCCCCACCGTGACTCCATCACTACAACCCCATATTACAAGCAGCACACACGAGTGCTCAAACGTGCATTTGCAATCCAAATGAATGGAATATTGTCTTGCAATTTTAAAACTGTTTCACTAATGGATATACTAAAAATGTGTGGACATAAAACATTATCCCTGTTGTGATTCTGGTCAGTTTTTCCTTCTGCCGGGGATCTGATTGGCCTTGCCTGTTGTGGGCTCCTGTGCACTCCTGTGCCCAGTGCACTTTAAACTCTGGGTAGAGATCTTCAGTAAAGCTCACAGTTTGTGTCATTAATGCCCTGTGTGCTTTTCAGATACTTCCAGTTCTGAACTGAAGGAAAGTGGCCAGTTTTAATGATCTGATACAAATGGCAAAGCTAGTGCAGGAAAGAGAGAGACAGATCATGGCAGGCAGGCTAGCAGCGTCTGACAGCTATATTCCTTTTATTTTTGAGTTTAAAAAGATTTTTCTCTCTCTCAGTTTCTCTTGTCCCCCCCCCCCCCCCCCCCCCGTTATGCTTGTGGGCACACAAATTTGTGTGCTATATGGGTGTGCTTGCCTATGCACACGGAGGCTTTGAGAGACCTTACTCTTTGAGACAGGGTTCCTCACTGAACCTGGGGTTCCCCTGCCTCTGCCCCTCAGCACTGGAACGGTAGGTGGCAGTGCCACACCTGCCTTTGGTGAGTTCTGGAGATGCACACTCAGATCGTGGTGTTAGCACAGCAAGCGCCTTGCTGGCGGCCTGTGGATGCTCTCCCATCCTGCTCAAGCGCTTTTTCTCCAGTGAGCTCCGATGACTCTTGTGCACGTTATTGTTGCGCTCCTCCAGTTTCCCTTAGAAACCTAATATTTCTTACTTCACTGTGTTTCCTGCTCTGCTACTGAAGGGCTGTTAGGAGTCTCATCGTTGTCCCTGCACACAGTGCTCTACAAGAAGGAAAGTACAGCCCAAACCTCTGGCAACAGCAGCTTTTCTCCAGTCCTTCCTCACCTAAAGGGGTGGAGGTGCCAACCCTGGTGTGCATACAAATGAGCATTGTATTGTGTTGCCACAATGAATGATTAATTGATTGTTTTTCAACTCAGTGGAGGGCAGAGATTTCACCCTACAGTCTGAACCAGGATTTGGCAATCTATAACTCATGGGTCAGGTGTGATCCTCTGCCCCTAGCTTTGTAATTTCTTTTCTAAATAAAGTTTTATTAGAACACATCCATGTCCATTCATTGCTGTATCATCAGCGGCTAAGTCACCTTTGTGTCTGCAGAGTTGGGTAGGTGTGAGAGGGATTATGTATCCAGAAAAGGCTCAAAAAGTAAAAATATTTTACTTTCTGGTCTTTCACATGGGAAATCTGCTCTAGGTGTTTGGTGACCAAATGCTTGAATTTAAGAACATCTAGAAACTTTGCCTTGAAGGAAACAAAATAAAATTCTTACTGTATAGGCACCAAGAAGATTCCCCAAATAACCAGACTAGTGACTCCTAAGGGGTGGGGAGGGTGGGAAGGCGCAGGGCTGGGGAGCAGGGTCACTATGCAAACGTGACTCATCCCCTCCAGAGTTCATGTGCTCGCAGGTGTAATCTGTAGTACAGCCTCAATGTAATGAATGCATTTTAGAGACTTTATAAAATCCTTTGGTCATTGAGGCATTTTTTTTTCACTTTACCAGAAAATGTGAAATAAAGAATTGAGCAATTTTCTCATCAATCTAGTGGATGTAGACTGGAAAGATGTTTGTATTTGCTTTGAAGGAGAGAGGAAGGAAGGAAGGAAGGAAGGAAGGAAGGAGAGAGAGAGAGAAAGAGAGAGAGAGAGAGAGAGAGAGAGAGAGAGAGAGAGAGAGAAAGCCACATCCCAATAAATGCACACTTTCAATTTCTGGGATTTATTTATTTCTGAGCTGCCAATTATTAGCTCCGATTTTCCAATCTATGTATCCATTAAAACCTTGACCTACTTGGGTTTTCCATGGGGTGGTATTTGCAACATCACCTCTAAAGAGAGGGGATGGCGGGGGTGGGGCTTTTTGCCACAGGGGGTTCCATTTGCTTATCTATCAGCTTGCTTAGCCTTCTTGGTCTGTCACCTACAGTGTTTAAATATCTCCCTCAAACCATTTATGTGCCTCTATAGGAGCACACAGAGAGAAGAGAGTTGGTGGTGGCAGAGCAGGGGTGATGGGTGCTGGTGAGAACTGGGTAATCTGGAGAAACAGTGCCTTGTGGTGAGAGGACAGAGGGGCAGGGGCAGTGAGATGGCTCCTGGGAAAGATGTCCACCAGGCTGACAACCCGGGGCCTGTCCCCGATATCCCTTTGGATGAAGGCTCACAGAGCGATGCTTCAAGGAGGACCAGTGGTTAATAAATTACATCCAAGAGTAACTGTTCCGAAAACCCACAACAGCGAATGCTGATGAGGATGTGGGGAAGAAGAACCCTCTTCATTCTGGTGGGGGTGTAAACTAGCTTAAACATTAGGGAAATCCAATATGGAGGTTTCTCAGAAGGTTTAAAGGGAACAGCCATATGACCCAGCTGAACCACGCTGGGCACGACCAGAGGGCTCACCATCCCACTCTAGGGACATTTGCACAGCTCTGCCTGCTGCTGCTCTGCTCCCCACAGCAAGGAAAGGAACCAGCTGACAGATGAGTGTGTCCTGGAAATGTGTTAGATAGACACTATGGAGTGTTATTAAGAGGCAAATTAAAAAGAAATCTTGAGATATCCAAAAATGGATGGGTATGACAGTCATAGTATTAAGTAAAGTGACTTAGATTCAGAAGACAAAAATTACTTTTTCTGACATATGTGGAATTCCCACCTCGTGTGTGTGTGTTTGTGTGTGTGTGTGTGTGTGTGTGCGTGTGTGCGTGTGTGTGCATATACACATGTTCTTTTTAAGGAAATAAAATAACTCCCTTCTAGTTTCTGCTTTCCTGCTTCTTTATACAAATGACTCATCCATTTATTTTCAACGAAATGCTTTTCATTTTTAATCTGTGTATGTGTACATGTCAGTGGTGTGTGTATATGTAAGCATGTTCGGGTGTGTGTATATGTAAGCATGTTCGGGTGTGTGTATATGTAAGCATGTTCGGGTGTGTGTATGGGGCACATGCGAAAGCTCAAGTTGACACTGATTTCTTGATTGCTCTCTCCTTTCTGTAGTGAGTCAGAACTTCTTCATTGAACCTAGAGCTGAATTCCAACATTGTTTTATTCAGTCCCAACCTTGAGAGAGTGGGGCATTTTTCTTTAATTTTTATTTTTTTTTAAAAAAGAAAGCAAACAATCTTTTTTCATTTTACATACCAATCCCAGTTGCCATTCCCTCCCATCCTCCCATGCCCTCTACCTTCTTCCCCACTCTACCCCCTTCCTCTTTTCAGAGAAGGTAAGGCACATTGCTTTGGGGATGGTCCAAGACCCTCCCTACTATATCTAGGCTGAGCCAAATATTCATCCAAAGAGAATGGTGTCCCAAAAAGCCAGTACATGCAATAGGGATAAATCCTGGTCCCACTGCCAGTGGCCCCTCAGTCCACCCAGCCAGACAACTGTCACCCACATTCAGAGGGACTTGTTTGGATCTATGCTGTTTCCTTCCCTATCTGACTGGAGTTGGTCAGCTCCCATTAGCTCAGGTAGACTGTTTCTGTGGGTGTTAAGACCCATCACGGTCTTAACGTCCTTGTTCATATTCTCACTCCTCCCACTCTTCAACTGGATTTTGGGAGCTCAGTCCAGTGCTCCGATGTTTTTATCACTTGCTGGATGAAGGCTTTATGATGGCATTTAAGATAGTCATCAATCTGTCTACAGGGCAAGGCCAGTTCAAACACCCTCTCCTCTATTGCTTAGGGTCTTAGCTGGGCTCATCCTTGAGGATTCCTGGGAATTTCTCTATTGTCAGGTTTCTTGCTAGCCCCATAATGGTTCCCTCAATCAGAATATCTCTTTCCTTGCTCTCATTTCTGTCCTTCCTCCATCTCAACTATACCATTCCTTTAAGTTCTCCTCCCCCTCCCCTTTTTCCTTCCTCTTCTCTTTTTGCCCTCCCTTCTACCCCCACCTCCATGCTCCAATTTTGTCAGAAGATCATTTCTACTTATCCTTTCCAGGTGAATCTGTACATTTTTCTTAGGGTTCACCTTGTTACTTAGCTTCTCCTTGGGTCATGGGCTATAGGCTTGTAATCCTTTGCTTTACAGCTAGTATGCACTTATGAGTGAGTACATACCATGTTCATCTTTCTGGGTCTGGGTTACCTCACTCAGGATGTTTTATTTTCTAGTTCCATCCATTTGTATGCAAATTTCAAGATATTGTTTTTTTTTTATCTGAGTAGTACTCCATTGTGTAAATGTACCACATTTTCTTTATCCATTCTTTTGTTGAGGGGCATCTAGATTGTTTCCAGGTTCCATCTATTACAAATAATGCTGTTATGAACATAGTTGAACAAATGTCCTTGAAGTATGATTGAGCATCCTTTGGGTATATGCCTAAGATTGGTATTGCTAGATCCTGAGGTAGATTGATTCCCAACTTTCTGAGAAACCACCGTACTGATTTCCAGAGTTGTTGTATAAGTTTGCATTGGAGTGGGGCAATTTTTAAAGCAACTATGGGACCCTGCTATGCCACTCCAAGGTATAGGCTAAAGGACTTCACAGCTGCCATGTGACCCAGCTATGTTGCTCCTGGTCATAGGCCAGAGGACTGCACAGCAAAGCCTTATGACATGGTCACGAGTGGGAGTCCTCTGTACAGTTGTGTTAGAGCATCGAGACTCTCTGAGCCCTAAGGAGGTGTCTTAGATAGGGTTCTATTGCTGTGAAGAGACAACCATGACCACAGCAACTCTTATAAAAGAAAACAGTTAATTGGGGCTAGCTTACAGGTTCAGAGGTTCAGACCATTATCACCAAAGCAGGACACGACAACATACAGCCAGACGTGGTCCTAAAGTAGGAACTGAGAGTTCTGCATCTTGATCAGCAGACAGCAGGAAGTGAACTGTCACATTGGGAGTGGCTTGAGCATATATGAGACCTCAAAAGCCACCTCCACAATGACACACTTCTTCTAACAAGGCTTCACCTCCTAAGAGCCACTCCCTATGGGCTAAGCCTTCAAACACATGAGATATTTGGGTCATTTCTATTCAAACCACTACAGCAGGTAAGGCTGTGTGTGTGGAGTGGGGGTAGATGACACACTCAGAGCCTACAAGGGTCCACAGCAGCTCACACTTAAACCAAACCTCTTTGCTTTATCCAGCTTCTCTGTGAAACCCTGCCATGTACCTTAATCTCTACCTCCCCTACCTTTCTTTGTCATGTAGCATAAATAACATATTAACTAAGCCTGCTTCTCTGGTGCAGGCCCTGCTAGGAGTGGGTACCTCTGTCTGGTAGCACTGCGGCTCTTCTCACAGGCCCATGCCGAGCTGGGCTGCCTGCCTGCTGCTCTGTTAATAAATCTCCTACCTGAAGGAGAATTTGACTCAACACCTTTCCCTCAAGCCCCACCCCCATAGATGCTGCAATGCTGTAGCTTTTCTCCTCTGGATGCTCTGATCACAGAGGAAGATTCTGGTTTCTCAGTCTCGTCTTCCTGCCCACACATCCCCATTTTCACTCTCCTGATCATTTATACAAGTGGCTTATGGATTTATTTAGAATTTGCTTTAAATGATTTTTCTCATGGTCGCAGGATTGTGTCTGGGACGGGGAGCAGGTCATGTGGATGGCTCATCCATGTGTCTTCCTCAGTTGCTCTTCCCTGTATTAAATGAAACATGGCCGCTTAATTGAACCTAGAGATCCCTGGTTGACTAGACTCCAGCTTGCCCTGGAAATGCCCTGCCTTTGGCTCCTGAGTGGGTGTAATAATTAGGAGCGGCGGGGCTGCGTCCCCAGCACCCCAGCTGCCTGGCTGGCTCTAGCTTATGCCCCGAAATAATTACAAGGACACTGTATTCTTTTAAACACTGCTTGGCCCATTTCTATCTAGCCTCTTCTAGGCTAATTCTCACATATTAATTTAGCCCATCTCTGATCATCTGTGTTGCACCCCAAGGTGCGCTTACCGGGAAGATTCTAGCCTATGTCCATCCTGGGTCGGAGCTGAATCGCGTCTGCCTAGGAGAGCAGAGCATGGCGTCTCTCTGAGGCGTCTGCCCCCAAGAGGAGAGCTGTTGAGTCTGAGCTCACTTCCTCTTCCTCCCAGCGTTCTGTTCTGTTTACTCCACCCACCTATGTTCTAAGCTATGAGCCCAAGCAGTTTGTTTATTACTTAATCAATGAAATCAACAGATTGATATATGACACTCCCACATCAAGTGGGGGATCACAGGCAGCTGCCATGCCTCGCTGGCTTATATGTGGGTTCTGGGGATCTGGATTTCAGTCCTCTACTTACATGGCCAGGACTTTATCCACTGAGTCCCCTCGCCAGCCCAGGGAGTACACTTTTGAGACTGGCTTTGGAATTCAATAGTTAAGTATTTTCTTGGTCCTTGCATTCTGTTTTCACCAAGGGCAACACATACCTTCTAAACCAGAGTTCTTAAGGCCCTAAGAGAATAATTTTTTTTTGTGGTGGGGGGAGGGACAGTATTTTAAAACCTTTGACCCGCCAGGAAATATTTATTAAGGTTGGTAATTCAGAGTTTTTCAGTAGTACGTGCTGAGAAGCCATGTCTTAGGAAGAAATGGCAGAGGCACCCAGAAGGGTTTTGTCAGTTCATTAACTGCTTAGTTGGTTTTTGAAGCTGTAGTCTTTACAGTTTGATCACTACAGCTGGACGCCTGACAGGGAACTGCTTAAGGAAGCAAAGTTTTCTTAGGTTGGTTGTGGTCTGAAGTGACAAGGTCTTTGTGCTAGGGAGATGTCCTCGTAGTGGGGATGCCTGGCAGTGGGCAGCTGTGTCTTAAGGATTGTGAGCCAGTCACTTGTCAACAGCACAGCCAGAACACAAAGCAGATGGGAAAGGAGAGGGGCTGTGTTTCTGTGGACTGTGAAAATGTGTTGCTTTCATTGTTAATGAAATGCTGATTAGTCAATGGTTAAGCAAGATTTGTGGGGCAGAACGAATGCTGGGAAGAAGAAGGGAAGAGTCTGAGAAGTCGCAATCAGACTCCGGGGAAGCAGGATGTGTCAAAAATGAAGTAACAAGTCATGAGCCATGTGACAGAGCCTAGATAAGAAATACAGGTTACTTTAAGTTATAAGAGCTAGTAGTAATAAGTCTGAGCTATCAGTCAAGCATCTATAATCAACATTAAGTCTCTGAGAGGAGATTTGGGAACAGCTTCTGGGACAGAGAAACTTTGCCTACAAGGCTGGGCTGTAAAAAATCCCTCCTCACCATGACTCACTTCCTCCAATGAGACACTCACCTCCCAGAGAGCCCACAACCTCTGAAAACAGTGCCACCATGGTGACTAAGTGTTCGAAAACATGATGAGTCTTTTGGTGGGCACAAACCTTACATCCAAACCAAACAGATCAAAGTTAGAACCTGGTGCAGAAAGACACTGGGACATTATGGGGAAAGGACCTCAGAGAGCTAGATTTAGACAGAAAGAGCTATGTGTCATAATTCTAACTGAGAATCAGGGCCAGTGGAAGCTGCAGAGCAATCCATTAGGTCAGGTCCTATGGTGAGGTTTCTGGGAGCCGCAGATCAGGATGGAGACATATCATTCTGCAGATGACTGGCCTCTTCATGATGTTTGGGTTTCCCATGAGGGCCCTTTCTTCAGTCATGAGCAGCTTGCAAAAGTTTGATGAGTGACATGAAAGGTACTAGTTGACTTGGGCCTTGAAGAAAATACAGGTCAGCATGGTAGCTTAAGGGGAATACAAGGTCATTTTAATTAAGAGGATTTAATTAAACAAAGTTAGCAATGTGGAATAATGCAAAGACAGCAAAATGATATATTAAAATTAATGCATTAATAATAATTAATTAATGGGCATTAATGTGAAGTCTAAACAACTCAGGCTAGCTTTATGTTTCTTGTGTCTTTGATTTTCATATAAAGGTATAATAAACTGTTCACCAAGTAAAGTTACAAACCTGAAGGCTCAACCTATCTCTTTTATTTCAAGATGCAGGCCCTATTGGTAGAAGGACTGCCCATTTGGTTACGTTTTGATGAAGTTTTTTAACTAAGCAACTCCTTGACCTAGAACTGCAGCTTTAAAGCGCACTCACGTCTGTGAGCGTCATTGACATACAGTAAAAAGCACTTTCCATGTGAGTGCAAGGTTCTGAGTTTGATTTCCCAGCACCTGTGTAAAGCTGGGCATGGCTGTATGCATTTGTAATCCCAGCACTCCTACAATGAGACAGGAAACAGACAGGAAATAGCCTGGACACTATAGGCCAGCTAGTCTGACATATGCTGGGGGAGGGGAGAGGGAGAGGGAGGAGGAGGAGAGAGAGATCCTGCTAAGGCTGTGGCTGTCCTGATCCCACACATGAACACACACACACACATACAAAGATGTAGATTCTGATTTGGTTGGTCTGGCAAGGATGGAGGTCTGAGATCTGTGTTTCTCACAAGCTCAAGTTGGTGCTAAGGCAGTTTACCAGAGCCTGTACTTCGAGAAGAAAGAACTAAATATACCAAAGGGAAGGAGCTGGGTAATGAGTGAGATTGAGTTTTATAGTCAGAAAGGCCTGATATTTATGAAACCCAGGAGCTGTGTGTCTTGGGTGAGTTGTTTGAGCACTTTGGGACTCATTTATGTTGATTTCCAGAGGGAGGGGGTACCATGAGTAGCGTTGAAGGAGGAAAGGGAAGAGGGAAGTGGTGTAATATTATATATGTACACACACACACACACATACACACACACACGGCTAATGATCCTGCCATCCCATGTGTGCTTTGAAGACATGTTTTCCTTAGATCTGTTCCTCTTTCCCATGCATGGTCCAGCACCTAGATGACCCAAGATGCTGTGCATCCTTCAGTGCTGTGCACTCAGCACACTCACATATGTGTTGATGAAGACAAGCGGTGCAGGGGCACACTCACGGTGAATCAAGACCCTGATGCCTGAGGACGGGAAGGTTTAGCTTTTATATTTATTGCCTTCACTGTTAGTCGTATTATAATTTTAAAGTATTTTCTTATGGTTGACAGTGAGATTAACAAGACTTTGGAAGCAGAAATATTAGCTATGAGTCATCAGATCCACAGCCTACACATTGCTAAGTAGGCACAGGGAATTTTCCGGAAGCATGACGCAGGAGTGTTACTGTGCTCTCTGCAGTGAAGACTGAAGGAGGAGGTCAGAGTCAGGCATCCTGATGGGAGAGACGCAGAGGCAATTCCAGGAGAGAGGTGTGTCCACAGTTCTGACTGAAACCTGCCCCAAGGAGACCCTTCCCCAAACCACTGTAGTCAACAGATTTTCACTGTGTTTTCATGCTCTTATGAACTGCATGCTGCCTCAGCAGGCTTTGCTAAGTGCAGGTCTTCATGCGCTCTCTACAGGGCTGTTCATGGTGTTGCCAACTCTGAATTTTGCCAGGCTCTTAGGCCCCAGAATTCTCAGTATTTTGCCAGTAGTCAATGCATCTGGTCAAAAATAAAAGAGGAAGAACATCCAGGCTGATAGTAATCCTGGAGACTGAGCAGTTACTGAAGCCACGTGACTAGTGACTACGATTGTGAGTATTGTTATAAAGAGATAAAACATGGAATATAGACTAACAAAGGCATGTGCTGGGCTCACCGGGGCTGAGGTGGGATCCTCAACCTTATCAGCAGGTGGATCTCAGTGCATCTTACACAGGAAACCTTACACAGCCTCTTATGTGAAAACAGTGAGTAACTGGGGACAGGGCTAGGCAATTAGACAATGGAATGACCCATTGTTCTACAGACATCACACTATACTGAACTTGGGGCTACTGAGAAATGGCAATAATCTATGGCATCAAGTGTATTACCACAGGTTTTTATTGGTGTGTGTCTGTTTTATGCCTGTGAGTTACACAGTTAAAAGTGGTAAAGAGACTGGAAATGGCAGCACATACTGTTATCCCAACACTTGAGAAACTATGGCTGGAGGATGGCAAGCCTGGGCTAAGTGCTATGACCTTCTCTCAAAAGGGAAGGTTTTTCATTGTCTGTTGTTGTTGTCCTGGAGTAGAAATTATTACCCAGGGATACAGTCACTTTGCCCTGAGGAATTCATCTTTTCTCATGAGGAAAGGGACAATTAAGAAATAATGGCTTTTAATATGTAATACATAAAATGAATGAGAGCAGAAAGGACTTAGTGTTATACAAAATGAATATCTTTGCCTCCAGAAGCCACAGGGTGGAGACTGGAGGATTCAGTAGACTGAAGCTCATTTTCAAATGGAGAACGAGGGTATTGGGTGAAAACCACAAAATAAAACAAACAAAAAACAAAGCCACAGCAACAAAGGCAGAACAAGAAAGGAACTCTGGGCTTAAATCCATTTTGCAGTAGAAGAAATGAAACTTAGCCCTTGGCAGCAACATTGCTCCATTAGCAATCAGGAAAAGGAAGAGGCAAAGGGGTGGGGCCTCAGTCTCTATGGCAGCCTAGCATCTCCCTTGGACAGCGGCCTTTCTAATGAATGAGCTGGGCAAATCATGATGACTGATTTTCACTCGGTCCTTTTGGGAGTTTAGAGGTGCTGGGAAGATGTGATCTTAGAAAGTTAGGCTAAAAAATGCCTGAAAACCATTAATTCTGGAATTGTTTCCACATCTCAAACATTAGGAATTTTGATAGTTTTCTTCTCCTAAGGAGATATTTATGATGAAAAGCCAAATACCACTTCTGCTTTATGCCAACTAAGAAAGATTGACTCTGCTTCTTAGTCTGTCTGTGGTGTGTTTGATAGTGGCAACCAATGTGTTGTTTGTACATGCTCACTTCCATGGTCATTGTTTAGAGTAGGAATTCCCGAAATCAGGTCTACCCACTGAGCAGTCAGCTCTCCATGATGATTTCCAGGGTAAAACAGAAAGTAGCCCAAGGATTTTCTTCTTAAATGGAGTTGTTTGTAAGTGATGTCTTCTGCAAGACGCTGAGTTTAGTGCCAACATTAGACACAAGCCTACAACCTGCTTTTCTCATCTCTAGTGTGGCAGAGATGATTTAATTGATAGAGATGCCACAGTTTTATGACTTATGAACCCTCTTGGGGAAAGTGCACTTTTGGGGAAAGGGAAGGCAGTGGAGATGGCAGGAAGCTCTCTGGAGATGAGTGGGGAAAACTAAGAGAGAATTAGTTCTTCTGAGCCAGTTTTAGGATGAGCTGCTGACTGCCTGAGTGGGAAAATATGAAGACATACACATGGTGTGGGAGGTCCTTCTGTCTATGTGTTGCCTTTATTGGTTAATGAATAAAGAACTGCTTTGAACCTATGGCAGGGAAGAACAGAACTGGGCATGGAAAGGTAGGCTAAATGCTGAGAGAAAGAAAGGTGGACTCAGGGAGAAGCTATGGAGCCACTACCAGAGTCAGACATACCAAAACTTTGCTGGTCAGCCACTGCCATGTGGTGATACACAGATGAATAGAAATGTGTTAAATTAATATGGAAGAGTTAGCAAATAATAAGCTAGAGCTAATGGGCCAAGCAGTGATTTAAATAATACAGTTTCTTTGTGATTATCTCAGGTCTAAGCTAGGTGGGTGGCCAGGAAGAACAAGCGACCTTTCTCCTACACACACACGCACACACACACACACACAAAATATACACACAGAGAGAACACACACACACACACACAACACCTTCCCAACACACAGAACACTTTCTGAAATGAAGCACAGAATGAAAATCCTTCTCTCCATGTTCATAATACTGACTCCAAAATTGGAGTAATAGACTATAGGCCAGAAGAACAGGCTTAATAACCTAATCTAATTTGTCTTATTTTATCTTTGACAGTGTTCTTTAATAGAAAACTGGCTTTTATTCTAGTAATAAATGAGTTATTTTTAATTTTTGGTTGTCAGTTTTGATACGCTGGTAGACAGCTATAGTAGTCTTTTCTATTTTTTTCACAGGTTTAGGTGTGTGCCAGTAGGTGTGCACATATGTGTGAAAGTGTCTTATTTACTATTCTATTGCTGTGAAGAAACACCACAACCAAGACAGCTCTTGTAAAGAAAGCAGCTAATTGGAGGCTTGCTTACAGTTTCAGAGGCTTCCTTCATTATCACCATGACCATGGGAAGCATGGTGGCATGTATGGCACTGAAGAAGTCCTGAGAACTGCATTCTGGTCCACAGGCCAAGAGAGAGAGAGAGATTGACACTGGGCCTGACTTGGGCTTTTAAACCCAAGTTTAAAGTTTGAAGTTCCTCCCCTAGCCCGCGACATGCTTCCTTCAACAAGGTCACACCTCCTAATCCTTCTAATCCTTTCAAATAATGCTGTTCCTTGCTGACTGAGCCTAAAGAAGGTCATTCTTATTTCAGAACCACAAGAAGCCAGTGACTGAGAGTAGGTGTCTTTGTCAATCACTCACCACTATTATTTTTCCTCTATTTGAAAGTTCTCCCAGGCACTGGGAGTTCAATATGTGGCTTGACTAGCTGGCCAGTGAGCTCTAGGGATCCATCTTTCTCTGCACCTCTGGCACTGGATTACAGATGAATACAGTCATGCCAGGCATTTCACATGGGTAATGCAGATGGAGAATCAGGTCTCATGTTTGTGCTTCAAGTTCTTCACCACTAGAGCCATCTTCCTGGCCCTCCTTAACTTCTCATGCTTCACAGTATCAGGGGAATCAGCAAACACTATGAAACCTTCCTCACCCTCCTCTCTCACTACCTTACCTCACGTTTTCAATAAGTGTGTCTCATTATCTTCTCACTGTTATTTCAGGATCAGCTTGTGCTGATAGTATTTCACAAAAGTCCATAATTATCTGAGATAATATGTTACATCCTTCACATTTAAAAAAAAAAGGTCATGAATGCAGTTACTGACTGTTTGCATTTGATGGTGATGGAGATTGGGTTTGACCTATTGCTGTACATATATATAGTTAATCCCATGATCTGAAAGAAAATGAGCCTATTAGCCTTATTTATAGAAGGGCATTTTAACAGAGGGACCCAATGGGGTGGAAGAACACTTTCTCTGGTTTTTAAATACAATTAGGAGAGTCTCAGGTAAGAAATCTGGAATGGGGATCATCTTCTCTAAATGTGAGTTGAACACATTATTTTGTCAGTCATTATTTGTGTGAGAGCAGTGATGAGATTAATATATTTACAAGCACCATGAGTTTCCTAACATGTTCAGGTGAGCATTCCAAGACTCAAGCATATTATAGAATAATTTGTCAGATTTATATAAAGATCCTAGTGTCATAGATGGAAGCTATAGCTCAATCGGTAGAGTGCTTGTCCAGCAGGCACAAAGCCATGGGTTCCATCTCCACACTGCATGAACTCGATGTTATGGTATATGCGTGTAATCCCAGCACTCAGAAGGTAGAAGCAGGAAGGTTCAAAGTTCAAGGTCATCTTCAGCTACGTAGAGAATTTGATGTCAACCTGGGCTACATGATACTCGGTCTTAAGTAAACAAAATTCCCCCAAATATATAGTGTGTGTTTGTTGTCATATTTTTTCTTAAAGTTATTGTCTTGCTACTTTACAATGTACCTCATTATTTTGTCTTTTACTCTCCTTTTTATCCATCACTAATAAGTTAAAAAAAAAAAAAGAAACACTCTGTGATTCTCTATTTGTCCGATAGGTCAAGAGAGTCTTAGAATAATTTCGGGCATTTTAAAGCATAGGTCACACACCTAATGACCTCTTTCATAACAGAAGGGTTGTATGTTCATGTTAAGGCTCTAATGCTCTTAAAACTGGCCGAAAGGACAGACGTACTTGAGGTGACAAGCCAAAGTATACAGTGTGTTAATTGGACACTCAAAATTGCTGTTCAAATTCAGCAAGAATTTTGTTTTCCAATTTAGCAAAGAAAGCTTACAGCCAAGCCCCCAACGTAACTGTCCCACCCTGGCACATGAAGGGATACTGTCTGTACTGGGGCATCTCACAGGGTAGATATCTATAAAGCACTGGATCTCCATGAGAAGGTGGAGGCTGGCTTTCATAACTGGGAGTTGCTGACTTCAGAGACATGGAAATTCTTGGAAAAACTTAAATATCAGCTGGGAGATGGGTCAGTAGGCCAAGTGCCTGGTGCACAAACATGAGGACCCGAGCTTGATCCCCAGCACCCATGTGAAAATCCAGACATGGCCGTGACCATCTATAATCTCAGCCACAGGGACTTAGAGAAAAGGGATCACTGGAGATTGGTTGCGGGAGAATTGTCTGTATTCTGTCAATCATGTTTTAAATAAATGCTGATTGGCCAGGCAGGAAGTATAGGTGGAAAACCAAACAGGAAGTCAAAATGATCCAAGGAGAACAGGAGAATTCTGGGAAGGAGGAAGCTGATTCCTCCCACTCCTTCCCAGACCACTGAAGCAGCAGGATGTGATCTGCCCCACTGATAAAGGTACTGAGCCACATTGCTAACATAGATCAGAAAAATGGGTTAATCAAGATGTGAGAGTTAGCCAGTGAAAGGCTAGAGCTAATGGGCCAATCAGCTTATAATTTATGGAGACCTATGTGTGATTTTCTTTGGAGCTAAACAGTTGTGGGGTACTGGGTGGGACAAAAACCCCAAGAACAAGCAAGCCTGGCCCTTCATGGTACAGTTGGTTGTCAACCATTGCAGCTGAATCGGTGAGCTACAGTGAGAAGAGATTAAGGAAGGCACAATATTGACTGCTGGCCTCCACATATATGTACACACATACACATAGCACACACACACACACCACATATACATACACCACACACGCACACAGAGACTCTCTCTCTCTCTCTCTCTCTCTCTCTCTCTCTCTCTCTCTCCAGGAAACCCACATCCAAACCTCAACCTTTAGGTCATTACATTATTGTTCTTGATCTCGGGACACTGAGGGTTGAACTCAGCACCTCAGAGAGCACAGGTTGTGTCCCTAGCTCCACATCTCCACCTGTTTTCATTTAGCCTTCTGAAAATCACCCAAACTGCTTAGCTGTGGTTTTCCTGCTACCCTGGCTGATGCTACCTTCTGACCCCTGACATCCCATCCACTCTTCAGTCCCAGAGTTTCTGTGAATCCTCCAGTGACCTTCTTAGAGATCACCTTCGCAGTGTGTGAGCTGAGCATCCCGCTTCAGTCTCCCTGGATTTTTGCCTCATTGCTCCTCTGCATGTACATCTCCTCATCGTCTGGATTCTGAGCTCCGGAAGGGAAGAGCTATTCTCATAAATTTGCATATCACTTCCTCATTCAGTACATATGGCTGCAGATAGCCGAAGCAGTCAGACAAGCTTAAAGCTGAGGATTCCTATCCTCTCTACCTGTATGTGGGTCTGCTACCTTTAGCCAGATGACTAGGAGCTTGTGGAGAAGATGGCGCTACGGCTTCCTCAGCCTTCAGTATCTACCTCATGCAGCTGTAAGGGGGTTGATGTCCAGCACCGGGAAAGGGAGTCTAGTAATGAGACATTCCTAAATGTGTAGCAAACGGAGATAGAGCACAGCATCCCATGGCAACACAACTTCAGTCTTTGGGTTTAGCTGTCTTCCCTGAGAAGGGCGTATAGACGAGTTCTGCATTAGCTCTGGCAAACCTGTCAGATATCAACAAGACTTGAAAAACCCCCAAACCTATAGAGGATTATATCATTTGGAGATATACTCTCTCCATTTTATTTAAACATTTTTTTTTACTTCTTTTAGATATTTTAAGCCAGGATATTTGTTTTCCCTGTGTGTATATGTGCACATTTGTGTCCACATGTATGCATGCATGTGGAGGCCAGATTCACATTAGACATTTTTCTGCTTGAGGCAGGGTCTCTCACTGAACCTGGAGTTCATCGATTCAGCAGCCTGGATGGTCAGAAATCCCCAGGGATGCTCTTATCTCTGACTCCCATTGTCAGGATTACAGGCACATGCTCCCAGGACAGGCTTTTATGTGGGTGCTGGGGATCGAGACTCAGATCCTCATGATCGTGTGACAAGCACATCACCAACTGCGCCATCATCTTCCTGGCCACTGCCTGCGATATCGTAAATTATGTGAATGGACGAGCCGCGCTGGGCTCTCTCAGCATGGCTGGTAACTAGATGAAGACATGCTGCAGCACTTGCCGCTTTCTCATTCCCCATCTCAGCTCCCCGCAGCATGCTGGAGTCATTGGCTAAGAGCTCAAGACATTGCCTTTGACCAATCATCCTGAAAACAATCTCTCTTCCTTGAGCAACTGATATATAGGCTCAGTCAGCTCCTGTGGCAATTGCCACAGTCACTCTCCGAAATACTTTTGACATATGTTACGGTTGTTGGTCTGTGAATAAGCTGTCTAGACAGGGCATTTAAAAGTCCCATAATGCCATCTTCATTGGCACCATTGTGTTCAAAGACATTCTAAACATCAATGTTAAGAAATCCACTGAGGCAGACCCAACTCTGGAATTTCTAGGTGGGTGTTGGGAAAATATGACCCCCTCTTCCTAAGATCCCAGTGGGATTCCACTTAACTTTATCCTGGGTGACCAGTGAATTCATCAGTCTTGTTTGCAGAGCATGCATCAGGAGTCTCCAGCAGGAGCAAGGGTGACATTAGAGCAGCCACATGAGAAGTCAGCCCCAGCTCGGATGAAGGCTCCCCTGTGGCTGTGCAGATGGAGTCCCTTCCCGTTGTCTTCTTCAGCTCTCGTGCTCTAGCCCCTCCCTGAGACCTCGATGTCGTATGCTAGTATGGCAGATTTGTGTACAATTGACTGGGAGGTGTCGCTGGAGACTCACATGAGGGCCCAAAGACCCTCCTTGCTCTCACCTTCATCGCCAGCCATCAGAAAGCCCAGCTGTGATGATCTTTTGTGAACAGACACAGCTGGTCTTACCAGCATGGAAAATGGCATACAACATGGGCAGATGCTTGTATCCATTGCCTGTGAAATGCAGGCGACAGGCATGGTAGTGTACACATTGATATAAATGGAAAATGTTCTGGAATGAAAATGCCTGAAAAGATTAGGGCTGGGAAGGCTAGAACACACACCAGGAGTCTCTGAAACTTCTGGAAGCCTCTTCTCCCTCAGACCTGAGAAATCTGCTGGGCATAGTATATAGCATGCATTTTGTGCTCAGTTAAATATGCTCTGCGTGTTCCTAAAAAGACCAATATTTATATATCACGCTCACCAAGTCAAATTTCCTAACCTACATTAAGCCTGCATGATGAATGGCTTTATCTGGCCTATTACAGTCTGTTAAACCATAAATCCCCAGGCAGGAGAAGCAGTAAGAAAAAATGCATAACCTGAATGAACAAAGCCACCGAGGAACAAACCATTTCTGTTTAAGATGGTTACAGTCCATCATATGTGCTAACAATAATATGTAAAACACCCTGGAAAACCAATTCACTCTTATTTTCCTTCCACTTCAATTTCTATTCTTAACAACAAAACGGAGTGTTGACATAGGAATATCTAGCCCAATATCCTACTTCCCTACTTTATTACCTACATAACACGGTGTTTCCCAGCCAGTTTGTACTTCTGTTCTTGTTGTTAGGTGAGTCAATGAGCTGATGAATACACACGAATATGAATGTGCCCTCTATTCTAGGTAGAATGCTGACATCACAGCCAGTTTTCAGGTTAAAAATTTCCCGGACTAGCAAGATGGGTCAGTGGGTAAAACTGCTTGCTCCACAAGGCTGATGCTCCGAGTTCAATCCTGGAGCCCTTAGTGGAAGGAGGAAAAGGGTTCCCAAAATTTATCCTTGACCTCTGTGACCTGTGGCCCTCCCTTGTTCACACACACTATTATTAAAAAAAAAAAATCTTATAAAAAGTTTCCCATGCCTTTTGTCTCGGGATTTTTTTTTTTTTTTTTTTTTTTTTGCCTCGTTTCCACAGAAGCTGGTGTTTTGTTCTGGTGGTGAGTTTAATTCACTTTGTATTAAAGGTACTTAAGTGATGTTAATGATCATCAATAAGGTGTCTTGTTCAATTGAAATTACTTTGCACTTTTTAAGCGTCTTTCTTTGTATTACACAAACCAGAACATAGAACATTCAGAAGGTGGGGGTCACATAATTTCTCATTCAAGCTGGGTGCTCTTGTGTGTGGTGCTATTTTGTTTGTGGTCTAACAGAGCTTGCTTGAAGATCAGAGTGCAGAGCAAAGTGACCAGTTAGCCATAGAGGCTGGGTGGTGGCGGCACACATCTTTAATCCCAGTTTTTGGGAGCTATACACCTTTAATCTCAGCACTAGGGAGATGGAGACAGGAAGTGGCTGGGAGGAGGGGAATATAAGGCGGGAGGAGACAGGAGCCCAGGGTATTAAGTCTGAGGACTTGTAGAGACAGGATACCGGTTCTGCCTGAGGATTTTGTAGAGGTAAGAACTAGTGACTGGCCGCTCTGCTGTTTGATCTTTCAGCTCGCACCCTGAATATCTGACTCTGGGTTTTTATTATTAAGATCAATTAGAATTCATGCTACACTTGGGAGTGGTATTAGAAATTATTTTGGGACAACGGGAATAGGGCAGGTCCTTCTGGGCAGCCACTCTATATAGGATCAATAGAAGCATGCCCAGCAACTCTGGCTTAAATAACTCAGAAATGTGAATGACAGCTGTGCAGAGGCTGCCATGATTGATTCTGCTCCCTGGTAACCCTGGAACTCAGCTTCTCTCACTGGAGGCTGTGTCCCCATCCCCATTCCTGTCCCCATCTCTGTCCCTGTGTCAGTTGAGTAAAAGTAGAGTTATGCAAAATTTGGTGACAGTAAAACCTTTCAGAACGTGTAATAAATGATCAAAACTAGTTGAAACTAAAGTGTAATGGGTTTGAGGTGTTTCACAACACTCATCCGTGTCGGCCTCTAGGAATTCTCTGCAGCTTGGTTCTGGGCAAATGACATGAACCCTGCACCGTGCATGAGGTCACACCGCACAGTGCCCATGAAGGCTGCCTGAGACTTATCAGTTCAGGTCTGAGACTATCTTAGGAACTGCAGTGTTTTTACTGCACATATAAACTTTTGTGATCTGACAGGAAAAAAAAGACTTAATATTTTCTCATCATTATTCATCTGGTCAGCATGTAAGTATGAAATTGTCATGTCTTTGGGTCGCATTGTGTTGGAATGTTTGGTTTCAAGTATTGCTGTTCGAGTCACAACTTGCATTTCATTAAAAAAAATCATGAAACGAATTTTGGCTTTAAATTAAGACAGAGCTTTCAACAGTTTCTTAGATGGCCCTAAACATACTTCTGCCATTTTGTACTATGTATTTATGCAAAGCAGTACTCTTAACATTGACAGCTATCACATCAAGCTGTCAATCAAATCTGAGAGACGAAGGTACTCTGCATCCCTGGTTATCAAATATTCAGTCAAGATTTAATTCTCTGTGTAAAAATAAAGCATCCATCTCATTAGCATGCCAAGTTGCATTTGTTTTAATAAATAGTAAAACTCATATGGATAACTGAGGAATTTATTTAAGATAAACATCGTCATGACTTATTCGCAAATGTTTTGTTTTATATTCCTATTACATATCTGTGTTGCTATTTGTTCTCCTACCATCATGCCTGTATAATTAGGGTCACATAAACAGTTCTCTTGCAGAAAAATCTATGAGTGTAAAAAGTTTATGAAGTTATACCCAAGAGTAGACAGACTTTACTGGGAACTTGTGAATAAATATGTTCTTAACAGTGCTACTGGAAGAAAACACTTAAACCCAGGAGAACAAACATGCATGTTTGCTGAGTTAGCTGATGCTTCAGGCTGCAGATTTTACAGGCAAGGATAAAAATGAGGTTTCTGTCTTCTCTTGTATGGAATTATTCTGAAATTGGTGGCATTCATTAAGCAATTGTCTAGATGTTTAGCATCATAGTTATATAGATGGCTACCTCTGCGTTTAGAGTTATGGAGAACTTGACAGCAGAATACTCTTCTGATTTATAGTGGTATTTTATAATTTCTTAAATGAGTGCAAACAGCATCCTCCAGAATTATATGTTATCTAGGAATGGTTCTCTGGGTTCTAACTTCGCTTAATGGAATCCCTTCCATACAATTCTTTATATATCTGTGGGTTTGTTTGCACATCTTTCTGTGGGCTTACATGTATGCACGTATGTGGAGATGAGGTCTCTTTCTGGCATCATTTCTCAAGGGTCATCCAGTCTACTTTGGTTTTTGAGGCAGAGTCTCTCACATGGCCTGGAGCTCACCAAGCAGGCAGTGATGGTCTGCCAGTGAGCCTCAGGGATCTGTCTAACTCATGCTGGGATTACAAAATAATTCCTTATGTAGGTCCTGGGAATTGAACTTAAGTCCTTATGCTTATATGGCAAGTACTTTATGAACTAAACTCTCTCTTCAGTGCCTCCTTAATCTTCTTGATGAGTGGAACAAATATTTTAGCTTATAAAGAACTTAATCCTTCAAAAGAAGCTATTAGAGTTTTGAATTGCTGTGATGATAGGAAAATGCCCTCTGATTAAAGTGGAAATGGGTGTTGTTATACCTGAGGATTGACGTAGTACATGAGCACTCCCCTGTATACAGCATCAAATCTACCCAGTAGTCCTCATTTACCCAGAATGACTCCAATATTCCTTCTTTTAAATAGTTGAAGTTGGTTCGCATGGTCTGTGGTTCTCATGGCCTTGGCTTTATTGAGTTTTTTTTTCTTTTATTCCTTTCTCCAGTAACTTATTTCTCAGACTAATTGCTATTTTTTTTCATTTTTGAAAGTATCTCCTTTGGCGGTCTCTCTTAAAAAAAAATTCTCACTTCAGAGGCAGATGTTTGAGCTAGGGCCCGAGCAGCACAGAGCACAGGGTTTACTCTGAAGACCCTGCACAGCTGCGAGGCTGTGAACCATAGAAGGGTGTCTGGAGGGGAAGCTACAGGAAGGCTAACTCCAGTCCACCAAGCCAAATGCCCTAGGTGTGTGTGTCATAAGTGTGTATGTGCATGGGTTGTATGTCTATGTGTGTGTGTGTTTCTGTGTATGATAAATATGTATGTCTATGGTGTGTGTTTGTGTGTGGGTATGTGGTGTGTCTATGGTGTATGTGAGTGTGCATGTGTGTGTGCCTATTTTATATGTGTGTCTGTTGTTCATGTGTATGTGTGAGACTATGAAGCATGTGTGTGGTGTGTATGTGCATGTGTGTGTCTATAGGATATGTGTGTTAATGTCTATGTTGTATTGTGTATCAATAGTGTATGTGGGTGTGCATATGTGTCTGTTTTGTATATGTATATGTCTATTGTTTGTGTGTGTATGACTATGATGCATGTGTATGCATGTGTGTGACTGTCTATGTTGTGTGTTTATCTGTGTGTTCATATGTGTAAGTACAGGTATTCACACACCATAGTATGCATGTGAAGGTCAGAGGACAACTTTGGTTGTCAATCCTCATCCTACCTTGTATGAGAAGGGGTCTCATTACTGCTGAGTATGCTGTTACTGATCTAAGAGACTATCTTAGCTAGAGTTTCTATTGCTGTGAAGAGACACCGTGACCACAGCAACTCTTATAAAGGAAAACATTCAATTAGGGCTGGCTTACAGCTCAGAGGTTTAGTCCGTTATCATCATGGCAGGAAGTATGCAGCATGCAGGCAGACACGGTGCTTGAGAGGTAGCTGAGAGTTCCACATCTGGATTACCAGGCAGCAGGAAGAGCAAGACCCCAGGCCAACCTTGAGCATTTAAAACTCAAAGCCCACTCCCAGAGACACACTTCCTACAACAAGGCCACACCCAATCTAACAAGGCCATACCTCCTAATAGTGCCACTCCCTATGAGCCTTTGGGGCCCATTTTCTTTCAAACTGCCAGAAGTGCTGAGAATTCCTTGTCTTTTTCTTTTATCTCAACAGAGGAAAGCTAGGATTCTGGCTGCAGGCTACTGAGTCTGGATTTTACGTGGTCCTGGGGATCTAGACTCAGGTCCTCATTCTTGTGCAGTGAGCACTTGATTTCTAGAACATCTCCCTAGTCCCTCATTTTGCTTTTTGTTGTAGAGATCAAACCCAGGGCCTTTACACATAAAAGGTATGCCCTCGACCATTGAGCTCTCTCCTCAGCCCTTGGACTTGGGGATGCTGGCATTGTAGGGCTGCAGCACCTAGTTGACGGCCTCTGTTTTCTTATCAACACAAATCAATCAAATGAGCTTGATTACTAAATCTGTCACTGTGCTCCCTGCTCACACTGTGCCTGGGACACTGTACCTCTTAATACCACAGCCGAGAGTCCTGTGCCATTGGCTAATCACATCAAGTTGCACTAGTTTGACCTGGTGGCTAACTATAGTCCTCCAACTGTACTTACATAAGCTTCCATAGAGCCAGAATTCTCCAATTGCTATTGGCATTGACAGATGTTATTGAGAAGGATAAAAACTTTCCGTAACTTGTACAGATCTTCTTCCACGTTGACTTGGAGCCATTAATCAACACTCTATTGAAACACAAATGCGAGTTTCCAGCCAGTGCACTGGACGGCTGTTCATTTCCGTCTTCTTTCAACTTCAACTCCGAACAGTAAAATCATTCCTTGAGCTTGATACTTCCTATTGTGGTGCCTTCCAGAGCTAAGACTGTCTGAGGATGTTAACTAGGTTCTTATGAAGCAAGTTCAAATTATTTAATTACTATATTAAATTTTAATGTTGACTTGAATCAACCACACCAGTTTCTGAACTGCATTCTCTTTTCCTGTTGCTCTTTCTATTTCTTTTGAAAACCAGGCCGGGCCATGGTGGCGCACGCCTTTAATCCCAGCACTCGGGAGGCAGAGGCAGGCGGATCTCTGTGAGTTCGAGACCAGCCTGGTCTACAAGAGCTAGTTCCAGGACAGGCTCCAAAGCCACAGAGAAACCCTGTCTCGAAAAACCAAAAAAAAAAATAAAATAAAATAAAACCAGGACACCTTTTTACAGCTGTATCACTGATGCTGCTGTCTTTTCTTCACCTGTAAAGGCGCTACTCGATCTTTGTGCCACTAACCTTTTCCTGGGATATCACAGGAGCTAGAGAAACTTAGTATAAACTTGAGGGTGGGTCTGTGGTTCCATATGCCCCCGAGATTTCTGGGAAGAACTAGACTGAGACCCTCTTTCCCAGAGACTTTGGACACGAGTCAAGGAATGAATGACACACAGGACCAGTTTTAGTATAGATTAAGCTATGTACACAAGGACCTCAACTGGGGAGAATTACAATCCTACAGCATTGTCCCTGCATCGCTAGACATATTACACATACTAGTTCTGGAATTCATAAAATCTTTATGAACATTCTGAAACAGGGAGCTTCCCCGTGCTCCCTCCAGCTACCCTAGAAAGGCCTGAGGTGTTTCAGAACCCAATCTCCCTGCTCATGGGGTCTACAGCACAGCCGAGGATGTGTTTTGCTATTTCCTTGTCATCCGTTAGACACTGTAGAGAATCTGACAGCTCCATTAATAAAATGAATCTCCAGCATGTCAAGGCTCACAAAGGGGTGATAGATAGATGTCTTTGCTAACCTTGGAGCATCTGTGTGTGATTGCATTAAGGAGCTGCTAGCTGCCCTTCGGTTTTCATTCAGCAAGAATCCAGCTTCCACACAGAGACCACAGTGTCTTCTTCACTCACTGAAGTTCTTCCAGAAGCTCCATGGGTTCCTGCAACTGGGTGTTATGTAACAAATCATTAAGGCTAATAAATGAGAAAATACTATTATAATTTTTTTTGCTACATTTGGCCCTTTTATCTGATACCTTTGATAAAGAAAATGGCAGGAACCAGTTGAGCATCACTTAGGCTACAACAACCAACTGCATCACAGCACTCACTTCATGTTCTTATTCTTGCATTAAGATGTTAAAAATGACTTATAAAAGTGTTGCCGTGACATCATCAGAGACATTTTTCCATGGGTCAGGTCACTGAGCAGGTTATAGCTGGGTAGGGCTATTAAAGGAAAGGACACATATCCCAGAACTCCTTGCTTTCTCTGCACCAGCCATCTTGAGGCCTCCACAAATCCTTACTGTTGGAATCTGCAACAGGCTCCCGTTTCTCACTTGGGTTTCTCCGATGGCTCTGGCTGTTTAAGGAGGCTCTTCACCTTTAAGAGGTGGAGCCTCGCTGGAGGAAGTGGGTCTGCAGGGTGGACTTTTGAAGGTCACAGACCCAGTGTTGCCAACACCTGCTTACCATCTTTCTTCTGTGTTTCCACCACTGTTTTCCAGCTGCCCTGCTGTGTCCTCCCTGCCACCGTGGGCTGAAATTTTCTGAAAATGTGAACCAGAAGAAAAATTTCTTCTTAAATTCTTCCTGTCAGTTTTGAAAAATAGCCAATCTACTTTCCATAGGGTGTTCTTTATGCATCTGAACACATTTTTTCACCTCTGGCCTGTCAGCTCCCTGTCCACATAGGCACTGGCTTGGTAAGACAGCTTCAAAAAGTTGATTTCTTGCATGGTCTCTAACATTTATGGTAATAGTTATTTCCTTGTTCAAAATTTTCCTGTCTCATTCAAGCTACTTTCCATTTAAAATAGTTAACTTTTTTTATTTTTTATTTTTTTGAAATGGGACCTTATATAGCCCAGGCTGTCCTTGCCTCTGCCTCCCTAATGCTTAGATTACAGGTATGTGCCACCACAATGGGCTGTTATTTTTTTTTTTTTTATTGAGCCATGATTTCATGGACCTGTTTTGGTCTGATAATCAATGTCATTCTGGCTTCCTTCCTGTCATGCTGAACCCACTGGACATGGTGTCATTAGACACTGGACTCTCGTCCCCAGTGCTCTGACTGTCTGTGTTCCTCACCTAGTAAGGCTTTGGTGGACTGTGCTGGTGACACCTCTCCCTGTCCTTTCTCAGCTTCCTGAGTCAGAGCTGCATGCCAGACTCTTGTGTCTATCTCTGTTAGACTTGTTCATGACAAGCTACTAGGACAAAGCGAATGTCAAATATCTAATATAGTGTGAGGTCGCAGTCACTTAAAGATGGTGTGTGCAATGGAAATACAGCAACATTTACATGTTACTAGAGGAAGACATGGGAACGGGCTGGTGCTGACCCAGTCTTGGTCCTTTTAAGTCGTGTCTGGAAGCAACTGTGCAGGGCTGTGGACTAAACCTCACAGCGGTACGGAGTGACTCCCCATTGCCACTGCAGCGCTACATACAGTCCACCATAGGCATAAATCCGCAGAGGGCCCACAACATGTATCCAGGCTGCTGATACCCTGTTTGTTCTCCTTGATTTCAGCAAAATCCACGAGGAAATGAGAAATTGGGAAGTTGAAAAGGGGCAGCAAATATTCTGTGTCAAGCAGTCCCACGGGTAGAAGGGACGCACCTTGCTGTTAATAAGAATGTTAAGGGAAACGCTTTGACGCTAGAACTGCATTGCTTTTCCTGGGGAGACATGGGCACATGTCTCCTCACCCCAGGTCGGGAACCCATGACACATTGGAGACACAATTCTGTGATGTGTGGGAGTCTTCTTTTTTGTGTTGATTTCATTGGTTAAATAAAGAAACTGCCTTGGCCCTTTAATAGGACAGAAAATTAGGTAGGCGGAGTAGACAGACAGAATGCTGGGAGAAAGAAGCCGAGTCAGTCAGTCACCATGATTCTCCCACCCGACACAGACGCAGGTTAAGATCTTTCCTGGTAAGCCACACCTCGTGGTGCTACACAGATTATAAGAAATGGGTTAATCGAGATGTGAGAGTTAGCCAGTAAGAGGCTGGACCTAATGGGCCAAACAGTGTTTAAAAGAATACAGTTTCTGTGTAATTATTTCTGGTAAAGCTAGCTGGTGGCCGGGAGCTGGGAGACAGAAAGCGGCCCACAGCTCCTACAACAATTCTGCCAAAGTCCAACCTGGTGAACCAATGTGGTTTTTAGGGTTACTTAGGGTAGCAAGAGTAACTCAGGGGTAGTTACATCACTGGAAACCCCAGCCCAGCCCGGGTTACAGCTAATGAATACAGCCTGTCTGGAGCTCTCTGCATAATTTACAGGCTGCACCACTGGTCAGAGGGTTAGCACCCAGAATTGGTAGCACTTAGAGAACCAGGGGAAGGCTTTGTGAAGTTTGGGGAGCTCCTAGAGCCTGGGGGGTTTTGTTAGTTTCCTGAGTATTCATTATTTCCTTCCTGGAGGAAATGTTTCAGTTAAGAGGAAACGGTTTCAAAACAGGAAGGATGGTCACACAGAGGTTGTAGAGTCCCAATAGTGCATAGATTTTAGGGGGCAAAAACCCCTACTCAAAACAGAAGCATACACAGGTGTCTGCGTGCTAGTGACTTTGGATAGCAAGGGTAACCTTGTCTGTGCTGATGGCAGTGCAGGCTGCGGAATGGTGGATGATGCCCCAAGTTGCTCTAATGTGACACCCAATTGTTTGAAGTATTTGCATTTCGGGTGGTTGTTGTTCTCTCTGTTGTTTGAGTTAACAGAACAAATGGGGCTGGGAAGCTGTGGCTCAGTGGGCAAGAGCTCTATCTGCACAAACATGAGGAACCGAGTTCGAATCTTGAACACCTACACAAAAAACTGGGCCCGGCCACGCGTTCCTGGTACCCAGCATTGTATGTGGCAAGGACAGGAGGATCGCTAAAGCGTGCTGGCTGCTAGCCTGGCTTGAGGGTGAATGAGAGAGAGAGACCATGTCTTAAGAAACTAGGTAGGACACCTGGTGCCCTTGCTGGCTTCCACACAGACTCTAGTGAACACAGCTTCATACACATATACACATAAACCACACACACCCATAAGTACACATACACACACAAAATAAACAAAGACCTGAACTAACATGCTTTAATAAACAATTCAATTTTGTATACAGCAATCTTACTAAGTAAGATTACTATGCAGCTTAAGAAGTTCCTGGGGCCATGGTTAAGCCACCACTCCTCAGCTTGCTCTTGAATTTTCCATTGTAAGCATAACATTTAGTAGGAAATAAATATTCTCATCCCACAAAGCCATGCCTATAAAATGACCTTAAACCTCATAACTCACCCTTGCGATGGGAAGGGTGTTGGGAGACTTACAAGCCTGCAAGTTAGTGCTGGTGCCCTGGAGTCTGTGTCCTCAGCACCACACTGTGTGGCTGGGGGCAGAGCTTGAATGTTCAGGGACCATTCATGGAGCCCTGTGATTCACCGACAAACACAGACATACTCCAAGGGGATGTGAAGAGCAAAGCTCTGAAGCTGTTTAGGGTGGCTCAGATAAATAATCGCTTTAATTGGACAGACAGACAGGTCCTGTGACTTCACAAGTTAGTTTTTGTCTCCATTACCTGCAATGGAAATGAGTAAAGCCCGCTTTAAGCAGCTCCTACTTTAATGCCTCCAGTAGGTCTGGGTAAGTCTGCCCGCATGCATGGGTCTGATTTCTGCCCAGCTTCATGTGGAACAAGCTGAAAGGAGCAAGGAAAATCCAACTGGGTCTTTTTTGATTTTTCCAGGCATGATAATGATAATGAATACACCTCTTCTTCCTTCCCCCAAAAGCACCTAGAACCGTGAGCTGCGGTATGGTTTTTGAATAATGATCAGACACAGTCTTGAACTATAACTTAATTTCTCAAGTAACCTTTGGGATGTGCACTAAGTCTGCGGCATCTGCTAGGTGTTCTCAGATGCGGGGAATACCTGTCGCCTCTCTTGAAGAGGTGAAGGAACACATATCCAGTATCAGTAAAATGAACCTGGCAAGGCTGTGCATGTGATCAAAGACAAATTGACCCTATCTGACAAATCAATCAAAGGTAATTAAACAGAGGCGATGATTTAAGGCAAGCCTGGAAAACTTTAATTACTTCGACTTTTTTTTCTTTTGCTATTTTAAATTATAATAAGGATCTCCCCACATGGGGAGGGGTGGGGTCAAAATGACCACGGCAAACTGCCATTCATGTTTACTGAATATCCTAATGGGTCTGAATAAGTTGGGTCAGGGACTTATTTCAAGTAAGCATTAAGTGTTTAAAGAAACCAAAGCTTGAGAAACAAGAGAATGACAAACCTGAGAAAGGAAGCAAGATTCTTACCCTGGCTGTTTCTAGGCCTGGTGAAGTGGTTATGCTGTGTGCTTACCCTCTGTTGAGAGGCTGACCCCAGTGCAGGCCCTGGCAGGCCTGGAAGGGCCCTGGAGAGCAGGGAAGGGATTGCAGCAAGAATTATGTGCTAAGAGGAAACGTGGTACAGCACTGAAGGAAAAACCACGTTTCAGAAACCACCCGCCATGTTGATTTTGAGAATGTCATTGTTTACTGTGGGTTGTGGACATTATCTGCTGCTTTCCTACATGGTGATGGAGGATTTGTGAGTGTTCAGTCTTGACAGTGCTGGTAGACATTAGGCCTCTCTTCCCACACAGTGGCCTCAGGGTAACTTCACCTGCCTCAGTGAGCTGCCGTCCTTCACACACTTCAAACACGTTACTTGTGGTTATGAGGTATGTGAGTCTCAGAATTATCACAGGGAAGGGAATTTTATGCAATGAATCGGAAATGCAAGTCATGGTCTGGAGAGTTGACTCAGCAGTTAAGCTTGAAAGGATTTCCTACTGTAGCAGAGGACCTGGGTTTGGTTCCCAGTATCCATCGGGAGGCTCCCAACTGTCCGTAACTTCAGTTTTCAGGGATCCATTTCCTCTTCTGACAACCATGGACACCTGCACACATACGCGGTGTAAATATACACACTTGGGCACAAACACATACACATGAATAAACATTTTATTTGTACAGATTGTTTCATACCTTAGGTTTCAAAAAGTAAAATTAATCCCTTGGGTTGTCTTGAATAGAAACTATTATTTAATTTTATGTAATAGAGAAAAATGGTGAGTGTTTCTCTTCCCTCTCCATCAATAAACTAATACACGGCCCCCTCAAGCTCATCAGTCATGAACAGCAAAGTGACGCTAGCCTGTTGATTAATTGGGGATAAATTGATGAAACTGATGCAGGAGGAGAGCACTGAGTGAGCTGAGACTTTAATACCAACTAGACTTCATGGGAAGTCTGGTGAGAAAGAGAGCTTGTCTCTGCTGTGTTCACCGGCTGAGCTGTAAATAGACTGTTTATCTGCACCTCCATGTTAGTGTCTAGAGAATTTATGCTCTAAATTTTTTGTTTCCTGGTTACCCGAAATCTTTACAACAACAGAGACTTATTTACGAGCACTTGCTAAGCGCTTTCCTCACGTGATCCTGTCTGATTCAAGCAGCAGTTCCTTGGAGGTAAAATTACTAGCAAAATTTTTCAGCTGAGAGAGGGAACGGAAGGAAGAGTTGAGCTGCAGTGGGACACAGTGAATGGTGATTGAGTGGCCCGCGTGTCGCTTAGCTCACTTCCGTGCAGTCCTGGTGACAGCTCAAGGTATGCCTTGATTTGATGCCGGAGGAAACTGACCATAGATGCTTTTGTGTTCATCCTCCCTGCGACGTGATGTGATGCATCCAGGGCAGGTACTCAGGTTTCTGGGCTCCGAGACTGAGAAGTCTGCTGTACTTGGCTTCCATAGAAACCATGGAACCTGAGCTCTCCTGTAGAATTTGACTTATCGAAGAACTCGGCCATTGGCTTTGCTTGCTATTAACTTTAAACTTTGCAGGTGTGTGTGTGTGTGTGTGTGTGTGCGTGCACATGTGTATGTATGTGTGTGTGTGTGCATGTGTGTATCAGGAAGTTCATGTGTATTTTGGAAGTGTGTAAATGTGTGTGTATATATATATGTATGTGTGTGTGTGAGCGTGCACATGTGTATGTATGCTTACATGTGTGTATGTGTGTGTGCATTTGTGTATATGGAAGTTTATGTGTATTTATGGAAGTGTGTGAATGTGTGTGTGTATATATATGTGTGTGTGTATGTGTGTGTGTGCACGTGTGTCTGTATTCTTGTGCACATGTGCACATGACTGAGGGCACACTTGTGTGGGAACCAGAGAACTCCCTTCATATTGCTGAGTAGGCACAGTCCACCTTATTTTGAAATGAGCTCTCGAATTAGCCTGGAACTGGCCAAGTAGGCTAGGCTGCTCAGCTAGTGAGCACCGGGGACCTGCCTGTCTCTGCCTTCCCAGTTCTGGGGTTACAAGTGTGTGCTCCTTCTTATGTGGCTTCTGGGGATCCAGTTTAGTTTTCCAGGCCTGCACAGCAAGCACTTTGCTGGCGGAAGTGTCTCCCCAGTCCAGGAGTCGCCAAAATTGTAATGTCAGCAAGCTCTAGGTTTTTAGCTTCTTTTGACAACTAGAAATTGGCTATTCCCAGGACACTCCTTATTGCCAGGGGTCATCAGAATTGGCCATACTTACCAGAGTTTCACATAGTGTTCTGGTTTACTTCCCAGATGTTTGTGTTCTGATGATCTCTGGCCTCACTGAAAATTTTCTCCTTTTGTATTTGAGGATTTCGGGGTAGCATGGTGAGTGGGCTGTCCCTTTCACTTCTTGCTCTCGGTGCCGGTGGGAGCGAAAGTCATCAAGATGTCACTCCTGTCTTATGGGGCTTTGACAGAGAGAGCCGTTCCCCAGCACAAGTGACATTTCAGATTCACGAGGGCAAGCCAAGTCATAATTGGCCCTGTCACCATTTGAGGTTGACACTGGCACCTCGTGTGTTTGCCCTGGTTGAGTAATCTGTTTGTGTCTGAGGAGGCCACACACAGGCAGATGTGAGCTGTGTTTACATTCATTTTCTGCCTGGAAACTTGGTTCCTCTGGGTCAGAGCTTTGGAATGGCTGACAGATTGGAAATTCACTGGTACACACTTGATCATAAAGACTTCCCTGGACCTGGTTTGGTAGTTGACCTGCATGACTTTCTCTGGGTTTCAGCAAAGGGGACGTCTGACTGACAGCAATGGCGTGAGTGCCACGTCTGAGTGTTCTCAGGACACCGAGTCATCCCCTTTTATGGATGAGAGGATTGAAACTTGGAACTGTTTAAAAAGATAGGGTAGACTCTGTCAGCAGCATTGGGTGGTGTTGCATGGCTGAAATCTCAGTCACTTAGGAGGTAACTGTGGAAAAATCAGTCTGGATAATTTAGAGAGACCTTGTCCCAGAAAAGACCGAGGTAAGAGGAGGATGAGAGAGAGGACATTGCTGGTCCCTCAGTCTTAGAATGTGCTGTATGCTGTGTGTGTGTGTGTGTGTGTGTGTGTGTGTGTGTGTGTGAGACTTGGTTATGCAGTTCTTGAGGGTGAACTTTGTGGATGAAAACATTGTGTTACAATGTCAAAAGGGTTGTAGGGTGGCTGGGAAGACAGCTCAGCAGTTCAGAGTACTTGTTGCACAAGAATGAGGAGCCAAGTTTGGATCCCAGGACCCATACAGTGAGTTATATGTGTTTCCACACCTGTCTGTTACCAGGCGCTGGAGGGAGTAGCAGTGTGATGGTTTCTGAGGGTTACTAGCTGCCAGCCCAGCTGAAAAACACATGAACTCCAGCCAGGGAGGGATCTCTCAAGGGAATAATGAAGAGAATGGGACAAGAGGGCACTTGATGCCATCAGGGACATCTCTGTGTGTGTATAGGTGCACACATTTGCACATGTGCATGCTCATATACCACATTCACACACATGCATTCACATGCACAAACATTGGGCGCACCTAGCACACAAACATGTTCAGATTCCTTAGAGCACTATCAGCATTATAAACACACTCAGCTCATCAGCCCTCTGCTATCCATTCATGAGGAACAGCACTTAGAGACTATTGACGACAAATAGATTTGGTGGGGGAGAAAGAGAACTAACTCAAAACATGGAAGGAAGATGCTAAGCTGCCATAAGAGCAAAACTAATAATTCTCTTTAATATTGAGCTACTTAGACATTAATAAACATACCAAGAGACAATCTTTTAATTGTATAGTGTGAGCAAGTCAAACACCTAAAGATAAACTCAGTGCAGACTTGAGCACAGTTTGGGAGAGCGTGTAGGGTTTGTTATGTGTCTGTAAAGTAAGCTCGAATAGCCTTTCTTTTGTATTATCAACGCAAAACTTAGTTCTCACCTCCAAGGGAGCAAGAGGCGGTTTATTAGTAAGCCAAACCAGAGTGACCATGGCTCAGGAACACGGATTCAGCTCATTTCTCATAACATGTTCCAATGTGGAAACAGTTTTATCATCTTATAGCCATAGAACAATGGAAAATCCTAAGTGGAATAATTGGAAATGCCTTGGCAAAAGTGCCAGATGCACAGCTTACAGAAAGACGGAGAAAGCTCTGCTGTAGCCCTCAGATACTATTTGATGACACTCTTGGCTTTAGGAGTTGTGGAAGCCAGTGGTCTGTTGTTATATTGCAAAGATTTTGCTTGGTAACCACAAAGGTATTAACTCTAAAATCAGAGGCCGGCAGTGAGTGGGCACTGAGGTAGTGAAGGAAACCTCCAGAGTTTTTCTCTCAAGATCTGAAGTTTTCCAACTATCCAGAATCAACAAGTTCCAATTAGTCCTTGTATGTTCTTAACCTAGGTATTCTAGTTTCTTTATTTTGTGATAAAATGGCGACCAGATGAAACTCAGGGGAAGAAAAAGCTTATTTATTTCATCTTTCCCTTCTATGTCTGTCATTGAGGGAAGTGAGGGCAACAACTCAAGAACTTGAAGCAGAAACCATGGGGGAGGATGCTATTTATTGGAATGAGTGCACATGCTTAGCTAGCTTTCCTATACAGCTCAGGATGACTTGCCAAGGGAATGGTTCTGCCCACAGTGGACTGGGTATCCTACATCAATTAACAGCCAAGACAATTCCCACAAATATATTCATAGGCTGTTGTGAACTGGGCAATCCCTCAGTTTGGGATGCCCTTCTCAGGTGATGCTAGGCTGTGTCATGTTGACAAAGCTATAGGATAGGAAGTGTGTCTTTTTTGTTCCATGGGGCAAAGGTATAAGCAACATGAAATAGCATTTTGATGCTTTGGTGATATTCATGCATGTGCAGAACTCTGCAGGCATTGCTAATCTTTTGATACTAGGATAAGAAAATCATTTTCAAAGTTCACATTCAGGTACACAGCAGTTGAGTTACACACACACACACACACAGAGAGAGAGAGAGAGAGAGAGAGAGAGAGAGAGAGAGAGAGAGAGAGAAAGAGAAACATCTCACAATGTTTTAAGTAAGTTTGAAATTTTGTGTTGGGCTGTAATCATAACTGTCCCAGGACACATGTAGCCTGTGAGATGTATGTTGAGTATTACTGACTCAACAGTGATACTGTTGAGTGAGTGAGTGTATTGGGATGTATTCCCTCTTCTTTGTCCATGATTGTCTCAGGGTGAACAAAACTTTGATGGTCAGCACAAGCAAATGTTCAATAGGTGGTATAGGTAGTGGTCTTTCTCACTTGTTGCTTGGGAAAACTAGAAGTTTCTCCCATAAAGAATCGCACAAAACTTGTCTGGATTGAGCAGAGCCAATAGTATTTCACCATGAGACCATCAGACAGGCTCAGACTTGCTGCCAAAACCTACCTTCTTTTTATTTATTTTCAACTTTATTGTGCATGCTCACTGTGCAGATGTGGTAGCTAAGGGAGGACTTTAGGTGTCCTGCACTGTTGCTCTCTGCTTCATTTCCTCTAGACAAGGTCTCTCACTGATTTTCAGCTGGGCTGGCTGGCCTGCAAACCCCAGCAACTGTCTCTAGCTCTGTGGTTAAGGTGCATGCTCAGTTTTTACCTACGGGGTAGTGATCTGAACTCAGGCCACTGTGATTATTCCTCAAGTGCTCTTACCGGCTGAGCCGTCTCTCCCGCCCACTGTTACATCCATTGTCAATCTGTCTTCTATAGATGACTGTCTTCTCCATGGGCTTATGGGATGGTTGGAGGAACCATTTCTACCCACAGGAGATGAAAGTTGGAAACTGAGCCTGGGCAGCTGTAACAGGTACCTTTGTGTGTGGTGCTCAGGAGTTTCTTCTGCCAGCCTGGTTTTTTCCCATGCTCTTCTTAATTCCAGCTTTATTCCCAGCCAGTGTGGCAGCTGTTTGCAGTTCATCCGTGGATGACTTGACTATTGCTCTGTCTGCTTGTCATTGTAACTTCTTCAAATTTCCACCTGACTGGGGAAAATCCCAGCCTGGGCTCTGCAAGTGCTGGACTCTCTATTCAAATTTAGAATTAATTTTAGTATGCTTCTATGGACTCTGGAATTTCCTCTGTGTCCAGAATCACAAAATCACATCATGCTTTCTTCTTCTTCCTTTCTTCTTTCCTTTTTCCTACCCCCTGTGTCTATCTATCTATCTATCTATCTATCTATCTATCTATCTATCATCCATCTATCTATTTGCCTACCTATTTATCTCTTGTTTTGAAATAGGGTCTCACATAGCCCACACTGGCCTCGAACTCACTATATATCAGAGGATGAACTTGAACTCATGACTCATGATCCTCCTGCCTTCACTTCCTTGCGAATTTTCACTGTGTAATATGTACAGTGTGTAATGTGAAGTATAATTGTAGAATATGTGCCACACTTCTCAGCTGTAGGTTGATGTGCTTTCCCCAAACAAAGCCTTGGGATATTCTCACAAAATTCTTTTGCATTTTTAGGCAAGCCTGGCCTCCAATTATGGGCCAGGTTGTTGAGTGAGTGACATCCCAGATGGTCTTTTGCTTGAGGCACTAGACTAAACCAGAAATGGCTGGAATACTGTTCTAGTGAGCTTGGTTAGCAGCCAAACCCAGGGTACAGAGAAGTCTGCTTAGTCCCTGCCTTGTGTATCAGCTGTCATAAGGTCTCGACTCTAAGGGTCATTCTTACCTTTGTTTAGAATCTTCGATTCCAGGGAAACTAGTCAATAAAAGTTCATGTTCTAGGACGTCTGTGGTAGTCTCACTTTGTTTTCTACTTAGGAAAAAGAGCCAGAAAATGGGATGCCATAAGCCATCGGCGGAGGTGGGAAGGCTATAAGCCATTGACAAAGACCAGTGTGTTTCCATCCTGCTGTTTGGCATAAGCCTTGCTTGCTGTGGGTAATTGTTCGATAAGCTTTTCTCTTTGAGAGCAGAAGCTCAGTCCAGATAGGGCTCTTGTTTCACCTGCTTTAGGCGGGACTTGATAGTACCCATTCCTGTGACAAATGCGCCTTTGGACTCTCAGTAAACCTGATGGGTCCTGCCTTGCTGCCTAAGCCTAGGGTTCTCAGATAAGAGCTCCAGGTCTCCCAGGGGTGGGGCTCCATTGAAAAAGAGCCTAGCTCAAATACCTCAGATGTTTGCTTGCCTAGCATGAATGAATCCTGGCTTTGATCCATTCCCACCACATGAACTGGGCTCAGTGGTCCATGCCTTAATCCCAGCACTCAGGATGTGGAGACAGGATGATTAGGAGTTCAAGGTTATCTTCTATTACACAGTCTGAGGCCAGGTTAGGCTATAAAATCCTATGAGAGAAGAGAAGGAAGGAGAAATAAAGGGGTTGTCTCAGTTACCCTTTGAAGGGACATCCCTCAGAAGCAGACTAAAGAAAAATGCATGCTAACGCAGTATCTTGTATGTGACCTGCAGGCCTTAGGGTATGTTGCAGTTTCTCATACCCTAGCTGGGTACTGCCTCAATGTCAGCTTTGCTTGTGGGCTTCCAGAATATTTTATGCTCCATAGCACAGCGTCCTCTTAGAGCTGTGCCACCCATGACAAGCCTGTGAGGCTGACCTCTGTGGCCTCTTGTCTGTAGACCATGATTGAATAAATATCCAGTCTTCTGAGTGGCATACTAGATATTGTGCAAAGAGATGGCACACTCCTGGCCTTGGGGCAGCTCATGAGCTTACAGGAGAGAGACAGAACCAGTAGATTAAAAAATGCAAAAAACACATTAAAACCCTAAAATTTGATGAACTTAGATAATATTTATAAATCCAATTAACATGGCTCAGAAATACAAATTTATGGATACATATGCATCTATATCAAGCATTTTGAAATGATGGGAGGGATGGCGGTTAAACAAACACAGCTTTCGGTTTCCTTCCTCTCAGATGCCTCTGAGACAAGGATTTGAGAGCAAGTTCTGTATTTAAGCAGCTTAGAACGGCCAGAAGAAGCAAAGGGAAAAGAAGGTAGTCAGACTGAGGAGATGACTCAGTCAGTAAGGTACCCACTGTGCAAGCACAAAGACCCTTCATCCCCCAGAACACATGGGAGAAAATCCTGTAGGTGTGGCAATGTACAGCTGTGCTCCCAGCCCTGAGGAGACAGTTAGGAAGGTCCGGATGGTTTAGCCAAGTCAGTCATGCAGTGAGAGACCTAATCTCAAAGCACAGGATGAAGAGGATTGTAAAAGACATGCGACTTTTGCTTCAGATCTCCACACCTGTACCTGCTACATGCACACATGCAAAATATGTACACACACACAGAGGAAATGAGGAAGAGAGTAAGGGAAGGAGAAAAAGAAGGGAGAGAGAGAGACAGAGAGAGACAGAGAGAGAGAGAGAGGAGAGAGAGAAGGTTAGACAGGGTTAGACGGCCAACCATACACTATGAGTAGTTAAACTTCTGTAGAAGGAGGGCCACTTGGTTGTTCCCACCACTTAGCTCTGAAATAATTTCACTTTTAAAACATTGCTTGGCCCATTAGCTCTAGCTTCTTTTTGGCTAACTCTTAAATCTTAATTTAATCCATTTCTATAATCTGTGTATTGCCACATGGCTGTGGCTTACCAGGTAAAGTTCAGGGTGTTTGTTTATAGTGGGGCTACATGGCTTCTCTCTGACTATGCCTACTTTCTCCCAGCATTCAGTTTAGTTTTTCCCACCTAGTTCTGTTCCCCTATATCTCTGCTATAGGCCCAAAGTGGTTTCTTTATTAACCAATGATCTGTACAGCATATAGAGGGGAATCCCACATCAAACTTCAAGTCTATGTGACAACTCTGGGAAACACTTTAAAATATTTGTTTTAAAATTACACTTTAGGCTTCCTCTCAGACCCTTATCAAAGACTTGGATATCCCTGGACTGCCATGCCCAGAGAAGATAGTTTCTGGAAAAAACCCTCTTGCCAAGAGGTGTTGCCATTAGCAGTTGGAGGTGTGTCTTGGCAGGACTAGAGGGAGCTGGGTAAAGGGGCAACCGCCTCTGCTGCATCTTTATCTGTTGATGAGAATGCTGGTTTGGAAAGTACAGGAGCAGGTTTGAGAGTCGAAGAAGCAGCCATCTGTAGAGACCCACATCCATAAGAAATGACAGAACCTGTTTCTTTCTCTGTATGATTCTTCAGAGGGAAACTTCTGAAGCAGTAGAGGGCAGATCAGGCTGTCAGCAAAGCAAACTAAAGACAGGGACAGAGTAGGCTGTGAAGATCCAGGCTGTGGTAGCTTCCTAAAGTTTGGATGCCCAGCTGGCCACTAGACATGACTTGGGTTGAGTGACTTTCCTGGGGACATATTAAATGCCTAGTCATCATTAACAGAACAAATAAATCCTTCTATCCAGGTCAACTTGTACCAATGAGTATAGTGAGGCCATTTACAAGAGCGCAGATAAAGAGCTCTAAGATCATGGACAACCTGAAGGCATTTACGCTACTGAAAAATCTACTCCAGCATGATAGCTGCCTCTCTGGAGCTCAGTGCTCAGCTGCAGAGCCCCCCGCTGCCCCATGCTGCCTCTCTGGAGCTCAGTGCTCAGCTGCAGAGCCCCCACTGCCCCATGCTGCCTCTCTGGAGCTCAGTGCTCAGCTGCAGAGCCCCCGCTGCTCAGAAACCCTCTACTACTTCCACAGCCTGGGAAAGAAGTTTCCTGAATCTTGTAACTTTGCGGGCTTCCTGAACCTTGGAAGTTTCTTTGACTTTCAGAGTTTTATGAATTTTTTCTCGAGGAAAAGTTCAGTTTGGACAAAATGGATTCATAACACAGATGTACATAGTATTTCACAGTGGAGGGACAAAGAGTCTGTGGCAGGAGTCATGATGCATGATTAATAAAAACTCAGAGAGAGAAATTGGGGTTCAACCTGAAGGCCAGAAAAGCAAAGCAGTCAGCCACTGGCTCTTACATCTACCTCAGTCTGAAATGGCGATCCTGCTTCCTGGAATCTCAGCATGACACTGCCTGAGAGCTGTCTCCTCCTGTTTTATAATCTGCTCTAGGGCTGGGATTAAAGGCATGCAATGCCCAATTTCTATGGCAAATCAGTGTGGCTACTGGGATCAAAGGTGCGTGTTATTGCAGCCTGGTCTGTAAGGCTGGACAATGTGGCTGTTTTGCTCTCTGAACTTCAGACAAATTTTATTTATTAAAATAAAAGTGCCACTAGAGAGTCACTTCAGGAAAATGAGACCTCCATGTGGTCAGAGAAGGCATGGGTCAATGGGACACATCCTTCCTCCAATCCAAGTAGATTAGAGCGGCAGGTGGGACCTATGCATTAGAAGTATTGTTTTGTGTCTCTTACTGTCTGTAGAAGAGAAGGTGTTGGGGAGTTGGGTGGGAGTGGTTAGCATATCTAATGGGTATGAGTTATGGTCTCTGCTCACATTGTGTCAGATGTATCGTCTCCAGAGCGCTGGCACCTGAGGAAACTTAAGATGGCCAAGGCTCTTATCACTGGATACCGTGTCATTGTTGGTGTATCTCTACAAAAGGCCAGTGTCCTAGGCTTCAGCAAATGCCCCCTGCACGAACTTATGAGTGCCAGCCTTTGTCAGGAGCTGTGATTCATGTGTTTCACCTGTCTGGTAGTGATCCTGGCAGATATGCCCAAGAATTTCCTTGAGAAGGCAGATCAAACATTAATTACCCATTATTATACGAAAGCATTGGATCTAAGATGGATGTGATATTGTACATCTGTAATCCCTGCATTCAAGAGGCTGAGGAGGGAGGACCCAGGGTCAGCCTGGATGTTGGTCTCAAAAAACAACAAACAAACAGAGCAAGCTTATGCATGCTATTGTTTTCCTCAGTCCTGCATTCAGGTTCCGAGGAGAGATGCAGAGGTGTCAGGATACGCTAGCGATGGAAGAGAATTAACGGGGAAACACGTAAAGCAAACATGTGACGCTTGCTTGTGTTTCCATCTACTCAGTGACATAGCTGTTTATGGAGGAAGGAGGGAGAGATGAGTCAGGCCGGTCCAACAGGAGGCAGCAGCCGCACCAGTCATGTGGATGAGGGGAGTGAGCATAGAATTGGAACTGTTAAGCCTTTCAAAGGGATGCTGAGATACAGGAGGCAGATGAGCCACAAAAGCAACACCAGTAAGGACCTGGAGAGAGCAGGCAGAAAAGGAATTCAAATGTGAAGGATGAGAAGATGAACTTGAAGGAGGGCTCTAGAGCATTAAAAATAAAACAAACAGCCGGGCGGTGGTGGCGCATGCCTTTAATTCCAGCACTCGGGAGGTAGAGGCAGGAGAATCTCTGTGAGTTAGAGGCCAGCCTGGTCTACAAGAGCTAGTTCCAGGATAGGCTCCAAAGCTACAGAGAAACACGGTCTCAAAAACAAAACAAAATAAAACAAAAAATTAAAACCAAACAACAAAGCAATGGCCCATGTTTTCAAGACTGCTTTTAGTCAACCGAGGACCAACAACCCTTTGAGCAGGAAGGACGGGAACCCTGCTGGCATCTTCAAGGCATCCCTCCTGCCCAGCCTCACTAAATCTTTAGAGTAAAAACATACTAATGGCCAAGCTTGCCCACTACCTGCAGATGTTACAGGCTCACACCTGATAAGCTTTAAAATAACCAGAATGTAAGGCTTGGAGAGGAGCCTGTGTGAAGTCTCTGTTAAGACACAAACAAACATGCGGTAGACAGAATGTACGACCCAGATGATGGGCCAGCTTAGATGCTCCTGACTGTTCAGCCAATAAGGAAGGGAGGAAGGTACCATCATTCATGGCCATCCTAGCCTTGCCTTATTGGTGAGCTCCAGACCAGGAGGTGAAGAGAGCTCCTGAGTAAGACAGGTGGGATTGTCCTCTGGCCTTCACGGGCATGTGGACACATGTGCATGCCCCCACGCATGTGTGCCTGTGCACGTGAATACATGCACATGTGTACAGATACGTGTTTTAAAAAGTACACTAAAACCGTGATGGCCAGTGGGACTGGGAATAAGGATCACATGTTCACTCCATAGCATCCACTCAGAGTCCAACACAGGGCGAATGGTTCCTGACCCCAGTTATTTATATATTTCCCCTCTTTCTCCTGCTTGCTCGTGAAACATAGAGCAAGGAGTTCATGCATGTTATAGCTACACGTCTACACGTGATACAGCTTCACTTTACAATACAGCTGGTGTGCGAGAAGTGCTTAGTTTCATGTGCTGGGTTACATGACACCCACAGTGACCTAGGTGCCTCTTTAACAAGAAAGAGCTGGGTATGCAGGGAGGTACAGGTGGCAAACCACGTGCTTGATCATGCGCTCCACCCTCTCTTTTACCTTCCTGTCTCTTGGAAGAGAATCATGTCTCTTCCAAGAGGAAAACTGTCACCCGAGTGACAGAAAAAGCCTGTAATATGTTAGCCAATAGATCAGTGAGATTACTTTAACTCAAATAAAATTTCAAAACCTATTCCTCAGTCGGGGCTGCTGCAGTCCGGGGGCGCCATGGCTACAAATGACTACTGACCACTCCACCAGACAGCAGAGGGTATTTCTGTCATCACAGGGAGCTCCGCAGTCAGTAGTCTATCGGTGTGGTGTGCTGTTGGCAGCTGCTTTTGTGTGGACGAGGTTCTGTGGATGCTTTGATCTCTGTGCTTCTGGGTAGCATTTCAATTTGGCACTCCAGCCTGGGTGCTTCGTCGTGTGCGAGCTACCCTGTGTTCTGCGCTCTATAAAGGGCAAAGTGGTAGCACTGGGCTTTCATGACTTGAGGCAAAGAAAAGAGGGTCATGAGTAGAGCCATGTGTCTCTGTATCTCTCACACTTGTTTGGTGCTCTTCTGTCTCAGGTGGGAAGCCCAGCTGGGACAGAAACTTCTTCCATCTTCTATATGATCCCTAGAACCAACAGGCTGCATTAGATTCAATCAAGGAATGGACTGCGGGCTAGGAGGAATATGCTTAGGGCTTTGGAAGCTCTGTGACACACTGAATAGTGAGGTAACTTCCTCATGAAGTCTGTCAAAGAGAAGCCCTTGAGGTCGATATCCCCAATCCCATCTGCCCAGCCTTTCCCTGATGGTTATCCCAGGGCAAGGAGCCCTTGAAGAACCTCTTATTAATTTCCAACTGCATTTTGCTCTATTGTGTAGTATTTCAGTGACAGAATCCACTCAGGAGAGTTGGGGCAAGGCTGGCCAAGGTTATCAAGGAGCTGAGTTCTGAGTTCAGGTGCCCACATGGCAGTGGAATGATCCCTTCTGTCCCTTCAGACCTTTGAGACGTCTGGGAGGTCCTAGAAATCACATCAAGTCTCCAGTCCAGGACACAGCTGCCTAGGGGAATCCCAGGGACAGGCGGCAGGTAGTGTATCCTCTCTGAGTTTTCTTCTCTTGTCCTCCCATCCCTCCTCTGTGTGTGTGTCTGTTATTTACGATTCCACACAGAACACGATTCCATCGGTCACTGGTGCCCAAGGATTTATTCTATGTTCTTATCAACAGAGATTGCATGGCCTGCAAGGTGATGGACTCCAATGTGATCACTGCAGAATTCGCCAAATTCCAAACCACTGGCAGTTGGAACGCACAAGCCCCCTACTGGCGAGGAGGCAAGGGAAGCAAGCTGGGAGGAGGTGAGGACCCATCAGCTTTGCCCGCTGCCCCTTATCTCCTCAATGATTATATTGTTTGCACCCATTCTTAATGGCCTTTTCCCTATGTGTCCTCCTGTAGGCCCATTACTTGGCTAGAGAGAGATGGACCACCTTCTCAGGTCTTCTGGAAGTTGCTGAAACATGGTGAGGAAGGAATGTCATCACTCATAGGATGGAATCAAGAAACTCTTAGAATGGAACTAAGCCTGAAGTACTTCAAGCCCTGGGACCCCCCTTTGGGGTCGTACTGCTCTCTCTCTCTCTCTCTCTCTCTCTCTCTCTCGTATTTCTCTTTACTTAGTGCAGAGAATTGTACACAGGAACTGATTTAACAGGTATAATTTTGGTTAATAAAAAATAATATAAGAACTGACTCAAAAGAAGTTCAAGGACATTTATTATTAGCATTAAACACACACACACACACACACACACACACACACACACACACACACGAGAAGGCAAAATGTAAATCTCAGCATCTGCCCAGAGGTGGAAGATGGAGGAGAAAATGCAGTCATGCAGCTTAAGTTAAGGCAACAAGAAGGTCAACCATATGGCAAACAGGCAGGTGCATGGAGGCGGTGGGGGGAGGCTTTAAAGAAAGTGTGAAGGCTGAGTGTTCAGGAAAATGGCCCAGGAAGGAGATGGAGGGAAAAAAAAAGAGTTCTGAGTGGTTGAGAAAGGCAGGCACTCTTTCAAAGTTGCTTGGCCACACCTTTGTGAGGGACTTCACTAGAGTGTGGGATCCTGGAGAAGAAAAGTACATTATCTCATTAAAAAGATAATTATTCTTCTCATCTCTGTTAGAGTCAAGGTGGTCCCACCTTCCGGAGGAATGGTCCTGTAGCTTGGTGATTCAGCTGGGATGCTGGGTACCCACAAGCCCACTCTCCTTGGTGATTGACCAGCTCAGCTGGGATGCTGGGTACCCACCAACCCACTCTCTTCATCTGAAGGACACAGTTTTTCCTCAATTGGCCTCTACTGCCACTGTAACAAACAGATTCTGTTCCCAGAGGTCTCCTGAACTGAGGTCTCAGGCTAGGTGGTCAATGGGGCCATGTTATTGGACTAGTAGAGTTCTTACCTTTTCGTTAAAAATTCATGTCTTTTCTGTTTTTTCAAGTTTGGATTCAGGTGATGGCACACAGGAGTCCCATTGCTTAGCTACCAAAGACTTCTTTAACTGTGGTGCCAGCTACAGCTGAAACACAGTCAGGCACGTATTCCACCCGGGGCTCCCGTGAGTCGTTTCAGATGAATGTTGAACTACAAAGAACCATACACCTCACAGTTTGAGATTTAGGTTTTCTCTGATCCTGTAGTTAGAAAAGTAGACAATGTTTTAAATATCAAAGGTGGCTTTCAGTTGCTTCAAATCTTTGGGACAATTTTAGGTGGTTCGGCACTGCTGTTTTCTAAGGTCAGGTAGGAGTAGGGGACCAACGACATTACCAACTGCGTTGTTCAGGCCTCTGTAGGTCTGCCGACTTGAGAAGAGCTGAAGAAAGACAGCATGCTTCTGTAGGGGGGTTTGCAGGTGGGATGTTTCTGTGTCTGCCCTGTAACTATGTCTACCTTACAATAAAACACCTTGCTTGACTCAGCAATAAAGTGTCTGTTGAATTCCTTCCCAAGCGTGTCTTTAGTGATTTATCAGAGCATCCAGGAGACCTACAAGAGATTTTGTCTGCCAGAGATCTCAGCTGCATCAAGCCAGACCACTCTTTCAGAAGTGGCATTAAGGGGCTCTGTAGATGGCTCAGTTGGTAAGCTTGCCATCCAAACATGAGGACCTGGATTTGATCCTCAGAACTCACATCAAAACAACAACAAACCAAAACCCAAAAATGGACATGGTGGATTGTGCTTATGACCCCAGCATTGTGGAGACAGACAAGCAGCAGATGCCCAGGGCTCACTGGCCCAGCCAGCCTAGTCTACTTAGTGAGCTCCAGTGAATACTTTGGGATAGGGCCACACCCAATAAATAGTGGTTATTTCATTGTTATTGAAGAACAGGGCAACCCAGCACAATTGGATGGCCTCAGAGTAGCAGCACAGGCCTGTCTGCTTAATGATACGGAAATGCAAAGCAAAGATTCATGGAACATAAGTTAGGAGATGAGAAGCTGCTGCTCCTACCTTGTTCACAGAGCCAGATACCTTAGTTTCTCTCTATGTGAAATGGGTCCAATGTATTTTTTTCTCACACAGAGATGACACGATCTTCTTCATAGAAAAGGACTTACAAAGTGTGATTAAGGAAAAAGTTGCCACACAAGCAGAATGACCTGAGTTTGTTTGGGTCCCCCAAACCCATTGAAGGTGGATATAATAGTGTGTACGTATAAGCCCAGCACTCCTAGTCACAGGAGAGTCCCTGGAAAAGTATTTGTCAGCTAGCCTGCCATATGCAGGGGTGAACAAGAGACCCTGTCTCACACAAGGTGGAAGATGTGTACTGACATCTCCCTCCATGTGTGTACTGTGGTATGTACGCAATTATATTTGCAGGTGCTTGTACACACACATGCACACACTATATAAAAGAAAATGGCTATTGTACATAGAAATTTGGGTACTGCTCTTCCCATTTGCATCCTCAGGTTCATGCCATGATTATGGTAGGTGAATGCCTCCTTCTATACACTGACCAGGAAGTCTCTTTCTCCTTGGGATGCCACCCACAGATGGCCACTTTGGAGGGCATTTGTCACATTTGTAAGAAGCAGGTTTGATCATGCTCAACACTCTACATCACCATGCCTGAGATTTTGAAAGAACCAAAATGTGAAGGTAGGAAGTACGATTACCCAGTCCGGTGTAGCAAATGCTTTTCCTGATTGCCTAGAGTGTTACAGACACAGTCCCAGAATGTGAAGACAGACAAGACAGAGAAAATGTTCTCTACTTTCAACATTGAAAAGTCAAGGGAAGTTGGAGAGCAGGGCTTTGGCATAGGTGCTGGGAATTGAACTCTTAAAGTATTGACTGTGAGCCCCAGGCTTTAGCAATTGAGCTATCTCTCCAGCTCCCCTTCCTACTTTGAAATTGTCATAATGGTGTTAATAACTGTGGTGATAAACGAATACAATGGTTCTCAACCTGTGGGTACTGACCCATTTTGCAAACCTCTATCTCCAAAAAAATATTTACATTATGATTCGTAACAATAGCAAAATTTCCATTATGAAGTAAGTAACAATGAAATAACTTTGCTCACCACAGCATGAGGAACTGTATTAGAGAGCTGCAGTGTATGAAGGTTGAAAGACACTGAGCTAATAACTGTGCACATATTATGTTACCCACTAGGCAAAATGTTTTAAGAGCACTGAATCATTTAATTTTTATAATGGCAACATGAAGTAGGTCCCCCTGTTTCATGTGGGAGGAACTGAGGCATGAAGTGGACAGGTAACTGGGCCAAGTCCTCTGACTTATGAGAGGTGTAGTTGAGACAGTACAGGCATACACTACACCAAACCCTGGGCTCTTCCCAGCATGCTCAGCAGCTGTTTTTTCATTTGTTCTCTGACAATTTCATACATGTATATGATGAATTTTAGTCATCCACCCATTATTACCCCCAACCCACCTCTTATGTTGAACCCTTATGCTTCTCAACAAGCCCCTCTTCTCTACGTGTGTGTATGTCTCTCTGGGTGTGTGTGAGAGTGTGTGCATGCATGTTTGTCTTTCTGTCTCTCTGTCTATATGCGTATCTGTCTTTCTGTGTGAATGTGTATCTGTCTCTGTCTCTGTCTCTGTCTCTCTCTCTCTCTCTCTCTCTCTGTGTGTGTGTATCACTGACTTTATTTGGGGTAGATTGCTCATAGGTGGGTGAGTGGTACTTGAAATAGCATGGTTGGCATTTCAGTGACCATACCACTGAGAAATGACACTCCCTTCTTCAGTGACCCTTAACCATCATCGGTCCCTCAGAGAAAGGTAAGGCTTCATGAGCCCAATCCGTGAGGGAAAGTTGAAGGGCCTTGGAACAAGTCTTTCTCTGTCCCCCTAGCCAGATCCCAAATCATGACCCAGAGACTATAGCTCAGGCTTGGTTCCTAACTAGCCCTTATAACTTAAATAACCCATTTACATTAATTTGTTTGTCATGTAGCATTGCCTCTCTTCCATCTTGCACCTCCTATTTTCTATCCATGTACAGATACTCCCCCCCCCACACACACAAGGAGAGACATTTGAGACCCAGTTGGCAGAGTAGGCCTTCCCTTCTCCGCAGACAGGTGTCTCCACAGTTATGAGACATTTCCTTTTCATGGAAATCCTCAGCTAACACATGGGATCAGTCCAAAGCCACCTGACAGCAAGGCAGACTACAGTGCACTGACTGGAACAAGTAATTAAATATACGAGTGTAATGGGAAAGGAAGGTCTTCAGCCAGCCATCCCCACCCCACCCACATGGAGTTCAAGGATTCCTTTTGCCTTTGAGTCCCTTTCTTGTTAATTAGCATTGATTGAGCCTGCCCAAAGTGCCTGGCTCTTGTCAAATCCCATTACTGGATACTCCGAGACACTATCTGCCTGCCAACCGTTGGTGTGTGGGACACTGAGTGTATATGTCGTGCGGGGGGGGCGCTATTGAATATTCTGTGGAGTAGTTAACACATTGATCAAGGCTGTTATATAAGAGGCTTGCTTTTTCTGCTATGGCAGTTTTGTAGACAGGGTTTCATTTTTCTGCCATTAGCATTATCAACCCAAACCAGTTCTCCAAGGCAAGTTATGATGGTCTAAAAAGCATGTCAAGCTGACCCGCCGGTGCTGCTTTTAAGGATAAACATAGGAAAATGTCAACTTGGTACAGTAAAAAAGATGTGACCGAAGAAATGTATTTCTCTCTATGGTGTTCCCAGTCAAGATGTGCTGTGTAATTGGTTGGTGAGGTAAATGGAGGCCCAGAAACATCCACGGTCATTTCATGCTCTTAATCCACATCAGTGTTGCCAGAGGCCAGCCAGGGCTGTGTCCTCACAGCACACGAGGATGGAGCACTCCAGTCATTAGCCGCCCACTTCACCTTTACTCAAAACCATTAATGTGGAGAGAGGAAATAGTTGTATTCATTTCCAGATGTATTTTAGAATAAATGAATGGAAGTAGCTTCTTGACCTGGGGTGAGAAAGAAATCCATGCTCCGTCCTTGACTGTCTGTTCAAATTTTAGGGGGTCAAGTTTCCTATTTGAAAAAAAAAATCTGAGAATTACATTGCTCAATGGTTCATTATTTACTTTTGTATGGGGAAGACATGGCTGTCATTAAGGTTTGGGATCTGTTTTGTTTGGGGAAACTCATTGTTTCCTCTACTATTAGCTAAGATTTTAGTGCTGAGAAACTCTGAAAGTCCCAAAGACTGTAGATGGGTTTTATCCACCTGAGTGTGAGGATTATCATCATCCTTTTGACCACAGTAACAGAAGTTCTAGAAAGCATAGGGTTGAGATCCTAAGTCTGTGTTTACATTTTCTAATAGATGTGATGTTGTCGCTGTGCTATAGCTCTGCCCAGAGCTGCAGAGGCAGCCCAGGCAGTAAAGCTTGTGCTGCAAAAACCCACAGGAACCTAGATTTGAACTCCTAGAACCATGTAAAGAAAGCCAGATGCACTAGAGGTTGTCTGTAATCTCAGAGCTCTTATAAGACAGGGACAGAGATGGGAGACTCTCCAGATGGTTGAGAGGACCAGCTAGCCTGGCCTATGCAGCACTCAACAAGAGATGCTGCCTCAAACAAGGTGAATGATGAGAGCATCTGAGGTTGTCCTCCAACCTCTGCACACGAAAGTATGAAGACTTCAGTTAAAATACTATAGAATTCTATCATTCATTTAAGAAATTTCTATCTACTGTAAATAAATACCACTGAAATTTCTTTCAAAACATTCTGTGATGAGAGATAAATAGTGCCCACAAACAACAGAGTGCTGTGACTTGAAACGTCAGAGTCCTGACATCATCTGAAGGTTGCAACACCCCCTCCATCTCTCCTTTACCTGCTGTCTCTTACAGGAGGACATCTGTCCTCTTAAGTGTGTAAGCAAGAGCCAGCCAGGCTGTCTCCTCAACAGGAATAATAAGCAGCTGTAATAACTGCACACTGTGACTGACATTAATAAGACATTGTGATCCTGTAGGAAGACTCGGGCTGCAAAATAAATCACTGCATTCATTTATGCTATTGTTAGGGACCTGAACTTCTGACACTTGGAGCAGGTGCATCCCGTTTATTTTGGGGCCAAATGAAAAAATTCTTTTGTTATTTTCGCTCTTCTCTCTGACCCCTAAGGTAGGTGTTCTTCTAATGTTATCATCCTTTGTTCCTCAACTGTTTAGTTTTCTTTTCGGGATCCCATTCCACACAGGCACAAGCTAAGACATTATTTCTAGAAGGTATAGATCAGTAATCCAGCGTCCCTGCTCTCACATTGAATCTTCCTTTCTGTGCAGCGGTAGGGCATCTCCAACCCGGATGCCTCTTGGCAGTTCAGTTACCTGTCTACTTCCTCTTCCCAACCTGCTTTTCCTGCTTCTGTTCACTTCTTCCTGATTTCTGGGTTCAGCATCCATCTTACTAACATCCCCTTTTCATCATTCATGTGTCTTGGCTATGGACATATCTCTCCAACATTAATATCTTCATTTTATCTTCCACTGAGAAAAAGAACATCTTAGGCTCAGTGCTGTCCTTCAAATTCAGATTTTCCCCATTTCCAGCCTTCCTGCGCTACACTTTTCTTAAATATTACAGCAAAAAATGCCCCTCAGAGATCATATTGTCAGTCATGTATTCCTCTGACCCAGGATCTTTCCTGGTTCCTGGTACAAAATGAGATATGTTCAAATTCTTCATCCTGTCATTCATATTTTCCAATTCACAGTCCTGGTACCTTCATTTTTTCTCTGTCTACCACTATCAACATATGGACTGGCTTGCTGTTTTGATATATTATCATTCTATTTTTAAAAGTCTCTTATTCTTTTTAATTGTGTGCTTGTGTATGTGCATGTGTGTGAGAGAGGGAGAGACTGAGTATGGGTTTGTGTGTGAGTGGTGGAACTTTCAGAAGTCAGGCACTGTCACACTAACATCCCCCTTTCTGTCAACCACACAAGTCAGTCACGGATACATTTCTTCAACATTAATATCTTCATTTTATCTTTCACTGAGAAAAATAGGACTCCTTGAAGGGGGTTTGAGTTACAGATGGTTGTGAGCCTCCTGATGGAAGTTATAGGAACAGAACTTGGGTCCTCTGGGAAAGCAGCAATCTCTCTTAACTGCTGAGCAATCTTGCAAGCCCCATAATGCCATTAAATATGCTCTTATCCTTCATATTCTTTCCTATGTTATTTTTTTCTTTTCCTTATCTACTAAACTCCAACAGGTTTTACAGAAGTGTAAAAGCATCCATCCTATACCATTGCTTAGCTCTCCAAATGTTTGCTTTTCTCCCTTCTGTCTTACTTAACTATGCAGCATTCACATCTGTCTTAACTCTGTTGCTTTTGATGGTAAAGATGGTTTTTTTTTGATTCTAAACTCAGGTTTCATGTCATATATCTACACATGGGGAGACTGAGACGGATGTCCCTGCAAAAAGGATGTTATTTATTACTTATCATATATTTAAGGCCCTCCTTTGGAGGTCACACTAGATCTACAAAGAACTTACACCGTAGAGGAGGAACAAAGGAAGAAATCAATCAGTGAGGTTGGAGTTTGTGCTGAGCAGAAAACAAAATGATGTCAAAGAAAGGTGTTAAAGACAATGAGTTAGGGAAAGTTTCTTTATTTAAAACGAGGCATAAACAAATGAGAAAAGAGCAGCCAGCCAGAAGTCTCAGGGATGTTTTCTAAACCATGGATAACGTACAAATCTGTGACAGGCATGACCCTTATATACTAGGAAGACAGTGGAGTTATAGATAGAATGAAGCCTTAAGTCAATTCCATATGAGGTGACATTAAAGATAGTAGGTCATACTTGAATGCATAAGCTATAAGGAGAATTTGGATGTTAAGTTCAATTCTGAGCATTTGTAGTACTGTAATACCTAAGCTGGATGATTTATTAAAACAAATGCATCTCTCATGGCTCTGGTGACTGAGAAACCCAAGATTAAAGAATTAATGGGTTTGGTACCTAGTGAGGTCTTGGACTCAGTTTCCAAGAGGAACCTGCCGAATCCGCTGGGAGGAAGGAATGCTGTGTCCCTTCTGTCTTTAGCTATTTCCTAAGAGTGCCAACCCCATCTGAGAAGGTAGAACCCTCTTGGCTTTCATCACTTCTGAAAGCTGCCCTTCTTCAGACCCTAGCATTAGGGGACTAGGTCTCCAGAGGAACCTTGAAGGTGATACAAGAGCAGGACAGGCAACCACTCCAAGTTTAAAGCAATGTAATGTTCAGGGGATGGAGTCACATGACACAAGAGAGGGAACAAGAAGCCATTGATTAACCTCAGATGTTAGCTCCAAGGGCTGTTCGCGCTAAGGCAGGTGAGTCAGGTGACCTGCAGCTTGATCTCAGGAAAGAGCTTTCCTCATTGGTTTAGGTGACAAGCAACACAAGCTATCTCCTTGGTCCCCTCCTCATTGACCCTCCACACTCTCCCTACTTGATCTAACAAATTCTATTGAAAAGAAAGACAGAAAGAAAAAAATGAAAAGACAAAAAAACCCCAAAGGAATTAAAGACCATTTTCCTTCACCAACGGAATGGGAAAACTTTTGACAGAAAGAATTCTGAAAAAAGACAAGGAATCCAAAATCCAGGATTGCCATTGGTTTCTTCTAATATAACAGAGTATAGCTCAATAAAAAAAATCAATAAAAAACAAAAAACAAAACAAAAAAACAACAGAGTGACTTTCATAATATAGCAAAGTCCTGTGCTCTAGGGCCAAGGCCAGCCAATGACCTGGCCCTCTGCCTTGGTCAGCATCCTCCTGAGGGATGGGTAAATGAGGGTGTTGCGTTCTTCCCAAAGCCACTCTGTTTCTTACTGCTTCCACTTCACCAATGATAGATAAATCGTAAGCACACAGCACAGTTTTATTCCGGGTCAGATCTTTAGCTGGGCTCTTTGACCCTTTGGCTTTTATATTCACATACATTCCTAGAGTGAGTTTCAGTACTCAGTACTCATTCTCCTGACTGCTATGTCCTTCTGATTGGATATGTAGAGGACACGGTTGCTTTGTTAATGAATGCTACTCAGCTTTCTCAGATTAAAATAAAATGTTTTAGCCATCATGGCCTTAATATATGAATTGGTAAATGAATAATAATGTCATTTGCTTAATATATGTCTATTTCTTCAACCATTCTACAGTACCTGTGCTAGAGACAAACTCGAGAGTAGAATTGGAGGGATACCTCAGTGGTCAGGAGTGCTTACTGCTCTTACAGAGGACCTGAGTTTGGTGTCTGTCCAGCACACATGTCAGGAGGCTCACAGTGACCTGTCACTCTAGGTCTAGGGGATCTGATGTCATCTTCTTGTTTCCTTGGGTACTTAACACACATGTATGTCTGTGTTCACATGTTTGTGTACATGCCTATGTGCACACACGCAAATGATTACAGTCTAAATCCCCAAAGTTTCAGGGATGGAATCTTTTTTATTCTATGAGTCTTTTTCTATCAAGTATCTTGATCCCATTCATGCCCCATCACTTCCTATCCATCACCTGCTTCTTCAACCCCCACCCCAAATAAAACAAAATTTAAGGAAAAAAGGAAAAAAATAACAAAAAGGAAAAAAATTAAAAATCTCGTGGAAGCTACAGTGTGACACAGTCAGCTATGCCATAGATCCTTCTGTCCATAGTCTTTACTTGCAAGTGTTCATTGCAGAGTCATTGGCCTGTTTCCAGACCTCTGGTTCTACTACACTATCAAAGCGGGACTCTCCCTAGGACTCTTCCCAGATATCCTGTTGTTGCCCTGTATTGTGGAGATCCTGCTGCTTTGGGTCAGCTTCCTTCACATGTTGCAGCAAAGCATAGATGGGGTGGGTGTTGGGGCCAGTCAAGTCCTGTGCCTGGGTTTGGGCTTATGCAGCTGTGGGGTTGTTCTGCCAGATGAGAAATGGAGACCGCTCTCTCATGTTTACAACTTCGGGCTGGCTCATCCATGCCTGCGCTAACAGGGTTGACTCTATTGTGCTTCCTTGGTGAGGAACAGGGCCTGCTCTCAGAGCAGGAATCTTAAGACCGAGTGTCCATTGCTTGAATTCCCTCTGTAGAGTGGCTGCCAAGAGACCAGCTTCCCGGGAAAGCACCAGGGTGACCAAAGGAACTTGAGAACGCTCAACGACAGAATTTGCTCCCTCATTATCGGGTGCAAATCCTTGTCTGTTCGGGCTCACTCATGAGTTACAACTAGGAAACCCTGGTGCAGACAGAGGCCACCAGACAATGCACATGTCAGGTAAGCATGCTGTTTGGATGAAAAACTTAAATATTTTGATAAAAGACATCTGCCGTGTGGCAGTGTGGTAGGGAGTAGGAGGGGACTGTGTAGAGTCTCTGGCTTTCATCTGTAGTTCCTTTGAGGAAACGCTGGGCAGGTGTATTGCTGTTGTTTTTACAAAGTGCAGTTTAGGGTTTTCAAACGGTATCTGAACTTTTACTTGGCCACAGACTTAAACTCTTTCAAGTCGCTGTGGGATAACACTGACAGTCCAATGGAGAATTTACAGCTATATTCGACCCATGGTAACTAATTTTCAGCCATCTTTCTTCTCTCTCTCTCTCTCTCTCTCTCTCTCTCTCTATTTTTCTCTCTCTTTGAGACAGTTTCAAGGATCCTAGGTTGATCTCAAGTTTATTATACAGCTGATAATGACCTTAATCCCCTCATCCTCCTGCCTCTGTCTTCCAAGTGCTGGGATTGCAGGTGTGTGCCATTACCTGGGTTTACGCAGTTCCAGGATCAAACACATGACTTCATGCACACTAGGAGAGCCCTCTGCCAACTGAGTTTATTCCTAGCCTTGTTACAGCTGGTTTTCTGCTATGCCCCACAGTTGTGAGGAAGAAACCCGTATTTTCAGGCCCCCTACCCAATTTGGTAGAGCATCATGGATTTGACGACAGCCATTCCTTCTGCTCGTGGCCACAGTCTTCATGACTTCCTACACCTTGTAAGCGGATGTCTGCCAAACTCACAGGATATTCTTGACCTAAATAACAAACAGCTGCACGCAACAAGAAACTGGGAAACATCCACAGAATGCTGAAAAACCTCAGTGCTAAAGAGAACATTGGCCAAAGTGCCTCCTGCCTGCACAGACAGCTCCAGAGATCTTCACAACCTCACCTCCCCAGTGCTAGGATTACAAGTATGTACCACCATGCCCAATCTTCAAAAAGTGGCTTCAGAAGGTCAAACTCAGGTCATCATGATAGACAGCAAGCACGCCAATAAGAGATCTATTTCCCCAGCCCCCACAGTCTCTCTTTATGCGGACTTCAGACCCTATTTATAATCTTATTTCTCTATTTCTCCTTCTGTCAATGTTACAGACTTGTTTCAAGCAGCAGGCATTTAAACATGTGGGGAGGGGACCAGCTACCATCCCCCACTGCATGCTCTTGGTAGGTATTGGAAATTCTTGGATAAATCACTTTCTATACAGCCATGTTTTAAACAATCAAAAAAAAAAAACCCTTCTGGCCCATGCTTGTAAGAATTTATTAATCCAGCCTGGATATCTTTTCTTTTTTCTTTTTTTTTTTTTTGATTTGATTTTTCGAGACAGGGTTTCTCCGTAGCTTTTGGTTCCTGTCCTGGAACTAGCTCTTGTAGACCAGGCTGGCCTCGAACTCACAGAGATCCGCCTGCCTCTGCCTCCCGAGTGCTGGGATTAAAGGCGTGCGTCACCACCGCCCGGCCTGGATATCTTTTCAACTCCACAATACCCTGGGTCACCTTCTTAATAGCCAGGTGTCTCAGTTCTTCCTGGTTTCTGAACCAGACTTAACCATGTGGGGTGAATCGAAGTTTCAGTTTCACCAGCAGCTTGGGGCTGGGCTTCATCGTCCTCTTGTGACCCTGTTGTTAAAAGAGACGTTCACCTGTTGATTTGAAAGCCGGCTGAAACAAAGTGTTTGGCATATATCCAGTTATATTCTCAGCTCATACATAGAGACCTATTAAAAATAGTTTAGTTTTATTTTATGTGTATATGTGTGAGGTGTGAGCCTGAGTATGTGTATATGTGTGTGTGTGTATGTGTGCACGTATGTGCACGTATACAGTAACTGCGGACACCAGACAAGATTATCAGAGTCTGTGGAACTTGAGTTACAACCTGTAGGTGCTGGGAACAGAATTCAGGTCCTCTCTAAGAGCAGCAAGTACTCTTCACTGCTGAGCCATCTCCCTAAAGACAACCCGACAACCACCTGAGCTTCCCAGAACTAGAGTGTTTCCAGCCTACCTCATATCAGGCACAGAAGGGTGGGTCAACTCTGGATTGAAAATTATCAGACACTGTAGTTTGGGTCCAAAGCCAAGTAGCATTTCAGTCATTCTGGCTCAGGTCACACCTAATCTATTGCTTTACTTTTCCTTATGCCCTCCAACTGAGATCCCAATCCGGCTTTGGAAATGCTCAGAAATATTTATGTCAGAGCAACATCATAGGTCTAATAGGTCATGTTTGGCAAACACATATTTTATGAGCACAATATCAGGAACCAACCGATATAAAATGGTGTCGTTAACAAGTAATTTGAGAGAAAAGAGTAGAAGTTTAATGTTTGGAAAGTCAGAGTATCTCTGAGCAAAATGCGTTCTCTAAACAATACAAGCTATAAAATCTCCCCTAATAATTTGAATGGTCTTATCTTTAAAACATCCTAATTCTAATTATCCGATATGGCCTTGAAGTTTTATCACCAGAGCTGTGTGCCAAAGTTCATTATTTTAAAAAACAAATTAGGATACTGAATATGCATTTGATTTCCAACTGCCTATTGAAATTGGATTTTTGGTGATCATTTAGAGTTATAGAATCAAGGCAGGCTAATGTGTTGTTCATTGACTTTCAGACAGAGCAGATTCAGGCTCATAGTTGTAATGCTATTGTGTCTGCTTCTTCTATATAGACTATAGAGGGTCCCCTAGAGTAGGGCGTCTCAGCTAGTGGCCATTTTGACCTCTGGAGGGCATTTGAAATGCTTCTGTGTGTCCTTTATTGTTCTGGCCGGGGAAGGGTGTTTGTGCAAGCTTACTGCGGTCTTAACACTGCACAGGGCCGGCCACCCTCCCCATGCCACAGCAGAGGTTCATCTAGTCCAAGCTACCTGGAGTGATGAAGTTGAGACCAATTGTCCTAGAGAGAAACGGGTTCTTATCGATTCTGTAGGCTTTCTGCTCCTACCCATCCATCTTCCCTCCCCAGAATAGAGCTTCCAACTTACCAAACGTGGTTCGTTTTGACTAAATGAGAACTTTGGGGTTTGTAGAAAGAGGCAGAGAGTGAGTCTGGTAGTTAATCTTGACTGCCAGCTTGATGAGATTTGGAGCCAGCATGGGATTAGCCTCCAGGCAGGGCTATGTAATCTAAATTAGGTTAATTGAGGTGGGTGGTCCCAGCCTCAAATTAGGCAGTACTATTCCTTAGGCTTCGGTTTGGACTCAAAGCTGAGGCTGAGGAGGAAGCAAGCTGAGCATTTATTGTTCTGTTTCATAACTGGATGCCACGTGACCAGCCACCTCCTGCTCCCATTGCTACTCCTCTCTACCTCATTGTAGGCAGAGTCCCCTGCAACTCTGATCCCAAAGAACCCCTTTCTCCTAAGTTCCTTTTGTCAGCTATTTTCTCAGCGACGAGAAAAGGAACGGAGAGTGGTATTGCCTTCTTCACTAGGACAGAGATAAGGATTTGATTGGTGGATGGAGGAGCCCTGGGTGGAGACACCAAGAAAATAAGAAATCTAAGAAAGGAATGGAGGTTGCTAGGAAGAGGAAGAGTGCCAGGCAACATAGTAGGGGACCAGAGAGGTCATAAAAAATGCTAGGGGACATTCTGCTGCCAGTGGGGACTCTAAGTGGCCTAAAAACAAAAGTCGTGTCTGTCTAACAGTCAGTTCAACTTATTTATTTTCCATAATACAAAGCTCTTGCTACCTGCGAAGCTGCCTAGGGCAACCTTATGCACTGGCACTCCCCCTGCCCATCTTGTGAGTAGTTTGCGGCAATGTCAGAGGAAAAGATATGAAATCTATGGCTATGTCAGCTCGGTATAAAGAAAGATGGGTCTTCCTGGGACCATCAAGCTTCTGCAGACATAAAAGAAGGACCAAGATAAAAAGCAATAAGGAAGCTGTAAATCCCTGCCAGCTTGCCGACGTCTTGGGAAGAGCAAGTGAATTACTGTAGAATAGAGAGTGAGGGGTGCAAGTAGGCGTTAGTGAGCTCGCAGAGGACAAGGTTGCTCCAGCCCCGTCTTGATAAATGTATAATTTTGAAAAACAGACATCTAAGTTGATTTGGCTTAAGGAAAATAAAGAAAGGGAAATTCAGCAGCCTAAATAAATAGAGAAACTGATGGTTTCCCCAAGGTAAACCTCCAGCGTCAAGGACGTGGGAGGACCGGGAAGACACTGTGTGGGGGTGCGTGATGTGAAATCCCCCAAATAATCAATGAAGATATTAGGCTGGAAAAAAATTAAATAAAAGATAAAATGAAGAAGATGACTGTGGAGGAAAAGGAAAAGAATACTCGGCCCGTCTCTGTCTGTAACCTGTGACCTGTTTGTTCTAAGGAAAATTCTTTCCATTTAGCCCAGGGATGACTACTTAGGGAGACACTGAGGCCCTTGGTGATGCGATCTTAAAACAAAAAGAGGGGTTCCTTTCCTCCCAGAGTGCAACTCTCATGAGTCATCACCCATGCCAGCACAGGGTGCCCCTGAGTCACGGTGTAAGTAACCCCAGAAAGCACTTTGCTTCAGCCATCTAGGCTTGGATGAAATCCGTCTCGTGGTCTGCTGGGATGAATAGACATTACTGCATAGATCCCTAGGAGAAGCCACATGTCAAAGAATTCTACTGGAACCAGGAGACTGTTAAGGGTGGAGGCCTGTAGTAGCAAACTGTAAGGAAAGCATGGATCAGTACCCAAACGAGGTTGACTTTGGAGGGCCTTTCTGTTCGTCTGATAGCTCACCCCTGGTTCTTCCAGTTAGGTCCTCTGGGCTGAAGTAGCTGGGAACGTGTAGCCTAAAATTCTTGTCTGCCAAACATGGTTCCTCCAAAGGGTTAACACCGAACCGGGTAGCTCTTTGCAGCTAAGGGGGATATTAAGAACGAAGGGACAGTTCCTACAGCTTGGTGGCAGTTCTATTCTTAATGCAGACTAGGGCCATACATGGTTGAGTCTGGTTAGTAAGGGTCTGTTGGAGGGGCTGGAGAGGTGGCTCACCAGTTCAGAGAGCCTCAAGAGGACCCGTGTGCAGTTCCTAGCACCTACATAGAAGCTCACATTCAACTGTAGCTCCAGTCTAGGGGAATCCAGCCTTCATAGGCACCAGGCACAAATATGCATGCGTGCAAAAATGTTTGTACACATAAAAAATAATTTAAAAAGGATTCTGTTGGAGAAATCTCTCAATGTGTGTTCAGGAGAGATATTAGTAAGCCGCCCCTCACTCATCTCCAGCTCATACACCCCCTTTCTTTGTTTTCCCTGGCTTTAGACTCCAATAGTACAAGCCTCATAATATTATTGAGAAATATTCTCTGCTTTCTGGAAGAGATAATGAACAATAATTTCTGTAAGCTCTTCTCCAACTGTTGGGTAGAATCTTGTAGCGATATCCTCTGTGTCTGGAGATTTCATCTGTTAAAAAGGTTTGAATTACAAACTCAATCTCTGCTCTGACTGTAGACCTCCTCAGACTGTGCGTTTCATATTGGCTGAATTTTGATAGACCGTGAGTTTTGAGCAATTTTGCCGTTTCGTCTAATTGCTGAATTTACGAGCAGAGGTTGTGATTTCCCCTCTGCCTTGCAGGTGTGAAGTCACATCAACTGTTTCGTCCCTGATATCCGTGATTGTAACTCTGCTCTTTTTTTATTTCTGTCAGTCTTAAAAGTTTTTAAGGAATTTTTGCTGAGATTACTTTGAATCTGTAGATTGCTTTTGGTAGGGCGTTGATTTTACAATGCAAATTCCACCAATTCATGAGCATAGGAGATCTGTTCACCTTGTAGGGGCTTTCTCGGTTTCTCTCTTCAGAGATTTCAAGTTTCCTTTGCATTAGGTCTTCTACTTCGCTTACTTTGTTTATCCCTAGGTTTTCTTTTTCCCTCCGAGGCTATTGTTAATTGGACTGTTTCCATCATCTCTTTCTCAGCATGCTTGCTGTTGGTTTACAGACAGGCTACTGACTTTCAAGTTGAACTTGTACCCCACCCCTGTGCTGAAAATATTGATCTTCTCTAGAAGAGATCGGAGGGAGTTTGGGATCACTTATGTGCGGTATTATACCCTCTGATTTAATGCTTCATTTTTTCATGAAGAATGAACTGTATGATACTGACATTCTTTCTGTTGCCTTGTTGCCTGTTGTCTTACCCTTTTCTAATTTCTTAAAAGACTGATTTTAATTTTCAGTTATATGTATTTGGTCTGTGTGAGTGGATGCCACATGTGGATGGGTGCCCTCAGCGGCGAGGGCACCCAATTAATCGGAGCTGGAGTTCAAAGCAGTTTTGAGCCACCAGTATAGTTTGGAAGGCTGAACTCAGGTCCTCTGGAAGAGCAGCAAATGATTTTAACTGCTGTGCCATCTCTCCACCCCCTCTTCTATTTTTCTTTGAGGTGGATGCTTACGTTAGATGTTGCTGACTGAAATTGGGTTCGAGTCCAGAGCTGGCCCTCTCGTCCGTGAGCACTGACTGCTCTACCTCTGCCTCTCAGCATTGTTTCCACTCTGCTGTAAAATGTAATGTCATGTTTTAATCTTTACCCAGCATCCTCTGGGGAAACATTTGCAGGCCTCCTCTGAGTCATGGATTCTTTAGAAGTGACTGTCTAATTTTTGTGTTTTCAGAGATTTTCCAGTGTTACTGATCTCTAATTTTACCATATTATGGTCAGAAAATATTCTGTATATGATACCAACTCTTAAGTCTTTTTAAATGATATGAATATGTCCTTTTTTTGGTCATTGTTCCCAATACAATTGAAAGAAGGATTTGTTCTGTTGTTGAATGAAGTAGTCTGTCTGTTAGTTTTGTTCAGATATTCTATTTTTGTTGATCTTTCTGTATAGAAATTCTAGTCAGTAGCCAACAGGGAATACTGGGAAGTATTTCCAATACAAAAAGAATGTAGCTATGCATGTCCCCATAAGGATGTGCCCCCTGCTCTCAGGACTTCTGCTTCTCGAACAGTGTCAGTGTGGCTTTGCTTCAGTTACACTTCCTGCCATGAGGAGCAAGGATGATTGCCTGATAAAGTGTTATTTCTATTATGTTGTATTGTAGTGTAGTGTAGTGCGCTGTGGTATGTGTATAAATGTGTCTGCATGTGAAAGTAGAGGCCAGAAGTCAAGATGATTTGTATTCTTCTATTGATTTGTTTTGGAGACAGAATTTCTTACTGAACCTGGTAATCTCATTTTCACTAGACTGACTGGCCATCAAGGCCCTGGAATCCTCTGCCTCTGCTTCCACAGTGCTGGGATTACAGATGTGTACCTTTGTATGCAGCTTTTTTTATGGATGCTGAGCATCCAACTCTGATTCATGCATCTGTGGCAAGCATTTAACCAGCTGAGATACCCCTGGAGCCTCAAGTCGTTTATTTGTGTCAATATGTGTTAACTAAGTTTATAGGGTTCACATCTGGAGAAGATCGTTAATGCTTTTCCTCCCTACTTCCCTCCATTGCAGCTCCTGGCACTTTGAGAGTTAACTAGAAGTAGAGAAGGTTCCAGTATGGTTTCATTTTGAAGATCCATTTTTGAAAATTTTTGTTCAAATGATTTATACATATTGAAGATTGTATTGGGGTCTATCTGCTCCTGCATCTCTAGTAGTGTTTGTTTTATGAAATTGACTGCTTTTCTCCACTTATAGTCAATATACAGGGACCTTCTGTTTGTTCCGATCAAAGTTGGGTGTCACTGCTCTAGAGGTGGTGGACCTGGGAACATGGAGCCAATAAATGAGGTGAACTAAAGTGCCATGCAGTAGCCAACTTTATTCAGTGACTCAGACAATTTATACTCCAAGAGTTAAGAAAGTCTTCTGATTACAGTCTTCATGCCAACATCCAGTTAGACCAGCACCATTTGTTGAAAGTGCCTTCTTTTTTCCATTGTATGATTTTGGCTTGTCAAAAACCAGGTGTCCATAGGTATATAGATTTTTGTCGATTTGATTCCATTGACCGACCTGTCTGTTTTTGTGTCAATACCATTCTGTTTGTATTACTATAGCTCTGCAGTATAGCTTGAAATCAGGGATAATGATACCTCCAGAAGTTCTTTTATTGTACAGGGTTGTTTGGCTGTCCTGGCTTTTTTGGTTTTCTATATGAAGTTTATTATTGTTCTTTCAAGGTCTGTAAAGAATTGTGTTGGGATTGTAATGGAGATTGTATTGAATCTGTAGATTGCTTTTGGTAAGATTGCCATTTTTCTATGTTAATCTTACTGATCCATGATCATGGGAGATTTTTCCATCTTCTGATGTCGTCTCCAAATTCTTACTTCAAAGACTTGAACTTGTCATATAGGTCTTTCACTTATTTGGTTAGAGTTACACCAAGATATTTTTATAGTATTTGAGGTTATTGTGAAGGCTGTTGATTTTCTGATTTCTTTATCAACCTGTTTATTGTTTCTATATAGGAGGCTACTGATTTTTCTTTTAGTTAAGTTTGTATCCTGACACTTGACTAAAGATGTTTATCTGCTGTAGGAGTTCTCTGGTGGTGTTTTTGGGGTCCCTTATGTATACTATCATATCATCTATGAATAATGATACTTTGACTTCTTCCCTTCCAGTTTGTATCCCCTTGATCTCCTTTTGTTGTCTTATTGCTCTAGCTAGAATTTTAAGTACTATATGAAATAGATATGGCAAGAGTAGACAACCCTGTCTTTTTTTCTGATTTTAATGGAATCACTTTGAACTTCTCTCCATTTAATTTGATGTTGGCAACTGATTTGCTGTATATTGCTTTTATTATGTTTAGGTACATCCCTTGTATTCCTGGTCTCTCTAAGACTTTTATCACGAAGAGATATGAGAACGCACAGGCTGGATGACCCAGAGACCTAGTATAGAACACGCCTGACTGGAGTGGGGAGAAAGTTAGTGTAATGATGCCTAACAATATTCTGCTGTATACATTGGTTGATATAAATTGTTATCAGAGGGGCTTCATCCAGCAACTGATAAAAACAGACACAGACCCACAGCCAAACATTAGATGGAGCTCAGAGAATCCTGCAGAAGAGGGGGGAGGAAGGATTGCAGAAGCCTGAGGGGTCAAGAGCACCACAAGAAAACTCACAGAATCAACTAACATGCGCTCATAGGGTTCATAGAGTCTGAACCAACAACCAGGGAGCCTGCATGGAACTGACCTAGGCACTCGGCATATATATTACAGTTGTGTAGCTTGACCCTCTTCTGGGACTCCTAACAGTGGGAACAGGGGCTGTCCAACTCTTTTGCCAGCCTTTTTGATCCTTCTCTTACTGTGTCACCTTGCTCAGCCTTAATATATGGAGAGATGCTTAGTCTTACTGCAACTTGTGATGTCATGTTTTTTTCTTTTTTTGATACTTATGGGACACCTGCCCTTTCCTAAACAGAAATGGAGGAGGAGTCCATTGGGGAGGGTGGGAACAGTGTGGGTGGGGGGTGACTGGGAGGAGAGGAGAAAAAATAATAATAAAATGGTCACTTGAGTAAAGTTTTCGTGAATTCAGTTGTATACAATCACAAAGACAAGCCATACATGGCAAAAACAGGTTTTCCATAAAGGCATGTAAAAAATCCCAATAGGTAGTTGTGATGTATTCTGAAGTTAACTCCTTCTAATCTGCTGCACCTGGGAGACATGCGCACATTCTGGCAACAACTCTGTGTATTTTAAAAACTTAGTTTACAAGACTTTTGTCTGTTTTCCTTAGAGTGTTCTCACAGGCTCTTAGAATTGTCGTCACATGATTCTATTCCTGTACTGTGTTCCGACAGTGGGGTTGATGTCTGTTTTTCTGCATGTGAAAGTATAGGCACCGATGCTTGCTTAGAGATAACATTTTCTTTCTTTTTTTTTTTTTTGGATGTTTGAAGTTTTTTTTTTTAATTTATTTATTTATTAAAGATTTCTGTCTCTTCCCCACCACCGCCTCCCATTTCCCTCCCCCTCCCCCAATTAAGTCCCCCCCCTCAGCCCGAAAAGCAATCAGGGTTCCCTGTCCTGTTGGAAGTCCAAGGAACCCCCACCTCCATCCAGGTCTAGTAAGTTGAGCACCCAAACTGCCTAGGCTCCCACAAAGCCAGTGCGTGCAGTAGGATCAGAAACCCAGATAAAATTTGCTATTCCATGACATTTTCTTGGAATAGCAAATTTTATCTTTTTATTGCCTGGGAAGGTTGCTATCAGTGCGGTGGGTTTCTTGTGAACAGCAAATAGTTGAATCTTGTCTTTTACTGTATCCAGGAAATCTGTGATTTCTAATTGGAAAGTTAAAGCCATTTACAGTTACAGTAATAATATATAACTAATAAAGGATTACTGTCACTTGGTTTTTCTCTAATATTTATTTTTTGATTTTTATTTATTCATCTTTTGTTTTAGTGGAATTTATTTTCTTGCTTTTTACTGGTGTTTGTGCTTATTTTACTCTTCTTGTGTAGGTTCCTTTAAGTATGCTCTACAGTATTAGTTTAATGGTTATGAATGTTTTTGTTGATGATAATTTTGCCAGGTTTTTATTTTTCCTTGTATTTTGAGGGATAGCTCTCTGAGTATTATAAAGGATGTCAGTTATTTTTTTCACGGTTGTAAATACAGAATTTTTCACACCTCCAGCCTTTTAGAGTTTCTGGTGAGAAATTTGCTCTTATTCTAATGGATTTGCCTTTATGAATGAATCCTTATTTCTCTTTCACAGCTTTTAAACATTATCTCTTTGTCCTATATTGCTGACATTTTTGTCGTAACATGTTGTGAACTCTGTTCTTGTCCTGTCTGTTTGCAGTTCTATATGCTGCTCATGTCTAAATGTTCATATCTATTCCAAGACTTTGGGCATCTAATTTTCTCCACATCACTTTTCTGATGATTCCATTTCAAATATATCTCATTTTCTGAGCATCAGTTGGCTGAAATTATAAGGATATATTCATGTTATCTCTTGTTTTCTTTTTGGACTATGTGTTTGTTTTTATGTCAATACCTTGCTATTGTTACTATTGTTACTATCCTATAGTATGCCATGAAATACAATATTGTCATATCTCCAAACTTTTTCTTTTCTTTTTACTTTTAGGGTGTATGTGTGTGTTATGTATACATACGTACTCCTGCTGTTTGCAGGTATATGTACCTGTATGCTTGAGATTATAGGTGAGAGGAAAACATCACGTTCTCTGCTCTATCGCCCTCCATCTGTTTGTATTGCTCCCTGAAACAGAATCTCTCACTGAAACTGAAGTCAGTCTAGCAGCCATCAAGTCCCAGCGATAGTCCTATTGGGATCCCTACAGCACTGAGGTTATACAGACACACATGGCTGTGCTAGGGTTTGTTTTCCAGGTTATCTGATTCAAACTCATGTTTGCATCTGCAGCAAACCTTCTTCATTCTTTCCTTCATTTCTTCTACCTTGTGCCATCTCTCAAGACCCAACCTTGTTCTTTTTAATCAAGATCGAGTTGGCTACTTGAGGTCTCTCTACTCACATGATCTGGTGGATATTGCTCCCTAGCGTAACAGGAGTCCCTTGAGTCTGCAGATCACTTTGATGGTAGAGAGATCTTGACAATACTGATTCTAATTCAACAATTGGGGAATCTTTCAAGGTTTTATGTGTGTCTTTAATATCTTTCATCAGTGTTTTAAAAATTCTTTTAAAAGTTAAAAATAGATTTTTTCCATGCAATATATTCTAATTACTCTTAACCCTCCTCCAACTCCTCCCAACTCCTCCCTTCCTTCCCACTCATCAAAATCCACATCTGTTCTCTCTTTCCCATTAAAATACAAAGACGCATCTAAAAAATATGATAACAAAATAAGAACAAACAAATAGAAGAAAAAGAGCCAAAGAAAAGACACAAGCATGCACACTCAAAAATCCTGATAAAAATACAAAACTGGAAGCCATAAAATATATGAAAAAGGACTTGTTAGATTTTTAAAAAGCCTGGCAAAGCACCTCCAAAGAACCTCCAAAAGTGTCAATGAGTTCATTTTATATTGTCATCTATTGACTGGGCATGGGGCTGACCTTAAGAAGACTTTCTATATCCTGTGAGGCTCTGTTAGAGAAGACCAACTTTTCATCTGCAATCAGTAATCAATCACAGATAGCTTCTGGGTTAGGAACTGGGGCGTGTGTCTAGTTCCCGTCTTGGCACTGGAACTGCGTCTTGCTTAGACTGGTGCAAGCCTCTTTGCATGCTCCACAGTCTCTGTGATTTATATGTGCATTGACTGGCCCTGCTTTGTTTAGAAGGTTCCTTTTCCTTAGTGTCCTCCCATCTCCAGCTCTTGCAAGTTTTCTGTCTCCTCTTCCCCAGGCCTGAATGGGAAAGATTCATTCCTTCAGTTGGGGGAAGCATTTTGTTTTGTTTGAGTCACAGAATCTGTAAACAGAAATAATTTTGCTTCTTTTCTTCTATTTATATGTTACTGCCTTCTCTTATCTAATTTCTCTGATCAAGGAGGTTCCACTCTAGAGTTTGGATGAGGTGATGATGCATCATACCATGTGACACATCACAGTTTTGTTCATGACTGCACAATCTCTTTAAGAGCGGGGAGGGGGGCACAACACATGACTTATAACTAGTTAAAGTGATAAAGGTAAAAATGAATAACCATTCTGATATATAGATGGCACTTAGTCACAAGTGATGGCCCATGGAAAACAATGGGTGCAGAGTAGATGGCTAGGGCTGTGGTGTCTATAATATCCATGGAATAAGGAAACAGACTCCCCTTCTCCATGGCAGGGTCCAGCAAGTTACATTACAAAGGGAGGTGATACCATATGACTATTTCTTGTGTCACTGATTATCAGTCCCCTACAGGGCCTTAGACCAGCATACTTGGAAGCAATTTGGTTTCAGGTTATGTAACTTTGCTTTAAATGGCATTCTGTGGGGCTGGAGAGATGGTTCAACATCAAAAACACTTACTGCTTTTGCAGGAGACAAGTTCAGTTCCGGGCACCCACATAATGGTTCATAAAGGGCATAAATCTAGCTCCAGAAGACATGACACCTTTGGCATCTATGGACACCTGCATGTGTGGTCATATCTTGTTTGTGACCTAACAAATAATGTTTGCCTGAAGATCAGAGCAGGGAGCTAAGCCACTAGTTAGCCATAGAGGCCAGGCAGTAGTGGTGCACACCTTTAATCCTAGCACCCCAGAGGCAAATGGATCTCTGTGAGTTCAGGGTCAGCTTGGGCTACACTAGTCTGACAGTCTCAGAGAGAAACAGAACCAGGCTGTGCTGGCTCACACCTTTAATTCCTGTTCTTGAGAGTCACACACCTTCAATCCCACTGCTAAGGAGGTGGAGACAGGAAGGGATGTGGCTGGGTGGAGAGAGGGGTGTAGGCTAGAGGACACAGGAGCTCAAGGTATTCAGTCTAAGGACTTGTAGATAAAGGACACCCCATTCCGGCTAGGGATTTCATAGAGGTAAGGACTAGTGGCTGGATGATCTGCTTCTCTTATCTTTCAGCTTTCATTGAATATCACTGATACTACTAATATCTGACTCTGGGTTTTTATTATTAAGATCAATTAGAAATTGTACTACATCTGGCATCCAACCATAGGGCACAAGTTCATGAAAAAGCTGCTTGCCTGTGGCTTTGTAGCCTCTGGTATAGGCCAGAGCTACACGTGGCTAGAGGCACCGCCCCTCCAGCTACATTTTCCTGTCTTCTCTCATGGTGGGCCATGGGCTTTCCCTGGACTCCGTTCTCGGGCTGCTGCCAAAGCTGCCTTGAAACCTGCTCAGGCTTCTGCTGTTCCACACAGCTCCAGTCAGCCTCACAGCTTCATCGTAACTGTAAGCAGATCTGGAGAGAAAATTGGGAATTCTTAACGGGGGGACTTAGTTAAAAAAGAGAGGGCTTTTCCCCACATTAAAAAAATAGGGAAACATTAGTATAAAGAAGAGAGTTAGGTCTCTGTATGATTGTGCAGTGCGTGGTGCTCGTGACTGTTCCCAACTCACAATCACATAATAGAAATAAAAATCTTTTTTAAAAAAGTTCTACTACTTAAAGTGAGAAAGAGGGTTGCTGAGCCCCCTCAGCGGGTTAAAATTCTTGCTGCACAAGCCCAAAGCCCCGAGTTTGCTCTCTAGAATCTACGTAAAGGTGGGTGAGGGGAACCAAGTTCACAATACCACCTGCTAGTGAAGTGGGATTCCCCTCTCTACGCTGTGAATGTTTATTACCATTGGTTAATAAAAAAGCTTTGGCCAATGGCTTAGCAGAGTAAAGCCAGGCAGGAAATCTGAACAGATAGATATATGTGTGTGTGTGTGTGTGTGTGTGTGTGTGTGTGTATGTATATATGTTTATATGTATATATATGTATACACACACACACACACACACACACACACACACACACACACACACACACATATATATATAGAGAGAGAGAGTAGACGGAGTCAGGGGAGACACCATATAACTGCCGAAGGAAGATGATGCTGGAAACTTACTGTTTGGCTACAGTCTTATAGTGATACGCAGATAATAGAAATGAGTTAATTTAAGATGTAAGAGCTAGCTAGGACTAGGCCTGAGTCATTGAACAAACAGTATTGCAATTAATATAGTTTTGTGTGAGTATTTGGGTTTGGGCAGCCAGGAAGCCAACAAGCAGTCTCCTTTTATACAATAACCTCCACGCATGTGCTGAGGCATGCACGCACATGTGAGCACACACCACACACTCAGCAATGATGATGATAAATAAAAGGAAAAGTAGAAAGAACACTTTGAAGTAGGCTCGGCGTATGTCAGCTTGATGCTGTTTTCTTTGCTGTTGATAATTTTTTCCTCCTATGTTAATGAGAATGGGGTTATAAGACATAGAGGGAGGGAGGAAGAAAGGAAGAGACCAAAAATGAAGAGAGAGAGAGAAGAATGCACCAAGATTTGTGTGTGTGTATGTGTGGTTTTCTGTCTTCTGAAGCCCCACTGTGTCGTGTAAGTCTCCAAGGCGCTTGTTTATCCTGTTAGGCAGAACAAGCCCTCACTTGTGAATTTTTAATAATCCTGTGACATTCCATGGCTCTGTTGGAAGGCATAACTATAATTCAGTAAGTTTAGAACTTGTGGCATTTGCCAAGTGCTTTATTTTTATTCTTTTATGAGTTGCTTAGCATTCATAATCTTGTTTTAAAGTCAGTAGTGTTGGCTTTAGAGACTCTCTGTTACCTTTTTTCTCCATTATCGAAAAACCCAAAAGTTTTTGAGAAGTTTTGAGATACTTGTTGGATCATCTTCATTTGATCTTCTTAAATGAGAGGGTTCTGGAAACTCTGGAATGTTCTTTGGTATTCTTGCATAAATATTTTGTTCCTGTGGTAGATAAGGGTTTCTACCTCATTACAGTCCCGATTCCCTGCTGTTTTTCTGTTCGGTCCTATAAGGACACATGCCTGCATCCTCCTAAGAACACAATTAGTAGAATTGTCATAATGTTCTAATTGGACATTTCTCATGGTAGTTTCTTAATGTAAAATCAATGTGAGAGGCAGAGCAAGGCAGGGTATGTGGGCCACATAAATCAGGTTGAAATCTAGTGTTTATTCATGCAGCCGTTCAATCAATCAAAGGCTTCCCGTCAGCCGTGCACTGTTCAAGGTCTTGAGGGGATGCACAAGGCAAATTCCCTGTCCTTGTTTTCATATTTCAGGGCATCAAACCTGTAACTGGAGAGACTATTAGAAAAGCAGGAGAGTCACTGCACTTTCTGTCATCCCAGGGTTTTAAGCAGAGAAGACGGAAAGCAGGAGGACTTTTTAGCTGTTCTGACCTGTGTGGATCTGCCGCCCCTGTAACTTAGGTGCTTTGCCTTCTTGTACAGTCATCATCTGTTCCTACAGCCAAAATTATCTGCTGAATTCTAAGTGTTCTAGTTCAAGACCTAGTGTGAGACGAGGACTTTTTCATTATCATAATAAAGAACATTGTCTAAATATAGCATTTTATACTATTTAAAGAGCATTACAGGAGTTTGTGGATCGGCCTACCACAAGCAGGATAAATCACAGATCAGGTCTCCAGAGGCAAAAGAAAATGGACATGCAGGGAGGAATGCAGATCAATTGTGCAGTTGGCAGGGTGAGGGGAGAGACAGGATGGAGCAGTCCTGACTTACCAAAGTGGAGAAGTTTGAATAAATATTCCAGCTCTCCCTTGAGATCTCATGACCACAGGAAGGCTGCCATTAAGAGACTCTCAGAATACAGTTCGGACAGATGGTCAGGGGTTAGCAGAGACCATTCTCAGGTGCCCTGGGAGCCTAAGAGCACCGCACACAGAAAATACTGCAGGGCCATTAAGCAGAGATACTCACCATCTAGTCAGAATGGCTGGTGTTAATTAACTCCATTGTCAAACAAGATGAAATTACGGAGAATGTTGGAGAGAAGGGGCCACCCAAATAAGGCAGATACTTTCCAGTGCTTAGCAAGTAAATACATTCTTCGGGATGCTTTGTGAAAACATGCTCACCAGTCAGCCTGTCCCCACTATTATATACGGAGGGTACTGAGTACCTGGGAATAAAGTCTGTGTCAGTGGAGTCCCCAGGTTAGAGAAGTCTCAGACCCTATTTACAGCAAACAAAAGACACAGGGTGTGTAGTGGTGATTGCACCTGGGATGTATGTGCCTGTGAGTCAAAGACAGATTGCTTAGAATATTAAATATCACCATGCTCTGGAGGCAATCTAGACCTCCATTTGCTGTCCTAGGTTAGGAAGATGGGTCCAGGGTTTTTATTTTAGTGATTAAGATAGTTTTAATTTTGATTGTACTGGTCATGGTTCATTTATACTTGTCAGCCTGACTGGATTTGAGTCACTTAAGAGACACACTTCTGGGCGTGTCTGTGTGGGTGTTTCCAGAGAGGTTTTACGAAATGGGGGACAACCCATCTTAGAAGTAGGTGGCATCATCCCATAGGCTAGAATTTTGAAAATATCTATGAAACTCATCCTAAGGTTTAGCAGCCATTCTCCATGTCCACTCAAGGTCCTGTACCATAAACAGGCTCTTGAAGTCAGTATTGTTCAAGTGTTAGTGCACCTCAAACCCTGATGTCCTTATGACAGCTTCTGCATCCTCATGCCTTCTTATCATTTTCTGCTTTGGAAGTTCTGCGCCTCCTCCAGTCTTTGATCAAGGAGCAAATGCCCCGTAACGGCTTGATGTATAATGCTGACAGAAAGGGGTTTAGAATTGTACTTGAGAGGGATTTAAGTATTCTCAAACCTGTCTGTGGTATTATCTCACTTCTAAGCTACCCAGCTGGGGTTGAGTCTGGGCCACCATTTGGCACTGAACATGTAGCTGAGCTACTTTTGTAGTTGTTGTGAACACATACCTGACAAGAAGTAACTGAAAAGAGGAAGCCTTTATGTTGTCTTACAGTTTGACGAGACACAGTCAGTCTTAGTGGGAAAAGCATGGTGACAGGAGTGTGAAGTGGCTCATCACACTGGTCCAGGGAGCAAACAGGAATTAGAGCCTGCCCTCTGTGACCTACTTCTGTGGGGTTAAGCCAGCCCCTTAGGTGGCGGGCTTGCCTCGGGCGAATGTTTACTTATAAATCGGGTGTGGGGGAGTCCTTGCGCCCCTTCCTGCTTCCTGTTCTCCGCGGGAACCATGGTACTGTAAGTTTAATTTCCCCATTAAAGCGGTGTATATATTTTACAATCTGTTTTGCATTCATTTACGCCATTACATTTTTGGCACCCCAGTACGGAGTGCGGGGGGGGGGGGGGGGGGCTCAAGCTCGCCTTTATGAGCAAGATTAGGCTACCGGAGCTCAGGAAGCGCGCTTTCAAGCTCGTAGCCCGCTAGCTAACACAGCATACTTCTAGCAAGATTCTGCCCCCTAAAGCTTTCAAAACATTTCTAAAGAGTGTCACCAGCTGATAGCCAGTGCTTAAACACCTGGGCATATGGAGGATAGTCACAGTCAACCACTAGAGTATGCGCCTCAGAATGTTCTCTCTAGCCACTCTGCTACAGCATTTTCTTAGATTTTGAAACATAATTGCTTTTTTTCCTATGCAAAACAGACATAGACAACATAAAAAGTTAAAAATGTAGAGTATTTTTAAAATTTGAAATGCCTCTATGGCTTCAATTCTGATTTTTGATACTTATTGTTTATTCATTGAAAATATTATCTATGCCTTTTTCTCCTTAGTTTTTTTCTGTTTTTACTAAATGCCCTTCAACATTCAATAAAATGATTATGTAAAATTTTTCCTTACGCTAATGATGGAATGCATTTGTTAATGCCTTCTCAACCATTAAACCTCTGTTCCTTCCTTGAGATAAACTCTTGCTGATCATAATGGACAAATATTAAAACATTGATTCTGTTTTACTACTGTTTCTGCTCATGGATTTGTATTTTGACCCTACAGAAATTCTATTCTGTTCTCCCCCTTTCTCTACATATGTATATACATTGTATATATAATCCATAGTCATGATTAAGATCACAAATGGGATAGAAGGATATAAAATAAAACTTAAACCTCCTCCACTTAAAATATGATCTAACTGAATACTCTCACTAAAATGAAAAAAAATATGTTTAATGAATCTTTCAAAAAATGTGTAGGCATATGAAAGTTTACTATGATGTGTAACCCATTAAATACAATAAGGTAATTCATTTTATGTGTATTGGGCCTTTTGAATGAGTTCACTTTGGAATACCTAAATTATAAAATGCTAGCTGCCCAGAAGTTCCTCTGGAAGAATAAAAAGAGTAAATGGATGAATTCAAGGAACAGGCTGTTGTGGTATGAAGGAAGTGTTCCCCAAAATCTCCTGAGTGTGAACTGAAGGGTGAACAGTATTGCCTCGTGCGAGTAGCTTCCTTGTTTCCTTCTCTCACGGATAACCATTGACAGCCTGGACTTATCTTTTAAACAGCATTTTTTTTTCCTTTTTCAAGACGGGGTTTCTCTGTAGCTTTGGAGCCTGTCCTGGCACTAGCTCTGGTAGACCAGGCTGGCCTCGAACTCATAGAGATCTGCTGACATCTGCCTCCTGAGTGCTGGGATTAAAGGCATGCACCACAACCACCTGGCTTAAATAGTATTTTTATGTAAGTTCTGTATAATTATACAATGTATATTGATCAAATCTACCCACTACTGCGTTCTTCCAACTCCCCCCGGGTAACCCCAACTCTGTTTCCCTCCCAGCTTCATGACCTCTTTTATGTTTTGTTATTAATAACCCCCTGTGTCCAGTTAGTGACAACTAGATGCACAGGTGCACATGGCCATTCACTGGGACACTAGCAACCTCCCAATGGTGGCCACACCCCCAAGGAAGAGTGACTCTTCCCCCTTCAGCGGCAATTGAGTGCCATTAATCTTCCAAACTCACGTTGGAATTTTGACTGGCTTGTAGCGTGCAGGACTTGTCCAGGCAACTACAGCTTCTGTGGATTGATATATGCAAAAAGACTATGCCATGTCCAGATTTTACAGCTCTCCTCCCATCTGCTGGGTTTTACAATCTTCCTGCTCCCTCTTCTCTGAAGTTCCCTGATGTGGGGGATTCCCTTCTGTATGCTGTGAATATATTTTATTATCGCTATTAATAAGGAAGCTGCTTTGGCCAGGCTGGAAGAGATAGAGAGAAAGAGTAGGCAGAGTCAGAGAGACGCCATGCAGCTGCTGGAGGAATAACATGCTGGTACGAGTGAGCCACAGCCTACTGGCAATACATAGATGAACAGAAATGGGTTAATTGAAGATGTAAGAGTTAGTTCGTTAGAAGCCTAAACTATTGGCCAAGCAGTGTTGTAATTAATATAGTTTCTGTGTGATTATTTTGGGTCTGGGAGGCTAGGAAACAAACAGGCAGCCTCCAACTACAGTTCCCTGAGCCTTGAATGATGGGACGTTAATGTCAATGACCTGTCTACAGCTGAGTATTCATGGTCATTTGTACCCTGCACTCCGATGAATTATTAATGTCATTTGTATCGTATCTTCCTGCATGGCATCTCTGTGTATCTCAGAAACACAATTACTTCGGTGGTAAGTGCCAACTTCCAGTGGTGTGATGGGTGTCCATCCATGGTTCTTCAAAGAATTTAGACATATTTTTTTAAAAAACAGTGATTTGTCCTTGACATGCAAAGAAAGCCCAGGTTTTGCAATTCTGAGCAATAGTATCAGTGGAGGTGGAGACCTCATTTGCAGTCTCTGTTCAGCTCCTTGGATAACCCAGAGAATCTGCTGTTAATATCCTCTTGGCTCCTCTCCCTGCAAGCTCCCTATTTCTTTTCTCCAGGAGGATAATGAAAAAGCCAGAGAGCCCTTATTTCTCCTCCTCTTATGAAAGAACTCTGCCTCCGAGAACTTTTAATTCCCAAATTTTCCCTCCATAGCCTCAAACAAATTTTAACCTCTTTTGCTTTCAGGAGGAAAGGTATTTCCAGAAAACATTAAGTTAGCAAAAAATTCACATTCATTCCCCCTTGTAGTAGCGCATTTAATAAAATCCAAGGGAGAGCCACAAATGTGCAGGGTTGGAGCTTCCCTTCCTGTCCCCCAGGGGACAGTGAGACCTGCTCACCCTGCCTGTTCTCCTGCCTGTTAACAATTAGGCTCATTTCACCCCACTGCGTCCTTCCTGCTCTGTTGACACTGTTTTCATCTCCTTTATCCTCGCCCTTCCCTGCAGCTTTCTTCTCTGAGTGAAGCAGACCAGCCTCTTCTCTCCCTGCTGGATTTTTACCCAGGTTGTACATCCAGCCATTCTATCATGGACGGGAGAGGTACAGTCAGGGCTTCACTCAGCAAGGGCAGATTCCATTTGATCTTCACCTTCTACTTCTGATTTTCTTTCCCCCACTGCTGTCCCCTGGGGCTGCATTTTAGCTGTTCTATTTTATGTGTCTGAGTCAGCTTGACCAGGCTTTTGAGGCTCTCTAAGAGGCACAATCATGGCAGTCCTAATCAGCACCTTCAAGGCTCCGGCATAGAGAGGGGCTGCATTGGACTCTGAATGAGGCAGCCCTGCTTTGAACCACAGCTTTTGGGCTAGTTGTTTTTTTATAGGACTGACTCAAACTGAGCCTCAGTTTCCTCACTAGTACAACAGAAACAATTATAGCATTCGATGGCAGTAACTGTAGCCTGCTGGGGAGTGTCTCAGGAGCAGTGTGTGCCAATTACTGAATGGTACCTGAAGCTTGGAGTTCAGGAAGTTCCCAGGATGACTGATGCTGTTTTGGGTGATGTTGTTGATGGCAAGATGTGCTTGTATTCCATTCTGAGTCTGTGTGATCAAGTTTTTAGGCATTCAGTCTCACTCCGGAGGGACCCAGGCAAAAAGCGTGTCCCTGACTTTGTTTCTTTACCTCTTGCTGTGATGAGACATCCCAATAATAGCAATTTAAAGTAGAAAGGGTTTATACTGTCCCATAGTTTGAGAGTACAGTCTGTCATGGTAGGGAAACCAAGGTTGAAGTAACTGGCTCTTCACATCAGTCACACCCATTCTCAGGAAGCAGGATGTGAAAGGGAAGTGCGGTCTGGCTATGAAATCCTCAAAGCCCTACCTACCTCAAGGACTCACTCCTTCCAGCAAGGCTCCACCTCCAAAAGCTCCCACAACCTCCAAACAGCACCACCTGCTGGAGATCAAGTGTTCAAATATGTGTGCCTATGGGGGACGTTTTACATTCAAGCAAAACATGGTGCTTTCCATGGACACAGAAGAAGGGGCCAAAACAATGACCCTCGGCAGGAACCTGACCCTTACTTTTTCCGGGTTCCAAATGAGTTCCTTAATTAGAAATGACAAAATGGAATAAGGATAACCCACCGTTCATCTGCCTATTGTGCCATGTCTCTAAGTTCTTGCATTCTTCGCAGGACCTGTTCCGCCAATGTGAAATACCTAATGCTGAGTAGGCGTTAATGGTAGTGAAGATCATCATCAACATATTACTGTTATTATTGTCCCTCTTTCCACATGTGGTCATTGGTCTCTTGATCTGCTCATCCATCAGACATCAGCCGGACACATCCTAGGAGCCATGCAGGGCACTGCTTGTCTTGACTCAGCTAATTCTAGAATTTACCTTCCCAGACATGAAAATGGTATTTTGGTCCAATATGACAATTGCTGTAATGGAGGAATTACTGGATACTTTGGAAAGATATCAAAAAGACACAGATTTGAAGAAAGTTCCCATGGGAAGAGGAAACAAATTTAGAAAGCAAAGATTTTTCATATTTACTTATTAGCAAATATTTATCAGCTAGAACTTTCTAACTCAAGTATTTTGTGACCCATATAGGCAATTTTAAATCACATCATTTTATTTACATTAATAAATATGAAAATATTATTTCAAATGTAATAAATCTAAAAATAGGTATTTCATATTTTGCTAACACTCAGTATCCTAAGGCAAGCATGTGTTTTTTATTTTCAGCATTTCTTGGTCTAGAGTTTTCATATTCTTAGTGTTCAGAAGCCACCAGTGGTTAGTGCCTTCCACAAGGGGAGGTTCTAGGCACAGTACTGGGTCCTAAGGATACATCAGTGTGTGCAATACACGTGTTCCCTGTTCTGATGGAGCAATGTTATCCACTTGTATGTGACAGTGATCTAGGGAGGAAGGGATGGATAGGATCAGGAAAACTGTATTGGTCAGAGGATCGACATGTGCTGAATTCACAATGGATGGAATAAAGTATCAGCTATTTAACAAAGGAAGAAGGGTAAAACAGACCACTGAAAAAGCTGCCGGAGAAGCTACTGGAAGGCAGACAAGAGTGGCCCTGTGTGCAATTAGACATGACCTGAAACAATGGTAAACACCAGAGGGATTAACCAGAGGAGCAATGGAATAAGAGGAATTCAACAGTAGATATTGTCCACAACCCACAAGTCTCACATCAAAGAGTGGTGATTGTTCCCAGAACTCTACATCACAGCAGGAGACATCACTCCATCTAAAACATGGCCTCCAGCGGAGTGTAGTGAGCTTGCTTCTACACAGCTTGGCTAAGGATTCTGAGGAACAGAGGACTCGGTTTCTTTTCCTAGCTCCTCTGAGCTCCTGCCAGTGGTGGTAAATAATATCTTGTAGAACTTCGAAGGCCAGGCTGTTTAAGATGTCCATCTCCTGGGGCCAAGGGTGGAGAGAAAGGGTTAGAAATGTAGTTCAGCTGGCAGAGTCCCTGTCCTGCTTTTCATCCCAGCATCACAGAAACTGGAGGGAGTATGCCTGTCATTCTAGCACTTGGAGGGGGAGGCAGGAGGACCAATAGGTGAAGGTCACCTTTGATTACATAGTAAATTCAAAACCAGCCAAAAGTCAAAAACCAAGGCATCTTCTAGGGGAATACATGAAAATTAAGTGGAGTTCTCCAGGCTGGAGATCCTGTGTTGGTTTAGCATCCAAACGGAACATTGACTACAAGAGTCAGTAAGAGTCTGAAAGTGGAGCCTAGTGCATGGCAGTGACAGACGCATCCAGGAGGAGGATGTAAATTCAGAAGAGAGCCCCAAGGCCCATGCGCATCTACAGCAGAATCCTGAATGGGAAAGATTGTCCTCCCTTGCCCCTTGGAAGGCTGACTGGGGAGTCACAGCACACTTTGGTCTGCTAATTTTCTAAAAGGTTCTTTTGTGTTATGAATCAAACTGCTTGCACGTCATCGTCTTTGCAAACCTGGCAAGAAGTGCTTTTTTCTGCTGGGTCTTTCAGGCTTCCTGTCCTTATTATAACCTTAAGTGCCTAATCACTGCTCCTGGGACCAGCTAGCTTCCTGCTAATGATGCATGCTTGCTGAATCCGTGTTTCTTATTTTCTCTCTTTTCCCTTCTCTTTTTTTTAATATTCCATAGTCTCATTTCCCATTTTACATTGGCAGAAAAGCCAGTAAGGTAGGACGTAGAGGCTCAGCTGCTACAACTCTTTAAGAAGAAGAAGATGGAAGACACAGGTTTTGATGGCCTGAAACATGATAGAAAGTATCTATGTGTGAATGTGTGTGTGTGTGTGTGTGTGTGTGTGTGTGTGTGTGTGTGTGTGTGTAGCATATGTATGTTTGGGTAGGTGTGTGCACATGTGCATACACATACATGTGGCAAGCAGAGGTCTGTCTGGGTATCTTCCTCAATCACTCTCCATGTTCTCTTTTGAGACAGGCTCTATAGCTGAACCTGAAGTTCACCCACTCAGCTTCACTAACCAGGCAATGAGTTTGCAGGGATCCACGTGCCTCTCCTCCAGCCCTGGTGTTGGGTTTGCAGATTCCCACTATAGCATCTGGCTTTCACCTAGGTCTTGGGGTAGCTACACTGAGTTCCTTATGGGAAGAGAAGCTTTAGGCCTGACAAGAGTTCAAACGGTGACTGTCCCCAGCATCTACTTTCACGCACTGTCTCTGGACTGTTACAAAACCATGTAGAAAGTGCCCCACCGTGAGATCAATACCATCTGAAGGATTATTGAAGAGTCTTGAGGTGAATTCTGATGTGGGTGCTCTTGACCTTGGTTGGGAAAATTGAAGCTAGCTTAGCCGAGTTCCCCACTTAAGTGCTGGAGGAAAGTTCAATGGAGGAGTTATCTTGTGTCTCTGGGTAAAGATTTATAAACAATCAATAGTCCTCTCATTTGTTGTTTCTCCAAAATTAGAGTGCCACGCGATGTTGCTGGGACGATCCAATATGCCATTTCAGCATGAAAATCTATCAAGTGACTGAAGCCCATGGCAGAGCCGCCAATTAATGACCAGCTTCTCTTAAGACTTGTTCTTCACAACTTCCAAAGTGCATTCCCTAATCCTCACACTCTGTGAGCTGTGCACCAGAAATACTTCAAGGAGCTGGGCATGGTGGTTTAGGCTTGTTATCCCAGCACTCTCGAGGCTGAGGAAAGAGGAATGCTATAAATTCAAGGGCAGCCTGGGCTACAGAGTGAAACCTTTCTCAGCAACATCAAACAAACTAGAAAGAAAGTAACTTGCAGGTGAAGAGAAAGCTGAAGAGCGAGAGGAAGGAACAGGGCCAGACCCTGCACACAGAATGTCTGACCCAGGTCAAGGTGGGTTTCCGAGAGATACATTTCTGAGCCTGGCAGAGTGATGCATGCCTGTAATTCCAGAACATTCTAAAGGTGGATGCAAGAGAATTGTGAGTTCAAGTAACATTGAACTACATAGTGAGATCCTGTATCAAAAGAAAACTAAACAAACAAAACATGGAACCTGGGGAGATGACTCAATCTGTGGAGAGCCTCCTGCCTCCCACACAGCATGAGTATTTGAGTTCTTAGCCCCAGTACCCACATAAGAAGTTAGGTGCTGTGAGGATAGGAGGGTCCTCGAGCTTGCTGCTCAGCCAGTCTAGCCAAATTGGTGAACTACAGGTTCAATGAGTGATGCTGTCTCAAAAATAAGATGTTTAGCAGCTAAGAAAGACAACTGATGTCAACCCCTAGCCTCTGCATGCTCATGAGTGAGCGTGCACACACACACACACACACACACACACACACACAGAGAGAGAGAGAGAGAGAGAGAGAGAGAGAGAGAGAGAGAGAGGAGAGAGAGAGAGAGAGAGAGAGAGAGAGAGAGAGAGAGAGAGAGACTGGCATCGAGATGCTTGCCAGTAATCTCAGCACTTGAGAGTTAGAGACTGGAGGATCAACTATTGGGAGTCATTCTCAGCTACACAGAAATCAAGAATCAAGCCAATCTGGACCACAAGTGGCTATATATGAAAATCAAGCAAAATCAACTGCAATAAAACTAACCAAACAAATAAACAAGCAAAGGAACTTGCATTTCTAAAATGTGTCCAGGCCTGTGATGTTGAGTAACCCAGACGTCTGACACTTTGGGAGTCTCTTCCTCTGAGATAGGGTGACTCTAATGGCCAATTCTGTGTGTCAACCTGGCCAAGCTTAGATGCGCAGTCAATAAGTCAGATATCCCTGCCCCTGTGAAGACACTCTTTAGGTATAATTGGCATTTAAGTCAGTAGATGTTAAGTAAAGCCCATTACTTACATTCTGTGTCTGGACCTAATCCAACTAGGTAGAGGCCGCTGGAGGAAAGGAGACAAACAGAACATTTGCCTCCAGGCTGTTCCTTTGCAACTCTGCTCACGTTTCTGAATGTTGGGCTGAAGTTGAGATTTAGGAATGGAGCCCAAACTTGCAGCTGCATTTCTAGGTGGACAGCCGCTGTGACAAATTTTGCATCTGTCAGATCATTGGTTACAATCTTCAATGTCCCTTCTCTCCTTTATCTAGCTCTGTCAGCCACCAATAGTAATATTTTGTTGGCCCAATATTAGAGTGTGCTTTGCTATTGCTAGATTATTGGATATGCCATTTAAATACGAAAACTCTTCATAATGTGGGGGGTGGGGGGAGAGAGAAAAAAAGAGGGGTTCCCCCCTATTGATTCTTTTTATTCAAAATCCTCATACACAGACTCTGAAATAAAGCTTTTAAAAATAGCTAACAAATATTTGTGCTTTCCCCAAAATTGCACATGTGGCTTTTTGTCCCCCAGAACCTTCCCTACTCCTCATCATTCAGGACTTACTTCAGCCGGAACACCCTCCTCAAATATCTCACGAGAGATGAACTTTGCCCAGCTCCCTTGGGAGATGGCTTTTTGTTTTGTAGGCTGGTTAAGTTGGACTAGGAAGCTTATTGTTGGTGCCTGGGAGATAGTCATTAGAGTGCTTGCCTTGCAACCATGAAGATGTGAGTTCAATCTCCAGAACCCGTGTTTGGAAAAACAAAACAAGGCAGGGCATGGTAATCGGTACTGCTAATCTCATTATTGTAGATGTCATTATTGTAGATCCTTAGGGTTCACTGCCTAGGCACTCAGATTCTTGTCAAGTTCCAGGCTAGGGAGAGACTTCGTCTCAAAAGCCATGGTGGATGGCATTTGAGGAATGACACCAGGGTTGTCTTCTAATCTTCACATGTTCATGTGTGGGCATGTGGACATACACACACACGCACACACACACACATACACACAAATTCATGCACACTGAACTACTTACTGTATGTGGAGATATTGCAGAGGGATGACATGATTTTAGGCTTTTCTAAGCATCATGAAATTGTTCATATGTCTTAGCCCACAGTTAGAAAATTTAATAAATATTTTGAATGGATAAATGCAAGAATTAAAGGCCTCTACACTTATTGAAATTTATTAATGCATCAAAGGGCTATAAAAATAAGGAACTACCAATTAGCCCTAAGAAATAGTACAACCACAAGCCTGTAATTTTCATTTCAGCAGGCTCACCCATAATATACAAGGACAATAGCAGCAGATAAATGTGAGAGTAGACCCTCTTCCATCTGGTCACTGAAGACTACCACCCCAATGCTGGCTAAGCCGGTCACTCAGGAAGCACTTGCTGAGTCCCCACTATGTGACTGACCAATTGTCAGGTGAGATATATGTGACTTGAAGAGATGGCTCAGCAGTTAACGCTTGCTGCTCTTCCGCAAGACTAGAGTTTGGTTCCCAGCACTGATGTCAATTGACTCACAATTACCTGTAACGCAACTCCAGGGTTTGATGCCATCTTCTGGTGCCCTTGGGCACCTGAACACATATGGCATTTACTCAAACACTAAAATATAAATAAAATATATTTTAAACATTCATAATGAGGGGTTGGGATAGTAAGATAACATATTTCCACATATATAGAAAATTAGATGTGTTTTTATACATTTTTGGAAATTAAGGGAAATTAAATAAATGACACTAGAATCAGAAAGAGTGAGACACTCATTAGGCAATGAGACTATTAACTAGACATTGGGAATTTCTTTCCTATGCGATTCTGCACTTGAACCTTAATTGGTGAAGGTTTGAATATGGCATTGTTGAGACAAATCACACTCCTTTTCTATACTTAATAAGAATCTGAGAGCCTGGCCTGTATTTGCATTGCCGACCATTTATCTGGAGGAGTCAGCAAGTTGAGGAGCAGGAAGGATAATAGGAAATCAGTGGCTGAGAAGCCTTTAAAGTAAGTGAATGTAGGCCTTGCTTTATTAATTTATAACAGCAACCTAATGGGTAAATCAATGAGGAGAGCTTGGGAGAAATGGATGGAGGCGAGAGTACCTCCTCTCTACTATTTGCTGTGACTGTTTTCTCTCTGGAGCAAATGCTGGCCAGAGGGAAAGGGATGCCCTGCTCAGGATGGAGGGGAAGGATTGCTGCGGCAGAATGCATGGGTTGACTCAGATCCTTCGAGTCTAGGATGTCAGAGAGCACCCACAGCCTTCCACTTACTGCTCTGTCTACAAGACTGGCAGTGCTCTCAAATCAGCCCATTTGCTGGTCCTCAGCCACCCGTAGTGGTGAGTGGCACACAAATGTATATAAGAACCCCAGATCCTGAGGTTTTGGGGGCTACATACCTCCTACTTTAGCTACTTTCCCAGGGTCTTCACTCAGGGTCAAACTGCATTTATGTGCAAGGGAACCAGCTTGATAAACACACCCCACTTTCTTAGTATTATGTATTTCTACATTAATCTGGCATTGAAATCCTTGCTTAAGATCTGGGAGTTGTTGAAGGCTGCTCATTCGTTCCTGGCTGCTCAGACCTGAAATAATTACACAAAAACTGTATCAATTAAAACACTGTTTGACCTATCCCTTAAGTGTATTGCTAGCTAGCTCATATATCTTAAAGTAACCCATTTCTATTAATCAGTCTATCACTACAAGGTTGTAGCTTATTGGGCAAAGTTCCAGCATCTGTCTTCTCTGGCAGCTATATGTCTTCTCACTGACTCTGCCTACTCTCTCAATATATCTTTTCCAGCCTGGCTATATTCTGTTAAGCCATTGGCTGAAAGCATCTTCTTTATTAACCAATGGTATACAGTGTGTCATTCTACATCAGGGAGTTGATTCAGTTGGCAAAGTGATTCCTGTAAAAATGGCCCCTACAAGTGTGAATTCACATACGAAGTCCCTCTCCCTTTCTTAGGTTTGGCTTCTGGGGATATGAAAGAAGACTTCTGACCTCATTAGAAGGATGCTCTTCACTGCCCCAGGGAGAGCCTGGCTTCTTCAGACTGGCTTCTTCAGTACTGGTTGCAGAGACTCATTGTCTTGTTCTGTCCTTGAGAGACTGGAGGAACCAGTGTTGGTGGGACCCCATTATAGGGTCACATACACAGTGGAGCAGTACAGGGGAATGTTTGGCTAAATGCTTTTTTTCACCTGCTTGCCCCATTACTCATGTTCTGTGACCTTGTCATTGATATCCACATGTGGAAGACAGACCGGGGCTTCTTCCATGGCTATAGAAAGACTTGTGTAGATGTTTCCTTATGTACTGCTAAGGAATTAAATTATATCAAATACAAATATTACTATTTATCAAATATTGAGGCAATGCTCATTCCTAGGGTCATGCCAGTATGACCAGATATGCTTTCATTTTGGCACTGCTGGGCTGGACAGTGAATTTTTTAAATTATTTTTTTTAAATAGAATTACATTATCTCTTGCTTCTCTTTCCTTTAAACCCTCTGCATATACCCACCTCATTGTTCTTTCTCAATTTCATAGCCTCTTCATTGCTGTAATGTTCTTGGTGTGTATGTTTATTGGCTAACCAATCGGGGGGTCTTTCCTGGGGAAGACTATTTCTCCTGATCTTAGTGTTCCTTAGTTGTCTGGAGTTTGTGTAGGATGGAGGCCTCTTGAGCTGCTCCTATACTTTAGCCTGCATGCTGGCATCATCCTCGTTCAGGGCATGCTGGTGAGACGTCCTGACATTCCTAGGAGAGACTGTCTCTCAGCAAGGTCCCTGAGCCTCTGGCTCTTACCGTCTTTCTCCCACAAGGTTCCCTGAGATGCTAGAATTTCTTCTTCTTGTGACCTTTTCATTCTTGTCATGAGAGACTGGCTGGTGAGTTTTGCCACTTCCTGTCCTGCCATGGTTACTCTGCCTTCATAAGAGAAACTGGAAGCTCTCCTGGTTACCTATTACATACATTTTTAAGTTCATGTTGGTGTGATCTTTATTCAAGTGTTTTGAGCAATCGGGCCTCATACTATTATTTTGTCAAGCATTTTCAGTTACAGGTTGACTGACTTCAACAGACACTCACCTATTTAGATATTTCATTTCTGCTAAAGGCAAAACAGAAGCTTCTCCTTTGGGGAAGCTGTGTTTTTCACAACACATAATTTTGACGTCTATTTTCTGCTACAAATTTGATCATAGTTTCATTTTATTTCTTTAAATTGCTTTAAGAAATTATGTATGTATTTATGCTCCAGTCAATTGTCTTCTTATACTCAAATAATCCACCTTTGAATAGATACTATTTTGATTCTGTTAGTGGGTTTTATTGCTTTGTTATTCTCAGAGATTTTTATTAGCTTATGCCTTCTAATACATTTTATTTTACTTCCTTCTCCTTATTTTTGTTGTTATAGTAAGTATATACATAAATATGTATGTGTATTACATGTGCATATACATGTGTATAGTTCATATACATGCATTCGTGTATACAGCACACATTTGTGAATATGCATACATACAGGATGGTGCCAGAATGAATGGGGCTAACAGGTGTGGCAAGCAACACACTTCGGGTCCAGGTGCTTGTATGCCTGCTGGAGGGGGGGGTAGGAGGAAAGTAGCTGAGAGCATGCTTGCTGCTCAGTGCCCCAGCCTAGGTAGTCAGTGGAATCAGTTCTGTTCAATGTGCACAGGCAGGAGAGCATGGTGGATTCCTGCTGCCATACACAGAGATTTTTCTAGACTGCACAGTGCACTACATGACAGATTCAGCTTTTACTCAGATAAAAAGGGTTTATATGCTATGTGGTGCTTCCCAGAGTTGAGGTGGTGAGTGCAGCTCCTACCTGGTGGTACTAGAGCTGGAGGAGAACTACCTCTGCCACAATGAAAGCCTGAGAGAGGTAGAGCCAGCATCCAGGGTTGTTGTTTCCACAGACAATGAGAACCTGTGGATTCCTTCCAAACTAATGTGGTTTGATGGACCGATGTAGCAGGTGAGGTGCTTGTTGGTCCCAGCCACACAGCTATGAAATAATCACACAGAAACTGTATTATGTAAGTCCCTGCTTGGCTCATTAGTTCTAGCTTTTAATTGGCTAACTCTTATATATTAATTTAACCCATTTTTATTAATCAGTGCATCACCACAAGGTCGTGGCCTACCAGCAAAGTTTTAGCACCTCTGTCTCTGGTGGCTCCATGACGTCTCTCTGACTCTGCCTCCTTTCTCCCAGCATGCCATTTAGTTTTCCCTGCCTACCTAAGTTTTGCCCTATCAACAGGCCAAGGCAGTTTCTTTATTCATTAACCAATAAAAGCAACATATAGACAGAAGGACCTCACACACCATTTCCCCTTTTCTGTTTAAAAAATGAAGGTTTTAACTTTAACATAGTAAAATTACATATAAAAAACAAATATTAAGCAAGAATTATAGTTACAATATTTATATCTACTTTATTTTATCATAACTAAAAAAGCTACATAAATTCTTCAGCTCTATCAAAGACTCCAGAAGAATATATTACCTAAGAAAACAGGAAGTGCATTGTAAGTAACTTTCAAAACTCGCCAGGTAAACATCTCGCTACCTAGACAGTCACCCAAAGTATTTTTTGTACCATTGGGGCATCTTGCCATTTTCAGCCTACTGGCCCATAGTATCCAGCAGATTTTTTCATGAAGCAGATACTGGATGCCAGATGGTTCTGGTAGGCCATGAACACATGAAGATACACAGATTAATAGAAATGGGTTAATTTAAGATGTGAAAGCTAGGTAGAAATATGCATAAGTTAATAGGCCAAGCAGTGTCTTAATTAATACAGTTAATGTGTGCTTATTTCGGGTCTGGGCAGCTGGGAAATGAACATGCAGCCTCTAACAACTTGTATATATTAAATGCATTGTTCTACACATATACACATCTATGTGTAATATGTACACATGTATATTTATATATGATATACATGTACTATACACATACACGTGTGAATTATATACATATGCCCATATGTGCATTATATAATACATGTGTGTTATCTATATAAATACATGTGTACAGTGTACACATATATATGTTATGTACACACATGCATTTCAACATATTATATATACATATCTGTGCATAATATATATGAATATGTGTATTGAGTGAGTATATGCATACATACATGTATGTTTATTATACATACATATTTTATTATGTGTCTATTTATATATACTCTCTCTATACACACACACACACACACACTTTCTCTCTTTTTTTAAGTCCACAGTTTGATAAGTTTTAAACATTTGTATATCCATAAACTCATCACTGAGATTGGGACCTGCACAAAAGGCCCCTTCTCATCGTTGCCACAGCCCCATGATTGCCTCTAACCTTACTCCTGCTTTCCCATAATTGCTTATCATAGACGTCTTTTCTAGAATTTTGTATAACTGTAGTCAGAGTCTTTTATGTCTAAATTCTTTGTTTCAACACAATGTGTATCAGATTTGTCCATTTTACACTTGCTTTTTAATTTTTTTATAGTGTTCCACTTAACAGCTGTATTATAATTCATTTTCTACTTTACTGAGGAACATTTTCTCCACCTTGAACTGAGACAGCTGCCGACTTTCTTGTACAGGTTTTGTATGAGTGACACGAACTTCCTCTGGATTCCTGTGAGAACGTTGTTGACAATCATATCAGTGGAACCAAGATCCTCAGTTGTTAGTCTCTGATTGATGTCCTGAGGCTATCCTACTTCTCAGGCCATGTTGTCTCACCAAATGGGGCAATGTAGCCCTGATGACCAGACTTACAAGTGGAAATAGAAGACCTTTATGCTTGCTTCAATCTTCAACATTATTCGACTGTTTCTGACCTTCTGCCTTTTAATATTTATTCAGAGTTTACTAATGAGGAATTCTTTAGTTGTCCATTGTAAAATATATTTCATTTTGGGATATTCTCACTTGTGTCGAATTTCATATCCAAGTTTCTTGTATTGCACCGAAGCTGTGGTGTCATCATTTCTTGTTCTGGTTGCTTTGGTTGAGTTTTGGTTTTCATTTTGTCATTCAGGTTGAGCTAATATGGTGTCTTTTTCTGTGGGTGGTGTCTTCATTAGTCTCAAAGAATTAATTACATCTTCTGAAGAGAATCACTGCTAGTACTCCAGTCATACGTGTGTTTCATATTTATAATTATTTTACTTCAATCATTTACACACCTTTCTGTATCTCCTTTGTGTCCTCTTCATATTCCAGCCTGAATAATTTTTTTCTGACTGAATTTTATGACTACTGTACCTTTCTTCAACTGTGTCTAATCGGTTATAATATTAGCTTTCATAGTCTCAATTTCAGAAGTTACTTTTAATTCTAAACTTCATACTTACATCTTTGGACTCCAGTTTCCTGGTGAAATTCCCTTGTCTCTATTTTCTTGAGCTGATTAGCAGAGTTATTTTAGGTCTCCACCTCATTATTCTGGATCACTTCAGGTCTGTTTCTCTTAATTGCCCTTTTCATTCTTTCTCTTGAGATAGCCGCTAGTTCTAAACCGAATGCCAGACATTGTGTTTAATAAATGTTAGATACAGTAAGTGATGCTGTAATTCTCCAGAGGAGGGCATGTGGCTTCTGGCTAAGGAATAAGAGTGGATTTGAAGATTTGTTTCAATTTTTATGAGATCTGACCCTTTTCTATATCATTCTAAATAAGCGTAACAAACTGACAAAGATTCTGCCTCTAATTGGATCCTAAACTTCTGACCACACCCCCATGCCCGGGAAATAGGTCTGATTCATGTTTCAGTGTTCTAGCATGCACTTTCTTCTCTGCTTCTCCAAATCTAGTTTTGACACACATTGATAAAAACTGCCCTAGGGTGCAATTCACCCTGAAATGTTTCTTCTCAGCAGCATTTATCGCTGCTCAGCTCCATCTGCCTTACTCACTGTTCGGGGGCTTTAAACATCTCTGCTGTCTTTGAACAGTTGGGAATTTTGTATATTTTGTCTTAATATTTCAACTGATTTTCTAGTTGTTCCAATAAGAGGTTTAGTCTGATAGAAACCAGTTGTCCTACTTAGATCTTTTTGCGGTGATTAAACACTCTGGCCCAAAGAAACTTGGGGAAGGAGAAGTTTTATCTTACATTGCTGGGCCACAGTCCACCACAGAGGGAAGTCAGGGCAGGAAGTCAAGGCAGGAACCAGGAGCACAAACCATAGAGCAATGCTGCTTCCTGGCTCCCAGGTTCGTGCTCAGCTAATTTTCTTCTACAACCCAGATCCTCCTGTTCTGGGAATGATGCCACCCACAGTGGAATGGACACTTCTACATAAGCTAGCAATTATGACAATGTCTCATAGACATATCCATGGGCCAGTCTGATCTGGGCAGTTCCTCACTTGAGACCCTCCTTTTAAGGTCACTCTAGGCTGTGTCAAGTTGATAGGTAATCCTAACAGAATATTGGTACGTTAGAGTCAAAGTAGAGGGATTAGGGTGACTGGGCAAGAAATGGAATTTTCCACATTCCTCTAAGTTCCATTAGTCAGAGATACCATGTTACTTCCTGGATAAAAGTTGGGTCATGTTGGGTCATATACATATATATATATATATATATATATATATATATATATATATATATGTATATGTATATGTGTGTGTGTGTGTTTGTGTTATAAACAGTCACTTAAGGACTTTTTATATTCTTTCAGTAGTATCTTTATGCGTTTTACAATAAAATTTAAGCTAACACTAAAAAGATAACAATTAGCCCACAGAATTTTTAAAATTCAGTATTTTTTTTAAAAATTACTCTTTTTTGATTCTATGCTGGGTACATTTTCTTTATTGAGTGCTCAAATGACTCTTGAAGAATAAGAATTATTTTTTCTACTTAATATGCTGCAATACTGAAGTAATGATGAATTTGTGTTTTTCACTAATTAATTCCACAAAATTTTTATTTTGATGAATTATTCATGTCATTGTAATAAAATACAATGGTTACAAACAAGATCTCTGGATGTAGGTTACTGGACTTAAGTTGTTTATCTCCAGCTCTAGCTGCTTATTCAATCTTAGATAATTTACTTCATCTCCCTACATCTCAGTTTTTCCCTCTGTAAACCAATACATTAATAAACAAATTGTGTTAAGTGAATCTTTGAAAAGATCCAGAGCCAGAGAACTCCATGGGACCTGGTGTAAGTCAGGGACCTCTGAGGAAGCAGACCCAAGCCAGGGACATCTGTGGGAACAGCCCTGAGCCAGTGACCTCTGCTGGAGCAGTCCTGAACTAGCTACCTCAGTCAGAGCAGGCCTGAGGCAATGATCTCCACAGTAGTAGGTAAAAGGGAGCCACCACTGAGGGAGCAGATCCAAGCCAGAGACCTTTGTGGGACTGGGCAGGGATCAGGTAAAGACCTGAGCCACCAAACTCTGTTGGAGCAGACCTGAGGCAGCAACCTCCAGCTGGAGTAGCCCCAAACTAGCAACATCCATGGAAAGCAGGCCCAAACAACCCCCAGTATCACAGAGCAACTAACTGGAGTGCTGAACATCCTCCAGGAATAAATACCTAGTGACCTCCAGGGTGAGTGGAACTGTGGCTCTGAGTGCATTATAAAAAGTAACCATCTGAGCCTTGGATCCACTGGCACCAGGAAGATTGATCACCAGAGACACAGTCCTTACTACACCAATTATAGGAAAAGATGGGTAGAGAAGGTAAGAAGACAAGCAATACCACAAAGAGCAACACAACACCAGTAAAAACTAGTGGTGGCCCTACAAGAAGACTTGAACAACCAAATATAGATGAAGTAGAAGAAAATGACATAAAAAATAATTTTAAGAGGATGACTGAGGCCCTTAAAGGGGAAATGAAAAATTCACTCAAAGAAATGGAGGAAAAGACAAAAAATTACAATAAATCAACAAATTCCTTAAAGAACACCAAGAAAAAGCAAACAGGCAAAGACATGATTAAAGACTTGAAAACTGAAATAGAGACAATAAAGAAAATACAAACCAAGAGAATTATAGAGGCAGAAATTATGAGAAAACAATCAGGAACCAAAAATGCAAGAATTAACAGAATACAAGAAATAGAAGAGAGAATCTCAAACACTGAACTTGCAATAGGGGAAATAGACTCATCAGTCAAAGAAAACACTAAATCTAGCAAAAGCTTAACACAAAATATCCAGGAAATATGAGACACCATGAAAAGACCAAACCCAAGAATGATAGAGGTAGATAAAGGAGAAGTCCAACTCGATAGCATAGGAAATATATTCAACAAAAGCATAGAAGAAAACTTTCCCAACCTAAGGAAAGATATGCCTATGAAGATATAAGAAGCTTACAAAACATCAAATATACTGGATAAAAAAAACAGTTCCCTTGCCACATAATAATCAAACCCTAAACATACAGAATGAAGAAAGAATATTAAGAGCTCCAAAGAAAAAAGGCCAAGTAACATATAAAGGTAGATCTATCAGAATTACACCTGACTTCATAATGGAAACAATGAAAGCCAGAAGGTTCTGGTCAAGCATTATGCAGACATTAAGAGACCACAGATTCCAGCCTAGGTTACTACACCCAGCAAAACTTTCAATCACCATAGACGGATGGACAAAACAAGATATTCCATGACAGATTTAACCAATACCTAGCCACAAACCCAGTCCTACACAAAGTACTAAAAGGAAAACTCCAACCCAAGAGAGTTGGCTACATTCATAAAAACACAGACAATAGATGCTTTCATAGGAGCAAATCCCAAAAAAGGGAAAACACACACACAATTAACATCACTAACAATGAAAACTAAAATAAGAGAAGCTAGCAATCACTAGTCATTAATATCCCTTAATATAAATAGTCTCAACTCACCTATAAAAAGACACAGGCTAACAAATTAGATATGAAAACAGAATCCGTCCTTCTGCTGCATACAAGAAACACACCTCAACCTCAAAGGCAGGTATCACCTTAGAGTAAAGGGTTACGAAAACATTTCCAATCAAATGAACCTAAGAAACAAGCTGGTATAGCTAACCTAATATCTAAGAAAATATACTTCAAACTAAAATCAATTAAAAGAGACAAAGAAGGACATTTTATATTAGTGACAGGAAAAATCCATCAAGAGGAAATCTCAATACTGAACATCTATGCCCCAAATACAAGTGTACACATGTACGTAAAAGAAACACTACTAAAACTTAAACCACACATTAAACCTTATACACTGATAGTCGGAGACTTCAACACCCCACTCTCACCACTGGGCAGGTCTGTCAGACAGAAAATTAACAGAGAAATAAGAGAACTAACAGATGTGATGAATCAAATGGACTTAACAGACATCTAGAATATTCCATCCAAACATAAAAGAATATACCTTCTTCTCAGCACCCCATGGAACCTTCTCAATAATTGACCACATACTAGGTAACAAAGCAAACCTCAACAGATACAAAAATTGAAATAACCCCATGTATCTTATTGGATCATTATGGCATAAAATCAGAATTCAACATCAATATTACTTCCATAAAGCCCACAAACATAAGGAAATTAAACAGTGCTCACCTGAATTATCAATGGGTTAAGGAAGAAATAAAGGAATTTAAAGACTTCCTTAAAATTCAGTGAAAATGACCACACAACATACCCACATTTATGGGACACAATAAAAGCAGTGTTAAGAGGAAAGCTCATAGCACTAAATGTCTACATAAAGGAGCTGGAAAAATGCCACACTAGTGAGTTAACAAAACACCTGAAAACTCTAGAACAAAAAACAGCAAACTCACCCAAGAGGACTGACTAGACAGTAGGTAATAATCAAATTGAGAGCTGAAATCAACAAAATAGAAACAAAGAAAACAATACAAAGAATCAATGAGACAAAGAGTTGGTTCTTTGAGAAAATCAACAAAATAGACAAAACTTTATCCAAACTAACCAAAATACAGAGAAAGGATATCCAAATTATGAAACTCAGAAATGAAAAGGGGGAACATAACAACAGACATGGACAAAATCCAGAAAACCATTAGGTTATATTTCAAAAACCTGTACTCCACAAAATTGGAAAATCTAAAAGAAATGGACAATTAAAAAACACTGATGACAACTTATGCTGGAGAGGTTGTGGGGTAAAGGGAACACTCCTCCATTGCTGATAGGAGTGCAAACTGGTACAGCCACTTTGGATATCAGTATGGCAATTTCTCAGAAAATTAAGAAACAACCTACCTCAAGACGCAGTAATACCACTTTTGGGTATATACCCAAAGGATGCTCAATTGAACCACAAGGACATGTGCTCAGCTATATTCACAGCAGCATTGTTTGTGATAGTCAGAACCTGGAAACAACCTAAATGCCCCTTGACTGAATAATTGACAAGGAAAATGTGGTACATTTACACAATGGAGTACTACACAGCAGAAAAAAATGAGATCTTGAAATTTGTAGGCAAAGGATGGATTTAAAAAAATCATACTGAGTGAGATAACCCAGACCAAGAAAGACAAATAAAATATGTACTCACTCATAAGTAGCTTTTAGACATAAAGCAAAAGCAAACCAGCCTACAATTCACAATCCCAGAGAACCTAGACAAAAAAAAGAAGACCCTAAGAGAGACATACATGGATCTAATCTACATGGGAAGTAGAAAAGAACAAAATCTCCAGAGTAAATTAGGAGCAGGAGGACTGTGGGAGACGGTAGAAGGGGAGGGGAAAGGAAGTAATGGGAGCAGAGAAAAATACATAGCTTTATAAAATCAATAAAAAAATTAAAAAAGAGACTATAGTGGTGCCCAGCATATAACAACACTTGGCAGTATCAACTACTAACATTATGTAGAAGCAGATATCCCCTAACCCATTTCTTTAGTTTTTATTACATTTTAATGTTTTGTGCCTATGCGTGTGATGGAGCTGGGTCTTGTATCTTATTCTGTTGCTCTCATTGGTTAACTAATAAAAAAAAAACTGCTTGGCCTGATAGGACAGAAAATTAGGTAGGCAGAGTAGACAGAACAGAACGCTGGGAGAAAGAAGCCGAGTCAGGCAGTCACCATGATTCTCCCACCTGAGACAGACACAGGTTAAGATCTTTCCTGGTAAGCCACCTTGTGGTGTTACACAGATTATTAGAAATGGGTTAGATCAATATGTAAGAGCTAGCCAACAAGAGGCTGGAACTAATGGGCCAGGCAGTGTTTAAAAGAATACAGTTTCCGTGTAATTATTTCGGGTATAAAGCTAGCCGTGCAGGCGGCCGGGTGCCAGGAACGTAGCCCGCTGCTCCTACTACTACATGCATGTGTGAGAGAGAATGCCCATGAGCCACAGTTCTCATATGGAGGTCGGAGGACAACTTGTACATTTAGTTCTCTCCTTCCCCCATATGAGTCCTGGGGATCAAATGTGGGTCACCTAGCTTGGTAGCAGGCACTTAGCCCATTGAACTATCTCACTGGTCCCCAGGGCTCTCTCCATGACAGATCTGTATGGTGCTTTTTAGTTCTACAAGTCCTACACTAAAATACTAGTTCTGTGAGTTTGAGGTCTTTATTCCTCAGTAGGAAATGTATTTATTATTTGATACCAACAAGGATTCAGGCTCTCAAGGTTCAAATCAGACAGATAGAAAAGCTCCACTCACTTTCTTAAACCAGTCTTTGTCAGTTCTATCCTATAATGTCCATGATGTAAGTTATAGTCTATGGTGTCTACCATGTAAAATTCTAGCCTACGATGTCTACCATGTAAATTATAGTCTGTGATGTCTACCATGTAAGTTCTAGTCTATGATGTCTACCACACATTTTCCTACTTTTGTCTGACTATGTGCAAAGTTATTTTTTCTTTTCCAGAGCTCTATCCTAAGTCACTCAATAAATCTGTTGCTAACTTCTGTCTTGAATTCTAGTTAGTAGTTGCCAACTTGACACAAAGAGAGTCACCTGGGAAGAAGGGACCTTGATTGAGAAAAGGCCTCCATCAGATAGGCCTGTAGACATGTCTGTGAAACACTTTTTTTGACAAATGATTGATGTGGGAGGGCCCAGTCCACTGTGTGGGCACCACCTCTGAGCAAGTGGGCCCTAGATGTGTAAGAAAAAGCAAACTAGGCAAGTCATGGGGATCAAGAAGTAAGCAGCATTCACCCACAGTCTCTGCTTCAATTCCTGCTTGAGTTCCCTGATTTCCCTGCATGATGAACTGTAACCTGATGTATAAACCAAATAAACCCTTTCCTTCCCAGATTGTTTTGGTTATGGTGTTTATCACAGCAGAAGAAAGCAAACAGGACAGTGATGCCTGCTGCAGACAAGACTGGAACGTTAGAGGAGGATATAAAATTTGGAGGAGGAGGGAAACACCCTAGCAGAAAAATCTTTTCTTTTCTACCATCACAGAACAGCTGGAATCATGGTTTATGGTTGGTAGTGTGTGCCTTTAAAATTCTTTCTATTTCTGACAGGTATTTCCCCCATATCAGAATCTACAAAAGCACACATTTCTGAAGTCGTATTCACTTTGTTCTACCTGTATTCACATCAGGCTCGTCATTATTCAAAGTACAGCTTTCTGTCAATCTTTATTTACTGTGCACTGCCTACAACTGTGTGTGCATGCCATCATGTGAGGGGCTGACAGCTAGGAAGGGGGTGTGCAAGGAAAGAAACCAGGGTCCCGTGTTAAGTTATTTGATGTTACTTGACATGGGCAAAAGCATTTCGAGCAGATCCTGCTTTGTCACTATTATCTGCTGTATTCACTTTTGAGGGCTGGGGTGGTCATGGTATCAAATCCCACTGTCTGGTTAGATTCTACTGAAATACACCCCCTCTCAACGCTGGTTGCCATGAACTCAAAATCAAAGTGTCTCAGGTGGATTTCTTGGGAGTTCTGAGAGGGACCTAGTCCTTGCTCTCGCTGCTGGCTTTCGACAGCCACCTCCTCCTGGTTTTAATTGGCCCATGGATGCATCCTCAAATAGATGTCTCTGTCTCCACATCACCTTATCCTCGGCTTTATCTTCTTCTATTTGAGCTTCTCTTCTAGGGACACTTATCATTAGATCTGGGGCATGCTTGGATAAGTCGGGATGATTTCACATCAAGACCATTAATTTAATTGAATCTGCCAAGATATTTTTTCTTTCTTATAAGATCCCATTCATAACTTTTGGCTGGATGTCTTTCTTTTTTTGTGGAGGGCAAACCACCATTCAACCCACTCCATCTGGTACGTGCTTTGCTTTTCTGCCTTCTGTGTAAGCCTTTTTCAGCCTTTCATAATTTTCATTCAAAGACAAGTCTCATGCCCCCGAGATGCCAGGAAGTGCTCTAGTCAGAATTACCCGTCTAATGAAGACACAGTAACAGAATGAGCAGCACACACACAGCAAGGAATCAGAACATGCCCGTGGCACATGATGATAGAATGGACTCTTAACAGCGTGGTGTAAGAGGGAGGGGCCGGAGCTATATCATGTCTAAGCAAGTGCAGAAAGCCATCCAGCTTCCAGACAGGGTGCGTGAAAGGCTTTCTGAGCAAGCAGATGTAGTAAATGAGCTTTGAGGGGCCAAAGGGAGGATTATCTGTAGGGGACTGGGGAAGAAACCCAGGCGCAGACACAGCCAGGCAGAGGTTTCCTGTTTGAGATGTCTTGGGAATCACAGGAAGTGTTATATGTGGCCGGAAGATAAAGTGCAAGGGGTGGAACCATGATGCGGATTTGCGACGTGGAGGGGAAACTACAAGAGGTGTGTGTGGAACAGATCACAAGGAACTGTGCGCGCTTCACTGTCTTGGTCATTTAGGCCAATAGAACAAAATGTCACAGTGTGCGTAGCTTTTCAACACACTGTTCTGGAGCTCAGAAAGCACAAGATCAAGTAGCAACTAGCAGACAGGGTGAGGGCACATTTCTGACTCATAGATTATAGCTTCTCTCTGTGTTTTCACATAGTAGAAGGGGTGAATGAGCTCTCTGTAATCTATTCCTAAAGGGCCTCGTCTTAGTCTGGCCAAGTGACTATAACAAAGTACTAGAGCCTGGGTGGCATATCAGAGATAATAATGTATTTTTTTTTCAGTGTCAGAGGTTGTAAAACCCAAGATGAAGACATGAAAAACTGGCTGTCTGGTAAAGACTCTGTTTAGCTTGGATGGTGCCTTCCACATGGGCCTTTACTTGGTAGATGGTAGGTGGGCTAGCTAGTCCTTGGGGTCCCATGCTCAGCTGTAAATGGATCCTCTACATCAACCCCTTTCCTTCTAGGATCAGGGAACGTGTCAAAATGCGGAAAGAAAGCTTGTGAGGTTGAGAAGGAACCAAGGCAAAACATTATCATCTAGACCTGAGGGGATCGTGACTCTCCTGGCTGCACAGCAGCAGTGGGGGTCTGTGTGAGACCTGTGCAAGGATACGCTGGTCAAAAGTCCAGCACAAAGTGGGGAGGGGCTCACCCCTAAATAGGGAGACATCCACAGTTGACGGCTGCTAGGGGAGGGGTAGTGAGTTTTCTTTAGGGGTATGGCCCTGCTAGGTTGCCTAGACCCCAGTGAGTGCCCCTGCATTCCTGTATATATGGAAAGCACTAACTGAGCACAGTGCTTAATACGGTTTTAATTTGATGCTTTGGTTCACTCTTTAATAACATCATACGTGCATGGAATATATTCTGGTCATGCGCACACCCCCATCCTTCCCCCTAACACCTCCCAGATGGATGAGCCAGCCACCTTGTTGGATATTTGAGAGAAGCTCTCATTCAGCCAAGGCTAGCCTCCAACTTGCTGTGTAGCTCAGGATGACCTAGAATTTCTGATTCACTTGTCTCCCTGTCCCAGCGCCAGTTTCTGTGGTGTTTGGTACAGGTTCTTGCATGCTGACTGAGTCCTACCAGTACCATGAATGGGATATTACTATGTTCTCTCCAGCATGGACTCTGCAGACCGACACAGCTGGACCCCTGACTTTATAACCACCTTGCTGCACGGATGGACTTTCTAGCTGCCTCTAGACCATGGTACTTGCCCTGTTCTTTTCTACCTCTGTTTTTCTGTATCTCAATAATAGATATAAGATCTGTGTCACCGCATTTAATGCTAGATTATTAAACCATATGCCTTCCATCACTCGGCCTGTTTAAAATAGGCCACAGTCCCTCCAGAGGATATTTCTGATAGTGCAGGGTACCCAGGGGGTCCAAGGAATGGATAGGTTCATAATACTTTTTTTAGTTTTAGGTTTTCTCTCTCTCATTTTTTATGTTAGCATACAAAGTAATGTTTTTTGTTGATATACATTTGTCATTATAATTTTATACCTGCTTTAATCTCTTCTTTGTTTTTCTCTCTCTTTCTCCTTTTTTTTTTTTTTTTTTTTTTTTTTTTTTTTTTTGGTTTTTTGAGACAGGGTTTCTCTGTGGCTTTGGAGCCTGTCCTGGAACTAGCTCTTGTAGACCAGACTGGTCTCGAACTCACAGAGATCCACCTGCCTCTGCCTCCCGAGTGCTGGGATTAAAGGCGTGCGCCACCATCGCCTGGCTCTTCTTTTCTTTTGAAAAGAAGATTTTCCCTATGTAATCCAGGCTGCATGATCTTGGCAATCCTCCTGCCTCAGCTTCCCAAGTTCTGTAATTACAAATGTATGCCACATGTCCAACTGTAACAATTAATAATTCATCTTGTCTCCTATTCCAATATTCAGCCTATTTCTTTCAGGAGAGATGCTATTTAAGTTGTTAGTTCTCAATCCTCTTTTTGTATAAGCAGACACACTTTCACACTTAAAGAAAAATACCAAGTTAAAACATGGAGTTGGAAGCTACATAGTGTCAGTTTTTGTCTTAAACTGGGACTAATTCCAATTTTAGAACATATTGGTCTTCTTAGGTTCATTGTCTTTCATTGTCTCGGTCACCTCAAAAATCGGAATAATAATTGCCTGTTCCTAAATGTCCTAGTTAGAATAAAAGCCAAGAGTGTGCCGTTCTGCTACTAGGAAGGAGTTACAGGAAGGACTACACTCGACATCCTTGCTCTTTGGGGAAGATGCCAATGGCTGTGAGCTGCATGGAGATCAGCCTGAGGCAATGGAGATCTTGGTCAAAGGCAGGAAGGGATGTTAGAAAAAGGCCTGCAGCAACGCGGGACATTAGTTGGCTGAAGATAGAAATGTATTTATATAGCGACTACGATTTCTTTTTAAAATTCTCTGCTGAGAAACTAATGATTGTATGGTTTGGGGAAAGACTTCGAGATAGGATCCACTTCTAGATAATTTCTAGTACTTTGAATAAGGACAGGTTTTGTTGTTAAAGATTTCTTTGTTATTATTATAAATGGATGAGTGTTTTGCCTCTGTGTATGTATATATGTCATATTTCTGTACTGCCCTTGAGGGCCAGAGGAGGGCTTGGGATTCCCTGGGACAGGACTTACAAGTGGTTTGGGAGACACCAAGTGGGTGCTGGGGATCAACCCTGGATCCTCTAAAGAGCAGCCAGTGCTCTTAACCACTGAGCCATCTCCCCAGCCCCAGGACGAACTCAATTAATTTCAGTGTTTTGTTAGTTAAATAAAAAAGAAAATATTTGCCTCCAAAGGAAAAAAATGAGAGCTCTTTCCCTGCAGGTATCTGGAAAGAAATCAGAACAAGACAACCATCTCTAAATTACTTATAAGTGATTTGGCAACTCTTCCAGCTTTATATCAAAGCCTAATTTTAAAAAATTTAAAGCATGACTGCCATGTCAAAGACGTATTTAACTCATTAATGAGGGAGCAGCAGGGAGTTAAAGTGGCTTCAAAGAATATTTGAAAATCCTTGAGTATATATAGATTTAAGAGGCGGGTCTGTGGAAATAAGACTACTAAAATTAGATACAAACTGTGTTCAGTTCCTGCGGAATTAGAGACTGACCTTTGAGGTTAGAGTTTCTACTGTTTTAGACACCTGAATTTCTTAGACAAGAAAATCTTGTAAGCATCTTACTTCAGGATTTATAAATATTAGTGGAAACTAGTTTACAAAATCAAAATATGTCCTCCTAGAAGATTAAGCAACTAAAGGGACACCTTTTAGATCTATTACCATGACATCAAAGGCCATTAGTGGAGAGACAGCATTGCCTGTTCCTTTTCTGGAAGTGAGCTGTCTTTGTTTGTCTTGTGTTCGGAGCCTATGTTTACATATAACATTTCCATGTTATAATGTCCTAATTGATCTGTGTCTAATTATCTGTCATCCCACCCAACCCTTCTCTCCATCGGTCTAAAAACCCTCTTTTTTATGAACAACTTATAGCCCAATTTCAACCGCTGATATCCCCCCCCCCCTTTTTTTGCTTCTTTTTCAGGTCATTATTTGAATCTCCCTTCTTCTCAGGTTAAAAACTGACTTAAACTAAACTGACTGAGCAAGTTGTTAGCTTTTTAGGATGAAGAATAGTTACAATTTCCCTCCAGGAAAGGCGGTCTCAGCTAGGATGCTTCTGTCCATCTGAACCCTGATACAAGCGGGTGGAAAGTCTGGTGGGAAACCCTGACTCCTTCCCTCTGCTCCGTATATCACCAGATCTAAAAGTTTAGCTGGCAGTAGGGATAAATCCTGGTGCCACTGCCAGTGGCCCCTCAGTCTGCCCCAGCCATGCAACTGTCACCCACATTCAGAGGGACTAGTCTGGGACCGTATAGTTTCCTTCCCTGTCTGGCTGGAGTTGGTGAACTCCCATTAGCTCAGGTAGACTGTTTCAGTGGGTGTCCCCATCATGGTCTTGACCTCGTTGCTCATATTCTCATTCTTCCCACTCTTCAACTGGACTTTGGGGAGCTCAGTCCAGTGCTCTGATGCAGGTCTCTGCCTCTGTTTCCATCAGTTTCTGGATGAAGGTTCTATGGTGATATTTAAGATATTCATCAGTTTGACTACAGGGCAAGTCAAGATTGGGCCCCCTCTCCTCTATTACTTAGGGTCTTAGCTTTGGATAGATATCATGCTCAGCCTAGATATAGTAGGGAGGGCCTTGAACCTTCCACAAAGCAATGTGCTTTACCCTCTCTGAGGATTGGATGGAGTAGGGTGGGAGGGTGTGTGGAGGGAATGGAAGGAGGGGAGGGAGCTTGGATTGGTATTTTTTAAATATTTAATAAATTAAAAATGTAACTAATAAAGTTTAACTGGCAGCAAATGTGCCCCTGTCTGATGGTGTCTATTTTCTAATTAATTTTATTTTTGCTTTCAAATGATCAAGAGTCTTCCCAAGCAGCATTTTAGAACTATTTGGGAATTGAATTTAGGGAGCAATAACTAAGTCAGGCAGCCGGCTATGCTGGAGTTTTGTTTTCTTGGTTCGTGAGAGTAGAAAGACATCTGGTATATCTGACTGAGTAACCTGAATGCCATCTTTTCTCTCAATCAATGCTTTCATCCAACAACTCATTATGTTTACTAATAAGTCGTCAATTCCACTGATGAAGGCCTCGTCATTATATCCATCATTCTGATCTGCAGGCTCTTATGCCAATCTAAGACAGCTAGGTGAGGCCCCGTAGATGCCATCTCTGACATGTGTCCTTATACATAAATGGCAATGGTTCCTGTATTAATTATTTTTCCATCGCTGCAGTCAAATGCCATGACTAAAGCAGCATAAGGAAGAAAGAGTTTGTTCTGGTTTGTGATTCCAGAGGGATGAGGCATCATGGTGAGGAAGGCAAGGCGGGAAGCAGAGGCAGGAATTGGTCTGATCATAGACAAGGCTAGCAACCTTCACCACCTGCCCCCAGTGGCGTACTTCTTCCAGCAAGCCTCACAAATGGTGCCACCAACCAGTGTTCAAGTGCATGGGGCTTACGGAAACATTGTCTCACTGCAGACACCTCTCCCCGGGTTTCTTCCTTGAGATGTTCTCCCTCATTGTGTCAAACTTTTAGACTGTCCAGTCCAAGCTGAAAATTAATATACGTCTGTCAGTCTCAACTGAGATTGCAGCCTGTCCTGTCTGCGGGAGACAGAGTGATGTGGTTGCATCTGTGATAAGTCTTCTGTCCCTTGGCTCCAGAAACAGGACAGTAGGGGTACTCCTCAGCAGTGTAGATCCCACTTACCCTCAGGAACTGAACAAGAAAGGCTCAAGGGACAATGGGGCACCCCCAAGGTTGAGACCCCATTGCTTTAGGTCCTAAGGACTTGCAAATAGAGGTAACTCCAATGTTGATAGCTAGTTAAATAAGGAGTGAAGTCAAGGGCCCTGACCTAAAACTTAAAACCATTTTTTTTTACATTGCAAATTTGTTTTGGGCACTGATGCCTGACAGAACTTCTCAGAAAAACAAAACCAATACTGGTTAAAATTCAATCCTATCTATTTCAGATTTTATATTAGGGTAAAATCTTAGACTCTTTACAAGGAGGTTAAATCCCTGCTTGATTTAAGTGAATTTAGTTTCTCCAAAGATGAACAAGATGAGGCAGAAGCATTACCCACTTCCCCTCCTTGGAGTTCCAATTCCCATTCCATTTCCCCTCTCCTCACTATCATAGGGCATCTTTATCAGACAACACAACAGAGGGATGCTCTTGGTGCTTGGAGACTGGAAGATTCATCCTTCTTCCAACACTGAAGAGCCTGCTAGTTTAGGCAGATGGAAGCTGGCATTGGCTCACTGGGTTGTATGTTCTTACTTCCCTGGCCTAGTCCATTACCGGTTGATAGAAACATAGCAAATTCATTTGCTTCAGGAGTATCTCATGTTCCCATCTTGGTTTTATATTGTGATATTAACATGGGATCTGGGGGACAAGGGAAGGTTAGAATTCAACAGTGATATGTTTGCGTGTCAAGTTGACAAAGGGTGGACTTGTGATAATCTTGACTGTCAACTTGAAATACTTGGAAAGAGAAAACCTCAATGGAGGAAACAACCTCTCTCAGATTAGCCTGTAGACTGACTGTGGGGTACCTTTTTGATTGCTTGCTGATACAAAAGGTATTAGACCCCTGTGGGTACCATTCATTAGCATGAGTTCCTGGATTATATAAGAGAGGCAACTGAACGTGAGCCTGAGGACAATCCAGAAAGCAGTAATCTTCCGTGATCTCTGCTTTGGTTCCTACCTCCAAGTTCCTGCCTTAAGCTCCTGTCCTGACATCCTGTGATGAGAAGCAATGACATATTAGGTGAAATAAACCCTTTCCAGCAATGTTGCTTTTGTGCAGAAAGTTTTCTAACAGCAGAATCAGACTGGAGCAGTTCCCCTGTTAGATGCACCCAGAAATACACAGAGCAGCTAAGGCATTGCCTTCAGTCAGCATCTGCATTGCCCCTAGATGAGTGGCCCAGGGTACAGTCAGCTGCTGACTTGAATTCTTTTCTCCCAAAGAAGAAGAGAAACAAGAGATGCTGCAATTTGTGTTCATGAAACTTCTGAATCCTAAAAGGACCATGGCATACAAACATAGAATTTTTTTCCCCCAGAATTGAGAACTCAGTTCAAACACCTAAAGAATGTTCTGGTATTTGAATCCATTTTGCTTTGTGGATGGCTGGGGTAGTGTCCAATTGTGTGTGTGTGTGTGTGTGTGTGTTTAATTTCATGTTTACAGACCTTATATGCAGGTCATACGTTTTTCTTATTTGTCTTTTGAGAACAGGGTCTTGCTGTGTATCCCAGGCTGTCCTTGGACTTGTGACCCCCTTCGCTCAGCCTCTCAAGCGCCAAGACTACAGGTGGGCACCTCTGCATCGGCCTAGACATACAGCTGATTGTAATGCAAAGAGCATGAGCCCCTTGGGTGTCCCTTCTAGGCCCCAAAATCAAGATTTCTTTTTTTTGCCAGAGTTAGTGATTTGTCCCTTTCTTTTATTCATGGGTTGTATGATTTTTATTCCCTTGCATGCTTCTCTAGTTTAATAAATGTTTTTACATCCATAAATGCTGCATATTTTGGTGTGCAGGCTTTCAATTTTATACCTATTGTAGCGTTTTCTTCTGTATAATTTTTCATTACTTACTTATCCATTCTCTGAGGAGGATTCCAGTTCTCCGCCCATGACAAACAGTGCTGCATGGAATACTCTTGCCCATCTCCCTGTGCCAGGGTTCGCTAGAGGAATGGACTAAAATGGAATTGCTAACTTTTGATGTGAATATCTTCAACTTTAGTAGACAAGGCCAAATCGCCCTCCGAAGAGAATGTGTTGGGATGCTTCACGCATTCTGGGAACTAAAATATTGTCAGTTGCATTCACAACAAATGTATTTTCTGGTCTTTTGCTTGCTTTTCCCTATTGTTCATGGTGGGGATTTTTTCGTATAATTTCACTTTCAGTATATTGAAAGATATCAAAATTATTATTTTTGTCTTTGCATGTCATGTTCTGAAATGCTTTGGTGCTTTGAATGCAAAGTGTTTTCCAGAATCTTGGCCAATTGAATACTTAATCTCTTGCTGTTTGGGTGAGGGTTAGGAGGTGTAGCCTTGGTGGAGGAAGCGTGTTACTGGGGGATATTATCAAGATGGCCTCACCCATTTCCAGTTCTTTCTTTCTCTGCTTCGTGTTTGCCATTGAAGATGTAGTCTTCTCCCTTGCTGCTCCAGCCACCATGCCTGTCACCTTTAGCCATGCTTTCTGTTCCACAGTCATGGACTCTGAACTATGAGTCCAAGTAAACTCTCTCTTTCTTAAGTTACCTTTGGTTATGGAGTTTTGTAAAAGCAACAAATATGGAGGCTTCTTTTTCCCATGACCTTTATCCGCAGTTCCTCCGTGTGAGCTCACTCTGGATACCAGGATGCTGTGTGAATAAGATGACCCTTTATCCTCAGTTCCATGGTGCGAGCTCACTCTGAATACCTGGTTGCTGTGTTAATACCACCCTCTTTATTTTTTATTCATTATTTTGATAGTGTGTAAGTGTACATGTATGTGTTTGTGTGTGTGCAGATCCACGGGCATGCATGTAGAGGCCAGAGAACACCTCACTGTTTTGTTCCTCAAGAGGCTGTACATGTCTTTTGAGGCAGGGTCACTCACTGGTCTAGAACTCACAGATATATCCAGTGGAACCCCAGGAATTTACCTGTTTTCACCTCCTCACATGGGTTAAAAGTGTGCACCACCACATCTGGCTTTCATGTGTAGATTCTGGGGCTTAAGCTCAGGTCGTCATGATCACAAACCAAACACTTGCCATTGGAGCCCCACTCCTCAGTCCCCACTTGCTATTATTTCCACATATTACTTCATGAAGCTGCCTGCCATGCTAACACAGGGGCGCAGGTCTAGCCTCTTTATCAGTCTAATTTGAGAGTATGTTTCTGAAGCAGAGGCAGAGATGATTCAATCCATGTCAGCCTAGATGAAGAACGTTAGGTCTCTGATACATCTTCCTGGACAGATGTCCTTGTAGCCAAGGTGGCTTTTTCTGAAGACTTTGCCAGTGTGAAGAATGAGTGCATACCTTCCACCTCACATTAGAAAAACCAGCCCCTCTCCTTAGCTCCTTATTGTCTCTCTCTTTGTTAACTCTTGACCGGACCAGTACTTTCTCTACCAGAATTAGCACAGCTTTCTTCTTTCTTTGCCTCACGAAACATTTCCCACAGGTTTTATGTTCTAGTGTGAGGGGGCGGATGATAGGCAAGCTCACAGGGAACAGATGAACGAAGTGGTCCTTGCGATGGAAAGACTTTCACACATGAGTTCATCTATTCAGATAACTTCTGCTGAGTATCAACTGTGAGGCTGCATGAGCCAGCGAGTGGACTTTTCACAGGTGGGGAAGATAGGAAGGGATGAAGGGAGTGGGAAGGGAGGAAAGAAGGAAGAAGGAAGAAAGGAAGGGTGAGGAAACGAAGTGAAGAAAAGACATGAGGAAAGGAAGGGATGGGGAGGAAGAGATGTAGAAAAGAAAGAAATAGGAAGGAAAAACAAGAAAGAAAGAAAGAAAGAAAGAAAGAAAGAAAGAAAGAGCAAATCAGGCTCCACAGAAAGTCTATGAATTCCCTGAAATTTTTATTTGTTATGCTCAAATTGGAAAAAAGTGAAATGATGGCCTTTCATTTTTCTCTCTCAAGATTTGTCATAGAAAAATCACTAAACTGAGCTGAATAACTGAGGATAACCACCCCTGCGCACGCAATGTCACTGGCACTTCATAATGGACTGAGGAATGGGAGGAATAGGCCCCAAGGGGATTGATAGATCACTTCAGGGGTTAGGTGAACTCTGAATTAAGATGGACCTCTATCAAAACCAGGAAGTGTTGGTGAGCCCAGGTCACTTGACAACAGGCTGTTGCCTCTCCCAGGTCCCGCCTTCATCTCTTTCCGCCTTTACACTAAAGCTTCCCAGTTTCACTGAAACTGAAACACTATCAAGAACAATTGGCCTCCCCAGAATGGTCAGGCTTTGTTAGTATTTTAGAAAAGGCTCTGAAAGAGGCCAAGGAAAGGGGCTGGAGTAATTTGCTCCTTTCTAACAGATCAAATACACATTCTGAACAGGGCTTCATGATAACCCACGATGAATGAGGAAACACAAGCAAACAGGCAAACAAGCAAGCAAACAAACTGTATACTAGCTGTAAGTCACTATGGGGTGGGAATAAAAGCACAAGAGGAAGGGACACAGTCCTCAATGTGGAAGACAATTCTATCTCAGGGAATAAGAAAAACCCCACACTCATGCTTTCTGTGATTGAATTGTAATCCTGTTAAACAGAAAAGACTCTTTGATGGTAACATTGTGAGGAACAGGTCCCTGAGTGATAGCAGTCCCATTGGGAGCTCCGAAGGTACTGAGGAACGTGGCCAGTCTAGGGAGTTGAAAGGCACTGGCCATCACAGTGACTTATGCAGTAGAAGGAAATTAATTCCAAAGACTTGGCTGCTCCCTAAAACTCAAGGATAGGAAGAAAACTCATGGGTAGAAGGAAATGGTCCCCAGACTGTATCACTCGTGGGGCTTACATGATAGCTTGCTCCTGATACATGCCATAACACTTCAGTCTCAAATTCATGAGGAGACATATATGTGTATGTCATTCTTCTGGCAATAGGTGGCATCATGAGTTGATCTCAGTTACAGCTATACATCCTTGGGAGAAAATCAGAGTAATCCAGCATTTGTTATATTGACCCTTCTTGGTTCCATCAGCTATAGCCAGTAGATAAAGTCAACAGGCTACTAGTTAATACTGGTAACTAACAGCTAACAAATATGAGCTGGCTATGTGATACAGGAACAAGACATTTGCATGGGGTATTTACATACATTTACATATAAGACATTTACCTACAAACTTCATATGGAGTAGTGGTGTTAATATCATCATTTTACACAGATGTTTAAGCTAAAGCTTAGAGAATTTGAGCTTCTTTCTTAGCGTCACAGGTATTGGCATTAAGGACTCAGTTTCAAAACCAGGTGATTGGTTCCAGGAATTTGCTCTTTTCCTTCTCGATGTATCAGTGCTATTCACAGGAGCCAAAGAACACAGGGTTACTGTGACTGTTGGCTTTCATCGTCAACTTGACACAGTCTAGACTCCCTTGGGAGAGAGACTCCATAAAGGATTGTCTAGATCAGGTTGGCCTGGGGGAGTATCTGTGGAGGACTGTCCAGGTTGTGTTCATTGATGTGGAATGATCCAGCCCACTAAGGGTGGCATCATTTCCTGGCTTGGGTCTTGGACCCTGTGAAGGTGGAGAATGTGGGCTGGGTAATAAGCCTGCACGTGTTCATTCCTCTCTGGTCTTGCCAGTGGTTGAGACTAGGTGCTTCAAGTTCCTTGTCACTTTGATGCCACTAAGACAATGGACTGTAACCTGGAATTGTGAACGGAGGAACCCCTTTCTCTGTTGAAGTTTCTTTTGTCAATGTGCTTGAGCACAGCCTCTGGAAAGGAGACTGATACTGATATGATTTGGGCATCCCAAAGGTCTCTTAGAAGATGTGTACACTGTACTCTGCCGTGATTACTGCTATCAGCTTGAATGGATTTAGAGTCACCTAGGAGACACATCTCTGAGTGTACCTTTGAGGACATTTCCAGAGAGGATTAACTGAAGGGGAAGAGCTGCCTGAATGTGGGAATCCCCATTTCATTTCCTGAATGAAAGAGAAAAAGAGAAAGACAGTTTCAGGCCTTCTCCCTTCTCTGAGTCTTGATGCATGAAGGTAAGAAGTTTAACTACCTCTCTCCTCCTCAGCATCTGCCTACCACTAAGCCTCCCTGCTATAATGGATGGATCCCCTCAAACCATGAGCCAGAATAATTTTCCCTCTCTTTTAAGTTGCTTTTGGGAAATATTCTGTCACAACTTTGAGAAGAGTAACTAATAAAATGGCTAACCCTTTAAAATAGAAAGAGTGTGTCATTGAGTCTACTTCTCCTACCTTTCCTGGAGCTGCTCTAAATCACCTCCCCTGAGAAAAAGGTGGAACTGCTCCTATAATCACAGGACTGCCAGTGCTGAGGACTTGAACTTTATTTCTTCTTTGCCATGAGAAAGGATGTAGATTAGGGGGTGTTTCCTCTGGGATGGAGTCCTAAAGAGGAGGTGGTGTGAATGCTTGTCAGGGGGGTTCAGAAACCTGTGGGCTAATTGGAGAGAACAAAGCTATCTATCTGGGTTGCCTTCAAAATAGTGTTGAGAAAAGATCCTAATGAATCTTGACAACCAGGTAACATGTAATGATCATATGATCAGCAGGCTAGAGATGAGAGACGGTGATGTTCCAAATGCCATCCCCCGAATAGTCTTTTGGGAGATGCCCTTCTGTGACCCTCACACAGACACATTGAAAAAGCTTCCTTTCCTTCCCTGGCCACCACCTCTCTGTTGTTTTCAAACTCGAAACCACTTTTGTTTTGTTTCTTTAAATGCTGATTGGGTTCACATAAAAGCGCTTGTATTAAGGTCAAGTCAATTCACTAATGGGATGACAGGTGTGAGGGGCTTCAGCTTTGAAATACCTCTGCCGGCGACATTTGCATTCCGTGAGACGTTCATGCTAATGTAGCGTTCACACTCAGAGGAGAAGTTTCAATTGCAAATTTTGAAGAGCTTGAAGCCTGTAGATAATATTTTAGGGGAAGGAATAGTGCTACCAGGATAGCACCAGCGTGGAATGTGAGGAAGTACGACAGTTCACATTTCCCAGATGCCCTGGCTGTCTTTAGCTGTTAGTTCGACACAGTCTGGAGTCACCTGAGAGGGGAACCTCGATTGAGGAATAACCTAGATGAGGCTCGCCAGTAAGCATGTCTGTTGGGATTGTCTTGGTTGGTTATTGATATGGGAGAGCCCAGTCTACTGTGGGCAGCACCATTCACTCAACGATGGTCCTGAAGTGTAGAAGGTCAGCTGGGCATGAGCCTCTGCGCTCACCGTCAATCAGTAAATCCTCCATTGTTTCCGTGGTACTTCTTGGCTGTGAGCGAATTCCCTGGTTGGAAATAACGCAGTTCTTGCCCTGACTCCCCTCAAGGATGAAGTGTAACCTGGAAATATAAGCTAAGTAAGCCTTTTCCTACTCTAAGGGGCTTTGGTCAGAAGGTTTTACCCCAAGAGAAGAAAGCGAGAATACCAGGCATCTGTTCTACTGGAGTTGAAGTCAGTGATGAAGGTTGGAACCGGAAGTGGACTCTATTCCTCTCTGTCAAGGAATAACAAACTCATGAGTGCATCTGGCTTTCTTGGAGGACTCACAGAAAGAAAACACTTGGCCAGTCTCTGAAACTGATTCAAGAGAGTTCCGACCAGAGCCAAGAATTTCTATTTCTAAAAGATTCCCAGATGCATATCTTGTCCAGAATAGGGCCAGGGAAGACCGAAGAAATGGTTCCATTCAAGTCTACCTTGGGGAACAAATGGTTGTGTCAGGGAAACTTAGAGGAGCATGGGTGATTCAAGGAGCCTTACTGTTGAGAATTCTACTCTAGCATGGCGTTACCGGAGCTCCCTCTACGAACTGTAGGCTCCTCCACTGGAGAGTATCTTTTCCCCAACAACTCTGAGGGGGTGGCAATCAGATTGTTGTAGGGGCTTGTCTATGGGGGTGAGAGTTGTCTCAACTGTCTTAACTGATGTAGGAAGACCCAGCCCACTAGGGGCAGTCCCATCCCTAGACAAGTGGTTTTGGTTCGTGTAAAAAAAAACCTAGCTAAGTATTAGGCAGTGAGGGAGCCAGCATATAGCATTCTTTCATGTTTTCTGCTTTAGCTCCTTCTTGGGTTCCCGCCCTGACTTCCGTTGATGACGGACTGTGATCCGGAACTGTACATCAAATAAATCATTTTCTCCCAGAAGCTGATTTCGGTTATGGCATTTGCCACAGTGGCAAAGGGAAGCTAGAACAACCTATGTGCCAACGTGAGTGTTAGGGAATGGGAAGTCATAACTGAAGATTCTTGCTGATGTTCTGAAGTCTGAATACTTCTCCACAGCCTTAAAAGGCTGATTTCTTGGGAGGCCACCATTGCAGTGAGAGGCAAGGAAGCAGGTGCACACGTTTCCCCCACTCTCCTGGCAACAGATTTGGCCCCCCAACTCTTCTGGTGCTACTTTGGAAGGAGAGAAATGTACAAGTTCCAGGCTGCTGCAGCTACTACTGAGAATAACATCCCGAGCCCACTGAGTAGAGCCAGCCAGCCAGTCACCTTCACTGATCCCACTGAGTAGAGCCAGCCAGCCAATCACCTTCCCAGATCCCACTGAGGAGAGCCAGCCAGCCAGCCAGTCACCTTCACAGATCCCACTGATAGAGCCAGCCAGCCAGTCACCTTCACTGATCCCACTGGGTAGAGCCAGCCAGTCACCTTCCCAGATCCCACTGAGTAGACAGCCAGCCAATCACCTTCCCAGATCCCACTGAGTAGAGCCAGCCAGCCAGTCACCTTCCCAGATCCCACTGAGTAGAGCCAGCCAGCCAGTCACCTTCACAGATCCCACTGAGTAGACAGCCAGCCAGCCAGCCAGTCACCTTCCCAGATCCCACTGAGTAGAGCCAGCCAGCCAGCCAGTCACCTTCCCAGATCCCACTGAGTAGAGCCAGCCAGCCAATCACCTTCCCAGATCCCACTGAGTAGACAGCCAGCCAGCCAGCCAGTCACCTTCCCAGATCCCACTGAGGAGAGCCAGCCAGCCAGTCACCTTCACAGATCCCACTGGGTAGAGCCAGCCAGCCAGTCACCTTCACTGATCCCACTGAGTAGACAGCCAGCCAGTCACCTTCACAGATCCCACTGGGTAGACAGCCAGCCAGTCACCTTCACTGATCCCACTGATAGAGCCAGCCAGCCAGTCACCTTCACAGATCCCACTGGGTAGACAGCCAGCCAGTCACCTTCACTGATCCCACTGAGGAGAGCCAGCCAGCCAATCACCTTCACTGATCCCACTGATAGAGCCAGCCAGCCAGTCACCTTCACAGATGATGTCCGCTCTCTCTGCTCCTTCACACCTGGCTGAAGGAATCAGATAAGCTCCCTGGGAAGAGGAGCACAGAACTAGGAATGCTCTGGATCATGGCAGGTGAACAAAAGCTGCTTTTGTTTCCTGGGATAGGCTGACTGCCAGCTGGTGGTGAATTTGTCAGTCAGCTGGCAGCAACGTTTCTCTGCTTCTTCTGTTTCCCTGAAGAAGAAACCGTTAGGACTTTTAGAGCTGTTCCAGAGCACACCGGGTTTTCACATGACATCAAGACTGGGTTCGTGTGAGGGGGCAGGCTCCCTACTCTGGCCAGAAGACACCGACAAGGGGTGGGGGGCTATCAGTCATGGCAGCTTGAAGGGGTCACATGCAAACAGGTGCACACTTGGGTAATGAGAGATTCTGAGCCTGGAATCTTTGGCTAGCCTTTTTGGGTTCTGATCTACCACATGTGATGTAGGCAGAATGGATTCTTCCAAATCGTGTCCTGTGTGGTTCAGATCCCCAGTCAGGTGGCCAACGGGTCTTTTATCTTATCCATGCTATCCTGCTTGCTCTGTGCCTACATGATTGCTGTCCTGCACACCTGGTGGAGTTCACAGTCAGGTCCTCTACCGTGGCAAAATCTTCCACACAGAATATCCAGGACCCAGATGCCTCCCAATAAGGAAAGTAGAAGGTTGGCTCTCAAATCTTCTGGTCTCTCATGAATCTATGCCCTAGCTTTGATTTATCTAAAACCAGAACAAAACATGCAGGTTCAAGTAATTTCTTGGGAAGAATAATAAATATGAGTTTTTAAAAGCAAAAAAAAAAAAAAGCGAGAAGATAGTGGCAGACTTCAGAAGAAAGGAAAGTTAATGCTGCAAGGGTGGACAGGTCTGTGGTGTCCGTGGAGAGGTCATGTCCCTCTGAAGACCTTCTGAGGAAAGTGTAGAGAGCCTGCCACAGCATCCCTCCAAAGAACGGGATCTGGACACTTGCCCACTACCCAGCCACCTCTGAGGAGCTCAGTTTGCCTGTAGTTCCTGTTTGTATCTGGTTCCTACCCCGCAAGCTTAGGTTGTATTCCAACAAAGCCTTCAAGTAGAGCTGAAAATAAGGGAAGGTGCTTAAGGCATGCTGTGTTCCAAATGCTGGCCACCGCCTGCTGCAGCTGTGTTCTGCACGGTGTCTTCTACATCCTGTGTTTGTGTGTTTCCTCTTCCAGCAATTAAAAACTTTGTCCTCCATCACATGTGATATTAAATAGTTGGTCCAGGACCCTGGAACAAGATGAAGAAGACCGATGAAGGTCTCCAAACTGCCTGTTCTCCAGCTACTGCTCTGTAAGAGCACTAGTGCCAGGCTATCGTGAACTCTCAGAAAACCAGTTCAGGTAGCTGAAATCCCGGCAGTGCTCCACACTGCATCTCAATTTCCTCGTTCAGAGAAGACAATGATAACCCTAATTCCCATTTCATCAGACTCACTGGAATTCTGAGTGCCAGTAAGCACGCAGCCTGCATAATAAACCAGAGATACTCCACACTCTCTAGCCGCACGTGCTCCTGATGAATCACAGACCTCTCGTCAAGACAGCTAACGGGGAAAGGGAGAAAACAGTTCTAACGCTTTCCAGGCCACCCCCAGTGCAAGCCTTCAGACACACTGGTAGTTCTTAGATTGGGACTTGCACAGTGTTTAAGTCTCTTCTTATTCCCCTACCAGTGTCTTTTCATGATGATGGTTTTATAAGAGTCCACAACAGCCTGGCTCTGTTGCTCTTCCTAGGGCAGACTAGCTTGAAAGCCAGCCCAAGAGGTTTGGAACAGATATGCCAAGCCACAGGAAGCTTCCAAGGTTAGCCAAGAAAGGGGGTTGGTGATTGAAGCCTTTGTTCTCCCAGATTTTGGAAGGCAGTTCCAGTGGCTGCCTGGCTACAGAAAAGGTTGGTGGCAAGGAGACTCTGAAATGAGGGTGACAAGCTAGGAAGCTGTTGTAATAGGACATGGCTGGGATGGTGATGGGGGTAGAATCCAATCGATCCAGATAAGCATTCCAACCTCCAGGCAGCCTCCTCTAGATATCAAAATTGCCAGAAATGCCAGGATGTCGTGTATACGTGTAGAAAGTGTTCTCTGAGAAGTTGCTACGTGTCGTGGAATTATCTAGTGCCGTAATAGGAAGAAGCTAGGAACATCTAAAGGGGTGGCATTCAGAAGTTGGGATGTCTATGAGATTAGCCAGGGATGGTAATTATGTTAGCCAAATGTTTTAACGTCCCATTTGACACTGTGAGAATGTGGAACATGGATCTCTGCAGTTGTAGTCCATCTAATTCACGACAGTGTGGCGGCTGATCTTGGTTATCAATTTGGCAGTCCTGGATAAATGGAGCCTCCACCAAAGAACCACCTTCACCAAATCTGCATGTCTGTGGGACGTTTTCCTGACTGGTTCAGGAGGGTCCAGCCCAGTGGTCAGTACTATCCCAGGGCATGGGCCTCATCTTTATAAGAAAGGTGGCTGAATATACAGCTTGGCACAAAGCCGTGAACAGCGTTCCTCCACGGTCTCTGCCTCTGACTCCCATAGTGATGGATTATTACTTAGAAAAATGAGCTGAAATAAACCCTTTCCTTCCCACATTGAGTATCTAGGACTAGAGCCAACTGTTAAATCCTTAGGAAATTTTAAGTTGGTTGACATCATCAAAGTGCAGGTATTTATACCATTGAAGTAGGTAAACGGTCCAACTGGGGCTCCATCTCCCCGAAAGCTAGTTGTTAAGTATATGCAGTGGGATCTGGCTGTTACCGTGACAAATGAGAACATGCCAGTCCAGGCTAAAGTGGCCACCTGCTGCTCAGTTTCAACCTCCCCATGGGGTCATGAGCTCACCATTTCCAGATATTCTAACATTTCCAGCATCAAATGGCTTCATTTTTAACATGATGTAATGGAGACCAACATGGCAGGGTGGTATGTTTGTGGAACAGTGTGGAAAACTGCAGAGTCAGAGGGCGTTGGGGAAATAGCTACCAAAGTTAAACCACATATCATTAAGATATTTCTCTACTTTCCTTCCACTTTTCTAAGATAATATTTCTCAACCTGTTGGTCATGACCTCTTTGAGGGTCACACATCAGATATCCTACATAGCAGATATTTACATTAGGGTTCACAACAGTAGCAAAATTACAGTTATGAAGCAGCAGTGAAAATTATTTTATGGCTGGTGTCACCACAGCATGAGGAACTGTATTAAAGGGTCCCAGCATTAGGAAGGTTGAGAACCATTGTCTAAGAGAACTGACAAAATATTTCCTATGCCTGATGAAAACACCAGAGGCTGTGCACTCTCCACTCTCAGCATAGAACATCTGCCTATCATTTCTTGGAGCCAAGAATCTGGTAAAGTTGGGAATGACCAAGGAGCCAAGGGAAACATGTCTTACTCCAACATGAGCTAATCTCAGAAAAAGCAAAGCATGGTACACAAGGCAGCAATATGAGCAAAGAGGAGCTTGCTGTGTTTGGGGGCTCATCGTGGTTCTGGGAGCACCCTACATTCAGGAATAATTGCCAGAAACCAGCTGACCTGTTTGAACATGCCTGGAAGGGGGAGTGAGGATTGAGGAAAGAAATAGACAAGAGACTGAAGATCGAGTTAGAAGGGCTTCCAGTGAGTAGTGTCCACCCCAAGTTTATTCCCCATAGTCCTTAAGTACCCCAAACAAAGGGGGAGGGTGTTGGGGGAGGCCGCTTGTTCGTTCCCAGCTGCCCAGATTCAAAATAATCACTCAGAAACTATATTATTTGTTGGGTACTAATCTGTAGTAGTTGGGGGAGGCTGTTAGTTCATTCCTGGCTGCTCAGCCATGAAATAATCACTGAGAAATTATATTTTTTGCAATACTGTTTGGCCAAAGCTTAAACGTATTATTAGCTAGCTCTAACATCTAGAATTAACCCATTTTCATTATTTTATATTTTACCGGAAGGTTTGTGACCTACTTGATGGAGGAAGGTCATTGGTTAAATAAAAAGAAACTGCTTGGTTCTCATTGGTTAGAAGATAGGTGGGAGGAGTAAACAGAACAGAACGCTGGGAGGAAGAGGAAGTGAGCTCAGACTCCACAGCTCTCCTCTCGGGAGCAGATGCCTGGGAGAGACGCCATGCCCCGCTCCTGGGCAGAGGCACGTGATGAAGCAGGCCCCCGGGTTGGACATGCTGAATCTTTCCCGGTAAGACCGGTGCTCACAGATTATTGGAGATGGGTTGATCGGGATGTGAGTGAGAATTAGCCTGTAAGGGCTAGAGCTAAAGGGCCAAGCAGTGTTTAAATGAATACAGTTTGTGTGTTGTTATTTCGGAGCATAAGCTAGCCAGGCTGCCGGGGTGCTGGGGATGCAGCCCCGCTGCTCATTTTACTACACCTACTGGCAAGGTTCCAGCTGGCAGCACGCGTCTTTCCCCTCTGGTGGCTACATGGCATCACTGACTCTGCCTACTCTCTCTATATAGATAGCTCTTCCAGCCTGGCTATATTCTGTTAAGCCATTGGCTAAAAACAGCCTCTTTATTAACCAATAAAAGCAACACATATACAGAAGCACCTCCCACACCAGGAAGGCAAAAGACTTCCTTACCATGATACAAGGAACAAGCAAGCATAATTACCTTCTTACATCTCAAAACACCTAGCAACCACGCCCTAAGTCAAACACCCTGTTGTCTGGCCTTTGAGGAGCAAGAATAGGCTTGAACTCTCTGACTTTCAGTCAAGATGGAATGGATTCAAAACTCCGGGCTCCCACAGATAATGAAGCATTTTATTTCATTTTTTAAAAAAGGTTTCTTTATTTTTATTTTATGTGTATGAATGTTTTTGCATGTGTATATTATATGTGCACCATTTGTATGCAGTACCTGTGTATGCCAGAAGAGGGCATTAGAGCTCCTGGAATTGGAGTTACAGATGGTTATGAGCCACTATGTGGGTACTGGGAACTGAGCCTGCGTCCTCTGCAAGAAAATAAGTTTTCCTCACTGATGAGTCATCTCCCCAGCCCCTGCAATCCTTCTGAATTTAATCCTTGAGAGGCAGTTTTGAACAGCTGACATTGTCTCAATGTCATGTGACCAGATTGTGGCCATCTTTGTATACTATCCCCCCCCCTTCTAGGTAACTCACAAACAAATCATAAAGGACTCTGAGTTTAGCTCATCTCCTAAGAATAGTGGAATACTCTTCAACAGATCAATCTATCTATCTATCTATCTATCTATCTATCTATCTATCTATTATATATATGTCTATAATATGTATATATTAAAAAACCAAAACAACAATATTAAATACTTCTCCAAGAGGGTTGGAAGATGGTTCAATCAATGAAGTGCTTGCAATGTATGTATTAGGGTCTGAGTCCTATCCCAACCATGAGGTAAAAAGCTGGGTGGGTATAGTGACATACACTTGTAATCCCAGCACAGGGGAGGCAGGTGGATCCATGGGACTCTCTGACCAGATAGCTTGGCCTAATCAGTGATTACAAGGCTAATGGGAAACCCTGTCTCAAAGACTAAAGGGGAATGGCTCCTGAGGAATGATACTCAAAGTTGACTTCTAACTACCATATATGTACACACAAATGTGTGTGTGTATGTGTGCATATGCACACAAAGTTCTGGAGAGAAAATAGAAATAAAATAAAAATCTAACTTTGCATTATAAACCTAAGAACTTTGAAAAAAACTGTTAATTTTAAATTAATTGCAAAAGTTGTGGTATATAGAACTTTGACCTCATCTATGCAGTGACTGGTTAAATTCTCTGTACTTGGAAAACGTAAGCTTTTATGTTCTGTGACCTTGTTGGGTCCCTGCTTGGCTTTATCCTGAAGGCAGTTTTATGCCTATCCCTTGACCTTCATTAACCTTAGAAATAGACACACCCAGTAGAAAGTAGAAATGGTCTCTATATTTAAAGTTACTATCTACCCTCTTGGCTATTCACGCAGGAACTCAAAGTTTTCAGTACTCTCTGGGATGTGTTTACTGGCTCATAAACCACCACTCATGCCTTAATGTCTAATTGCTTTTTAAACTATTATACATTTTGTTTATCCCAAAACCCGCTTGACCTACAAGGCCATCAAAGGACACATGTTTCCCTGCGACAGTGGCCACGGACAAGCTCTTTTTACACTCCATGAAGTCACGTCTTCGAGAAGGCTGCAGCAGTGGAAGAGATGGCTCAGGGGACAAGGACTGGGGTTTAGCTCCCAGCACCCAGGGGTAGAGGGCACAATAGCCTGTGTCTCAACTCTAGGGGATACAGCGCCCTCTTCTGGCCACCACAGACCATGCATGTTCACTTTCCAGGAAGAAAGTCTTCAAGGGCTGACCTCTGCCAGCTTCTAGAACTCTTGGTGTTGACTGCAGTGGACAGCGGCCACAAACTGGTATGAACAGCAAACAGGTGGTGCCTTCCAGTGTTCTGGATCTCATGTAGACACGCAGTCCAAACTTCTCCCCAAGCACCATCGTTCTCTGGGGGCCTAGCACACTGAGATAACAAGATCTTCAAATAAGTCACCTCCTGTGAGAGTCTTGGGAGTTGAGGTTCCTGGACCAACTGGTACTGTATCTGGTACTATAGCTTTCACACAAACCCAAACATCTGCATTCCCCAGCCCTTGACAATGATCTGTGTCCCAACCCCTGGTCTGGGATGTCTGAGATATTTGCGCATAAAAGCTTGACAGATTCGGGGGATTCTTCTCACTAGGGCCTGAGTTTTCTCTTCTTTGATCCCTTACAGCAATGGTTCTCAACCTGTTGGGTCATGACCCCTTTGGGGCCTGCACATCAGATAGCCTGCATATCAGAAACTTACATTATGACTCCTGACAGTAGCAAAATTAGAGTTCTGAAGTAGCAATGAAACAATTGTATATTTGGGGATCAGCATAGCACGTGGAACTGAAGTAAAGGGTCACAGCAGCAGGAAGGCTGAGAGGCACGGCCTTAGAGCCTATCCTGGGTCAGCAGCAAAAGCCGCTGGCTGTCTTGATGGTTTCGCAGCTCGGCCCACCTATGGTTCACTTGCCCTTTCCTCTGGCTGTCAAGCATTTGTCCCCTCTGTCCCTGCTGTAGCTCACGGTGCTGTTCCCTCTGCTGTCACTGCTATGCCACTGTCTGGGCTGCTTCTGTTTTAGTATCTCAGTCCCCTCTGCTAAAAGTAGACAGGAAAAGGCTACTTCTGGGGAGCCTTCCATTGGGTCTAACAGGAATATGTCTCTCTGTGGCTTACCAAGCAGGCTGACAAGCCTGCTTTTACAGTCAGAGAATTGGTGTTTGCCCCAATCACAGCCAAATGTCTATGCGGCTTTTGGTTTAGTTCCCCCCCTCCTAAGATCACAACTTTAGTAACCTTAAGCAAGGAACTGAATGACCTTGAGTGTCGTTCCTTTCCCTTAAGTGACTTTGAATTATATAGGATGCCTGTAAAAAGGTGTTTACACAAATTGATGTGGTTGCCTTAGAAACAGGTAAGAGGAGTTTTGCAAACTTGAACATCATGAGCTCATGTTATGAACTATCGTATCTGAAGTTTCTGCCCAAGACAAATGTAAGTCTATCTTCTAATCCAACATATACACTAGTGCTCATAATGGCTGCATTTACAATAGCACAAAAATAAAGACATTTCAGTCTTCACTGTTATCAAATAGCCATGTAGTAGAATATACCTCAGCAATGACAATGGGCAAGCATTGCTGATATATACTGTACCAGACTTTTTCTTTTGGTCACCAGTTGGCTTCCAAATTACAACACGGACACTTATTACTAATTTTGAATGCTTGGCCTAGCTTAGGATCCTTTCTGGCTTTCTCTTTTAATTTAAATTTCTCTGTTTCTCTTTATCTACCTTTTGCCTCTGGGTTTGCTCCTTTTCATTCCTTCTGCATGTCTTACTTTCACAGCTTCTTATATCTGTTTGTCTGACGGTGTCCCAGTTTCTTACCCTGGGCATGTCCTCCTCTTTTCCCTCATTCTCTTCTCCTTCATCTCCCATTCCTCCTGAGCCTAGATTTCTCTTCCTGTTTACTCTCCCTGCCTTCAAGGTCAGCCTATCCCTTCTCTGCCTAGCTATTGGCTCTTCGGCTCCTTATTAAACCAATCAGGTGCCTTAGGCACGGTGAAACAGATGCAACACATCTTTTCATGATTAAAGAAATGCAACATAAACAAAGGGAGCACACCTTTACACACTTAAAGTCATGTTCTTTAGCATAAACAAAGGGAACATACCCTTACACACTTAAAGTCATGTTCTTTAGCATAAACAAAGGGAGCACACCCTTACACACTTAAAGTCATGTTCTTTAGCATAAACAAAGGGAGTACACCTTTAGTCATGTTCTGCAGCATAAACCAATGTAGCACATCTTTAAACAGTTAAATATTCCACAACAACACACAGCAACTCCAATCTTAAAAATAAAGTGAGTCAAGATGAATGTAAACGCCTGCACAGCTCTCCTGACTCCCAGGCAGTTGCCAGGGGAGGAGCTGCCTGGGTGTTTGGGGTGCAATGTTGATTGCAAATAGGCCTGAGCGAGCTTTGGGGAGTGATGGGATATTACAAGATGGAACTGCCCAGATGGCTAGGAAATGGTACAAATTCAGGATTTCATTTGTAGTGTGTATGTACAAAAGGAGAATTTTTACAGCCTATGTGTTGGTTATACCCCAGTTCGCTGTAATAAGAAGAGGTGTGGGGAGATGGAACAGAGGAAAGAATGGGAAGGGAGAAGAAGAAAGAGAAAGGCACAGAGAACTTAATTATTCTGACCTCTCTCTCTCTCTGTGCGTGTGTGTGTGTGTGTGTGTGTGTGTGTGTGTGTGTGTGTGTGTTGGCGTGGCAGAGCATTGTGGCAGAGCATCTGTAATCTCAGCAGTTAGGAAAGGGAAGTGGGATGAACAAAGACCTAGCTGGGGCTATACAGTGAGTTTGAGTTGAATCTGATCTTGATGGAGGAAGGTCATTGGCTAATAAAGGAACTGCCTTGGCCCATTTCATTAGTTAGAGGATAGGTGGGAGGAGTAAACAGAACAGAATGCTGGGAGGAAGAGGAAGTGAGTCTCAGTCTCGACAGCTCTCCTCTTGGGAGCAGACGCCTGAGAGAGACGCTATGCCCCGCTCCCGGGATGAAGCTCTGACCCAGGATGGACATAGGCTAGAATCTTCCTGGTAAGCGCACCTTGGGGTGCCATACACAGATGATTAGAAATGGGCTAAATTAATATGTGAGAATTAGCCTAGAAGAGAATGGGCCAAGCAGTGTTTAAATGAATACAGTTTATGTGTTGTTATTTCGGGGCATAAGCTAGCCAAGCAGGCGGCTGGGGAGTTGGGGACGGAGCCCCGCCGCTCTTATTACTACATGATCTTTTTTCCACATGTATGTTATGTAGTGTATGAAAAGAACTGAGTTGAAAAGAATCTGATCTTTTTTCCACATGTATGTTATATAGTGTATGTGCATGGATGCATTATGCATGTGTGTGTGTGAGAGTGCATGGACCATCGTGGGGCAGTCCACATGCATCTATCAAGGACCAATGTGGATATCGGGTGTCTCACTTCCCACCTTATTTGATGAGGCAGGGTCTCTCAACAGAACCCAGAGCTGGCAGATAGGGGCCAGTCCTGCTCGCCAGTCAGGGATATGTGGCTTCCTTCTGTGATGTGCTGTGATAATAGATGGGCCACCATGCTCACCTGGCTTGGCTTCTATCTGGGTCCTGTAGATTTGAACTCTGGTCCATAGGCTTGAGCTGCCAGTGCCTTCCCAACTCTGCCATCTCCCCAGCACTGAGAGACGGATGAAGAGGGAGTCGGAAAACAGGGTAAGGGATGCTGGCATAGGGATGTCCTGGGAGTGTCGTGAGGAGGGTAAGGGATGCTACCATAGGCATGTCCTGGGAGTATCATGCGGAGGGTAAGGGATGCTGGCATAGGGATGTCCTGGGAGCGTCGTGAGGAGGGTAAGGGATGCTGCTATATAGATGTCCTGGGAGTGTCGTGAGGAGAATATGCAGTGAGCACACAGTCTGAGTCAGGCAGGGATAGCTGTGTTTTATTGTTAATACTATAACCATATTTCTGTTGTAGCCTAGCAGGAATCCCTCCCACTTATTTTCAAATTCTTGTTTATTTACTTTTAGAACAATAGTCTCCTTGCCTCTCCTTTTAAAGTACTTAATAAGAAGACATTTTGGGATCTCATGTATAAGGCAATTCATCCACTGACTTTCTTTTTTACACTATTCTGTTTCCGGTTTATCTCTCCATGTGACTTCATTCGAGTGTATTTAATTCAGGAAAAGCATTTTTCTTCTAGAGACAGGTTGCAAAACATGGTGGTTTGCAGTAAGGACAGAAAGCTCTACAACAGGCATTACATTCTGATAAAATTCATATTATTTTTGAGAAATTGAATGCAGCATGCTGGAGCAAATATCTTGAAAAGCCAATATATATGTTTCCTCTCTATCTGCTTGACACCGGACACTGAAGAATCTCACTTTAATGGCCTTGTGGTTTTTGAAAGGCAAATGCATCTGCCGGTGTGCTCTTTTTTGGCTTAGCTAAAAATTACTGCTAAGTTTGCACACCAAAAAGCAGATTCCTAAATTATACTAGGGTTCGGGGCACATGTGGTAGAAACTGATCTGAACTGATTTAAGTCGTCAGAGCAGGGCTTCACACAAACAAAAGGACATGTAGAAATGAATGGAAAATTCCAAGAGTTTTAAATCAATGCATGCTGGGCAATCAGTGTCCCTTATCGCTACCCAAAATGACCTGCTTAAAGGAAATTGAAGAGTGTTATAGTAGAAACAGCCACGCAATCCCCGCTCTCCCAGTAGCGATCACCTTCAGATTTAGGCACTTAATTTAAGAGTGCCAATAATTTTAAATTGCTATGTGCGGCCAACAGTGACAGCCGGCTTCCAGAGCATGCCAGTATTTCCAGAACTCATCTTTGTGCGGTCTAGGGTACTTCCATGCAAAAGGTTCACAGAGACCAGCTTGAAGCGCATTTCCAAATTAACAAGGGGGAATGAAAAGCGACAAGGCAACATATCTCAGGCTGGTTTTCTCTCTCTTTCTCCCTAGCCAAAAGAATCAGAGTCTATTCGCTCATCTTTCCTTTGTATGGAAAGCTGTGGGGCTTTTGAAAGAGATAAAAATAAGTCTGTCTTTTTAAGTATGGAACCCCCAGGTAAAGCCACACTCAGGCAGTAAAATAGCTCCTTGCTGTCACAAGCAGGGAGGCCCAGGAGCAAGACAGATTGTATTAACAGGACCTCTGAAAATCCCTAGAATTCTAAGCACCAGCAGAGGCCTCTGAAACCCGGCCTGGGGGTAAAAGTCAGAGGATGCAAATTGGGGGACAAGAGGCTGAGGCTGTGCAGGGATTGGGTGCAGACACTTGCCTTTTCTGCAATCATTTCTGGGGGAGACCTTTGCTCAAACACCTGCTGAGTTCCCTAACCTGGCCTCATTTGGCCCTGCCTGTGACGGCCCCACCTTAGATGGCTCTGCCCTCTGAGGCTCTGCTCACCTGGTCCCTTCTTGTGTGCGTGTGCTCATATATGTATGCTTGAGTGTAATGACTTAGGTTGATGTTATGATGTCTTCCTCATGTGTTCTCTGCTGGGGGAACTCCTTCAGCCAATGGCCTTGGAGATGCTGGACCACTTTGGGTGTGGCCTTGGGTGCCATAAAAACAGATGTAGAAATATGTTCTCTCTCTCTCTCTCTCTCTCTCTCTCTCTCTCTCTCTCTCTCCCTTTCTCTATGGCTGGACGTGGTTCCTGTTCCCCGCTCATGCAGAGGACTATGATCTGTGAGTCCACCCCTAAATAAAAAACCCTTTATTATACTCCGTTATGAGCTAGTGTGGGACTGCACTATTGTGATCCTCTACAGTGCACCACATTAAAAAACATTGGGACAGGACATCTCCCTGGACAGAGATGACCTTGTGCTGAGGCTCCTGACCCCACCTGTCCCATGCTGGAATCATAGGCATGAACTATTACACCTCAACTTTTTACCTGGGTTCTAGGGATCCAAACCCTGCTCCTCATGCTGGCAAGCAAGTCCTTGACCCCCTGAGCTGTCTTCTTAGCCTTGTTCCTCCACTTTCTAACAAGATTGGATAATTTTTCACCTATAATTGGATTCACAGTCAACTGCCTTCTCTGACCTCTTCATTAAAATCAAGAGGATTTTTAAAATGAGTTTAATACATTTTTGTACAATAACTATAACTGTTAGATGCACAACTTAATAATGTGTGTGTTCATATGACTGTCACTAGAGAGTGCAATAATATTTATTGCCCAGGAAGATGCCTCCATGCCGTTCTGGGGTTAGTTTCTCTGACTCTGTCCTGGGTAACCTCTGGTCTGTTTCTGCCTTTGTAGATTTGCTATGTTGGATTCTTTGTCAAATGAAATAATAATGCCAAGGACTATGGTGGCTAACTTGATACCTGGGAAGAGTCGATTGAAAAATTGCCTCCCTCAGATTGGCCTGCGGGAAACCTCTGAATCATTTTCTTGATTGCTAATTGGGCAGGTCTAAGAAAGCTTGCCTTGGAAAGCAAACCAGTAGGCGTGGTTTCCCCGTGGCCTCTGCTTCAATTACCACCTCTGGGTTCCTGCTTGAGTGCCTGCCCTGGCTTCTCTCAATGATGAACTGTGATGTGGAAATATAAGCCAAGTAAAGTTTTCTTCTCCCAAGGAGTTCTTAGCTAGCGTTCTATCACAGAAACAAAAGGCAGTGTGGCTCAGTAACCTTCACTTGTCAGGCTGCCTTGAGTTGAATAGAAACCAAGGATTTCCCAGCAGCCCTTAGGGCAAAGAACAGAGGCTGCCTACCACAGGGGCCTGTGGAAGAGCTGGAGGTAGCTTCCACAGGTCTGAATTTCTTTTGAATTTTATATGTAGGTTATTTTTTTAATTAAAAAATCCATTTTATATACATAATTGTTCAAGCTATAAAAATCATATTTTATTTTTGCCATTTTAATCTATAGGCATGTATTTTTGCCTATATGTATGTATGTATATATGTATAGGTATGCCTGTATGTATGCCATATGTGTGTCTATGGAGTCCAGGTTGGGGTGTCAGTTCCCTTGGGGCTGGAGTTACAGGTGATTGGGTGCTGGGAACAGAACTCAGGCTCTAAAGAGCACTGTGTCTCCTAACTGCAGAGACATTTCTCTGACCCATCTAAAAGCCCATTTTAAATGTGGTTAGCATCCAATTGATGTGGGAAGGTCATTTGTCAATCTTTTGTTTCATTGGTTAATCAATAAAGAAAACTGCTTAGTCTGATAGGTCAGAAAATTAGGTAGGTGGAGTAGACAGAACAGAATGCTGGGAAGAAGGGAAGTGAGCCAGATGCCATGCCTCTCCTCTCTGGAGAACAAGCAGACTCTAACAAACTTGGATTTTGCAGTTTTAGTCCAAGCAAGGGCTGAAAAACAGCTGCAAGCCTTACTTGCTTATGGACAAATTTGCATATGGAGTCTTTATCTTGGCATATGCATGTTTTCCTTAAATATTTGCATTATGGTTAGTGTTATAATTAGGCTATAATTATTGACCTTATTGTAGGTGTCACACATGAGGTAAATATGCAAGGTATTAAACATTTAATTGTAATGAGAGGGAGAAGTATTAGAAGTAGAGAGAAATGTTGGTATCTTCATTTTGCCAATAAAGAGACTGGCTCCTGAGTGGTATTTGGTAAGAACTTCTGAATGCCTACAAAGCCCATAAAGTGGGTAGGACATTTGGAATCATTGCTATACCAATGCCCCGACTCAGCAGTTTATCTACAGTTAAAATAAAAATGATACCCAAATAAAAGATGGAAATTGAATTTAGTGTGTCTTCAAAGTGGGTATGTGTGGTAATAAGGGACGGCAGGGCTGCGTCCCCCACACCCGGCCGCCCACATGGCTAGCTTATGCCCCGAAATAATTACACGGACACTGTATTCTTTTAATCACTGCTTGGCCCTTTAGCCCTAGCCCTTACAGGCTAATTCTCACATCCCGATCAACCCATCTCTAATAATCTGTGAGAACCGGTCTTACCGGGAAGATTCTATCCTAGTCCATCCTGGGTCCGAGCTTCATCACGTGTGTCTGCCAGGGAGCAGGGCATGGCGTCTCTCTGAGGCATCTGCTCCCGAGAGCAGAGCGGTGGAGTCTCTGAGCTCACTTCCTCTTCCTCCCAGCATTTTGTTCTGTTTACTCCTCCCACCTATCCTCTAACCAATAAAATGGGCCAGGGCAGTGCCTTTATTAGCCAATGACCTTCCTCCATCATTTCCCCTTTTTCGGTTTAAACAAAAAAAAAAGGCTTTAACTTTAACATAGCAAAATTACATATAACAAAACAGTTATCAAGTAAAAGTTACAATAATCTTTATCATAACTAAGGAAAACTATAACTATAACTAACTATTCTTAACTCCATCAAAGACTCCAGAAAGATATATTACCTAAGTAAACAAGAACTAAGAAACTTCAAACTCTAGAAATGACAAAGACATCTCGCTGCCTGGACAGTCACCCAAAGTTCTTTTGTACCGTTGGGGCATCCATCTTCAGCCTTCAGGCCCATGGTATCCAGCAGACATTTCCATAAAGCAGGAAAATTCAAAGTCAGTTCAGTCACTATCTGTTGTGTCCTGCAGAATGTCTCGCAGACTCTTTCATGAATCAGGAACCCCGAAAGATCATCTCACCTTAGGCAAGTTCAGTAGTCCTCTCTCTGTGGGTTCTCTGTGTCCAGTTTATGCAATAGTCCAGGCAAGAGCAGTTTCTTGCCCAAGTGGCTATCAAACTCCATAAGGATCCTCTTCGATGCCCATCTTCCTCTTGAAGTACATTGTTGCTGCCAGGAGCAGAGTGTCTCATTGTCATGAAAAGTCCTAAGTTATTAAAATATTAAATGTCCTATTCTGTAATCTTTGAAAGACATGAAGAATGTCTATCTAAAATATATCTCTATATATCTAGAAAATCTAACTAACATGACTACAAGCTTTACTATTATCGATGATTATCCATTAACAACCTATATTTCTTAATTATACATTACATTTTTTAATGAACTACACAATCACAATACCTTAATCAAAATCAGAAACACTTATACATATAACAAAATTGACCTTAAATCTCTATCAATAAAGCAAAATCTATACTAATGTAAATTATTCATATCTATATCATATCCCCCTTTAAATGTAAAAGAACGTTTATAAACATTTTTTGGGAATATGGGCGTAGTTATTTCTCTCCAAACTGCTTCCTGCTGAATGGGGGCGTCGTTAATTAGGTCTTTCATGGTATAACCTGTGTGCTAGTTTCATCTCAGTTGGCAGTTGAGCGAAGCAATTTTTTGAAGACATTCACACCAACCCTTCAGGAGGGCGTGGTCCATCATACCAAATCGGAATAGAAGAAATGAACAGCGTCTCATCCTCTGTGAAAACAAAATAAGAAACTCCTTTCCAAAGTATCATATCCTTAGATCCAAATTCAAGATATCTATGTTGGATTAGTTCAGCAGCATTTATAAACAAATATCTTTTAGCATCTGTTGCTCCTTCCTCAGCATTTAAATAATTCAAAGAGAGCATAATAGCATACAGTATCAAGATTCTCTGTGTATTTTCCATCTTTGTACAGCTTTGTTTTAACCTCTATTTCGTTTATTTTTACTTTTAACTTTTTGCTTTTTGAGACAGGTTCTCTGTATCTTTGACCTGAAGTAACTCTGTAAACCAGGCTTTGAACTCTCAGAGATCTGCCCGTCTCTGCCTCCCAGGCATTCAGGATTAAAGGTGTACACTACTACACCTTGAACTCACAGAGATCTGTTTGTCTCTGCCTTCTAGGCACTGGGATTAAAGGCGTGTGCTACCACACACAACAACTCTCTTCCTTTTTTTGTTTTTTACTTTAAGAACTTCAACTTTTAGTCTGCGTATATTTTTAACACACTGTAAACCATTTAAAAATTTTCTTTGTCTTTGAATCTCTCTTTACTGTATCTCTCTCTGTTTTTCTGACCACATCAGTCTTTAATTTACCAAGCAATATCAGTAGGACTAAAGGCGTGGCTTTGCCAGCTAGATCCAGTCCATTTCTTAGCTTTCCAGCCTCATGGCGGATATACAGGCTGTAGCCATGTTTACTGCAACAACTGTATGGCATTTCAAGGTCCCTGCCAGCAAGTGAGCTACGACAGACAACACTCAAGTCCTCTCTCAGTAGCCGGCCCTCCTGCCTCAAACAGTCAGAGTTTGCCCTGGCAGGATGGCCCAGAAAGCCGGCATTTTTAAACGGCGCAGCTTTTTTCCTGCTACGGCTGAAAACCGAAAAGCATGCGTTCAGCTTTTCGTCAACACCATTTAAGTGTTTCGTGGCAGGACCTCTTAATGAGCTGCAGGCTTTGCAGCTAAAGCTGAGTCAGGAAGCCTCTCTTAGATGAAAGCGCATGCTTGCCTCTAGCAAGCAGAGTAGAACCGAGAAATTGCTGCTACCAAGAAACCAGGCACAATGCTTTCATTTTGTTCTAGAATTACTTCCCAAGCTGTCTCAGGCTTTATGTGAAAGCAGTTGTCCACGTGGGCGCCATATGTGGTAATAAGGGGCGGCAGGGCTGCGTCCCCCACACCCGGCCGCCCACATGGCTAGCTTATGCCCCGAAATAATTACACGGACACTGTATTCTTTTAATCACTGCTTGGCCCTTTAGCCCTAGCCCTTACAGGCTAATTCTCACATCCCGATCAACCCATCTCTAATAATCTGTGAGAACCGGTCTTACCGGGAAGATTCTATCCTAGTCCATCCTGGGTCCGAGCTTCATCACGTGTGTCTGCCAGGGAGCAGGGCATGGCGTCTCTCTGAGGCATCTGCTCCCGAGAGCAGAGCGGTGGAGTCTCTGAGCTCACTTCCTCTTCCTCCCAGCATTTTGTTCTGTTTACTCCTCCCACCTATCCTCTAACCAATAAAATGGGCCAGGGCAGTGCCTTTATTAGCCAATGACCTTCCTCCATCAGGTATGGGTGTGTGTATATATGTGTGCAAGCTCAAACAAGGGTGTCCATGCTTGCCCAAGTGTGTTCATATGTCAGGGCATAGATTCACCTTTAGTGTCAAACTTGAGTCTGTGCACATTCTCTTCTGAGCCAGCGTCTCTCGTTGGGACATACAGGATGCCCTGGACAGGCAATGCCCTGGACAGGCAAAGCTGGCTGGCCAGCCCGCTAATCCCATGGGTTCTTCCATCTGTGCTCCCAGCACCGAGATAACAAGTGTGCACCCAGGCAGGAATTTGTCTATGGGGGTACTGGTGATTAACTGAGCTACCTTCCCAGCCCCCAGGGCCTCTTCATTTTGTTAAATGAGACACTTTAACTAAAAATTTCCAGGGGTGCTGCCTGTGTTTATTTTCTCTTCCCCTCTACCAACTCCACTAATCCCCCAAGTTCACTCCCTTCTCTTCTTCAATTTCATCTGCATGGCTGGGGACCCAGAAAGATTCTATTTTTAGAAAGTCACATCTCTGCATACTACAATGGGCTTTGATCTTACAGAGAAAAGAGTTCCAGAAGGGAAATGGGTGAATGGTGGCCACTGGAGCTGGGTACCAGATCTCCCCACCTCTGTAGCTAATGTGGAATTCAGAGAAAGCAAGAGAGGTACTAGGTGACTCTTGTTCAGAAGGCTGCTAATCTGTTGCAGACAAGTATCCCAAAAATAGAGTGTGGCTGCCATGGGATGCAAGGATGAGGGCACAGCTTGTCCTTGAATCTGGGGAAGGATCCAGTTTCTCCTGGAAACGGAACATCTTGGTGCATCCTGTGCCCCCATCAGCGCCTTCTTTCCCCATGAAGGGAGGGCGACTTTCCATTTGGAACAATGCTAATGGAGTCATTCAGGTCAGTGTCTTGGAGATAAAATCTGTCACCTTCTGTAGGTTCATTATTTCTACCTTCGGGCTGCAAGGAGCCTCTAACACTGGAGGATAAGGTTGAATCTGTGTGTGTGTGTGTGTGTGTGTGGTGTGTTAACATTGTGATGAAAATGTGGGAAAATCTTTTGTCTTAAGAAAAGAGCATCCGAGTGTAAATTTTGTTAAATTTACCACCCTGCCCCCACTGCCTTCAGTCCACTTCCGTGTACGCCTTATTGTGAGCAGTTAACAATAAGGATGGCCGGCAGCCACATGAACTACACGCAAGGACTGGACTCCGCCTGGAAATGTACCCACAGGGTGCGGCTAACTGCTCAGCAGTTTAGACAGAAGAGAGCTGTTCTGCTGATACGGCAATTTAAAATTATGCTAAAGCAGGACTTTGCCAGCTGGGTCCTGGTTCAGTGACACACCTGGCTAAGAGCAGCAGGGCCACCAACCCTCGCGTGACAACAAGAACACAAGCTGTTTCAGAGAGGTGGGATTTTCCCGGAGCAAACAAATGATCACCTTTCCAAGATACTAACTAACTCTTCATGATGACTGGACACTCAGGGGTTAAGTCAAAGGTGTGGTAGCACCTTGTGCCTCCAGGAATTCAGCTGTCCTTCAAAGAGGAGAGGCCTCCTGGATGGAGCAGCCAGGGCCAGTCAAGCATCCTGTGTTTATTTCCCTTTAGTCTTTGACTAGCTAAAGGCCTTCTCTAATGCCTGGACTCAGTCCTGCATCTCCTTTCTGACAAGCCCTCAGGTCTCACAGGCTTCTTCCACAGCTTCATAAATTCAAAAGACTATAGAATTTGCCAGTTTGGGGTTGCCTGGGAACTATAGGGAAATAATTTTATTTGCTCTTATTAAGGAGGAGTTATTTTATATTCCATCCCCCTACATCCTCATGACAGGTCCCATGGCTATTTGAATGACCATTTTAACAATTAATCATTTTGTAAGCTTTATTTTTATTTTTAATTATCTATGTCTTTCTGTGTGTGTATATATTTATGTGTGGGTATGGGCATTTGAGTGAAGGTATCCGAAGAGGCTAGAAGAGGGTGTCAGATACCCTGTATTTGAGTTATGGGCAGTTGTGAGCTTCCAGATGTGGATTCTGACCTAAGGTGATTGATCTTGCTCATTCACACAGCTGGACAAAAAACGCCTTAGAGATTCATTAAGCACATTTCTGACTGTGTCATTCCCAGAGACAAAAGGTACAGCAATTGAGCAATTGATGAGGGCAGACTGACCTGAATGGAGGTGGCGTTATTCAATAGGCCAGGGACCACATGGGACAAACAATGGGGGAAGGAGGAAGGCAGGCAGCATGTGTGATTTCATTCTGAGCATGTCTATTGCCTTTGCTAGCCTCTATAGACACCAGACTGCAGCTTCAGCTTTGTGGTCCTTACCAGAGCCTTGCAGGGAACTCCCAGGCCCTAACCTTGGACTCAGGTAGCATTGTTGGTGGATTCCAGGTTCTTAGAGTCTCCAGCCTCCAGGGAGCTATTGTTGGATTGTCCAGCCCACAGCCATGGAAGCCAATCCAGTCAACCCACTTCCTTTTACTCATAGCATCCATCACACACATGCCCCCAGTAAATGTCTGTGTATGTATTCTATATTGGGTTCATTCACTCGTGTAGTCTAATACAACCATCATTTAATTTATAAGACCTCGTGGCTACTTCACCAGCCACCATCCTCACATCTTTCCCTTTACAACCAAAACTGACTTAGATAAAGCATGCATCTGAACTCTACAAATTTTTTTTTATCTTGAACTATAATGTAAAATGTCCTAGAGTGCAAATAAAAGTCACTGAAACCAATGCACACCCTATGTGAAGGCCAGAGAAAAGACCCCTATGGCCAGGGACCACTAATCTTGGAGATTTGTCTCTTGAACTTTGGGTTTTCATGGCTTCCTTATTGGCCTTTTTATATTTTCCCTTTACAGTAAGGAAGTGCTCTGACTGTCCTGGAGGGTGGCTTTTGTAAGTGGCCAGGGAACTGTCCAGGGCCTCCAGTTGCTCAAGGTCAGATCAAGATTTGATACTTGAGTGACTGGAAGCACATTGTGTCTCTTTTCTGTACTTTGCTTAGGGGCCCGTGTCACTGAATGTGATGGTGTGATCTCTTGCCCATTTCCTGGCTTTATTTTTTTCTTTTTAAATTGGGTTCACTGAGAAATTGATCTGAGTCCATGGCTCAGACCCAAGGCTTGGTGAACTCTTAAGCACTGCTGTGGGTGAGCAGTAGGAGAGCAGAATTGTGCTCTATTGCAAACATACCCAGCTAGCCATGGTATCTGGTTAGGTATTGCGAACCCTCTGGACTTCTGTTTTCTCAAAAAAAAAAGTCCAAGCTTGTGCAGGGAGGCAGTAGAGTGGATGAGGAGGCAAGTTTGGAGTCAGGTAGAAGATCTGCACTCACTTACTGTGTGAAGTATGTAGAAATACTGTGCACTGGGCTGGAGAGATGGCTCAGTAGTTAAGAGCATTGCCTGCTCTTCCAAAGGTCCTGAGTTCAATTCCCAGCAACCACATGGTGGCTCACAACCATCTGTAAAGAGGTCTGGCGCCCTCTTCTGGCCTTCAGGCATACACACAGAATATTGAATACATAATAAATGAATAAAAAAAATAATTTATAAAAAAAAAGAAATACTGTGCACTGCAGCTGTGTTGTGGGACAATGGTCTTGCACCCTGTAAAGGCTTATCAATTGTACTGGTTTAATAAAATGCAGGTTGGCCAGTAGCCAGGCAGGAATTAGAGCAGGGGCAATGAGAAGAGCAGAATTCTGGAGGAGGAATGAGCCATTCTGCAGTCCTCACCCAGACACAGAGGAAGAAAGATGAGAATGCCTCACTGATAAAAGGAACCAAGCCACATGGCTGTGGGTTAAGGTAGGCCATAAGAGTTAATAAGAAGCCTGAGCTAATAGGCCAACTAGTTTATGATTAATCTAGACCTCTATGTGTTTCTTTGGGACTGAACAACTGCAGGATTGAGCAGGACAGAAACATCTGTCAACACAGCTGTCTGATTCCTTGCTGCTCTCCATCAGCCTGTGTGAAATGCAGAATTTCAGGTCCCACCCCAAACTAGCACATCAGCCTCTATTCTCCAAGGTCTCTTCTCCAAGGATCACAGACATGGAGACACATTGACTTTATTTAGCAGTTAATTTTCTCAAGGCTGTGACATACCTAGAAAATACAACCCAAGAAAGAAGGATTTATCGGATCACAGCTGTGGGGTAGAGTCTATTCTGGAAGGAAATCACGGCAGCAGTAGCCCCAGAGAGCCGATCATACTACATGGACAGTCAGAAACAGAGCGAGGTGGATGCTGGTGCTCAGCCCTCCCTTCTCCTTTTTAATCAGTCTGGAAAGTCAGCTCATGGAAAGGAACCATTCACATTTAGGGTGGGTCTGTTCACGTCAATTAACCTAGTCTAAATACTCCTTCAGAGACATGCCCAGAGGTTTGTTTCCATGGTGATTCTAAACCTCATGTAGTTGCCATCATTATTAACCATCGTATTTAATTTGATGGTACTCAGGTGTGGCCTACGATGAGCAAATTATCAGCTGGGAGCTTATTGGAAAAGCAAGCGTAAGGTCCCTAAAAATCCTCAGGACCGAAGGATGAGGGTCTGTGGTTCAGCACTGCCTTGAGGTGAACACCCCTGATTTAGTCATTTGAGAGCTTCAATTACTTCCTTGTAGTCAATGTAATGGGAAAAAAATACAAAATATACTTTTTAGCTTCTTTATGATGATAAAACTCTATGATATGATAGGATATGCTTGAATACAGCAGGACAGAATGAATGTGGGATATGATGCTCTATATATGACTGTATGTGTGTGTGTATCACTGGTGAAAAGAGTGTACTGTGAAAAATGAAACATAAGCAGAAAATGTGGGCAATCTATCCCACTGTTTAATGGAAAATGACAATGGATAACCTGGGTAAAATGGAATTTGTAGAATGGATCTGACATAAGTCAACCCTCCAGTAGTTAGAAAGGGGGACCTCCAGGAAAACTCCTGAGATCTAGAAGAGTTGTGGTAACTGGAAATGGTTTGTCCATGCCAAGGCATCTTATGGGGAACTAAAATTTTGGTAATGAAATTGCCAGGTAGGATTAGGTCAGTAGAACGACAAGGCACCTGCTTCGTGTAGTGGGGATGGATGAATTTCACAAAGGAATCTTCTATTCCTATCAAATGTGAAGAGGGGGATCTGGGAAGATGGCTCCATTGCACAACAAGCACAAAGACCTGCGCCACTTCCTCAGAATTCACACTGAGAGTCGGGCACAGTGGCACATGCTTATCATCCCAAGTACTGGGGTGGGGACAGGATAATCCAAGGGGCTCACTGGCTAGCCATTAGCAGAATCAGCCATGAGAGACCCTGTCTGCACATATAAGGTGGAGACTGACTGAGGAATACACCTGGAATATGAGTTCCTATAGGTCTTAATAATAAAAGCCCGAAGTTAGATATTGGGGAAAATGCTGAGAGATCAGAGAGATGAAGAAGCAAAACCACAGCCACCTTACCTACTCAACAGAGTCCCTGTCTCCTCCTGCCTTATGAAGTGATAAGTTCTCTCTCCACCCAGTCTTATCACTTCCTGCCTGTCTTTCCAGATCTCCAGACCTCTATGGTTAGCTAGTGGCTATCTCTGCCCTCTGATCTTCAGGAAATCTTTACTTGTACAAACAAGATATCACCACAAACACCCGTATTGATCTCTGGCCTCCGTGTGTATATACATACAGACACAGGGAGCAGGGGAGCATGCTAAAGGAAAGGGAAATTAGCAGGCAAACCAGCAGATACCCTTTCCATATATTTGTAGCTGCAGAGTTCCAAATCCAACATTCCACGTGAGCCTTAGTCCTGGCAGAATGATGGGAGATCAGAGCAGCAAAGGGAAAGATGGATTCTAGGTCTTTCAGGAGTTGACCTGATGGCTCATTTGCATGCACAGCTGTAGGATTTCTCTTTGCATTCAGACTGGAGCAGTTCTGTCTTGGATGATGTAGAGAGTGTGTGTGCCCCCAAAGTATGTGTCCTTCCAAGTTCAGAGCCATTGCTCTCAGTAAAGCTGTAAAACGTTTCTCTTGAGAGAAGGCAGCCCATCCTGCTCTCTAATAAAGACAGGAAGAATGTAGCAGGGCCCAGGAGAAGGACTTGTTGGACCTCTTTCTCCCTAACAGCTTTATAAAGGATTAGGAAGATTAAACCCATCCCTGGAATTTGCCGTATTGGTTCCACACACTATTTGTTTTTATGAATATTTCATCCATGTGGGACAAGTGGCTAACACAATACGTGAGCTCTGGACCTATTATTTTTTTCTCCTCTTGATTTTGCCAGTTAATCAAAAAATGACTTGTCTGTATGTATTTCCCCATATAGGCCTGTATCTGTAACACAGTAGTTGATAATGCTAGGTTTAGGAGGAGAAACTGGTGTGAACTCAGCCTTGTTAAATGTGTGTGTGGAGGGCGCTGTTGCATGAGCTGTGTATTACTTATTTATTGTGTACATGCACAGGTATGCGTGTGGAAGACAGTGCACAGGTATGCGTGTGGAAGACAGTGCACAGGTATGCGTGTGGAAGACAGTGCACAGGTATGCGTGTGGAAGACAGTGCACAGGTATGCGTGTGGAAGACAGTGCACAGGTATGCGTGTGGAAGACAGTGCACAGGTATGCGTGTGGAAGACAGTGCACAGGTATGCGTGTGGAAGACAGTGCACAGGTATGCGTGTGGAAGACAGTGCACAGGTATGCGTGTGGAAGACAGTGCACAGGTATGCGTGTGGAAGACAGTGCACAGGTATGCGTGTGGAAGACAGTGCACAGGTATGCGTGTGGAAGACAGTGCACAGGTATGCGTGTGGAAGACAGTGCACAGGTATGCGTGTGGAAGACAGTGCACAGGTATGCGTGTGGAAGACAGTGCACAGGTATGCGTGTGGAAGACAGTGCACAGGTATGCGTGTGGAAGACAGGTCATCTCTTTTGTGTAGATCTGTAGTCACCACTATGGAAGGCTGACTGGCCGGCAAAACTGAAGTCTGCCTGTTTCCATCTCCCATCTCACCATCACCAGGATTGCAAGTGTGCACTGCCACTCCTGAATCTTTACATGTGTGCAGGAGTGGAACTCGGGTTCTCACGCTATGTGGCAAGCACTTTAGGTACTGAGGTATGACCCCATGCTGTGTGACACTATTCCTGTAGTGAGGATTTTCCACTCCAGATAGAGATTCAGAGGCAGATCAAGCCATGGACATCACTATCACTGACTTGAAGACCTGTTGAGTTGTATTGGGATGGCTTATAGGATGTGGGTGAGGGATTATTTGTGGGGCAGAAATGACTTACAGACGTCTGCATCCCCAAGGTCACCTAGCATGGGTGTCAGCTCACAAAGCTGGGCACTCAGAGCTCACTACACAACCAACACAACTCTACAGGTTGGAATGTGTCCCCTTCAGGCAGCTCAGTTGGTTTCTGCTTCTTCCAGGAAGCTCTCAACAGATCTTACAATGTCTATGTGCTTGGGTAGGGAAGCTGACTCTGATCAGTTTCAAGGGCTTCCTGATGTGGTTGAGTTGTTTACCTTATGATCTTAACAAAATCCCAATAGATGGCATGGAATGTCCCAGGAATAGAGCATCCTGCTGTTTTTAACTCCATTATAACTTTCCCACCAAGCCGGAAGGATTGATCTTAAAGGAAACTACCAAATCCAAGCCTTTAAAAAGAACTCTTCGAATAGCTTCATCTGGGATTTTTCTAATACTGACTAATCCTAGAGAGATGACAAAGGCTAGGGTTGGGTTTCCCTGTCCTCCTCAATTTCAACCCCTAACTCATCCAGGGGTTCACTTTTCATGTAACCCATAACTTGGTGCTTCTTTCATCACAGCTTATAACAGAGATGTCTGTGATTATCTCACAAGTCACAATTAAAAACAGTTAGTAGACTAAGGCCCTGGTAGCTTGCATCAATACAAAGACTGTATCAGTGAGAAAGAGAAACTGGTTTTAGATTAAAATAATAGGAATTTCTGAACATGAAATCAGAGAGATGTTTATGTTTCCAGGATGAAGCATGTCTTTCTCTGTCCCACCAGACAGATCCCAAATAATGACACAGAGACTTTTTATTAATTATGAAAGCTTGACTGATAGCTTAGGCTTGTTTCTAATTAACTCTTACAAGTTAAATTAACCCATGTCTTTTCATCTACGTCCTTTTATATGTCTCAGTTACCTTTGCATTGTAATGCCCATGCTGCTTGCTCTGTGTCCCTGGTATCTCCTTGAGACTCCTCCCTTCTTCTTCCCAGAGTCCTCTGTGCCTGGAAATCCTGCCTAGCTACTGACCATTCATCTTTTTAGTAAACCAATCAGAGTGATACTTCAATACAATATATGAAAAGAATATTCCACAACACCAGCAGGAGGACTTGGGGAGGGAACTAGAGGGAACAGATGAGAGTGACTTCTCTATGGAGGGTGTTGCTTCTACTTCTTTGTTAAAGGGTGTATTATATTTAATGAAGACTTTAGGTAGGCAGCTTGATGGTAAAGTGCAGAGAGATGTGCTTGGAAACCTTTTCCCCATCATGTTAAGTTTAACAGCTATATCACTTCCTAGCTGTACTTATGTAACAATAATATGGTACATTTAAAGGTATAATATGTGCATATTATATGCAATAACTTATATTTTATACATATTATGCAGTATATACCATGTGTGGCTTAATATATACTTATGTGTAGTATAATCTAGTATGTTCACATATTTATAACATATAAGATTGTAAATAAATATAAATAATACCTATAAACATGCCTATAATATGATATAGTACCTAGATTATATATGTGACTTATACAAATTTCTATATATCTATACTCAGCAATTATATTTGCATATATGTTTAAGATATAATTTTAATTATGAAATTCTCATATATCATGTAAGAAGTATATTCATTTTGATTTTATGTGTGTAGGTGCTTTGCCTGCATCTATTTGTGTTCACCATGTGTGTGTGGTGCCCCTGGGGGCCAGAAGAAGATATTAAATCCTCTGGAACTAGAGTTAAAAATAGTTGTGAGTCACAGGGTGCGTGCTGGGAAGTAAATCTGGGTCCTCTGCAAGGTCAGCAAATGCTCCTTACCTCAGAGCCATCTCTACAGCCCCTACTTGTGTATAATTTTATTTGCATATGTATGTGAAATCCCAGAAGTTGTGGAGTATGTGATTTACTTCTCTCAAATATAAGGTCTTTTAAAAATCATGTTTATTTTTATGTGTGTGTGTGTATGTATGTGTATGTGTGTATGTGTGTGAATATATGCCACATGTATGCAGTTACCCAAAGAAGCCACAAGAGGGCATCAGATCTCCTGGATATGGAGTCACAGGCTACAGAGATTCACTAAGTGGGTTCTGAAAAACAAACTTTGGTCCTCTGGAAGAGCAATCAGTTCTCTTCATGACAGAGTCATCTCTCCTGCTTCCAGCCTCAAGGTCTTATTAGAGAGTACAAAGGGCCTTCTCTTGACTCCATTAGGAATTTCACAACAAGCTCTACCTCAGCGCAGATGGAGCCATCTTTGGTGTACTGGCTTTTCTTCCCCAATGCCATAAATTTAAGATCTGCATAAATATAAAATGCAGGTCATGTTTTCAAGTCTGCCTCTTTACTAATTTTAGTTTAGAACCTGGGTAATTTGAAAGTACAAAAAGCCCAAAGAAACTTCCTGTCTGCAGGAACTGCTTTCAGGAAGTGACAATTGCTCAGTACCCATTCAGAGAAAAACTGACGGTTCCTGGCAAATGGGTGATATTTTAAATCCTCATAATTTATTTATTCGTACTTTAACCATCACCAAAATCATGGTCAATTATACATAAAACTGAATATCAGGGGCCAGAGCAGAGACACTGGCACACATTTCTTCCGTGCTCAGTCACCCCAGACAGCAAGCATATCGCTGCGATGCTTGCGCCTGTCTGCAGGCTGCATGCATAGTTTATGCATGTCAAGTGTTATGTAAATGGCCAGTTATCATTGCTGTACACACCATTTTTCTGTAGACTCCAATTTGATTTCGATAAACCACGGTTTCTCAAAAGCCATGTTTAGCATTTCCCTGCCTAGTGACCTCTGCTTAGCTAAGACTGTTACATGCTCCCCCTGTGTTATTACAGAATGAAAGTAGACTCTCTGAGAAATGAATATCTCCAATATTTCCTTCAGAAGACAATACGATAGGTAGGAGTCTCTAATTGGATGGGTTTCCTCCTGTTTGGCTCTAGCTGGGTTGGACTTCCCGTGAAGAAATGGCATGGATGGTGTGGGCTGCGGGTGTGGCTCTCGCAATCCACATTACTGTTATCAGTCTCCCTCCTTGGCATCTGGTCATTGAAAAGTTGGCATCCTTGAAGAAAAACAAGTTGAGTTACAAATGAAGCTTTCTGCTCAGTTTTCCCTATGACCTGTCTCCATCCGAAGAGAATTTTAAGGAGATTCTACTGACAGCAGAATTACTGCCTTCCTAGGCCCCCAGCTATGCACAGCAGCTTCTGTTATGACAGGATGCTCTTAATTGTCACTTTGGGTCATTCACAGTGACAGGAATAAAACCGACAACAGGAGTCTTGTGTGGGATGAGTCGAGTTCACCGTGACTATTAAAAATTCTAATGGCATGAGAGCCAATCATTGCAAATTCAGGTGGCTCTCCTGAATGTACTTAGGTGTGTGACGGCCGAGGTAAACATTTCAGCCCAGACAGCTCCATTAATTAATTACCACTCAGGATGCTACAGCTCTCCCAGATGCTTGGAGTGCTTTGCCAGATGCTTGCAAGACGCCTGCTCTGGGAAAAGTGCAGGCGCTTAACAGCATTTTCCTCGTGTACTTGTTTGGTGCCTACTCAGGTAAAGCTCTGACCTGGAAATATTTGACTGCAGACTCCATTTTCTCCACGACAGAAAAATCCACAGCGATTTAAAATAGAATAGGAACCGCTGTGTCTGAAGAGGGCAGCCTCTCCATGGTTTCTGGGAAATCCCTCCTCTTCATCACACACTACCTCAGCCCATTATCTTTTCTTGTCTATGATCCGACATTTTGAATGCTTCTAAGTGCACCTGAAGTCCTAGACTTTTGAAATTAATTTGAAAATCGCATTTATTTAGTCGTGTGCGTGGGTGCGGGTGTGCTGGGTGTGTTCATTGTGCCACAACACGTTTGCAAAAGTCAGGAAACATCTTGCCTGAGTTGGTTCTCCCCTTCTACCCTGCGGGTTTCCAGGCCTGAATTCCTGTCATCGGCCTTCACCCTCTGAGGCATCTCATAGTTGCCCATTTCTTTTAAATTAACCTCAATTCACCTCATCTTTTTTTTCATTTAAAAAAAAGTCAGATCAAGCCAATGAGAAAATGTTTTTGAACAGAAGTCTGTTTGGAAGCTGCAACCTCACCTTTAATGTCTGCGAGTGTGTTTGAATAGCGCGCAGTTGTTTGTTTCCCCGTGGTGTTTCAGTTCATGGTGTTAAAAAGTTCTTTATTTTAAGAACTTTAAGATCCCTAGTCAGCCATGGGGAGAAAAACCAAAGTGGGTTTTGTTTTGTGCTGGCCTTTTATGAACAAAACAAAACGACCCAACACAATTGGTTTTTATACCTTTTATGGACCACAAGAAGAATCAGCCACGTGAACATTTTTGAGAAAAATCATAGAAACACTTGCCTCAGATTCTGTTTGGTTACACAGGGAAGACTTCAAAGCCTTCCACTTGAAAACACATTGTCCTGGGAAGTAATTACGTCAGCAGCCTTCAGAGCGTGCCATTTGCCTGCCCTCTCCCACTGAAGGGCAGAAAGCCATGCTCCCCTGCCTCCCCCACATCCTACTGGTCAACCCAAAGGCTTACTGTGTTTCCCTGTATCTTGGAGCTGCTACAGCAAAGGTGGAGTCCGGGTATGTTTTTGCAGAGAATGTGTCTTTCCACTCTTCTCCACATAAGAAGAGACGGCTCACCTACGGATAGACAGTATTCCCTGGAATATGCTCATGGTGTGATGGGTGGGGTCTTGAGTGGTTTATGCCCTGAAGTGCTGGGTCAATGTCTGTAGGCTAGAAGCAGGGATCTCTGTGTGCTGGGGTGTTGACTCAGTGAGCAACAAACCTGCTGGGCAATGTTAGGACCTAAGTTTAGATTCCTAGCAAAAGCTGGACATACACTGTCTAGACATGGCGGTGATGGTCCTCAACTCCATCCTTGGGGAAATGGAGACAGTAGGATTCCTGGAACTCACTGGCCAGCTAGCTTAGCCAAAACAGTAAGTGTGTAGTCAGTGGAAAGATGTTTTAGGGGTTAAAAGTACTTTCTGCTCTCCCAGAAGAACCAAATTTGGATTCTAGCACCCACAGCAGGTATCCCATAGCCTCCTATAATTCCACAGCTGAGATTTTCTCAAAACAGTAAGGAGGAGAGTGATGCTGGCAGATGCCCAACCTTGACCTCTGACCTCCACATGCACACATGTGCTTTCACAGCTGCAGAGACTCAGAAGTCCATACACATAACAGACACATACACACACCACCCCTCCAGTTCACACTGGTGTCAGCAAATGCCACTACTGTCCTTAAGCTCTGAAAAGTCTGTGCTCTTAAAAGCACTGTAGAACCCAGCGCCTCTATGGCACCTAAGTCCAGGGAGATCTGACTATCCAGAGGACTCGTCTGGCTTTGAGGGAAACGGGATTGGATTAGAACCCTGGGTTTAGGGTAGCCCTATTCTGACAAACTAAGCTCTAGTCAGCTGGGGGCAGATGCTTCTCACTTAACGTTGTCCTGAGTGTGTCATTAATAGAAACTTCTGTGAAAATATATGAGATTTGACTTTAGTCCAACCTCCCAGTTTATAAATGAGTAGGAATGACTTAGTTGTTGCACGTCTCAGATCAAAGAGAGAAAACTATTAGCACAATTCCTAGGTTTGTTTCCGTGCATCTTACTAGGCCACGTGACCTCCAGTATCTATGTGTTTGCACACCCTGTCGTAGACTCCCACGCAGGACCAGGGCTAATCTGTCTTAATAGTCTTCAGTAATCCTTTACCACTCATGAGGAAATTTGAACCTTGTTTTGTTTTTTGTCTGTTCTTTTAAAAACCCTGGCTGTGCTTGACTGTAATGTGTGTTTTACAACTTTTCAAAGATGCCTTTCCAGGAAGTCTTCAGTCTCTTAGCTCAGCTAATTAAAACAATTTTAAGTTTTAATTTCTAGGCACAGTGGGTTGGCTTAACATCATCTGTGGTAAGGTCCTTATCAAGTCCTAACTTTTTCCTATGAATTTTTTATTCACATTTTAGTTGCAGAATAGTGAACCATCCCAGAAGAGGAGTGTGGGGAGCCGCAGTGGGGGTGTGAGGAGTGTGGGGAGCCGCAGTGGGGGTATGAGGAGTGTGGGGAGCCGCAGTGGGGGTGTGAGGAGTGTGGGAAGCCGCAGTAGGGGTATGAGGACTTAGGGGATAGGTGGCAGTCAGTGGTTACGCTTCCACAAAGAAGTCATCATCAACAACAAGATCTCAAACCAACCCCCTTTTGAGTTTGCAACTTCAGTCTTGCTCTGTGTGTTGGAATGAATGTAGAACTTCAAGTATTCATGACCCTACAAGCTCCAAGTCAGTTCCCCAAGGACTGGGGATCAAAGTGTTTAGTTCGACTGAGAGACAGTAGTTAACGGATGTCTTGCTACAGCAGCGAGTATATCCTAAAGAATACTAGACCAGTGTCAATAGATACTCAATAACTGGAGAATGGAAGGGGCAAAGTGAAAGAGGGAAAAGAATAGGTTCTTCTTTGGAGCAGATAACATTGGGAGATTGATCGGAACATATTTGCTGTAGAGGGCTGTTCCCCAAACACAGCAGCCATCACCCTTGACAGAGCAGTTATGACCACACAGGAACTTTTAAGATTGGGTATGCTAACCGTCGACGTCCTCTCAGAGGAGAAGGAGGAGAGGGTCATTCAGTCTTCACGTGGGATTCTGACTGCTTCTGTCCGAACCTTCCAGCTGGCTTCCATGTAAGTCTACCTAGCAGTGCATGGTCTCATGGGCTCTGAACATCTGGATTATAAAGGTTAACTGAAGGAGGACTCTACTTGGGCAGGAAGTTGTCGCTAGAATGAGACCTGCTGGTGGTGTGACTTTTGGGGTTTTACCCTCTCTCTTGCACGTAATCTTTTACCCATGTTCTGTAAACAACCCAAATAAACTCATTGGCTCCCAAAGTTGGACTTTGGTGGAAAATCCTTTGTTCTGTTGGTGGTACTATATTTTGGATGAATAAACATTTCTTTACATCCCTCTGGGAAAAGATAGTGAGTGCAACAGAACTGACTCACAGACAGCTGTTTGAAGAAGAACAGCTCAGTGCCTTTTACCTCCACAAACAAGTAGGAAAATTGGATTAGCACCCTCTGCATGCTCTAGTTGACTGTCCCTCTTTCCTGGTACCTCAGTACCTGGTACCCCGGCCACCTTTGCCTGTGGACCAGAGCTGACTGAAGACTAATTTTTCAGAGAAGTGAGTAGAATGTGGCCACACCCACTGATTCTTAAACCAGCAGACTGGAACCCATTTGAGGACTTGGGAAAGAGACTGCCTACTCGACAACGCTATAAAATATTCATGGTGTGGCAATTATAGCACAATTTTGCTGACCATTGGGTGGAAGCTTTTGAGAAATGCAGCTTTGTCCCATTTTTGAGTAGCCTGTTCCATGGTTGTCGATAAGAGTTTGGGAAGCACAGCGTCAACCCAAGCTTTTCTCCTGTGTCTCTATGGGTCTGATGAGAACTCAGGTTGCTTCCTGTAATGAAGTTGGTAAAGTAGACTACTATGTCCCTGAAACTTGGGGTGGCAGAGTGAAGCCAGCAGTTAAAGCAAATGAGTTCATGTCTCCAAAACATAGTATGATCAAGCTGAGTTACAGAGAATCCCCCACAGCCAAAGAAAGCTTATCATTTATTTATTGAGCGTCCAGTTTGCCGTCTGAGCCTTGTACCAAAAGAAATTTGGATGTCATCCTGTGCTCCTGTCTTCAGGGAATTCCAGTTCTATCTCCTTTAGTGAAGCGTCTAGCCAGAGTATTTATTTCTACATTTTAATTTAAATTTAAAATTATTATTATTATTTGTCTGATTGAGACAGGGTTTCTCTGTAGCTTTGGAGCCTGTCCTGGAACTAGCTCTTGTAGACCAGGCTGGCCTCAAACTGACAGAAATCTGCCTGCCTCTGCCTCCTGAGTGTTGGGATTAAATGTGTGTGCTACCAGCACCTGGCTTTAAATTATTTTAATTTTTAAAAAGATATTTTTATTTCTAAAGATTTATTTATTTATTTATTGTGTGTGTATGTGTGTGCATGTGCACATCTGTGTGCAAAGGTGTATGCATAGGTGGGCGCCCTCAGAGGCCAGAAGAGGGCATCAGATCCCCTGGAACTGGAATCACAAGTGGTTGTGAGCTGGCCAGTGTGGGCCTGGGAACCAAACTCTAGCCATCAGGAAGAGCAGCAAGCACTCTGACTGCTAAGCTGTCTTTCCAGCCACCACTGCTTCCTTTTTCTTTCTTTTTTTAAAAGAAATTAAAATAAAAAAAATTTGCGAGGCTCCCATGTTCTGTGTTCTCAAAGAAAAACGTCTTAGGTGTAATTCTCAAGGTCCTGGTACTTGCTTCAGACTGTGACTTGAGCCTCCCTAAGAGAATAGTTGTGCTAATAGGGCATTCTAGATGTTTCTCATGGTACATTAGAGCCTCCTCCCATATTAGCCAAACATGACTTTCAACTTTCCCCCATATTATTCTTTATTTCTTCTTTAAAACTTTCATACATGCATACAATGTATTTTTATTATATCCACTTCAACCACTGCTCCCTCCAAATTCTCTGTACCCTCCCAACACATCTCTGTCCCAACTTCATTTCTCATTAAAAATTATATATGTATATAAGTATATATGTGTGTGTGTGTGTGTGTGTGTGTGTGTGTGTGTGTGTGTATCCCATTGAGTACTCTCTCTCTCTTGAGTCCAATTAGTTCTGCCCATATGGATAATGCAAGTATTTTTATTTCTTCTTTTTATTTGTGGCATTTCACGCTTTTCTTTAGGTAAGTTTATGAGCAGATTGGTCAGGCAGGACTGACTGGGAAGAGCCCAGCCTTCAAGTTCACTTCCATGGCTATGTGTGGGAAACTTTACTTCCTTCGCTCATGAGAGTCCCTTAGTGTAAACTGGGATATAGCTTTTCCTAGATTACATGATTTAAGTGTGAGAGGGCTGCCCAAGCTGTCATTTATAGCTTAATTGGAAGAAGTGAATTACCATATTTCCAGTATATTCTATTTGTCATCTAGGATAATCTTGGGAGAAGAGTTGACTGTTGAGAAGCAGGGACAGTGAGGCTGTCCTTGAGGACAGCGCCTGCATTCTGGTGTTGTGAACACCATCTCTTGTGAAGAACATTTTCATGCCCTCACTGGGGCCCTTCAGTTAGAACCGTCAAATCCCAAAGTCATGGAATTGAACCTAACATAAGTCCTGCCTAACATAAGTCCTGTCTGTCTCACAGAACCTTAGTCTGTTAGGTTTGTTCAGCCCTCTGACAATGTAATGCAGTGTTGCCATCTACAGAGTTCCTCCTCCAAACCACCCAGTTGAGTTACAACAACAAGAAGAAGCTTTGACAGAGTTACATTACAAAGAATGCCACCACACAATGCTTTAGTTGGAGCTTTGACAGAGTTACATTATAAATGCCACCACACAATGCTTTAGGGAAGTTTAGATTGTGAGCTGGACCACTCTGGTGGCTTTCTGTGGCTCCCTGGGGTCTCACTGTAGCACATGGACAAGGTGGACTAGCCTGGGTGACACCCTCAGGACAGCATGGTGCTTCTGCCCAGTGGAAATTTGTCCTGACTTTCACATCACCACCTCACTGGATAAAGACAGTTATATAGCAACAAAGTCCTAAAAAATGTTTCATTTTAGTGATTTCTTTGTGTGTGTGAGTGCGTGTAAGTGTGTGTGAAGGCATGTAAGAGAGCAGAGGACAGCTCTTAGGTGCCATTTGTCATCTGATATCTTGTTTTCCTGGGGACAGAACTCAGGCCTCAGGTCACCAAGCCTTTGCACAAGTCGCATAGGCCGACGAGGCTTCTTGCCCATCCCCGGGCGTTGCTCTCTTCATCTAGACACGTGGCTCTCTCATACTGTACACTATGTGTACGCTGCATCTACTATGGTCTTTGGCACCTGGGGTCTAGATACTTACCCATTTCCAATAGATAAAATGGGGGTGGAGAGATGGCTCAGTGGTTGGGAGCACTAGCTGTTCTTGCAGAGGACTGGGTTCAGTTCCCAGCACCCGCATGTTGGCTCACCACCACCCCAGTTCCAGAAGATCCTGTACCCTCTTCTGACTTTGGCAGGCATGAGGCACACATATGTTGTGCATGAATATGTGCCGGAAAAGTACAGAGACACACTGGTGGTTTGAATGAAAATGGCCTCCATAGGCTCATAGGGAGTGGCACTATTAGGAGGTGTGGCTTTGTTGGAGCAGGTGTGGCCTTGTTGGAGGAAGTGATGACTGTGTCTGGCTTTGAGGTTTCAGATGCTCAAGCTAGGCCCAGTGTGGTGGTCTTCTTTCCTGCTGCTTATTAATCTGGTTGTAGAAATCTCAGCTCCTTCTTGAGCACCATGTCTACCTAACTCCATCATGCTTTACCTCTGAAACTATAAGCCAGCCCCAAGTTTTTCTTCTTACGAGTTGCCATGGTCATGGTGTCTCTTCACAGCAACAGAAACCCAAACTAAAATACAGAAAATACAATTTTAAAAAAGTGAACAAATAAAAGAGCTACAATATTTTGCCTGAGTCTATACTTTTTAATGATTTAATCTCTCTGACAGTGATCCCCAACATAATACTTCATTAAAGGAACTCTACACTCTTGGCGATAGAATTTGTGTTTATTTTTCTTCGCTGAGTTCTCTGAGGATCAGAATGGAAACTCCTTCTTCATCTTTCCCATATATAGTCATGGAGACTCCTCATTAATTAATTAATTAATTAATTCATTCATTCATTCATCTATCTCACATATAGTTACCATATAAAATAGTAAGAGCGGTGAGAAAGATAAAGTGCTGCCTGATCCTGATAGTCTAGTGAGAGGTGTGGACCCCACGAGACAGACATGGGAAACGGACACAGGAAGGTAGCAGTCCTAAGTAAAGGGAAAATGCTGACAGGGAGCTGCTGTGTGGTTCTTGGGGCAGAGTGGAGGAGGAGGAAAAGCTTGTTGGAGAATGTGACCCCTGCTGCTTCGGATTCACCTGGAGCAACTTACATCAGCAACAAAATGCTTATAAGCTAAATCAAGCCAGGACTAAAGAACAGGTGGATGAGATGCTGGCAGTCCTGGACTTCAGCAACCATGCAGCACACTGTAATTTAGGAGGAACATGGAGTCAGTGTTCTACAACATCCGGTTCGTGTCAGCTGAGCGTAGCTAGGTCTCCCTAAATAGACCTTATTTATTTATTGTTTGCTCTCAAACTGGAAACACAATAAAACCAAAAACAAAGCCTCTTCAACATGGTCACTAACTGAGTTTTTGCTGCTTACTTAGTTCCATTTGTAGGTTCTGGTGCCCAGGCAGGCCTAGATGTTGTTTATTTCTGTCTTTTGTAAAGGAAAGAGGATACCCCACGTCACTCCTCCAGCTCCAGCGTTAGGCTTCATAACTGCAGGAGGAAGAGGGCAGAGGCTTCTGATGTGGCTCAAAGGAGGCCGGGAATGACTAGGAGTCTGAAAACCTGGACCATGAGGAAAGGCGAAATAGAATGAGTAGATTTAAATAAGGAAAAACAACACCAAAAGGGGTGTTTGAGGAGACTTGGAGAATACATGAGCTGGCTATGAGCTTCTGTGAGATTCTGTAACATGGAAAAGATTTCAGCTGGCTTTCTGTGGCGTTCCTTTTTCACTGTTGGAAATCTCTGTGGCATTCAGAGTTGGTTTGAACCCAAGTTGGTTTCCACCAAGGGAACTGGATCCAGACTTCCTGGTGTCCATAACTGAGCTCTGTTGTTCCCTATTAAAAGGAAGGTAATTAGCTCAGGATCGTGCTTAGAAGGGACAGAGTTCTTACAGACACTATTGTGTCTGGGGGATGACAACAGTAGCAGCCCATTTTGGAGTTTTGTTCCTCGATAGCTCAAGTGTGATGAGAGAATTATGCAGCTTTTTCAGTAATGATATTAGCAAATGATTCTTGGACTTCATTTCACCTCTTTTTTAATGACTTTGTATGGGTGTATGGGTGTGCGCATTCTAATTTACATAGCCATGTCAACTAGAGTGCTGAGTGTCTGTGAACACAGCCACGGCCATGTCAACTGGAATGCTCCATGCACTGGAAGGCAGGCTGCTGTTTCTTTGAGCTTTGAGAACTTAATGTTGGGTAGCATTTTCCTCTGAGACCGAAGCATACCATGCTGTAGAAAAGCTCCTAAAACTGAAGGCAAACAACTCCAAACTGCTTCAGGAAGTCTCTGAAACTGACTAGATTCACTAGGTCCCATGCTCCCCAAAAGAGAATATAAACAATAAAGACAGCTGAGAGTCATTCTCAGAGAAGCCAAGCTGCAAGGAAGACTGTGGGCCAGACCCACTGCCTAGGGGAAGCAGAAACTAGGCTAGCTGCCTAAAAGAGGTTTAGACCAACTGAGTCATTTGGAAGGACACTTTCCAACCTGCTGAGCTACCTGCAGGCTGTGCAGGGTGCTCCAGGGTCCCAGCTTTTGTAAGCTGTCACCCATGCTGGGGTGGGCTTTCATGATACAACTGTCTTACATTCCTATAAGTAATCCCAAAAAAACTGGGCCTTGTGGACCTTGGTGGCATCTGCACTTTGGCCTGCCATGAACTCAGTGGGGTGAGCAGATGGGTGTATTGCAGCTCCCCAGGAAATGTCCCGTCATACAGCCCTGGAGCAGGGAATATGGCACTTCTGTCTAGCTCAGTCTCCACTGGGAGCTTGTTTTTACATGATTTATTTTATTTCTTTGGGAATATATAAACATGTTTTTCCAGTTGAATTGAAAATGCCAAGCTTGTGCCTGCCATCTAGACTTCAGTCTGTCTGAACAATGCTGGTTGGTTCCTGGTTCCTGTTGGTCAATGTCTGAGCTGTGATGTTAAATGCAGATGTCTAATTGGCAACTTCACACCCAAATGATTGGCTTTCCCTTTTTCTTTCTTCAATATGCTCAAGGCTCAATGAAGCCAGAACAAAAAATAGCATTTACTCAAAAACGTACATGTTCCCAAGTTCTTTGCCTTGTTGTGTTAAACAGTTAGACTTGAAGGAAGCTTCAGGTTGGAGTGCCATGGCTGACTGGTTGGCTGGCCATCTCTCAACAGCCTCTGGAATCCTCCTCCACCTCTAAACTGCCAATGGATTCAGTCCATTTTTCAGGTTTTGTAACACAGTTCTCGTTTGTTTGAAAGATGCTGTGTTATAGCAGAACCAGGTCACTAGAACCCTGAAATGCTTTAGTGAGGCTGGCTGCCTTCCTTACACCATTGTCTGAAATATAAATGGCCTGGATTCCTTACAAGATCCAAAAGGCCTGGGGCAAGAAGAAGAAAGGCGAACAGGGTCAATACTTTGGTTGTACTTGTTCTTTGACATTTGGCTTCTGCAGGCTTTTGTAGATCATTTAGTTCTTGGGTGCAGCGTGGGCCAACTACCTATCATCTGTTACCGTTATCTGTCTCCATCATAAGCTTTCCATCATTCCTACCGTCATCTACTGTCCATATTCCACCCTCATCACTCGCTACCCACCATTCCCTCCTGTCATCTCCTTCCAATAATCCACCCTCATCATCTGCTTTTCTAGTTACCTTAGCAACCAATGCTTTCTCTGAAGCCATATTACAGAACTCCTCATACTAACTTCCTCAAGTCTGGATTAATGGTGTCATAGTGTTTAACAGATCTTGAAAGTGGCTAGAATTTTCGTGTAATTATGCTTTGAGGTCCTTGACCTAAAGAAAGATGCCTCTGTCACCACTATTGTCCAGGAAGCTCGTTCCCATTTGTGCTCCTGGAAGGTGAATTGGGTGAAATCTACAGGTTTACTAGGGAAGTGCTGTATTCTAGATAAGGGCCTGCCTACCTACTCACATGCCCAAGTGAGACCCACCCCCAGATTTGTGTCTGTCTCCCAGGAGAACTTTCTCAGTTCCTAGTCTCAGAGGTAGGGCTACTTCTGAGGGAAATTACAAGACTGAGTGATAAAGAGTTTTGTTACAGAGTGGATGCAGACAGGTTGGAGAGAGCTACAAGGGGCAGTAGCCACTCTTGGTATTGAGGGAGCAAGGAGGACTCCTAGAATACACGACCACTCGCTCTATTGTGTGTAGCTGTGGTTCAAAGTCCAATATTTACCAATAGATTGCAAAGCAGGTACTTTCTTTTCCAAGCAACTTCACACAACTTCTGGAAGCATTTTTCCAGAGTTGTTGGCTCCTGAGAGAGAACTGTTATTAAGAACGTGTTTGAGTCCTTGTCCTTAGGTTGGTAGATGTGCCAGTAGACGGGTGGAATGGGATTATTTTGGAGTCTGTTCTTCTTTCTAAAACTTAGTTTAAGTAAATTGATGAGCTCCTTAGAAATGTGAGTCTCTGGACTCCATTCTCAGAAAAAAAAACCTTGAGGCCCCCTCAGCCAGGCCCTGGCTGCTGTAAGAACATCAGCACCCAGGAGAGGAAGGTGCAGTCATATGGCTGCTTGGTCCAGTAAGATGAATTTGGTCCAAGCTGAAATCCAAACCAAACATTATGGCTAGTTTTTTTTGATTGATTGTTTTTCCAAATATCTCATGGGAGGCCAACAAGGTTTGTGATTTGTGACATTTGATTGATTCCCCAATATAGTGACATACATTGGAACTTCAGCAAAATCCTAAACACAGTCAGGTCCTTAACATTTAAAATTAATACTTACCAGTTGTTTTGTTCTTTAATATTTTCATTTTACATTTATCCTTAGTATTAGGAAGGGCATGAATATGTGAATCACAGCCTACCGCAATGACCACCTTAAAATTAGCCATACTAGAGGTTGGCATACGCAAACTAAGATGGTTCAGTTTATAAAGTCCGTGTGAGAATGAAAGCCCAAATTTGACTCCAGCACCCTTTTAAAAGCTAGGCATGACAGTGCATGCCTGTAATCAAAGTCCTGGGAGGGAAGAGACAGTGGATCCCTGGAGCTCACTGGCCTGCTAACACCTGAGGCAGTGAGAACAGTCTTAAAACATAAAGTGGCACTTCATAATGGAGACACCTGCCATGGGCCTCTGGTCTCCACAGGCACATACACAAGCATGTATGCACATACACATACCCGCAAAATAAGTAACAGAAACATAAGTGAATTTCATTAATTATACTTGATCCCCAGTCCACGCATCTCTGTCTCTTTGTAAAGTTTGAAGCATGGGAACAGACGTGTTGTAGCACTGAAGAGCGACAATATGTGTGTTTCATACTGAGTTGTGCCACTCCAACCTACCAGTTCCCATCCCTGCCCAAACCATTCCAAGGTTCCCCTGTAATTCTGGTTCTATTTTGCAGACCAGGTATCTTGGTTTTGGTTTAAAGGGGCTGGTGCAATGTTCTGTCAGGTGGTAGCACTTGGTGCCACTCCTGATCCCTAGAAGCAACTGTGAGAAGGGAATTGACACCTGTAAGCTGTCTTCTGACTCCCACACGCAGACCATGCGCATGTGCACACATGTGCTCGGGAACAATGCCTACCCCCACACACCAGATGCACAGATATATGTACTATTTAAAATAGCATTCATATCCCAACTTGGTTACAATTTTGTTTTTATTAAAAATAGTAAAGGAATATTTCTAATAATAAAGATATAATTCTTCCTTGTAATTTTCAAACCTCACAATTTTGGTTTAAAAAGATGTTATAGTTTTTAAGAAATGATGCTTCAAAGACTAGACTGGTGTTGATCTCTGAAATGTTGAACTCCAGAAACTTGAGAATTTTCTTGTGGGGGTCTAAGGAATAGCTCTGGGAAAGGAGTGGACAGACGCCCCCTACCCTGCAGTTGTGCAGGAGTCCACACCTGCCAAAGTGCTCAGGATTCACCATTTGAAACAAGAACACTTTCTAGCTAATTAAGGTCAAAGAAGAAATTTCTCTGCTATTTTTAAAATGATATTATTTAATGAAGTCTAATTTTTCTTTGGAATTTCTATGTAGCTACTCTCATCAGTAATTATCTATACACTTTGAAAGTGTAGGACCATTAAATTGTATACACCAAGGGTTGGTTAATTGACACCAGACCATCTAATTTAACCTTATTTCACAATTAGGAAAATGAGCATCAGGTAAGGTTACTCAGAAGCAGAGCTTGCTGCTTTTGAAATGGTGTGTCTTGTTTCCAAAGCCTGGACTTCAACTTGAAGCCACTAACTCCTTGGCTCCCCCTTCATTGAAGCAGAAAACCAAGACATCCCCACCTTTGCTCCTGCATACTCCAATCCCTTTTACCTCACTGGACACAAGAGCCTGGAAGGCCTGAGAGCTGAACCCAGCCTTGCATCCTCTGGTGGGCAGATGTTAGAGAGAAGACAAATTGAGCAGGTAGGATGCAGCCCGGAGCCAGCTTGCCATCCTAATCATGGCACAGATCTAGGAAAGCTGTCAGAATCAACAGAGGCCAGCCCAGGATCACACAGGGATCCCGATGGCAGATGGAAAGCCACGATGGTGGATGCTGGAGTTGGCAGAATAGTCCTGGCCCTCTGATCCTCTTCCAAACGCATGGCTGGCTTCCGGATTGTCATGGCCTCGCCAGCCTGTGCTCTCCGCTGAAGTGTCTGCACGTTTCTGAGAAATTAAATTCTTATGATCTGACTCTTCATTTGAATCGGATACAGGAAGAATCATTACCCTCTGCAAGGGACAAGAGAAAATGATATTATGGGCACTTACAGAAGAAGGATTTATGGGGGAAAAACAGTCTGAAGATTTTTGTTCGGCTGTTCACAAAGCTAAGGGGCAGGAACACTGTTCTTCCTTGGCCTTCACTTGCTCAGCTCCACACAGCGTTTCCTTATACAGAGAAAGAAAACTGAAGGGTAGTTGGGGAATATTATTTTAAGGTGTGTCACTTTTGTTTATGCTGCATTTGTTTAACTCTGTGAAGCTGTGATTCTTTGCCTGTCTAAAATACCTGATGGTCCTAATAAAGAGATGAACAGCCAATACCATGCCAGGAGCAAGGAAAGGTAGGGCTAGCAGGCAGAGAGTATAAAAGGAGACGTGAGGAGGAAACAAAGAGCCTGAGAAGACAGAGAGGAGGACGTCAGGGGCCAGCCACCTAGTCAGTCACGGAGTAATAAGGAAAGAAAGGTAGAAATAGAGAAAGATCAAAGTCCAGAGACAAAAGGTAGTTGGGATAATTTAAGAAAAGCTGGCAAGAAACAAGCCAAGCTTAGGCCAGGCATTCATAAGTAACAATAAGCTGTTATGTGTATGATTTATTTGGGAGCGGGGGGGCCTCAAAAAGCCAAATGAGCAAAAGGTACATACTCAAAGGGTATATGCAAGCTGTTTCTTTCTCCCCCTTGGATCCAGAAAAAAGTGGGTACCTAGAATTCCTTCTCAGAAAAAAATATATTCCTGCCTCATTGACCTGAAACATGTCATGTGACCTACCCTGGCGGGAAGACATATATAGAAAGAAGATGGTGTTTCTAGTATCTATGATTGAGAGAGGTAAACAGATACTGAGAATGGTTTAGTCCGAACATACACTGGATGACAGTGATGGGGGAAGCAGAATCTCTTTACTACAGTAGTTGACTGTCATGTGATTTCTTGACGAGCTTGGATTTTGTACATTAGTTTAGGTTTGAGTGGAAATGTTTACTTATGCGGTGCTTTTTCAGCTGGTTGAATTTACACATGCATATCGTTTTACTGTACTAAGCGCATCACACATTTTTATTATTTTATCATAGTTGATCCTCACATGGATTTGAAGTACAGATGCTGCAGAGATGGCTCAGCAGTTAAGATCACTGGCTGCTCTTGCAGAGGACCCAGATTTGCTTTCCAGCACCTATGTGGCAGCTCGCGACCATCTGTGACTCCAGTTTCACGGGATCTGGTGACCTCTTCTATCCCCCATAGGCACCAGGTACACACTTGGTGTACAGACATACATGTAGACAAAACATTCATACACATAAAAAAAAATGAATCTTAAAAGAACTTGGAATCCAGAATCCGCTTTGCTAGCATCATGGAAAAATGAACTTAAGTTCAACAGCTCGGAGTGCCTGGGGCTTGGACTGAGATAATCCCTGTCCTGTCCCTGTCATTGCACCTGCACTGGTTTCCGTATCACAGACACCGCTTACACATTCTGTTTAGAGAAATAGAAGGCCGATTGTGTTTGGGTGGCAGCATGAGATCTTTTCTTTTTCCTCCCCCTTCTCAGAGACCCTCAGCAGATAAGTCTCCAAGTGCTCCAAAGGACAGATGGCCCAGTTCACAGTCACAGCAGGTGACCTGCTTGTTTGAGGAAGCTAGGCATACTTATGTTCTGTAAAGCATAGTTATATGTACAGTTGCTTTTCATTTTTATCTTTTTTCTAGACAAGTACGGAAACTATTGAGCTCTTGTTTTTGTTTTTGTTTTTTTTTTTGGTTTGTTGTTGTTTTTTTTTTAATCTACACCCTAAACAAGGCTCCTCTGGAGAGCTGGCTGCTTTACCCCCTCAGTGGGTTCAGGCCCTATAAAGAGGATCGCAGCAGGAAGGAAAGGAGCCTGGAACACTTCAAAGTTCTGCTGCCCGTGCTCTCCCTAGTGAAGCGTAGCTAAAGTCCATCTTTATAACCTTGTGCATCAATATAATTGTAAAATGTTCCTGTATGCTGTAGAATTACTCTTGTGTCTGCTCATGACACTCAACGACTTTTTGGTTCGTATCGGTGAAGAATCACATTATGTGCCTCTCGAAGGGAAGCTGAGCTGGCAGCAGTGCACACAGCAGTGTCCACAGGTGACAGACACACGGCAGCCAGGCGTCCGAGGCCTTGGCGAGGTCAGGCCTTCTACTTTCTGTAGCAGTATGTGCTGAGACCACGGGCAGGGGCTAACGGTGAGCAGAGTGGACACTGCAGTCACTGCCCAGCCACGAGATGGACAGGAAACGAACCTGCTCACACTAAAGGTTAGCATTCTGCGAATTTCCCGGGTGGCTCTGCAGCCAAAGAGAGACACGCGATAGTTTGTACTCACATTTCCTCCAATGTTGGTAAAAAGTGAGACTTGTGTGAGCCACGCCAATCTTTTCTCCCAATTATAAATTGATATCTCCCATAAAACCAAAGGAGAAAGGCTACCGCATCTTCCATTTTGCACCATTTTATCCCAGTACCTGCCCCGCCTTATTTGATGGAAAGCGGAAGTTAATGCGGTTCCGCTGCTGGCGACGCGGGCTTTGTACAGACGCTTTGTACAGACGCCGCGGAAGTCGCTGGAAACACCGGAGCGATGTTTTGCGTTATGAGTGTGAGCTGAGGAAGAGAATGGTAGGTGTGAGCGGCAGCTTTACCTAAAGAAAGGACTGATGGGAATATCCAGGCCTTGACTGCATCCTGCTTGGTAGCGCTGGCTTGACTGTACACAGTGAGTTTTGCATCGTCTTTCTCGTGGTTTGTGCTGAGAGTTCGCAGCGAGTTACAAGTCTCCACATTTCCTGCTTTCCATGTGAAGGTCTCAGGGATGCTTTAACCTAATCTTCACAGATCTAATGAAAGCAAGACCTAAAGGTTAATGTTGTCCAAAGTCATATGACTTTGGCTTCTTTGGGGTCCTGGGTTATCGGCACAGTGCGCATGCATTCAATTTTAAAAGTCTGTAAAATCCTGTTGGGAACTTCCCAGGGAGATAATTCAATGCTGTTACTCAGTGAATCTCTGCTGGTCCTGAAAATAATTTGCATATGATGCAATAAAATAGGGGGAAAAATATGAGGTGATATTGGAGACAGTCCTTAACTCTTAGGCTTCTGGTTTGAAAACAAACTTATGAGATCACGGAATTACTGCTTAGCACTTGGATAATTTCATATCTCAGGCAAATTAAAACATGGGCCATCTTACAGACAACTCCGAGAGTGGAAGAACTGCCAAAGATGGGCTTCGTTTTGGTTTCTGGAAGAAAGCAGTTATATCTGGATTTTCTTTTTCAACCTTGCTAGTACCTTCTTGCTTAGGGACAAAAAATGCATGCCTTTCCATGGTGTCCCTGAATAAATGGATATTGGTGTCACCTTATCTATGCTGGGGGATATCTAAGATGAATGAAAGGCTCTGGATATTTCCATGGCACCTCCCATTTGTGCTGGAGACATTTGCTCCTTTGCCTTCTGGTTTCTTCCACATCTTTACCAGTCACCTGCTTTCCCAGAATCCTTTGTTAACTGACTTCCTAGCAGGTTCAGTGCTGGGAAAACAATAGGGAGGGAAACCCCAGATTGAGCTGACTCCCTGTTGGTGTCCTCCCACCCCACCCCATTCTTTCCCAGTCTCCCTCTGCTCTAGAAGGACTTGTCAATGGCCAGGGCTTCTGGGTGTGGACAACCCCAGGCAGCCCTGGTGTCTGCCCTCTGGACGCCTCCTCTTTGTGATTTAGCCTACAGGAAGGAAAAGCTGCCTGTCCTCCCCTGCTGGCTGCATGGTGCTACCAGCACCCTTGTCGCTAATTTCTTATATGTCTTTTTTTGTCTTGGGCTCCCTGATAAGGTTTCTACTTTGCTAACAATTGATCACTCTGTTTTCTGGTGAATGCGCCTACTGCGACAGGTTGTGTTTGGCTGTTTTGTTCTAACCATTGTGAATATTATGTGGATTACTAGCCTTACACCTGCCAAAATCTCAGGTTTATTCTCTGAGCCAGCCTGGTGGGTGGTTTCTCACCCTATCCTGAAACACAGTAATTGTTCCTCTTCTTTATAACCCATGCTCTAATCCTTCCCCTTTATTTCTGAGTTTATTGCAAAAACCTTTGTCTTTGTGTTTGCAATATAATAGGCTTATCAGCTCAGTCTTTGAAATGCCACTACAGATTCTCAGTCTGGGGCTCCTATAAAGCTGCCAGATCCTTCCAGCCTTCCCTCTCCTGTGTCTCCCTCTGGATTTGGGCATCCTCAGAGTATTTTTTGACTCTGATGTATATCCAAGTGGGTTTTCTTGTATTTGTTTCCACAGTTTGAAAACCACAGATAGACACAGAGAGCACAGTAGTGTAAACCCGCTGGCAGATGGCCTGCCCATAGACGTGTGCAAAAGAGAACAAAACAGCCACACCTCTTTATCCTCTTTGTCATCAAAGACAGCCCTCCCTGAACGATGGGATGGCTATGTGGTACCTCCTGTTTTTTATATGCATTACATTTAATCCTGCCCTCTGGTTAACCACATATGCGATGACCCAAACCCTAACATTTGTTTTAGCCTCTGACAAGGGGTTGTTCTGTTTGATCCCAGTGTCCTGATCTCTTAAACAATGCCTATGCTGTCTCCATACCTTGAGGTGACGGAAAACCATTTTAACCAGATAGTGATCTCAGAACTGACCAGAATATAACTTGCTGTTCTTGTTTTTTTAGCTTTTAGCTTTTTATGCTTGTACTCTAAGGGAATTTTCTTGGCTATAAAACATTAATAGCCATTTGAATAAAGGTCAGCCTTGTTCAAACAGCAACATTCTTCTTAAAAATTTTAATTATATGTACTTATTTTTCTATTTAGTATATGTGCTATTTTGTATTTTCTATTTAGTGTGTACATGCTTGTGTGCATGTGTGTGCATGCACATGTACCACAGTTGTCATATGGTGGTCAGAGTTACTTCATATGGGTCTTAGACATCAGACTTTACAGCAAACACCTTTACCCAGTGAGCCATCTCACTGACACCCAGAGAACTCTCAACTGATTGTAATGCATTTATTAATGCTTTTTCTTGAAATGTGCTCTTTTGTATTTTATTTGGAATCATTAAAAAATAATCTTTATAAGAAAATGGGTTTTCTTCCCATTGCTTGGTAACGTCTGAGGAATATACAGTAAGGTTTTATGTGCCCGTGAGTATTTGCGCAAAATAAAGCAGTCATCATGCATGAACTAATAGACACGGAGAGTGGTGGCTGGAATCCCCGGCGTGCTCAAGTTACAAGCACACAGGGCTAAATTAACATAGTGATGGGCTTTCTGTGCGCCGTTTGTACTTCTCTTTCGAAAACTTTCTTCTCATTATCTCTTCCCTCTCATATTCGACAATTTTCTCATGAATATTAAATAGCTTATCAGTTTGTACTGTCCTAGCTTGAATTTGAAATGTCCTCTGTAGACTGGTGTACCTGGACCCTCGACTCTTCACTGTTTAGGGGGCTGTGGAACCTTTAGAAGGTGCTGTCTTCCTGCGGGGCTAGAGAAAGAATGACACTGGGGTGGGCTTGAGGCCTTCTCCCTCTTCATGTTCTCTCTCTCTGCTTCCTGTGTGTGGTTGAGACACAATCAGCCGGCTCCTTGCTCTGGCTGTCCGATGCTATGGTTTCCCGCCATTATGGATTTACCCATATGGAACCACAAGCCAAAGGAACTAATATGTCTATTAGTTCCTTGAGTTGATTGTGGTCACAGTGTTTTGTCACAGCAGCAACAACAGCAACAAAAGACTAATATGTCTTCTCTAGAATCTGAAAGTTTTTCCTTTGGGTAAAGAGCACCAATCTGGACTTTGTGTTTTAAAGTCCCTCGCTGTAAAGGTTTCATCAATAGTGATCAATCAAATGCCAAGTGATTGTTTGGCCTTTTAATAAACTTAGTGGCTATAATAGAACTTGAACTTGGCCGGTGAAAACTGCAAATGTCAATCATTAATGTTGAAAACCGTGGACTTTTACAATAAGTATATAATATATTCAGGTGGTACTGTAAAGTTTGTAGCATCTTTGAATTTGATGGGGTCCTTTCCAACTTTTGGAGGCTTCACTTGGACAGCGTGGGTTCCAGAAATCTCAGTGCTTCCTCACTACTCTAAGACAATGGCTTTCAGATTCTTGTCTCAAAAACTCAAAAATGAAATTTGCAGACCACAGAGGGTGCGTTATAGAGAGAAACGTAAAGTAGATCCCTAGCTAGGAGCTAGAGGGAGGTGGGGTGCTGAGCTCCTTCCTCTATGGCAGGAGTGGGCTTCTGCAGGTGGGGTCCCCATCATCAATGTTAGTCTAGAGGATGTTTAAAGGGCTGATGGCAGAAACTTGGGTGAGGCATGGAGAATGAGCTGATCAGTCCAAGTGACCCTGCCAGGAGTGTCAGCTTTCTCCTGTCACACGACCAGGTGCAGTAAGGGTGGGAGAGTGGAAAGCCAGGACCTTCTGCTGTCCCTGCCCTCCAGCAAGGACACTCTCAAAACCCTGCCCTTCCTGAGAACCCTGCCTCCCAGTGTCATCACAAGTATGACAGCTGACAGTCTTCTGTAGTCATCTTCCAGTGTAACCCCAGCCTGCGGGGATAAGCCTCAACTCTAGCAGCTTTAACATGCTAACACCAGCCCCCAATTCCGACATGCCGATTACAGAGAGAAGTGATGGGGAAAGGCAGAGAGGAGACGCTTAATCCATGTTTTGGGGAGTGGAACAGATGAGAGAGGCAGTGCCCCATTTTCATCTTTGGGGTACTGACATGAATTTAGGGTTTAAATAGAGGAAAAATTGGGAAGGGGAGATGAAAGCTGTCCCTAATAAAGTAGTTCTTGTCAAGTATGATCTTATGTGTCATTATCTCAGTCTGGTTTTCCAGTGTGGTATGAGGATTTCCCGTTTGCTGGCATCTGAACTGGTCTTGTTGCTGTAAGATAACATGTCTTCAGGGTGCAGCCTCGCCATTACACATGCTCACTCTTAGTTATGGGCCCATTGGCCTTCAGTGCTTCGTTCTTCCTAGAATCGAAGGAAACTACAGATTTAAGGCAATGACTTCACTCTCTGTCTTAGCCCGATTTGAAGATGAGCTATGCTTAGGTAGAGAGAAATCCCTTCGTAAATGCTGTGCCTGTGTAGAGTCAAGTAATATTATTATTTGAAGTAAAGGAGAATGACACAGAATGAAGGCAGAGATCGCAGTTCCTCAACCTGCTGCAGGAGATCACGTGGGCTCGAGGGAGGACTTGGTACCCAAGTGCCTGCTCCACTAGCAGCAGATGGAGCCAACAGAACTCATGGTTGGTGGCAGAAGCCCCATATTGGGAAAGATTGACTGCGTGGCAACCAAGGGAGCTAAGTTTTTATTTTCCTCATTTGTGTAATATAGAAGGGGATATGGTTCCTTGATGAAAGAGCATTTCTGTGGTGTGGCTATGTAATGCCCCATGCATCTGAGCATGGGGCTGTGTCCGGAGGTTTTCAACCATTAGGAGCTGTGGAAGAAAGAGGATCACCGAGGGCAGGTCTTAAAGCCTCCTAGCCTGCCCCATTTCATGTTCAATTTTTTCTTTCTAAGTGTAGATGCAATGTGACAAGCCATCTTCCTGTTCCTATCCCCATATCTTCCTTCCTTACTGCCATGTTTTTCCCACCATGTTGGATTTTATCAAGATATTTTGTCACAGTGATGAGAAAGTTAGACAATGATAGTGAGCATTTTTCCTGGATCGCATCATTAAAAAATCTTTATGTCTCATATTGACTAAGAACTAGGGGTTGACTCAATAAATACCTGTTGGCTGAGTGAATAATTAAATGGTTGGGTGAGTTTCATGAAATAAAAAAAAAGAAAGAAAAATGGCATGGACATGGATTCCGTATCTTTTCCTTTCCTCAAACCATCAGTTTCTGTCTTTACCTTCTCACATTTTCATATTCTCCCTGTTTTCAGTTGGAGACTTGCAGCTTTGAGATGTAAGTAATGAAACATTGATTCACATGTGATTGCTTCATGTTGTGGGATCAATGGAAACACGTGTAAATTCTCACTTTTTTCTGGTACAGAATTTACCCTCTCTCTCTATGTGAGTTTCTTGAAACTGTATGTTTGTGATTTAGGAAGATACAAAATATGTTTACAGCTGTAGCTCTTTTGTGTCTAATAGCCACTGGGCATCTGAAACGTATGTACATGTGTGCAACCAAAATTGGGATTAATACCATATGACATGGTCTGATTGTGTCTTCCAGGATCCATATGTTGGATTTTATTTGTCTACATGATAATATCAAGAGATGGTCCTTCTGGGAACGTTAAATTATAAAGTCATAGTCTTAATAGATGATATCAGGGTCCTTATAAAATGGCAGAGTGAACATTTCTCCACATGAGGGTGCAGAATTCATCCTTTCTAGAGGATGGCAACAAAGCATGGTGATTTCTGCTAATTCTGATGTGTATTATTTCATCATCTCTATGGTAACGAGAAGTAGAGACCTGGCCCTCATCAAACTCCAAACCTAGTCACACTGTTGAGAAGTAGACTTCTAGCTCCCACCTCCATACCTGTTGTCATGATTCTATCAGAAGGTGGGATTGCTTCCCAGTGCTAGGACGGCAGGTATATATCAGTCCCCCTTTCATTCTGTTTTGGTCATCCTCTTTTGAGCCTGTAAAAATGTCTGAGTTTTCTGTGGGTACAATGTGGTCATAACTGTATTTTTAACTAGGTTCTGTTTTCCACCATGTTATCAGTCACCTCTTCCCTGGTTTGACCAGGAGAGTCTGAAACGAATGCTGTTGGTTTAGGCTAAGTATCGCTAGCTCCATCTTCCCTTCTCAGAAGTGTCCTGATCCAGATGACAGAATCGATAGCCACTTTTGCTACTGAGCAGCTAGGCCATGACTCTAACAAGTGGACTGCTTGTTTCTCAGCCCCTCCCCCAGAACTGTATTCTTTCTTGTCTTCCAAGACTCCCCCAGGGCCAAGTTCTTCATAACCAGCAAGCCCTGGTCCCCTGTCTCTCTGAGTGCTTGCGACGACATCTATCACTGGTGATTGATGCCCTTTGGCATCTTTAAAGGTACTAGATATATCCTTTGTGAGTCCCCATGCAAATACTGAAAAACAATGAGAATTTCTAGATAAAGACAAGAGGGCCTGAGATGTCTTGGCATCTCAGAGATGTCTTACCCTGAAGCTGGCCCTGGGTCTCCAGAACTCTTGGACTAGTCAGTATCCACTGATTTCGTTGATCTATGCTGGGACTGCATTCATGCCCATAGGCTCTTTGGTACCGTCTGAATGACTCTTTTCTTCGGTCCCTCCCTGTGGATCTGAGCACTGGCCTGGCTCATGTCTGTGCTTATGAATGAGTGGCAGGGCCAGAATTCCAACAATAATGTGCTTACTTCAAATACACAATAATCACTTTCTGCTGTGCTGGGCATATCACTCTAGGAGTTCTCTCTCCCCAGCTCTACTGTAAAGCAAGGCATTTGCACATTCAAGAACACAATAGCATATGGTTCTCTTGTTCTCCATGATCTTTACAGTCACCTACAGTTTCTCTCTGCCATGTCCCCTGACCGGCTCGGCTTCACCTTCTTCCCACCCATAGAGATTCTCACGAGGGACTCAGTATCGAGACATGAGAAAATGTAATGCATCAGGAGGAGTCATACTTTACTGTGAATATGCCATCAATGTCAAATTCTGGAGAACCACAAGTGTGGATGCCCAAGGTATAGGCATACCCCTGTTGATACTAGACTGGGAGACGCTAAACAAATACAGAAGTATTAAAGCCTGACTGATTGATTAGTAATAGGAGCATCAGTGAAGACAAATCCAGTATCCACGACTGCTGCCTAGAAAAGCAACTGAGGCTTGTGACTCGCTTGTTATGTGACTGCATTGGCTTATAGTCTCCCCTGTGTTTCTCTGTGAGCTCTTGGGAGAGTTTAATGAACATATTTATCCTTCTTAGGGTCTCAACACCAGTGAGTGTGTTTCTTTGGAATCTGAAACACAGCTTACTGACTTTACATCAACTGGCTTAAAATAATATTAGTCCTAACATTAAAACATGATTTATAAAATAGAACCTCTTTAGAGTATGGGAAAAGAATTAGGTGTGTTTATAAAATGTTATACTAGGTAAGCAAAATATAAATTGTGAGAGGCTTTATCATTTTGGATGAGAAAATTTGGAAATTCTTACCACCATAATCTCAAGAACCTAGACTCTAAGGTAGGACTCAGAAGAGTGTGTGTGTGTGTGTGTGTGTGTGTGTGTGTGCATGCATATGCATGTACTTGTACAAGTATGCAACAATAGGAATTTTAAAAGGAGTCATGAATTTAAGAAAAAGTGGGGGGCACAGAGCATGGAGAAAGCAGGGGGGTTACATGATGAATGTAAAGTATTTAAGTATGTAAATTTCAAAAAAATTAATATCATACACAAATTTAGTTTCACATCCTGGTTCTAACATTAGCTTGCTTTCTGTTAACCACGTAATTGAATGTCTTTAAGCTTGGTGGTCATCTATAGGATGGAACATGACTCTACCAAATTGGTACGGTATATGAGAAGAAATTAGCACCACATTTAGCATTTTTGTCTCCTCCATAAGAGCATGCCATAAGGTAAGTGACTCCACAACTTGAAGATAAGATGCTAGGCAGGACATCACGCTGGGAGCCTAGGAGCTGTGCCTGGAACTATTGCTTTTTCTCAAGTAACATATGCTACTCAAGATTCAGGTTTAGACCCACATCCACGGGTCACGCTGGGGTTGGAACACTGCTAATTTACCAACCTAAGTGAAAATGACCTCTTTGACCCATAAATCAAATAACCTAGATAACTCCTTTGAGGCCCAATTAGGTCAGGGCACTTTCCAGCGTGTGTCTACAGACTAGTAATGTCACGATAAGCATCAGTTATGTTTGCTTCTCTAGCTGAGATGGGAGTCAGAGAAACTGGCCACAAAGCCAACTCAGGAAATGTAGTTAGCTGTGAGTATCTGAGGAAACATCTTTGCCCCAGAATTTTTCTCTGTTAGTGCTGAGTTGAACAGAATTGGCACTGGTCAGTCTGAACATTGCAGCTATAATAGGGTGTAACTCCACGTAAAAAATGTTTTAGATTGCACCTACATGCCACATTCAGCATAACAATTTTCTGTAAACACAGAAAAGAATTTTTATTTTTTTCTTTTGAAATAATTTGACTACAAGAGAAAATAGGGCTATCATTTCTCAATAATTAGTGTGTATACATGAGCATTCTTCCAGAGTAAGAAAAAAATTGAATTTACTTTTTTTTCAAATGTAGCAATACTTCATGAAAACTAAATTAAAGTACTGATGGTGCCTGGGTTTCAGGTCTATAGATTTTTTTATGAACTGTGTCTTGAAGATGTTGTATTTGGAAGAAGTAAAGTTGTTTTTCAATTCTTAAGTATTTTGTGGTTATAAGTCCTGGACACAAGTGATTCCTAAAGCATAAAACGACCTTGATATTGAGCTACTAGAGACTATGAGTTAGGTCTGTGCAGAGAAGTGTGAGGTTGAAAGCTAAGTGGTTTTAATGATGAGCATGTGGATTCTCTTCCTCTCTGTGCTATCTCCCCAGCCTGGGCTCTGTCTGCATGCAAGCCTCCAGATCCATTGTCCAGACATAGTGTAAAATTCATAATTTGATGATTATTCGAAGCTCAAAACAGCATTAATCACATATATTCCAGAATCTTCCTGGAATAGTCTTGACCAGCATCATAGATTTTCCACATTAGCATGTCTCCAAGGAAAGTTATGAATATTCAGTAAATGGGGCCAAATAAACAAAAACGTACCCACTCACTTTCGGTCAGACTTCGCTTCCAAGGTCTTCTTGATAGATAAAGTCTTACTGTCAAAAATAACTTACAAAGGAGTTTTAATGTTTCTTATAACATCTTGAATTGGGGAATGCTGCCAAAGAATCATAGAGACAGGCTCCAGAGGCTGTTTTTTTTTTTTTTTTCCTGACTTAGCTCATGAAATGATTAGGGATGACGTTATCATTCCCATTAGCACGTGCCAGGACAAGAACGCAAGGAAATCCCATTGGGAGCACAGCAATGCTCTTCCCGTCTCCCCCACCCAGCTCTACTCAGCTTCCTGTCTTTGTGTAGGGTTGAGGCCTCATGGGCTTTTCCCCACCCAGTGTCCATCCGTCTTCAGCTCACATTTAGGTAGTCAAATGGGTGAGACTTTGCAGGTAGAGCGTCTTGTGTTGCAAGGAGGCAGAGACTCCCAGCAAACTCCATCACCTCTGGCTCTTGCTATCTTTTGACCTCTTTTCGGCAGTGTTGCTTACGCCTTAGGTGTGGGAGTGTTTTTAGTTGTGTCCATTGGGACTGAGCTTCCCAACTCTGCATTTTGGTTAGTTGTTGTTTTCTGTAGTGTCTCCCATCTGTTACAAAGGGAAGTTTTCTTGACGAAGGGTAATGACTGCACTTATCAGGTTTAAGGACAAATGTTCATTGATTATTGTTAGTGATCATGCCGGTTCAGTAAATTAGTAGTTGCAGATTCTCCTCTAATCACCGTGATTTCGCTTGCACAATGTAGTTAGCCGTGTTTCCAGTTCAGGGATGATTTTCCTCTTGGTGAGTGGGTTTTATGTTCAACTCAAGAGTTGTTGTTATCTCCAAGGTATGTGTGCCACTATTGTCCATGTAGAATTCTCGTGCTGTGCCTGTCATTGATATGGTTCACAGGTGTCATAGCTGTGTAGAACTGTTGATTGGCTCCATCCTTTGCAAGCTTGCATGGTGCCTTCTGGTACTGTGAACCTATCCTCAGGGAGGGGGCATTCAGGTCAGTTCCTGCTCAGGAGTCTCTGGGACTTGTGTTTTTCTTGCATGGTGAATTCAGCAATAGGGACTTAACCCTCTACCTCTGGTGGTTGGTAACAAAGGTCAATACCAATAGGCTGTATTTTAGGGGCGTCTCTTAGACATCCATGGCCAACAACTCAAAAGAGAGCTTCTCAGGTCTTAGGCTCTTGGAGGGAACATTGTCAATCTAGATGAGAAAAGTTTTTTAAAACTGTGTATTCATATTTATAAACTGAATTATATGCTTTGTAGGGATTTTCTGTAAATACTTAATAATATGATACCCTGTGGCTTTTTCAGACATCCTTACTGGATACTGGCCATATGATATGATTTATAAAAAATGTTCAAACTATGAATTTATAGTTATTTATAATATGAATGATTTATACTCTTAACGGTTATATGTCAATAAGTTTATTTTCCATTAGAAGCATGTTCTTTGGTGCTCTTTGGCCTTTCTTGAAACCTGTTTCCACACCTCCCTGTGGTACCCCCTATATTTTACCTGTTTCCACACCTCCGTGTGGTACCCCCTACCTTTTACCTGTTTCCATACCTCCCTGTGGTAACCTCACCTTTTACTGTTTCCACACTTCCCTGTGGTACCCCCTACCTTTTACACTTGTGTTGTCCAGACCTTAGCTTTGGTATTCTGTCACTCACAAGCATCAGGAGATACATGGTAGAGCAAGGCCATCTCTGTCGCCATGCCTTCCTTCCCATGCCCTGCAGATGCGGGCATCATACCTGCCACAGGTCTGTCCCTGCTCACTGTAGACCAACTCAGGGTCACCTGAAAGCAAGCTACCTGCTAAAAATAAAATCCTTAGCATTCTCCTGGGCGACTAGTCACCTGAAGAACATATTCATGGACGAGAGTCACTTATGGTAAATGTACAAAGTTTTTGTCAGTAGGAAGAACAATATCTAAACTAATGAAGGTGAAGTTAGACAAATATCAAATATCTTGCTGGCTGGATCCTCCTTGTTCCTTAAAACTTAGTTATGGATGACTTCAGCCTCCAGGCCACCAGGCTTTTGAAAAGTCCAATGTTTACTTTTTTCTTTTTATCATTTTTATTTTTAAATTATTCACTTAATATATGTTGATCTTATTCTCTTTCCCCTCTCTCAACTCCTCCCAGATCTTCCCTGCTACCCATGCAATTTCATGTTGTTCTCTCTTAAAAAAATACAATAAACACAAGGAAGCACAAAACCGCAAAACCACAGAGTCCATTGTGTTGCTCAGTTGCTACTGAGCACATTACTTGCCTTGGTGTGGTTGGTATCCCAGAGAAAATTTGTTGAAGAAAGCAGATTTCCCTTCTCCCAACAGCTACCTATTACAAACAGCTTCTTTATTAGGAGTGGGACTTTGTTCCAACTTCTGATTCTCCATGAGAGGATTTTCTACAGTCTAAAGTTGTACATGCCTTGTGCATGCTGTCAACATGTCTGTGAGTTCATGTGTACCCTTAGAGTTGTCCACTATCTCTGCTTCTTACAATAGTTCCACCTCCTCTTATGCATAGATTCCTGAACTGTGAAAGGATGAGTTTCATTAAAGTCAGAGGGCTCCAAAGTCATTCTCAATATGCAGAAGTCCAATGTTTTCTGTAGATTTTTTTTTGTTATCTGTATTCTTATTAAGTGGGGATGAAGGGTTTTTGTTTGTTATTTGTTGGTTTGTTTGTTTAATCTATCATGTGGTTGACATAAATGTTCTTGATTTTTTTCCCTCTGAAGGAATAATAATAATAAATGAAGGAACCTAGATTAAATGTTTTAAAGGCCACAGGGAAGGGTTTTAGCAAACACTAGACAGCTCCGAGTTTGGGGTACTAGTAAGTTTCTGTTGGAAGCTTCCTATCTACCATCCTCTTCATTGTACAAAGTGCTGGTGGGCATTGCCGTTTCCTGCAGGTTACCTTCTATGGAGGAAATAGATCAATAAGCTTTTGCCCAGTAGAGGGCTGTGAAAGCCCATTTGGAAAAATGAGGATTGGCTCAGCATTAGGGTAGCAGGCGTTTATAAAGGATTTCTACTCCATGCACAATGACCTTGAACAATCTGTAAACAGATCATTTTCTTAAGCAAGCTAAAATAACCTGGGCATGAAGGTCCGCCTTTTTAATCCTAGCATTTGTGAGGCAGAGGCAGGCAGACCTCTGCGTTTGAGGCCTTAAATTACCTCTTAAATGATTCACAAAATTCTAACTGCAGAATTACCTGGAATATTCCAACTATTTTAATTTAATACTTAGGAATCCATTCTTCAGATTTCTTCTACCTTTTGAGTGGAATTTGTGTGTGATTTTTTTTTTGAGAAAGACAAAAGGTGTAGAAACATCTGTGTGTGCACGGTTTTGTGTGCTGTGTGTATTGCCATTCCCATATTCTGTACACACACTGCTCTTTACTATTAAAGTATTGATAAATATAAGAATGGTTTGGTGACCTATGGAAGCTCTATGCACAGTTTTAGAAGATCCATTTTTATAAGTATTTTTATTATTATCGTGTGCATATGTGTGCATGTACCATGGCTGGTGTGTGATGTCAGAGTGCAATATGCAGACTCAGTTCTTTTCTTCTACCCTTACGTGAGCTCTGAAGATTGAAGTCTGGTTGTCAGGCTTACGTCTACCCTACCCCGAGTTCTGAAGCCTGAAGTCTTATTGTCAGGCCTACACCTACCCTACCACGAATTCTGAAGCCTGACGTCTGATTGTCAGCCCTACACCTACCCTACCCCGAGTTCTGAAGACTGAAGCCTGGTTGTCAGGCCTACATCCCCAGGAGGCAAGAGCCTTTTACCTACAAATCCATCTCACTGGCCCAGGAAACCCTCCTTAGATGATTGTGTCTGTTTTAACAGCATACTTGAATTATCAATTTTTAAATTTTAATGTGTTTGTTTATATATTTATTTACTTAGAGCGTGTGTATGCATGCCCTGGGATACATGTGAAGGTCACAGGACAACTCATGGAGTCATTTCACCCCTTCCACTGTATTGAACTTGGGTCAGGTCATTAGGGTTGAGAGACAGACAAACACCTTTGCCTACTGACACATCTGTCTGGCTCCTTCAAAGATTTTGAGCAATTTGACTGAATAAGTGAGGAAAAGTTGAAATATGACAAGCAGATGGAGCCTTAAACTTCCAAGGCAAGTTGAAAGGAAGGTGTCAGGGTCCCTCAGGGTCCCTTTCTAGCTTGTGATGCAGAAGGAAATAGTACCCTTGACAGTTGAATGTTCTTCAAAGCTGAATGGAAAAGACTTCGTTCCCTGAAACTGGGACTTGTAAGGAATGCTCCTCCAAAGATTCTTAATTAACAAATGTATGCTATTTGTGAAAATCAATTCGTTGCTAATACTTTTTGGTCTAAATATTTTTGTTGTCTTTACAAACATTTTAATGAACATCTATGATGGTTTCCTTATGACGTCTCCACGTAAGTGCAGCGTGTGCTCTGGTGATACTCACCCCCATCACTCTCTCTTACTTCACTTCCTCTGATGTACCTAAGTCTTCTTTTCAGCTCAGATCCCTGCCTCATTGAAAGACTTTATAGCCGTAACTATGTAAATAATGTTATGTTATGTAAATACGTAAATAATGTTAGCAGGAAAAATAAACAAGATGAATCTTGTGAGGGAAAGCCTTCCTCTGCTTCTCTCTGACTTGGCAGTTCTGGTGTTACGCCTGTGTATGGCAGCTTTAGGCGGCTGGGACTGGACTGTCAGATCTTGGGTGTGAAGTGAGTTTGCTGGCGTGAATGCTTCTGAGCAGACCTGACCTCACAGAGGTGAACCTGGGAGGAAGGTGGATCCTGACTCCACAGTTGGGGCTAAGGAGACAAGGAGAGGTCAGAGAGTCTACCAACATGGTGGTAGATTTTGATCATTTTTGTGGCTCCTTCAACCTGATTCCATTGTAGCACGTGCTCTCCAGTCTGAACAAATGGCAGATTTACTACTTGGAAGGCTCACTAAACACAGATGACTGCACTGTAGCCTCAGACCTTTTCAGTCTTTAGACGGGTGGTAAAGCCAACCTTTTAGTGTTATTGTTGTTGTTGTTGTAAGGCATGGTCTCCTGTAGCCTCAGTTGACTTTAAACTTGCTATCTAAAGAAGATGGCTTTCAAGTACTGATTGATGGTCCAGCCTCTGTCTCTGTGCTGGGACAGTGGGTGTGTATCAGCACTGAACTGCGGGGAGTTTACATTGTGTATGGGTGTAGGTATGTGTTGCATGCGTGGTGTATGTCTGTGGTATATGCAATCGTTAGTATAGATGTGTACGCAAATGGATATGCATGAACGCGACTGGCATTAGTTTTCTTTTTTCCGTTCTCCACTTTTATTTATTGAGAAAGAGGATCTCACTGAGTCTGAAGTTCATGAGTTTGGCTAGGCTGTCTGCCTATAAACTTCAGGGATCCACCCATCTCTGCCCTGCCCCAAACTGGAGTAATAGACATAGGCCACCACACCTGGCTTTCTGTGGGTTTGGGGGATCTTAACTCAGGTCTTCAAGCTTTTCTGGCAGGTAGGCACTTTACCTTCATGCCATCTTCCTAGTCTGAGGATCTATATTCCTAGTAAAACCCCGTGAGGTATTGATTCAGATGGCCCTGGGCCACAGTTTCAGAACCAGCAATGTATACCATAGTAGAGGACTTTGAAAACCCATTTCAGTCATGCACTGTTCATCAAAAGTGTGTATTCATCCCTGAATGCAACTATGAAAAACTGTCTGGCAGTTTTGTGCACTCCCCTTGGGAATCTGTGCACCCACAGGGAAGGAAGAGGATTGCCTGGGGTGCTCAAAACCACATAGTAAAAGTGATACCTCTTCAAGGAGTGTGAGCTGTCCTTGACAATAAACATGTTAACATGCTATTTTTGTATGAAAAGAGACACCCAGCTGAGTTATGGAGTTGAATATAAATTCACATGGATTAGTAAGACAAAGCTTATGATTTCAAAGAGTCATCGCCCTACTGTAGACTGCTCCAGGCAAGGCTTCTCGTCTCAGGGTACAGGTTTGTTCTCCTCTGGAGTAAGATGACTTAGCAGAGGAAACATTTTTAAAAGGTTATTGTGCACTGATACTAAGCACTTTCTCAGGATAAAGCTTTCTGTCTCTAGATTTAAACTCTGTCTCCTTGAACGTAAGTCTGAATTTCTCAATGTTGGCGTTGATGACCAAGTCTATTGAGGACACAGAGCGACTCCAGTGTTAGAGATGGCCTTTCCATTCCATTTAGCGCCAGGGCTGCACAGTTAAGGTTCTCAAAAAGTTTATGTAAGGTGATTAAAAACATTTTTAGCTAATGTTTAACTCTTGTTTTCATGGAGTCAGAGAATGAGGCAGCAGCCGGTTTGAGGGTCGGGCAACTTACAGTCTTTGTAGGGTGTTAGACCACACCTGTTTGAGGGTCGGGCAACTTACAGTCTTTGTAGGGTGTTAGACCATGATTGTTTGAGGGTCGGGCAACTTACAGTCTTTGTAGGGCAATAGACCACGATTGTTTTGCTTTTGTTGAGATGTACATTCTCTGACTCAGTGTTTATAGATAGTTCTCAGTCAGGAGACGCTGCAGCACACCCCAGAGTTCCCCAGGAGCCCCGTGGCCTCCTCCTTCTCCCTGTTGTGTAGTGATAGCGGCACATAGTGTCTACTAAACTGCCTGCAGGCACCTGTCCTGATTTGTTGTTCTGTGGTCACAATGATCCCAGAATGGAAAGGAGATGGATGAAGTTTCAGGTTTCCTAGACTCTAATTTGTCCAAGACTTAACTCTTTAAGGGCAGGAAGAAACAATTTAAAACCACCTCTGGAAATTCTGATGACCATTGTCTGTTTTATCTGTTGCTTCTCTTATAACACAAGAGGGGGACATTGAAGCACAATTAATAAAAACTCAGAGAGAGAAATTGGGGTTCAACCAGAAGATCTGAAAAGTAAAACAGCCAATCACTGGCTCTTATCTTGACCTGTCTGAAAATGGTGTTCCTGCTTCCAGGAATCTCAGAATGAGGCTGTGTGTTGAGGGTTGTTTCCTCCCATTTTATAATCCTCTCTAGGGCTGGGATTAAAGGTGTGCACCACTGGGATTAAAGGCATTCATCACCCGATTTCTATGACAACTAGTGTGGCTATTGGGATTAAAGGTGAGTGTCGTTGTGGCTACTGGGGTTAAAGGTATCTATTACCATAACTTGGTCTATAAGGCTGCCTGTGGGACTGTTTTAGTCTCAGATCTTCAGGCAGTCTTTATTTATTAAAACACAATTGAAATGCCACTACAGGACATGAGGACATGGTTCCAGTAGAGGTGGGAACTGTGGAAGTCATTGCCTGTCATTGATGATCATAAGATCACTGGGGCCTGCAGCTTCAATTTCCATCAGGTGGCGCGCTGTTGTTGAAGCTCCCTGACACTGACTTGGAAGACTCAGGAAATGACTCGCAAATGGGCAATTCCTTAGGTCCTGCTCTTAGAGATTAAGGCCCCTCCCCTCTCCAAGAACTGCCTTTCAAATGATGACAAGTTGTCTCTTGCAGCAGGCATGTCCTTGTGTAGCGGCGTAAACGAATGCAGACAGATTGTAAAAATATATATAGTTTTAATGTAGAAATAGACTTACAGAACCACCGTTCCCGCGGAGACGAGGAAAGCAGAAGAGGGACGGCTGGGAGCGCGCTTGCCAAATTTATAGGCCAACATTAGCCTGAGGCGAACACGCCCCCTAAGGGGCGGGACTTATCCCTACATTCTTGTTAGGACGCAAGGGTTATAAGAGGTTTGATGGGGTCAATCATTGAGAACTGTTCAACATGCGTTTTATATCACTGAATCTCTTGGCTCATGTGGCCTGAGAATGGGAATGTTTGTCTGCATGTTAGAACTCTTGAAGCACCACTGTTAGCTGGCACCTCTCTGAGTCACTTGATAAATGCTTTGGATACTCAGAAGTGTCCAACCTGTGGTATAGCACAATGAATACACACCTAGAGACATATGTTGGGATTCAAGCTGAAAGATCAGAAAAGCAAAGCAACCAACGTGTAGAGAGCTCTAAACTCTCCAAAGTCTTCAGACTGAGAAAAAAGCAAGTTCTTGTCTCATCTGTCTTATATTCCTCTCTAGTGCTGAGATTAAAGGTGTGTACCACCACTGCCTGGCCTGTCTTGCTGACTAGTGTGGCCAGCTTTGCACGCTGATCTTCAGGCAAGCTTTATTTGTTAGGTCATAAACAAAATACCTCTATATTGTGGCCCCCAGGCAACATATGCGGCAGGACAGCCATGAGTGTGTCTCAAAGCACAGCTCTAAACTTACAAAAATAGGAGACATTCCTGCGAGACTTAAACTAATGTCTTTCAAGAGTGAGCGTTGTGACAACTGTCACGTCCTGATGTCAAAAAAGTACACCAAACTAGAGGACAGTATTCCTGTATGGTCCTTAGTATCTCAAAAAGCTCAGCATCACCAATCTCTAGGCCTCTAACTTAGGACTGTGAGATAGGAGGCCAACAACTCTGAAGGAGGGGCTGTTCCTATATGTCACACACAGCAGGACATCTCTTCTACTCCCAGCAATGCTGTGGCCTGTCAGCTAGAGTTATGGATCTTGGCCGGTCCAGACACCCTGGCTTTGCTTCCCCTTACAGTAATTTCATCCCTCTGGCCTCTGTCTGTTAAGTAATGCTGCATTGCCTCTGCTTTGTGGAATCCCATCATCCTTATTGAAGCTATAAATCCTACGTCCGTGTCAGCAGCTTCCACTGCTAACTCCATCTTGCATAGAATTTTTCAATTGCTGTTGTCCCCCTAGTGGCTTCTGGGGCACCAGCAGGTCTTATCCACAGGGTTATCTTCGGGTCTGATTCGAAGTATAGACTAGTCTATTCGAAATACCCGAAAGATATTAGACTAAGTAATTTACAAATAATGGATATTTATTTCTCGTGGTTCCAGACCTCAGAAGTTCAAGATCAAGATAAGAGTAGAGGAAGTGTCTATAGAAAACTTTGTGCTTTAGAGACTGGACTTTCTGGATATGTCTTTATGCATCACAATGGAAGAACAGGGTTTCCCAGGACACTTTACAAGGGCACCAACCATCTGGTAAAGGGCTTCCTCCTCCTCCTCCCCCAATGGGGATTTGATTCTATTTTAATTGTAGTTTTTTTTTAATTTTAAGATAAGATCTTTAAATATGGCTTAGGATGACCTCAAACTGGCAATCCTCCTGTTTCAGTTTCCAGGTGCAAGAGGTGTATTGAACAAGAGGGCAATGCTTTGTTTCTGCCATGGACTGCAGACATGTGCCAGCATGTCTGACTCAGAGGTTAGGCTTGAAGATAAGAGTTTTGAGGGAGGCACAGACTCCAGTCTGTGGCCGAGACCCACCACGTGTTGTGCTCCTCCAGTGAAATCCTCTATTGTTATCTCAGGAGAAGTCACTGGGAGCCTGTTCAGAGAAGATCTTCCAAAGCACTTCGCAACATGGCTTCCTTGTGCCCTCAAACTAATGGCATTTCGGAAATCCTTCTGCGTTTAGATATCTCAAAAAAAAAAAAAAAAGTAGAAATCAAAAAAAAAAAAAAAAAAAAAACAAGCCCCAAACACCCAGGAGTACCCACAATTCAGTATGTCATATACCTAGACCTTCAGTTCATTGAAAATAAACCCAAGGTAGAAAAGACATCAATTTTTTTTTCAGAACTGAAAATATTTTATTTCTTTTAACTGTTAAAAAGTTATTTAGTGTTTTGATGCAATGAACTTTGGTAATATTTTTTTCTCTCCCCTAACTCTTCCCTGATTCTCCAAATCTCCCTACTCACCTAACTTCAAGTTCTCTCTCTTACTCACCCACCCCAAATGAAATCAAACAAACAAGCAAATAACACAAGACAAAAAACAAAACAAAATAAATCATACACAAAAGTCATGGAGCCTGTTTTGTGTTGTCTAACTTCTCTGGGCATGGGGCCCTTTCCTGGAGGATGCTTGATATACACAGTGACCATTCATTGGAGAAACCCAGAATCCCCTTTCCCAGCAGGCATTGATTGCAAATAGCTTCTTAGTAAGAGGTGGAATTTTGTGTCCACGAGGTCTTCTTAGTTCTGGTTTGCACCTGTGCAGGTGCAGGTATTGTGTGTTCTGTCACAGTCTCTGTGAGGTCTTACATCTATCAGTATTGTGTCTGGAAGACAATGTTTCTTTAGAGTCACTCACCGCCTCTGGCTTTTACAATTTTTCTCCTCCTCTTCTGCATATCTTCCTGAGCCTTGAGGGGAGGGTTTGGTGAAGACATTCCACTCAGGGCTATGCTCTAAAAGTCTCTCATGTTTTGCACATCTCCAGTCATGGGTCTTCTGTGTTAGTTCCCATCTACTGCAAGGAGTTTCTCTGATGAGGGTCGAGTGATGTTCTGATCTATGGGTGTAGCTAAATGACAGTTAGGAGCCGTTGTCTATGTTCTGATCTGTGGGTGTAACTAAATGACAGGAGCCGTTGTCTATGTTCATTTAGCAGAACAATAGCAGTAGTTTCTCCCAGGGTTAGGACCTGTGTTGTCTCAGGTCCTTGGCCACCTTAGCAGGGTCAGGGATGGGTTCATGCAATGGTTCTTAAATCCCCCCAAAGTGGCTGGTTACTCCCTAATGTGTTTATTACTATTGTATCAATCTATCTTTCAGACAAGTCGCTGTTGTAAGGCCACAGGGATTGCAGCTGGGTGATGTTGATGCTTACTTGAAAATAGTTTCTTATTGGGATCAGACAAAAAAGAGTTTGTTGATCCATGTTTATTATATTTTTTCCAATCTGCTCATCATCATTATTATTTTAATTTTTCTTTATTGCCACTGATTAGGATCATCCAAGCATTTTCATTCACTAGTGCTGCTTAGCAGAGAGCAGGAAGGACCTGAGCTGGGGAGTATGGAAGGGTCCATGTTGAGGAAGGAGCTTCCTCTTCCTGTCCTCTGTTCTTTTTACTTCTAAACAGGTATATATCTATGAGATGAGAGCTTTATTCACCTGCCCTTCATTTTGAATATGCCCAGAAATTTCACTTCCTGGAAATAGTGATCAAATATCATCTATGACCACAGACCTACAGAACCTTACTACCTAAGCATGGAATTCCAGATATATAAGAGTCACTCAAAAGCTAGACTAGTCCCACTCTTTCATGGTTTCTCTTTTGTTTGTAAAACATGCACTAATACATGCATGCTCCACTGTAACAAACAGCACAGGGTGATCTTATGTACCCCGTATCTAGGTTTCTCCAATGTTAGCAGTCAACAAAACCATCACTCAGTAATCAGAATAGTGACAACTCTATCTTTCTATAGGTCATTCATGTTAGACATCAATTCTTTATTACTCCTTGTTCTCTCTTTTCACCTGAAATTTGGTCTTTCTTCTTGCCCAGCCCAATGCTTGTTCAGCTCTCATTGGAGGTGTATGTATAGGGGTGTTATAGCCATCACTGGGGTAGACCAGTTCTCTTATCCTTCTAGGACTCTCTAACTCCCATGTCTTTAGGTAAAGATGTTTACTTAGTTCTAACCATTTCTCTACGGTCAATAAGATATATGCCATGTGTTATCAAATTCAGTTGTGTCATTCTGTTGAGGCAGGCATTTATTTTCTCAGAGTTGAGAAAAAAAGCATTGAAACTAATGATTCCAGCTCGTTTTAGTGTGAGGACATTGTTTCGCTGTGTTCTCATGTGGCATGTGCTTGTAGACATGGAGAGCTACAACAAGAGCTTTGGGGTTATTTCCTGAGCTTGAAAGGTCTCCCACTAAGGGGAAAATTTTTATGGCTTTGTCACTAGCATCCAAATTAAAAGGTCATATCTTGAAACATAGTGGCATTGAGGGTTAGGGTTTCAACACATGCTTTTTTACTTTGAGTCAGGGTCCCTTGTAGCCCAGGCTGGCTGAAGTCTCACATTTAGTTGAAGATAACTTGGAACTCCCGATTCTTCTGCCTTTACCTCCTCCGTGCTGAGATTATGGGCATGTGCCACCACACCCAGTCTATATGATGCTAGGAACTAAATCCAGAGCTTCATCAGTCTAGAAAATCATTCTACCAACTGAACCACGTCTCCAGACCTATACAGTTCAGGTTTTTTTATTCCATAATTAAGTCCAAAGACTTAGATACTCTGATTTTAGAAATACTTAAATTGTGATCTAATGTAGAACTTTGCTTAATAATGAGATTTTCCCACTGTTTACATTGAATAAGAAAATGTCTGGAGCAAATGATCGGAGTTTGAAGTTATATTTTAAGAATAATGTGAAGTTCATAGCAATTGAGTATTTAATTCCCCCAAAGATGCTTTTCCATGCTGTCCAGCTTGAGCACTCTGGATGACAGAAGTCCATACCCCTAGGGGGTGGGTCTATGTGTAAGTCCCCTAATAAAAGTGAGGGAGGTTGGAGAAATGCCTTAGTGGTCCCGAGTGTTTTCTGCTCTTGCAGAGGACCTGTGTTTAGTTTCTATATCAGGCAGCTCACACTGCCTATAACTCCAGTTCCAGGGGATCCAACAGCCTCTGCTGGCCTCTGAGGATCCTGCACCCACATGGTGCATATAAAACTCATACAAGATCACACATATATAAATTTTAAAAGGAAATCTGTTTTTAAAGAAGGTATACAAAAATAAAAATGCCGAAAGGGAAGAATTGGGAACAAGCACAACCTGTGGGCTGAGGTGGCTCTTTCTCGAGAGATCAGTACCAACATAGGTGTGTTTTCAGACTGGTGACACCAGATGGATGCCATGGTCCCAGGATGTATCACATAAAATGAGACATTTAACAACAGAACAGGTCATTAGGAGGCCACCCTTGAGTCATTGCAGTCGGCATTTCTGTGTTAAGAATGGCCTCAGCCTTGTAGCAGAGGGTGACAGGAACGGCTTGCCCTTCAGGAGATCCTGGCGTGGCTTAAGGCTTAGCTATTTTTTAATGCTTTTATGTGGTACCTGAAGGGAAAAACAAGCAGGCAGAGAAACAAATACAGTCAGCGTTTCTGTCCCCACCAGTGACAATATTGTCTTCCATTATAGCCCTCCAAGAGATCTCTGAAATTGCATTTCTGAAACGGTCATTTATTAAGAGCTTAAGGCTTTTCAGAGAAATAAACTGGAAAGTTTTGCCGCGCTCCTCACAGGGCCAAGGGAGGCTGCGTTTTGGCGGTGTGAGCACAGAAGGGATGTGGATGGGCGGGCTGGTGGGAGAGTGACGGGAGGTCACGGATGTGATTGGCTGAGTGAATAATGGACTGACAGACTGGGAGGCAACTTCATTATCGTAGAGCTGCGCATCCATCCATCTGCGGGGGCCGAATACTCCCAGAGAAGCACGAGGCTTGCGGCAGCCAAGGGAGCCTTGTGTGGGAGTAAGTGAGTGGCCTTGAGAAGGAAAACGTTAAATTTGATCTATGCTGAGGCAGTTGCTGGCTAGGGGACTTGAGTCAGTTTGCTTAGCTCCCCAAAGCCTCAGTTTTCTTCTTAGTAAAATGGGGGATGATGAGGCTAGCATGTTTGCCTTCATGACCTCGCGTTGCAAGTCGTGTTCGTCTCTGAGATGGCCTATTGAATGTTTTCTTGTTACTACAGGGTTTTTTTGTTTTGTTTCCAGTCGGCACTGCAGCCACTGGAGAAGAGAAAACGGACGTGCAGAAAAGTGCTCCGAGTTACTTGGGGACACAGAGGGGTAGTGGTATATTCTTGTCAGGACTGCCAGCCCGCAAATAACCACATGGAGTCTTATTGTTAATTATGAAAGCTTGGCCTTAGCTTGGCTTTGTTCTCAGTTAGCTCTTGTAAATTAAATTAATCCAATTATGATAATTTACATTTTGCCACATGGCTTTACACTTCCATCCCGCACCTCCCATTTCCTCTCCGAGTCTCCTTGGGAATCCAGGTGTCGAGATTCCTCCTCCCAGTTTCTCTCTCTCTGTCTAGAAGACCTGCCTATTCTCTCCTGCCTAGCTATTGGCCATTTAGTTCTTAATTAAACCAATTAGAAGGGGCCTTAGGCAGAGACATATCTTTACAGAATAAACAAATATTCTGCAGCACCCAGGCAGGTGATGGAATTACATTAATACAAACTCAGTTCTTGTGTGTGTGTGTGGGTGTGTGTTCCTGAGCGTTTTTTCTCTGATCTCCCCCTTCTTGTGTGTATGTGTGTTTGTGTACATGTGTGAGCATGCAGAGGTGGAGGTCAACATCAGATATCAACAATGATCACTCTCCACCTTGGGTTTTGAGATACAGTTTCTCACTGAACCTTGAGCTCATTTATTCTTCTAAGCTGGCTGGCCAGTGAGTTCCAGGCATCTCCCTATGCCTTCCTCCGCACCCTTGCAGTTTTCAAGCATGTGCTACCTCACCTGGTCCTGTAGTGGGCGCTGGGGATCTGAACTGGGGTCTTCATGCGCAGCAAGTACTTTGCTGACTGCACTATCCCCTCTAGACCCCAAGTCCAGTTCCTTTAGCTATAGTGTAGCTTCCGAGTTTTTGGGCATGCTGCAACCTGGACAAATAAGCATTTAACAGGTCAGGCAGAGAACCTAGCTATAGGGCAATGCCAAAGTAACAACTGATCACCTTTCTTGAAACTCCTGATTTCTGAGTACACAGAAAGATGCACCTTCATATTGTGGCTCCTTGAAGAATCCTAGTCTGAGTAGATGGATTGGGAGACGATCCTAAGAGCTGATATTTCAACATATAAGGAGGTGGCTTAAGTTTCCTGTCTTATTACTACAGTGCAATACCAGAAAATGCAACTTAATGAAGTAAGGGTTTATTTGGCTTTCAGCTTCAGAGGTCACAGTCCATATACGGCAGGGGTGTCATGGCAGCACGGACATGGATCACCTGGCCACCTTGTGGTCACAGGAAGCAGAGAGAGATGGATGCAGCTGCTCAGTTAGTTTTCTTCTTCTCATTTGCTCAAGAGCTCCAGCCCAGGGGATGCCTTCCCATGCTTAGGATGGCTCTGCCCATCTCAGTTAATCCAATTTGCTCAGTCCCTCACAGACACACCGGGTGACTTGTCCCTTCAGTGATTCTAGATCCTGTCTGGTTGTCACTCACTGTTAACTATCATAGAAGGGATAAAAACACTGACCTTCAGCCCCAGGTGTGCTGAGATGAGACAGTACTTCACAGGTATGCAACAGCAGACATCCTGTATGTCTCTGGCCATGGTGATGTAGAGAATTATCATTTCAATCATTTCATTTAAAGGTATTCAAAACCATTTTACCCCTCGAGGGTCCTCTTGCTTATACCAGGCAACCAGATACAGTACTTTATGTGGGGGGCATTTGTTCCTAAGTGTCAGTGGGCCTCATGGTACCATAAACCCTACTGAGGAAAAAGGGTACTGTTGTGACCCTTGTAATGCCACTTCAGAGGACAAGTGGAATGTATCCGACTCCTTGAAGGTCAAGTCACTCTGACTTCCCTCCCTTGTGCTTTAACCTGGAGCTGGGAGTTAGAATAGACCTTTTGTTCTTTAAGTCACGTCTGTCAAAGTATCTCATCACAACATCAGGAAATGACTAAGATGCCATGTAACGTCAGGGTACCATCTTGAACCTTCAATACCACTGATACTGAATGCCACTGAGGATTGGATAAAGTGATGGCCACATGCTCTCTCCCTAGCTGCACAGCAAATCTTCAGCAGTCGCTGGAGTCAGAACAAGTTCTACATCCTACTATTATTTTGAAACTGAGGAATTCTGTGGCTATAGGAAGAGAGTTCTGGAAGTGACCAGCAAATAAGGACGTGTGGCAGAGAATAGACAGTCACGCTCTCATTTTTGTTGACTTTCCTGTTCCTTCTGGTAAATATGTTCTTTTTGTCCTCTACACTTATGGAGGAGTGTACACAAAGCTTCCATTACATTCTACAGTCATTGATCAAGAGACAAAAGCTTGTGCCCAGGCATCTTTCCACAAAGGGTATGTGTTCTGCCTTTCTTTCTTCACCTAAGATAAGACCAACAGGTGCACAGGTCCTGACTCCAAGGTTGGCTGTGTACCAAAGAGCTAATAAATAAGCCCGAGCTCCTTTTGTTCTGTTATCTGTTTAGGTTGGCATAATTATTTCCCTTCTTTCTCACCAATTCATTCAACATTCCCCAGCTCAAGGAAATTGCATTTGCTTGTGGAGGTGTGCAAACAGGCAGAATGATTGGAGGCCACAATTAGTTAGATGTTGCATTCACCTGGGGAAAGAACGGTCTCTAAGTCCAGTTGAGTCCTCCACAGGTTAAAACCGGAGTCTCCTGATCAGTGACACTCTTGCTGCTTTACGTCATGGCACAGTGCTGATGACCGTGGTAAATCCTCTCCCAACAGTGAGGAGAAGCAGGTAGGTTTGGAGCATTTCCCTTTATTTCTCTTTACTCACAACAGTAGGGGAGCGACTGGTTTCGCTGGTCAAAGAAGGAGACAAGGACCTCTTAGGGCCTTAAGCAGAACTGTCCTACACCATGGGTGTCTCAGGGTATATTTCAGTCAGGAGAGTGCTGGATTCATGTGCAGAAAGCCTTGGGTTTGTTCTCCAGTATTCCTGAGGTGAAAGTAGGAAGATGGGAAGTTCAATTTTATCCTCAGTACATAATAAGTTCAAGGCTAACTTGGAAGCCAGAAGACCAAAACCAAGGCAAACAATAAATCAAAGTCAACCAAGACTCTCCTCCTGGTGACTTGACCTGGCTCCTTCTCTGAGCAGGTTCCGCCTGCCTTTCTTATGTGCCTTTGTTTAGATTCCCGTTCCAGTCTTTACTCTGGCCCAGCATCGGATTCAGTTTTTGGTCTACTTGTTATGGCTAATGGTTAGTAACTTTCCTAAGGGTAAAGAATGTTGGTTCCTCTGAACCAGTGGTTCTCAACCCTCCTAATGCTGAGACCCTTTAATACAGTTCCTCATCTTGTGGTGACCCCCACAACCATAAAGTTATCCCGTTGCTACTTCATAACTGTAATCTTGCTTTTGCAATGAATTGTATGATAATATCTGATATGCAGGATATCTGATATGTGACCCTGTGAAAGGGTCATTCAAGCCCCAAAGGGTTGTGACCCATAGGTTGATCACTGCTGATCTGGAGTTATTTAGTTCTTACTGGAGAATAGCATTTAGTTATGTCAGTGATGTGCTGTTAGTTAAATAATTACTTTGACATTGACTGAATAAGAGATTTGAACACAGAGACTCCACTCAGTCATGGAATCTTATGTTAATTTACATGCATGTAAACCTGTTAGACATTAAGATTTTCATACTTCTGTTGAGCTCAGTAGTGTGTTATGAATGTTCTAGAGATGCAGCTGGATGTATTTCCAGAAAAACATACAGCTCTAGCGATATAGGTCAAGCTTCAAAGTGCATTTCTGGGGCTTGGGAGATGGCTCAGTAGCTAAGACAGCTTGCTGCACGTTTGAGGAGCTGAGTTCAAATGCATGGATCCATCTGCAAAGCCAGGCTTGCACCCATGCTTAAACCCTTAGCACTGCAGCAGCTGTGACAAGGATTGCTGGGCTTGCTGGCTATGAGCTGAGCTCCAGAAAGACCCTTTCTCCAGAGAATAAAGCAAAGAGCGATAGAGCAGGATGCTTAGCATTGTTCCACGGCTTCCTTGACGGGTATGCAAACTCAGATGTGTGTGCATACAGTACATATAAAGGCATAAATAAAGTTAATCTCTGGTCTGTGACTGAATAATCTTCATACCCAAGGATTTCAGAGAACTTGGACCAGCAACACTAAATATTATAATACTTTTATGATTTTGTTTAAAATCATGTCTTGCTAGAAATCTATGATGACTAAATTCTCTCAGACCATTTATCTGTATATGAAAATTATGTCTGTTTAGTCAGGGATATGATGGAAGAATAGGTCCTACAACATGCTAGAGTAAAGGACACAGAGGTGGAAACATCTGGAGTGGACACAGATGTCAGGATTTTCACTAGTCCTGCAGAGCTGCACCAACCAAAGATGAGAGGGAATATTGTCTGTTCAGAAAAGACAATAATTTTATGTTTGTGTTGTGCAAAGTGAGATGATCATGAGGAACATAGAGAGACCGCTTCTTGGCAGTGCATGGGCTAAGAGCCTGGAAAAAATTCCTCATGGAATGCTGAAGCAACACATATTGAATATTAGATTATCAGGACATGCCTTTAAACCAAGGAATCAATGTGGAAGGAAAAGAGCCTCCCATGGAAGAATTTAGATTGAGGGTCTGGTAACATGGCTCCAGGACATGGGCACACAGACCTCAGTGTGATCCGCAGAACCCACATAGAAATCACAGCTTGGCCCAGCATGGCTTATACCTCCGGCATGTGGAGGTGGAGACAGGCAGAAGTCTAGTCCTCCTGAGTGGAAGGCCTAGCTAAATCATCAAGCTCCGGATGCTAGTAAGAGACCTCGGCTCAGAAATCAAGTGCCATGTGCTTGAGGACGTGTATCTGAGGATGACCTTGGGTGTCCATATACACATGTACCTACACACACATTCATAGCCCCCTGGAGGACACATTCATATGCACATACATACGTTCAGAGAGGATTTTAGTTAATATAGATTATTTCTCATGAAGTGCACAAAAACAAGGTCCTACCCAGGAATTCAAAACACTAGTAGTATATACCCCTTCTTTGTGGTATAAGTATTTATTTCCAAAATGTTCTCACTTTTTAAATGATAAGTAAAATTAAAACCTTATAGTATAAAAGGTGTTATTTGAAAAAATATATCTTAAGATGGGTATAACTTAGAATCAAAAATGATTATACATATTATATTGTAGTAATATATATACATATACATATATATATGTATTTGCAAAACTTTAAGTGTTCAATATTAGGAAAATGTCCATATGATACATGGTATTATTGACATAGGAAAATGTGGCTTGGTTTTAAGTAGAAGAAATGTAGGAATTGCCTATATTTATGTGCAGGTGTTTATATGGATACACCCATGTCTGGCCTTTTAAAGGACACACTAGAGACATTAATGTTAGTGATACTTTGCTGTGAGTTGCGGGGATGATTTTTATTCTTTTTCTATAAAATTTTCTTCAGGAATTTTTACAAAGAGCATATATATTGTTTATATATACCGAAACATGTATGTAAAACTATAAAAATGTGAAGACAAAGTGAAACTGTTGAAAGATTTTAAAGTGGTTACTTATAGTTCACGAAGATTTTAGTGACCAGACTCTCACCACATCCTGTCTCCCAAGCCAAAATCATCGCGTAGCTGAAGTCACTTAGGAAGTCAGAGGAATAGCACCTGGCATCAACCAGGTAGAGCCTGCATTCCTTTTTCTGACTCCCTTGTCAAACTGGAAAGCACCGTGAAAGCTAACAAAACTGTAGAGGTGCCCAGGCGAGGAAACGTGACATTAAAAGGACACCCAGGTAGGTCAATGGATTTCGAAGGCCCAGCCTGTATGGGGTTGTTTAGAATGGGACAAACTTGAAGAAACCCGAGAAAGGGAAAATGAGGGAAACATAGACGGGAATTTGCAAAAAGAGAGAGAAAACTCTCAGATGGTGTATACGTGACATTGTTGAGTTGTGTACCCCTGGCACTGTGAAGTGGACTGTTAAGTAGTGTTCACCTGACCTTAGTGTCTTGGTTAAATTTGAGCAGTAGAGCAACAATATTTGTGAATTTACAAAGAAAGGTAAGGTTAATCCAGCATGGCAAGGCATGTACTTCAAGCACTCAGGAGGTGGAGGAAGGGGGTTCGGTCCAGACTTGCCAGTCGCCATCAGCCTCACAGTGTGTGTGTGTGTGTGTGTGTGTGTGTGTGTGTGTGTCTGTGTGTGTGTATGTGTGTCAGAGAGAGAGAGAGATTATTATTCGAGGGTGAAGTCATATAGCTTCCTTTAGATTCAGTTCTAGACATGATGCTAGATTTCTAGATGAATTAACTAAAACAAAACAAAACAAAAAACCCCACAAGGTCTTTTTAATTCTGAGCAAGGCATCGAGCAGCTTTTGTTGATTTCAAACTGGCCTCTGCTAAGAACGTGGGTCCTGGGCTGCTCAGGGACTTGGACAGGAGCGGAAGATGGACACAAATTCGTGAGCACTGAGCTCCTGGCCTGTTGATGAAGACGCTTGAGGCTGGTTGGCACAAACAGGTAGAGCTAAATTGGCTGTATTTTATACCAATGTGTTTGCATCTGAGGATGGGAGATTTGTAGAAGGAGCTGTGGGCTGCATTCCTGCCACCCGGCTCCTGGCCACCTGGCTAGCTTATGCCCCGAAATAACAACACACAAACTGTATTCATATAAACACTGCCTGGCCCATTATATCTATCCTCTTCTTGGCTAACTCTCATATCTTGTTTAACCCATATTTAGTAATCTGTGTAGCAACACAAGGTGGTGTCTTACCAGAAAGATTCTAGTGTACGTCCATCTTGGGCTGGAGCTTCATTGCCTCTGACCTGGAGAGGAGCGGCATGGCATCTGAGCTCACTTCCCTTCTTCCCAGCATTCTGTTCTTCTACTCCACCCACCTAAGGGCTGGCCTATCAAATGGGCCAAGGCAGTTTCTTTATTAACCAATGAAATCAACAGATTGACATATGACCTTCCCACATCAGAGAATCCTATTTGCATAAACAGGAGCAGATTATCAAATGATACCATATGAAGGGAACCTCCTCTAAGGGAACAGAAGGGTGGAGCTCATAAGCCCTTGGGATCTTTTGGGGTTGGATTACTAGTATTTCATATCAAGTCTTTAGGATGGAGGCTCCTGCAGAAACCCTTCCAGTCCACAGCAGATTCTGTTTCATTGAGATGAGACCTGTGCAGTCAGCACATTTACAGCCAACAAACTCCTTCGTGGTTCTCTGGGTGTCTGGCTCATGCAACAGCCATCTTGGGAACACACTGACCATCTTTATCTTAGGAAAGGACTAATCTTTAGGAAAAGAATGGGTGGAATCTGTGTTATTTTAGCAGGTGGTAGAGCTGTGACCAAGTTGGGAAATTCAGGACATTTGGTTTAGCACAGAAGCTGTTCTATCTACTCCTGCTGTGTGAAGTGGGAGCAGAACGCCCTGTGGAGGAATGGATCCCTGCCACTTGTCCTGGATGATGGATATGCCGTGTGTATAAGTGTTTGGGTCATAGTGGGGTGCTTGAATTAGGCGATCTAAAGTCTCACTTTAAGATGTTTCAGTCATACTAGGTTCTGTCTGTGTTCACCTTTAACTACAAAGTCAGCTTTACCTGTATCCCTTCCACCTGTATCAGTAACTTTTCTGTTGCTATGATAGAACACCATGACCAAGGAAAGTTATAGAAAGAGGAGTTTAACTGGGCGGTGGTGGTGCAGGCCTTTATTCCTAGTACTCGGGAGGCTGAGGCAGGCCGATCTCTGAGTTTGAGGTTTACAGAGTGAGTTCTAGGACAACCAGGCCTACGCAGAGAAATCCTATCTCAAAAAACAAAAGCAAAATCAAACAAAAGGAAGAATTTACTTGGGTTTACAGTTCCAGAGAGTGAGAGTCCATATGGCTGGAAGGAGGCAGCAGGCAGCAGGCATGGTGCCTGGACCAAAAGCTGAGGGTTCACACCTTACTGCACGGATAAGACAGAGGGTGCTCTTTCCACAGGCCATGCTCACTGGAATGAGGCCACACCTAGAAACTCCCCAAATAGTGCCACAAATTGGGGTCCAAGTATTTAAATATCCAAGACTATGAGGGACATTTCTCCTTTAAACCACACCACTGAGCTTTCCACACTTGGGGCTGTTCTGTGAGTTCCTTGTGGATACATTTAGAAATTATATTCAGGTGAGTCTAAACTACATCATACCAGCCTCCTAGAATGTGTGGGGTGTCTCCATGCACCACCTGAGACAGTCATCCCACTGGGACCATTTCTTATTCACAGCAGGGAGAATCCTACCCAGTTCCTGTGGAAGGGCCAAAGGAAGATGGCTGCCAGCGCCCTGGAATATAGGGTGACAGAAGACAACACAGAGCAGAGGACACTTCCTCAAGCTCTAAGGATCCAACCAGCTAAGCTGCTGGATTTTTTTGGGATGTTGACTTTTCCAGTGACCCAGTGCATCTATTCGAAAAGGCATTCTGGCCGGGCAGTGGTGGCGCACGCCTTTAATCCCAGCACTCGGGAGGCAGAGGCAGGCATATGGCTGTGAGTTAGAGGAGGCCAGCCTGGTCTATAGAGTGTGTTCCAGGACAGGCTCCAAAGCTACAGAGAAACCTTGTCTTGAAAAACAAAGAAAAATAAAACTAAACAAATAAACAAATGAAAGACATTCTGCCGCCAGCAGAGTCCTTACTATCCTTCCCAGACATGCAGGAGCCAATGTGGGTACCATGGACTGTCCACACTAAATGTTTACTGACTGCTGGCTTCCATTGTTCACTACACAGGCTACGGGATGCTGGAAGATTGCCATGGGATGTGTTTATCCATCAGAATGCCTCACCGATTCCCTTTGGGGAAAGGAATCTACATCATTAGTTCTTTGCTAGTTTAGAACCCTTAGGGAAGAGTACTTGGGACATCACAAGCCTTTCCCAGTTTTTCTTTCTCTTTTCTCTCTTGCCCTCTCTCTTTCCACCCTGTTCTCTCCGTTTTTCTCGTTCATCTTCGCTTTTTCCTTTCTTCCCTTTCTCCTTTCTCTCTCCCCTTTCTCCTCCTTTACTTTGACTTTCTCTCTCTCTCTCTCTCTCTCTCTCCCTTTCTCTCTCCTCTCTCCCTCTATGCCTTTTTAAGGTCTATGTTGAGTTCCAGGAAACACAGAGCTCCTAAAACAACACGTGAGAGCTGTCTGTTCTATGCTGTGGTTCTAGGGGACTGCCCCCACGGGAGCGATGTAGCACAGGGGGACTCTTAGAGTTGAAGGGAGAGTCTCCAGCTGAACTCCCCTCCAGCCAGGAATATCTAATGGAATCCAAGACCTGACAGAGGTCAATTTTCAACTTCAGCGTGGGATGGCGACAGAGCCTCATTACGGTAATTTCATTTACAGGGCAGCCGGGTTTCCTATGCTGTGAGCTGCGTGCTTAGTCAGCTGCATCGGCTTTGGCGGATTTGCCCGCATTTGCGTATTTTTGTTTCCGAACTCTTTTGGCCTGGAAGGATGTCTGGCTTCAGTTCACTTTGAAGACTGACAAAAGCCACAGGAGTTTCCAGAAAGCCAGAATGGGCGACTTGTGGGGCCCTTCACTTGACTGTCTGAAAGGCCGCCATGGGGTGGCTCTGGTTTGGGAAGAGCCACTGGTAACCCAGATTTCATTTGTAGAGGCAATGCATCCTTTGGTGGATGGCTGCCCTGCGCTTTCAGCTGTGCACCCTGAGGCGGGATTGTATCTATGGCATCCTGCATCTCCTAATTGATTTCTTTCTAGGTAGATGTTGGATCTTTTTTCTTTTTTTTTCTTCTCTTCTCTTCTCTTCTCTTCTCTCTCTCTTTCTTTCTTTCTTTCTTTCTGCTTCAGCTTTAAGTAGTATTTTTAATTTTTTATAGTTTTTAATTTTGAAATTATTCTTGATCAATAGAATAGATTCGACAGTAATATATCTGGATACAAGATTAACTCAAAAAAATCAGTAGCCCTCCTTCATACAGATGTTAAATGGGCTGAGAAAGAAATCAGAGAAACATCACCCTTCACTATAGCCACAAATAAGAGAAAATACCTTGGAGTAACTCTAACCAAACAAGTAGAAGATCTGTATGACAAGAGCTTTAAATCTTTGAAGAAGACACCAGAAAATGGAAAGATCTCCCATGCTCTTGGGTAGGCAGAATTAACATAGTAAAAATGGCAATCTTACCAAAAGCAATCTACAGATTCAATACAATGCCCATCAAAATCTCAGCAAAATTCTTCACAGACCTCGAAATGGTACTCAGCTTCATATGGAAATGCAAAACACCCAGGATAGCCAAAGCAATCCTGTACAATAAAGGAACTTCTGGAGGCAGAATCCTCTGGTTTGAATCCCTTACTTCAAACTCTACTACAGAACTACAGTACTGAAAACAGCCTGGTATTGACATAAAAACAGACAGGAGAACCAATGAAATCGAATCGAAGACTCCAATATCAATCTGCACACCTATGAACACCTGATTTTTGACAAAGAAGCAAAATATATAAAATGGGAAAAAGAAAGCATATTCAACAAATGGTGCTGGCATAACTGGATATCAACATGTAGAAGAATGCAAATAGATCCATATCTATTTCTATGCAGAAAACTTAAGTCCAAATGGATGAAAGGCCTCCATATAAAACCAACCACGCTGAACATCATAGGTGCTGGATCTTAGGACACACTGGGTCTGCTTCAGGATGCTTTGCATGAATACCTTCACACAGGGCGTGAGCTGGGGCTCTGCATTTGACAATGAAGCTAGGGCCTTCGGTCATGTTTTATTAGTTCACTGAGGTACTAAGACACTCAGGCATTAGCAGAGGTATGGATGAAGGAGGTGGAGGCCAGGCTGTACCTACTTCCTAGGACAGGCTTAGAGAGACTTCTGCAGGTAACCACCTCAAATGTGCTATAGATGATAGCTAAACTAGAACCTCACACAAGTAACTAATGCTTGTTTTTTTTCCATCACTTAAGAATGATCTTCATAAAAAAATTAACACGTTGACTTCCTGTGATCTTAAGAAATTATTAGTTCTAACAAATGTTGGTTCATATTTGGAGAATAAACATAGGTTTGAGCTTATTCCCACCTCAAGAAGACATTAATTGCCGAGAAATCAAATCATAGCTGAATTTAAATTCACATGTTAGCAATGAAAATTATGAAGTCAAAATGTTTGTTGCACATAAAAAATGCTCTTTTACACTGGTGTAGCTCCCTTGAATATGTTAGCAATGAAACAGTTGAGTCTTCTAATTCACAGGCTAGTGACACCAAAGGTCTATATGGACAGCCCAGCTTATCCCATGCATGGGTGATCATGAATGCTCATGGGTTTGAATTTGAGGGCTGTGAGAGTGAGCTTGTAGGACATGAAGTGTAAGCAGAGAGAGCCCTGAATTAACTCACCTTAACTGCTCATGTTACTTAAGCCCATGCCAAGAGTGAGTGCTATTCCGTGTTCTGTATTCCATATAATTTACTGGTTGGCACTACACCGTTAGCTCAATGGAGATAGAAATGCCTAGAAAAGGGAGTGTTGGGTTAGAAATCTACAGAGGTTCTAGGATGCAGATGTACATATGAAACACACGTTTATCTCTGAACTTCCCGTGGCCCATGTTTCAAAATTCTAGCGAGATCTCTTGCCTTTAAAAACTGCCTCCATTTGACTTGTCAGCCCTTACAGACTATCCGCCCTCATTACTGCTACAATTGCCAGAATGTAAATGGGAACAGTCTCCCACCCTCAACCCCCTAGCCACTGAGTGAGGCAAACTTAGAGTCTAAAGGAAAATATTTGATATGTCAGACACTGAAATTTCTTTCACCAAAAGTTCGATGGAAATAAGAACTTTAAACAATTCTACCTGTGACCCAAAAAAAGAAAAGGAAATGAAGCAGACATTTGCTTGAGTGGGTAGATGTTTAAAGGCTAAGACGGCTCTCTTATCGCAAGACCTAGATAATTGCCTCCATTTTCCACTTCTCTTTTCATGAGCAGACGTGGCCTCATTTCGAGAGCTTTTTCCTACCAACATGGCTCCAATATATTTGAAGTTTTCAATTGTCTCAAGCAGAATGTAATACATTTTTTTTCTTAGGGGCCTCTTGTAAATGTATTTCAAAAGAATCATTAAAATATGCACACTTGACTTGACAGTGTTAGCCAATATCCGTATCCCTTCTTTGTGAGGTGACACGAACTGAACAGCATGTTAGGATTAAATAAAAACATTAGCATTAAAGCCACAGGGAAATACCATTCTTTGACCTCACAAAAACGATCCCTTTGCTCTGAAACACTTCTCAACTATTACTTAAAAACTTGTAATTATCTTGGTTTCTAGTTAGACCCTCAAAACTGAGATTCTGGCTCTCCCACCCCCAGATGTTTCCAAGGCTGACAAGTTAAAAGAAAGAGATTTTAGGGTGGATTTCTTCCATGGCTGAAGATCTATGTTCTGAAACAGTTTGCTTAGAAACAATTTCCACTGTGGGTCATCAACCAGAAAATCAGTCCTGATGCAGAGAGGCTGGAGCCAGATGGGGACCACAGTTGGGCGGCAAAGGGCTTGGGATAGAAAAAAGACACCTTCTGCAAACTTCGTAATAGGGAAATAGGGCAAGCAGTTCAAATTTATGATTCACACCCCATGGTTGAGCCAAAGGAGGCTCTTGCCACCTGAGTCTTACTAAGTCTTCCTTGCTCAACTGGGCTTTCTGATTTTGGGGAACCCAGATGGTGGGTGAGAACATGAGAGTTACAATCATGGTTCAAACACACACACACACACACACACACACACACACACACACACACACACTAAGCCAACTTATAGTTGCTGTCTTACCTCAGGGGGTGGAAGCCAGCAAAATGTTCTTTCATCTGGAGATTATCGTAACATAGAAAATAGAATAAAATTAGGTTATTACACAGCTCTGTCTGTGGACTGTTGTTATGCTGGGATAAGGTTAAGAAACTGAAGGGGTGGGCGCTAAAGTATTTAATAAAGAATAAAGAAAAATGTATTAAAGAAAATATCTTGGAATGTGAGACAGAAGAGTACTGGGAAAATTCTCATGTAGAGAAGGAAACTCTTCCTTGGGAAGGAATGTTAGTTACTTACTTATGCATTTATTTGTTGTATAGTGTGTGTGTGTGTGTGTGTGTGTGTGTGTGTGTGTGTGAGAGAGAGAGAGAGAGAGAGAGAGAGAGAGAGAGGTACATATGTTTGGCCTTCCAAGAATGCCCTGGAGGACAGAGGAGAACAGATATAGAGTGTTCTGCTGTCTCTCTTTACTCCTTTGAGAAAGGGTCTCTCACTGAGCCTGGAGCTAGGCTGTCAGTCAGCACATCCCCAGCTATCCTCCTGCCTCCAGCACTTGCAGGCCTAGGGTTATTGTTGACCCTATAGTCTTACCTAGCTTTTATGTGAGTACTGGGGATTTGAACTTAGATCTGCATGCTTGCACTTGCTGAGTCATAGGCGCAGACCCAGAATGAGAATTCCTATGCATAGCAGAGAACTAATGTGAGTTACTTACTCATATCTCCTATGTCTCATGTGTAGGGCCCATAGCTGAATAGAGAGGCATGGAGCTCACTGATTTTAAAATGGTAAGTTGTGTCACGTTGTTTGTCTTTCTGGAGATTGACTGTTTGAAGTAAGGGACCATAAGTGAGTAGAAGTTATCTTGTAAGTGTTTGTATGAGGGGTCACAAGTCACAAGCTTCAGGTAGTCATGGTCTAGCTGTTAATACGCTGGGATTTCTGTCTCTGCAGTGCTATAAATACACCCACAGATTTCACTTACTTTCTGTTTGTGATTAGAATCTGAAACATCCCCACCGACTGGCTCATGCTTTGAACACTCAGTTCTCAGCTAATGGCTCTGTTTTGGTGGCTGTAGAGACTTGGAAATATATCATTAGGAGCAGACATCGAAGGTTCCAGCTACTTGCTTCTTTCTGGTCTGCTGTGATGTAGCCAACTGCCATAGCAGCCTCCCAGTGCCCGTCACTGCGAATTCTCCTGCACCATGATGGTTGAGACCCCTGGAGACAGTGAGGCCAAGAAAGCTTCTCCCTTAAGCTGTCAAAGTCAAGTGCTTGGCTGAAAGCGGCACAGAAGTAGTGACTAAAGCACACCTTTAGTGCCTGCAGATCTTAGCTTTCAGAGCTTCAGCATCCAGGCAAGAAGACCGGCCTTAGGATAAACCTTTGGAGAATTAGAAAGATACATGCCACCTTATCCTTTTCCTGTGTGCATTTCAAAGAAAACGTGGTGCAGAGAGAAGGGTGTCTAGGGTTCTGCCTTCAGCAATTGGTTAAGAGTGAGTCCTGAGGCTTTGTAGGAATCTATTAATCTGTCCTCTGCGCTTATGTAAAATTGAAGCCCAGTGTAGGAGAACAGGTGGAGGAGAGGATGCTGCATTTTCTTCTCTTTGACATTAGTTGTCCTGTGGTTCTTTTATTTATCTATCTATCCGTCTGTTCATCATCCATCCATCCATTCATCTACCCACCCATTAAGCAGACAGCCCTTTGAAAATGAAGTGTCTGCTTTTGACTAGACACAGTGCTGATTCCTGGGACAAAAGCCTTAAAATGACTAACATGGCTCCCTTTCCTGTGGAACTAAGAAATGAAAACTACAGATAAACAAACAGGCAGTTGTACACAGGATGCTGAGCCCATGATGAGATCATGTCAAATCTCAAGGGTACAGCGAGGGGTCTTCACCCACACACAGGACTGTGGATTTCCTTCAGCGGGTAGTGTTTGTCTACACTCAAGGGGAGTTGCCAGAAAAACAAAGCATGCTCCTGGAATTGGAATTTGGTCATGCCTCCAACATGAGAGCGGAATGCGATTCAGTCTTGGGGAACAGGAAGGGATTTTCAATGACAAACTTTAAGCAAAATGGAAGAAGAAAGCAGACTCCTTGCCTGAGGAGGATGTCTGAAAACCAAGGATCTGACTTTTCTCCAGAGGACCTGCGGCTTTCAGTCTCAGTGAAGGCCCTAATTAATGATGGAGGAATGAGTTTCACCATGCCTCCTCCTGCTTCATTGTATGCAAAATAAAAAGATAGATGACAGATAGATAGACATAAGGATAGATAAATAAATAAAGGTTGAAGCACAGCCCGTGTCCTTGTGCCATAAACTGGAAACTGAGCATGTCTAGGACCACAGCAATGTGCAAGTTTTTGAAAGCCTTGGTGTTTTTTTGCCTCTGGGAAGAAGGGCCGGAAAGCTGGCACTTTCTCATCTATCTTGAGGATCCTCAGCACTCCTAGAGCTGCCTTCCCTTAGGTTCTGCCTCCCAATATCACTCAAACAAGTCAGGAGCACCATCCTCAAGGGAGACTGCAGTATCTGTAATATGAGATAAACCTGCACCCCAGAGCCTTGTTTCCACAGATGCACTAACACACGCCTGCTTTCTGCCTGGACACAGCTTCACTTCAGGTTTCACTGCTGCCTTGAACTGTGGCTCTTTCTACCTGGAATATTCGGTAACAGGCCTTTAATTCCAGCTTTCAGGAGGCAGAGCCAGAGAGATCTCTGTGAGTTTTGGGCCAGCCTGCTTGGTCTACATGGTGAGCTTTCAGGCCAATGAGGGCACACACACACACACACACACACACACACACACACACACACACACAGAGAGAGAGAGAGAGAGAGAGAGAGAGAGAGAGAGGAATAGAGAGAGGACGAACAGAACTGAGATATAGGAATGATGTTTAGTTGGAGAAATACCTACCATATTGGGACCCAGAGGTGACTCCCCATGACTATGTACACAAGGCATGGTAGTACAAGCCTGTACTCCCCATAACTTGGCAACCAGAAGTAGGAGGATCAGAAGTTCAAGGTCATTCTCAGCTGGGCTGCACAGGGAGTCGGAGGCAAGCCTGAACTACATGAGGATCAGAAGTTCAAGGTCATCCTCAGCTGGGCTGCACAGGGAGTCGGAGGCAAGCCTGAACTACATGAGGATCAGAAGTTCAAGGTCATCCTCAGCTGGGCTGCACAGGGAGTCGGAGGCAAGCCTGTACTACATGAGGCTGCATTTCAGAAGGCAAATATTGACCTATGAGCTACATATACACAAGACTTAATGTCAGGCTGACCTTTGGTCTGATGTTCAGCAGAATTCATTCTTCCTGTTTTGTATGATTGTCCTAAAGTCACTGAAAAAGATCATTCTATCTAATGGTTTAATGGAATTCTTTAGACCGAATGTCACTGGCTTTTCCCATCATGGCTTGGCTCTTTCACAGTGTACTCAAAAGTATTTTGGCTCATTGGGTTGAGACATTTAGATAGAAATATAAATTCTGAAAATGTTGATTGTCTTCTATCCTTTGAATTTTATTTCTGCAACCTAATAGAAAAATAAACTGCAGTGGTAGGAACATAATTGAAAAGCAGAGTGCCTGGTGCTTTTGGATGTATTTCTTCATGCCTATGAAATCCCATGGGCAACAGTTTTGTAGCCTTGTCTGTTTGTGGGACTCCTGGCAGTGGGATCAGGATCTATCTGGTTCATGAGCTGGCTTTTTGAAGCTCATTCCATTTGGTGAGATGCCTTGTCCAGCCTTCATGTTGGTAGAGGTGGGTGGGGGGAAGCTAGTATCTGTGTCAACTGAATTTGCTAGGTCTTGTTGACTCCCCATGGGAGGCCTTACGCTTTTTGAAGAGTGGACTGGCATGGGTTTGGGGGAGTTGGAGGGGAGCAGGAGGAAGGGATTTAGGGGGAATTGTGATAGGTATGTAAAATGAATAAAAATAAAATAAAATAAAATAAAATAAAAAATCCCCTGAGTCCTTGTCTTCCCCTTTGCTCTTAGATACTAGGAGTTTCTGTTGTATCTAGTGAGAGGCTCCATCTCCACAGTCCCTACCTTTTGTTCAAACAAGCTGAACAGATCACAGCAGATTCTTTTAACTGATACTGTGTCCACTTCTGAGCCACGTGGAAGAATAAAGGAAGTACTTTTGTATATGTTAAAAATACTGGTAAATATTAAACTAGGGCTAAATTTGTGCACCTGCTTCAGAAAGAATTCATTGAAACATGGCTATGTGATTTCATATACAGTGTGCTAGCTTTGGCCCAATTACTGAGTGTGTACTAAGCACCTACTTTGTAAAGGATGCTGTTCCTTTCATGTGTACTTTGGGGATACATATATAGGAATCTCTTGTTTCACTTAGAAAATGACGACTTCCTTCTCACAGAAATTGTTTCCTGACAGTGACTCATCAAGGCTCCCTGTGTTTTAATGTAGAGGAAAGGGGCTCTTTTTCACATTATTATCCCAGAACTGTGGTTATCACTTTAGGGAAATGTGAACTGCTAGGATGAAGATACAAGGGAAAACTAGAGGGGAAATGTTGTGGAATATTATTTTAACTTCGCAAGGATGTGTTACATTTGTTTACGCTGCAGAATATTACAGTAACTATGTAAAGATGTGCTACTTTTGTTTATTCTGCATGTGTTTAATTATGAAAAGATGTGTAGCATTTGTTTCACCTCGCCTGCCTAAGGCACCTGATTGGTCTAAAAAAAGCTGACTGGCCAGTAGGTAGGTAAAGAAAGGATAGGCAGAGCTGGCGGGAAGAGAGAATAAAGAAGAGGAGGAATCTAGGCTAGAAAAGAGATGAGACAGAAAGAACGAGAGAAGAAAAAGGAGAGAACACGAGCAAGAGGCCAGGTGGTCACCAGCCAGCCTGCCCATCCGCCAGACATGAGAAGCAGTGAAAGGAAGATATGCAGAAGAAAGGTAAAAAGCCCCAAGGCGAACGGTAAAGAGAAATGGGTTAATTTAAGTTAAAAGGACTAGCCAGAAATGAGTCTAAGCTAGACTGAGCATTCAAAACCAGCAATAAGTCTCTGCGTCATGATTTTGGAGCTGGTTGGTGACCCCAAAGAAAAAGCCTGGTACAGGAAAACAATAAATTTGGAAAAAAATATCTCTGAATTTAAATAAAAAGAAATATCACAAAGTTTTGTTTCCATACATGTGTACCACACATGAAAAAGATGTGTGTGTGTGTGTGTGTGCGTGTGTATGTATATATATATATATATATATATATATATATATATTACTTTTATAATAATATTTCCAATTTTGAAAGGTTTTATGCGGGGTATTAAGATTTCATCATCAAATGATGTCATTTCCTCCTGGGGCTGATACCTTTTTCTTGTAATGTATCTCCTGATTTTATAACATCAAAAGTCTGTCAACATGATCCAAGGTCAAGAAAAACTTACTAGAAATGATGTTATTTATATTCTTTTTAAAAATATTACATTTGTGTATGCTGCAAAATAATACTTCAACTGTGTGCAGGTCTATTACTTTTGTTTGTGCTGCATTTGTTTCTCCTTACCTGCCTAAGGCACCTGATTGATGTAATTTATTTGATATGTAAGTATGTGCCTGACTGTACATATGTTTACATGTGCATGCAATGCCCGTGGAGGCCAGAAGAGGGCATCAGATCCTTTGGAACTGGAGTTACATACAATTGTGAGCTGCCATGTGGGTGCTGGGAACCGAGCCTGGGTCCTCTGTAAGAGCAGCCAGTTATCTTAACCAATGAGCGAGCCATCTCTCCAACCTCATTTATCTTTATTCTTGTGACATAGTTATAGCAGATTTTACAATTTGCCCTTCTTTCCTTTAACCAATAATATTTTTATTAGGATATTTCGATTATACATAATAATGGGTTTCATTATAGCATTCTCATACCTTAAATGTATAATATATTTTGGTAATATTCTTTCCCCGTTGCTCTCATCCCCTTCATCCCCTCTGATCTACTTCTTCTTTCTATGCCTCCTTTTGCTTTTATTTTTTTGTTGACTCCATAAGTTGATTTACTTACATTATTTTTTTCAGAAATAAAATTGTTCACGTTTCAAACTGAGCTGGGCAATCATATACTGTAGGGTGGCATGCGAATTAGAGTAGGAATGACCGATGAGAAGGCTTCTGAACATCTTCCACCCATATTTGCAAGCTTAGTTCTTTGTCCCAGAGACAGAAATAGGAAGACAGTCTTGCTCTGATTTGTAGTCATGCTGAATAAATAGTGCAACTACTTACGTTGTGTTGCTTCTCATGTCTTCTCCAGCCTCAAGGTTGTGGCCCTCTTCCATGCTGTCAGGATCATTTCATAAGCATGTCCTTGTCATTTATATGAAAGGCAAGCACATGATTAATGGTGTCCCATGAGGGGCTTCAAGATGGATCAGTTGGTGAAGCTCATGCCTTGCAAGTTCAAAGCCCCAGCACCCATGTAAAAGAGCCAGGTATGGGCCAGATATTTGTCATCCTAGTAACAGGGGAAGGTGAGGCAGATGGATCCCAGGTGCTCACAGGCCAGTCAGCCTGAGTCAGTGAGGTCCTGGTTCAGTGAGGGATCCTGTCTCAGAGTGGCTGAAGGCATCCTGCATCGGCTCCTGGCATCTACGTCCATGAACGGACACTCACGGGCATTGCTGCTTTGGCTAGGAGATCAAACACTGTATTGTAGAGGAGTAGAGAGGGTGAGGTGAGTTCCATTAGCTTTTCTCTGGTGTTAGATGAAATGCTTGTGTTTCCTTACTCAGTATAATGTTGGCTATAGGCTTGTCAGACACAGCCTTCATTGTTTTGTGGTACGGTCTCTCTATAACTAACTTCTTAAAGGATTTTGTCATAAGGAATTAAAAATTTTTGAAGGCTCTTTCTGCATCCCTGGAGGTCATGGTTTATGCCCTTGAGTTAATGTGTCTCATTGTGTGTATTGACCTGCAGATGCCAATCTCCTAGAATGAAACTGTCTGGATTTTGGTTTCATTAGATATGTTTTGTTTTTATTGAATACATTTTTGTTTTGTTGAAAATTTGGGCACTTATGTTAAGGAAATGCACCTGTCTTGGATTCTTAAGCAGTTTAGACACCAGGAGGTATCAACTGTGAAGAAGAATCTGCAAGCACACAGTCTCTTCTAAATTCATTCTTTTAGAGACTAATCAGAGGAACACTGGCATGAATAGTCTTTAAAGCTGCGTTAGAGGCCAGCAAGACGGCGCAATGACACTGATCTCAAGGCCAAGACGTTAGTTCTGTCCTCAGTACCCAGCAGTATTAATAGAGAACTGTCACCCAGAAGCTGTCCTCTGGGTGTCATGCACAGGCCGAAAGGAGTGGTAATGCAGAATGAGTTATAAGATAGCTAACGGTAAAAATATGTATGATAACCTAAGACAAAAAAAGGACTACAAAAAAGGCATAAGTAAGTAAAGGAAAAGCTAGATTAAAGAAAAGAAAAAGAAGAGGAACCCTCCACAAAGTGGAGTCAGAATAATAAAGAAGGGAAAAAAATCTGGTGAAGAATTTAAAAAAATAACAGCATTAGAGAGAACTAAGATGAAGAATATTTTTAAAAGGCTTAAAAATAATAGTATAGAACAATAGTATAGAAATAAAAGTAAGAAAACAATAACCAAAACAAATGGAAGAGAAGACAAAAGAAAAGGAAAAAGAAGAGTCGGGGAGGGAGAGAAAGGAGGAACAGAAGGAGGGAAGGGGCTGGGGCAGGGGAGGCTATCAGCTAAGTTTCCCTGTTCTCTTCTACTGGAATCTCCTAGGACTGGGAGGAGGTGGTGGGTGATGGCTGAGGTGTCAGCTCCTCTTTCCCCCACTGAACTGTGGTTTGCTGATGTGTGCAGTGATGGAGAGACCAGGCAAGGGTGTCAGTGATGGGCAGCTTTACCTCCGAGGTCTCCCTACTGTGGGGCTGATTCTAAAGAGCTTTTAGCCTTTTCAGTGGGCTACAAAGGTTACAGTTCACGCCAGACAACTCCATTTCCTTATCCAAGGACAGCAGACATCCCATGTGAGGCATTCTCCCGAGTGCACTGGAGAGTGGAGGAAGCAAGCAGAGCCCTGGGATGCTCTGGAAGGAAGCCGGAGAGCACTCTGCCTGCTTGTCTCTGTGCTTCTGTCTCTCACTCTGCAGGAATGACAGGGCTGTAGGAATCAAGCCCTGTACCAGAATGGGCTCAGAGCTCTCCTTCCCACCAAGTGGTACACTGGGAAAGAGGTAGCTCGGGTGCCAGTGCAACCATGACCTGTAGACAAGGCTTCAGAGGTCTGTTCCCATGATACTTCACAGGTATTCCTCTGCCATAGATGCAATGGCATCTTCCTTTATCTAATGGTTTGGGCAGTATTTATCTAGTTTATTCTTCTGTACACTCTGCTTTGCTGCTCTTTTTGTGACTGCTTTTCTATAAACACAAATTAACATATTCTTTTAAAACATATTATATATAATTACCACTAGGATATGAAAGAAAAAGAGTGCTTTGGTGAAATATTTTAGCTAAGAAGGTGAGACAGTTTGTTTCGCTGAGCAAGAAAAGGAGTTAATGAGAAAAATACGTTTTACTTTTTTAAATCATATAACTCAGCTAACATGGTTGTAGGACAGCTTAAAAATGCAGACTTTGGACTAAAGCTGTAGCTAGATGCTGAATTCTGACTTAGCATGTGTGAGCCCAAGGTTCAATACCCAGTACTGCCAGAAAAACAAAACAAAACAAAACCCCAACATAAACTTCTGAGGAATAAGCCCCTGTTACAGAATTGGTTTGGGGACTGCAGGGAGGGAAATAGCCCACTTGTGAAGATCCAAGCATGGATGGAATGTGGGTGACACTCATGGGTGTCTTCCTCCAGTAGTAAGCACATTAGGGTAACAAACTGTATGGTCAGAAATTGCATGTGCATCTGGAGATGGCCTGATGGTTAATGATCTGCTGCAGGGGCATGGAGAATAGAGTCAGGCCCTGGCAACCCACTTAAAAATATCAAGTGAGTGGAGATGCCTGGCTGCAATCCTCGGAGCTCCGAGTTAGGCTGGGAGGCCCTGCCTCAAAAAGCTATGTGGAAGAACAATTGAGGATGATTCCTGGCATCAACCTGGGGCCCTTATGTGTGTGCATGCATGTTTATCTACCCATGTGTGCATCCCAACATAAGCCAACAAGCATATACACGCATGAAACCATACTCCCCACTACACACACACATGAAAATGGGGGAAATGATGTCACAAAGGGAGACAGCTCCTTTGGCAAGAGCACTGTGCACACAAATGTGAAGGCTTGAGTTTGAATCTTTAGCACCCACCTTAAAATGAAAAGGCAGGTGTGGCCCTGTGGCATTGCATTTTCTTGCCATATTTTAAAGAACCATTTGTACCTGGGATGGGATTTATTTACTGTTCAGATGTGGATTTATTTTCCCTTTCCTTCCCTCTAGTTTCTTTTGTCTTAGGTATTGCTACCATTGTAACCCGAGTGTTGGCTGTTGGGTATGGAGAAAGTCACATCCCTCCCAGATTAGCTCCAAGTTCAGGGAGAAACCTTGTCTCTAGAGAATAAGGCCGAGCGTGATATAGCAGGACACCGGTGTCTTCCCCTGGGTTCTACATGGGCACACCATGCATATGTGTATGCATGTACCATATATGGATACATTTTCACACATTAAAAAATTAAAATAGATGCTATAAAATATTCCATGAGAGCAGTGCCATAGCCCCCTCGTCAATGATGAAGAATCTAATTCCATGAGAATATCTGGCCACAAGCCGGAGGTAGGGCAGTAGACAGGATCACTATTCTCTCTTTAGTCGTGTACCTAATATGGAAGGCTTTGTCCTTTTGTAAGACCTTGTTTTCAGTGTGGCTTAAGGAAGATTTGGGGAGGGTTTTGCTTTTAGCTCTCAATTCCTCTGTCTCTGTTCTGGTTGGGTTTGGCAAGCTTGATACAAGCTAGAGTTATCTGGGGAGAGAAAGATACGTTGAGAAAAAAGTACCATTAAGCTTGGTCTGTGGAGAGTTTTCTTAGTTCTGATTGACGTGGGAGGGTCCAATCCACTGCGGTTTTGCCATCCCTGGGTAGGTGCTCCTGGAAGACAGAAGAAAGGCAGATAAATATGAGCCTGGGGAGCCAGCCAGAAAACGGTTTCTCTATGACTTCTGCTTCGGTTCCTGTCTCAGGTTCATGCCTTGGTTTTCCACAGTGAACTGTGACCTGGAATATGTAAGCCACAGAAACCCTTTCTTCTCCAAGCTGCCTTTGGTTACCGTTTTGCAACAGTAACAGAAAGCAAACTGAGATCATCTCTACCCAGAAACCTCACTCAAGCATCTTCAGAATGAAAATTTTCTAGACGATAGTGAGATGATGCAGTTGGTAAACACATCTGTCAATAAACTGGAAGACTTGGGTATGATTCTTAGAATCCACGTGTACCACAGTGCATACACATGCCCCCACCCGCACACATAGCACACAGCACACACTAAATAAATGTTATAAAATTTTAAATTATATAATTTAAACTTGAAAAGTGTGTGTGTGTGTGTGTGTGTGTGTGTGTGTGTGTGTGTACCCATGGAAGCCAGAGAGGGTGTTGGATCATCTGGACCTGGAGTTACAGGAAGTTGTGAGCCATCCAACATGGGTATTGGGTATGGAATTATGACCCTCTATAAGATCAGTAAAGGCTTTTAAGAGCTGAGCCATCTCGTCAGCCCCTACATTTGAACTCACAATAAGAATATAAAAGGATACTAATGCTTTTACTGTAAGATGGTGAATTAGCTACACTTTTCTTTCCTTTCTCCCTATCGGAGAATCTGAGAGAAAGTGGGGACCCTGTTTTCCTTAGAACAGTTTTCAGTTTCCTTCCCTTTGTCTTCTTGTCCCCTCCCCATTTCTTGTTCTTTCTTCTTTCCCTCCCCTCTTCCTCTCTCCTTTCTCCCCTCCCTCTCTCCCTCCCTCTCTCATTTCCTCCTTCCCTTCATCTTTCCCTTCTGTTTTCCCTCCCCCTTCCCTTTCTTCTTGACAGGACCTCACTGCATAGCCCAGACTGGCAGTAACGCACAATCCTCCGGTCCAGCCTCCTACTGGGGTTGTAGACATGTGACAACATGCTTGCTTCTGTTTACTGATTTTTAACTTAGCATATGTCTATTTATTGCTGGCCCTCAAATAAATTATTCTGACATTTGCATAGCATTTCCTTGCCATATTGGAAATAATCATTTATGCCTGGAACGGGTGTCCTTTCGTTCACGGATCAAATGTGAGCGTATTTTCTCATGTTTGTCTCTAGTCTCATTGTTGCTGGGTATGACAACACCTGTTTAGAATTCTAGCTTTACATGGTATCCTTACTTCCTAATACAATGACTTTCTCATAGGTGGGGAGACATAAAGGTGTTGCAGTCAGTTTATCATAGGCAAAGAGGCCCCCAAGACATGTCTGCATTTGCTGTTTACATTTTATATGAAAATAAGCCCTAATCTATATAAACTTAACATTTTATTTTCATTATTTGTTTTCAATCTATGAAACTTTAGTCCATAAAAATAGAGCAAGTCACTGTACCTGTGCTATTGGAAATGTGTTCTCTACTTTGAATTTATTCTCGCTTTACTGTATTGAATTCAATAACATGCCATTCTGAGATCGCTCTTATAGTGACTGTAGATGAAGAGAGGGTAGCAGTGGCTAAGATTGGTGAGGCAATCTGTTAAAGTGTGTGGCCTCCTTCCTGCCCGCCCCCTCCTCTGCATAATTCAGAAGGAGAGCTATGGAGAAGGACTTGCCGGAAGGTATTAATCTCAAGTAGACATTTGTATGTCTGAGAACCTGCAGACCAAATCCATTCCACATTTCTTAAGAATCAAATCTCCGTCTTACAAAGGAGGCTTAGAGCGAGCTAGAGTCAACCAATAGCTGCTAAGTGGATATTACATACTAGACAGTGTGATGGATGGTGAAGGAACAGGAGATTAAAACACCAAAAACCAAAGGACAAAATCCATACCCTCAGGTGTCCACTGGCTTTGCTGTAAAGCCAAGAGGTACAGCTTGAAGCACAGTACAAAACAAAACACGTTAAATGTACAAGAGCCATTGAGTGTGGCTGCAAGGATTGGTGACGAATTTTAATAGACCCAGGCCAGTCATTTGGAGGATGGGCTGTTGACATTGCTACGTCAAAAATGTTGATTCTGGGATGGCTTAGTAAATTCTTTTTTACCCTAAATATATTACATTTAATTACTCAAGTAATAAGTGCATGTATTTTCACAAATTCAAGCAACACAAAAATCTTTCTCTCCCTACAAGTAACCACTTCATGTATAGTTTCAATGCATTTATATACGTCTATTTACATGTGAGTTTGGTGTTCCAGCTAATGGTTTAGTTTTGTAATCTGAAAACTGGACCTGCTGCATATATTGTTCTGCAACTAGCTTTTGTAGAAAATGCCCAAGTCTCAAGGGTCTTTCACATAAATCAGGATCTATGTGGATGATTTTTAACTCAGATTATAATTTCGTAAGTGAAACAGCGAAATGCTCTTGGGATAGTGTGCCACAATGTCGTCCGTGCACAGTCTTGCTAAGAAGTAGAACACTGGAATGGGATGCAGAGATGGCACTGCTATCGAGAGCACTGGCTGCTCTTCCAGAGGATCTGACTTTGGGTCCCAACACCCACACTGAGATGCTCACTACATCTTACAACTCCAGCTCTAAATGATCTGACCCCTCACCTGCCCTTGGCTGACACTGCACTCATGTGTACATATATATGCACCAACACACATAAAGAAAAATACAAAACTAGGCTTTAGATTACTAGGATACCACTAGGTGCTTTGTCTCAATTGGTCTTCTCTGTTGCTCGGTCTCTTCTCTCTCTCTCTCTCTCTCTCTCTCTCTCTCTCTCTCTCTCTCTCTCTCTCTCTCTGATATGTCTGGCTATCTCCCCAGCCATCTCCTCAGCCCCTGCATGGGGCATGTCAACTTTTATAGCATTTTTTATTAATCAGGTGTTAGGTAGATTAATGAGGCTTATAGTTGTAAGGAAGAATAAAAGATCCCTGTTTATTGGAACAATTTTCTCAAGTCTAATAAAAATTATTGTCTAGGTGAGGTGATTCTTGATGTGAACTTTCTGCCACAGTCCCTTTGAGTCTATGGCAGACTGGTCCTAAGACTCCCAGGCAGAAGGCCTTTAGTAAGATGATGCAATGTTTATTCGTAACTCGTGCACTTCCTCCTGTATTCTGTAAGTCACCTCTCACCTATTTTTACCTAATAAAATGTAAATATCAAGTAGAGACATCTCTTCTACATTAGTGAGGTAGTCAAGACAAGAAGTAAGTAATACAAGTTTGGCACAAGTACTGTTTTACTTGTTTTGAGGCAAGGGCTCACGTGTCCTAGACTGTCTTCAAATTCACTACTTATCCAGGGAGGGCCTCCTCAGTGCTGGGATTGCAGGCATGTCCACCATGCTGAATTAAAGCTTGGCTAGGGATCTGTCACAGGGATTCATGTCTGCTAGGCAAGCGCTCTACCAACTGGGCGGTATTCTCAGCCCTAAATGCAGTTTTTGGGAAATAATGATTTCCCCTAAGTAGCTGGTTGAGGCTGTGGCTGGGATACCCCCGAAGGGGCAGGGAGAGACCCCCTGGGTGTGAGGTTCTGTTTGTCCCTGACAGGGGTGGGTCTGAAAACTGTGCAGAACAGGACCCGTGAGGAGGCTCTGTACCTGTTGGAGGGGTGTTGAACACATTCCCTCTCCCTGCAGCGAAAACCAAGATATGCCTTCCCCAAATCTGTCTTTCCTCTTTCAAACTTTTTCATCTGAATTCCCGAACAGGCGATTTCCCAGCAGCGCCTGCACTTAATCCACCCCAGATGGAAGAGGGGAGGCCAGCTGCAAGGAGGCCTATGTCAGCTCATCAGTTCAGAGACATTAGGATATGCAATCATATTTTGGTCATGGAGACCCATAAAGAATTGAGCACGCCTGCTTACCGAGCAAGAACTGGGGTGGTGCCATGGTCGGGGGTCAGCGGTTGCATCAAAGGAGGAGTGTTTCCTGCACTCATTAGACCCAGCAACTCCTCTGTGCGCATGGCGTGTGTGCCTGCACATGTACTTCTTTTGTTCTTCTTGGAAACCTTGAATAAATCAGCTGAATATTCATCAATTTAAAAATTTTATCCAGCTGAGTTCTTCATGGCTCAAAGAACATTTGCTCCTGACCTCATAAAAGCCGCACTCTGTGTCTCTGTGGGAGACTGTGAAGACAGGAAAGAGGGGAGGAAGAAGGGAAGGAAGGTGGGGGAGGGAGGGGAGGGAGGGAAGGAAGATGAAAGGAAGGAATGACTCCTTTGCTTCCAGCCCCCTAGGAGGGGGTTCTGCAGTGGTGATGTCATTTCATCACCATGAAGCAAACTTTCTTCAAAAGGAATTCCAAGGAGCTGGGTGATGGCTCTGTTGGCAAAGTGCTTGCTATACAAGCTTGAAAACCTGAGTTTGATCCCCCAGAACCCAAGTCATATGGTCGGGCATGGCATTTTCTCAGTGCTGGGGAGGCAGAGACAGGAAAATCCCTAGGACTCATTGGCCGACCAGCTTAGTCAAATCAGTGAGCTCCAGGCTCAATGAGAGACTTGGCCTCAAAAAATAAGGTAGAGATTGATAGAGGAGGACACCTGATATCAACCCCTGACCTTCACACACACACACACACACACACACACACACACACACACACACACACACACAGCTAAGACAGAAGAGTTTGAGAAACACATCCCCTTTTTGATAAAGTGTCCTGACCTCCATTCTCGGTACCCTCTTGGGTCCTCTTTATGTGGATAAGGAGCCTTGCAGGTCCTGAATGAAAACTGGAGAAAAGAGCCAGTGAAAGCCAGGACTCCCTTGATGACATGTTGGGTGTTTCACATGTCTTTTAAACACATTGGGATATGTAGGATGCGGCGTAATAACCAGACTAGCTTAATATGAAATAGTAATCTTTAATGAGGGAATAGCTTACAACACCAGGGATCCAGTGATGAGCAGGAAGTACAAAAAAAAGGACCAGTGGGGGCTCACACCTGCCAGATTTATACGTAAACAATAGCCCAAGGCAAAAAAGCCCCCTTGGGCTGGGCTTCCCCTATGTGTAGGTACCTGCTGAGATGGTAAACTTCCTCCCAATCTCAGCTCTACTCTTCTTGCTGCTGGGCTGCCCTCACAGCTTCAAAACGGTAGGACATGCCTCTGTGTGTGTGTGTGTGTGTGTGTGTGTGTGTGTGTGTATGTGTGCATGCGTGCATGTGTACGTGGTGTATGTGTATGGTGTGTGCATGTGTGTGTGCTCCTATATGCACACAGGGTAAAGAAGAACATGTTGTTTTACCCCTTTCCATCTGAAACTAGAACTACGCTGGTGACTTGCAGCCCCCAGAAATCCCTGTGTCCCAGCTTGGCAGCACTAGTGTTTGGGCACAAATACAACCACACTCAGCTTTTTAAATGGTTGGTATGAATTTGAGCTCGGCCCTCATAGTTGAATGACAGGCACTATTCTTCACTTAACCATCTCCCAAGCCTCAGGTCAGGTGTTTTCTGTAACAGGCTGTAGCAGTCTAAGTCCTAAGGATTAAGTAAGCGCATGCCAATTTTGGCAGCCTACTGTGTGGACTGGTGTGAACAGCACTGAGACTGGACAGCAGATCTCCCCTCCTCTAAGGTCTCTTCACACCCACCCAACTTCTAATGCCCTCTACAGTTGCCTAACATACCCCAGCACCTGTGCAGATGGTCCTGAGATCGTGCTATGTCCCAGACATGTTTTCCAGACCAGAACAAAACATCTCCCTCGGTAGGCATCCAGGGGTGAGAGCGGATGATGGGTGACTCCAGACTAATCACCATAGCAACCAATGGTTGTAGATACACAGAAATCTAACATATTCATACATTTTCCAGGAAGTTTTTCTTTCCTATGCCTGAATAGAGGACGGCTAAGACATAAGAAAAATGAGTGTATTAGGGAGTGTTCTGTAGAGGAGTAGGAGCCATAGAGTGAATAGTTATAAAGCAGATTTAATAGACTATGTTACATAATGCACTATGGGTCACCCAACAGTGGGTGTCTTCACATTGGAGAGGTTGAGATCCCAGGAGCAGCTCCATCCAAGAGTCTCACATCCTGACCAGATCCTGGAGGCTTCCCGGAGAGCCAATGGTCTTCATCCTCTACAGGGAGCGCAGGGAAGGAAGGTTCTGATAGCAGGGAAGGAATACATCCTGGCGGCAGTCGTCCCAGCAACACGGTAAGAACTCACCAGTGAGACAAGAAAGCAGAAAGCAAGTGGGTTTTATTCTTTAGGCCTCCTTTTATCTGGTGCCATGGGAAGGTGCTACCCACATTTAGGGCAGGACTCCCATTTCAAATAACCTGATCAAGGAAATGGCTCACAGGGATTCCCAGAAAGCTATCTCTTAGTCAATTTTAGACACAGTTGACAACCAGGACTTTCCACCACAGCAGGGAAAAAGTGCAAGGGAAGAAAAGGTTTCAGAAAAGAATACCATTGCCCTTAACATCCATAGATGACTCATCCCGAGACGTCACAGATATCAAAATCTGCAAGTGCTCACAGTACATTACTTAAAACCAGATGTCCTGTTTATTCTAAATCGTCTCGAGAGCACTCGTGACACCTCCTATTTTCCAAGTGCCGTGTAAAATGTTGAGATGCTGTACTGTTTAGAAGATATTAATGAGCAATAAATCTATAAATTTTAGGACAAATATCTCACCCTCCCCCCAAATTTAGCCGGCAGTTGTATGAACAGAGAGTTGGGTTTTGTAGAGACAAAGAAAATCATTAATTTTTCCTTTTAGCTGTCACTTTGAGAAAAGTCATAAAAAATAGCAACTTCCTCTTTGGCACTGAATCTCCTTTATAATTGTTCTAGAACCTCTGCCTCTGGGCTTTCAGCTAGTCTGAAATGTGATTATGCTATTCTATTTTTAAGAGAAGCAAGAGGCAGTCTCTTTAGTGTGTTAACTCAAATAGTTCTCGAAACAAATCTGCATCCTTGCAGCTGAAGCATTAAGTGAAATCTCCAACCTTCTCCATGTCTTCTCGGGATTGACGAGCCTGGCCCAATGAGGGCTTTGCTCCATTTCCAGATTCATAGCTGGTTTACTTTGATGGATGAGGCTCTGCCCCTTTGTGGAAGAAAGGAACATTAACACTTTCTCCACGTTCCAAGTGCCCTGGCACAGAATGAGGGCCCAGAGCCCCCCTAGGGAGGGACAAGAGGGTTGCTGAGGTGGGGTTTCTGCATCGTGTGTGTATCTCAGTCCTGAAGTAATTGTGCCTTTATCAGTGGAGACTGTCTCGAGATACTTTTCAGTCAATCTGTTTAGAACTGACCCTGTCCCCGGATGAGTTCTGTGAACCTCTGCAAGGTCTCCAAGTTTCCTCTGCTGTTTTTTTTTTTTTCCTGGCTTTACTCGGAGCATAGTCCTTCTCTGGTGAGAGGTGTTCATATCTACAAATCTTTTAGAATTCAGCTACCTGTCTGGCATTCTGAAGTTTATTATTTTCCCCTGTTTCCAAAGGTCTTGATCTCATTTCTTGAATCCATCACCATCATTGGGAAGAGGGCTCTGAGGCAGACATCGGTTCTGAAGGCCAAGGGCTGGGGATGGAGACGGAGTGGAAAGAGCATCATTTTTCAGAGGAACCAGCCACAGTTGTAGCCATTCAACACATGTGATGTCAAAAGATGAAATAATATAAATTTCGGTGTGAAATTTCCTGGTTTGAACATCTTGACAACTGGTTTTGTTTGATTTTTAAGAGCTACATCTTTACAATAAACCCTGTCTTTAACCTGACCCATCACACATCTATGTGTATATGACATCTACCTTAGAACAGTTTTAGTGACCCTTGTGCCTGTACTTTTGTCTAAGGAGATGAGCCTGTGCGGACACCTCTGGGACATCTCCTCACTAACTTTCTGTTTGTACTTAGTATGCAGTGGTCCCCAAGACCATGCTGCATCCCCAGTATTTCCCATCTCCATGGGACTGGAGACCAAGGCCTTAACAAAAAATGTGTGACAAAAATGATTTTGCAAAGCAGGAAGTTATTGAGTAGCTCAGCATAGTTAAATATTGTGATGGTCTTTAAAACATAGATATTACATATTAGTATGTATGACACATACCTCTTTTCTAGTTGCGTGGAAGGAGGGGCCTTCCAAATGAGTAAAGCCCTTTTTTAATCCTCTCTCATTAATGACAAGCAGAACTTGTGGTTTGCTTCTGACCAATAGCATCTAGCAAAGGTGATGGGATGTCAGTTCCCTGATTGGCTAAAGTTGTATGGAGGAGATAATGCTGGTGTTTCATTATGCTCTACAAGAATCTTTCAAGTTAGGGACCTCAGAGCACACCTACAATCCCAGAACCCAGGAGGCTAGGGCAGAAAAATCCCAAAGACTAATACTGAAGGCACTAAGATCTTAGTGGACTAGAGACCAAGTAGCTCCAGCTGGTCGTGAGGGCTGATGCGGTTCTTCTGTAAGCAGTTCACAGAAAGGATCAAGTATCAGAAGCCCCACAGGGCTTACGGCAAGCTTTCCTCTAACTGCAAATAAGCAGTGTGGGCTTCTGGCCATACAGCTGCAAGGAAATGAATTCTTCTAATGCTTGAATGAGTTTCCAAGTGGATTTTCCCCGTGCTAAGCCCTAGGTGAAACCACGGTGGTTCTGGCTAGCACCTCAATTATAACCTGTCACATTCCTGAGCAGGGAAACCAGCTGAGATGTTCCTGGATTCATGTTCTGTGAGAATCATGGGGTGATGAACAAGTGTTGTTGTAAGCCATTGAAAAGCTAGCAATTTATTATGTAGTAATAGAAAGCTAATAGGGGCAGTTTACTCTCTCCAGTTCATGGACAATGCAGTTGCCAATGTAACATAAAAAAAAAAGGCACAAGGGCATTAACTTACCTGAAGTTCTTTTAGAGAAAGTGTCACCCTCACTTAAAAAGACAGATTGGGACTTGGTCTTTCTCTCTCGTAGCCCTCAACATCCTTTCTTTGTTTTGTACATTTAGAATTTTAGTTATGATGTGACATAGTCTCTCCTTGCTCCAGTGGTTGGCACTACTTACATAATCAATGAGGCCGAAGGATGGGGGCAAATGAGTCTGCTAAGTGTCATGGACTTCCTGAGTCCTGTAAGTTTAATGCAGTCCCTGGACCTTATATGTTCCCTGTATATCCTGAGTCTTATGAGTCTCTCCTCTTCCTCCAGGAGAAGTAATAAACTGTTGCACAACAGCCCAGAGCTCTGTTCAATCCCAAACAAGGTATTATTGCTTTCCCTACACGGGAACAGCACAAGCATGCAGTGCTCCATGGGATTATCGAGATTGTGAATTATTTTCTGAACAAATGCATTCTTAAAGTCAGCACCCCCTTCTTGTTGTGTGCCCCACGGGGATCTGATACCATGAGTCTGCTTATAGATTCCGACAAAGGGAGGCATCAGGAGAGGATTGTAGAAGCAGGATAATGATGGGCATGATGGACTTTAGGAACCTGCAACTGGAGATTTTTCTCCCACCCACCAGTTCCTGAATTACCTACTGTCTGGCCTATTTTCTCAGGCTTATTATTAACTATCTATTACAATTTAAATAAACACATTTCTATTATTTTATATTTTGCCATGAGGCTTGAGGCTTGTTACCTCGCATCTTGCTTCTCTGGTGGCTGTTTGTGACTCCCTAGACTCAGCTTTCTTTCTCTCTATCTCTGCTTGGATTTCCTGCCTAACTACAGTCTGTCTTGCCATAGGTCAAAGCAACTTCTTTACTAACCAATGGTAGTAAAAGCATATTCACACTATACTGAGGTTCCCACAACAGGAACAGCCTTCCCTTTAGTTATGTATCTTCTAAGACTTCTGCTCCTAGTGGAAGATCCTAGTGTGGTTTCTGTAATTTCACTGTGTGGTCGCCAATGCTATATGTGGTGATATATAGAAATAATTTTTAAATTAATGTAAATACATTAAAAAATTAAGTTTTATATTGCATTATTGTTGCATATTAAGTGGTAAGTACCCATTTTCCATCAATGGCTGTCATAATCAATGGTGACATAAGGATTGTTTCCAGCATTCCAGAATATAGTATTGGGCGATGTGGTAGAAAGTTACCTGACATTTGACCTCTAGATTCTGCTGACATCAACCCTTTTCTTCTTCATCCTCATCCAGGGTTCTCATCTCTGAATTGTTTTTCTGTTCTGATATTTGCCCATATTTCTATCAGAATACCGTTTCTCTGCATTAAGAGTCTCTCTATCTGAATAGTCAAGTTATTTCATTTCTAGTTAGTCTTGGGTTGCAATACCAACATAGGAAAGAGTATAGAATAATCTACAAACCTACCTTTCCCACGCATTCTTATGTCAAACTTTATCACTTATGGTTTCCGAGTCACGGCTCCAGAGGTTCTGGCTGAAGGTCTTTCATGGGATTGCATGGAAGGCATTGACAGGAGCTGGTGTCTTGACCGAAGGTTCAGCTGAAGAAGGATCGCTCACCAGACCCACTAGTGCGGTTGCCTGCTTTCTGGAACTTCTCCTTCGATGTCACATGCCATTGTGCATACTTTCCCCTGTACAAGTGTGATGAGAGAGGTGAAGGTGTTGGGGGAAGAGAGACAGGGAGAGGTGAGATGACATTGTGCATACTTTCCCCTGTACAAGTGTGATGAGAGAGGTGTAGGTGTTGGGGGAAGAGAGACAGGGAGAGGTGAGATGACAGAAAGAGCGAGAGGGAAATCTAAAATGAGTGATATTTTACTTGTGGTGGTGGCATGCCATTTTTCTGCTGTTTTTGCCGACCACACAAAGCAGACCTGTGCAGTGTGGGAGGGAACTCCCCAGGAGCCGTTTTTGCCACCTTGGAAGCTGTCTAGAGTATGTGTTCTAGGAGGGTGAGTGGATTTGATAACTGGGAGGTCTTCCACTCTTGTGAAAGGACAGATGCCACGTAACAAAGAGCAAAAGAATTTTCTATGCTGGAGGGATTGGTGGGGTAAAACCAACGCCTCTGTGACTCCATACCAACTTTGTATCTGTCAGAATGCAATGCTCTGTCAGCGACTTCACACAATGCATGGAAATTATAATCATGATACAGAATGTCCTCTCAAAAATTATTTGAAACATCAACCTGCTTATCAAGAAACGAATGTGTTACTATTATTCAGGAAAAACCCAACAACCCACACTTGGAGCATAATTTATCAGAAGCCTTCGTATACTCCGGAGTGAGTTTTACCACTAGCCTGGTGGTCCCGCAACATATGCTCGTTAAGCCCTGGATATCTCCAGCCAGCAGAGGGTTTCTAGGAAAGGAAATGCAGAATGCACAGTTCTTTGCCTGTCTGCTGATAGAGGGTCAGACAGAGGTGAGGATGGGAGCAGACAGCACCCCACAAAACACACACACACACACACACACACACACACACACTATCCTGTGATAAGAGGTAGGGCACCAGTGTGGCCTCCCCTGATGATTTTGACTGGTAAAAATCATTGGTACCCATGTGTTCAATTGTAGCCCTCTGCTTTCATGGTCACTTTCCAAAGGACCAAAATCCCACCATTTCCCATTCAGCTGTGTTTGACTGAGCTCAGTTTATCTAGGCGATTTCCCAGTGTAGGGCTAGGGAGATGACTTGGTTCAGAAAAGGGGCTTGGCAGGCAAGCATGAGGGCCTCTAATTCAGTCCCCAGTACTCACCCCAAAACCCAGACAGTTAATATCTCAGTGACAAGGAGGTGGATATGGGCAGATTGCTGGGACTTGGTGATTAGCCAGCTTTGCCCGATCAGTGATCCCGAGAGCCCAGTGACCAACCCTATAGCAAACCCTAGGAGGAGTGACATGCAAGGACCTCTGGCTTGGCATGTACACACATACATAAATGTGTTAGGAGTCACATACACACACGAGAGAAATTGGTCATTTTAGCTCATTTTGCCTATGGTTTCATTTGTTTTTGAAGTTTCAGATGATCACTGTTAATCACGACCCTAAAACACTAAATTATAATGAAAATATAATTAAAACTCATTATCAATTATAATGAGTTTTAGGTGTGCCGGATAATTTTGTGTCAACTTGACACAAGCTAGAGTCATTTGGGAAGAGGGAAGTTCCACTGAAGATGCCCCACTAGGCTGATCTACGGGCAAACTTGTGGTGCATTTTCCTGACTGATGATAGATATGGGAGGGCCCAATTCACCATGCTCAGGGTTCCATTCCTGAGCACGTGATCCTGGGACTATAAGAAAGCGGGCTGAGGAAACCACCAGGCGTAAGTCAGTCAGCAGCACCCTTCCATGGCCTCTGCATCAGCTCCTGTCTGCCAGTTCCTGCCTTGAACTCCTGCCCTGACTTCTCTCAGTGAGGGACAGTAATGCATAACTGTGAAGCTGAAATAGACCTTTTCCTCCCCAGGCTGCTTTGGCCTGGGTGTTTTATCACAGCAATAGACCAGGCACACAGAGAGTCCACATTCTCATCACCTGGACCACATCTCCTTACAGCTGCGCCATCTTGTTCTAAGTTTTTGTTGGCCCCTTCTGTGCCTCACCTGTAAGTCCTACTTTATCAAGGTATGCAGGTATAATAAATTCATAGTGTGTAGGAGGTTCATCCACTGGGGGTCAGGAGACAAATCCTGCACGGATAAGACAGACTATGGCACTTACTCTTTAAGTGAGAGAGAGAGAAAAAGAGATTTCTAATTTCCTGAAAAGAAAGAAACAAGGATTGAGAAAGAATAAAAAAAAGAGAGAGAGAAGGAATTGAAGTCGGAAGAAGCACAGGATATAAAATGTATAAAATGTTTTTTTTTCTCTTAATGAACTTCAGTGAATAGTTTTAAAATATATATAATTTAAATTGAAAGGCATTTTCATGTTTGAAAGTTCTAAGCTGTAAAAATAAACCCTGGAAGTAGATTGCCTGGGGTAAGACTTAATTAAACACTGTACAGTAAATTAGCATAATTTGATGAGGATCAGCTTTAGTTCCTCGAAACTGAAACAGGCAGACATTTTAATTGTGTAATATCTTTTAAATTCCTCTGTCTCATCTCCAAAGCAGAGTTTGAGAGAATAAATTCTAAACAAGGTCTTACTAAGAAAGCAGTGAGTTATTGCCAAGATCATGAATTGGCCCTAGGATTTGAGAAGCGTCTTCAGGCAGATGCTACAAGTCTGTAGGAATCATGGTCTTTTGTAAGACAAAATATATGGGAAAGATAAGTTGAATTCCCGAGCCCGAAGCCCAGGGACTATCCACTCTAGTCACAGGAATGCTTACTAGGTTAGCTGGAATGTGGAGGAGACCGACCGTCCTCTCTCTCTTCCTCCCTCTTTCTCTCCCTTTGTTTTCCCTCTTCATCTGTTCTTTCTTTATCTCTTTCTAAACAAGTCGCTTCTTAAATACCAGGTACATCGCACTGGGAAAAGCTTTTGGAAAGAAGGGGAACAGCCGGTTGTTGGACCACACGAAAGTCCCAGCTGTGTGCTGCCAGTATCTCCCCATCACTTGTTCTCCACTATGCTCAGTGTAACTAAGAAACCATCAGTCATCACGGGTCAAAGTAGGATAGGATATTCTCATGCTGAAAAACACACAGAAAGCATCCTTGGATAATGAGGCTCAGAGATCTTTTCCTCCTGAGAAATTTTTATTTAATTTTATTTTATTTTAAATTTGTGTGTACCTGTGTATGTGTGTGTGCATAGGCATGTAGGTGACTGTGCAGGACAGAAGAGGGCTTCAGATCTCTGGAAACTGGGGTTATAGGTGGTTCTGAATCACCAGTAATAGATGCTGAGACTGAGCCCCTGTCCACTGAAACAGCGAGTGCCCTTAACCATTGAGCTCTATCTCCAGCCCCTTCCATGGGAGCTTATTAGAGCTTGCATTATGCTAGTATCAGGTGTCTAGAGTTGTGAGTGGACAGGCAGACATTGTCTGGACATTCTGAGCACCAAAAAGGAAGCACAAACACCCATTGGGCTCCTTGAAGTTGTATCACGTGAATTGTGGACAATGTCTTGTCCCATGAATAGTTTACACAAGCAAAATTACTGGATCCTCACCTACCTACAGTGAGCCTTTAGGGGTAGAATTTTGTCTTTCCATCCCCAACGATCAAATTCCAGGAAACCTAATAAGTGGAAAAGTAATTTTTGAGAAACTAAATTGAGAAGATGATCAGAATTCCCTTTGAAACATACTGTGTTTTTGCAAATGAGTTCAAATTACCCCTTTGCCCATTTCACTCTGAAACTCTTGCTTGCCCAGAGGATTTCGTGATGTCCCTCTTATGTAGTCCTCTCTATTTACAGATTCAGGACGGGTGCTGGACTGGGTTGCTCTGAATGTTCATTTTCTCATTGCTGGTTCCTGGGAAGGTCTATGGTCTCTGGGGTACCGAGGAGGGAGCGAGGGCAACAGGTGTCTTACAGTCAGTACAGATGTGCTCCAGTCTGGCATGACTTGCTGGGGACATACATGCTCTGACATTACAGTTGCTCTGTGTCACTGCCTGGAATGAGCAGGTGTCAAGGTACCTGCTCCCTGTGTCTAGGTTCCCTCCTATGCATCTAACGCTTTTGGAATTTCCATGGAATCTTGCAGTAGGCATTTACCCTGTCACTCTGCATCCCACCACCAGTACCCACCTTGACCTCTTGCCTGCAGAAGAAGGTAGATATTTGGGTGTCTCTGACATAAAATTTTGTGAGATGTCACCAACAGCAGCTCTTGCCTACTCCACTGTCTTTCTTATTGTAAAGGAGTACAAGCCCTTTGTTTGTCCCACCCGGCTAGCTTATACCTGAAATAATCACACAGAAACTGTATTCATTTAAACTACTGCCTGGCCCATTATCTCTAGCCTCTTATTGGCTAACTCTCACATATTAGTTTAACCCATCTCCATTAATGTGTATCTCCACTTGACTGTGGCTTACTGGCTTGAGTCTAACCAATGTCCGTCTCAGGCAGGAGAATCATGGTGTCTGCCACACTGCCTTCTTTCTCCCAGAATTCTGTTCTGTCTTCCCCACCTACCTGAGTTCCACCCTATCAACTAGGCCAAGGCAGTTTCTTTAATAACCAATGAAAGCAAAACAAATACAGAAGGGCCTCTTATACCACTTTATCCTCCAACCAGTTGTAGAGATTTAAGGTCATTGTCTTTGGTTCTTATACTTCTTTGAGCAATAGATAAGAACACCCAAAGAGAGTAGCCAAGCAGAAGTTCTCCAGATGGGAGGAGCCAGGTAAAAGGAGCTGCTTCAGCATGTTGCCATTAAAATAGAAGAGGAAGGACAGAAAAGGAAAAAGAAAGTGGACTCAGGGAACTCAAATTCCACCTCTGAGACCCAATGGTGGGAGAAAGGAATAATCCTGCAAGATTACTTCTGACCTCCAAAGCATAAGCATGCCTTAGAATCTGTATACATATACATGCACATTCATGCACATGTAAACACACATACACACACACACACACACACACACACACACGCACACACGCACACACTAAATGTTTAAAGCACAGCCATCCAAAACAAGAAAATAGGCAAAAATGTGTAATTCTGCCATTCGTTACAGACAATGCCTAGGGTATGAAATTTTGTTCTGCAGAACCCCTACTTGTATGGGAGAGCTTGTACCAATCTTCACAGTAAGTCCTGGTCTGGAAGTGTCTTAGCTGCCCACTGTTTAACTTGTCTGGTCTCTGTTCTCTCTTTTCAGGCTTGTTTCCCAACTCCCCCTTGGTCCTGCCTTTTGGATTGCCTCTTCTTCTAAAGCCCCTTGCTACTTTTTCTAGTAATTCCCAGATGAATTAATTGTCAAATTGATCACACCAGAAGCCTGTGTCTTTTCCAAAAGGAGCACAGTTTCAGAGAAGTCAAAGTATAGATACTTGAATTTTGCGTAAAGGCATCTTGTGTCCAGACAGCATCTGTAGCTTTGAAGATGGACTGCTTGTACTCTTTAAAATCCAAGACTACTTCTCACTAATGGGTCCCCTCTTTGTGCTCTTCATTACAACTGCTTTATGCTAAGAGCACAATGCCTCTGGTTATCCTTTGTTGACTTCTAACTTCTCCCTGGTTATTTTCTGCTGAATGCACCCCAGAGTCTCCCTCCTGAAGGGCCATGGACAGCCGTGACTCCCAATGAATCGGGTTAGGAGATGGAGGACATAAATCCCAAGCATGCACTGTTGAAAAGTGTTGAGTTTGAGTTCTCATAGCCAGGGGCCTGGGATGCAAGTAACCACAACTTGGAACTATGTGTTTTCTGTAAGCTAGCCCATAAATGAGGTGAGCACTGTCCATGATGCTCTTATTTTCTGCAGCCTGAGCTCTGCTTGGATGTGCGTGTGTATGGGGGATCCTTGCACACTGCCCACAGCACCCTATAAATCAACTGCCCCACAGTCCATTTTCAGATCATGATTCTCCTCCATTATTTCTTTAGCTCCCAAGGTGCAGCCCAGATGAACTTCCTTTGTTCGGTCCTTACACTGAGAAACCTTGTGGTATGTAGATTAACTCTGAGACTCTTGTGGGCGTGAAATCTGTTAAGATTTAGAGCACAGAGGAGAGAGGCTCAGAGCTCACACTCTGTGACTTCAGACTCAGGCTAAATGTTCTTTCAGTTCCTGTTTGTTAACTTTCATCAAATGTCTGTTTTCTAATTTGCAAAGTAGGTATAGTAATAACAGTTATTAAAAGAGATGGTTACCATATAGCCCCTACGACAGTGTGCAGCCATTAGAAACACTAGGTAGATGGAAGATGTGATTGTGTTCGTATAAGGTTCTGTGATTTAATATTTTTTTTATTTGAGATGAGGTCTTGAGTAGTCCAGGTTAGCTACACACCATGTACCTTAGGATTTTCTTGGACGTCCAATTCTCTCATCTTTATTTTCTGAATGCTGAGATTACAGCCATGTACCCATATATCCTTCAAGTGTTGGGGGAGCTCAGGACTGAGCCCAGTGATGAATACATGCTAGATGAGGACTCAACCAATTGAGCAACATCCTGAACTCATGCTTATTTTTTCATTGTCAGTTAAGTTAGATCATGTTCTCTACAAACAAAGTAAGAAAACATTTCTGGAGTAGGTGTTTATTGAGAAATGACTCCCAGCTTATGCTGTAAGGAATGAGAGGACTGGGAGAGGACAAGGAAGAGAGTGGACACCGGTAGGATTTTAGCTGGAGCTCTGTGAGGTGACAGTATTAACCCCTCCATTCAAGGAGCATTAACTCATCAGCTTCAGGCTGCTCCAGTAGGAGGGCTAGCAGTTTCCACTGGGTTTGGATGGACTCTTGGAACCTGAATGAATTAAATAAGCACACTGATATAGAGTTCACACAAGACTGCACAGGTTGAACACATTCATAAAATCATTCCTATTGAAGTAGGGTCATGTGCCAGAGACCAGAGCATGCAAAGATACCCCTGGAGAGCTGAAGGGAGGGGTTTGCAGGCTTTCTCTGAGCTTCCTGGATGGTGACCAAGTTTGGAATTTTGTTGAGAGTCAGATTGTGCTGTTTCTTAATGCTCCCTAGCTACCTCTCTGCTCTGGGCTTGGTGGATGACTTTGAATCGGTGGCCTGGGGTGACTTGTGCACCTGAGTCCCCTTGCTTCTTGTTGCTGATGCTTGGGAACCATGCTCAGTAGGTGTCTGGCTGTAAGGTGTCTTAAACATCTCTCTACTTGGTCTTTAGAACATGATATTTTGGAGTCCAGAGCTTTTCCCTCTTGCTTTGTTTGCTCTCTCTCTCAGGAATGAGAAAAAATGGACAGTTATATCATAAACAGTCACCATCCTTGAAGCAAGTGGATGATAAAGCTAATTTCCAAGCCTCTGTCCGCTCTGTGGTGCCACCTGCTTCCACCTTCAACTCTCCATGCCGTTCATCGAGAGGGGGACTTTCATTTCTGCATCATGCTGAGTTAAATTCTCCCATTATATTCTCTCTCTGTGTTCCTTAGACTAGAAATAGACAAAAGTGCTTCCCGGCCCTCTAAATTTTTTATCAAGTTGAGCAAAAACCCTCTAATAAGTGATTCAGTTTTCAATTAATGTGCTCTACTCAAAAGACCTGTTTAATTTTGAATTGTGGAGGCTGGTATTAATGGAAACTCATGAGCATATATCCTCTTTATTCAGGTGTGGCTTGTTCACCTTGCAGGCCTTTTCTATGTGCTACTGGCAGCCCCAGCAAGCTGGACTTGGCCACCCAGCTCCAGTCCATCAGTTAAGCAGACAAGAGTAGGGAAAAGCAGGGAAAGGAGGCCTATTCTCTGTGGCCCCATTAAAAAAAGAAACAAAGAAAAACAAAGGGGTCCAGTGACCCCCACACCAAGTCTGCTTTCAGAATCCTGGCATGAGGCTGAGGTCTGATCAACAGAGGGCAAGAGTTATGCATAACTAATCAGTCCTGGTCAAGGTGTACCCAGCCCATTATTGATCCATTTGTGTCTTGGTCCATGCAGTACCAGCAAACTTGTCTGCTGAGCTATCAGGATGGTGTGAGGTGTGGATTGTTTTCTTGGTGGACAAGTTCCTCTTTTGGCTGTTACCAAAGCTTCAACTTGTCTCTTTCTAGGGCATGCAATTCCTGGGGGAGTTTTAATTTGCAGGGCATCATTTCAGTGCTCTGAAATCACAAACATCACTCTTTAAAATAGTTTCTCTCTTGCCATTACTGTAATATATGCACAAACTATTGTATCATGGTTGCATAGTGGGCTCCCATCTGCCCATCATCTTTAACCACTGTTGCCCACAGCCAACTATTCACAGAGTGACATTTTAACATAAGTCTAAGCAAGAAGTAGTAAAGCAAAGAAATAAGAGAAACAGAATGCCTAGTGTTTTCCCTAGTAAATCTAAGAGGTGTTTTCTAATTTGTGTATATTAAAATACTAGATTTTCCCCTTTATTTGGGGCATATTTGGAGTATGCACTTATAGCAAAACCCATACACAACAAATTGCATCAACTGAATAAGCCTCTGTACAGCAAAGGAAACAGTCTACAGACTAAGGCACCATCTAAGGAAGGGACAAAAATGTTTGCAAACTGTACATCTGATGTGGGGTTAAGTTCCTAAATTCAGACAACTCAAGAGCCAAAGCACAAATAAGTCATCAAAATTGGGGTCGGGTTGCAGTGGGGTAGCAAAGATCCTGAATAGCAAGGTATTTTTTTTTTGTTTGTTTGTTTTTTTTTTCGAGACAGGGTTTCTCTGTGGCTTTGGAGCCTATCCTGGAACTAGCTCTGTAGACCAGGCTGGTCTCGAACTCCCAGAGATCCGCCTGCCTCTGCCTCCCGAATGCTGGGATTAAAGGTGTGCGCCACCATCGCCCAGCTTGTTTTTGTTTTTTAAAAGAAGACAAAATGCCAACAGGTAAAATTCAGAATTGCAAATTAAATGGGTTGGGGACATGACTCACACCAGAAGGTGCTGCTTTGAAACCATAGTGATTCAAGTTTGATATCTAGAACCAACAGAAAAATGGACCCCATGTCTGACACAGGTGGCCAAGAACCTGAGACGAGATAGGTCATGGGCCTAGGGGAAAACCCAATGCTATGCTGCTAAAGAGACATTGCAATTAAATGACTCCCGTGATATTCCCCAATAGCCAAGCATCAGCGTCTCACTCAGCCATGTCAGAGAGACTTCCTCTTGGCAGAAAGTGCGAGCAATACAGAGACCCACAGCTGAACAGTGAGCTGAGGCTGAGAGACCTGGAACACTGTCCTAAATGGAATGTCTCCATCAGTTCCCTCTTCTCAGGGAGCCCTGTGGAAGAGGAGGAGGAAAAACTGTAAGAGCCAGAGGGGACAGGACAGCGAGGAAGCAGGCCTTCTAAGACAGATGCATACACAACCTCTCAGAGGCTGTGAGAGCATGCACAGGGCCTGCACAGGCTCAGGACAGACAGGGTCCCAGCACTGAGAACAGGATGTGGGCATGAGCTCCCGTCCATAACCAAGATGCTTTCTCCATCTGACAATGGTTAAGAGCTCTGGTTGTTCCTATAGAGGACTCTAGCTCAGTTCCCAGCATCCACTTGGTGGCTCATAACCATATGATACACCAGTTCCAGGGGATCTGATGCCTCCTTCTGGTTTCCATGGGCACCTGCATGCAAACTGTCATACAAATATGCAGGCAAACACACATGTAAGAACAAACCAAAAAAAATCTAAAAATAAACCACTCCACTTCTGGTTGCATTCTAAGGAAATGAAATGAGTAGGAAGGAGATTTCCTGAACCCCCATGATTGTTGGAGCCCACCGTTGAAAACTGTATGTAATAATTTGGCCTCAATGTCCACTGATAGACTAATGGACAGCAAAAATGTGAAGGGTTTTCTGATGTCGCTCTTTGGCGTAACATTTGCCTGGGATGTATGGGCACTGGGCTGATCCCCAACAATGCAATGACACACATAAAGAAGGCAAGGGGTAGCACACATGTGCCCCTTTCCTTCCCCATGTCTACTTCTGTATTTTTCCATGAATCTCTGTGTGTACTATACTGAGGTCCTAAACTGTAATTCTGTACCTCACAGTTCACACCTGCCTCCTCTCTAGCTTGTCTGCAACCTCCCACACTGACAGTGAAAATTCTGTCCAACTGCATGTATGTTCATTTCAGGGTCATGTGGCTTCAGAGTCAGTAACCCACCCCCCTAAGAAACAGCTGCACTGACTGTAGTGTCTGCCCATGTGTGACGTTCCCCATCTTTCACTATAGGTCTTCATCCATTTCCAAAATGATTCACGTCTCAACTGTTTTCACCCTCATGCCACAAAAAGGTTTTTGTTGTACATAAGTTAGATGCTCTTTTATGTCCTGAATTCAACTTCTCAAACTTGCAGTTTTCCTTTTACCCTCCTCCAAGACCCTAAATACCTATGAAAATTGCCCGATAAAACTGGGAAGTTGAGGCTAGAGCTGGTTCAAGGAACTGAGAGCCACAACCTGATGCACAGCAAGGAGGAAATGTTCTGCCCACAGTGAGAAACCAGGCTGAAAGGTTCTAGGCTGGTAAGACTCCAGCTAGCAGAGTCTAGGCAAGTTGTCGAAGTCTTTGGTTTTCCTACCCTTATGGTTGGACACAGTTCCTTTAGGCTGTCATAAAACTGAGTTTGAAGATAAAGTTGGATAAAGTCTACTATAAAGTAGACTTCTTTTTTTTGCCACGAGGTGTTTTATTTTCATCAATCATACAAATAATTTTCTATAATATCCCAGGGCATACCGGTGAAATTTGGCAGTCCGATTAGTGGGGGGTCCCCCTAAGTAGACTTCTTAAAATGGGAAAAATTTAAAAATTTAGTAAAGAGAGGGCAAGTCAAGGCTGTGGCTTCAATAGAGTGGACTTCCTGAGTGTCCTCCAATGTTAAATGAGAGAGGAGCTAATTCAGGTGGTTTGAATATTGAGAATATTCAGACTGTGCATGCATGAACTCTTTTCTGTCCCTCTCCTCCTCTCCCTTCCCTTTCTCTTTCCCTCTCCTGTGTATGTGCGTGTGTAAGATTCTTTCTCAGGGAACCCAAGGAATCTACCATGACCTTGATCCTCTTGACTATTTGCTGGCTGGTGCAGTGAGCACAGTTAAGCCTGAAGGGTTTGAAACTGTACAGAGTCACCTGAGCATCTTCGGTCATCCGTCTCCTCGCACCTGTGAGCTCTTTCCCCATGCTCTCTGGCAACCCAGCCTATTTACCATGTGTCTGAGCTGACTCTGTCTGTGCCTATGATATGCCATCAGTGATCTTGGACTGCATTTGATGAGATTTTCTGGGTTTCTGTGGTGTTCTGTATCTCTGTCTTAAATAGCATTACATTAACAAATGTCAGGCAAGTGTTTTTGAAAAGAATTCTACCATTAGGGGCTGGGGCGATGGCTCACTTGCTGTCTAAGCATGAGGACCTGAGTTTGTATCCCCTTCGACAATGTCAAACTCCAGGCGTGGTCAGTTACAGTGGGGCATGCCTTCAATCCCAGCACTCTGGAGGCAGAGTCAGGCTGAGTTCTGTAAGTTGAACTATAGCATAAACTCCATATTGAGGTCCAGACTACACAGGGCTAGATGGAAATTTTTCCTTGTAGTACCAGTGCTTGCACAACCGAAGGGTCAGGACTGGTTTAATGAACAGGCAGTCTAGTCCAGATAGTGAGCCCTAGGTTCAGTAGGAAACTCTGTCTCAAAACACAGAATTCAGATTGACTGTGGAAGACAATGGACGTTGATCTCTGGCCTTCACGCACATGCGCACAAATACAAACTTGAACACATGCAAACACACATGCACACATCCCCCACGTTCACATGTATACATATATGCACGCTCACACTCACATGTACATACACCACACACACATGTACCTGCACACTTGCACGCATGATATGTGTTTGCATGCACACACACACACACACACACACACACACACACACACACACACAGTGCTGCTTCTAGAGAACGTGGTCGCGCCCACTCCAAGAGTGTGTTCAGCTTACTGTCTAAGCCTACATCTTCATCTGTAAAATAAATAAGACGGTGGGACCATAGAGAGCTGGCCCATTGTGCCTGTCACCCTCACTGACCCTCTCCTCCTTCTATGCCCTCCTCAAGACTGAGAAGGACAGCAGGACTTGTCCTGTCTACATTCTGCTTACTTTCTTTCATTTGTCTGGCTTCCCTCTGAGTAGTGTTTCATTATAAATATCCATTGTACTTTGATAACTACACTAAAATGAAGACGATGTTTGTAACAATTTATTTGTACGTTTTTACTTCCTGTCATCTCAGCTGAATCCATACATAAAATTTCTTTCCTTCAAGCAGTTGATTCTGAAGATACTTGGTTTTAAGAGAACCTGCAAAAGAATATGCCATCTTTATCTTTTATTAAAAGGAGATAAATGAGGAGTTAAAAATGCCTTTCAGCTTTCCATCCTGCACCAAACAGGGAGGAAGTGTCAGCAGTACATATGGCAAGGAACAGTGGAGATTTATAGTTTTATCACCTGAGATCTTTCCTCAGGCAGACGGGTGGAGATAAGTATTTCTTACCCTTCAACTATGATTTGTCTCACAGGTGAAGCTCTGCCTATGTGCAGAACTTAAAGGTGTGGCTTGCATAGCTTGTGAGCAGTTGCCAGTTCTGACAGCCCAACCCTACTCATAAGCTATGAGCAGAATACTCTACTTTGTGCGAAGACATAGGCTTTATGCTGGCACCCCTCTTTCTAACTAAAGGGAATTCTGCCTTCAGCTATTTTTTCATTCTGGATTTTCTAGAAGAGAACATCTTTCAAACATTCCTTCTCATGTGTATATTTTCCCTAATCGAATTGCTTATCCCTTTTTATCTATTCCAGAAACTATCATATATGTCATGAAATCTAAATATGTCTACATTACAGTTCCCTTTGAAAGACTATGCAATTTATTTCATTTTGATTGCTATGATATTATAACCTGGCAAAAAGCAGCTTAGGGGAGACTGGGTTTATTTGATTCCCAGTTCCAGTTACTGGCCATCACTGCGGAAAGGATAAGCCAAGAACTTGAAGCAGTGGGTTACTTATCTAAGAGCAGAGTGAAAATTAACACATGCTTATCTACTCTTCAGCTTCCTTCCATTTTGTACAGTTCAGAAGTCAAACCCAGAGAGTGGTTGCCTGCAATTGGTTGAGTCTTCTTCCATGATTTACCATAGTCAAGACGATAAACCACAGAAATGCCCCAGGCTAACTTGATCTGGACAATTCCTTATAGAGACCCTCTTCCTGGAAATGGAGGGCAGTCTAGACTGTGTCCAAGTTGACAATTAAAAGTGACCATCATACTAGCCTTTCAGAAAGTCTATTATTTCAGTGATTTTGAACCAATAGCTCTCTTAGATTGTGATATATACATACATAGATACATACAACCTGGATAGAAACATACATAGGTTACTACCAAGTTTTCTAAACCATGTTTCCTGAGACACATCAACTCCATGCTAATGAGGTTTGTGGAACATGTGGCATACATGTAGGACTTGTTTCTTACTCTTAAGGTTATCTGCTGTTGAATAACAGAACATGCTCCCCATTGAAAATTAGCTCATTACCACGTCTCATAGTTCTTGCTTGACTGGGGTTCCTTTGTGTGGTTCCTGTGCCAGGACTCTTGGGCAGCTGCAGTTAGAGAGGGAGACTGGGGTTGAAATGTCTGAAGATTTGGTGACTCTGGATATTTATACAAATGGCAGTTGGTGGTATTGACTAAGCTTTCACCTGTGGTTACCCATGGACCCCTTGTGTGTATTCTTTATATTTCCTTGTTCATTAGGGGGACTCTAAAGAGCCTTCTCAAGGAGAGGTTCTAACAGCTAGCAAACCAGGAGACTGGCAGGTGCTTCATGGCTTCTGTTGACTCCTTGGAAGTCCCAGGGTATCACATTTGTCATAGTTTTTGTGTGGATTTGTGTTTTAAGGTGTGTGTGTGTGTCCTCTGCTCAAATAGAGTGAAATTGGACTCCATCTCTTTATAGAGGCACATGGGAATTCAGGAAGAAAATGAATTACAGGGCCATCTTTGCTAACCAGAATCAAATGCTATAGGGTACTGAGATTCTAGAGAACACTTTCATGTAGTGATAGTCAAAGTATGTGTGAAAAGATAGAAGGGAGAACTTTCCTGTCCTGGACAGGTATTTCTGTCTAGAGATGATTTAGATGCTGAGTGTGAGGTGCTAATAGAAATATTTTCTTTAATTTTATTATTGTTTCAAATTTTCTATAGTTACAGATATATGACAAAATATGCAGGATAACATGCCCCTGATACTATGTAAGACAAAATTATACACATGCACATGTGCTCATGTGCACACGTGCACACACACTTACATACACATACTACGATTCTCCTTCTGAAATTCAGTTAACTGCCACTCTTGTGCTTTGAACTGTTTAATCTGGCAATGTGATTGGAGACTATATATATATATATATATATATATATTCCTTTATTGTCAATATTATTGGACTTCTCTTTCAGTCTCTTAATGCTGCTACATCATTGAATTAAGAAGAAATGGACATAGTGGGAAAAGCTAAGGTTTGAGAGCCAGAGATCTCCGACTTCAGATCCTAGCTCTGCCATGGATCAGTTAAAAGTTGTTTTAAAGTTGTGACTAAATTATAAATTAGTGGAGTGTTGTTTCACCTTCCCTTTGGACTTAGGTGAGTCACCTGGCAGAGCTGCCAGTTCCTTGCATGAGGTAGTGTGTGAGCCCTGGACTCTGAGGTTGGATACAACAGGCATAAAGCTTAAGTTAACACTGATTGCTTTATGAGACTGGGCCAAGAGAGCAGTCTCCCTTAGCTTCCTGGTCAGTGGATGTTTACTGAAGAAGGTCAATAGATGGGGATTTAGGTGATTTTTTTAAAAAAGAAATTCTTACAAGAGGTACTAGAAATGAAGCTCAGCAGGAGAGCCCTTGCCTGGCATGCGTGAAGTCCCCGAAATGATGTCCAGAATTGCAAGTCAGCTAAATAAATTCTCAGAGGAGGATGGGGCTTAGGAAGTAGGGGGTCATTTTGGAAATGAAAGCTTGGACACAGGCCACAGTGGGGAAGAGAAGCTGTTCCAAATGATCACAGTAGTTGTGTCAACACTGAAGATGATAGGCGTGGGTTCCCATGTCATCTGTCCCAGTTACTCACAAGTAGCTTCTTCTGATTCTCTTGGCATGCATAGCTATACTTGTAAGCAGCATGTTCCTAAAAAGCCATTATAGTATTGTCTCTCTGGAAAATCCTATCAAGAAAAATTGTAGCCTAAGCTAAATAGGAACTAAAATTAGGAGAGTACATCTTAGGTACACAATGGCCATGCAGGCAATGTGATCTAACAAACACTGGCAGGTATCACGACAGCCAGAGACTAAGGCTCAACTTGACCTCCAGTCACAGAGCTAATAACAGTAGACATGTCCCTCCCTGCCTAGTCACTCTGTCACCTGTCACCTGGATCCCTAGTGACCTATTGGTCACTAAGTTCAGTGAGCATCTCACAGGGTTGATGTTGGCTTCTCTGACCCATCAACAGGGTTAGCCATGAACACCCTCTTTGGGAGAATCTATTATTTATTTTCCTGAGCTTACCTTTACCTCCCTGGATACTGTCTAGCTTGATTAGATCATTTGGAATCCTTTAAGACTTGACTTGAGTCTTCTTTCCCATTTCCTTCCTCTTAATGGTAGGAGAAATGTTTCCCATTCAGCACGAGGTTCATGGTGGGGTGTTATGAGAAGTTATAGGGAGAAAGACAAAGGACAAATGGAAGACACTTTCTTGCTTCTAACATTTTCTCAGATGCCAAGATGCCACACTTTGGGGTTGCTTGTCCTAAGTCCAACCATGCCTGGGTCTCTGCCTTTCTTCAGGTGTAGTAATGATGAGCGCCGGACTGCATTCCCGGCACCCTGCCGCCTGCATGGCTAGCTTATGCCCCGAAATAATTACACAGAAATTGTATTCTTTTGAACACTGCCTGCCCCATTAGTTCCAGCCTCTTATTGGCTAGCTCTTACATATTGATCTAACCCATTTCTAATAATCTGTGTAGCTCCACAAGGTGCGGCTTACCAGGAAAGATCTTAACCTGCGGCTGTGTCGGGTGGGAGAATCATGGCGACTGCTTGACTCAGCTTCTTTCTCCCAGTATTCTGTTCTGTTTACTCCACCCACCTAAGGGTTGGCCTATCAAATGGGCCAAGACAGTTTCTTTATTAATTAACCAATGAAAGCAACAGATTAGAAAGAAATCACTCCCACATCATCCAGGTAGGTCATCACAGTTCATGTGGTGTCATTCCTCTTCCCATCACCCATGTCACAGCTGCATCTTCATGCTATGGGGTGCGCTCTCATCTGTCTTCTTGTATGCTGTGTGAGTTCCTTAACTCTCCTACATTATTACTGAAGCAGGAAATTTGGGAGGAGAGCGAGGTCTAGTGTTGGAGGAAGGCTGCTTATTGGTTCCTAGCAGCTCAGTAGCTCAGACCCAAAATAATCACACAGAAACTATATTATTTAAAACATTTCTTGGCCCCTTAGCTCTAGCTTCTTATTGGCTAACTCTTACATATTAATTTAACCCATCTCCATTAATCTGTGTATCACCATGTGGCAGTGGGTAACTGGCTAAAGTTCTGGCATCTGTCTCTGGCAGGGCTACATGTAGTTAAAGAGAAATGAGATAATTTAAGTTAGAAAAGCTGGTTAGAAACAAGCCAAGCTAAAACCAGGCATTCATAAGTAAGAATAAGTCTCTGCGTATTTATTTGGGAGCTGGGTGATGGACCCCCAAAAGAGTGAAAAGAAATCAACCACAGTGTCCTGTTTGGTCCTACTATTGACTTGACACAATCTGATGCCACCTGTTATAATGGTTTCAATGAGAAATGTCCCCTATAAGGCCAGGTATTTGAGGTCTTGTATAATTGACAAAGAGATGTGAAGCCTTTCAGCTAAAATCTGCAGTTTTTAGTACTCTTTCCAGAAACCCCCTTTTCCAGGAAAAGGACATGTGCCAAAATCTTTGTGAAACACTGGTGGGTTTACCTTTTCAAATCATAACTGCATCTTAGTAACCTTTAGAGCCTCCCCACTTTTCCCTCTTATCAATGGATGAGGTGTTACATTTTAGTAACACTTTGCAATGTGTCTTGAGAGTTCCCAAAAATGGCTTACACGGTATGATGTCAACTTAATGCAACCTAGAGTCACCAGGAAAGAGTATCTAAAAGATGGCTTGTCTACATTGTGTTTGCCTCTGGTGTGCCTGTATGAAATGTCTTAATCATTGTGGGAATACCTAGACATTCCCTATATACTGAGTCCTGAACTGTGTCCGAGTGTAGAAACTGAGCCAAGCATAAGCAAACAAACAAGTTAGCATACATTAGTTATTCTCTGTTCTTGGTTGTGGATGTAACATTACTGACTGAAGTTCCTGTCTTGGCTCCCCTACATCATCTGTCACCCCAAATTAAGCTGAAATAAACACCTTCTTCAACTAGTTGCTCTTCATCAGGGTAGTTTTTATTACAGCAACAGAAAGGAAACTAGATCAGTTGGTGAATGCCAAGACAATTAATTGCTTGTTGTCTCTCAAGGAGCCCATCCCTACATTTGGATGCATTGTACTTTCTGTGACTCTCTTGGAGAAGCCCACACCCATGCTTTTGGGGGTATTTTCCTTTATTTCACTGAGATCCCCTCTTTCTCTTAACCCCTTGTACTTAAAACCTGTATTAAAATATATTTAATAAAAATCACCAGCTCATCACCATACCAGATATGTCATGAAACTGTTTTCCATCAAAGCCACAAATCCCGGTTTAGTTTGAGTTGAGGCTCTCCTCAGCCTGCTGAAAGGGATAGTGTGAATCTGCGTCTCTGTCCTCATTGATAATAAGACTATTATGACATTAGAAACTAAGAATACCTTTCTTCTGCTCACTCTTTCTCCTTTTAGAAGACATTAAATATCAGAAACATCCAGAACTTCATTTCTCACATGGGCAGGGAGGGGGAACTGAAATGTAAAGAAACTGAAAAATTTCTTTAAAGTCCCAACATCCTAAGACTCTTTGTTTTTTTTCTTTATTTTTTTTGTTTATTTTTTTTTTAGTTGTTGAAAAAAAAATCCGCCTCCTCCCCATTTCCCATTTTCCTCCCCCTCCTCCCACACATTGTCCCCCCCCCCCCCATTCTCTCTCTCTCTCTCGAGAATGAAAAGCAGTCCAGATTCCCTGCCCTGCGGGAAGTTCAAGGTCCTCCCACTTCTATCCAGGTCCAGGAGGGTGAGCATCCAAACAGGCTAGGCTCCCACAAAGCCAGTTCATGTATTAGGATCGAAACCTAGTGCCATTGTCCTTGGCTTCTCATCAGCCTTCATTGTCCGCCATGTTCAGAAAGTTTGGTTTCATCCCATGCTTATTCAGTCCCAGTCCCGCTGGCCTTGGTGAGCTCCCAATAGATCAGTTCCACTGTCACAGTGGGTGGGTGCACCCCTTGTGGTCCTGACTTCCTTGCTCATGTTCGCCCTCCTTCTGCTCCTCATTTGGATCTTAAGAGCTCAGTCCGGTGCTCCTATTTGGGTCTCTGTCTCTATCTCGATCCATCGCCAGATGAAGGTTCTAAGGTGATATGCAAGATATTCATCAGTATGGCTATAGGGTAGGGTCATTTCAGGTTCCCTCTCCTCAGTTGCCCAAGGTATTAGATCTGGGGACATCTCCCTGGACACCTGCGAGCCCCTCTAGAGTCAAGTCTCTTGCCAACCCTAAGGTGGCTCCCTTAATTAGGATATATATTTCTCTGTTCCCGTGTCCACCCTTCCTTTATCTCAGCCACCCCATTCCCCCAAACTCCCCCATTCCTCCACTTCTCAGGTTTCTCGCCCCAATTCCCCCTAGCCCCATGCCACCTCACCCCCAAGTTCCCAGTTTTTGCCCGGCAATCTTGTCTACTTCCCATATCCAGGTGGATGACTATATGTTTTTTTTTGGAGGGGGGGTTCACCTTCTTATTTAGCTTCTCTAGGATTACAAATTATATGCTCAATGTCCTTTATTTATGGCTAGAAACCAATTATGAGTGAGTACATCCCATGTTCATATTTTGGGTCTGGCTTACCTCACTCAGGATAGTGTTTTCTATTTCCATCCATTTGCATGCAAAATTCGTGAAGTCATTGTTTTTTACCGCTGAGTAGTACTCTAATATGTATATATTCCACACTTTCTTCATCCATTCTTCCATTGAAGGGCATCTAGGTTGTTTCCAGGTTCTGGCTATTACAAATAATGCTGCTATGAACATAGTTGAACAAATGCTTTTGTCATATGATAGGGCATCTCTTGGGTATATTCCCAAGAGTGGTATTACTGGATCTTGGGATAAGTTGATCCCGAATTTCCTGAGAAATTGCCACACTGATTTCCAAAATGATTGCACAAGTTTGCATTCCCACCAGCAATGGATGAGTGTGCCCCTTACTCCACAACCTCTCCAGCAATGGCTATCATTGGTGTTTTTGATTTTAGCCATTCTGACAGGTGTAAGATGGTATCTCAAAGTTGTTTTAATTTGCATTTCCCTGATCACCAAGGAGGTTGAGCATGACCTTAAGTGTCTTTTGGCCATTTGAATTTCTTCTGTTGAGAATTCTCTGTTCAGTTCAGTGCCCCATTTTTTAATTGGGTTAATTAGCATTTTAAAGTTTAGTTTCTTGAGTTCTTTGTATATTTTGGAGATCAAACCTTTGTCTGTTGCAGGGTTGGTGAAGATCTTCTCCCAGTCCATGGGTTGCCTTTTTGTCTTAGTGATAGTGGTCTTAGAGAGATTAGGGATACAAGGGTCATACCTAACTATAATAAAAGCTATTTATAGCAAGCCGACAGCTAACATCAAATTAAATGGAGAGAAACTCAAAGCCATCCCACTAAAATCAGGAACACGACAAGGCTGTCCACTCTCTCCATACCTCTTCAATATAGTGCTTGAAGTTCTAGCAATAGCAATAAGACAACATAAGGGGATCAAAGGGATTCGAATTGGTAAGGAAGAAGTTAAACTTTCATTATTTGCAGATGATATGATAGTGTACATAAGCGACCCAAAAAACTCCAGCAAAGAACTCCTACAGCTGATAAACAACTTTAGTAGCGTGGCAGGATACAAAATCAATTCCAAAAAATCAGTTGCCCTTCTATACACAAAGGATAAGGAAGCAGAGAGGGAAATCAGAGAAGCATCACCTTTCACGATAGCCACAAATAGCATAAAATATCTTGGGGTAACTCTAACCAAGGAAGTGAAAGATCTATATGACAAGAACTTTAAGTCTTTGAAGAAAGAAATTGAGGAGGATACCAGAAAATGGAAGGATCTCCTTTGCTCTTCGATTGGGAGGATCAGCATAGTAAAAATGGCAATTCTACCAAGGGCAATTTATAGATTCAATGCAATCCCCATTAAAATCCCATCGAATTCTTCACTGATCTTGAGAGGACATTAATCAACTTTATATGGTAAAACAAAAAAACCCAGGATAGCCAAAACAATCTTATACAATAAAGGAACTTCTGGAGGCATTACCATCCCTGACTTCAAACTCTATTATAGAGCTTCAGTATTGAAAACAGCTTGGTATTGGCATAAAAACAGAGAAGTCAATCAATGGAATAGAGTAGAAGACACGGTTTTAACCCACAAACCTACAAACACCTGAGTTTTTGATAAAGGAGCTAAAATTATTCAATGGAAGAAAGAAAGCATCTTCAACAAATGGTGCTGGCAGAACTGGTTGTCAACCTGTAGAAGAATGAAAATAGATCCATATTTATCGCCATGCACAAAACTCAAGTCCGAATGGATTAAAGACCTCAATATCAGTCCGAACACACTGAACCTGATAGAAGAGAAAGTGGGAAGTACTCTACAACATATGGGCACAGGAGATCACTTCCTATGTATATCCCCAGCAGCACAGACATTAAGGACAACATTGAATAAATGGGACCTCCTGAAACTGAGAAGGTTCTGTAAACCTAAGACTCTTTGTGTAGGAGTGTTGGGGCCACTGGTATCTGCAGATTCAGCCCTGGCTTACTTGCACAGCTGAGCATGCTCACAGGAAGAATTGCTTCCCTTTTCAGCTTTTTATTCCTAGGAAACTGCATAAGCAAATGCCAGGTCCACGGGTCCTCTCTGTCCTTGGCACAGCCGGACTCTGAGATCCAGGCTGTCATACTTTCCTTTGGCCTTAGTCTTCTGTGATGAGTCAGCTTTTCCCCCTTCATTTTCTTTTCTCTACTGTGTCTGGAAAACTCCATTAGCAATATAATAGTGTAATCAACATCACAGTTTTTAGAGCTTTCATATGTCTATGGTTTGAAGTTTGATGTAGATCAAAATGTCAAAAATATTAGTGAAATTTTGTAGTGCCTCCTTCTAAAACTCTTTTGAAGTACCTGTCTCTGGGCTTGAGTCTGCACACATATTCTGTTTTGGTGGTGAAGTGAGCTGTGCCTTTCTCATTTGCTGTCAGAATAAAGTGTGCCTAAAATCTAAAACAACCCATTGCTGTAGACTAAACCCGTGTTTAACTTAGCTAAAGATAAAGGCACTTGTCATTTAAGCTTTTGATTTCTTGTACTCTTTATTTTTAGTGATAGAATGTGGAGGTGCAGGTAGAGTTGGGTGGGGGAATAGTGGTGTGTAGGGTAGTGTGGATGGCCAAGGCAAGCCAAAAGGAAAAGAAAGGGAGTGTCATGTGACTAGGGTCGGAGGGAAAAGTATAATGATATTCCCTCTCTTTCACAAATCAGTAGTTCTTGACTGATCATACAAAAAGAATCCTTAAAAGTTCCCATTCTTTCTCAATTTATGGGTTAAAAAATGTTGACCCCATGGAGGTTGTGTGATTTTTCTGGATTCACAGAGCTGTTTCATGGAGGAGCTGAGAGTTGAAGTCTTTGGATATCTCTTCATCATTCAAGGCTAAGTTACCTTACTACCTTTTTAGACCTTTTTAGTCTTAGTTCTTAGTTCTTTCATGCAAGGCCACATAACCCCCCTCCAGTAGAGCTAGAACATTGTCTCCACCTTATACACCTAGAATCATTGCACCTGTGTCTTGATCTGTTAGCATTGGCTCAAAGTTGAATGAGTTTTGAAACTATGACATTCATGAGTGGGAAGGTCACTGGCATTGTTTTTGGAGGGGATGGAGTTCTCCTTTTGCCACATGGAGTCCCCTTGCCCCTCGTTGTGGTGAATTTCACAGACAACACTCCTATTGTCCCTGGGTAGTTCATCTCCACTCATTTCTAAGATGTTGCCAAGTATTTTATTCCTGGACCTGTCACTCTTTGCTGTCTGCTGTGAGTCAATTGTCCCAGGGTACATGAGTTTGTCTTTTGTAATGTTTATTTATTCTTTGAGAATTTCATGCATTTGAAAATAGTCTTTTCTCTTACACAACTCCTCCTATGTCCTCCCTCACTTCTCTACCCACCCAACGTCATGTTCTTGATCTCTCTTAAAATAAAATCAGCACCAACAACAACCAAAACTGTACACACACACACCATGGAGTCCTGTTTTTGATAGCCATCTAATCTTTAGCATGGAGTAGAACCTGCCCTGGAGTTTTTTTTTTTTTTTTTGGTTTTTCGAGACAGGGTTTCTCTGTGGTTTTGGAGCCTGTCCTGGAACTAGCTCTTGTAGACCAGGCTGGTCTTGAACTCACAGAGATCCGCCTGCCTCTGCCTCCCGAGTGCTGGGATTAAAGACGTGCGCCACCACCGCCCGGCCTGCCCTGGAGTTTTTATGTGTGTGTGTGTGTGTGTGTGTGTGTGTGTGTGTGTGCACGTGTGTGCGCTCGAGCATGTGAAACTGTATGCTCAGAAGAAGGCATAGGGTCCCCTGGAGCTGTAGTTACAGGTGGCTATGAGCTACTTGATAAGGATGCTGAGAACAGAACTCTTGGCTTCTGCAACAACAGAAAATGCTCTTAACCACTGAACTATCTCTTCATCTACTTTAGTTTTGATTTTCCACCATTTTCTTGAGGCATGATTCACAATCTTTCTTTGGTGTCCTAAAGCAAATGCTTATGTTATCCATTATAGACTTGTATCTATTTCTGACACATGTGGGCAGTGCCAGCACCATGTATCTTTCTCCATCACTTACTTTTTTGTTGTCTGTGTCCAAATATTTAAACTGGGTTCTTGCCAATAGCAAATTTGGCTTTTTAAAATGTCTTACGATCTATTTTATATCATTTCCACTTAACAAAAGTGTTGAGGTTTCCTCCTTACATACTTACGTTTTTTTAACCCTACTTTGGTTTTAGTGGAGCATATGATTCAATTTTACCTTCTCCCTTCTCGTAGAGTATCTTGCTGTCATGTAGCTTCCCATGTGAAGTTCTAACTGTTCCAAAATGGACTTCTCATTAAACTACCATACAACTAGTTAATTTTTCGTTACATCAGAATATTAAAGTTATTTGTTTATTTATTTGTTTTTACATTCCAATACCAGTTCCCCCTCCCTCCTCTCCTTCCAACCTTCCACCTTTTCCCCACTCCACTCCCTATCCACTCCTCAGAGAGTGTAAGGCCTCCCCTGGGTAGTCGACTAAGTCTGTCCCTTCACCTTGTTGAGGCAGGACCAAGGCCCTTCCACCCACCCCTGGACCTAGGCTAAGCAGTGACAAAGTGCCTCATAATAGCAACTCAGGGAAGGCAGTACTTTTCTGGGTTCCTAATTTGAGGGCAGAGTCTATCATGGCAGAGAAATCATGGCTGCAAGAGTTTGGGGCAGCTGGTTGCATTGTATTCATAGCCAAGAAGCAGAGAGATGGTACTTATTCTCAGCTCATTTCTCCTTTTTATTCCCAGCCTGTGGATGTCGCTATCCACATCCAGCCTGTGGAATGACCCTATCCACACCCCAGTCAATGAAATGGCTCCATCCACACCCCAGCCTGTGGGTGATGCTGTTTACACCCCAGCCTGTGGATGACGCTATCCACATCCAAGCCTGTGAAATGGCGCTATCCACATTTAGATTGTGTCTTCCTATCTCAATGAACCCAGTGAGAATCTCTTCTAAAGACATGTCCAGAGGCTTGTCTCCTAGGTGATTATAGATCCTGGTAAGTTGGAGATCAACATTAGCCATTGCACCTTTATAACCAAGTGTTCCCAGTTCTGTTCTTCTGTCTGGTGGCCTTGCTGCTATCACTTCCATTTTGCTTTATGCCATAACCAGCCCTGTTTTGGTGTTGTATTACCTTAAACAATTTTCTCTTAGATCTACAAGGGAAAATAAAAGATTATATTTTCTACCCATTTATTCTTTTTTCTGTCATTCTTTTGATTTTTTTTAGCCTCTTGCTTTTCCTGTCCCTGAAGAACTTCTTTTAACATCTCTTGCAGGACTCATCTGTTGGCAATGAATTTCTTCAATTTTGTTTACCTGAGAAAAGTGTTTATTCTCTTTACTTCAGTAAAATAATGCCTCATATACAAAATTGAGGTTTATGTATATTTATTAAGACTTCAACTATGGAAACTTTTACTTCTTTTAATAATATTATATTTTTAAATTGTACTGTAATTGTATAATTTTTCCCTTCCTGTTGTTCCCTCCAATCCCTGCTACCTTGCTTGGTCATAAATTTGTGACTTTATTCTCTTCTAATTGTTGCTTCATACACACACACACTCCTCCTAAATGCATAAAACCACCCCATTTAGTCTTATAATGTTCCCTGTATGCGTATGATTTCAGATGACCACTTAATATTGAATAACCAACTGGAGGGTGTTATGTTCTAGGGAAGACCATTTCTCCTGCTCTCAGTTTTGCCTAATGCCCCATAGTTCCTTGTTGAGTTCATGGCTGAGACCTCATGACATTTTCCCATCCCATGTTTGTATATCTATTGGTGTCATAGTTGTTTAGGTCTTGTTTAGGCAGCCATGTTGACCCATGGCTGGTGAAATTATGGATAATGAAGAACCAACAAATGGGACTTTATTAAAGTCCTATAATTCCTAGCTACACTGAAAAATATTTATCCCTTTACTCACAGGTTAAATGTAGTTCTCACCTTTCATCAGAGAAACTTATCCTTGGAGAACAATACAGAAAACTATAACGGAGCCAAATGCAGAGAACTAGAGAGGGTTGGTATCCAGTTCCATCCAATACATCCCCAGCACAATAGCATCAGAAGCTCAGGGAGCACTGCAGAAGAGGGGGTGGGATGATTTTTAGAGGCAGAGCAGCAGGAAGTGTGTGTGAGATTGGGTGTCCTAGGAGTGTCTGAGAGGCTAAACTCTTACCTCTTTAGTTCATGTGGATCCTGACAAACACTACAGTAAGTTGTTGGATTTACTGATTTTCCACTGGTTCTCTAGAGACAGTCGTCTAGTTTCCTGGTTTCTCCTAAGAATAGTTTTCAGGGGGGCTGGAGAGATGGCTCAGTGGTTAAGAGCACTGCCTGCTCTTCCAAAGGTCCTGAGTTCAATTCCCGGCAACCACATGGTGGCTCACAACCATCTGTAATGAGGTCTGGTGCCCTCTTCTGGCCTGCAGGGATACACACAGATAGAATATTGTATACATACATAATAAATAAATAAATATATTTTTTTTTAAAAAAGAATAGTTTTCAGCACTTTTTTTCTGAAGTTTTGCATAGTGTCATTGGTATTTATTCTCCTGTCCCATGTCTCTAAGACTGGGGTTTAATGCCTTCCTGCTGGAATGTTCTAAGCCATGTTCTAGACCCTACTTCCATTCTCCGACTGCATTCTTTTCTTTCTAGTGTTGTGACTGATATGTCTTCCTTCAGTTAAATCACTATTAGTTTGACCATTTTCTTCTTTATATACTGTGTTTGGAAAAGTTTCTTCTAAACTCTTTTTGCACTCCTTCATTCTGTCTTTGCCTGTTGACAGGCAAAATAAACCTACATTGATGAACCCATGGTGGAATCTCATCTGAGTTATGGTGGTTTTGATTCTTACCATCTCTTTTTGATTTTTAGAGTTTTAAGCTTTCTCCTTATATGACACTGTTGGTGAATATTATCTGTTGTTTCATTGGGGCTATATTTATCATAAGTTTTTTTTTTAAAATTCACTTTCTACTAACATCCAAAACCTAGGTCAGATATGCATCTAGTTCAATGGATAGTTTCTTCAGATTGAGATTTTGTTTCCTTGTTAGTATGGCTTATAAATTTTTTTGTGGTTGAAAGCTGAATATGTTGTATTTGGTAAAAGAACCTGGGGCAAATAGGACTTTGGTGTGAAGATTTATGATAGTCTGTGTTGTAATTGGACTGAGTTTTTTATTGGTAGAGCTGTAGACGCTGCTAACTTCACATTCTTATAGCATTGATAGTTTTTTCTTCCTCTTTACTTTGATATTCTGTAAGTCCTCTTCCACAGAAGGGAGAGTGTGCCTTCCAGGTGTATTATTCTAATACTCTGTAAGAGCCTTCTTGGTGGTGTGGTGAGGGGTAGGAAAGGGTGAGCACTCTACAGTCTGTCCATCTCCCTTCATTACCAAACTCTTTCGTTCATTTTGTCTCTCCTTCTCCCGTCTCCCTCCCTTCTTCTTCCCTTCCTCTCCCCCTTATATTTATTTATTTATTTTGATACAGAGTCTCAGCCTGGAACCAGGCTAGTCTGGACCACTTTATGTAGACCAGGATGTCTTTGACTTTATGGCCCAAGTGCTGGGATTGCAGATGGGCACCACCACATAGAACATTATTTGTGATCTATTTGTTTTCGGGTTCTAGTCTGTCTCTGACAGCAGCACTCAGAAATGTCCATGCATGTTGTAAATTCCTCTACCCAGTCCCTGCCGCATTCTGCTTATGACATTTAGAATACATATATTCCTTCCTTTCTTCCTTTCTTCCTGCCTTCCTTCCTGCCTTCCTGCCTTCCTGCCTTCCTTCCTTTATTTGCTGCACTGGTTCAGTTGACTTTCTATCATGTTGTTGATTCCCTCGTTTGAGTAAGAACCAAAGTTTGATGGAGCTGATGAGGGAAGGCTTTCCATGCCTGAAGCAATACCCAGTCTTTTTCTCTGTAGATTATTCCCAATGTGTCATGAAGCCTTGAGAGTGGCTCATCAGAGCCATACCGAGATTTTCTTCTCTTGTCCTTACTGAATTGTCTGGTGTGGTTATGGGAATCATGTACATAGAAGTATGGGGACTTTTCCAACAGCAGGTACCTAGGAATCTACTCCTTTTGAAGCAGTGTGCAAGAAGCCTCCTAAAACCCTTCCAAATACTGAAGTATTCCTACCATTTTCTGGCCTTCATGGCTTCAGCTGCAGGACGGCAGTCTTGGGTATGTCTCTAAGGTGCACAACTCCTCTTCCAGTTTGCAGTCTCAAGTAATCCTGCAAATTCAGTTCTCTGCTGGAAGCAAGAAACACATTGATTTCTGCTTTTTTCTAGGTGTTTTTATTGAAAGGATGTGAGTAATGACTTTCATATCCTTTGTACCTTAGTAGGTGTATAAAAATATGTGTGTTTGTGTGTGTGTGTATGTGTGCATGTGTGAACTCGTACATGTACCTGGACACACACCCACATCTCTGTTTCATAATTACTTGTTGCTTTAAGCAAGTTTATATTATACTGATATGTTCTGCTGTCTTTGTAAAGTTTTTGAGATAGGATTTCACTATGTTGCTCAGGTCTTCCTTAAACTCTCAGCCGCAAATGACCCATGTCAGCAACTTTGGGCACACTTGACTTGTCCTACCTTTGGTACGATTTTATCCAGGTCATCGTTTCCAGTTTCATACATTGTTCATCTGTCAGGCATCAGCTGAGGGAGTAAAGGGTCAGATCCTGTGGTGGAGGAAGAGGAAGCCCCATAAACAGGTCTTTTCCTGCTTTCATCCTGTCTCATCTCCACCTGTACATGGAGGTGGTGTTATTTGGGCTATAGAGTGGGAAAACCCTGGATAGACACAAAACACTATGATCGGGGATAGCAAGACATTTCCTCATGGACAGTGCTATTTATACGGTGGTGTGAGGGTAGAAAGGCACCGTGGTCTTTTGATCTCTCTCTGTCCCGTGTGTGTGTGTGTGTATGTGTGTGTTTTTGCATCTATGTATGTACATGTGCATCTACATGTGCATGTGTGTGTATATGTGTGTGTTTCTCCTGGTGGAGATCAGTGATTAACCCTGAGTATCATTCCACTTTCATTTTTGATACAGTGTTTCTTATTGGTCTGAAGTTTACCAAGAAGGCTAGGCTGGGTGACTAACAAGCCCCTGGGGGTGTGATTGTCTCTACCTTTCCTATGCTGGGGTTCTAAACTCACACTGCCTTGCCTGGTTTTCTTGAATGAGTTCTAGAGATCACTCCCAGCCTCTGGTACTTGCCTGGCAAGCACTGTGACAGAGGAGCCTCTGTCTAACCCCTGTGATAGACCATTTACAGGTCTTACAGGGCTGAATTCTACATACGATCCACTGTGGAGAGGGGGTGTTTACTGTTTTCTTAGGAGATGCTCAGGTACATCAGGGAACATTGTGTGACATTTATTACCAACTTGGAAAAATCTGAGAAGTGAAGTAAATAGCAAAGACTCTTCTAGAAAATGCCGCTGAATGGTAGTTTAGCTGAAATCTGATACTTGGTATTTTATGGCAATTTTCCCTAACAAGAGTAGATATTGAGTTTATTTCACAAGTGTCTCAAGAGTCCTTATTCCAAGGCGTTATTACTTCTCCAAAGCAAACAGTAGAAGGAAAAATACTTCAAGCTATAAGAGAAGGACAGTGTGTGTGTGTGTGATTATGTGTGTGTGTGTGTGTGTGTGTGTGCGTGTGTGTGTTTAAATCCTTTTTGAGAGTCAGCTGCACCTGTGTGTGTGTACCCTTTGAGTCCATACCTTGAAAACGAGCATGCCTCTGTGGAAGCGTGCAGTGAAGGGTAGATAGTTTAGTTTAGGGTTTTATTGAATCATGGGGATTGATAAGATTGCATTGTATTACTTTGTGGATGTTGCAAAATCATTCCCTCTGCACAATTTGTTAATGAGAAAAAAAGAGAGAGGGCAATTTAACGAAATTTACTTGATTTCAATGAGCAACTCCTGGGTAATTCTCTGCACTAGTTTAAACAAATATACCATTAAAGCTTTGCGTCACATTCCTTCTGCCCAGCTTCTTTCAGCGTTTTTCCAATTCCAGCTACAGAATTACCACAACCAAATCACCCGCTTTAAAATTCTCCCAGGCAGTTTGACTACAATGTCAGAACAATCTTGCCAACAACGCCTATGGGCCGCTAACACGGTGGGGAAGGAAAGAGCAGGCTCTTTTCAGTAAAGATGCGAGTCAGGGTATGTTTCAACTCTATTCCTGTCACACAAAGACTGTTTAACTTTCCAAAAATCGCTAGTTGTGTCTTCACTGTTTAAGTAGGGCTGCAAATACTCATTAGACTTATATAAAACAGCAGAAACGGTGATAAAGTATGATGGTACATATAAAACATAATGTCCTCTGGAATTCTGGCCTGCTTCGCATATTTAAAAATGGTGATTTTCTTTCATATACACATATCTGTCAAGTTTACATGCATGCACACGGGAAGATCTAGTGATGGAACCTGGGGCTTCTTGCCCTCTAGACAAGTGCTCCACCACTGAGCTGTCTCACATCTCCCAGTCCTGAAAGCTCCTTTGAAAACCTCCTGAAATTCTATCTGCATAGGCAAATGGTTTATTTGGCATTAACTTGTGTGAATGCCATTTCTTGCTTTCGCATGGTGACTGTCCCACATATCAGCACATGTAAGTGAAGAATAAAGATAGATTAACGTGTGTGGACAGGTCCTGGCAGAGGGGAGGTAGAGGCTCAGACTCTCCTACAAAGGACTCAGAGCCCCAGATAATAGTTCTTTGACAGACAAACCCTATCATGAGGATGAGGTAGAACAGACCGCTGAAGCAGATGTTGGTCACGCCGGGACATACTGCTCCTGAGGCCATTCATGGTCGGTAGAAGATACCTCTGTTTCCTCTTAAGTTATCTAACTGTGTGGGGTGGCACAAAGGGGCAATGCAGTCACAGGCGACAAAATACAGTGCCCTTGCTTGTTAGGCTAACAGCTTTGATTGTGCAAACACGATCTTGTGACAGGAGTATTTTAGATGTTTGAACATTATTTTCTAAGCATACTTTTTCCTTTCCAAACTCTCAAGGAGAGGGTGACCTAATACTTTTTTTTTTAACTGAGATTTAACTCACAATTAACTTAACACACTTTTTTATGCACTGTTAGATGACTTTTAGCTTATTTAGAGAAGTGTGTGGCCATCAGTCCTGTTCACTTCCTTCTCATTTAGTCTCCATGTTTAGTCATTTTTCTTACCCCCCCTTCTCCTAGTGGCAAAACCCTACCCATCCGCACACCGTCCCTGACAGTTTATCTGATCTGAAATCTCTTCAGTCAGAATCATACAGTGTTACCTGCCCTGGCTGCCTTCTGTCACTGAAAACAATCACAAGCTCACATTGTGGCACGAATCACCATACCATTCCATCTCATGTTTGCATAGCTGTGGTTTGTTGACAGATGTTTGGGCTGTTTCTGTGAGTAGCACCTCTATACAGATTTGTATGTAATTTTGCAGGCAGATGCCTTTGAAATGAATAGATCTGATTTTCCTATCCATTTCACTGTGATCATTAGTGCAGTATTTGTTGTCAGCTTGACACGATCTAGAATTACCAAGGAGTCAAACCTCTGGCCATGCCTGTGAGGGACTGTAGTGATTGGGTCATTGAGATGAAATGACTCTCACTTTGAAGGCGTAAGTCACAAACAATGCCACACCAATTCGGGGTTATGATTATTAGGGTGGTATTTATTTAAAGGGGAAAAAACTTACAGATCACTGTCCCAGGCAACAGCCCTCTTCGCAACCAGGAAAGGAGTCTAGTCGCAGGCGGAGCAGGAAGTGAAGAGAGAGAGGAGAGGGAAGTGGCCGCTTTTTTAAAGGGAGAGAAACCACGCCCCAGTGGGCTGGTACCTCAGCGGTGATAGGCTGGAGGAGTGGGAGGACCTCCCACAACATCACTTGGTATGGGGGACACCATTCCCTAGGCTTGCATCCTGGCCTGCATACGGAGGAGAAAGCTGTTGAGGATGAGCTTCCTGGCTGTGCACCAGGTGCCTCTCGTTCCTTCTGCCGTGGCTCTCCTGCCAGGATGGACTGTGTCCCCTGGAGCTGTAAGCTGCAGTAAACCCTTCCTCCTCTAAGTCACTTCTGCCAGGTTTATTGTTTCACTGTGAGAGAACTCACTGAACTACTTGAAGTTTTCAAAATAATTGAAGGGAAGTGCAGATCCCTTATGTACCAACTTTCCCCAGCCATTGTCCAGTTTTTCCTAGAGCAGTGGCTCTCCACCTTCCTAACACTGCAACACTTTAACATGGTTACTCCTGTTGTCGTGACCCCCAATCATAACATTATTTTCATTACTATTTCATAACTGTAATTTTGCTAGTGTTATGGGTTGCAATGTATACATTTTTGAGATGGAGGTTTGGCAGAATGGCTGTAGCCCACAGGTTGAGAACTGCTGCTGATCTGTGGTCTTGCACCATATGGTATTTTATTGGTAATTGAGGAATAATTTTGATACAGTAATTCCTTGGTGGGACCCTCAGTACACGTAGAGTTCTGCATTTTTATGCTGATGAGTAGTTTAAATCAGCCCTGCCCTGATGAAGTCATCAGGCACCCCCTGCATCAGCATCTTTTTTTTTTTTTTTTTTTTTTGACCAGTGAGATCGCTAGTGTCAACTTTTACTACCAGTTCTAGCAGCTGGAATATTAAACAATAGTTCTTCTTTTATTTAACAGATATCCCCAGTTTAAAGTAGTTTGCTCTTTGTGAGGTCTGAGTTTAGTCAAACAAAAGCAGACTCTGTGAGTGTGTGTTGGCAGGAATGACTCCATAAGTTAGATGATGGTTATCTAGAATTGGGCTTTGGAGAAATTTCTTCTTTGGTCTCTTTCCATGACAGTTAGGCTACCCCCTTTCACTGTGGTCTGACTACAGAATTCTGAGGTTTAAATTGCTGTGTGATCATTCATGGTTCTTATTGATTCAGCTGTTCCTCTCCACCAGTGCCCTCAGATTGTTGTTAGCCTTACAATTAAAAACAAAGTCCAGAATTCTCCAAAAGATGATTTTGATGATTTCTCTCTCAGCATCCTGTGGCTCTTACAGAGGAGAGACCTGTGGCATCCTGTTTCCCTGTTCCCATATGATATCATAGCCCACTGCTTGGGCAAGAGACATGTTATTGGTGAGCAAAGGAGTGTTTCACGAGGATGCTGTCCCCGGTCACTTTCTCCTCAAGTTATGGGGAGAACACCTGTGCATGCAGAAGAGCACACTAAGAGGTTGGTAGGGGGAACAGGCCAGAGTGCCAGAGTAACCTGGAGTAGCAGCATTGTTTAGACCATACCTGAACCCAGATTAACTTTGAAAATGAGCTCAGGGTAAGTCATGCCCCCTTCTGTCTACTACCATAGGATGTAGTGTATTCCTGCCCTCCCCCAATCATGTGCTGGAGTCATAAACCTTAGTATCTCTTATGTTCCTGTATTTGGAGATAGGCTCTTTAAAGAGACAAAGTACAAAGAAGTCATGTGGGTGGGGCCAATCTAATATGACCTTATAAGAAGAAAGGAGGACACAGACACACCCAAAGGGGTATGAAAACACAGGAGATCACCATTTATAAGCCAGGGGTGGAGAGTTCAAAGAAATCAACTCTGCTAATACCTTGAACTCAGACTTCTAGCCTTTATACTCTAGGAAGCAAACTTATTTAACTACCTAGTTTGTATGATTTTGTTCCTTGAATGAATTCGGTGATTTCTACACTGGTCCATGGGGGCATTGGTTACCAGGCACTCCCAGCTATTTGTACTTGTGCCTACCACACCCTGAGCAGGCAGAGGTGGAGTTGCAGAAGCTGCTTCTAAAAGTAGAGGCACACAGAAGCTAGAGAGGAAATTTCAACCCTGGATCCAAGAATGAGTGACTAGGACCCAGCACGGTTAGGCTTTGCCCTAGGGTTTTTGATTGCATACAAGAGAAATCATTCCTCAGAGGTCAAAGTAGAAAATAAGCTATTCAATCATAGTAATCTCTTCATCATTTATAAGAAGCCTGAAAAATATTTTCCAGGATTACATAAGAATTAACAATGCCTAAAGTGATAGTTAGTTTTGATTGACAACTTGATTGGATTAAAGAAAAGACTACAGAATCAGGCAGGCACATCCTCAGGTCTATTTGTAAGGGCACCTCCAAAGAGGATTAGCTGTGGGTGAAGGATCCACCAGAAATATGGACAGTATCATCTCATGGGCTGTAGATATGGAGTGATTAAACCTAGGGAGGGACTTTCAGCTGAGTTCCAACATTTTTCTATTTCTGGTCTGCTGGATGTGAGGAACCAGGCACAGGGAGACAGTGCCATTGCTCCCTGCTCTGTGATGGACTGTGTCCCCTCAAACCATGAGCCAGGTAAAAACCTCTTTATGGTTAGGCTGCTTATCATAGGTTTTATGTCACTCCAATAAAGTTAGTCTTTACTTAGCTATCAGCATTGGTTCTGTGGAGATACCCCGGGGATAACATTGAAAGACTTTAAGCAGTAGAACTGGTGTTCTGGAAGTCATACATATGGAAGGATTGTGAAGGAAATCCTTACATGTCCTACCTTCCAGCACAGCGTTTGACTCTGCCATGTCTGGTACCATACTTTTGGATTTGATTCTCTTGAAGAAAGCTACAAAAGTGGCAGTCAAGACTTTGTATAGAAAGAGGCCCTCTAGTTTACCCTAGTATGAAAAGGTAGGAGATCATTTGGTATAGAAGGACACTTGAGGCTTCCAGGTTTCCAACCTGTGAACTATCTCCTGGACGTGGTCTTTAACAGAAGGTGTGCCATTTTGTCTGAATTCAAAGGGATGCCACAGGGTAAATGGCTGTGGGCTTTCAGTGCTTGGTTGTAAGTGCTGGTCAACAGAGAATACACTGTAGAGGAAGGAGATTGCTCCTCACTGGTGCTTTTCTGAAGAGGCCATGCTCGCTCAACCTGCTTCACCGGACACACTGCTTAGCTTTCTTGGATATTATTTCAGGCACTCTGCCATCTCCCTCTGGGTAGAAGTCTAGTTCTCCACTCTGTTCTCTATAAATCTTCAAAATGTGATTTCCTTTCTACTTCTTACAAGCGAGCAGATGTCCTTCATGTGTGGCCTTCTGGCATTCGTGTATTTTTTTTTTTTGGCATCTTGTTCCTACGAATGTTCCCCACCCCTTTCTTTAATACACGGATGAGATACAGAAAGTATGAGTATTTGTTCATTTAACAAGTGTTAGGTGATGTCGTTGAATGTGTGATACCTGCCAATTTCAGGTTAGGAAAATCACTCCAAACCTACCTGTTCTTAATCTTTTTAAAGTCCTCTCCTATACAGCTCCCACCCTATCATATAATCCTAGTCATGTTTTATAACAGGCAACAGGAAGATTTTCAGGAGAGGAAGAGTAGATAATGATCTGACGGAACAACCAACTATAAGAAATTTTATCCTTAAAAATCTATTTGTATATTTATTTATTTACTTTGTGAAACACGGTGTTACTGGGTACTCCAAGGTGGCCTTGAACTCACTGTGTAGCCAGGTTGGCCTTGAACTCATGGCAACCCTCCTGTCTTAGCATCCCACAAACACATGAAAATAATCATGGTGGATCTCATGATCTTGGCACCTTGGCATTAATGGACTCTTCCATTGAGTGGTGCTAGCTGGCTATGGCAGGGCTTAAACCTGGAGAAGAAGGGAAGGAATACCAATCAAAGATACTTGATTCTGTATTGTTGGGTATATATGGTTGTTTGAATAATGGCACTATTAGTTGTGATAGTATTGGAGTGTGTATGACTTTGTTGGAGGAAGTGTGCCACTGTGGGTGTGGAACTTGAGATTTTTTTATGCTCAAGTTATTCCCAGTGTCATAGTTGACTTCCTATTGCCTTCTGATCAAGACATAGCTAACACCATGCCTGTTGACATACTGCCACACTCCCTACCATGATGATAATGGACTGAACCTCTGAAACTGTAAGGGAGCCTCAATTAAGTGTTTTCCTTGTAAGATTTGCTGTGGTCATGACATCCCTTCTTAAAAATAGAAACCCTAACTAAGACAAGTTGGTCTCAGGTATTGCTGCGATAGGCCTGACTAAGTTTTTGTTTGGAGTTAGGAAAGTCGTGGAATGCTTTGAGCACTTCTTAATGTGGCATACTAGTAGGGGCATGGAAGATAGTGATGCTGGATGTGATTTGATGAACTATGGGAATCAAGAAGCTTAAGAAGAGAAGAATGTCAGTATGTGGCCTAGAACCTAGTCTTGTAATGTTTTAGTGAATAACGTGGCTGCTATTTGCCTTTGTCCAAAGAGTCTGCCTGAGGCTAATGTGAAGAGTTTGAGATCAGTTCCATTGGCAGAGGATATCTTAAAACAGCCTAGTGTAGATTCTGTTGTGTGGTTATTAGTGTAAACTATGATGAAGATTTGTAATGAAAAGGAGCAAGCTGAGCAAAGAAAAATATTTGAGGGGAAAAGATTACCAGAAAGTGGAAGGGAGCTGCGTTCTGTAGAAATATAAACAAAGTAAACCCTGTCTTTCTCAACTTGCTTTTGGTCATGGTGCTTCAACACATACTAGGACAAAGGTGTATTCTCATGTACAATTGCATTTAGAGGTATGGTGCTCATGTTTCTGAGAGATATAAATTAATTCCCAGGGCAGGTAGACAAGGAGGAAGACAGAAACGAGACACCTTAGGGAAAGAGAGAACAAAACCAGCAATCCGATCTTCTCGTTAGTGTTTTAATTTCATGTCAGTTCACATACGTGTGTCACATATTAGTATGTCAGGGATGCTTGGAGTTCTATGCTGAAAAACCCCAAGAATGGTTAATACTGAAAGATGAGTTCCATGTTAGTCAGGCTAGCCTGTGCTGTGGCAACAAATTCTGAAAGATCATGGCTTCATTTAGTCAATGATTATTTTTCATGTAGTTATGATACCGTGTGAGTCAGACAACTGTCTTCAGTAGTCCCTTCCTTGTGGTCCCCAACATGACTACACTGTGGTTATGCCATGTGCAACAAATGGCTCCTGTCACACTGCTAAAATAGAAGAGAGTCTGGTGGTGAAGGATTTTTAAATTATTTAAACTATTCTTTAAACTAATTACCATCCCTTCTAACCCTGCAATGGACTAACGCTCAGGGAGATGGTCCATGCCCCACTTTACCAGTGGCTAATGGTGCTCTCATGTGCTCTGAAAGAAGACATGATGTCCTTATCCCAGCTTCAGTTTTCTTTTCTGAGGGGGAAATGTCTCTGTGTTGGCATTCAGTCCATGTCTGATTAAGAACTGCACTAACAGTAGAAGGAACACATTAGCCTCAGATATTCTTGAAGGAATGTATTAACAACAGGCATTCTTAATAATGTTATCAGCTTCCTGACAATGAAACTCTCAGGGTGAATGTAGAAAAGAAAGCAGGGGAGCAGTAATAATTACAAGCCATCCCAGCAGAGCTGTCGTGCTAACATTTGACACAACTTAGCGCCTGCATTTCCGTTTACTGTTTGTATCACCATCGAACTCCCTGGGCTGAAGTGGTGTATGCTCTGTGCGTGATGTAGTCTCTCTGGTACCCATGCTCCTGTAATTAAGTGACGGCATCATACCTGTCCCCTTTTTGTGCACATCAGATCTTTGTCATATACTCTGTAGCTGAGAGAATTATTTAATTGAAAAAAATTTTGAGGGTCGAAATCTCGCACGTCTCACCTGAATTGGAGTTTTGTGGATTCAGTTTGCCATCTGTTATCTCCTCCAGCTACCAATATGTATATTCTCTCTTTTATTAAAATGCGTATTTGTTTTCTGAAGTGATTTTCTTACATCCTAAGGGATATGCAAACGCTGCTTGGCATCCTTCTTTTCCTTAGACTATTCTTGGACTCTGTTTCTTTTTATTAAAGATCGTATTTGTATAAGAACAAATCAAAGGCTATTGTTCTGAGAAATGGGTGAGTAAGAGTTTAACATGACCCAAAGTTTAACCTATTTTGTGAATATCATGTTTAGGACGTGAGGATTCCGCCTCTGTTGTCAGCTATTCTGTGAGAAGAATCTGCTGGAATCTAATACCCCATTTATCTCTCTGGGCTGCTTTAAAGAAGTCACCTTCGTCTCTGATCAGTGATTTCATTATCTGAAATGGGTTGAGTAACAGCATCCATCCAGCACATTAGCTGTGAAGATCAAATGAGAATTTGCTTAACAAGTTGGTCACATCATATATTGTCAACAGATGTTGGCCTTCATTACAATAACCGTGATGGATGCTGCCATTTCCTCAACTACCAATTAATTGTGTCGTAATTGTTTAGTTAATCATATGTTACACTCCCTGCCCCTCAACTCCATTTCCATGGACAATGAGTTAAATTTGCGCTATAGATCCACATTTATCTCACATCGAGCTAGGGAGGTGGCTTTGTCTTCACAGTGCTTGCCTGATAGGCACAAGGACTCAAGCTAGATGCCAAGAAACACATAAAAAATGCCATGCATGGTGGCACATGCTTGTCATCCTCACAGTCTAGAGGCAGAGACTGGCAGATCCTTGGGATATTCAACGTAGCCAGTCAACATAGCCTACTTAACCAATGCCTGTGCACTGAGAGACGGAATGAGAAAGACAGAGACAGAGAAGAGGGCGGGAGGAGGGGGAGAGAGAGACAGAGAGAGGGGAATGACACACGTAGACCGATCATCCAGAGTTGTTCTCTGTCATTCATATATGCACACATGTGTGGATACATGTACATGGTATTCCACCACACACATGAACACATGAATGTACATGCAGGGCCAGGAGGTGGGGGCAGATAATTAGCTCAAGTCTTCAAAAGCAGCAAAGTTATTCTAACCATAGAATTTGAGTATTGCCACGGTTTCTTGGGTCTAGCTTTAATTTGTAATGATATTTTAGTTTAATTGTGTATTTTATAAATGATCCACTACTTATTATGGTGCCCACTATGCTCTTAATTAAGTGCTGAACAGAATAGCACATTGACGCAATGGAATTATGAGCCCTGCTGAGGAAGGTGCACCTTGCCTCTGAGGTCATTTTTCTAGGGTGCCCAGGCATATCAGTTGAATATTCATTATGTAATTTTAGAAACTCAGCACTTTCCCAGCCACAACTCATTCATCTAGGAAGCCCAGGAAGCCCAGGAAGCCGACCTCCACAGCAGCCCACTCCAGGAGAGACCTCATAACAGACAAACACACACACACAAATGGGGAGGTGATTGAACTTGGGCAAGCAGATAAGGAACCTGGAGCCAAAAACCAAGTATTTCTTCAGAACACTGAATGTATTGTGGCCAAAGCGTGGCATGACACCTGGGAATCCCTAAGAGGGAGAGGACACTCTCTTAGAAATTGGAGACTGCAGAGTCTAATCAAACCCAGGGCCAGCTGAGAGTATCTAGCAGTCAACTCCAAGACAAATCTCAAAGAGTTGGCATTCTTTGAGGAGAAATACGGGTCAAAGCTCAGAAAAATACATTATTTTCTTTTTTACTTTGACCACAATCATAAGATGTTCTTCTGTTTCCAGTTGGCAGATCAGACAGAAATTAGATAATTCATAATCAACCCCGCTGTCTCGGGAGGCGGCTGCCTGTGTTTTCCCCTTCCTGGCATGTTCCCAAGACCACAGAGTTGAAGATTTTAGGGTGTAGCTTCTCATGCTGTGTAGTATTTACTTTTTATTGTTACATTAAAACAAGTTTGCCATACATTTATGTAATGAATTTAGTTGTTTGCATACCGAGCCCCCACCTCTCCCTTTCACTTCAATGCTTTTTTGTGAGTGACCCACTGCATTTCATTAGCGATTTTGTGAATGGGTCTTTATTCACTGGAGCAAAGGACTTACCAGTGTCTGCACCAGTGAAGAAATGACACTTCCCCCAGCAGTGTTCACTGCAAATAGTCTCTCAGTGAGGTAAAGCCTCATGGCTGCTTGCATAATAGCCCCCCGAGAGGTACAGGCTCATGGCTGCTTGCTTCCCCATACATGATGAAAGGTTGATGGAACCAACCTTGTGCAGGTCGTACACAGAGCCACACAGCTGCAGAGAATTCAGGAGAGCCCATCCTTTGGCGCTTATGTTCTTTCTATCTCACCTCCCTCTTAAGATGGTCCACAAATCTGGGAGGCCATTGTATTGCTGACTCATTTAGGGACAAGGGCTTATTCTCATCACTTTGGTCTGCTTGGAACCTCTGAATTAATCAGTGCCTACTTTGGTGAGAAACGTGTCTGGTGAAGGCTGGACACAGCCGTCACTTATGGTTATAAACATGTTATTTAGGAAATATCTTGACAACATGACCATTTAGCAAAACAATAGCAGTAGACTCCTGTAGAAAGAGACTGTTGTTTCTTGGCTGCTTAGACCCAAATAATCACACAGAAACTACATTAACTGCAACACTGTTTGGCCAAAACCAGGCATATTTCTAGCTAACTCTTACATCTTAAATTAAACCATTTCTATTTATTCTGTGTATCAGTACAAAACTTTGGCTTACCAGAAAGTTTCTGGGTCCTTCTGCTTTGGGAGCTACATGGCGTCCCTTTGACTCTGTCTACTTTTTCTCCATATATATATATATATATATATATATATATATTTGGATTTCCTGCATGTATTTATTAGGCACTGTCATAGACTCAAAGCAGCTTCTTTGTTAAACAATGGTAATAAAACATATTCACAGCAAACAGAGGAGAATCCCACACCACCTCCTCTTTTCTGTCTAAATGAAAAGGAAGGTTTTAACTTTGACATACTAAAATTACATATAACAAAATAGGTATCAAGTAAGAATTATAGTTACTATATTTAGTCCATTTACATTTGATGAATTAAGGAAAATACTCTATTATCTATCCTATCTTCATGAGTCTAAAGTTTTATATCTAATTTATCCTTTATAATAACTAAGGAAAACTATAACTATCTTTCTTCAACTCTTCAAACACTCCAGAAGGATATAATATTACCTAGGTAAACAAGAAGTACATTTTAAGAAACTTGTAAAACTCTAGAATTGACAGACACATCTTCTGCCTGTACAGTCATCCAAAGTTCTTCTATAACCTTGCAGCATCCACCTTCAGCCTACAGCCCATAGTATATGGCAGCCTTTTCCATGAAGGAGGAAATCTGAATATCTCTTATGCCTTATACTGGCAAAGTCCATCACTTGCTTTCTTCTGTGTCTGACAAAATGTTTGACAGTTCTCTCATGAAGCAGGAGCCCAAAGGACTGTCTCACCTTCTTTTGGCAAGTTCAGCAGTCATTTTTCTGTAGGTCCTGCATGTCTGGTTTATACAGAATGCCATCAAGTAGTTTCTTGCCTAACAACCTCCATAGGGTGACTCTTCAATGCCCATCTTCCTCTTGAAGTAATTGGTGCTGCCAGGAGCAGACATGTCTCACTGCTGAGAAAAATCTAAGTTCTTAAAACATTTTAAGTAACATATTGCATAACTCTTTGAAATATTTGAAGAATACTTATCTATATGGATAGTCACTGTTGCACCTTACAGGATTCACAGTTAGTTCAGATAGCTAATGGCTTTTTGTCCCCAGTTTAGCTCCTTCTAGTATAAAAGCAAGACAACAGGGAAAATGCTTCCATACCTGCTGCTGCTTCATTTCTTAATATTCTGAGATCAACATGTGTGGGGCATTTGGCAATGAAGTCTTACATTAATTAAGACAATTAAGTTCTTGTAAAACCACCAAGAGCAATAGCAAAAATTATATCTTTCATATATTGTTGTAAGGGTCTGGGGCATCCCTGGCTGGTGACCTCTCACACCTGGCACGGGAGTTTGTATTAAACTATATGCTCTAGGAGTACCATTATCTACACATGGAACTGGCTTCCTTTCAGGTTTCTATTTTTATATTATATTTGCTTATAAATGAGCAGATTTCCACATTACTTTTTCATGTGGTTACCCATCCTCTTCCTTTTTTCTATGCTCCCATTCTCTCCCTCTTTATACTTTCCCACCCCTAGTATTAGCCCTATAATCTCATGTCTCATATGTCTCTTCCCCACCTTAGGCCATCTTCCTCCTCTCTCGCCTACTGGCCACTTTATGGTTTTATGGCTCTCACTGATTCTCATAGTTAAAAAGAATTCTCTAAAAATGTACAAGTGGGATCCACATATCAGGGAAAGCATAGGAGCTGGCTTTCTGGGACTAGGTTACCTTATTCAGTGCAATATTTTACAGATACATCAATTTTCCTGCAAACTTCTAGATTTAAGAATAAAAAATTCCTCAGTGCATGTACATCACATTTTCATTATGTTTTCATCACTTGATGGACAGCTAAGCTGGTTCCGTTTCCTCCCTGTTCGAGAACCGGACTAAAAGCAGAAATGCGGGTTCTCTGTTGTATGATGTGGAGCCTTTGGGCTATATGTCCAGGAGCGGCCTCACTGGCTCATCTGGAAGTTCTGCTTCAACCTTCGGAGGAACCTCCACACTGATTTCCATAGTGGCTGTACAGTTTATGCTCCCACCATCAGTAAATAAGGGTCAGACTTTGCCTGCATCGGTTGCTATTTGTTTTCTCACTCTTAGACATTCTGAATGGCTGAGATGAAACCCCAGAGTGGTTTTAATTTGCAACTCCCTGATATTTAAGATGCTGGTCACTTTCTAAGGTATGCATTAACTATTTGTGATTATTCTTTTAAGAGCTCTCTGTTCAGTTCACAGACAATTTTAAAAACCAGGTGGTTTTCCTTTTTCTTTGATTTTTTTTTTTAGAGTTTAGTTATGTGTTTGTGTGTTTTGACTGTCACCTGAAAAGGCCAGAAGAAGTCAGAGGATCCTGTGAGACTGTAATTACGGGGTTGTGAACTGTTTGTTATATGGGTGCTAGAAACTGAGCCTACCTTCTCTGGAAGGGTAGTTCATGCTCTTAACTGCTGAACCATTTCTTCAGCCTCTTGGGTCATTTCCTTGATGTTTAGTTTTTTTAGACATTTTATATATTCTAGACAGTAATTGTTAGTCAAATGTGTAGCTGGCAAAGAATTTCTCCGTTTCACAGTGTGCCTCTTCACGCAACTGTCATTCTCCTTTGCCATACAATCCCTTCTAATTTTGTGAGGTCCCAGTTGTCCTTTGTGCATTTCCTGAGTGACCAGTGTCCTACTCAGAAAACCCTTAGCTATGACAATATTGTCACGTCTACTCTCGACTTTATTCTATCTAATTCCATGGTTTCCTATTGGACTGTGTTGTATTTGATCCAATCCATTTTGAATTAAGTTTTGTGCGAGACGAGAGATAAAGGCTTGAGTTTCATTCTTCTGCACATATGTATCTTTTTGCTCCAGCATCCTTTATTGAAGAGTCTGCTCTTTCTTCAAATGTGTATGGCATATTTGTAAGAATTCAGGAGCCTGTAGTCACATAGATTTATATCCATATTCTATTCTGTCTATTCTTCTGTGTGTTGTCTATTAACTATGATATGAATTGAGTAGTTTCTTTACTGGTGCTGTGTATTTGGTGTTCTGTGAGTTTCTTGTAGCAGGGTGGGCATCTCTTTCCTTAGATTTAGGAAGATTTCTGTTATGATTTTCTTGAAAATATCTCCTGTGCTTATTTTTCTCTCTTCAATTTAAGTTAGGGTAGTCTGAAAAGAGGGAACCTCAAATGCGAAAACTCCCCCCATGAGATTCATGTGAACAAGCTTCTCAGTTGTTTTCTTAATTTAAGGAAATTACCATCCCTGGGCAGGTGGTCCTGGATTATTTAAGAACTCAAGGTGAGCAAGTCATGGGGAGCAAGCCAGACAGCAGCATTCCTCCATGTCCTCTGCTTCAGTTCCTGCCTCCAGGTTCCTGCCTTGTGTTCCCACCCTGACTTCCTTTCATGACTGACTATATATTGTAAGCTGAAATAAACCCTTTTCTTCTCAAGTTACTTTTGGTTAAGGTGATTATCACAGCAATAGAAAGCCAAGTAGGACATTACCTATTTGGTGGAAAATTATGCTACTTTTCCTATGCCCATAATTCATAAATTTTAACCTTTTCATGGTGTCTCAAAGTTCTGGCATATCTCTTCATAGGCTTTTAAAATTTATCATTGACCGAGACTGAGTCAGTTCCTCTGCCTTGTCTTCAGGTCCTGAAATTCTGACTTCAACATGATGCATTGTATTTATAAGGCTTCCCAGTGTACTTTTTATTTTATTTTATTATGATACTGTTCATTTCCATCCTCATACAGCTTTTCTTTAATATTTTATTTACTTAGTAATTCTCTTTTAATATCCTGTACGTACCTCCTTTCTTCATCTAGCTATGTGTTCTCTTGGTATATATCCTCATCTTCTTTGAGCTAAATGTACTTACATTAGAGTTTCATCTGGGTCATTTTGACTGTGGCCCTGACTATGGAATCAGAAACTTCTGGAAGAAGCAGGTTGTCTTGTTGGTTTCACAGTCATTGTGTTTTTGTGCTGGGACCATGACATCTGGGTTAGAACATTGAGATAGTTTCTGCTGTTTTAAAATTCAATCTGCTTTCAGTGGGACACTTGCAGTTTCAGGAGAGATTGTAGTTTTGGGTGAAGCGTTCCTCATCTAGCCTGTTGCTCAGGGGCCCAGACTGTGTCTCTAGACTCCATCTGTGAGTTGAATGCCATCTGCAAAGATAATCACTCACAGGATGAACCAAGCCAGGGCCAAAGTACATGTGTACTCCCTAACCTCCAGGACAAAACAGAACTTAACTTTTCGTGTGTGTGTGTGTGTGTGTGTGTGTGTGTTTGTGTACCTGTATGAATGTGGGCTGTAGGTGTCATGGCACACCTGGGGGAGTCAGTTCTCTCCTTCCAGCAGGGGACTCCTGAGGATTAAGCTCTAGCTTGGTTGCTGGTGCCTTTCCTCACTGAACCCCCATGGTATTGTTCTAGTTCGGTTTCTGTTTGTTTATTTTCCTTTCATTTCTTTTGCTTGAGCCTGGAAGATGTTTTGAGCTTATGGCTTGCCGTACTCCTTTCGGGTGCACGGCCCTAGCCCAAACCGCCACAACTGCTCATTCCATCTTGCCTGCTTCCACATTCCCTTGCTAGGAACATTCCTTTCCCTGCCTGAGCCTTGGCAACTGGTTTATTTCCAGCCCCCACCTCCTCTCCTTCCTTCTCGTCCACTTCCTCTCCATCTCTTGTTCCCTTCTTTCCTTTCCTCCCATTTACGACTGCAAGTATCCTTCCTCATTGCATCCTTCTCTTCCTTCCCCTCAGTTTATTCCTCCTGCCCCTCCTCTGCCTTCCTAAATCTGCCCTTCATAGTTTGGGCTCAGCTACAAACACATCAGAGCTCAGGTGTTTCCTCTGGATGGCTTTATGGGCCTTCGGAAAAGCTGAGTGTTGACTCCGCTAAGGTTAGAGGAACTCTGCTAGTTGCTTTTTCTAGGGACAAAGTGTCACAACTTGGGTGACTTTGAACTGCAGGAATCTACTGCCATAGTTCTAGAAGTTAGAAACCAAAGGGCAGGCCAAGCCTGCTCCCTCTGAAGTCACTGATGAGCATGCCTTCTAGGCCTCTCCCTGTTTCTCAGAGCCTCGCTGACTTAAAGGACTCCCACCCCATGTCATGTCTCTTCATCCCACCCTTTCCTCCCTGCCTGTGTGTATGCATAGATCCGCCTTTCTTATAATGTAGGGCGTCATCACCTCAGCCTAGAATGGAAGTTAATGACCTTGTTGTAACGTGATTACCTCTATAAAACCCTGTTTTCCAAAATATCCCTTTCTCTGGGGATGCATGGATCATTAAGTCATCATATAGATTTGATGAATGTGCATTAGCTCTGTGAGCTAATTCGTATGTCAAGTGTTGAGAATATAGATAATTTTAACAGCCACAGCATAGTGTTGCTGGGAAGGGAAGACATTTATTTATAATTAAACATAAGCATGAGTGGATTACACATAGCTTTAATATGAAGAAAATACAGTGGGTCAATGAATCTTCAGTCTTCAAGCTACCCTTTAATTTTTGTTTCATTTTTTCCTGCTTAAAAAATATGCTTCTATAGGTTTTTTTTTTTTCAACAAAAAGTAGAAATTCCTGGCAACAGGGTTCACTTGGAGTTGACGAAAGCCAAATAGGATGGAGTTGTTGAGCCATGGGGGAGACAGGACCATAGTGCTCACCAGTGGTACCCAGACCCCACTGTAAATGATAGTGTTACCTTGCTCATTTTCTCAGAGAGGTGGCGGTCCTCACATGAGCCTTGGGAATTAGAAAAACCACAAAAACAAATGCCGTAATCATACTTCATTTGATGGCTGCGAAGACAGCCTTGCCGAAAACAAATTCCCGAATCTCTTACTGGAAAATGGTAAACAGAGACACACTCTCTCTAATCAAATTCTAGTTGGGAGGCACTGGGGTCTCTGAGTGGAGCCATGGGCCCTGCTGCCTTTACAGCTGAATCTGTGGTGGGGGTAGCTTAGACTTTTAGAAGAATATTTGGGACTTTGAAAGCAAAACATGGGAGGCATTGGGATCTTGTTTTCAGCAAATCCAGTATTGGGTATATTCCAGTACTGTGGTGGTTACTTGGGACAGGAAATGAGGTCATAGGAAACCCCATTCAAAAGCTCCTCAAGGGAGCTGGGAGAATAACTAGATTAGCAAACTGCTTGTTTCCAAGTGAGGAACGGAGTCTCACTCCTGCACCACAATCCAAATTAAAATTGGTGTGTGGTTGTGCGTGTTTATAGCCTCAGAACTGGGAGGTGGACACATTTGGATCCCTGGATCTCACTGGCCAGTCTCGCAGCCTAGGTGTCAAGCTTTAGGCCAGGAAGACACTGTTTGAAAAATGTTAAAGCAAGGTAGCTGGTCTCTGATGAATGATAGCTAAGATTGTGCTCTGGTTGCCACAGGCATGCAGATACATGTGTACCTTCATAGCACACACACACACACATGCAAACACACATGTATACATACACATGCATGCATACATGCATAGATGCACACACACATGAATTCATGCTCACACACACACACGCACTCATACACACACACACACACACACACACAGCCTTAAATGTCAGGCTTGAATGAGCCACAGGACTCATTTAAGAACAGGTAATGCTTGGAAGGTTCCTGGCAGTTAATCTTTCTCAAGCCCTCTCTACCTTCCCGCTTGAACAGTATTGGAAAGTGTGTGGCGAGGGCAGGTCCAAACTGGCTGTCTCATGTTCAGTCTCCCTGCTGCGTGATAGTCCATGAAAAGGTAGGTTGGTACCATACCCTCGTATACTGAAACTGTTTTTTCATTTTAGACAAGATGCCTATACTAAATGTCTCTCCGCACTCCTTTTGGGTGTAGCCACTAATTTATAAACAGAAAAAGCAACAACCCATTTCCAATGCTCCGTTAAAGACAAAGGTATCATGCCACATGACTAATTTGGTGACATGATTTTCCAAAATAAACTTCTTAGGATCTTAAAACATGTGGGAAAGTGCTCTTTGAATCTCTCTCCTCTGACTTTTGTGGGTCTTCTGTGTGAGAGTTGAGGGATTTGAACAGACAACAGGGAATTAAATAGAAATACCCTCCCATAAGAAGAATGCGGTTGTCGATGTTAGCTCCAACATAATCCGCAATGACTGAATGATGATGATCTCAAACAACGGTCCCCCATATGCTTATTCCAAATAACTTCCAGGATGCTGACTTAACTATCTCGCTGTTAGCTCACCAGCATCTCTCTAAGGATCATGTCATTGTACTGCTCTCAGATTTTCATAGAGAGTTTAAGCTTGTTTTAGTTAGTTGAAGGATATCAATGAAATCAGATCCCATACAATGGTTTTGTAGGTATGCATTCAATGGCAGGTGAGGAAGGAAGAAGGAGGAGTAGGGAGGAAGGAGATGAAGACAAGAAAAGGAAGATGAACTGAAGCCCTAAGGTTTTGTCCTCTACTAAGAGAGATGCCTTCAAATTAGCATCAGAAGCCTTCTCCACCCAGCCTCCACCATCTCCAGACACATGAACACCTTCATACGGAGCTGGCATATTAATAGTGCATAGAATATTTAAGCCGATATTTCTCTCTGTATATCATTCTAATGCCCAAAATACAAATTACACTGTGTTCTCTTATGTAAGCAAAGCTTTCTTGATCCTCCCTTTGTATGCTGCAGAATTGATGTATAGGTTTAGCATTTTCATTGACTTGTTAACAGTATGAACAAGTCAAAAGACTGTAAAGTGTATGCTGGTTGGAACCAAAGACTAGTCCTGAATGGATGGGGTGGGAGAGAAAACATGACTAGGAAATAGGAAGTGGATTAGATACATCAAACTTCATTGGTTAGAGTTTCAACTTTGTTATTCACAGTTTTGAACAAACCTTGAACACGGCAGAAACTTATTCTTCCTCATGGACAAGGTAGGTGATGTAGCTGAGGGTCTCAAAGTCTGGCCTGTTGCCCATCAGCTGTAACATCACCTGAGAACGGGGGAGAAATGGAGAATGTTACAGATGAGGAGCTGGCTCCATGGTAAAGAGCATGCTTTGCAAGCATGAGGACTGGTGTTCAGATTCACAAAAATCTCACATAAAAGCCAGTGGGAATGGTGGTTTCTCTGTAATCCTAGCCTGGGAGGCCAGGGAAAGCTAGCTAGTGGGGCTAACCATGTTGATGAGTTTTATTGAGAGACCTGTCCTCAATGCAAGGTGGGGAAGCAACTGAGGATGATTGCAGACATAAATTCTGGCCTCCATAAATATCACATGGGTGAACACATACACACACTCACACACACACATACTCACACACACACACACACACACTCACACACATACTCACTCGCACACACTCACTCAAACACTCACACGCTCACTTTGGGAAAACACAAAACCATGAAAAGTCTTAGGCTTTACCTCAGACTGTGGAACCAGAGTCCACATATCACCAACATGCCGAACAGTTCTTTTCTGTATATGAGTGCATCATTATGTGTGTGGTGGTATTGGGTATCAGTCTTTGAATGATGTATGTAAATAGTTGGATGGCCATCACCTTTAGAGAAGAATGGAGGACAAGTGAGCTTATCCGAAAAGAAATAACAGGTCAGAACTACTCCCCCAAAGTAAACAAACCGCAGAAGGAACACACATGAATGGGTGGGCATCCAGTAACCCTAAACACAGCCACCTAGTTTTAATAGCATGCACAGAACTAATTAGCATAATTACTGGGGACATTCACAGTGCTTGAAGGACCATTTACATTCATACACTCACGGTGAAAATGTAAATGCATCCTTAGATTTATGAAGAATTTTATCCACAAGTCTCAAAACGTCTTCTTTCATTATGCAGTGAATATTCTTACATGATTGGAAGATTTAAAGCCTAATCCTTAGAGCGTTTGGTAGCCCATGCCTTGAATCCTACTCCCTTCCGTACAGAAGCAGCGCTGCAGCTGCCCCACATTGCCCAGGCATGATGGAAATGTCACAGAATAGTTCAGTTCCAGTCCAAAAATAGATAGCGTCGTTTCCATTCTTTGTCCTGAGGAGAAGAGGTATCATTGATTCAGGTCAAAGAACAGTGAATGTGAGGAAGCTTCCTATGATTAAACCTTTATAGTCATAAGTTTAGGAAAACATAAGCTGTTTCTTTATATCTTGTTGTTCTCGGTCCCTTAAGTGTGAGATAGGTTTAGTGGGGTTCAGAAGGTGTGGGAAAGTGTTAGCAGTAGCAGGAGTTAAAAGTACCCTGGTTAGCAAAGAGGTGCTCAAGATTCCACTTCCAATCACTGACTGAGGGATGTAGACCCTCGAGTTGAGGACTCAGGCCCGTGCATGGTTCACGTTCTGTCTCTGCAAACCCCCAAGTGAATTACAGGCTTGGCAGCTGTCAAGTTCATTTCATCATGAGAGAGAACACGCCCACACCCCTCACACTTGCAGTCACCCTCATGTCGCCTGCAGGGTTACTAAGCATTCTGAGTGCTTCCTAAGGTTAGAATTCCTGTTTGTGAACTTTCTCTATCTGTCTCAGCCTGTCTCCTGTCTCTCCTCCTCCAATGCTGTGCTCCTCCTGAGTGCTGTGCTCTGCCCCATGGTCTAGGAATGATGTCAACTGCAGGTACTAAAACTCTGACCTAGAACTCTGGCTTTTAAGTATACCACAGGTCAGAAGTCAAAGGTGGGCAGCTTGGTCAGTGCCTTGTCCCAGTGACGTGACCCAAACCCAAGACCCATATTCTCCACAGGCTTGTTAGACCTAAAGTGGTGGTCATAACTCAGGGTATCTTTGGTAAACAAACACTTCTTCTTTGAGGATTTTATATATTTATCCTTCTTTATTAAAAATCGATTACACTTATAATGTTCTGGGGAGGTAGCTCATGAATGTGGGGGTCAGAGGACAGCTCCTCGAAGCCGGTTCCCTCCTCCACTGTATGTGTCCCGGGAAGTAAGCTGCTGCTTTCGGGCTTGGCTGAGCCAGTGCAGTGGCCCCAAGCATGGCTCATCCTCACACTGAAACACCGAGCTAAAAAGACACGGACAGGTGCCACAAAGGGGGATATTTCTTCTCTCTGTACCCTAATCAGGGATGAAAATCTCACACAGACGCCACCTTCCAGATGTCACATTTTGCCTCCTAGCATGCAACTGGTTTCTGTGATGGTTAGCTGCAAGAAAAGCAGAGAAAGAAAGAATCTGGCTTTTAAATTCCTCATTAGTGGAAGACAGATGAGCAAGAAAGACTTGGGGAATGGCTGGTGTGCGGGTCACCACCAAGATCTGAGGAGCATATGGAGCAATCAAATCGGCCAACTTCAGAGGCTCCCTCTGCGCTGTCTGCTTCCGAGAAGCTCTGTGTCATTTGCGTTCCTGTGTGCCCATGAATCCCCCAGAAGCCTCCATGTGGCAGAGTTAATACAGCAGGCCAGGGGTGGAGCCTGAGGGGTTGTACAGCTCACATCTGCACAACAATGGCCTGAATTTTGCCTACTTTAGCAATTCTATGAAAGCCTGGTATGCCAGTCATAGGAAATACATCATTACTTCTCAGGCAATGGTATTATCATTATGTTTTGCTTAATGAGAAGCGTGGCATAGAGCTCTCTAAAACTGTGCTAGTGTGCAGGATTTTAGTCATATAGAGATCACAGATTTGTAAATTAACTGTGTCTTCATTTTATTGCAAGATTGGTTTTGACTGGAGTCAACCTGCTTCCATGCAGGCTACTAAATGCTGTCATCAAATTGACCAAAGAAAGCCGATTTTCTTAAGTCATATTGCCCCATAGAGTCTGTGATGGGATGTTACAGCTGTGTGTCCACCATGGCTGCTGACACTCACAGTGTGACCAACCCAGCAGAGGGGCTCATTGTTCAACTTCATTATATATCTTTATTAATTTACCGTGAAGTCCTTCTGTGCTGGTAACTGCCACATTAGCAGGCATCTCTAAAGTTATGAAAATGTGTGCTTCTTTGAACATTTTACTTAATATTTATACATGCATGCAATGTTTTTTGATCAAATCCAATCCCCATGGCTCCCCTCCATTTCCTCTTCTATCAACTCCATACTTTTCTTTCCTAATTTCATGTGACCTTATTTTCTTATTTACATATATTTAATAACCACTGAGTCCACTTACTACTGCCTGTGGGTACATATATGTGATCATCTACTGAAGCATGGATCCACATCCCTGAAGAAATGACTTTCTCTTCCCTAGCAGCCACCAATTGCTGATGGTATAATTTTATTTTGCTCATTGTTACTGCTTGGTTCTGAAAGTCACCACCCTCTTCTTATATAAGAAGAATGTCTAAAAACTCCACTTAACTAAAACTTAGAAAGAAAAATATCATAGGTTTTCTCTCTTAAGCAGAATCTAAATTTAAATGTATGTTTGTGTATGAGTATCTGTATTTGTGAGTATGTGTACGTGTGCGAGTGTGTATGTGTGTGTGTGGGGGGGGGGTGTAGGATAGTAGAAAGTGATCTCTGAGAGGAGAGGAAAAGACCTAAGAGGAGGGAAGAAAGAAAGGAGAACAAGAGAGGATAATAGCATATGTGTCATGGAAATTCAAGAAGGTACTGTACTGTTTGAAAGGAAGAGAGGGGAGAAGGGAGAGGGACAGGAGGAACATGGAAAAGAAGATGCACACGCAGTGTCTAAGAACACAATATGGCAATAATATGTGTGTATTAAAATGCTTCACTAAAGGCCCATTTATTTTTACATTACAGTGAATAATTTAAGTACTAAATTCAAGAATCATTTCCATTTTGTCTGCTGTGTGGAGCGGTCTCTCTTTTCACCTGACTCCCATTTTATCCTCCTTGACTTTTTACTCTAAAGCTTTGGTCCTGTGCTATGAAACTGAAACCCATTTCTTTTTATGACAACCCAGACAAAAGAGAAAATTAAAAAGACTAAAGAACTCCACTTAACTATTTTAGAAGTATAATTGTGCAGCACATATACAGAAGGACTTCCCATACCATTTCCTCTTTCCTTTCTAAATGAAAAGGTTTTAACTTTAACATAGTAAAATTACATATAACAAAACAGATACCAAACAAGAATTATAGTTACAATATTTATATCCATTTTATCTTTTATTATGATTAAGGGAAGCTGTAATTATAACTCTTATACTTTAACTCCATCAAAGACTTCATAAGGATATAATATTGTCTAAGTTAATAGGAAGTGTATTGTAAGCAACTTCCAAAACTCTAGAATTGACAGAGACATTTTGCTGCCTGGACAGTCACCCAAAGTTTTTAACATTGGGGCACCCATTTTTAGCCTACAGGCCCATAGTATCCAGCAGACTTTTCCATGAAGCATAAAATTTTAAAGAGAATCTTGCCTATATTGGCAGTTTGTCTCTCACTTTCTTCTGTGTCCTGCAGAATGTCTTGCAGACACATTCATAAAGCAGGAACCCTGAAGGACTGCCTCACCATTAGTCAAGGTCAGCAGTCATCTCTCTGTGGGTCCTGTATGTCCAACTCACACAGCATAACATCAAGCAGTCCAGGCAACAGTCTCTTTCCCAAATGGCCAACAAACTCCATAAGGATCCTCTTTGGTGCCCATCATCCTCTTGAAATAGATTGGTGCTGCCAGGAGCAGATGAGTCTCATTGTCATTAAAAGTCCTAAGTTTTCAAAACATTTTAAATGCCATATTCTGTAGGTTTTTGAAAGTGTTGAAGATCATCTATCTAATTGAAATATATCTTTGTATATCTAGAAAACCTAAGTAACTACTACAAGCTTGACTATTATAGATGACTATCTTAATTATACATTACATTGAGCTGCACAAATGCAATATGTTAGTCAAGAGCAGAAATATACATATAACAAAATTTACCTTCAATTTGTATTAATAAACCAAGATCCATACCAATGCAAATCTTAGTAGCATACACCCTTTAAATGTAAACAAACATTTATAAACAATATTTGAGAATTTTGACATAGTTCTTTTTAAACTACTTCCTGCTTTTTGTTGGGAAAAGTAATTTTGGGGGTTCATGAAGACCTTTCAGGGGTCTTACTTAGTCCATCAAATTAGTCTAGAAGGAATCCATAGGTTCTCATTCTCTGTGTAAACAAAAGCAGTACCTCTTTTCCAAAGCAACATATCTCTACACCCAAATTTTGAAGTTAAGACCCCTTTATTATATATATTAGTTCAGCTTAGCAACCTGTACAATGAAATTTCTCTCTGTACTTAGTTCATTCATAGTCAAACTACAATAATATACATAATCCAGACTCTCCAGATGTTATTCCATCTTTTCATGGCTTATTTTTATTACACTATTGCTTTTTCTACAAGTTTAATATTTATTTTATTATTTTTACTCCTTTAATCTATGACTGTCTGTACTCTTTTATATTATAAATGTCTATACTCTTTTTTCTTTCTCTCTCAAGGCTACATACATTTATCCAACACTGTGACCCATTTAGAGGTCTTTTCTATCTGTATTTGTCTTTATTGTGTGCGTATCTGTAATTATTTTTTTGACCAAAAGTGCTTTTTTTCTTTTAAATTCTAACTGGGTGTGACTAGAACCAACCCCATGGTCCTGCCTGCTTGCTCTGCCCAGTACATGTTGGAGGCATCTTTGCTGCCTCTAGGAGCCATTCTCTCTGCCCCAGATCCAGGGTTGTAGCGGGTCTTTCTCACCATTAAGAAATTTGTAAAATGTTGCTCACAGAGTCCATTTAAGTGCTTGGCCTCATGAAAGAGCCAGAGCTATACATGCAACAATCACAAACCATGAAGCCGCTGTTTCCTAAAAAAGTCACATGGGTTTGTTTGTTTTTTTTGTTGTCATTTTGAGGAACTCTCTTAAATGAGCTGCAGTACCCCTGCTCACTGCCAGTGAACAGAGCCCATCTGAAAAAAAAAATAACTAAACTTTGCGCTTTGTTGTGTCTAGAATTTTTTATAAGCTCTCTTAGGTTTTATGTGGTTTTAGCTGGCACACATTGGCGTGCCAATCTGTTGAGGGAGGCTGCTTGTTTGTTTCCCAACTGCCGAAACCCGAAATAAGCACACAGAAATTGTATTAATTAAAACATTGCTTGGCCTATTAGCTTATACATATTTCTAGCTAGCTTTTACATCTTAAATTAACCCATTTCGATTGTTTTATATTTTACTATGAGGTTTGTGGCCTACCGGCAAGGTTCTAGATAACATTTTGCATTTTTCTCCCTGACTCTACCTTCTTTCCTCCTCTATCTGCTTGGAATTGCCATTTTGCTCTAATCTGCCCCATCACAGGCCAAAGCATCCTTTTTTACTCGTTAACCAATAAAAGCAACACATGTACATAAGGACCTCACACACCTATCTTCCACAGAAAACATGTGGAGCTGTGAAGATCCCTCTCTAATGTCACAACCAACTATGTCATGTATGTTTTTATTTTATTTTATTTTATTTTTGTTTTTTTGAGACAAGTTTTCTCTGTGTAAGAGTTCTGGCTGGCCTTGAACTCACAGAGATCCTCCTGCCTCTGCCTCCCAATTGCTTGGATTAAAGGCGTGCGCCACCACTGCCCAGCTGTATGTTTTTACTATTACATTCTTCTGATGGGAGCCTTTGAATTTATTTGTATTTTTATCTTATCTAGCTCTTGAAAAACTTCCTTAAAATCTTTTTATGAAGTGGATAAAAATCAAGAATTAAGAGTAATTGAAGAGACTAGAAACATGTTTAGAGTACTAGCTGCTCTTGCAGAGGACCAGAGTTTGTTTCCCAGTACCCACACTGGTCAGCTCACCACCACCTGTGATTCCAGCCTTTTCTGGCCATCTCAGGCACCTGCATACACACACACACACACACACACACACACACACATACACATATATGCATACACACTCACACAATGCACACATGCATGCACACATGCATACACTCACACATGCACACATGCATGCACACATGCATACACTCACACATGCATACATGTATGCACACACACACACATACACATGCATGCTTGCACACACACACGCACACACACATACATACTATTGCTGTTAAAGGAGAAGGTAACAACAACTGAATTCCTAGACTGCAGCTGGCATCATACATCAGCGCTGTTTCCCTAGTGACCCTCCAACAGCATTTCAAACCTTTCTGTTAATGCGTTTGCAGTGTGATTTTCCTTTTATTCTGACACACATAACTCTTCTCCCACGTATAATATTCCTCCTAGTCTCTTCTCCCAGACATCCAGTATCTTTACTACAATTTAGTAGATGAGGAATCCTGTACCACGGAGACTGTCTTTGTCTTTGGCCAAAGTCTGTAGACAGCTCAGTGATCAATGTGCACCATTTGATACATGGTTCATGTCTGTGTCTGGCTTTTCAGCACAGAATAAACCTATTTTTACTTGGAAACAAAAAGCAGTATCACATAACTCACTGGCTGCAGAGGGAGGATGTGTCGGGAGCGACAGTGATCATTTTCCTACACCCACAGATCTACCTGGCACACTTGGGCTTCTGGAAAATTGAGAAAAGTGGACTTTAAAATGAAATCATATCATTACTCAGGTTTCTGTCCAGTGGGAAGGGAGGGAATGGAGAAACAGCAAAGTTTGTAAGTAATTGGAATAAGACAGAGTTAAAACTTCCAGCTGCAGAGTTAGTGCTCACAGGGCAGGGATCCGTGTCAGTTTTGGACTAACGTGCAATTTCAGGATGTCATCTAACCCTTGGTCAGTGTGCAGGAAATACCCCACTTCTCGAGATTATAGGTACTTTGGTTTTAATCTCTGGAAATGATGAAGCTGGTGCAGGAAGTATAAAAAGCTTGTGCACTGTCGGAAACAAGAGTTCAAAGCCAAGCTGGTGCTCTAAGGAGAGTATGTAAGTGCACGCGCATGCATCTCACAGTACACACAAAGAGGTCAGAGGGCTGCTCTTGTGAGCCATTCCTCTTCCTCCACCTCCCTCCATAAGTTCTGGGCCTTGAATTCAGGATGTTAGGCTGACATGGCAAGTAGTTTTAGCTGAAAAGTCATCTTGCCAGCCTGAGATTAGGGTTAGGAGGAAACATGACCCCAGTTTGGCTGGTCAGTTTCTGCTGCCTACAGTGGATAGGAGGCTGGCAGTGTTCAGTGGGAGCTGGGGAGAACAGGTGTGGCCATGCTGGCGTGCACAGTGGACATTCATCCATTGGTGGTGATATATTCCACTGTGTGTATGACACCCCCTCTCCTGTGTTCATTCTTGGATGGACCCGGTGTTGTTTCTATGTTCTGGCTATTGTGAGTACTGCAGTGAACATAGGAATGTTGCTGTCCCTTTGACATTGCTACCTTTTTCTGTTGTATATGTACCCAAGAAGAATTGCTGGAACAAGATGGTAGTTTGTCTGTCTGTCTGTCTGTCTGTCTGTCATCTATCTATTATCTCTATCTGTCTGTCTGTCTGTCTATCTAAGTATTCATTTATTTGGAATCACTGTATTATTTTCTGCACATGTTGAAGTAATTTACACCAGTACCACAGGGTGAGCAGGCTTCCCTTTTCTCCACATGCCTGATAGCACACATTACCTTTAATCTTCTGGCAACGTTCATTGTTTTTAGGGTGAGGTGATAATTTTATTTTAGTTTTGATTTGTACTGCCATGATGATTAATGATCTTGAGTTTGTAGAACTTTTATTCATGTTTTTGGCAATTTAATAATACACACACACACACACACACACACACACACATACACATTGAGCATATCTACCCAATGTCACCCCTCTGATCCCTCCCTGGGCTCCCCCTTTCTGTTCCCGCCTCCCATGCTCATCTCTTTTTCTTTGCAGCCCACTGAGTCCAACAAATACTGCCTGCATTGTACTCCACATGTGTGAGGCCATCCACAAGAGCAGGAGCCACCTGCCAATGACCGCCCAACCCTCAGAGAAAATGAAGCCACCAACTACCAATAGGTCTTCAGTAGGACTGGGGCCATGCAAGCTCCTCCCCATCCTTGCTGCCGTGTTGAGTGGCTTGATCTTGTACAGAGAGGCACAGCTGTTTGGAGTTCATGTGTGCCACAGTAGAGTCCTGTCCCAAACATGACATTTTGCAGCCCCCCCCCCCCCCCATTCTCCAGCTCTTGCTCTCCTGGCCTCTTTAAGACATCCCCTGAGCCTTGAGAACGTTGGTTAGTGTGTTGACAAAAATGAATGTGGAGTGCTCAGCCCTCATTTTACTGAGGAATTTTTCTCATGTCTGTCCAACTTTTTTTTTCCCAGAAATATCTATTTAGAGCTATTTCCCACTACTCACTCTTTAAATTTATTTTAAATTTTAGGTTAACATACAAAATTAATGGGTTTCTTGCTGTGTTTCTATGCATTTGTTCATTGTACTTTGTTCCCATTGTATCCCCTGTTTCCTGGGAGGATTATTTGTGCATTTGCTTTCTGTTGGGTTCATGGAGTTCTTTATATATCCTAGACTCCAGCACCTTGTCAGACATACAGTTTGCAAACACGCCCTCCCACTCAGTGCTTGTCTGTGGATAGATTCCTTTGCTGTGCAGACATTTTACGGTTTGATGTAATCTTGTCTGTCTATTCTGCTTTTATATCCAATAAGTTTGGGCTCCTGTAAAACAACAACCAAAAACCCTTGCCCAGACTAACATCTTTGAAGCATTTTTTTCCATGTTTTTCTTCTTACGGTTTCATAATTTCAAGTCCCACATTTAAGTCTGCTCTTTTTGAGCTGACTTTTGTAACTGGTGAGAGACAAGAATCTAGGTCTGTCCCTTCTTGCTTGTGTGTATCCAGTTCTGCCAGGTAAAGACGCACGCAGAGTTGCTTATCTTGGGATTGATTGAAAGTGACAGGGCTTATCGCAAACAGGGACATTTGTTTTCCTCCCACGGTAAGTCTAGTCAGTGATAGACCAGGGTAGAAATGGAGCCAAGGAGATGCTTTCCCAGGAAGACAGCATCCCATTTTGCTGCTGTAGCGTTGTGCTGGTTTCTTGCATGCTTCCAAGGTGACTTCGGGGGTCCATTAGATTGTTTCCTTTTTATTTCCATCAGGAAGAAGGGAGATAGAAGGCCCTTTTCTCAAGCATAACCTGTATCTTTGTGGTTAGAGCCCCTGTTGTTCCTTTGGTTAGAATGTTATCAGCCTGGTCTACGTTTCAGTAGCTGAGACTAATATGACTTATGCCGTATCTAGTCCGTGTCTTCATTTTCTGGTTGCCTCACATCATGGTGGGTACCTGGAGAGAACAGCACGTTAGTTTCTCCGCGGTTGCCAAGGTTAAACGCTCTGATCAGCTCCACCTTTCATTCCACCTACACATTTTGCTCACAGTCCATCCCTTCAGGCATTCAGGGGAGGAACTTGAAGCGGAGCCCATGGAGGAGCACTCCTGCCTGGCTTGTTCTTTAGCTCTCGCTTGGCTAACTTTCTTATAAAGCCACCCACAGTGGGCTGAGCTCTCCTACATCAAGGAGCTATCAAGAAAATTCTCTTAGCCATGCCCACAGGTCAATATGATCTGAGCAATTCCTCAATGGAAGCTTGCATCAGATGAGTCCAGACGGTGTCCAGTGGACAGTTAAAGCTGCCTAGGACCAATGGCTGCCAAACGATAATGGACGAAAGTGTAGGGTTGATGTGGGGTCGACACCATTGTCTATCAGTTGCTAACATACAGTCCCACTCTAAAGCAAAAAGAAGACTCTATTACCAAAAAGTAAGTATGTTCTGTACGTTAAAATTAGTATCACCACTTTGCTTATAATAAATACCATGAATTCCAATACATTAGTTTGATATATATTTAAACCTAATTCATTTGGGCCTAGGCTCAGTCACAAGGGGACCTCTCACAGGTACCCTGCCACACACATGCAGCTGAAGCTGATAAGGCAGATAAATATTCCTACACAAAATGCATGTTTATGAATTCAGGAAACAGTAACCAGGGAATGAAACGCACTTATGCCAAAGCAAGGAGGGCCATTGTGTGAATCTCTGAGCAAATCTTCATGATCTATACTGAAGCAGGAAAGTTCAGGAGAACAATAGAAACTAGAACCTCCAAATTATCCTGCCTGAGTGAGAGGCAAGGAATACATGCTGACGCTCACACGCTTCTCACCAGCTTGTCCTCAGAGCTGTCCTGGGCAGCTGGTAACTCTAGTTTGCTGCACGCTGGCGAGTTCTGGAATTCCGGGGCGAAGGCAGAGACTTGGCAAAGTGATTGGCAGTTGGAAGTCACAAGCACAAAATGTTGTGGAGGATGCTGAGGATATGGATCAAGTACCAAGTACCTGGTATATTCATATTTTGTATGCAGACACACATTCATTTGTTTGTGAGATGATACAGGTGTATGTATGAGGGAGAGTTTCAGTGTTCATCCTCACTACGGGTATGGAGAGACTGAGGCACAACCAAGTTAAACAGCTCCTTCAAGTTGCACAGTTGTAGTCATTGCAATGGGAATTCAGCCTCTACTTACTTTACCAGTGTCTGTGATCAAATTCCCGACAGAAAGCAGCTTGAATGAAGAAGGGTTATATGGCTCACAGTTAGAGGGTGGCTGGGTGGGCAAGAGCACAGAACCCTGTCCCTCCCCTCACTTTCTTTCGAATTCAGCCCAAGAGTCCGGTGCATGGTGCATGGACAGCACTGCCCACATTAAGGTGGGTTTTCTCACCTCAGTTAACCAAGTCTAGCAACTTGACCCTTAGATACAACATTTGTAAATAATTCCATTTCTTTGTGTACATGTGCTTTTGTGTGTGTGTGTGTGTGTGTGTGTGTGTGTGTGTGTGTGTGTATACCCACCTATTTGGAGGTCAGAGGACAGCTTATGGGAGCTGGCTCTCTCTTTCCATCATGTGGCTTCTGGGTATTGAACTCGGGTTGTCAGGCTTTGTAGCAAGCCCTTTGATCTGCTAAACCAGCTCCCTGCCGCCCAGGCCCTGAAATGTCACCTTAAAGTTACAACACAATCCTGGGTTCCTTAATCTTGGGATGTAACCTCCTAATCCAGTCTACCATCTGAATCAGGACGTATGCTGTTCTTCCTCAGGAAAAGTGCTGCCTGATGCTATTTTACCTTAACGGGCGCTGGTGCCACCTTTTGTCTGTAGGCCTTGGAGCAGAGGTCACACAGCCCTCTGGGACAGATCACCCTGTCTAGCCCCTGGGCCTTTGAGGTCACATGTTTACACTGAATTAGAATTTTTATTAGTTGATAACCTTTAGAGGATGATACCTCTTTGAACCAATTTTAGCAGGAAATTAATCTCACATGCCTGAGGTTCTGTGTCACCAAGGCCAAAGAATCCTCACAAAGGGTAGGACATGTGGGCGCCGAGTCTCAGCATTCTGCACCCTGCACAGAAAACATGTAAAGTTGTAGCCGCTCAGCCAGGCACATCCTGTTATTTCTGCTTTAATCTGCTGTGAAAGGCTGGGCAACTGGAAATGTCTGCTTTGTTTTATTCTTGAATGTTTTTATATTTGACACTCCAATATCGCCTTTGGTATTGTTGTCTAAGGTACTTTGTTATCCTAAAGCATGTGATTTCCTGAGTTGGACAGCATAGCTGTCATTCGTATGATTTGGTAGAAGAGAGAGCCCTGTTCTGAGGGTCGTGGTTGTCATGTTTCAGCTCCCTTTGGGTATGCTGAGAATCACTGCTGCTAAGAGGAGCAGACAGAGAGAGCCTGGGAACAGAGGGAGGCTTCAAAAAGAACATATATATGTATGTACTTATATATACTTATATAACACATTCATATGCATGCATGTGAATGCGTGTAGGTACATACTGTGACATGCATGTGGAGATCCAGAGGTGGCTCTGGGAAGGGTCTATTTTCTCCATTCACTGTGTGAGTCCCAGGGATCAAACTCAGGTCATAGGGCTGTCAGCCAGCGTCCTTACCCACTGAACCACCTCACTGTTCTTTAACACCTTCTCTTCCAAGATTCTCTTTGACATGGGCAAAGCCCTGTGAAGACACTTCCACCTCCTCTTCTTCCTCCTCCTCCTCCTCCTCATAGCAACCGGCACTGTAGAGTATGAGAGAGAGGTCAGAGGCCAGACCCCTGTAGAGTATGAGAGAGAGGTCAGAGGTCAGAGGCCAGACCCCTGTAGAGTATGAGAGAGAGGTCAGAGGTCAGAGGTCAGAGGCCAGGCCCCTGTAGAGTATGAGAGAGAGGTCAGAGGTCAGAGGCCAGGCCCCATGTCTTTCTTTGTGTCAAATCAACTTACCTGTGTACTAATTTGTTTTTCTATTATGTTATGCTATACATGCTGGGGCTGGCTTGCCGTGGGTTGTAAGAACTGATTTGGTGATTTATTTTTTATAAACCCCTATCTGTCCATATCACATCAGCACCTTGATATATTCTACACTGTGACCTGGACAAGGTCTGTTCTGTGCCAGTGCGGTGAGCTTCTGAGAGCAGGCAACAAGTTTCAACGTATTTACTGACTGAACTTCATAGGCCTGGCCACCTTTCTTACTTAAAGGGTGTTTGTTGCTTGTCCAGGAAGGGGATGGGAAAAGAAGAGAAGGAAAATATTATAGATTGGGGGGCAAGAAGGGGTTCAGAGAAATAGCTTAGTGGCTGAAAGTCCTGCGGAAACATGATCTGAGCTTAGATCCCACTAGTCAGTAAGAAGCTAGGCATGGTTGTCCGTGCCGGGAACCCCAGCATTCCTGGAGGGATGCCTGCTGGGACCAGCCTACCTCCAGGCTCTGGGAGAGACTCTGCCTCGATGGAATAGTGAAGGCTGGCAAAGCACAGCGGTTGGCATCTTTGTCTAGCCTCTGCTACTGTGAGTGTACAGGCAGGAGCACCCACACACATACATTTGAACACATACACAGTCTCAGTGGGTGATCTGTTCATCTCAAATGTGGAGATATTATACAAGCTACATGTAGAAAACTTTGGATATCAAATATTCCTCTTCGATCCTGAGGACAGCAAGGATGACATCGTAGACCTGGGTGTGAATACTAGGAGTGTCACCCCCATCCCACTGCACAGGCAGTGGCCTGGCCAGTGATATTGGCTGTCTTGGAAGTGGAAGCACCAACTCTAACAATACCCTCCTTGGCGTGTCTCTGAACACCATTTCTCTGCAGAAAAGTGTTGATATATTACTATAGGCAATTTGCATAAATGCCTGCTGGTTTTCATAGTCTTGTAGAAATGCTATTTATACCCAAATGCCAAGTATATTGAGATGTAATTTACGTGTTGTGTGCACAAATGTTAAGCGTGTAGATCGGTTCATTTTGACAAATGAATACACTCGTGTTATCTATTCTCTAGCAAGACAGAGAACTCATCTTTCACCTCAGAGTTTTCTATGTCCTTCCTAGTCAAACTAAACTCCTTCACGTCTCTAAATGTTAGTTAATTAATTTTTACAAACACTGGTTTTATTTTCTTCATGACTGATCCCCCTGGGCCTGGGGAGATTGCTCAGTGGTTAGGAGCACTGCTTGCTCTTGCAGGGGACCTTGGTTCAGTTCCCTGCACCCACAAGGCAGCTCACAAGCATCTATGATGGGCTCCATTTCCAGGAGATCTGATGCCCTCCTCTAGCCTCTTCGGATGCTGCACACATGAGGAGCACATACAAACATTCATGAAAGATACTCGTACGTGTACAATAATGTCAACACAACTTTTCAAATTATATAAGAAGAGCTGTATGGTCTGTCCTGTGTGTCTCTGAAGTCCCTATGGATACTCCTGGGATTTATACTCATGACTATGATCCCTTGTGGTTCATTACCTGTGATCACTGAAGACTTTCTGCGGCATGGATATATGGTTCTCTTGCTTGTTCTGTTAGCAGCAATTAAGCCTTTCCAGATACAATACATTACAGGGAAATCTTGTGACAGGATTTCTGTACCAAGCTTGCATGTGTCTGTGTGTATAGGTTCTTTTAATGTTGAGTAAGCATCTGGGCATGGGATTCCCTGGGCAAAGGTAATGTACATTGAACTTTGAAAATGACTTGTTTTGTGTTTTCACCTGGGCTGCTGTAGGCAGAGACCGCTCATTTGTTTCCCGGCTGCCCAGATCCGAATAGTCACACAGAAACTATATTAATTGCAACACTGTTTGAATTATTAGCTCAGGCTTCTTATTAACTAACTCTTACATCTTAAATGTACCCATTTCTATTAATCTGTGTATCACCACGAGGCTGTGGCCTCCAGCTAAGATTCTGAGGCACCTTTCTGCTTTGGCAGTTACATGGCATTTCTTTGACTCCACCTATTCTCTCTCTATCTCTTCCAGCCTGACTATATTCTTCCCTGATATAGGCCAAAGCAACTTCTTTATCAACCAATGGTAATAAAACACATCCATAGCTACAGAGGGGAATCCCACATCAGGTTGCTATAGTGATTATGTGCAGGCTCATTCCCCCCTTTATAATAAAATGTGTCCACCTTTACACTTAAAGGGCTCTTTCCCCAAATATATATTTATTTTGTGCCGTGTGGGAGCTGTGAGCATGGATGCCTATGTGCCATGGTGTGTGTGCTGTGGTTAGAGGGCTACTTTGTGAGGTCAGTTCTCTCCTTCTGAATCTGGCTTCTGGGGATTGAACTCAGCTCGTCAGGCTTGGCAGCAGGTACTTCTGTCCACTGAGCAAGACTGTCTTGCCAGCCAAAGGCTTTTAAAAAAATCAAGATGGGTTGTGCCTCTTGCTTTTAAATTTTCAAACATTACGTGTGTGTGTGTTCCACTGCATGTATGGCTGAGTGTCAGAACCATGTGTGGGAATTGGTTCTCTGCTTCCATCATGTGGGTCCCGGGAAATGAACTGGGTTATTAGGCTTGGCAGCCATGCTGAGCTACCCTGCCTCCCAGGGACTTGTTTTAAATGCAGCCCAACAGTGTCTGGTATGTAATTAGGGGATTTAGTCCACTCCAACCCAATCTAAGTCAGGGTTTTCAGTGACATTACCACTCCTCTGCACTGAATTTGTTACATGTTCCACAGTGTACTCCCACTAATTTTCCTTTAAATAGACCGATTACATGCGTGTGTGGGGGTGAATATGTGTATGTCCACATGTGTATGTGAGTGCACGGATGTGTACACAGAGGCCAAAGGTCAGTGCCAAGTGTCTGAATGCACACGCATCTCAGGTAGCTGTCCTTTCCCGTGCAGCGTGATTCCTTCTGCTCTCAGTCCTTCCCACATTCCTTTCCCCTTTCTTTACTTTCACATTTTCTGTTTTTATTTGATTTCTTTCATTCTTGCACAGGTTTTAGACAAACAGCTTCTTGTTTTTGTTTTTCAGAACAAATTCATGTGATGGCTTAAAAAAAAAAAAAACCTCTCAGATAGGACTGGGAATCCATAGCTATTTTCCTGGTCTATGTCTTTTGAAGCTCAGGGCATGGCACACAGGGAGGGAGTAGAAACCATGTCCCAACCTACATAAGGTGAAGACATCAAGGCTGTCCCACAGGATAGGAATAGACTGGAACCTGACTTATTTTAACAATGTCCTTTCTTCTGTCCCCTATAGTGGTACCTTATCTGTGTTTTAATGAATAAAGCTTGCCTGAAGAACAGTGCAAAGCAGCCACACCAGTCAGTCATCCAGGTCAGACAGTGGTTGCACACACCTGTAATCCCAGTAGCCACACTAGTTTGTCATAAAAACTGGGCCTTAGCGGGGCACGCCTTTAATCCCAGCACTAGTGAGGAATAGAAAATGGGAGGAGACAGGTCCCAGTCTCAATCTGAGGCATGGAGGCAGGATCACTCATTTTGGTCTGAGGTGGAGGTAAGAGCCAGTGGCTGGCTGCTTTGCTTTTCTGATCTTCAGGTTGAACCCCAATATCTGTCTCTGAGTTTTACAATCCCTACTTCCTGTGCTCTTTGTAGCCGTCAAAGATCACAGCTCCTGTGACCAGCTCTGCCACCCTGGCAGTGTGCCACTGCCCATACCTGGTGAACTGAGAAGAATGAGGCAGATGAGAACTAATGTCCTGACAGGAAAGGCTGACGCTCTCAGGAGCATGTTCACAGGCCGTGCCCTGGGTACATCTTTGTCATATGTTCACAGTGGCTCTACCAGACATCCATGGTCTCACTGCTGTGGCATTTAATTGGAATTATTTTATAGACTGGAATGGCTGAGTTATAGCTTCAGTGGGGTCTGAGCTACAAGTGCCATGGCTGCCAAATTTAGCCATGACAGATCATTAAATTTTATTATTTTTATAAGGGCATCAATTTACTGATCATGAGTGGAACTTTGTGTATTCATTGATAATTGGCTCAAGTGATGTGTTTATTCAGAACAGTGTGGCTACTGGACATGGGAATATGAATGCTGATAGGATTACAAATTTCTGCACCCAAATTTAGAACCATGTTAGAATAGTAAGTAAGTGCCTCAGAACGTATGCCTGTGTCTTCTCTTGGTTGTTGGACTGGTTATGTCTTCATCTAAATCAAATGCATGATTTTATCAAATCATTTCGTCATTGGGATTGGCATAAATTGGACTTGGTTGAGTTTATTTTAATGTGTAATTGGACACGGCCATAGCTCTGTCAGTCATCAGGCTCAGGATTTGGCAAGCTGGCAATATAACTTACTACATTGTATGGAACTTAATCTACACTGGGCTGATTACAGGGTCCTCACAGCCATGCTCCAGGTACCAACATCCGATTGTCTTCTCTATGACCCTGGCATAAGCTTCTCTTCAGGTCACAAAGTAAGAATGATTCTAGGGGCTGGAGAGACCAGAGTTCAGTTCCCAGCACCCACTCTGGACCACACACAATCGGCTCTAACTCCGGCTCCTGGGGATCTGTCACCCTCTTCTGACCTCTTCAGGTACCTGCATGCATGAAATGCATGTAAACACCCCCCATACTCATATCACACACGCACAAAAGAAGAAACACACACATACATTGACATACGTGCACACACATACACACAGAGAACAGAGAGAAACACATATGCATGTGCATACTTATACACCCTTACATGCACACACATGCACATGCGAATGCACACATGTTTTTAAAGTCCCTTCTCTTAGGCCTTCTCTTCACCATGACAATTTCTTCCTATCAAGGGCTGGGAGGTGGATTTTATAAAAAAAACAGTAGATGGGTCTTGAAATATAATAGAACTGGATTTTAAAAGCATTTTCTGGAAAGTAAGAAAACCCTTTCATAAAATGTGTCATAAAGGAACCCCAACTCCCAGGCAATTAAGTTCATCAGCCATCAGCAGCACACCAGGAGGGAGGCGGTGGTGGCTGATCTCCATGCCATGTTCTTCAGATGGATTTAAAGACCAAGTTGTAGCTTTTTATTTCAAGCTGAGTAAGTCACCCTAGACTTTCCCTCTCATAGGAGAGAGCCAGTTCTTACAAGCAGTCCTCTGACCTCCGCATACAGTGGCATACACACTGAATAAATGAATAAATAAACACACGTGTGAGTTTGGGGACACATGGTGGAGCAGGGACAGACACTGACACCATCCTCTCTGCCACTCACAAAGCCTAAGACTGGTTTTTCTGGGATCATTATATAGAAGAAATGCCTAAGTAAGGGAAAAAAATTCAAAGGACTGGTTCTAGTGTATGCTTTCCTATCTGAGAGGCAACAGCAAACTCCCGGACCAGAGGGAGGAGGCTGAGATGGGGAGGTGTCATGTGTCATTTCTAGGTAAAGAGGGACAGTGAATTAGTGAATAAGGGGTGACCTCTCTCCTTCCCGCCTTCCCATTTCATGAATTTTACACTCAAAGGCTAAACATACCTGAGCCTTTAGCATCCCATGTGATGTCCTATTTCTTCCTGGAAAGAAAGTGTCCACTGAGTACATGTCAAAGGCTGTATGACCAGGACTTTGTATTTGGTACAAAAAGGAGACACGGTGGCCCTGAATGCTTTATTATTAATTTACAAACCATAATGCTTTGAATTCTGATGTGTATTGAAATTCATAGTCACTGGCATAGACAGGACTGAGGAAGTCAAGCCAGGAAGGGAACATGAGGCATGTGACTCAATGCCAAGGCAGATAGGGAAAGGGGAACAGGTGTGGACGTCAAGGAAATGAACTGCAAGCATTGCTGTATGATTGCTTGTCCCGAGTCTCTGGTATAAGTGGTTTTGCTGATGGATTCTGAAGCCCCTGGGAGTAGAGAGGCTGTAACAGTCAGTGCTGTCAACTTAATGAACTCTGGGATCACCTAAGATATGAGTTTCTTGGACTGCCTAAGGCAGGGCGTCTAGATTTTGTTAATTGATGTGGAAACCATCTTACTGGTGGGTCATCCATTCCCTGGACAGAACATCCTTAACTGGGTAAAACAGAGCAAGTGACTGAGCCCAGCAAGAGCCCACCCTGCTCTCTCCCCAATCGTGGACATGTGACTCGTTGTCTAAGCACCTGCCGTCTTGATTTCTCTGCCATGATGTACACTGTGTCCTTGAACTGTGATGTAAGCAGAGGCTGCATTTCATTTCCTGGCCACCCAGACCCAAATAATCACACAGAACCTATATTAATTACAATACTGTTTGGCCTATTAGCTCAGGTTTCTTATTAACTAACCCTTACATCTCAGATTAACCCATTTCTATTATTTTGTATTTTGCAATGAGGCTCATGCTTTGTTACCTCTGGCTTCTTGGGCAGCTACATAGTGTCTGCCTCCTTCAGCAGCTACATGGAATCTCCTTGACTCCGCCTACTATCTCTATAGATCTCTGTTCGGATTTTCTGCCTGGCTTTACTCTGCTAAGCCATTGGCTGAAACAGCTTCTTTATTAACCAATGGTAATATAAAATATTCACAGCATACAGTGGGAAATATCACATCACTGTGAGTCAGAATAGTCCCTTTATCACTTAGGCTTCCTTTGTCAGAGTGTGTTCTATCATAGCAGCAGGAGAAGGAACTAAGACAGCGGCCAAACTTATGTGTGTTGCGGAGGAAAGAGCAGAACTGTCTGGACACTGCCTTACAGTAGCCTCTGGGAGCAGCTTTGCATACTGCTTTCAAAATACAACCATTTCCCTTATTTTAGTGACTTTAAATTGCCTCTATGATGCTCACTCACACAGTAAATCAGTATAAGATTCAAATCAGAGCTACTTCCATCTATTGAACACACATACCAAACACACAGCATATACACATAGCAGTAAGTATCAGAATTATTTGACATTCTATCAAATGACATATTACTTTTGGTTTTTATTTGTTTGTTGGTTTTGTTTTTTCAAGACCAGGGTTTCTCTGTAGCTTTGGAGCCTGTCCTGGAACTAACTCTTGTAGATCAGGCTGGCCTCGAACTCACAGAGATCCGCCTGCCTCTGCCTCCTGAGTGCTGAGATTAAAGGCATTTACCATCACTGCCCAGCTAATAACATATTGTTTTAATAACAAAGGTTGCAAAAATAGCATATGAAATATTCTTCTACAGCATTATTATGATTTTGTGGTTTTAAAAAGAATTTTGTATATATGTAGGCATGTCTGTGTGGATATGTGCCATGTGTGTACAATGTCCATAGAAGCCAGAAGAGGGTACTAGATGCCCTGGAACTGGAGTTACAAGTCTTTTGAACTGCCATATAGATGGGGGAACCAGATTCTGCTCAGCTATTCCTCCAGTCAACAGTTTTTTGTTAAACAGCAACTGCGTCTATAGTCTGCTCGTTCCCACTGAACTGACAATCCTCAGAGAGAATAAAGCAAACAGGGCTGCTTCTCAGAACTTACAGAAACACTGTGGCTGATATTGGTTGAAGAACCAAAGATTTCTGGTGACTACTCAAAAGTTAATGTTTTTATATCTCTTGTTTTTTCAGATTCATATGAGCTCTTAAATTTTAGTTTTAATGTGTAAAATTAATGTACATATGACTCATCTAGAGATCTTATAAAAGAAGATTTTGGTTATATGGGTATGCAAGGGTCTGGATTTCTGCATTTCTAGCGAGCTCCCACGGGACACTGTTGCCGCTGGTCCCTGGACCACTTCTGAAGAGCAAAGATTCATGTATTGGTGGCAGTAGAGAGGTGCAGGGGGAAAAAGGCCAAGGCAGTGATAGAAGATGACTTGCTTGGTAAGGTGTTTGCTACATACTCATGAGGACCTGACGTCAGAGCTAGAACCCGCATGAAAAAGCCAGGCATGGTGCCTTGTATCCTAGTTCTGCAAGGTAGAGACAGGAGCATCCTTGGAGTTTACTGACCTAGCCATTCTTACCTGCTTGGTGCAATTATTAGTGAGAGAGCCTAGTGAGTGAGGAAGACACCCAGAGTTAACCTCTGGTGTTGAAGGAGGCCACTTGTTTGGTTGCCGGCTGCTCAGCCCCAAAATAACCACACAGAAACTGTATTAATTAAATCACTGCTTGACCCATTAGCTCTATTTTCTCATTGGCTAACTCTTACATATTAGTTTAACCCATTTCTAGCAATCTGTGTATTGCCACATGGCTGTGGTTTACTGGGAAAAGTTCCGTCTTGCTCCTGCGGGGCTACATGGCTTCTCTCTGACTCTGCCCTTCTTTCTCCCAGTATTCAGTTTAGGTTTTCCCACCTACCTCTATTCTACCCTATCAGGCCAAGCCAGTTTTCTTTATTCATTAAGGTAATCACAGCATACAGGGGGGAATCCCACCTCACTCTGGCCTATATATGCATGTGCACACACGTGTATACATACAGGAATATATATGTACACATATGCATCCATATCAATACATTTAAAACATCTCTAGTTTCTAAGAAAATAAAGGCTGCACAGGAAGAGAAATTATATGGTATTTTTTCTCTGCATTGAAGGTTCTTGAATCTGGACAAGTGTGGGGTTTTTTGAGGATGCTTATTGAATGCACACAGTATAGTCAAAGACTGAATGAGCAGTAACATTAGCAATCCCAATTTTACACCTGACTGACTGCCCACAAACATGAACAATGGGCAGCATCCTGCATGCATTCCCCATTAATTCCCTTGAAATCCTGTTGGCATCCAGGATGGACGCATGTGGTAACTCTTGCGCAGCAGTTACCAACCACACTGTGGTGACTTCCAAAATAGCTGAAGTGCGTGGTAGTGAATAGGAAGAGGAGCTGGGGATCCAGCTAATCCTTCAATCACTTTCTGGCATTGGTCTGGAATCTTTACAGCTATCTATCACCTATCTGTCTGTCTGCCTGTCTACTTATTATCGATCTATATTCTGTCTATTATCTATTTGTCATTTATCAGTTCTTTGCCATTCATCTATCTTATCTATCTTTCTGCAATTCGTCTCACTAATTTTTCAGTCGTCTATATATCTATCTACATATCTAACCAAACATCTGTCTATATGTCTGCCTATCTGTCCATCTTCTAAGTATCTATTTGCCTACATATCATCTGCCTATCTACGTATTTCTGAATCTATTATCTGCCTATCTATTTATCTATCTATCTATCTATCTATCTAATCTGTCTGTCTTTCTGTCTATCTGTTTACTTACCTACATACCCATGTATCAGCCATCCATCATCTATCTGTCTTTCTGTCTGTGTGTCTGTCTATCCTTCTACCCACACTACTTTTATTTACCACAGGAATTGAAATCTGAACAGTCATACCTTCTCTGTTAGGTGTGGAAGGCATCTTTAAAATCCCTGTTAGGTGTGGAAGGCATCTTTATATTAAATAGACTGGCCAGTTTCTTAGTTCTTGCTTTCCTTGTTAGAACTCATTATATCTATCTTTCAATTTGATACATGAGTGTTTATCGTGTGTGTGTGTGTGTGTGTGTGTGTGTGTGTGTGTGTGTTGGTCCTCACATTCTGCCTGTTTAAGACAGGATCGCTTTATCATTTTTGTTGTGTACAGCTGTGCATGTTAGAATGGCCAGGTCAGCATCTTCTATTAGATCTTTCTCTGCCTCCCATCTTGCCAGTGGAACATGAAGTTTGCAGAAGACAGACAGAGACACCCACGTTTGCATGAGTTCTGGATATTTAACTTCAGGCCTCACATCCTTGCAGTGAGTGCTTTGCCCAACCATCTCCTCAGCCTCTGGAATTTATTGAACACTGAGGAAGTGAATGGCTTTGTTCCCACCCTGATACACAGTGAGCATTTGCAACATAGCTCACAAACCCTCCCTGTTATCCCTTGCCCCATCTTGTAAACTTAAATATATCAAAAGCAAAGAGCTGATGTGTTCATGCAATGCCTGTACCGAGGGTGCCAGGCTTTATGTGTTCACACAGTATCTAATGCTGACAGTGTTGGAGAGTGTGTCTCTCCCAGTGCTTCAGACTGCTTGACTGGCAGAGGGCTTGAGGGCGAGGGGAAAGAAACCTCTGTTTCCAAACTTGGTGCTGATCTGGCATCTGTCTTATGCAGAGGAGCAGGAGATGGATTTTCAGCACTGGCATGCTGCACTGTTTGCATAACAACCAGGCTACTGTTTGGAAGTCCAAGTTAAGAAAACTAATGTGTCACCTTTGAGCATTGGAAAATGCTCAGAGATTGGTGATTTCTCATCTCCAGGAGAGGTGGGGTCTTCTTTCTTTTACACACGCATTGACGCACTCACACACACACACACACACACACACACACACACACATGCACTCGAGCATATACACACATTCTTTTGCACACCCTAATACATGTGTACATGCACACATATATGCATGAATACATGTACACACATGTTCATGTTTCACACAGATTGAGACTTAAGTGTTGAAACACTGTTTCCAGCCTGTGTAGGTGAGCTTCAGTCTCATATACAAAAATAATTTCCAAACGACCTCACAGAGCAAAGGAGTTGCCATTGGCAATTCTCAAATCAGGCAAGCTTTTATTTATAGTAAATAGGACTCTCTGTACCAAGCTCTCTGATCAGTTTAATGTTTCCTGCTAATAATCCTGCCATTTTATATGGTTATGACTAAAATTATGGATTGGTTTTTATCTTTCTTAAAATAACATATATTTGTTTCTTAGGGTGAAAAAATGGCTCAGTGTTTAAGCACTCAACCATGCAAGTGTGAGGACAGGAGTTGAGATCCCCAGATCTCAAGTGAAAATACCAGATGGGCATGGCAATCAGCCTGAAATTCCAGCCTAGGAAGGTGGAGACAGGATCCCCAGACCTAGCTGGCTCAGTGCACTAGACATATTGGTGAGCTCTGGGTTTGATTGAGAGTTCTGCCTCAGTTAATAAGGTGGAAATGAGGTTGATAGTAATTTTGAGCCTCCATCCAGGTCCTTAGATTTAATGTTGTGACTTCAGTGTACACATGTGCCCACACACATATGAATATGCATATCTGCACTGTGTATAACACACATAGATGAAAATGAAAATAAATGTTTCCTTGATTGGCCTATATATGATAAGAAGAATTCTGGAGGAAAGTCTATTTTCTCAATTATATATAAAGAAGGCATTGAAATATTCTGTAGGAAAACACAGGAGAGGACTGAAAAGATAGCTTGGTTGGTGAAGCACTGAGGACCGTAGGAGAGCACTATGGAACAAGAGATGCTCTTCAAAAGTTACCCAGAGAAGCCTGAGTTCTTCAACTGTGTTCCACTGAACATGGTTTGATTACTGATACTCTGAGAAGTTCAGCCAACCTCATATACCAGGCACTTGGTCATTCCCTCTCATGTATCCAGGTGTTCGAGAATCATGTACTTAATTTTAATGTTTCCGCACAGATTCATTCCAAAGAGAGAAAGGTGACAGGGTAAAGTTTGTAGAAATACAGGTGGGATGGGTTCATCCCAGAAAAATGTCCATGGGCTGTTCCACTCTGAACCATTTTTGCTCCTGCCCTGATCCTATGACTTATTGTAAGATCCTCATGGTAAATTTCTGCTCATTACTTCTGTCTCAAGTTATCCACATTGTCTTCTTAATGGAAAGAACAAAGACATTGCTACTAGACACACAGACAGTGGCACACATTGTCTTGGTGCTCAAGAAAGTTCTCTAGGGGAGCCCAGTGGTTGGCAGATAACTCAGGACAGCATGGAGAGACTGATAGCAGGCCACAGTTTGTACACTGACTGTTGGGAAACTGTGGGCTGCTGAGTGACTCTGTAGCACTGTGTGGCTGTCCCTGAATCCTGGGCTGTTGACAGAGGTATTCTTCATCTGCATGGGCTGTTGATTGTAGCTTCTCTTGGTGTGTTGTCTGTTTCTATGATGAACACTACGATCAAAGCCACTTAAGAGAGGAAAGGTGTTACTATAGTAACATTATATTATCAGCTGGTAGTTCCAGGTCATGGCCCATCATTGTATTCCTCAGGGAAGGGACTCAAAGCAGTAACCTGAAGCGGAAATCATGGGACAACAGAGCTCGCTGTCTCACTTAGGATTATGTTCAGCAAGCTTTCTTACACATCCCTGGCCCACCTGGGATAGTCTCACCCAATGTCATATTGACCCTTCCACATCAAGCTTCAATCAAGAAAATCTTCCACAGACATGGCCACAGGCCAATTTGATCTATCTAGTTCTTCCAGTGAGAGTCCCTCTTACTAGGAAACTCACTGTGTCAAGTTCACATGAAAAAACTGAGAAGGACAAAGCTATTTATGATCCCAAGAGGTGTGTATTTGTGTGTATGCGTGTGTTCGTAATATATGTGTGTGGTTGCATATGTGTACATGTGGTATGAGGGTCAACATGCACATGTGTGAACTTTTGTGTAGATGCCAAAGTCAAATTTGAGTGTCATTCCCCAGGAGAACTTCCATCTTGGTTTTGAGATATCTCCCATTGACCTTAAATCTGCCTCATAGTCTATGCTAGTAGGCTCTTAAGCCAGAGATGCATCTCCCCATGCTAGGATTACAAATGAGTACCACCAGGGCTGGCTGCTTAAAAGTGGGCATTGTCTCTGAATCTCAGCACTGGCCCCCAGATTCACAAAAAGCACTCTCCTGACTGAGCAGTTTCCTCAGACCCGGAAGATTTATTAATTTTCATTTTGTGTCTATGAGTGTTTGTCTGCATGTATATCTGTGTTTTATGGGCATGCAGTTCCCACAGAGGTCAGGAAGGGCATTAGGTCCCCTGGAACTGGAGTTACAGATGGTTGTGAGCCACAATGTAGATATTGGTAATTGAACCAGGGTCTTCTGCAAAAGCAGCTCATACTCTTAACTGCTATGCTGTCTCTCCAGGACTTGCTTGCTTTGAGGTAACACTTGCCACTTAGCTAATGAAAAGTGTGTGTGTGTGTGTGTGTGTGTGTGTGTGTGTGTGTTTTCTCAGTAACTTTTGCTTTATTGTTGAAAATTAGTTTTCATCTCAGGAAAGTTTTAGATTTGCAGAAATATTGTAACAATAATGGAGGGTCCCACATACTATACATCCACTCTTCTCTATTCTTTTTATTTGTTTCTTAGGTTTTTTGTTGAGATAATACCTCACTATGTTACCCAGACTGGACTTGAACTTAGGATTCTCTCATTCACTTTCTCCTCTTCCTGGCATTATAAGTTTGTGCCACCTTGCCTAACTCTAATTTCTCATTTTAAATATCCTACTTAAGCATGGTAAATTTATCAACACTAAAGAATATTAGCATACATTCAGATTTTTCTTAGCTTTTTTTTTACCTGGTACCTGTAAGCAGAGGCTGTGTTTTGTCTCCTGACAACCCAGACCTGAATAATCACACAGAAAGTATATTAGTTACAACACTGTTTGACCAATAACTGAGGCATATTTCTTGCTAGCTCTTACATCTTAAATTAACCCATTTCTATTAATCTGTGTATTGCCACGAGGCTGTGGCTTACTGGAAAGGTTCTGGCAATGTCTGTCTCCTTTGACAATATCTCCTTGACTATGCTTACTCTCTCTTTCTATCTCTTCCAGCCTGGTTATATTCTGTGTTGCCGTAGGCCATAGTGGCTTTATTCATTAACCAATTAGAGCAAAACATTTACAGAAGGACAGCCCACATCACGCACCCTGCCCCCAAGAGGAACCCAGTACAGAAGTACATATTCTACACTGACCTGTACTCCTAGCTCTACCTGTGGCCGTTTTTCTAATCTCCGCTTTGCTTATGCATCCACAAAACCACATTAGATCTTGTTATCATGTCTGGTCTCTCTTGTCCATAGAAATGTCTCAGACATTCTTTGTTTTGATGTTATTGATGGCTCAGAGGACTTGAATCAAGTAGGGTAGAATGTTCCCGAGCTGAAATTCTCTGGTGTCTCCCTCCCTCCTGACTTTCATTGAAGATGTCAGCCTGGACCACCTGGGGCTTCTCTATACTGCAGGTAACTCCCTCTGCCACTACCAAGGGCAGCATCACTGAGCACAGCTTGTGCACTAAGGATGGTGAGTCAGGCTTGTTTTCTGAGGACAGATCACCTACATAGATTATTTTGAGTTTTTGGAAAAGGCTTGTCTCTTCCTTCCATTTATTTATATTATCAATCATTTATAACTGTTTGGACTCATGAATATTTATTTTAAACTTTGGGCTATAAGCCAGTACTACATTATTGATTTTGTTGCCCTGGTGGTTCCGGCTTTTGGCCATGGGAGGCCCTTTCAGTGGGTTCCTGTATGCCTTTGATATGCCTTCATCTTCCTTGACTCTTTAAGCATATCCGGACTCTCTGGCACCATAAGACATCCCAATGCTCATTTTCTATGTTCTTTGCTGCAGCCCCAGAACAACCAAATACACACTTTTTTTTTTTTTTTTTTTTAATTTATTTATTTATTAAGGATTTCTGCCTCGTCCCCACAACCGCTTCCCATTTCCCTCCCCCTCCCCCGATCAATTCCCCCTCCCTCATCTGCTCGAAGAGCAATCAGGGTTCCCTGACCTGTGGGAAGCCCAAGGACTGCCCACCTCTATCCAGGTCTCGTAAGGTGAGCATCCAAACTGCCTAGGCTCCCACAAAGCCAGTACGTGCAGTAGGATCAAAAACCCACTGCAATTGTTCTTGAATTCTCAGTATTCCTCATCGTCCGCTATGTTCAGCTAGTCCAGATTTATCCCATGTTTTTTCAGGCCTAGGCCAGCTGGCCATGGTGAGATCCCAATAGAACATCCCCATTGTCTTAGTGTGTGGGTGCACCCCTCGTGGTCCTGAGTTCCTTGCTCGTGCTCCGTCTCCTTCTGCTCCTGATTTGGACCTTGAGATTTCTGTCCGGTGCTCCCGTGTGGGTCTCTGTCTCTGTCTCCTTTCCAAATACACACTTTAAAAGCATTGAAGGAAATATAATTGTTTCTTTGTTGAAAAATTTCTCAATGACACAGTAGCAATTCTTTGATGACTTGAAGGTCGCAGGAATAATTTATTCTGCATTTTAAAGCAATATGGTGAAATGGTGAACCATTTCTATCCTTTTTGATATATTTCCATCCTTGGTTTTTATGTACCCTAAGTGGTCCTCACTCTGGCTTTGTGGCTCAAAAAGTTGCATCCTCTGTACCCATAGCTGCTTGATCATTATCTCTTACACAGCTAGCCACATGGAACTGTGGGTATTTATGAAGAGGTTTTCTTTATAACCCTGACCTGGACTCTGTCACCTCCACCCTCTTCACTTCACCCTTCTTTCCTGCAAATAAAGCCTGGAATGTAGAATACACCTGCTAGATAATTTTTAATTGCTGATGTAGTATGGTGCTTAAGATGCCTTCTTGAGTTTTAAATCTGTTCTGTTATAACTTAGAAACTTTTTTTTAACTATAAAACCCTGGGATTTAATTCCTTGCCATTTTATCGTTCTGGGGTTCTGTTATACAAACTCAGTAGAGTGTTTTCCTTTACCCATTCCTGTGTTATACTCATGAGAAAGTCCTTGAATAGTTTGCTGGGATTAAGTTAGTATCCACAGAATCAGGAGAGTACCCACCTTGAAAGCATCAGGAACTAAGTTCTGGTGCTGAGGACCCCCATGCAAAACAAGACACATGGCTGTTTCTGCAGTCTTTGCACATGGAAGGGGAAGTGAGAAGTCCCCGGAGCCCAGTGGCCATCTTGTCTATCTGATGAGTAAGCTTGAAGTTCAGTGAGAGACCCTGCCTCTTTACAATTGAGGACACTCCACATTTCTTCATTTCAGTTGGTTGTGGTTTTATGTAATGTCTCCCAGATATAAATAACATTATATAGATTAAGCAGGTTCTTCTCATGTATTTAGAAAAAGGAAAGGGAAGAGGCAAATGATATAGTTGTATTTTAATCTCCCCAAATAAAAAAATACACGCACAGATGTGCACACACATACAGAGAAATACATATACACACACAGAAACACATATACACATACAGACGTGCACACACACACATAGTAGGGAGCAAATGAGGAAGACACCGTGTTTCATCCCTAGTCTCCATGTGCACTTGCACATGTGCACACACTGCACACTTAGGACCAGAACAGTGCTACGAGTCATCTGCCCAATGTGCACACACTCCACACTTAGGACCAGAGCAGTGCTATGAGTCATCTGCCCAATGTGCACACCCTCCACACTTAAGACCAGAACAGTGCTACAAGTTATCTGCCCAATGGTCTCATTTCTAAAGTTGTCTTACTAGAGATCATTTACCCATCAGATACAAAAATGTTTGTCATAGATTTCAACAAGGAAATTATATGACTGTCTGTTTTAAAATATTGTTTTAGAAAAATAGATTTAAGAAGTTCACATATAACTATATCTTGATAAAAGAGTTATTTTAAAATTACCTTCCTAAATTTTTGCTGAATATAATATGAAATATAGGTTAAATTTACATACATAAATATTTTGAAGATTTAATTATAGTCCTCATTTATTTTTCTTTTCAATAAAGAAATAGATGTGGGCTTGGTGGCTCATTCGTGGGTCTCAGCCACTGGGAGGCTGAGGCACGAGGAAGCCTGCAGGCTTGAGGCCAGTCTAGATGACAGAATGAGACCCTCACTCATAAAACCCAAATAATACAAAAAAAATAAATCTGAAACAAAATACAAAATAATTCTGTCCATTCTCTGCTATATATTCCTCAGAGATATTTTCATGTTAAAGATGTCTTCAACAAGCAGAAGTGGGTAAATTTGATCAGTTACAATGTTGTTGTAGTTTAGTCATAATTGAGCAATCTGGGGCTGTTTGGAGAGTTACTTTAGTTTAAAAACAAATTTAATTTAATTTTCTACTTCACGAAATAACTGCCAAGGAGGGATATTTTTAACTACAGCTACGGGAAGCACCTTGGGGGTGTGATAGTTTTCTCTTTTACAATGGGATTAGATTAGTTAGGAGAAAATTAACACTAAGGAAACATGAGGCGGAAGGACCCTTCATTTATCATGCATATTAGGCTTCCTAGAAGATCCCAGGCAAATTACAAGTTAAATAAAACAACTCACAAAATGATACAATTGATGATAAAATGTAAACTTCATCGAAAGAGAAGTGAGGAGATTAGGTGTAAGAATTCCCACAAGTCTAGGGGGGAAATGTAATTATGTCTATTGAGTACTGTATTTATATTGAAGTTTCTAGGTGTCTCAGCTGAAAATGGAGAGGATTGCAGGGTTTTTGTTTGTTGTTAATCAAAGTTTGTTCTTCCTTTGTTGGGCCCAGTTACCCTTGAACTGTTACTCGTTTTTATTAGGATTTTGAAATATACAAAGAGGTGTTTTAATCCTCTAACATTAAACCTGTAACTTTTTTCCTTCCTCAATTGGCTCTGATCTAATGTTCAGTCTGGCAGGTGGTTGCATCTCGGCCCTGTTAGGGTTGTGTCATGGATGATACAGGTGCCGTGCTTCCTCTGTCTTCTTCACTGATGAGAAGGAGCAAGGTTTTCCACCCTCATGGCCAAAACCTCATCTAGACCTAGAAGTGTCCATTTACCACCTGTGTCCTTCTGTCCTATCCACCCCCAAATTCATGCCATTGTGTGGCTGTGAGAAAGGAGTGTCCCCTCCAGCTTGTTCTGCCATTCCCAGAATACGTTCAAAAACATCCTTGACCTCTCTGCTGTCTCCCTAGCTGGTCCTCCTGTAAGTACGATGTGCACACAACTTGACACAAGCTGGAGTCATCAAAGAGGAGGGAGCCTCCACTGAGCAAGTGCCTCCAGATCAGGCTCTGGGCAAGCCTGTAGGGCATTTTCTTAATTAGTGGTTGATGTGAGTGGGTCCAGCCCATTGTTCTTGGAGCCATCCCAAGGGCTGGGGGGTCCTAGATTCTATAAGAAAGTAGGCTGAGCAACTCATGAGGAGCAAGCCAGTCAGCAGCACCCCTCCATGGCCTCTGCATCAGCTCCTGCCTCCAGGATCCCCAGGTTTGAGTCCCTGTCTTGACTCCCCTCAATGGACTGTGACTCAGTTTCCTCAGGTTGCTCTGGGTCACCGTGTCTCATCACAGCATTACTGCATAGCAACCCTAATGATGCTGCAGGACTCACAGAACTGGCCTTGCTAAGGGCTTGTTTGTTTGTTTGTTTGTTGTTTTTTAGTGGGAAACAGTTCCAGACCAAGGAGAGATGGAAGAAAAGCAGTTTTGTGGAGGCTCTCTGAGAGGCCCCCTGACTGGTTACAGCGCTCCTGAAAAAGACAGTAATCCATTCTGTAGTTATACCTGGGTAGATAAATCTGTGTGTCACCTTCAGTGAGGGATTGTGTGAAGGCAGCTGGGTGGATGGATTTCAGCTTTATGTTTTTGTTTTTCTTTCTATTTTTTTTTTGACATGGAGCTTCATGCAGCCTAAGTTGGTTTCAACTCAGCACATAGCCCAGACTGGCCTTGAACATCTAATTCTTCTGTCTCCAACTGCCAAGTTTATAAGTGTGCACTGCCGTGCCTGGCTCAATTCTGCACTGTTCTGAGAAATGTAAATCAGAAAATTATGTTTATGTCCCTGTTTAGGAATAAACAACAGACTAGCAGAAAGCTTACCTGTTAGTAAGGGAATGAATTGGTCTGAATGGTGACTTGCTGCACAAGCATACCTTATAAGAGAAAATGAAGACATCCATATGGAAAGCTCCAAAGTGATTGGCAGGCAACAAGCCAGGACAGTGGAGGGATGGACAGGGAATGGGTAAAAACTCCATCTTGAGATGAAGTAAAATAAATTCATTCCCAGTGGATGTGGTTAAGTATTGACTCTTCAGTGAGGACGTAGTGAAGGTTGGTGGCAAACTTGTTTCTTAGAAGGAACTTTAGGATGGGGAAGGAGGTACCCAGTCACAGTGCCTTAGTAGAAATTACCCTTTTTTCCCCTAGAGGGCAAATGAGGCAAGATACATTTAAATGTAAGGCCACCTACACATTTCTCAATTAAAAAAATTATCTATCTCTCTCTCTTGTGTGTGTGTGTCATGGCATGTATCTGTTCATACATGTGTTCATGTATGTGCAGGTACATGTGTATGAAGGCCAGAGGCATACATTGGGCATCTTCCCCAATCATTTTCCACTTTTGTTTTAGAGATTGGGTCTCTTCCTAAATGTGGAGCTGCCAGCTCAAAGGGCAGGGAAAGGGGAGAAAGGGAGGGAGAAAGATGGATGAACAGAAGGGGGGAAGAGAGAGACAGACAGACAGAGAAGGAGAGAGAGAAGAAGAGGGGGAGAGGGAGAAAGAGAGAAGAGAGGAAGGAGGGAGGAAGAGAGATGGATGGATAGATGGGTGAGGAAGAGAGAATGAGACAGACAGAGAAGGAGGGTGAGAGAAGGGAGAGAGGAAGCATGCACTGTTGCATTGGCCCATGAATACTGACACCTGAAGGAAACATCTGGAAGCCAGAGTGCTGTCTGTCATTGTTTGCTAGAAACACTGTTACCAGGGTGCTTCTAGGAAAAGGGCTCAAGCAAGTTGGTCTAAGTTGCTGGTTCAGTTCCTGTTTCTAAAACTGACTGACAGCTGTTGTCTTTCTGCTGTTTTCTGAGACAGAGTCTCCTGTAGCTCAAAATGGCTGAAGTCATCCTGTAGCAGAGGATGACCTTGAACTTCTGACCCTCCTGTCATAGCCTCTAGAGTACATGGGGACTGGACATCCTCTATTTCATCTGGTTTTATGAGGTGCGGAGGGTCGGACCCAGACAAGTACCCCACGGTTGAGCTAGACCCCAGCCTCTCACCAATCTGTTTGCTAGTATAGCTCTCCACAAATACTGCTCACTGAGGGCTCACAGTTTCACACAGATTATTTTAAAATGGGTGTCCTTAGTGGTGGACGTTTCTACTGTGTGCAGAACACATGTTTTTAAACACTAGCATACTTTTCCTATTGTATACCAAACACAGTTTTTAACACTACCACTTCAATGTTAAACCCTTTGCTTACTTTCTCATCTTCCTGTGCTCCAGTTTGAAAATGTGTTTGATTAGTCTTTCTCCTTAAGAATATTTCAATTCACTAAAAGACAGTGACAGTAGAATTCGGGAGGAAGAAATAAAAACCATTTCAGAATCTCATCACCAAAGAGTTAGGATGTGAACGTGCTGAAGGCTCTCAATTATAAACAATTGAGAAACTATTCATGCATGCATACATTTATTTAATGACTTTTAAAGTCCTGTTGTCTACTGGGTTTTGTGACAGCTGCTAGAAAGGGATCATACAGTCTAAAACAAGCTGGGGTTTGCTGTTTGGGCAAAGAATGCTATTGCTTCTAAATGAACACGGTAGACAGAAAGAGGACATTTGTAAACCGTCACTTTCTTGATGTCACCTGCTCGAGTAGTGGGTGGGGAAGATGGTTTAGTGGATAGAGATATTCAATACAAACACCGACAGCCTATGTTCCATCCTCAGGACTCTCCTGTGCCTTGTCCTCTGACCTCCACAGACATGCCATTGTCTCCCCACTCAAATCAATTTCCATGCAAAAGATGTTGCCCGCCCCCCAATCAACCCAGCTAGCTAAATAGTGGGCATTGTTTATAACCCCAATGAAATCTGTTGGTTATTAATATTATATCTACTAGGGACCCTGAACTCTTGAACTATTTCTCAGTCTAATCTAGCCCCATCTTCCTTAAATGTGAGGAGGTAGAGAGGAGGGGACGAGGGATCAGACTGGAGTAATAGGTCTACTAGTCATGGAGTGCCAACAAGAGCCACCTTTGCTCTAGAACCCAGAGGAGAGACATGGGGTAGATACTCCCTGAGGCACCTCAGAGGGAATCAGCAGCAATGCCTTGTCCCTGTGATCTGGCCTGGAGAAATAGGAAGCATAGAGCTCTGCTATGCTAGCAAGTTTGTGGCATTTTGTTCAAGCAATACAGGAACTATAGTGCTGAGCAGGAGTGCAGAGTAAGAGAGAGAGAGAGAGAGATGGAAGATAATGTCTGAGCAAATGATGCTAGCTGATATGGATGCCTCTTTGTAATAAGCATGATGCTAGCTGATATGGATGCCTCTTTGTAATAAGCATAATAGCCAGGAGGCAGAGGCAGGTGGATCTCGGTGAGTTTGAGGCCGACTTGGACTACGGAGTGAGTTCCAGAACAGGCTCCAAAACTATACAGAGAAACCCTGTTTTGAAATAATAATAATAATAAGCTTTAAAATCAAAATATTCCAAAAGTAGCATTCAGTACTGCCAGACACCACAATTACCCACAGAAACAACAGAACATGGGAAAGATTCACACTCAGAAGATGTAGATACTGGACTTGTTAGGCTCAAACTTATTGCTATGCTCAAATAAATAAAAGAAAAGTTTTAAATAAAACAAGGAACTGGGCCTATAGAAGATAAACTTGATGTGAGTAGAGAGGAAATGGAATAATGTCTGAATAACGCAGTGGAAATAGCTCCATGAATGTCTTCTGCAGCAGACTGAACACTTGACGAGAGAATCCTTGAGAAAAGAGATAGGCAAGAAAATGCTACACAGGTCACAGCAAAGCAAGACAGATCCGAGAAACTCCAGATAGGACCATGGAGAGGTTGGGGGGAGCCAAAAAAGCTTGTCTTGATTTGGGTGAGTTCCTAGAGAAGACAGTTCCTCATGGGTGTGAAATTATTTCCATTGTTACTTCTTAACTGTAATTTTGCTATTGTTATAAATCATAATGTAAATATTGGTGTTTTCTGATGGTCTTAGGCAACCCCTGTGAAAAAGTTGCATTCAACTTCCCATAGGAATCATAACCCCCAGGTTGAGAACCATTGTCTCAGGGAACTGGGTAAAGGTCCTGTAGTAAAACTGTGCTACAAGCACTTGAATATATAGATGATTTGGGATTCCCCTCTGTATGCTGTGAATATGTTTTATTACCATTGGTTAATAAAGCAGCTGTTGTACCCTATGGCAGAAGAGAAAAACTAAACTGAATGCAGGAAGAAAGAAAGTGGAGTCAGAGAGATGCCATGTAGCTGCTGAAGGAGAAAGATGCTGAAATATTACTGATAGATGGTAGCCTTGTGATGATTCATAGATTAATAGAAAAGGGTTAATTTCAGAAGCAAGAACTAGTTAATAATAAGCCTGAGCTAATTGGCCAAACAGTGTTGTAATTAATATAGTTTCTGTGTGATTATTCAGGTCTGGGTGACTGGGAAATGAATAGGCACTCTCCACTTTCATATAAAAAATAAACATTATGAAGAAGAAATTAAGTTTTAGCCATAGGAGGAGAATTTGAATACTTTAAGTTGTTTGGTTATTTATAGAGAAGATATAAGTGACTAACACATTTTACTTAATGGATTAAAAAAAACATTTGGCCAACAAATACAGAATAAGCATTCCCTGTGTGTACCTTTATGTATGCATGTGTGTACATGTGTATGCATGTATGTCTGCATATGTACAAGTATAATTGTGTGTGTAGAGTATTGTGTTTGTGTGTATGTATGTGTATATACACATCATTGGTCATTGGGTGCCATTCCTTAGGATGCTGTCTTCATTCCTTCTTGAGACAAACTCACTGGCTTGAACTTATGGATTCAAGTTGGGTTGGCTGGGGTGCCCCAGGGATGTACCTGCCTCCCCCTCCCCAAGTCTGTTATTTCAAGTGTGTTCTACCATATCTGGGTTGTTTGTTTGTTTACATGGGTTCTGGGGTTGACTTTGGATCCTTGTGCTTGTGAGGCAAGGACCTTCCTGCCTATGCCATCTCCTGAACTTTGAGTAAATATTCTTCATAAGCACATATGAAGTACTTGTAAAAACTAACAACAAATGGAGATATCAAATGATAAGAGTTATTCAGAGCATATCCTATAATGACATTGTGATAGAAATTAGTAGTATAAAGGGATAGGAAAATGTACGTGTTTGTGCCTCACTGATGTTTATGGCTCTCACATCTGATTCCTCATGAAGTTCATTTTAGAATTTGTAATTGTGTTTGTCTTATTCTGGTTGCTCAAGAAAAGAATAGTGTGCCTTTAGCACCCTCCTAAGTGAATCTGGAATAGTAATCAGTTCTAGAACTTTCCTCCATTTCCTGAAGCCCTTGTTTTAGAAGTACTTTATCCTCTGACTTCATTTAGAACTGTGTGCTGGCCCACCATGCTGCAGTGTTATCGCTTGGATGGTCCCCCTGCATCAGAACATTTTTCAGGCTCCTGTGTTTAAGAATAGCTTTGTTCTGTAGGCACATGTGATTGATAATTTGTCAATTTACGGAATCCTGGAATTCAAATACTCCAGTTATTTTTTCGTTTTTTTTATGTTTTGTTTTTTTTTTTCTTTTTTCTGTTTTGTATATTTGGAGCTAATTCTCTACTGATTGAAAAAGGCCAATGAAGAGGTCTGTGAATCTGATTCTTGCACAGGCAACCTGTTTATTTATTTGGAATTCTTTCTCTTCAAAGATCTTTTAAGGATGTCTTTGAAGTTTCAAGTTAATGAGAATTTTTCCAAGTCTTGGATTTGGGTTTTCATCTTCCTGGCACTCCTTAAGCCCCTTAAACTTAAAAGCACATTTCTGCCTACACATCAGGAAAAATTGTCTTTTCTTTTCTCTCTCTCATAGATCTTTCACTCCTGTGTTTATATTTGAGCCAAGTGGTTAAGGATGAAGGCTCCACCTTTGGCTCAGTCTGTGTTGAGAGTCTTACAATCTGAAACCCGTTCACCATCTCTGATGCTTCCTACTGAGAGCCATGTCAGAATTAAGACTCTTTGAAAAGAGCGATGCTTTGCTTGTACATGGGCAGACCATAGTCCAGACACCCACAATTGGAGGTTTGATCTGCAGGTCAGTACTGTTGGGAGATGGTGGAGTCATTGTCAAGAGGGACCTCATAGATCACAGTCTTAGCATCCCTAACAGTGACTGGTAAATGCCACAGTCCTCCTCTTTCAGTCTCTGCTGCATCTAAGGTCAGACCACATGCTCACACACATTCTCTTGTCAATCACAAGCTTCTTCATCAGAGGCCAATCTGTAGGGTCAACTGAACTTTGGGACCCCAGAATTATGAGCTCAATTCATACATCTGTACACTGGATTGTGGTTGTACCACCCCCTTCTATCCTCACTGGTCCCTCCCTTGATCCCTTCCTTCTCCCCAACTAGTTATCTCCCTATTCTCAGCTTTTTAAAAGGAAAACTGTTAACCTGCTGGGTTTCTGCAAGGTTGCTGTGTCATCATGGGCTTATTTACTGTAGTGTGGATGACTGATCAGTGGCTGTACCACCGAAGAAAGCACCCTGTCCCAGGAGATGCTAACTGCCAATAACTTCAGGAAGAAGTGGGGTGTCGGGTACTCCTCCCTCATCCATGATGAAATGATGAAGACGGGACCTTATATAGGGATATACAGCTGCAGTGTGTTCATGATTCCCACTGCCATGCCATGTCTAGAAGATGGCTTTGCATGGCATCCTCTCCATCTTCTTGTCTTTTTGCCCCTCTTCTGTGCTAATACCTGGGTCTCAGAGGGTGACAAGTAACCATCCATTTTAGGGCTTAACCACTCCACTGTTACTTTTCTTGAGATGTCGACCAATCATGAGTCTCCCCATTAACTGCCAACTCCCCCAAAGAGATGCTTTTCTGTCCATGACTGAAAGCATCCCTTATGTGTTGTATAAGCTTAAATATTTGGGCCTCAGCTTTCTTTAGTTCTTTTTATGATGCCATCCGAATCTTTTTAAAGTTAGGTTTAGTTTGCTAAATTATCTTATTGTAATATCTACTCAGGGCCGGTTTGTTATTTCTGCCTCATGCTCTTGAATTTTTTCTCATGTGTCTGATGATTTATGTGTTCTTATTAAACAATGACCTGCATGTAAGTTTTGTTCACTGTTGAGTAATTTCACCAGTCATTCATCGGAATTTTCTCATGTTTGGAAAGCATGGCCATGTTGGTCAGTGGGAGATGCAAAGGTTCAGACCTGGACGTCTATTTCAATAACCACGGGATGAAAGCTGGAAGAAGGCAGCATTACTTTTCAACATCAACTCTTTTTCCACACACTACATAGCTTCTTTAGGGAAAGGCCCTTGGATGTTCTTCCTTAAAGATTATAGATAACAAATGATATGCCTTTACTGACACTATGGTTTAATCATACTAGATACAAGATTTAATTTGCTGTGTGTTTTGACTTGACGTCCAGCATCAATGGGGCTTGATCTAGCAGAGCAGGTAGTGTAATGGTCTTTAATGGTGGATGCTAACTGGCTGCAGCCATGAGCCGGGCACCTGTTTGGGAACAGTGTTATTGGAAGAACACCACAACCATTCTTTTAAATATGGTCAATGTCTTTCCCCTATAGTCCTATAACAGTAGAACTGAGTATTTATGATCAAGACTGTATAGTCTACAAGTCTAATTTATAGCTCTAAATGTTTATTGTAAACAGGAAAAATCTCCAGTCACTAAATTAATAACTTAAATAGCTAGGAAAACTAAACCCAAACCAGAAAAAAGTTGCAATAAAGATTAGGGCAGAGATCAATGAAATAAAGAATAGGAAAACAACAGAGAAAGCCAATGAAATAGGCAATCTCTTTTCTGAGGAGACTAATAAAAATTAACCAACTTTTAGCTAGAGAAACTAAGAAGGAACAGAGTAGGACCAAAGTCAGAAGTTACAGTGGAAGCCTTAGTGCTAAGTCTGTAGGTAAAATTTTACAAGAAGGGCTGGAGAGATGGCGCAGCAGTTAAGATTCCTCTTGCTCTTGCAGACAACCTGGGTTTAGTTCTAAGCATGTATCGCAAAAAGACTACAACCCCCTGTAACACCAGCTCCAGGGGATCCAATTCTGTTGTGCACCTGATGAAATCATTCAGTGGTGAACAAAACATAAATGTATGTCATTGTGGGATATGAGCACACACATCACCAGACATATGGAGAAAAGCATCAAGAGAATGAGAAGGAAACAACAAACTGGCTCCCAAACAGATAGCATAATAAAGTTAGGCTTAGTTTGAGCAATTATCTTACATGGGGAATCACCATGGAAACACACCTCTGGGTTTAGTTTGACCAATCATCTTATATGTGGAATTGCCATGGAAACACACCTCTGAGCATGTTCATAGTGTGTTTGAGAGAGGTTTAACAGAGAATGGAAGATTCATCTCAAATGTGAGTAGCACCATCTCATGTGTCGAGGTCCCAGACTGAATACGGGGAGAAAGCAAGGCCGTGACATGGCCTGGTAGTTAAAGGGCTGGCCACCCAAGCCTGGCAACTTGAGTTTTATTTAAGTAGCCCATGTGAAGATAAAGGATAGAATGCACTCTACAAAATCGTCTTCTGGTTTTGACATGTGTGCTTGCCACATGCATGTCTCCATATACACATATTAAATACACACAATAATAATAATAAATAAATTTCTTAATGGAGAAAGTGAGCTGAGCATCAATATTCATCACTTTTTACTTCTTGGTTGATGATTCAACATAACCTGCAGCCTCAAGCTCCTGACTCAGTCTTCATCACCACAACAGACGTACTGTCAAAGTATGAGCCAAAGTCCTTCCTTCTTCAAGTTACTTTTGTTGGGTATTTTGACACAGCAATAAGCAAATTTATGCAAAGTGAATAAGCCAGTCATGAGACAATAAATATATGATCCCACTTATATGAAGTAGCTGATGGTACTCAAACTTAACAGGTTACCTGCTGCTGTGTTCTATGTAGGAATAACGTTTATGAAGTAAGAATGGCGATAAAGACTAGGTTAGAGTTTGCCATTAAATAGAAGCATGGAAGAGATGTGTGTGGATAGAGGGGAGTCAGATAGACTGGGGAAGGGTTGCTACAGTGTTGCAGCTGAACTACTTCCTGGATGCAATGGTTCTTTGACACTATATCCATGACATAATTGCACACAGCTATATGCAAGTCATACCTAAGTCTTTATATAAATGGTTCATTGATTGGCTCTGAAATGTCTCACATGTGGTGGTTTCACCTAGTGGTTACTGGAAGAATCATATCACTTTTGAACTAGTTAAGAATAAATAGGCTGATCTCCTATACAGTGGTGGTTTTTTTGGTCCTGTTTTCTTTTTAAATGTAAATGTATTTCACTTTAAATTTTGAATCGGTTAACAAGAGGCTTCCTCGTGGCATTTCCTTACCTAATTCTGTCTTCTAGACAACACACGGATTTCACTAGGTAATTTACTATCTTATACATAACTCATCAGATCTCACTAGTCCGTCATTAGCAAGTAGCCGGCTGTCAAAATAAAGCTGTGTTTGTAATCTTGCTCTCTGTCTACAGTGGTAGCTTGGTGTGCATGAGATTCCTACAACAGTCATTCTTTGTTATCTGTTACAGAGAAATTTCTGGCAGAACAGTTGAGCCTGAGGATTCACTGTGGATTTCACCCTTCCTAGCTGTCTCTTATGGCTGTCTCAGTAGTTAAAGGCTGGCACACTCCCACTGTTACATCCTAGAGAGGTGACCTAATTGTACCATGCCTGCTGGTGTCAAAGGGCCTGCTTGTGAGCACACACATGTCTTCATAGACATTCTATGTTCCCTGCTTCATCCAACTTGGTTGGGTCAGCGGGGGTAGAGGTCCCCCCCTCCTTGTTCTTCTTCACCCATTGCTTGGAACTTAAACCCACATTTTACAGAAATGAGAAACAACAAAACCCCACTGAGACTCGTACCAGAGCTTGAGCACAAAGATGCTGCAGTCCCTGGGGTAGAGTGAAGACTTCTTGTTTGGCTTGGGACTCATGAAAACAAGAACGCTGATATCATAGTCACGAGAAAAATTCAATCTACCATTCTTACCAAACGAATCACACGAAGATCCATCAATACCAGTGACAATGGAAAGAGAATGCCAGATCTTCGCTAATTCGTTTTTGACCTTAAGTCTCTTTTAAAAATGTGTGTTTGCATGTATCTGTGTACATGAGCATGTGCACAGGTTCCCGAAGTGACAAGAAGTAGAATTACAGGATCTGGAAACCCTGAACTGGGCTTACTGGAGGTTTCGCCACCCTGCACAGCACTGGGAATTGAACTTGGATCCTCTGCAAGAGAAGCAAGTGCTCGTAACTGCTCAGCCATCCCTCCATTGTCAGCTTCAAGTCTTTATATTGACTTAAGTCCTATATCATATCTTCTCTTTCTTGTAATATATACTCCTCAATATCTCTCCCATTCTGATTTTCGATAACTGCATATTTCAACCTACAAAAATCTACTTGGGGCTGCTCATATGCTCTGTGTGTGGGCAGAAATAACTAGCGCTGGGAAAAACTAGAGGTAGAGAACAGTTTTCCTCATTTGGTAACCATCTAGGCAATTATATAATTTAATCACACAAACTAATCAAATGTCAGGCCATTTATAATGCAGACATCAAGCTAAGACCATAGGTCATCAGATGGAGACCTAATTAGATATGCATACATAATCATGTTAGAGTTACATTAGAAAAGAAAAGCAGCATCCAGTCGGGGCAATTCTTTGTGCTTAATTACGTTTTTTTATGATTCAGAGTTGATTTATTGGCATCATTAGGAGTTGCATGAATGTCTGTGAGTGTGCATGCCTGTGTGTGATTTTGCAGGGCTTACTATATGGCATGTCACAGTCTTCAAATGAGTCCTTCTTAATGTCAGTGGGTGTTTGTTAAGAAAGCAATGAACAGCATCAGCAAACAGAATATGTTAACCCTGTGCCGAGCACTTCGGAAACCAAATTTGAATTTCAATATATTGCATAGATCTAAGGTAGAAACAAGAAGAATGTTCGTCAATAGATGTGCGTGTTAGTTTTATGTCAGCTTGGCACAAGCTGGCGTCGTCTGAGAAGAGAGACCCAATTGAAAAAAGGCCCATAGGCAAGTCTGTAGCACACTGTTTTAATCAGTGATTGCTGTGGGATGGCCCCGCCCACCGTAGGTGGTGCCACCCCTGGGCAGGTGGTCCTGATGGTGTATTAAAAAAAGGCAGGCAGAACAAGTCACAGAGAGCAAGCCAGTAAGCGGTGTTCTTTATGTCTCTGTTTCACATCCTGCCAGACTTCCTTGAGTTCCTGCCCCGACTTCCCTCAGTGATGGAGTACGACCTGAGAATTGGAAAATGAAATAAACCCTTTCCTCCCATTTTGCTCTTGGTCATGCCGTTTTATCACAGCAATAGAAACCCTGACTACGACAGCAGATGACATTGCAAAGGCTTCCCATTGTTTGGTTGATTTTATGTTTTAAAGTGACTGCAAGCAATGATCCATTTACATCATCCTGTTTTAAGGCAAAGAAATATAATTAATATTTAAAGTATTTTTGTAAGACCAGGTAACAAACATCATTAGGTTTTATTAGCATTAAGAATTTGCTCAGGGATAGGGATTTAGCTCCGTGGGGAAAACACTTGTCACTTAAGCACTAGGACCCAAGTTCAACACTCAGAATCCACGTTATAAAAGAGCTAGGTGTGTGCCACACACTTTTGATTCTAGCACAAGGGAGAGGGACAGAGGTCAATGCCTGGGCTCTCAGCTCTCCCTAGTCAGCCTAGGCTAATTGGCAATTTCAGGCTGGTAAGGGACTTTGTTTCAAGAAACAAAACACTGGATGACGCCTGTGGAATGACATAGGAAGTTGACCCCTGGCCTACACACACACATGCACACACACACATGTGCATACACACACATGCATGCGCACACACACATGCATACACACACGCACACTCCTTCATGCTCCCCCACAAATAATTGCTCACAGTGAATTTGATATACAACTGATTGTCATTCTTATATCCTGTAAAAGATACGATTTCTAAACCTACTATATTTTTATTTTTAAATCATAGGATTTAGTTGAAGTTAGAGTTGTTGTTGTGTGTTTGTTGTGAAAAGAACTTAGAGGCCCAGAATTCTCAAGGACAGAGACTACTGAAGGAGTTGGTCTAGTTCTGTAACAACAGACCACACTGAGCTGGCTTTGAAAGACAAGGGTGGCACCTGCCTTCCAAATTTCACACTGCAATAGAGGGACCATTCTCCATCACAGGAAGCAGATCTGATTATCAGACATTATCTCACTAAACCAGAGATATCGATATTGTAAAGATATTTAAAGGAATTTAGAAGCTATTTTTAAGCCTAGAAGAAAAGTAAGAAGTAAAGGATAGGTTTTGACACTAAGCATTTAATATGAATCAGTTCATTCTTTGGTTTAGTTTAGCTTGAGTGTCTCATGTAGGTCAAACTGGATGCCATTTTGCTACGTAGATGAGGCTGACCTTCAATTCTTACTTATTCTGCCTCTGCATTTCTTCCTGAGAGCTAGGATTGCAAGTGTTCATCACAATGCCTAGTTTTGTGCTCTACTTACTAAATTTCATAGAAATATTGAACATGTCCTTAATATTAGGTTTGTAAATGTTGACCAATCATAACCAGACTTCAAGAAAAACATTATAAAAGTAGATAGGAAAACAAACAAAAGCAAATGATTTAAAAATTGTGAAAGTTGAAGACTAGTGAGTGAAGAACCTAAGACATATGAAAACATGTTTTAGGGAATAAAATATTTAAAGCAACCGATATTTCAAAGCATTGATATCCATACATGGATAGATGGTGCCATGTAATGGATGAAATAGAATTTCTAAAAGTTGGACCCAAATCCTCATGAAAATTTAGTTTATAATAAATTGGATTTTTTTCAATCACCAGAAAGTAAATCATTCTGAAAACATTCACTAGATATCTTGGAAGAATAAAGTTATATATTTATTCAAAAAGTATGATAATTTCCATGTTGCTGAATACTCTTATGTAAATTAAATGAATTTCTGGAGTATAAAGCTAAGTTAGTGCAGATAAAATATAAGACAGACACAAAGTAAAGAAGTCATAGGACAAAAATAGATTGTATTTATATTGCTAAGCATATACAGACACATTTTAATTTATATGTAAAATTTGCAATAACCACTTGCAGGGGTGTGTTTGGCTTTTTGGTTGTGTCTTGTGTATTGCTGTTCGCATCGGGTCTTGACCCAGGTAGAGGTCTTCAGTTGGAAGTTGGTAATACAGTTCAGTTGGTAATGCTGGTCAATCACAGTGGTGGCCAAGGCCTGACATTTCAGCACACAGGAGGTAGAGGTAAAAGGAGTATGAGTTCAAGGTCATATTCTACAAGTAGTGAGTGTGAGACCAGCCTGGGCTACACTAGACCCTGCCTCCAAACCAAACTCAAGACCTGTACAGTTCAGTTTCATCTGTCTGACGAAGTGGGATGAGTGCTGGTCACACAGCTGGATTAGTCTGCTGCTTCGGGGAATAGTTGAGCCCTAGATTTTGTGTTCAGCATCTGTTGGCTTCTGATTATTTTTGTTTCCTGCTCTTGCTCCTACCCAGCGACAGAAGGGACTTACAGCATCTCTCTCCATCTTCGAAAATGAAGCAAAGCCTCTTGTATTTCTCCTGAAGATAATTAGGGAAGCATTTTCAAGAAAGGTCATTCTTTAAAGATTGTCAAGATGGGAAATTGGATGAAGGAAGAACATGACTAATTCCAGCCTAGATACAGAGCATCTTTCCTGGGAAAGATACTGAGGAATCTGATGTACTGTCTTCTTACATTCTTAAGAAAAAAAAAGCATCCAGTTTTATAAGCTTTTTCTGCTTAAACCATAGAAAGGACTTAGCAGAATACCATTCATATAAAAATTAGTTAGGGTGGGGAGATAACTCAGTGCTTGCTACCCAGTGAGAGGACCTGAGTTTGATCCTCAGAACTCACATAAAAAGATAATGGTGTATTTTAATCCCATCAACAGTTAGGTAGAGCCAGATATATCCCTGGAGCCAGCTTAGCCTAATCAGCAAATACAGGTTCCAAAGAGAAAGAGCTGGGTTTAAAAGAGTGGATGGACAACTCCTAAGGGAAGACAACTGGGTTAGTCTCTGACATTCACACACATGCGCTCGCACACACACACACACACACACACACACACACACACACTCTGAGTTGTTTGGTACGTGGTGATATTTGGAGGGTTGTGTGCAAGTCAGGGTCGAACTGGAGTTGGCTGACCTTTGTGCTAAAGCTCTGTGAATCATCACTGTGTGCCCTTCACCAGTATCTCTGGCCACTGATTTTATTATTGTAATTTTCATCCTTATACTTTACATTCTGGGAGAGAATTTCTCAGAGTTTGCTCTCATCTTTCTCTCTCTTTCTCTCGCTCACCTGGGCTCACTCTGTAACATACATTTGGTGGTTAGTAGATAATTTTAATGGCTTTTTGGATAAAGAATAGAAATCTAGTCACGTCTTCTAAAATGAACATTTGTCTTTTCAAAGTGATTGGCAATAGATAATCTGGACTAAATATCTGTGGAAGGTGGTTTTAGCCTCATTAACAAGTTGCCTGTGACTGAGTCATTGGAACTTGATAACATTAACCTAATAGTTTATTCATATAAAGATGTAGGAGGAGGCTGCTTGTTTGTGCCAGCCACCTAGAACCAAAATAACCACACAGAAACTATGTTAATTAAAACACTGCTTGAACTGTTAGCTCTAGATTCTTATTGGCTAACGCTCATATTAATTTAATGCATCTTTATTAATCTGTATCTCACCATGTGGCAGTGGCTTACCGACAAAGATTTGGCATGTCTAACTCTGGTGGCTCCATGGCATCTCTCCCACTCTGCCCTCTTTCTCCCAGCATTTAGTTTTGTTTTACCCGCCTAGCTCTGTTCTAGCCTATCAAGGGCTCAAAGCAGTTCTGTATTCATTAACCAATAAAAGCAACACATAGACAGAAGGACCTCCTACACCATAAGTAGCCAGTTTTCTCTTTCAAAATAGGTCAGTTTCTTCTTAATACAATCTAGCAATACTGAAGCTCTGCTAGGTGACAAATTATTTTTGAAAAGTAACTCCCCTTTTTACTGGCATCATGACTCACTTGCTGTGGAAACTAAAGGGTCTGAGTTCAAACCCATACTCAGACAAAAAAATGGATGTGGTTGTGTTTACCTGTCATCCTATCTCTACAGGGGGTGGAGGCAAGAAAATTACTGGCTGCTCACCTAGCTCCAGGTTCAATGAGAGACCCTGTCTCAAGGGAATGAAGCAGGGTAATAGAGCAGAGCAAGGACACATGACATCCTCTGGCCTCCACAAGTGTGCCAAGACTCATGTACCACCCCTAACACACACACACACACACACACACACACACACACACACACACACACGGCATCTCAGAAACATTGTTCCTCCCCAGTAACAAATAAATGTCTAGCTTAGATCTGAGTTCACCATCATCTGGATAATCAAAGTATTACTGACATCAGTCCATCTCAGATGGGGAAGGAGATGTCGGTGAACCTCTCTGGTTGTCTGCATCTGTCCTCACCTTCTTCCTTATTAAAAATTTACTCATGTGGAAAATTTAAAAGAAAGCAAACGTAACTATAAAATCTCAGCTCTCCAGCACTCTGACGCTTTACAATCTTCATAACTATTAACAATGTGTTCCCTGCCGACCACAGCGTAGAAGGTGCCAGCTGCTGCTCATACCCTAGCCTTCCCTCTCTTTCCACTTGAGAGAGGGAGTGGTCAAGAGAAAATGACACCAGGAGAGCTTCGGACTGATCCTAATTGGTAAAAGATGGTTAGCATATCTTTTTGGTACCATGGCAGATGACTCGCAATAGAAGATGCTTTAGTGAAAAGAATGAGTGAAGCAGGAATTTGTAATTATTCCATCTTTACCATGGACGTGGTTCTCCTGTGTCATATTTTCGTTTTCACTGACCAATGAAACTCCACTAGCACTTAACGTCTAACAGAATGACAATGAAGGTGCCATGGAGGTGGGCAGTGATCTTGGATTGTTGTGTGCTCTATGTTCAACTAAAACACACACACAGAAAACCTTCAGAGCAAGCATCAAGAGGTGCAGTAAAGAACCCTGGCCCATTTGCCAGTAGTAGACAAACAGATCGATCTTCAATCCAACCATAGAATTAATCCTTACTGCTTTATTTATTACTGTTCGTGGAACAACTGAAAGGGGTTTGTTGACCATTGTGATGTTTAATATTGTTTGTCAGCTTGAGAGGATTTAGGATTGCCATGGAAACAAACCTCTGAGCATGTCCGTAAGGGAGTTTCTAGAATGGATTGAGATGGAAAGACCCACCCTTAAACATGAGCAATAATACATCTCCACGAGCTTCAGACCCAGACTGAATAAAAAAGAGAAAAGCCAGCTGGGAGCTGGGTATGGGTATCTTTGTCTCCCTGCTTCCTGGCTGTGGAAGCAACAGCCACACTCTCCCGCTTCCATGACAGACTGTGTTCTAGAGCTATGAGGCAAAATGAGGCCTTCAGAAGTTGCTTTGTCATATATTCTGTCTTAGCAGCAAGGCAGGCAGATCATCACCCACCATGGAGGAATATAATTGAGTGTCACAATCCTGTTCAGCTTCCTGGGGGTCACGTTCTTGCATGTGTAGATAAGCAGAAGTCAAAGTAATAGTTGAGTGGGGGAAAACGTAGTCACAGAAAGGCCAAAGGACAATGGATCCAGAGTGAGATTGACAGGGCTGTGATGGAGGAAGGTCATTGGTTAAGTAATAAATAAACTGCTTGGCCCTGATAGGCTAAAACATAGGTGGGAGGAGTAAACAGAACAGAATGCTGGGAGGAAGAGGAAGTGAGCTCAGAGAGACGCCATGCTCCCCTCTCTTGGGCAGATGCTGGGATAACTCTGCTCTCTGAGGCAGACGCATGAAGCTCAGATTCAGGATGGACGTAGGCTAGAATCTCCCTGGTAAGCGCACCTCGTCGTGCTACATAGATTATAAGAAATGGGTTGAGAGGCTGAAACTAATGGGCCAGGCAGTGTTTAAAAGAATACAGTGTCCGTGTAATTATTTCGGGGCATAAGCTAGCAGGTGGCCAGGGTGCTGGGGACGCAGCCCCGCCACTCCCATTACTACAGGGCTGAGAGACTGGCGATCAGGCTGGGCCTTCATACACGTGCTCTAGGGCCAGACCCCAGTGGCCACTTACCGTGTGGCTGCGACTTGACTTTCTTCTGATCTCTTCACATCTTGTTTGCTCAGATGATGTTGACCACTCCCATTTGATTTCAAGTTGGAATCTGTGTGGGTGGAGGGAGGGGTTACTGTGTCTATAAAAGAATATGGTGTCGACTTTTAAATATATAAAAGTAAAGGAAAAATCTCACATGCTTATCTTCTTGATTTGAAGTCTCTTCCGTGAGCCTTTTTAGCTAGAAAAACCCAGGTACAACATTTCCAACAGGTCTTGAATAATGTTAGGGTAAGCTTCCTTGGGCGATGCATCCCTCTTACCCCCTGCAAACCACAGGAGGCATATGCCAACTCAGATTGTTCGCTTTAAAAATCTAGCTTTGGACATGATGGTTGATGTTCATGTATGCTCTTTGCTCAGCTCACCTGATGGAGATGTTTATAGATGTAAAGTCAGCATCTCAATGAAGATTTCAGTGATGATGGTCAAGTGTCAGACATTTCTGTGATATGCTTTCATGGCCAAAGCCATACATATCCTTCTGGATCCCTCTTTCTTCTTATCCTTCAGTCTATTTAATGTGTTTTTGTTGTTGTTGTTTCTAGAATGTTATGTCATGGAGTTATGTGATATATGATATTTTGTAACTGGGTATTTGTTATTCAATATAATTATCTGGAGCTAGATCCAAGGAAGTATCTATCCTTAATCAATCATCTCTAATATTTACTCTATCTATCTATCTGTCTGTCTGTCTGTCTATCTATCTGTCTATCTTATATATCTATCATCTCTCAACAGTTTGCTTCTTGTATTACTCAGTGCCATGGTTGTAACACTGATTCACCTTTGACCTGCTGAAAGCCATATAAATTTATTCCAGAGTCTGTTGTGAATGAAGCCAACATGAATGCTCATATATAAGTTTCTGTGTGTTTCTAAAGTCTTTTCTGAGATAAATGTCCAGGAATTCAGTTTCTGGGTTATATGACAGGTGCCTCCTCATTTTCTATAAAAGAAACTGACAAGACATTTCCAGAGTGACTTTTCCATTTTGCATTCCCCACAGCGTTTGTGATTGACAGCATTTCTCCCAGTCTCCCCAGTTTTCATTCCATCCACTGAATAGATGCATGAAGATATTTCACTGTGGTTTTAATTTTCATTTCTCTTGTGGTATTGAATATTTTTCATGTGTTTATCTGTCAGACATTCTTTATAGAAACATTTCTTCACTCACCCCCATCTTATACTTGATTTAGGGGGTAGTTATAGTGGTGGGTTTGGGAGTTGTGTACTTATTCTACTTGATAGGCTAATTGCATGTGTGGCTTATCAATATCTTTCCTTTTTTGCAGCTCATCAGTTTATCTTCTCAGTAAGGACTTTGGTGGAACAAACCTTAAAGTTTGATGAATTCAAGTTTTTGGTGTTTCCCTTTGATATCATTTAAGAATGCACAGATTTCAAGGATCCTCTCCTGTTACTTGTCTTTAAACATTCTATAGTTTTATATTATAGCGTTAAGTTTGGGCCTCAAATAGAGTTCATTTTTAAGTAAGGCTTGGGATTTTATTTGTCTGGTGTTGGGTTGTTTTGTCAATGGTATTCAGTTACTGTGGCATCATCTACTGGGAGAGTTAACATTTTTCCACGGACTCTTCTCCAGACTTTGTCAAAACTCAGTTGTGTGTGCTGTGTCAAACTGTCCTATGGCCTCTTCTCATTCTACCCACCTACATTACCAGCTTCTCTGTCAAGACAATGAATTCTCAACAACCATGGCTATATGATTTTGAAATTAAATGGGGTTATTCCTTCTGCTTTATTTTCTTTAGAAGTTGTTTTAACTATTCTAGTTTCTTTCTATATATATTCTTTATAAAGTGTTGGCTTCTATCTGTTGCTATCACTGAGGCCAGAAAATGTTTAAGAGCCAGATGCATTAGAGGACCACCAGAAACAGTGTCTCCTGGACACAGCAAGGTGGATACATATATAATCTCCAAGTGGTTGTGACAGCAGGCAAAAGACATGTACAAGCCCAAGTCAGGTCAAATCCCAGCACTGGGCATGAAATCTCATCCCTAGCAGTGGAGCTGTTGGAGAGTACTGGCTGTGGGGAGAGAGGGAGTCTTCTTTCTCTAAGACTCTGAGTGTCACCCCAGGAAAATGACCCACACTTCAGTGGAATGCCATATAACTAAGAATATGAGGTGAATCTGGAAGACTGGGGCAGGACTAAATATGATCAAATACATAGTAGGAAAGTCTCAAAGAACTAATAAAAATTGTTAAAGATATGACTGGTAAAAATAGAAAAATCTTTTTAAAATGTTGACCTACATCGGCAAGTCAGGCTGTCAGCTTGCTAAGAATCATGATGAATGAGATCACCTTTAAGGTTCTGTGAGTATCCTTCACTATAGTCCATAATGGACACTGACACACTTTCACATTTTGCTTCTCCCTCTGAAAGTATCTTGATTTGTTTTACATTCTGGAAGGATGTTGCAATATTTATAATATTCAGAGCCCATAAATCTTTACATACTTGGTAAATATTAGGCCATTTCTCTTAACCCTGCATGATTTCTGATAAGATGTTGACTTGTATATCTTTCCTCTCTGGTGGCTCTCAAGATTATTTTTTCTGTTCTCATTTCTTAAAATTTCAGCTATCTTTAGCTATGTTTTAGCATGGGTTTCATTGGAATCTTCCTGTCTGGGCTTTGTTTAGATTTCTTGAGGATCTCAGATGCCACCTTAGTGATGGAGGCAGCATGCCTCATGTAACTTGACTATGAGGGAAGTCTAAGTTCTCTGCTCGTACCTTCGTTGTGTGTGTAGTAGTGGGCCTGGAGATACTGTGCTATGTCTGGCATCAAGATATGCTAAAATAATTTGTCTTTTAGTGTGTCCTGTGATGGTCAACCTTGATTTTCAACTTGATTAAAGTAGCAAATGTCTAGAAGGTTGGGACAGCCACCCCACTTGGTGTGTCCACAAGAGTGTTTCCAGAGTTGACTAGACCATGAGGGTACCCACCTAAAAAATGCTTTAATCCATTGATAGATTCAAAATGTCAGTCTTCTACTCAGAAGTTGTGGACCATGGAAGGCTGGATCTGGTTGGAGGGAGAAGGGTATGAAGGGAGTGTTCTTGAGACCTGTGCCCTAACCTGGTCCCTCTCTGTTACTACCCAGCACATTCTGTGGTCCCAGCTATCATATAGTGTGGACCTCCACTACTGTCTGTCTTCTCCAGTAACCATGAACTTCGGCCATACTCACCATTAACAGAGCCAACTGTGGTGATCAACTGAAATCTATACATTTGTGAGCCAAACTAAGTAGTTTCTTCTTTAACCTCTCTGAGTTGGGCATGTGATGATAAACTTAACTGTACATGCTCCTTCCCTGGTTTGTAGCAAATATGGAAAGGGATCTTGGGGCACAGAGCTTACTTTACATAGTCTCCATTATTTATGGCTTGCTATCTTCTGAGCTCCATGCCTGGGATTCATGCAGTAAAGTGCAAACCCAGCAAACTGACCCCTGTGTTGTTCTTCAGGTTCTGAGTTCTTTGATTACATTCCTTTCTTCTTTCTTTTTATTTATCTTTGTCTGTCAGACCTGTCCATTTTATATTTCCAGAAATATGCCCTACTCTTTATAATTTTTTTCAACATTTAGAATTTTTTTTTCAGGAGGAATGTTTGTTGTTTTCCCCTTCCAAATTCCCTCTCACTTCTCCCCTTCCCTGTCTGCTCTTTTAAATGTTTATAAATTGTATCAATACTTTTGTTGGCTAGACTAGATTTTACTGGTGTCAGTCACTGAAAGTATTCCAATGTAGATTGACTCCTGTAGTTTAAATTAAAGAATGACTTTATCATATTGATAAGTTTCTATTAGCGGGCTGCCTCTCTCTGTTGTTACTCAATACAGAAAAGCAATAGAGAAGTAGCAGTGAAATAATTGAGTGAAAAATATGAACACAGCTTGAGTCCTGACTATTGGCATAGGTTCTATTAATTCTGTCATCACACTCAATGAACATGCTCATGCTAAATAAACAAAACCTATAATATTTGTGTCAGTGTTTTTATATGATACCCTAAAGATTATTTTAAACATCTTAAAAAATAATAGAGCCGGGCGGTGGTGGCGCACGCCTTTAATCCCAGCACTCGGGAGGCAGAGGTAGGTGAATCTCTGTGAGTTCGAGACCAGCCTGGTCTACAGAGCTAGTTCCAGGAGAGGCTCCAAAGCCACAGAGAAACCCTGTCTCGTAAAAAAAAAAAAAAAAAAAAAATAGAATCCTTTTTCATGTTATTGCATTTTACTTTCTTTTACTGAATAATTGAATGATGGAGGAAGGTCATTGGTTAAAAAATAAAGAAACTGCCTTGGCCCATTTTATTGGTTAGAACATAGGTGGATGGAGTAAACAGAACAAAATGCTGGGAGGAAGAGGAAGTGAGGTCAGAAATCATGTAGCTCCTCTCAGAGCCAGACGCCATGAAGCAAGCTGCCAGGTCAGACACGCTGAATCTTTCCCGGTAAGACTGATGCTATACAGATTATTAGAGATGGGTTGATCGGGATATGAGAATTAGCCCGTAAGGGCTAGAGTTAATGGGCTAAGCAGTGTTTAAAAGAATACAGTTTGTGTTGTTATTTCGGGTAAAGCTAGCAGTGGGTCAGGAGTGGGCTGTGGGAAGAGGCCAGCAGCTCCTACAACAATTGAAACATTGTAAAATATTATAACTCACATTTTTGTTTAAAGATCATTTAGAGTGAGACTTGAAAACCTGTCTTTCTCACAGTTCCTAGTATCTATAGGTGATGTAGGATTCCCCTCTGTATGCTGTGATTATATTATCATTGGTTAATAAAGAATCTGCTTTGGGCCTATGGCAGGGCAGAATATAGCCAGGCGGGAAATCTGAACAGAGATATATAGAGAGAGTAGGCCGAGTCAAAGAGATGCCATGTAACTGCTGAGGGAGAAAGATGCCAACCACGAGCCAGAACCTTATGGATAGGCCCCATCCTTGTGGTGATACACATTTAATAGAAATGGGTTGATTTAAGATGCAAGAGTTAGCTAGAAATATGCCTAAGCTATTTGCCAAACAGTACTGTAATTAATACAATTTCTGTGTTATTATTCAGGTCTGGGTACCTGGGAAATTAATGAGCAGTGTTTATCCTAACGACTGGGGCTTACACACATGGCCTGTCACCCACTTTGGGTATGGGTCCTTTATATCTGCTCATAGTTAGGAGAAAAGTAGCTGAGAGCATGCCAGCAGCTCAGCACTTTCTGCTAGGCTACTGGCTGTTCGGTTCCACTAGGCATGCAGAGGCAGGAGAGCATGGCAGATTCCCACCACCATACTCAAAGATATTTCCAGGCCATGCAGTGTGCTGCATGGCAGATTCCCACCACCATACTCAAAGATATTTCCAGGCCATGCAGTGTGCTACATGGCAGATTTAGCTTTTACACAGATAAAAAGGGTTTATATGTTGTACATTCCTTCCCAGAGTTGAGGTGGTGAGTGTGGCTCCTACTTGGCAGTACCAGAGCTGGCGGTAAAGATACCTCCACCATATTGAAAGGCTGAGAGAGGCAGAGCCAGCATCTGGGGCCACTGAGACCAAACTGTTTACCATTTTAAAATGATCCTTGTCAGAAAATGATTTCAGATATGCAAAAGGACAGATTCAGACATAAAAGGCCTCTAAACAAGAAAAGTGTGTTCAAAAAATGTTTATAGGAAGGTGAACATCCAAACTGGCTAGGCTCCCACAAAGCCAGCACATTAAGTAGGATCAAAACCCCGTGCCATTGTCCTTGGCATCTCATCAGCCCTCATTGTTCGCCATGTTCAGAGAGTCCGGTTTTATTCCATGCTTTTTCGGTCACAGTCCAGCTGGCCTTGGTGAGCTCCCAGTAGATCAGCTCCACTGTCTCAGTGGGTGGATGCACCCCTGGTGGTCCCGACTTCTTTGCTCATGTTCTCCCTCCTTCTGCTCCTCATTGGGACCTTGGGAGCTCAGTCCAGTGCTCCAGTGTGGGTCTCTGTCTCTATCTCTATCCATCACCAGATGAAGGTTCTATGATGATATGCAAGATATTCGTCAGTATTGCTCTAGGATAGGGTCATTTCAGGTTCAGAGGGGGGAGGACCTAGGACTTACCACAGGGCAGGGAACCCGGACTGCTCTGTGGACTGGAGAGGGGGGGGGGGAGAGGAGTGGGGGGAGGGGGAGAAGAGTGGGGGGAGGGGGGAGAAGGGTGGGAGGAGGGGGAGAAGGGTGGGAGGAGGGGGAGGGAAATGGGAGGCTGGGAGGAGGTGGAAACTTGTTTTTTGTTTATGTTTTTTTTCTCCTTTTCTCAATAAAAAAAGTAATAATAATAATAAAAATGTTTATAGGCTTGGAAGAGAAAAGAAAAAGTGTATGGACAGTTATGCAAAGAAATAGATTTAAAAATAAAACAGTCTTTAAGGAGACAGTAAAAGTAATATTAAAAAGTACAGACAGTCATAGACTAAAGGAGTAAAGAAAAATAAGTCACCTAATGATGTAATATACACTGAGAGTCTGGATTATGTACATTATTGTGTTTTCTTTGACTATTTTGACTGTGAATGACCTAAGTACAGAGAGACATTCCATTGTATGGGCTGCTAAGCTAAACCAACATAAAAGTATCTTGACTCTAAAATTTGGTTCTAAGGACATGTTACTTTGGGGGGCAAAGGTGCTGCTTTTGGTTCTACAGAGATTGGAACTTTGATGAAAAAACCACATGGTATTTGAAAGGTCTCTGTGAACCCTAAAAACACTTTGCCCAACAAACAGCAGAAGCTAGTTTGGAGAAAACAATGCCCAAAATGATTGTTTATAAATGTTTGTTTCATTTAAAGGGGGTTGTTTATAAGTCATTAATGGTCACAGTCAATTTCTTTTTTAAAAAAGGAGATATGATATAGGTATTTAATACTTTGTGTTGGTATGGATCTTGGTCTGTTGACACAAATTCAAGGTCAATTTTGTTATAAGTATTTCTGTTCTTGTTTAAGGTATTATGTTAGACAGCTCATTAAAAATATACTGTAAGTTAAAAATTGCAGATTAGCAGGTAGTCATTTATAATAGTCAAATTTGTAGTCACGATAATAATATTTTCTAGATGTACAGAAATATATTTCAAATCTTTCAAAGAACATGGTATTTTAAAGATTTTAAAAACTTAGACTTTTCTCGACAGTGAGGCATGTCTGCTTCTGGCACCATCAATCTACTTCAAGAGGATGATGGACATCAGAGAGACTTCTTATGGAGTTTGCTAGCCAAGAAACTGCTTTTCCTGGATTGCTTGATGGCATGTTGTGTAAACTGACATGCAAGACCCACAGAAAAATGACTGCTGAACTTGCCAAAAGAGGGTGAGACAGTACTTCAGGGTTCTTGCTCCACCAAAGAAACTGCCAGACATTCTGAAAAGCACAGAAGAAAGTGACTGACAAACCTTACAATTACAAGGCAAAACAGATCTTCAAATGTCCTGCTTCATGGAAAAGTCTGCTGGATACTATGGGCCTAGGCTGAAGTTGGATGCCCCAGCATTATAGAAGAACTTTAGGTGACTGTCCAGGTAATAAGATGTCTCTGTCAATTCTAGAGTTTTGGAATTTGCTTAAAATGTACTTACTGTTTACTTAGGTATTATTATATCCATCTGAAGCCTTTGATGAAGTTGACTAACTATAGTTGTAATCAAAAAGATAAATTAAGTATAAAACTTTAGACTCGCAAATATGTGATTAATGATAGAGTATTTTCCTAATTTGCCAAATGTAAAAGGACTAAATAATGTAACTATAACTCTTGGTTGCTACCTGTTTTTTTTTATGTAATTTTACTATGTTAAAGTTAAATCCTTCCCTTCTTATTTAGATAGAAAATGGGAGGTGATGTGGGATTCCCCTCTGTATGCTGTGAATATGTTTTGTTACCATTGGCTAATAAAGAAACTTCATTGGGCCTATGGCACGGCAGAATATAGCCAGGCAGGAAATCTGAACAGAAAGATATATAGAGTAAGCAGAGTCAAAGAGATGCTATGTAGTTGCTGAAAAAGACAGATGCTGGAACTTTACCCAGTAAGCCACAGCCTTCTGGCAATATACAGATTGATATAAATGGGTTAATTTAAGATGCAAGTGTTAGTTAATAAGAAGCCTGATCTAATAGGTCAAACAGTGTTGTAATTAATATAGTTTCTGTATGATTATTTTGGGTCCGAGTGGCTGGGAACAAATAGCAGCCTCAACCTACGTATAGGCAATTCTTAGATACGTGATTGGCAAGATGAGTAGAAGCCTCTGGGCTTTGGAGCTTTTGGTTTTCTTTTTTCTTTTTGATTTTCGAGACAGGGTTTCTCCGTAGCTTTTTGGTTCCTGTCCTGGAACTAGCTCTTGCAGACCAGGCTGGCCTCGAACTCACAGAGATCTGCCTGCCTCTGCCTCCCGAGTGCCAGGATTAAAGGCGTGCGCCACCACTGCCTGGCAAGCTTTTGGTTTTCTACTTTCCCCACTGCTTGGGTTATAGAGTTGCCTCAATTCCTTATCTACAAAATAGAATGATATGACAGCCAGCTTAATAGTCAACTTGACAGAACCTAGGATCACCCAGAAAGAGAGCTGCAATGAGGGACTGTCTACATTGTGTTGGTCTATGGGGCATTGCTTTAGTTAACTGTTACGGGAAAACCCAGCCCATCGTGGGTAATGCTATTCCCTAGGCAGAGGGTCCTGAACATTACAGAGTAGGAAATCAAGCTGAGCACAAACAAGCTAGCACACACACTTTCATTTCTCTCTGCTCTCTGTGGATATGAGAGGAATAGCTGCTTCACACTCCTGCCATCTTGACTTCCTGGAGCTAACTGGAATTCTGAGCTACAGCAATCCCTATCTGACCTAAGTTGGCTTTGTTGGGCTATTTTATCACAGCAACAGAAATGAAACTAGGAGAGATGGTGATAGGATATAATTCTTAAAATTTTTGTGATATTCATTACCCTTTCAACTACTGATAAATCTTAGCAGTGTATTCCTTAAGATGTGTGATATGATGACAGTACCTAAGGATTTAGAGAAGACCTTTTGTTTGGCTTTCTCCCTCTTTATACTATTTCCCCTGTGTTTTCTTTGTTATGAAAATGTCTAAATTCCTCACGCACTTTAAGTCAGTTGCATGGCTGCAAACAGAAGGCTAATTTTTATGTCTGCTTTATATTCTGATGGGTGAGATTTTGTTGCACTAATCAGGTTCCCATGGGGACACAAATGTGTTCCCCAGCACCACATGGGTTGAGCTCTATGTTTCCGATGTGCCTATTGCCATCTGAGTCACTGAATTTGCACAATTCTCATTGTTTGGATGCTCTCCAGGAATGGAATCAACCAGTGAGCGCCCCATGTCACTGCAGTGGTACCCAGTGATGAGAGGTTGAGATGCCAGCCAGGCTCCAGTGACTCTTCCTCATCCTTCTTGTTTCACAAGGAAAGAGCATAACTTTGGGATCAATGCTTAGGTTTCCCTTTTTATTTTATTTTTTCTCTTCTACCACATGACTGCTATGTGAGCAAATGGTTTTTGATGGAAATGAGATATAGTGAGAACTTTTCTAAGGAAATTTCCCCTCCCTCTGAGTTTTGGGGTCACATCAAAGCTAAAGGAATTCCCTGTTGAGGGGCTGGAGAAATGGTTTAATGGTGAGCTCTGGCTGCCTGTGCAGAGGACCCTGATTCAGGTTCCTGCACCATACAGTGGCTCACAACCATCTTTAACTCAAGTTCCAAGAGATCTGCCATCCTCTTCTGTGTATCTGCAGGTTCCTCTACACACAGGCTATGTGTGCATAGATTCAGGCAAAATACTCATACACAAAAATAAAGATAAATAAATCTTAAAAAGAATCTGTTTATTGAATTTGAAATGGGGCGAGGAGGAAAAAGTGACATTGAGAGGGAAAAATAGAAGGAGATGACATGAAGAAATGATTTATTAAAAGGTGAGGAATTTGTGGCTTTCTCCGTATCAGCCATGTTTTCTGTCTATATGACTAATTGTAATATGAAAGCATTCATATTTATTATTAGCCTTTAGTCTTTTGTTTATTTTTGTCCTTTTTGTTTTTATACAACAACCAATGTTGTCCCTTCCACCTTTCTTCCCAGTCTCTCCTCCCACTTCCTGTCCTCCTCCTCTGTTTCTCTTCAGACAAAGACAGACTTCCCATGGATCTCAGCCAGACATGGTATATCAAGTTGCAGCGAGAGTAGGTATCTCCTCTTCTATTAAGGTTACATGAAGTAATTCTGTAGAAAGAAAGGGTCACGAAAGCAGGCAACAGTCAGAGACAGCCCAGCACCCACTATTAGGAGTCCCACAAGAAGACCAAGTTACACGACTGGAACATATATGCAGAGGGCCTAGGTCAGTTCCATGTAGGCTCCCTGGTTGTTGGTTCAGACTCTGTGAGCCTCTGTGATTCAGGTTAGTTGGTTTTGTGGGTTTGTGTGTGTGTGGTGTTCTTGACCCCAGTGGCTCCTACAATCCTTCCTCCCCCTCTTATACAGGATTCCTCAAGCTCTGCCTAGTGTTCAGCTGTGGTTCTCTGCATCTGTTTCTGTCAGTTGCTGGATGGAGCCTCCATGATGATAGCTGGACTAGGAACCAACCTAAGAGTGTAACAGAACATCATTAGGAATCATTGTCTTTTTTTGCCAATTGTGTTTGGTTCTATTGCAGGTCACTGGGGTATCCTATTTCTAAGTACTGGCCCTCAGGGGTGGACTCTTTTTTAGGGTATGGGTCTCAAAATGAACCAATCACTGGTTGGTCACTCCCTCAATTTTACCTTTACCCCAACACATCTTGCAGGAAGAAAAAAAAAGTAAGTCGAAGGTCTTGTGGCTGAGTTCATGTCCCAGTCCCTCTACCGGAAGTTTTGCTTGATTACAGGAGATTACTTGTGCAGGCTCCATATCTCCCATTGTTAGGAGTCTTTGCTAAGGTCACCCTCATAGATTTCTGGGAGTTTCCATGGCATGAGATGAGCCTTCTGCCTTAAAGATTTCTACAGGTTGTGGATATGATCCAGATGAATTGCACACATGTATTAAACTTTCCAAAAATAAATAAAAATATTTTTTTAAAGAAAGTCTATTAAAGTTTCAAAAAGGCTAAAGAGATGGCTCTGTGGTTAAGAGCACTTGCTGCTCTTACAGAGGAACCAGGCTCACGACCCAGCACTTTTAGAGTGCGTTACCCTCTTCCTGTAGCTTCAGTCCCAGGGGAACCAATGCCCTCCTCTGGCCTTGAGAGGCACCAGGCTTATGCACATGTGATGCACATATATACATGTAAGCAAAACACTCATACATATAAAAATAAAAAGAAATAAAGTATGTTTAAATAAAAAATCATTTATGAACGTTTTACAATTGACTTTCCATTGTGTGTTAATCAAATGTGAAGATTTCCTTCCTAATCAAGAAGGAAACCCTTTTTCACTTTCTACCTCCCATCCCACCCCACCCCACCCCTGCCATGTTCATGTTCTTGGCAATTATCAAGCACTAAATCTAGTTTCAAATTTTATTAAAGTATCTGGACCCAAATTGGAAGGAAAGAACTCTGTGTCCCAGGGAGTAACAGAGCATTAACCATACAGCTTGGCTTATGAAGACCGAATTGAGTTAGACAGGTATGACCACACTCTTCCGACTGAATCACCTGATTGGTGAAGGCAGACCAAGAAGTAGCTACAATACATTCGGCTCATTAGCTAGAACACCCAGCTATGTCTGCCTGCCATAAAGTCCAACAAAAGAAGAGGAAGTGGAAGAGTAAAACAACTAAGTCAGGTGTGGAAATTGCTGGTGTGTCGCTTGAACAAATGAGCAGGAACGAGAGCAAGGACCAGACTATGGCTAGGATGGGGCAGGCAGGAAAACATGCAACTGTTATTGGACCCTGTCCACGCACCTGCCCAATCATTTACTTCCTTCCAGTCTGCTCTGAGTACCCTACGACAGACAGTGGCATTTGTTACTCCCTCCTCTATCCCGTGCGGCCTTCTAATCCAGTTTTTCTCAAGCCTCGATGCCTGTCACCTGCATCTGGACTCCTGTATTATAACAACTATCCGAGTTGGACCTTAGTTGGTTCTTGTCCAGGCTCATTGAGCTCTTTTTCCCAGTGTTTGATTTTTAATAACTTCTCAGGAGCTAAGAACTTTGGGCTGCCAGCTTTCCTCATTCTGTAAACCCATGGCCCTTCACAGTGGGGAACCATGTGGCCGTATACAAGTCAGGTGACAGTTTCCCAGTTTCTTTAAGTTCTCTGGCAATGCTTCATCCCTGTTCTTCTAAGCCAGAAGTGAGTTGAGTCTTCAGAGGTTCCCATGAGCCACTTCTATTTTGGTTGGCTAGAATAATTTGAATACTGTTTCCTAGTATTTTCTTTTTCTCAAAAAATGTTTCCCACATGAAGAACATAAAAGAATTAATAATAGTACCAAAGATCAGTGGCCAAGTCATGTTTGGGAAGTCACGCTTTCCAAACTCCCCTTGTTTTATTATAAGTGCATGCATTTCCAAAGAATTTCGACTTGACATTTTCTTGTCTTAACAAAGAGCTGCTGATCTTTGCTGACCGTTCAAAGGGAAGGCCTTTCCTCTGGCGATGTGGTGAGCAAGATCATGAGTAGAAACTGACAAACGTTCTCTTGTTCTTCCCCTCGACAGTCCATGACCCTGCCCTCACTTCTGACATACTTTCCAACCCCAGGACACTCTGACTTAACGTCTGCCTTGGGGTGCTGTTTGGGGTGTTGGTAGTGCCCCCCAAAGTCAAGCTGTTTAATGAGATAGAGGCCTCACCACTCCAGGCTCCCTGGCTATGGGAGTCACAGAGGTCTTCTGGTTCATATAGCTGGACAGAGAAAACACTATCGGTGGCATTCACAAAGGAAGTCTGAGATATTCAGTTTTTGTATTCTCAATTGAATCTTTATACAGTATCACAGTTTTACAGATGAGAAAATCAGGAATCAAAGTGCAAGCTACCAGCTCCCTGCTGCAGGGTCGGGGAGAGACAGAGGAAGGTTGGCAAAGAGGAGCGATCACTGCCCAGAGGGCACCGGGCTCTCAGCTGGCGACTCCAGTAGCTGGCCACACAGGCCCTGTGCTTGGCTGAGCGCCGCGTCTTTGTACGGACATCACCTCACACTTTCAATGTTCACAGTGTTACACTCTGTACTATTCACTGATATTATTTTGAAAATAAATGTACTTAATGGAGGTTAGCTAAGTGCAGTGCAGAGATGTGCACAGACTATAATCATGCATTTTGAAAGCTTGACACCAAGTGGACACACCCAGATCAAGAACAAAAATGTCGTTAGTGCTAGAAGCTTCCTTCCCCTCTCACCCCCTTTCTCAACTCATAAGTAATGCCAGAGGAAATCACAAGGTACTTTTTATCTCTTCCTTTTTTTAAAACAAAAAAGGACATTCATTTATTTTTTGGTGGGGAGCACACATGACATGGCAGTTTTTAATTTTCTTCCATCAAGTGGCTCCAAGGGATTGAACTCAGGTCGTCGGGCTTGGCAGCAAGCACCCTTACCTGCTGAGCATCTCACTGGCCCCTTCTTACCTCTTTATGATCTTCAGATAAGTAGAATCATAAAGAATGTCCCTTTTATGTCTACCTTTTGTTCCACATTTTCTGTGGGATTAATGTAGATTTTTTTCCCATTTTTATCACTGTGTCACGATCGGTAGAATACTGATATATATTTTACATAGTTTTACTTCTAACTGTCAGACTGCTGTTCTGAGGATCCCATAGATAGTGCTGGCAACTCTTAGTCCTCATTCTTTCTTATAAAAAAAAGCAAAAAAATAGCCAAAAACTTTTTTAAAAAATGTTATGGCTGGGCAATGGTGGCACACACCTTTAATCCCAATACTTGGGAGGCAGAGGCAAGTAGATCTCTAAATTTGAGGCCAGCCTGGTCTACACAATAGATTCCAGGTCAGTCAAGGCTACACACAGAAACCCTGTGTCTAAAACCAAAAGCAAATAACGAAACAAGTAAATAACAAAACAAAGGACAATTTGTGTAATTTTTAAAACGTAAGCCTTTGTGTGTGTTTGCCTGCATGTGTTTACACAAACCATATTTATGCAGGAATAGGCAGAGGCCAGCAGAGGGCATCCCATTCCGCGGGACTAGAATTACAGGTATTAGAAACCCAGGCCCCAGGTAAGAACTGTCATTGACTTAACTGTTAAGTTGTCTCTCCAGCATCTTAAACTTGTGCCCCGCTGCATGCTGCTTTATGGTTATGTTGGCTTCTGTCTGGGGTGGAGATACTGGAGGCATGCCTGTGTTCAGCTAAATGAGGATTGCCAAAACAAGCATCTCAAATTGACTTTACAAAAGTGTGGACTTTGAGTCTAGCTTTCAGCTGCCATGTCAGGTTCCAGGCCTCGCTCCTTTTCAGGCTAGCAACTTAGTTGTGTTTGTATACATCACTGGAGTGTGTGTGTGTGTGTGTGTGTGTGTGTGTGTGTGTGTGTGAGAGAGAGAGAGAGAATATATATATATATATATATATATATATATATATATATATATACACGTGAATGTCTGTATGGTGGTCAGATGTCAACATCAAATACCTCCTAGCTTGCTTCCCACTTTATATTCTGGGCAGAGTCTCTCTACACCCAGAGCTCACTGGTTAGGTAGTCTGGCTCCATGGTGTCTCCTGTTTCTGCCTCCTTAGCACCAGAATTATAGATGTATATTGCCACACGTGGTCTTTCGCATTGGTGCCAGGATCTGAACACATGTCCCCATGTTTGTGTGTCAAGCCCTGTACTGACTGAGCCATCTTCCTGGGCCCCTGCTGACTCATGGGGCTTGGCGCCTTGGCAAGCAGTTATTATGCTGAGAATCTTTTCAGCCTGCATCTGTGGCAAGTGCTGAGTGGCAGAAGCTACTCTTTCTATCTGCCTCCAGGGTGTGCCAGCAAGACCTCCTGGGACTGCAGCCTGTGGTTGGTCCCAGGCATGTATCCCTTTAACAGCATACATGCTCTTGCACTTGGTCCTTTGTGATCACTCCCCATTCTAATGTCCTGGGACACCTGCCATGGACACTCCGCTAACCCTCTATATTGTGAGCAAAGAGCATCCATAAACGCTTTTCTTGAACTGTGTAGAAGTCAAGCTCACCATGCTCTGAGGTAAGGTCTCTCTCTCATTCAGACTGCCAGCTCCTTTCTTCCTTACGTTCCACTCTGCTTTGCTTTTCAGGTGTGTGTGTGTGTGTGTGTGTGTGTGTGTGTGTGTGTGTTGTATGTGTGTAAGTTCATGTGTCCATGGGTGTGTATATAAAGGTTAGGGCTCAATGTTAGGCCTCTATCACTCTCCACCTTATTTTCTGAGAAACATTTTCCCCAGGGATCCACCTATCGTTTCCCAGATTACTGGAGATAGGTGCATGGTGCCAGTCAGGGCTCATCTACTCAAGTCCAGAGCCTGCAAGGTACACATTTTACCCTCCCCCCCAAACTACCCTCTAGCCCCTAATGCTGATTCTTGTGCTTTTGATATTCTCACAAGCCTAAGACTCTCCTGCCCTTAGACTGCCTCTGCAGGCCTATTCCAGTCTCCTGCTGCCTGTGGTATGATGCAGGAGAGTTACCATCGTGGTTTGCTGCTTTATAGAGGTTCTTGGGGAATGACCCACAGTAGCTCTTCAGATCTCTGGTCAGAGGAACCAGGGTTACAAACCTTAACTGCCTTGACGTTATCAATGCTTAGCTCTTCTTATTGTGACCAGTGGAAAACAAAGGATCACTTTCCCGCCCCAAATATATCACAGAATTAGCCGTGGCATGTGCCTAGTAATTTAACACCAAGCAAAATTGTTACTTGTGTTATTATCTAAATTATAGTTCTGCCACGGTGGGAAGCTGAGTCTAAAAATATAAATACCAACTCTTCTGCTCAAAAATACTTTGCCATGATAAGGGATAAAGTGGGAAGGTATTGCGTTTCACTCCAAGGAATACTATTGAAGTGTGATTAGAGTGGACTATTAAGGGCTCAGATTAGAGATCAGGTTTTGTCTTCAGTGTTTTCTACCATAGTCTACAGCATCTAACGAATGCTTTGTGCCTCCACTCATCGCGGAGAAGCAAGGCTCTCCTGTGCTACTCACCAAACTGTCATGTGTCGATGTTCCCTGAGTTTCCTGTAAAATCTAAACTATACCGCCAATGAGAATCCAAAAGAAGACCTCAGAAGTGTCCTCATGGACGCTGAGCTCTGTATGCAGAGCCTGATGCCCATGCTGTGGGTCCCTTGGGTGGCAAAAGGGCACGGACAAGACGCTTATGCTAGAACTAGGGAGATCGTGTAGCAAAGTGCTTGACACACAAGTATGAAGATGGGAGTTTGATCCCCAGGACCCACATGAAAACCAACCATTGTGGCAGCATCTGTAGTCGCCATGCTGGGAAGGCAGGGGCAGGAGGATCAATGGGCTCATCTGCCCACACAGTCTAGTTAACTTGGTGAACTCCATTCAGTAAGTGACCCTATCTTAAAACAATAAGACAGAAGTTGACTGAAAAAGACATCCAATACTGACTTCTGGACACATACACACACGGGGCAGGGGTGTCGCAGGACAGGGTGAGGGACGGAGAGAGAGGGAGGACGCAAGGAAAGGGAGGGAAGAAGAGGGGGAGAGAGAAAGTCTTGACTGGGATAAAACTTAGCTACTTCTGAAATTACCAGTTACATACCTTCAAATGAAGCTTAAATCTTTTCCTTCAAATTGGGAGCTTTGCACATAGCTCCCATCTTTGCTCACTATATAATATATAAAGGACATGTAAGTCAGTGTCAGAGCTTTTACTCCAAGTGGCATTTCTTCGGGCACTGATCAATCATCTATTCCCAGGTGTGCCCCTTTCCTATCGGATCTGAACATTGATGCTGTGGCGCGGGAAGGGACATCTGAAAGCTGTCCTGCCACCCCTGTGGTCTGGATGAAAAGGCAATGCACCCATGAACTTCAGTTTCCTTCTCGTAGAAAGACGGGGTTTGAGCTGCTGTATGCATACTCATATAATCATGGGTTTCCCACTGCGCTTCCCATCAGAGGGAATTCACTCCCAGGGTCCCTTCCTCTGATGACAGTTCAGTCAATAATGGTGAATACTTATGGCTGGCTACAGCCGCCAAGGCACTGAGCTACCTTGCAAAGAGAGGACACATTCCTTTACATAAAGTTTAAGATGCCTGTTTTTCTTTTGGTTGTTTCATTTACAAGCCATTTTGATTATTTGTAAATTGATATTGAAAAGCATCTCTCTTCTTGGGAACATGGCTCAGAGGTCATGAGCACTTGTTCTTCAAACATAGGGCCTGTGTTCAGATCCCCAACACCCAGGAAAGGCAGGGCACAACTATACATGTATTTGTATCCATAGCACTGTGGGAGTTGGAGACAAGAGGTTTCAGGTGAGTTTCTCGCAAAGAGCCAAGTCCAGGTTCAGTGGAAGATAGCCTTTCAAGGGAATAAAACAGGAAGTAGTGGAGTGGGACATCTGACACCCTCCTCTGACCACTGCATATATGTGCACAGACATGCACACCTTGCACATACATATGTTACACAAATACACTTACAGACAGTCAATAGACACACACACACCTCTTAAAATAGAACTTTTGACTTCTATTTGAAAGAAGTTCAGCACACAGAAGTAATTCAAAATGAGTTAGACATCAGTGGAAGAAAAAAGAGAAGGTTGGTAAATGCAGATTCCTGGCTAGTCCAGGGCCTGAGTCACTACATAGCACATTCTGCATTGAGATGCCCTGGGACCTTTTGTCTTCTTGAGCACCTTCTTTAGTCAAAATCAGTGAAATCTATATTTTAGGGCTCTGCTATAAGAAAGACAAATGCTAGGTTTGGGGATGGTTCGGTGGTAAAACGCTTGCTGAGAAAGCTTGAGGACCAGTGTTTGTACCCAGGAATGCATGCAGGTGATAGGCAGGCATGGTGGCCTCCTTGTAATTTTAGCCCTGCAAGGCAGGAGACGAGCTAGCTCGTCCTGGTTAGCCATTAGTGAGTGAGCTCTGGGTTTGCTCAAGACACCCTGCCTCAATGAATGAAGTGGAAGAGCAATGGAGGATGATTGCCGTTATCTTTGGGCTTCAATGTATGCAAGTGTTTACACTCATGTGTGTACATGCACATATACACATCAATACATATACACATGTGAAAATGGAAAGAGAACATAGACTAATATTCCCTGAAGCTTGTTTTCTTGCTTAAACTTAAAAACCTGGAAGTGTCTTCATAGAACCCTGAAGGTGTTGAGTTATTTTGCCTGCTCCTACTGCATAATTTTATCATCCCAGAACAGTGTCCAACCAATTACTCTCAGCCATTAGCCACATTTTATAAGATTATCAGCATTTAGTCCTCATGTTATATCATGCAGCAGGCCCTGCAGGAGCCAAATTCTGGACAGATGAGTTTCATTAGAAGGAGGAACATGATTGAATATAGTCTAGAAAGACCCTGGTCTGGTCTGATTATAAAGAACCGATTATAAAGAGTTATCATTAGGCACAGATGTTCTGGGCACCAGAAGAATTAAAAAGTGGAACATGTAGGGGGTGATCACAAGAACTAACAACCCAAACATCTGAATAAAACCATCAACATTTCCTTAGGTTGAGGGAAGGGTCCCTGAGGCCACGCCCCTCCCAGCAGACTGTGGGTGGTTAAGGCTTATCAGGGAAGGAGTGTCACTTTCTTTGGTGGCATAACCATAGATAGCCATCCTTTGTTCCTCTGAACAACTTCCTGCCCACACTCGGACAAGGAACTGATGAAACCCACTGAGCCACACACTAGGACTACTGACCTTAGGGTCATGCTGAGAAGAGCTACCAGGAGCGGGATGCAGATGAAGGAAAGGAAGGGGAGGAGAAATGACTAAAATTCAGTATGTAAATGTATGGAATTGTAAAATCTGAGTCCCCTCTGGGATCATGCACAGGTACAGACACACCCAGGATGGCTTCAGTTTTCAGAGTCCACAGAAGTCACTTTTATTTAAACCAAATCATCTGAGATAAAATGCTTGAGATAAAATTTCCCCTTTGTCACTGGAGGTAAATTACCATTACCCTCCGTGCAATTTCAGCTCTGGAAGAAAATGACTATTTTTGCCTCTCTGTTATTCCTTCCCCAGACTAGCTCTTCATGTGTTTTGCACGGGTGAGTCTTTTAAAGCTAACGTTTCTGCGGAGACATGCGGGCATGTTGTTCATTTCATTCGTGAAAAGTTAAAAAATCACACGGCTCTTGTCAAGCACCCTCATTGTCATGGTTGCCTAGATCACAGCAAAGGTCAGAGTTTGGCAGGGGTGGGGGTGAGGGAAGGTGATGTTGGTGATGTGTTAATTAATCTTCTAAGTAGGTTTAGTAAGATGCCATTGAGGAACACTTGGGGAAGTGGAAGCTAAGTTCATGGATAGGTAAATGTCATGGCCAAATTTAATTGAAGATAGAAGTGTCATAGGATGAATATTGAATTTTTTATTCTATATCCTATCATGAAAACCCCAGCTTTATGTGTAGATGTGTGTTTACGCGTGTGTCTGTCTGTATGGATGCATATTTGTGGAGACCAGAGGACAAATTCAGAGCCATAGTTCTAGTACCATCCGCTTCCTCCTCCCCACCCCCACCCAGGCTTGTGTTCCTTGAGTCTCTCACTGGCTTGGAACTCATTAAGTAGGCTAGGCTGGGTGGAAAGAAGTCTCAAGGGTTCACCTACCTGAACCTCTCCATCACTGGAATTATAAAAGATCATCAATATGCCTAGTGGTGGTGGAGGTGGTGGTGGAGGTTTTGGAGGCGGTGGTGGTGGAGCGGCGGTGGTGGAGGCGGTATTGAAGGCAGTGGTGGTGGAGGTGGTGGTGGTGGAGGTGGTGGTGGTGGTGGTGGAGGTGGAGGTGGTGGAGGAGGTGGTGGTGGAGGTGGTAGAAATGGTGGAGGTGGTGGAGATGGTGGAGATGGTGGAGATGGTGGAGGTGGTGGTGGTGGTGGAGGTGGTAGAAATGGTGGAGGTGGTGGAGATGGTGGAGATGGTGGAGGTGGTGGAGGTGGTAGAGGTGGTGGAGGTGGTGGAAATGGTGGTGGTGGAGGTGTGGAGGTGGTGGAAATGGTGGTGCTGGAGGTGGTGGAGGTGGTGGAGGTGGTGGTGGCGGTGGTGGAATGGTGGTGTTTGTAGTGCAAGTGCGTGTGAGCACGCTCATGTGTGTGCACTTATCACCCACAGGTTGAGGCCAGAGCAAGGCATTCAAGCTTGCAGACTGGGCACTCTGACCCACTGACCCGTCTCCCAGGCTCTATGTTAGGTTTAATATGGAGGTTTCTGTGTGCTGCATTCAGGGCCTCATGCTTGTATAGCCAAGACTTTGCTGACTTAGCTATCTCCTCAACCTCTAGCTAATTCTCTCTGACTTAACATAAAAACAAAAGAGAATTTTTTTTATTGAGTTCTTTCTCGGTATTGAAGATAATTATCAAGACTAAGGCAATATCTTCCCCAGATATGAAAAGGAAGACAGAGACAGGTTGGGTAGCAAGTCTGTCGAGAAGAACAGGAATTTCTGTTTGTGATACAATTAGGTAAAGAGACTGCATCAATTCGAAAGGAGCGATTCTGTTGTCACTAACACAAAGACCACAAGTGGCTTGGCAACCCCTGGCCCAGCATCTGTCCTCTCTCATCCATTGCAGTTTCCTTGTGACCTCAGCAGGCTGTGTTTATGTACCAAGAAAGAATTGGTGCAAAACTATGCATGATCAGTCATCAGAAGATGCAGGGTTTGCCATACACAGAATTAAGAATTAAGATCGCAGTATTCCCCATCCTTCAAGAGCAAAGCTTTGACTTAGCATGAAGCAAGGTACTCACAGGGACCCCACAGAGAAGCCCACCCCTCAGAGCAGTAAAAGAAAGAGACTAGAGTTCACCAGACCACTCCTGGATGGAGGAACTTGAGTAGGATCCATCAATCTGCGAGCAGTGCAGCAGAAAGGCTAGTCTTGCCAGGCGGTGGTGGTGCACGCCGTTAATCTTAGCACTTGGGAGCCAGAGACAGGTGGATCTCTGTGAGTTTGGGGCCAGCCTAGTCTACAAGAGCTAGTTCCAGGACAGGATCCAAAGCAACAGAGAAACCCTATCTTGAAAAACCAGAGAGAGAGAGAGAGAGAGAGAGAGAGAGAGAGAGAGAGAGAGAGAGAAGGAAGAAGAAGAAGAAGAAGAAGAAGAAGAAGAAGAAGAAGAAGAAAAGAAAAAGAAAGAAAGGCTAGAGGCTAGTCTTGTCAACATTTTCTGCTTGTGTTGGAGACTTTGTTCTCCCTGCCTTCCCTGATAGAACAGCAGAGGTGTTGTCTGTATTTTCATCCCTTCTATATAGGTAAGATGGGATGTTTTAGATTGTCAGTTATGTATGTTAAATGGAGACTTGTTTTCTAAACAAGCACTAAGAGAAATTCACACTGCGCTTATTTATGTTTGTGATATGGTTCCCGATTTTCTCCCAAATTAGGAATACTTTAGTATTCAATCAGTACTTTTTACAAAATGCCCCAAATCTGAATGTTGCAGTAGAAGTGTTCTGAACACCAAATATTGGATTAAATTTGAGAGTTTTAAGGATTCCAAAGAAAAATACAACTTCAGTTTAGCTGCTTTGAAAAAAAAAACAACTGCAAAAATCTTCAAAGCTTGTATTATTTTTTTACACTTTAATGTACATATAGAATAAATGCTATATTGCTTTATAATGCACTTCCTTGAACAGTGATATTGTTTTGTCCTCTCTCTCTCTCTCTCTCTCTCTCTCTCTCTCTCTCTCTCTCTCATTTCTGAAGCATCACTCTGTAACTCACACCGCTATCAAACCCACAGAAATCCTCTAACTGAAGGCTTTGGAGCACTGGGGTTACAGGTGTGAGTCTCACAGCTGGCCAGGTCACATTTGTCTTTAACTAAAGGAAGACTTGTCAGTGAACTCTTCTTCCTGTTTCCTGGGTGTTGACCCTGCCATCAGCTGCCCGCTAGCTGCTCGTCCTGGTTCTCTGAGCTGCATGGTGAAGTCTTTAGCATCTCTTAGCCCCTCTTTGTCTGGCGGTGTTTCTTTTGGCAAGTTAGAAAAGAAAGAGCAGTTTAACCGTTCCTCCAAACAGGCAAGGACATGAAGTCCACTTTTAAGAAGTTGATTATGTACACAACAGGATGTACTGATTTGAGGACTAGGTTAGATAACAAGCTGGGGTGTGTGTGTGCGCACACATGCGCGCGCGCACACACACACACACACACACACACACACACACACACACACACGCTTTCTTCAACTTAGAACTCTGCCTGGCTGAGTGCCATCTTCATGCCAGTCTCCATGGCAACATGCATCAGGATAAAATAGCAGAAATGTGAGCATGTTGCCTTTCCACAAACAAAACTGCATGGCTCTGCCGTGGGCCTGACCAGACAGACCCCTACAACACTCCACATTTCACAAGTTCTTCAGGTTCCTGCAGCTGACTCGGCTTAAAGGTGCAGCCTCCTGAGAATCCTGCCAGACAGTTCAAAAGCATCTGCTGACTGGTACCCACTCACTGGACCACAGATGCACCTGACATCCCTATATCCCCTTCCCTTCCTGTGCGCTTACATAGTTTCAGTATCTTATATCGTTTATTTTTGGGTGGACCTTTGCTTGAGGAAACATGTTGAAAAATCAGTTGGAGTGTGATTTAAGTTCATTGCAAATTACTGTATAAAGTGTTGATGAGTAAGATTTCAGTATTTTCTTCCATCCTTCTTTCCTGAAAAGAATGTGTTTGTTTCTTAACAAGCTGTCATGGATTCATGCAAGCTTCCTAAAAGATGAACACAGGCATTCATTTAAATATGTATGTATAAACATACAATAAAAGTATGTTAATGGTTTCCTGGCAAGGCTGGGTCTAGGGCTCAGTGGTAGAACCCTTCCTTAGCACATGTGTCACGTGGAGCTTGATCCCCAGCACTGCACGAGTAAGATAGCAACCTTTGATAACATCTAGACCAAAACGCTGACTATCACCACCGGGGCCATGATATTGGTCTCTAGTTGGCTCAGTCTAGGATGCCCTATGCAACAGCTCTTATCACAAGATACACTGTCTCCAAGTATCAGCAGAATGTCAAAACTGAGAAAATCTGGTAAGATGTACATACGTGGTATATGTGTGCTGAACCTGTGTATACATACTAATTTAAACACAGATGATGACATGTAAAGCTCAAACAGGAATAAGTTATACCAAGGTTATTTCTATCTAAATTGTGTTTTCTCTATCTGCCCAGCCTGGGGTCCAGAGCACAGACAGCAATTGTTGTCCTTGACTTGACCGCTCAAATTTACCTATGCTTAATACTCTTAGTACTTAGTGTACTTAGTACTCTTACAAGGGCAATTTTCTAAAGATTTTGTTTTTTACTTTTATGTCTCCGTGTGAGTATGTATACATGCATACCAATGTCCACCCAGGCCAGAGGCATCGGATCTTGGCCTGGAGTAACAGTTTCCAGTGCTCTTAACCACTGAGCCATCTCTGCTGCCCCAGCCCCACAATTGGAATTGCTAAAACTGCAGATTACACGAGAATGCCAGGCATCTGCTAGCAAGTAAAAGATGTGTGCAGAGCAGTCTGGTCATTTTTACGCACCACTGCCTGTGAATCAGAGGTATTTTTGTGTTAACATTAATTTCCCCATTAAGAATTAGTGAAAAGTTTGAGTGTGACTTGATAAAGGAAATATAGCAAATGCTTGATGAGGGGCATGCGGGACCTGCAGCGGCTGGCCTGCCTATTTAACCACCAAAGTTTTGCAATGTCTAAGATGCCCCGTTGTTCCCACCCGGAATTATTCAGAGAAGTTTCCTTGTATCAGTTTTATTAAACAATTATGGAAATTTCATTTTGGATTGGGCAAATTCAAAGTCAGAAACAAACCAAGAAAGCACACATGGTATACATATGTACAGGCAAAACATTCATATACATAAAATAAAATAGAAAATCAGGAGTGTGTTTGGAGGCAGTTTCTGAATATCTGGGCAACCACGGTAGTTGGATAAGGTTTCTAATAAAATGTGGAAATGGAGAGCGAGCCGTTGGGAGTTTTTAAGCATCTAAGAGCTGGGCATGGTGGCTTGGTGCATGCCTGGAATCACTGCAAATCTTTGGCCAAGCATGTTCTACACAGTGAGTTCTAGGTCATCGGGGCCAGTTAGCAAGACTATCTCAGAAACAAACAGAACAGCACAGCCAAAGCAAAAATCACTCTCCATTAATTCACCAATGCCACAGCAACACCCAGCTCATCTGGTCAGTAGTTTGGGTGTTAGAGAATTCACTGGTAAATCTGGAGGTAATGGCCATTACCCAGCCAGTGAGTCACTTGAGTATACATCACAGGGTCATACATTGTCCTGTGGTAAATTAGATGCTAAAAATATTAATAATGACACTCCACCATAGATAATGTAAATAGATATTTAACTAATGTTTTAATTACCTGAAATATCTATTGATTCACGCCAGAGTGGACTCATCTGAATGTGTGTAAAGAGGCTGCTTTTTGTATTTTGTTGCAGAGTTCAGTTTGCCTTGTCTTATGACTTGGGTCCTTTGTGGGTTTGTAGTTTGTTTTTTGTTTGTTTTTCTCTGACAGATTCTTAACTGTGTGCCCCGGCTGACTTGGAATTTGTGGTAGTTCTGCCTCCCTCTTTGAAGTGCTGAGATTACAAGGACAACTTGGATCTTCTGTGTCCTAAAGGCCTGTATGCTAAAGTATCAGTTGCCAGTCTGTGGAGCTATGCCGAAGTGATAGAACCTTTGGGAGGTAGAGACTGGGAAAGGGGATTAAGACTGTGCCCTTGAAGGGAATACTGGCAGCTCAGAGCCTTTCTCTCCTCTCTGCTTGCTTCCTGACTGCCATGATGGAGAAGTTTGGTATCAACACGTGCTCCCTACTTCCCAGGTCCTAGAACAATAGAAACAACCTACCATAGACGGGAACTGTGGGTCAAAACCAACTGCTCCCCCTGAGATACTGGCTGTCTCGGTATTGCATCACAGTGCTGAAATGAGGACTGGCACGCATTCCTGTGCCGTGGTAGCATATGGATTTGGGGCAATGCACGTTGCATTTGGAGTTCCATGATTTTTGAGCACCATGTATATCAGCCAAGATGTGACATTTTATGATGTCTGCAATCACTCCCACATCTCAGAGGCTTGCAATATATTTCTAACAAGTGTGTCTCTTGCAGGCAGAAAGAGTTCTTATCCTGTCTGTCACTCTAGAACCTGGGCTGATAAAACACTTACTGTATTAACATGGCTGATCCCTGTCCACTGAGACAAGAGGAAATAATTAGCTCCCACATCATTACTCTCACCTGTGTGGGCAGGTACACTCCCTTAGCCCCCAAGAGAAAGGGGGTGTAAATAGAGCAACTGTCTTAAGAGTTCAGGTGACAGGGACTTGCGAGCTTTGTACAACCACACTAGGAAAGTTCTGGTCTCACTGTGAGGCACATGGCTTTGTTTTTCTGACCATCATGGGGGTTGTCTTTAATGCAGGCATAAGATTGACATAAAAAGGCAGAAAAAAATGCTTCTTGTGACTTCATATAGACTCCCAATCCTCCCATTCAGCTGCGGTATGATGACATATACATTGTTTAATCACTTTTAAAGGAAACAATATCGCACACCTTGTGAGTTGTAACGAAAGAAATAGCTGGTGACTTCCATTAAAGGGCTTCATCCCATATTACTGTTTTGAGACAGGCAAGGATGTATTTATTATTGTGCTATTATGGTGACAGTCAATTTACAAAAAGAAAATCTTGTTTTGGTTTGGAAAGGTCTAAATAATATTGGAATTAATTGAGGTAGAAATCAACTGTTGAACCAGTAGGTCTTTAAACATCTTCAGGACAGAACTAATGCATCCTGAATTTTCCTTTATTAACTCAGGATGGATGTGAGGTTATGAATTGCCTATTTTTCCTCTGAGTGAAAATACTTCTGGTCCTTTGTACATGTCCCTGTTAATGCATTTCATAGTGCCACGGGGTGGGGTATTTATTATTCTAGATTGCTCTATAATACTGTTTCTGGGAATTTAAAATTCTGATACAGTGAGTCTTCCTTCAAATCTTGTTAAGTTTTAGCTGACTGGGGTAATTGTGTGCCTGTGCTATGCTTTTCTCTTTCAGCGTGTATTGCATAGGTTAATTCTTTAAGTGAGATCATTTAATAGACATAAACCAAACCTGATCAATATGTCAGAAGACTGTTTGTGCAAAGAGCAAATGCTATTGGTGCTGAGATAATTTTGTCTTTTACAACCAGGAGAAAGTCCTCCTGCTGGCAGAACGGTGTGGGTGAGTAATTCCAGAGCAGGGCATGTCACTCGGTCTCCTTCCCTACCTGCTGTGGAGTGAGTAGTTTGATTATGTCAGTGAATCAGAATTACATTTCCCTACTCTTTTTTCCGGCCTCTGGGCCCACACTATTACTTAGAGGAATTCAGAAACTGGTGTGTTGCAGGTTCATGGGCTTAATTTCCAACTGAATAGTCATCATCACTGCTTTTGTGAATGACAGAGAGTAGACCAGTGTAAATTCAACATTGTCTTTTCCTCCATCACTGTATCCCTGCTTTCTGTCCACTGTGTGGTTCTTCCCTGAGATGTGCAGGCTACTTCCCTCATTTAACATCTGGGCTGGCTGGGAGATTTGCTTGCTTTAGAAGAGGTGGTACGTCGGTTCAGATCTGGGCCTCGGGAGGCTTTGCTTATTGTCTTTCCTCTCCCAGAACTGTCATATCCATAAACAAGACTCGTCTATGCAGGAAGAGTTGCCCCATGGAGAAGAGCCAGGTGGTCTAGACGAGGCTATCCCCACACATGCAGAACCACAGGCCTAGGTAACTGCACATCCAGGTTGGGGCACATCACTGGGCACTCAGATTTAACAAGATACAGCATATGTTAGACCACTAGGCTTTGAACTGTTTGGTAATACTGTAACTGTTATGGTCAGCATAGGTAAACTTAATCTTTGTCTAGCAAACAAACCAAGAGAGTAATGGTATTCATTTTCCTAGAGATTTCTTACCTGAAATCTAAACCTCAAAGTATCTTCTGTCAAAAGAAGCATATTCTGGGACTGGGGTATATAGAAGGATGGGCAAAGTCCTTGCCAGGTAAGCATGAAGGTTTGAGTTCAAACCTGCAGGACTTATGTAAAATCCAAACAAAGCAGGAGAGCACCAGTCTGTAATTCCAGTTCTACAGTGAGGGAGAGGCAGAGGTAGGCAAACCCACTGAAGCTCTCAGGCCAGCTAGCCTGGTGCACACAGCAGAGACCTGTGGGAGAAAGTTTCTGTCCTCTACAAGCCATTTCCAGGTAACCACTCCAGAGGCTTAATATTAATTAAAGTCTCAGCCAATAGCTTAGGCTTATTACTAGCTAACTCTTACACTTTAAATTATCCATATTTCTTATCTGCCCTCTGCCATGTGGCTTGTGGTCTGTTACCTCATTTGCTGCATGTCCTGTTTCCTTTGCATCTGCTGGTGTCCTCTCTGTCTCTGCTCTTCATCCTAATGCCCTTAGTTTGGGTTGTCCCACCTATACTTCCTGCCTGGGCTACTAGTCAATTCACTTTTTATTAACAATGATAGCAACACATTTTCACCATGTGCAGGATTGTTCCACAGCAGGAGACAGTGAAAAACACCATCTGAGAACTGGGGTTGGACATCTGAGATGGTCTTTTGGCCTCCATGGGCAAAAGTGCATGTTACTTACGCCTAAGAATGCATACACATACATACACACAATACAACACACACTCTCTCACACATGCAAATACACACACACTCCCACATGCACACACACACACACACACACATGCACACACACACACTTTCTGTCATTTCTCTGATGTTTAATTTGATGCTGTTGAAGATGGCAGATGAGCAGGGCTGCCCTTCTACCTCTTCCACTCAAAGATCAGTCATGTTTCCAAGTTAGGGGTGATACATGGAGGAGCCTAACAAAATCTTTCCAGACTTTTAAGGTCATTTGTCCCTTTGACTTTGATCACTCTCCACTCGTGGCTAATATTAATGTTGATCTTAGAATTATTCAAGTTTCTTTTTTAACTGCAGCCACAGTATCTGAGCCTCTGACCTGAGTGACATTGAATGTCATGACCTGATTGTATCTATTAGAAAAGAAAATTACCCTCTTGTATATTTTGTATTCTGGCCCTTCTTTCCTTGTGTCCCTAGTTCTTGCTTGGTAAAGTGGCCTAAAGAAAAGCCAGGTTTTCTCTACACACCCCCAGTTCCTCCCCATATAAAAGCAGTGTACCTTTAATTAGCAACAATTTTAAATATTTTATCACCAAATGCATGTTAGAAGTATGAATATATCCTGTGCTTGCCTTCTATAAACTTTATCTTAAAAGTTGATGTTTGAGATGAAGAAAGAGATCAGTGGAAGGAGTGGGGATTTCTGGTCTCTATATTGCTCCTTATAGCTGAAAAGGCTATTTGCTGATATCCAGGGCTGTTTCTCTGCTGGTTCTAAGGCTCAAGAGTGAGAGAAAATGCAATTCTTCAGTACAGCGCTCCATCTTCTCCCTTTCACGTTCTGCCAAGCACCCTGTTTGCTTTCTGAAAATTGGTTTTTCACGGTGAAGAACACCATCAAAGCAACCCCAGAAATGCTCTGAATTATTTTCACCAGACAACACTTGGTCAGTGTAGAGCCCAGCTGTTGACAGATGTGAGTTACAAGGGGAAGGCTCTCCTGCGATGTTTACTCTCCTGCACTTACTCTGGGCTCCAACGACAGGGCAATGCTATGACCCTACACTCCAATGAAAAACATTATCACCTAAGCCGACTATGTACTTTTCCTACAGACACCATATCTTTCTTTTGTACTTCATTTTCACCTGCTGCCAATCTGCCTCCTCACTGCCTGCACTGGAGGCCATCTGGAGTTTCTATGTATCTACTGTGTGGGTTTTCCCCTCCCACCAAATCAAGCCAAGTCAGCCTCATTAGAAACCTACCCGGTCACCAGCTGTCACCTTCCTGCAAGTTTTGAGATGTGTGCTGAATTACTAAGCCCCTTGGAATGAGTCACAGTATCTCAGAGGCTTTGTGCTGTGCTCTGCTGTGTTAGCTATGTATGTTGATGTGATGTGGGGCATTTGATTTGTGTGCGAGTAGGTTTTGTGAGGTACACTATAGTTGACTTTAAGAGCTAAATGTCAGACAGGGGATGACGTGTCTGAGTGGTGAAGGACTTGGAACTTTAAGGCCAGTTAGATCATTGGTGTCAGGTGTGACTATGCCATTTATTCGAGTTTCTTTATTTATTTGAGTTTGTGTTCTTGGGTACTTACCTTCATTCTCCAAGACTCTATGTCCCCTTTAAAAATAGTGGTCCAGCTGGAACGCCCTCTGAGGTATTTCTTGAGAGCATTCACTGATTGCCACCTTCACCGTGTGCTTTTCTAGATTCAGAATGCTCAAGCAGCTATTTTCTTCTTTTTCTTTTAAACTGATAAAGATGTTGAGCAGGAAGCCCCAACTCAATAAGAACATGGTTTATTTGTCGAGGCAACTGGCTGTACTGCTTCGACAGTAAGAAAGAGAGAGAGGGGGCATGCTGGTGCTCAGCCTTCTCCCTCTTTTTATATGCAGTTAGGGAACAGTTCATGGAATAGTACCACTTACATTGGGAATGGCTGCTGTTTGTACAACATATTGTGGGCAGAAGTTGGTTGCTCTGTAACCATGGTGCTCTCCAAACATGGCATTGTGGCAGTTTTAATCTAAGTGTGGTAAAAGTGTCCTAACATCCCTGGGCCTGAAATTGGATCCTGGATTCACATCTGTAGACAAGGGTAGTAGTACAGCTTTTTCATGAACATTACCCCTTCCCTGGCTTCCACTGGCCACTGTGAGCTTTCCAGGGCTAAGTGCTGGCACTTTCTAAAAGCTTCCACTTAGAAGAACCAAGCTAATGTGCCCCTCTGGATGCTGCATGGGTGATCTTGATGGAATCAGTGCCCTCCATTTTCTGCCTCAACACGTCCACAGAGTCTGCAGACCCAGTGCCTGTCACTTTTAGTTAGTTATTGAGTTTTCTTCTAGGCCTTCTTTATTTACTTTTCTCATTGTTCTGACAAAACAACTAGCAAGAGGAACTGAAGGAAGAAAGGATTTGTTCTGTTTCCTGATGGAAAAGTACCATCCGTCATGGAGAATTCGTGGCAGCAAGAGTGGGCAGTGCCAGGTCACATTGGTTTCACAGTCAGAAAGCAGAGAGTTAAATGTGGGTGCTTGTCTTGATTTCCTCTTTCATGTAGAGAGCCCAGCCCATGGAAGCATGCCACCTACATTTAGGATGTGTCTTCCCACCTCAGTGAACCCCACTCACAGACATGCTCAAAGGTTTGTCTCCTGGGTGATTCTAGATGCTTTCAGGTTGACAATATTAGCAACGATAAGCCTATATTTTCAGTACCTAGCTCTTAGTCCCCTCCCCTCATCCATCTTCTGTCAGCTGATGACAGGAGCCTTTTGGTGAAATTGACCCTTGTCCCAGTACCTTCTCACTTCCTAGCTTCAGCGCCAACAGTGGAGGGCATTGGCTGCTGAGAGGAAACTGGTTGACCCTCTGCACCAAAGTCCAATTTTGAATCAAATAAAGACAGGCAAGAAAATGATCTGTGTGTCTCTTATGAGTTAGTTAATATCACTTTACCACCACGAACGCCTGACAGAAACAGTCAAAGAGAAGAAGGTTTTTATGCTGCTCATGGTTTCCTCCATCATGGTGGGGAGGGCATGTTGAAGCAGAACAGTTGATATCATGGCTTCCAGAAATAGAGAAAGAAATTAGAAGAAGGGCACAGAGCAAAATAATCTCCTCAAAAACGCACCCTCTGTGACCTGCTTCCTCCAGCCAAGACCCGCATTTCAAACTTTACCATCTCCTATTAATTTATTCAGTTTTTAAATTTATTTATTTATTCCCTGAGAATTCCATACATGTATGCAATACGTTACGGTCGTACTGACCCCGATTTCCTTCCTCCAACCCTTCTGGATACCCTTCTAACGTATCTCTTCTAGATTCATGCCTTCATTTGTTCTAATAACCCACCAGGCAAAATTAGTGTTGCCCACATATGCATAGGTATGGGCCTGTCCACTGGAGCCTGCCAGGGGCCACACCCCCAAGAAGATGGCTTGCCCTCTCCCGACAGCCATCAACTGCAAGTAGTTTCTCATTTAGAGTTGAGCTGCATGGGCTCTTTCTTCATCCATGATTATTTAGTTTGAATCTTCCCATGGATTTAACCATATGATCTGTGCCTTTAGAAGGGTTCCTACAGACACGCGCACAGGTTCCTACTCATCTCCTAGACAGATCTCGACCCACCCAAGTGGACAAGATTAACCCTCACAAAGCCTTTCTTTATCTCACGGTGATGAAAAGGAAAAAAGCTTATTTTATACATTTGTTTATTCTTGTGTGTAGCCATTCTCAAATACATTAATATGTATTAGAGGAAGAGAGGGAAATATTAGTTAATTATATATTAGGCAGACAAAAACTAGCTAAGTATATGGATTTTTCATAATCTGTAATAAATTCAATTAGGAAGTTATAGAAATAATTAAATGTGTAATATTTTCTTCATTATCCACATTTATCATAAGCAATGCTCTGTGAAGAGCCATCTTTCTTATGAGGGTGAAAAAGCATCTTCAGTTTTCAAGAAAAATTGAGCTTGCGGAGGCTGCATGGGCTTATGGAGGGGAACCACGGCAGCTGCACTGCCCTGTGGAGGGGAACTGAGAAGACCACAGAGTATTATGGAGGGGAACCATGGCGGCTGCACTGCCCTTTGGAGGGGAACTGAGAAGACTACACAGTATTATGGAGGGGAACCACGAGGTGGCACTGCCCTTTGGAGGGGAACTGAGAAGACTACACAGTATTATGGAGGGGAACCACGAGGTGGCACTGCCCTTTGGAGGGGAACTGAGACAAATACATGGGATTATGGAAGGAACTTTCTTATGTGGTTGAGCAGAGGAAGTTTCTGTGGCCATCACACAAAACCCAAGCAGCATTGTGCTTTTCTTATTTCATCAGAACTGAAAGAACAGAGCAGGAGGAATGTCTGTCCCTGAGCTCTAGAGCAAATTAGAAGTGGTTGGGTCCCTCCTGGATGATGTTTCCTCCAAAGAGTAGGGCAGAGAGTTTCCCTGTCTCTTTGGGTCATGTCCAATGCCAAGCACATTTATTTCTGAGAACTTAGGAAACACAAACCTGGAAGGAGGCACGTAAGGAAAAAGAAATAAACTCAGTGTGTCTTTGCTTGCAGAAACACATGGGGCTAATCTCAGACCTTTTTTGTTTGTTTGTTTTTAACTAAACACATGAGGGGAGCGTTTGTATATTAGGGAGATTTGTGTGGCGTTTCCCGCTCCTGTCCAGTGTGTTTCAGTCTGTGAAGGAGAACAACAAGCTACTTTGTCGAGTTCCATCTCTCAACATAACAGGCAGGGAGGGAAAGTTATTAGAAGACCTCCTGCCTCCTAAGGCAGAAGACAGCATGGGCATGGTGTGCTTAGGGAAATGATGCTTTTATTCCAAATAAAACCAGGTTGGATTGGCGGTAGCTGCATTTCAATGGTGGATGTCACATTGGAATTACATTTTACACAGACACCCTCAAGTTTACTCACAAACAAGATAGGCTTGCACCAACTCGCATCCTCTTCAGAACTCTCTCTGGGTTTTCAGGCTCTCTCCTCTTCACAGTGATGCTTTCTCCAGCCCTGAAAGGCCACAGGAGGGTCACATCTCTGCCTCCCTCAATTCTGAGTCTTAAACTTATTAAAGGGAACCAGCTGCTATCATTTTTACACTTTTGTCTCAAAATGTAAAATTTATCTAGTAAAAAGCACACGTGTTCTTTGATTCTTTGTTCTGTTTGTGTGTGCGTATGTCTGTGCACATGCATGTATGCGTGTGTGGTATGTATGTGTTCATGTGCATTGAGTACATGTGTGTATGTGTTCATGGGGCTGTGAAGGTGTGTGTATATGAATCTGTATGTACATGTGTGTATGTGTTCATGGGGCTGTGAAGGTGTGTATGTGTATGAATCTGTATGTGTTCATCGGGCTGTGAAGGTGTGTATGTATATGAATCTGTATGTGTTCATCGGGCTGTGAAGGTGTGTATGTATATGAATCTGTATGTGTTCATCGGGCTGTGAAAGTGTGTGTGTGTGTATGAATCTGTATGTGTTCATGGGGCTGTGAAGGTGTGTATGTGTATGAATCTGTATGTGTTCATGGGGCTGTGAAGGTGTGTGTGTATATGAATCTGTATGTGTTCATCGGGCTGTGAAGGTGTGTATGTATATGAATCTGTATGTGTTCATTGGGCTGTGAAGGTGTGTGTGTATATGAATCTGTATGTGTTCATGGGGCTGTGAAGGTGTGTATGTGTGTGAATCTGTATGTGTTCATGGGGCTGTGAAGGTGTGTGTGTGTATGAATCTGTATGTGTTCATGGGGCTGTGAAGGTGTGTATGTGTATGAATCTGTATATGTTCATGGGGCTGTGAAGGTGTGTGTGTATATGAATCTGTATGTGTTCATGGGGCTGTGAAGGTGTGTGTGTATATGAATCTGTATGTGCTCATGCACATGTATGCATGTAGACACCAGAGGGCAATTTTTCATATTGTCCCTTACAGGCCATACATAGCATCTACCTTGGTTTTGTTTTATGTTTTTCATTTTTTTCCCTGAGAAAACGTCTTAGTAAAATAGTATTCCCTAATTTGAGTAGGTTGATTGGTCAGTAAGCCCGAGGGATGAGCCTGGATCTGTGTCTTCAGTGCCAGTATTACAAGTTTGTACCGCCCTGTCCTTATTGCTGTGTGAGGATTCTGGGGACTGGACTTGGGTCCTTCTGCTTATATGACAAGCATTTCCCCGACCCCAGCCCTTGTTCATCTCTCTTAAAGTATGTGATTAAACAATAACACTGCGATATTGTGTATATTTTAGGGCACAGAAATGATTTTATTGTTATTATTATTGTAGAAGTCACGTGTTCACCATTTTCATATTTACTGGCTCACCTAGTATACTTCCTTCCAATCTTGGGGAAGTTTTATCTTCTCTTGTTCTGTTGTGACCCTACCTCAGCTGTCCATAGGGTGCTCGATGTCTGTAGTCAAACCATAGCTATTCACAAAATCAGTGATCTCATTTCCGCGTATCTTAGTAACATTACAAAACAGCAGAATAGATGGGCTGGACGTAGTACATTCCAAAGCAATAATCAAGAAAATAGAACTTGGAAGTGTCAGTGAAAACTCAGAATCAGAAAAGTAGGTCAGAGTGGAACCAGGGGATTCCAGGAGTCATGCTGATTTATTACATCAGTTACACAATTGGTCAACGAAAAAGACACATATGCGGCAGAAATGTAAGTGATGGTCTTTCGGAGTAATGCTTCCGAGGGATCATATTTCCTCATCTTCACAGGCTTGTGCAGCTGCTGCACACTGACTCTAGGCCTGGGCATGGAACCTTCTCTGAGGCGGAGGCTGGCAATGAATGAGGCTCCCAGTGCATGGTCTCACTATGACAGTTCTGGGTGACTCTTCTCCCATTCTACAAGAAAGTTTTAGTTTATTAAGTGGAATGAACTGTGTCGTCCTCTGGAAGTTTGATGATGGGTATTTTAGAAGTAGATTCTTACAAAATAAATAAATCCATACTCAGCTTTGAAATGCCAGGCCAGATGTTCACCACGTGCTCCTTGAAGCTCAAGGCGCTTGGCGGAACTGACATCCACGGCACATTGCTTTTCTTTCTCAGGCACCATAAATCCACCGGCCTGGACCTTAGAGGACTGTGGTTTGTTGGCATGAGTTCAGGGCACTCCCAACCTGCACATTTAGAGTGTTTGGTTTCTTCACCGATGCTGATTCTTCTGCCAAGTTTTACGGAACATACTTTTGGCCTTGGCAAGGTCCTACATAGTAAGCTCTCCTGTTCTTCTCACTGGGGGTAACACATGGAATTCATAGATGACAGCGATAGATCGTCTCCCTGGGACATTCTCCCTTGGGTGGTACTAAGGGCTTCTGAAACTTGAATGTTGCAACTAACTGCTTCATGCCCGGCTTTTTTTTTTAATTGTATTTGTTCACTTGTAGCAATGAAGTTTTAAAGTTATACAGGAAGGTATGAAATGCCTTTCTGTTTACTGTTACAATAGCTATTTGCTGATGGAAGCACTGGGTGGATAATGGAAATCTCACTGTTCAGTTCAGGAATAAAAAGCTTTAAAAATGGAGACCACAAATGGAAGAGAGTGTTAGGTTCCAAACACATGGTGCTGGTGCCCCAGTGTCCAGTTGCCCATTGGCAAGTGAAGCAATGAAACAGGTTGGTTGGTATGGGCTTTATAAATAGAGTTCTCGATTTTGTCCCAGAAGTTCACTCCGTGTGGAGATGGTTTTATGTATTTTTTGAAGTTTATTCTCTCATTTAATCAGCGCGCTCACTAGTTTATGATCAACTTGATACAACCTAGAGTCACCTAGGATGGTGGAATCTCTGCTGATCACTGTTTCCATGCGATTGGCCTGTGAGTGTGCTGGTGAGACACTGCGTTAATTGTCAGTTAACATAGGTGGGCCCAGACCACTGTGGGTGACACCAACCCTAGGCAAGTGGGCCTCGCCTGTATAAACAGGGTGGTTGAGCATGAACCAGAGAGACAGCCAGTAAGTAACTTTCCTCCATGGTTTCTACCTAGTTCCTATTAGAGTTCCTGCCACGACTTCTCTCCAGGATAGACAGTGAGCAGGGCATTGAGAGAAACCTTTTCTTCCCCATGTAGCTTTTGGTCAGACAGTTTTGTCATAGCTAGAAAGCAAAAGAGGACACTCAGGAACTAGTACTGAGTTTGTATTATGTGTCTAGGTCAAAATGCAACAAACATCACAGTCCATCTTACACAGACCTTACTGAGCATGCCCAAGTCACATGGTCCCTCAATGACAGAGCTAAGATTTGAACATAGGCAGGCTGACATTTGATGGTTGGTGTTGATGATCAATTTGACAAGCTCTGTAAATACCTAGAAGAAAAACCTTTGGCACACCTGAGAGATTATCTTGAATAGGTTAGTTAGGATGGGAGTGGCCACCCTAAAAAAGATAGTGCCATTTCCTGTGATTGGGTCTTAGACTGTGTAACGAAGAGAAAGCTAGTTGACTGGATTCTCTGCTTTCTCTGACACGTGATTTCTTAACATTTTACTTGTAAGACTAGCATTTAACAGTCATCTCTTCAGTTATGAATGTCCTTTTCTATCCTGTTCTGATCCAGCCAAGCTTGGGGAGAAAGGAAAGGTGGGGGAGAGGGAGGGAGAGAGAGTCAATGAATGAAGATGAAATGAGTGTCATGAGTCCTTATGTCCAGTCTCTTATCTGAGAGCAGATGATTGCGTGAGTGACTTTGGAAACAGTAGTTGCAAATTTCAGAACTTACAGTGGGCAAGGGTGATGGATGTTGGCATGGGTGAGAAGTCAGAGGGAATAGGAAATCAGTGATTGAAAAGCCATATCACACGGTCGTCTGTGTGGTCTACATGCTGAGGTGGGTGGCAGACCTTGACTGCGGTGAGCCTTTCTGATGGTTTGTTACCATCCAAATCTACCTGTGACTATTCTTGTCAATGCCATATTTATCTCCTTTTAATTTATGGAAATGCTCATATACAACACATTGCAACAACTCTGGAAGTTTTACAATCCAAAGGGATCTCCTCTTTGACATTAACCAGTTCTTAGTCTCTCTCTGTGGAGACAACTATGTGTTTAGATCTTAGATGATTCCTTTTGCTATTATTTTTAAAATTTATCAACTTTACCTAAAAATTCATTAACTTCATGATAAGTTGAAAATGTAATCACTGGTTGTTATGCATAATTTTGTTTTTAATATAACTACATTATTTCTTGTGTGCTTTCTTTTTGAAAATGTTTTTTTTTAATTTGTGTCTTTGTTTATTCATGAGATATACGTGTGCACATAGGTGGAGGTAAGAAGTCAACTTTGAGTGTCCTTACCACCATATTATTTTGAGACAGGGTCTCTCACCAAACCTGGAGTTCATTAGACGGTTTGGCCATTGGGTCTGGGTCTTCCTATTTCTGTCCCCTCAGCTCTGAGAGTGTAGGTGACACCACAGCACTCACCTTTCTATATGGGTGTTTGAGATTCAAAGGTTGTCATGCTTGCACGACAAGCCTTTTCTCCACACATACTTCTGAGCCATCTAACATGATTTCTCTTGCACATATACAGCCCTTACTAGTTTGTTGAAATAAAATTTCAAGTGTATATATCATTTTATTTATTTACTTTTTCTCCTTTGGTTTTGATTTTGTTTTGTTGGGAGAAAATAAAGGAAATGGAACGTTGTTGTAGGAGGGCCACCTGTTTGTTTCCCAGCCACTCAGACTCCGGAAATAACCACACAGAAACTGTATTAATTAGATCACTGCTTGGCCCATTAGCTCTAGCTTCTTGTTGGCTAACTCTTACATCTTAATTTAACCCATTTCTAGTAATCTGTGTATCACCACAAAGCTGTGGCTTACCAGGTAAAGTTCCGGTGTCTGTCTCTGACAGGGCTCCATGGCTTCTCTCTAACTCCACCTCCTTTCTCCCAGAATTCTGCTTAGTTTTCTCCACCTAACTAAGTTCTGCCTTGCTATGGGCCAAGCCAGTTTCTTTATTCATTAACCAATAAAAGCAACACATAGACGGAAGGGCCTTGCACACCAGAAAGTGAGTCATGAGAATCACCCAGTCCTGACTTCTACTTGTTGCTCCATGAGAACTTCTCATGTTCTCCGAGGGTGAAAGGATAGCAATCACGGGAGTTTTGATGTCAGTAGGGTCATTTTCCTTTGGGGGTTTCTGTTTTGGTGAAGTGCTGGTATCATCAGGGTGCATGCAGGCTGCAGCTTCTTCCCAGTGGTGTGAGGAGTTGAGATAAATTCTCCTTTTATAAGATTGGGTGTGTATGCACGTGCACAAATTCACACACAAGTGCTGTTTATGCAGGTACCATGGAGACCAGTCTAGAGACCAGACTCCCTGCAGGTGGAGTAAAGGTTGTTGTGAGCTGTCTGACAAGAGTGCTGGGAAGTGAGATTGGGTCCTCTAAAGAGCAGCAAGTGCTCTTAACCTATGAGCCATCTCACCAGCTCTTGAGATAAATTTCAATTTATTTATTTTATACTACCATTGCCTGTATTCATTCTTCTTTTGAATAATTTTCAAATTAGAGTTTGAACATTCTAAACTTAACATCCTTACAATACTTGTGGTTTTTAACATTTATTGGCTATGTATGCATATGCACATTTGGCAATCAGATGTGGGCTTACAGGAGTTGGTTCTTTACCTCCGCTATCTTGGTTCTGAGGGTAAAGCTCCAGTCATGAACTTGGCAGCGGGCACCCTTTACCACTGAGCTGCCTTCTCTTTTGGTAGTTTCCATTTTTTGTTTTTTTTTAGCTGTTTGATTCATGTTTTACTTGAATTTTTATTTCTTATATCTACTATGTCTGGTCTCTTCCTCTGCTCTGTAACTCAGTCTCTCTTAGTGTTGCTGCCCTCTTATTTTGATTTTTTTGTTTTGTTTTGTTTTCCAAGATTTCATTCACTCTTTGTAATTGATCCTTTCTCATTTTTTGCTGGTCAGACTTTAGATGTTTCTTTTCTCAAATTTTTCTGATGAAAATAAATCCCTTTAAATTATTTATTTTATCTTTCATTATGTGCTTGCATGTGCAGATGTACTCACAAGTGCAGATGCCTTCACAAGCCAGAGGCGCATTTTATAGTCTGGAGCTGGAGATAGAGGGAGTTGTAAGCCTCTGGATGTGGGGACTAGCAACTGAATTTCCATCCTCTGAAAGAGCATTACACTCCTTTAACCACTGAGCTGTCTCTCAGCCCTATGAATACCAATTTTAATGGTTTCTGTCATCCTTCTAGTTCTCATACACACTCACTTCTCAAGGCCAGTGCGTCAACTGCCTCCCATTATTTCCTTCTCTGAAATGGTGAGTTGACTTTCGGTTCTGGGATAATGTGAGTGACTATACATGGAGCAGATTAACAAGCATCCCTGACCACTGTTCTTCTCCCCTTAAGAGTTGTTGTTCCCAAAGCCTCATGCTTTGGAAGGGAATCTGGTTCTGTAGAGGATCATGGGGATTTCCTTTAGCTTATGGACAAGGTGTGTCTGGTAGGCCTGGGGCCAGCATCATTTCACACTAATGGTCATCTAGAGGTTTTGGAGGTAGAGTTCTGAAATGCTGAAGAAAATCTGTTAGAGAATTTTATCTCATTGTTCAGAAAGTTGAAAGACCTATCTACCAAGAAACTTAACAGAAATAAAATTAGAAGAAAAAAGGAAAACAGTTGATTGAGCATCTCTGGAGTATTGGTCTAATCAGGGAAGACCCCCAGAATGTCACCCTTTGTCAGTTCCTCCACAGCACCCAGGTGGGTGCCCCCATGATTTGCCTTCTTTCTTATTTTAGAGTTAAACTTGAATTTTCAATTATTTTATGTGCAGGTATCTCTGCATGTGTGTACATGAGCACAGTGCCTGTAGAGGCCAGAAGAGGGGAGTCAGATCCCATGGAGCTAGGGCTATAGGTGATTTTAAGCCTCCCAACACGGATGCTAAGAACTGAACTTGGGTACTTCATAAGAATAATGCAAGTCTTACCTACTGAGCCATTAATCCAGCCACATCTGGTCTGTTTCTTCACATCTAAATCAGTTGTGTTGGACAGACTCGATGATGAAAATAATATGACTTCTTTGCACTGTCTTGTAATGCAGGCTAATTAGGGACTTTCAGATTTTCCCTTTTCCCCGCAGAGGAGGAACAATCAAACAGGGATGTGATAGAAAGCCTTCGGGCAGCTGTACTTGTGAGAGATTCCCTGCCCTGGAGAGGGACTTGCTCCAATCGATTTGTATCTCTGGATCCAACTGTTTTTTTCCTTTTTAACCCCCACTCCCATGGCTTTATACTCTGCCTGGCTTTTTGTCTCTTTCTCTCCTGTAATATGTGACCATGGTTCCTTTACCTGAGAATCTTCCTCATTAGCTCTGCCCACAGCTTGCAGTGGAATTCATTGCTGCAGCCTAAAGAACAGAATAGGAAATTGAAGGGGTGGATTGGGCCTGTCTGTGCACAGGAAATTCTGGGCCCTGTTTTCTTCTCACCTGTAGTTTACTTGACTCTCTGTGTCCATGGATTCCAAGGATGGGCTTCTCACTGCTTCCTCCCAGAAATTAGTGAAGATGTCACGTTTGCCCCTCCGATCTTCTCTGTTCTCTTGTTGACTCCATGCTTTCCTTGTCATTGTCCCATGAAGATGAAGCTTGTGGGTTCCGATCTGACTTTAATTCTCCTGAAAATTCACAAAGAAGGAGGAGGAGGAGGTGGAGCAGTGTAAGAAGGGGTGGTTGAAGAGCTGGCTTGCTGGTCGAGAGCATCTGCTGTACGGAATCCGGAGGGTGGACCAGAGGGGGAAGACGGTGAGCTCCAGGTTCAGAGAGGGAAGTGATAGACAATGACACCAGGTGCCTTCTTTTGGCCTCTGAGCCCACAGAAGTACATGCACACACAGCTACTTATATATGTGCATGCACTCACACACACCCATGAAATGAAAATGTAAAAAGGTAAACATAAAAAAGCACAGAAGTCAAAGAAGTCAAAGGAAGATAAAGATTATCTATGGGGCTAGCTCCTGTCCTCTCTGCAGAATTCCAAATCTGCACGCGCACACACACACTGTATGTATATGAGTGTGCACTGTGTATGGAGACAAGAGGAAAGCCATTGTGTTGTTCTCAGGAGTGTTCCACATTATATTTGGAGACAAGGTACCCCAAGGAGCTGGAACTCACTACTTAGACTAGCCTGACTAGTCAGCAAGCTCCAAATGTCTGCCTCTCTCCACCCCTCACCCCCAGAATTACAAGCATTCTCCACCACGCTCACAGTCTTCACTTGGGTCCTCGTGTTTCAGAGGCAAGCACTTCAACACCTAAGTTATTCCCTTGGCCCCATTAGTCACACGTTAATCAAAAATATGTGCACCTAGTTTAAAGAGGACCGTTCTTAAAATCACCACATTATGCCTAAAGCAAAAAGTGTGGCATCCCATTAGGAAAACACAAGCCTGCCTTTGGTTCCTTGGGCGCAGCCACTTCCAGCTCTCAGGTCAGCGTCTCTGCTGGCTCTCCTGCAGTCGTGTTACATATGCTTGAGTTCTCCGCTGTGGAAATGGTTTACTTTTCCTCCCATGCTGCTCTCCCACACAGGGCACACCTCCCATTTCCTCCCCAGCTCAGATTTTTTTGACTTGGTTTAGACGCATGTTAAGTGTTTACAATATTTTGGCAGTAAGCCATTTTTGTAGTTTATTGTGTGTAAGAGATGTCTGCGTGCATGTGTGTGTGTGTGTGCATGTGTGTGTGTGTGCGTGCATGTGTGTGTGTGTGCGCGCGCGCGCATGTGTGCATGTGTGAACCCAGCAGACAGTCATTCAGCCACTTAATGGAAGGAACACTGCAGCCTGCCTTCATACCCCCAGGAACAATTCCCCTCTGCTGACTTACTGGCAGGGGCATAAGTATTATCATTATTTTCTAGAATATTACCATCTGCTCATTTGATCCATTAACCTCCCATTGTACAACAGAAGTGTCCAGACATGAAAGCAAACACACCACAGAAACAAACCACATGCATTTTGCTTTGGGGACAGGGCTCAAACACTGCTCCGATCCCACCACCTCGTCCTCGATAGTTCATTAACTTTCCTGCTGGGAGGTGGTCATTTACCCACAGGGATGAGGTGACCCTGCTCTAGTTAGCTTGTTTATTTCTACTAACAGGTTAAGACAAATCAATTAGCATTTATGGGAGCCATTTCCTTATGTCTGCAAAGGGGAAGGAAAAGACGAATTGGTAAGTGATGAGCAGGTGGTTATGTAGGCGCACACAGATTCTCACACTCTTCTGGTAGCTTTTACTCTTTTTCTTTCTCTTTACAACTTTTTTTTCGTTCTTGTGTAGCCCATGTTAGCCTCAAACTCTTAGTGCAGCCTAGAGTACAATGGTCAATCCCAGTATTCAACTTGACAGGGTCTGGAATCACAGGGACAGCCTTCTGGTTTGTGTCTGTGAGGGAGTTTCTAGGTTACATTAATTGAAGTGAGAAGAGTCCCCTCAAATGTGGATGGCACCGCTCCCTGTGCTGGGGTCCTAGGCTGCATGGAAAGGAAAATACAATCACACATCCCTGCCTTCTTCCTGACTAATACAGTATGGCCAGCTGCCTTGAGCCGTCAGTGCAGAGACCATGTCCTTGAACTGTGAGCCCGAATGGACCCTCCTGTGAGGTGCTTTGTTCAGAACATCTTAACACAGCAACACGAAAAGTAACTGATAAAAGAAGGCTGGCCTTGAACCCCCACCCCCACCAAGGGAGTCCTAGGATTACAGGCGTGCACCAGCAAATCTGATTCATGTGGTGCTAGGGATTACCTTAGGGCTTCCCACATGGCAGGCAAACCGTTCATCAGCCCAAATATATCCACGGTGCCCCACCCCAGCACAGACATTTTAAACTGTTCACTAAAGGCATTACAGTGCTTTTGCAGAGGACTCTGGATCCGCTCTCAGCACCTAAATAGCAGCTCCCAAGGACCTTTAACTCCTGTTCCAAGGATCTGATTCCCTCTTCTGGCCACCAGGAGAACTGCATACATAAATACATGCAGGCAACAGAGAGAGAGAGAGAGAGAGAGAGAGAGAGAGAGAGAGAGAGAGAGAGAGAAGTCTTTTTTAAAAGGAAGAGGTAATAACTTAAGATATTTAAAGGTTAATATAGATACCAAGACAGACTTGCATACATATAATTGAGGTTTAGAAAAGGTCCCTGTGAATTTTGTTTTCACCAATATGGTGAGATCAGGAACTAGGGAATTTTGTGAGTATTAGACCATGCTGTTTGCTCCCCACGGAATATATCAGGAGATTTATATAAGGAGCAGACAAAGAGAATTTGTTCCTTATCTTTCTTTATTCTGCCATAAGAAAACCCAGTACCCGGACACACATCAGTGCTGTACTCTTGAACTGCTTGCCCTTTGGAAGGCATCACTCTTCTTTATTATTATAGTTATACTTTAACATTATTTGCTACAGCACCAGATATGACTGAGACATATGACTATGTGAATGCGTATGTTTAAAATATATGTATGATTTGGAGAGTTGGTTCAGTGGTTAAGGCCCTTGATTCTCTTCCTGATAACCAGAGTTTCTCTCCAACATGCGTGCCTGGCATCTCACAGGCATATAACTCCTGTTCCAGGGGATCCAATGCCCTCTTCTGGCCTCCTTGGATGGTCTCATACAAATCACATACACATAAATAAAAATAAATCCTTAATAAATAAAATCCACATGTGCTATTTAAACTGATATTATAATGTACTTATTTTACTAAATCTTAGACGCCTTTAGGGAAGAAACTCAAAGTATCTCTATAACTGATGATGCTTTACAAAACATAATGTATTTGTCCAGACCAGTGGGTATTACCCTGTGGGTCATGACCTCTTTGAAGGAGTCAAGCAACCTTTTCACAGGGGTTGATTAATACTATCACAAAACACAGATATGTACAATACAATTTATAATAGAAGCAAAATTTCAGTTATGAGGTAGTGGCAAGAATAATTTTATGGTTGGGGGCATCACCACAACATGAGGAACTGTATTAAAGGTCACAGCACTAGGAAGGTTGGGAACTGTTGGGTTTAAACCTATTGGTTAGATTTAGGAAGACCAGATTGATGCTGAATGCGAGGCCAACAATCTTTATCTCACATCCACCTATTTTCACTTTAGTTCTGAGCAAAAGTTACATGGAGGGTGATGGCTAGGGCACCCTAGAATACTGGTTTGTCAAGTCATTATCATTATTATTGTCATTGTTTTGTTATGAGTCTTTGAGGCAGGAAGGGTGATGCCTTGAAGTTCAGGTACTCACGATGTAGCCCAGGCTATTCTCCAACTTGCGGCAACGCTTCTGCTTAGGTCTCTTGAGTATTGAGATTATAGGTGTGAGCCAACATGCCCAGCTGATCACTTCATCTTATATCAACAGTTTAAGAAAGGAGGACAGTCCAGCAGAGGTGAGGCCACATTCTAAGTAGAGAGAAGAACGCTGATGAGACTTCAAGCCCTGAAATGTAGCAACCTCGTTTGAGTAAAGTAGTTCCGTGAGTGGTGGCGGTGAGGCTGGGGTCTGGGGCACAGAAAGAAGCAGAGGCTGCATTTAAAGAAGGAAACATTAGTGAGGCCGCTTCACACAGAAGCCCTCTATTTGAGACAGTTCATAGAACTCAGGCTGGCTTTGAACTTGTTATATAACCATGAGCTTGAACACCTTCTGAGCCTCCTGTCTCCATCTCTGGAGTGATGGGGTCCCAAGCATACACCTCTGTGCCTGGTTTATATGGTGCTGGTAACTGAACTCAGGGCTTCTGGGTACACACTCTCCCAGCTTGGCTATACCTAAGCCCCACTGAGAAGATTTGATACCACCACACAATTCACTAGACTGCTTATCAGGGAAGGGAGAAATAGAGACTGAAGGCATGAATAAGTGTTGTATGGTACAAGAGCAAAGTTAATATAGCACACACAGTGACCCAGTGAATGCTACATCTTGGCATGTGTCAAATCCCTTTGTTAATTAGGTACATTACATATATTCATTGGGATATTTTATTCTACAATTTGTCTGTCTACACAAAGTTAAAGGTCATATCTCCACCAATTCAGAAGACTTTTGAATGGTTTCTAGTGGGAGGAAGCGGGATGTAGATTTTCTCTTCAGGGTTGAGCATTTTGTGGTGTCTGTGTCTCAGAATCTTGGCCAGGTGTAGGTATCTGTTAATAACTGTCTGTAGCTTTCCTTTACATATTTATTCTAGGTGGTTTTAAAATGTATTCTATCAAACCACAGAAAATAGAGCTATCTTGGCCTTATGCAATGACGTCTTAATATATCTGTGTTTAAAATTATTGATTATAGATGTCTACACTAGCTCTGTCCATATCTCATAAATTTAACAGCTATGACCTAAAATGTAATTTTTTCCCTAAAATGTTAGAACCATGGGGAGGATGATTTGTTATCAGGCACCATTTGTCCTCTAGATCATTAAGATGTACTCAGTACCGACAACTTTGGCGTGATGGATTATTTGCATACAGGGTTGCTGCATGGGCCTGTCCTAGCTGTATGCTTCTTGGCAGTGGGAGCCAGGTTCTGGCTTTAAATCCCCAGCACTCACAGCCACAATCAGCTCATGGTCAAGTACAGAGTGTGGAATATATACTACACAGGTTAAGAACCTACACTCTGTTTCTTTCTTCCAGTATAAGTCAATTAATTAATAGGAGAAGAGGGGTCATTGAACTAGCTCCCAAATTATGAGCACACATGGAATAAAAGATAATACGAGGGCTGGGGAGATGGCTCAGTTAATAAAGTGCCAGCAAGGCAAACATAATGACTCAAGTTTAAAGTTTGGTCTCCAACATTCATATGAAAAAATTTAAAGCACAGGCAAGGTAATATCTGATTATAATTGCAGCACTAGTGGGCACAAAGGGTTTCTAGAGCTCTGTGGCCAGTCAGTTCAACCTCATCATTGAGCTCCAGGGTCAGTGAGAGACCCTGCTTCAAAGCTTAAGGTGGAGAGTCATTGAGAAAGACACATCAGATACCTGTATCTGGCTTCTGCATGCACAGACACACACTTCACATATACCCACACATATGCACATTCACTGTAACATGTAACACACACACACACATATACACACTTCAACTGCATTCATGCATCTGACCTTAGGGGTGCTACCAAGTCACTCAATCCCAGAGCTCCCTCCAACACCCTCCCCCGTCTTGCTCAGCTGTCCGTAGCTCTGACAGACAGACAGGAAGAAGGTTCACCTCTCTGACCTTACTTCCCACAGACTCCAAGTCAGCTGGAGGCTAGAGGGGTGGGTGGGTCTCAGTAGGCCAGCTGTTTGAGTCAACTCAGTTTAATTGACTATCTATGCATCATTAAAAGAGATCAGAGGCCATTTTTAAAGGATATGTACTCTCCGAGTGACTCTGCTTTGACATTAAGATTCCTGAGTATAGATGACTGCAGAGGAAAGGCTTTATTTGTTGACACTGAGCAGTGACATCGTTAAGGCTGCCCCTGGATTTCAGTGACTGACAGCTGCAATTCAGACCCACGTTTATAGCCACAGATTAATGCTGCTGAAACCTCTACCTAGAATTAGGAATCCCAGTATTGAGGCTGAGCTGTGCCTGCAGATATCAGTGGCATGGATTCAAATAAAGGTTCTTGAATCTCTTAGCTTGAAGCAGGATATTGTTTCACACAAAGTGAAATGTGTTTTCCAACCTCAGCCCCTGCCTCTACTCTTGAAGTTCTATAATGTTCAATCTTTCATATCAGATTCCCTGACCCACCCCATTGTCTTTTACACATGACTTTCCCCCTCTCTCTTCAAGCTCCAAGATCCTTCTTTTATCCCTACAGTTCAACAGAGTGAATTTTAAAACCAATTTATATCCTGGAGGCTTGGGGTTACTTTAAGAATGAAGGGCTCTGAAATCTTAGACATTTTCTTGGAGCAGGGCTATGTAAAATAACAAAAAATTGGGGCCAACAAGTTGGCTCGGAGGTTAAAGGTACTTTCTGCCAAGCTGCATGATGTTTGTTCAACCCTAAAGATCTGATGGAAGGATAGAACAGCTTTTAGTTGTTCTCTGGCCTACACACACTCACACACACTCAGAGACACACAATACTCTCTTACACATGCACACATATACTCACAAACACATACACACTCTCATACACACATTCACACACATATATTCACACACTCACACTCTTACACACACAGATATACTCATATACTCACACACACTCACCTGCACACATACTCTCTTACACACACTCACATACACACACATAGACTCGCACACACAAGAAAATCTTATCTTGTAAGAGATGGAGAGGAGTGTGGCTCTCACCCCTCATCAGATGGGCTTCTTTTTGTAGCATATGGAAATGCAAAACTGGTCAAAATTCAGAAAAACAACAGAAGGTGGCAAGCTCAGCCCCAGTGGGTACAGCTACAACCAATCCCATACTTAGGGCTCAGGAGAAAGTGTGAAGGGTGCATGGGGTAAAGTTTGTGAGAGCCAGAGAACAGAGACACTTTCTGCGGGGTGTTGCTGTTTAGATGTAACAGGGATACTGCATCCATGCAATCACAACAATGAACAAAACCTGCGCTAATGATGCTAATAGCTGACATGTCAACGTGGATAGGGGAATTGTCACAAGGTTCCACTTCTAGATGAAGAGCACAGGTAGCCAGTGGCTACTGAGAGATCATTTTCAAGGGGCTCCCCTCACAGGTGGTCCAGTCCCAAACTGGGAGCCTCAAACCTGTTCACATGAGCAACACTAAAGGGGCTTAATAGGTTGTATGTGTGATAATAACAATTACAGAAGGAAAGTCCGTGGATATGACAGGAAGTTGGGGATGGGACGTGGGAGGAGCTGGCAGGAGAGAGAATAGTCATATAATATAAATACTTGTGATATAAATACAGTATTCATGCATGAAATTCTCAAAATTTAATTAATTTATTAAATTTAAGGTTCTAAAAATAATGTTTTTAATGTGTTTTGTGCTGAGTAGGAATCTGATATCTATCTTTATCAGTAACATAAATTAGATTTAATTATTATCTGGAAGGCTTTGTAGATTCTTGCTAATAAAACAAAAAATACACCCATTTCTCAGTGAATGTCTCTGGCGGCAACATGTGTTATGGAAACGTAATAAATGAGCTTTGTCTTCAGCAAGTTTAGAAGGATACAAGATCGAAAACCCACTGCTGGATGATTTTGTCTTTCTCCCTCCCTTCTTTTCCCTTCTAAAGACCAAGAAAACAGCAGAAAAACAGTCAAATAGAAATGAAATTTAAAAAGTCAAAACTGGGAAAACAGGGAGTTTTCTGAGTATGAAAAAGGGCAAGTTACAAAGCAAGAAGAACTGAATATGGATTCCCATAGCGCGATGGTAGATATTCAAATTTAACATTCAGCGAAGTAGGCAAAGGAAAGGTCGTTTGTATTTTTGAATACCCAATGCACTAATCAATGAGGGAGATTTTTGCCTAGGCTCAATTCTAACAGCAATCTATGAGCTAGAAATTATGATGTCCATTCTCACAGACGATGGGACATCAACTCAAAATGCTAAGCAGCAGCTCAGACAGCTTACAGATTGCAGGTGGCATGGATCAGTTTAGAATTTGAATCCTTTATATACAGGAAGATGTAAAAAGCAAAACAAAAACAACAAAAAACCATACACAAGAGGTTGGAGCCTGCACTGGGGAATGGTTGAGACCCATGAAGGTAATATGAGGTAATGATACATGATTGAAGATGAGGCACATGGGGCTGGACTACGTGTGCTGGGGCTTTTGTAGAAGATCTGAGTTTGGGTCCCAACAGTCAGTATGTGGTTCACAACTTCATGTAACCCCAACTCTAGTGGATCTGATGCCCTCTTCTGGCCTCCACAGGTACTGCACTCATACACACCCACACACAGGCATACACACACAATAAATTTTAACATTTTTAAAAAAGAATGGCACACAGAGAAGAAATGATTTAGAGAATGTGAGTTACATTTTATTTCAAAACTGATGAGCCGTGTCAAGTTGCCTCCATGTATTTCACGAGTCAAATGCTTCTTCTATAACCTGATGAGTAAGTCTAGATCACCTGGATCCAGAGCTGGACGGTGTTGTTGACTTCCACCGTGAGCCTGGAGTCTTCCTTGCAGTCTTCCTTGAGAAAGTGGAGTTTTCAGGGATTCCTTTCTATTTACTATAATTCTCCAAACTGACCAACAATGTTGGAGCCAGGGCCTCGGACATAGTCTCCATCAGTAGGACCCTTTCATTGCTTCCCCTGACTGCCTGGATATGATATTTTTTTGAGGTTAGTTTTGTCTCATTAAGGGATATCCTTTCAGCTTTAAAGAATAGTTTTTTCTCACACTGTCGATTATTAATTTGTGGCCTTTGGACAACATTGGCTCTCCCCTTCCTTTCCAATGGGGCTAACTATGTGCCCCTTTGAGTCAGAGGATAGTTGAGACAATAATGCTCTCAATAATCCGCTTCCTGTACTGAATATATTGATGAGGTCTCAATAACCGTTCCCTCCTCTTACTTCCTAAACTAAATATATGTTATTTGCCTTTCTGAGCCAAGAGGCCATTTCCTCTGGAATGCAGGATAGAAATCTCCTGCTTTTACCCACTCTGGAAAAGGCAGGATCTTCTCTGTGGCTTTCTCTGTGTGACCCTCACAATCTGGCTCAGAATGCTTGTTCCTTTCATATGCACTCAGGTACATGCTTGCTCTACTTAGGCGGCTCCATCCACTGGTATATGCAAACCTATTGGTAGTCTCAAAAAAGATGAGCCTCTAGGGTCCAGGGCTTTGTTGACCTACCATGGATAAACTTTATAGACACTTAGGCAAACATACTTTTGAGATAGCAAGGTAAAATTGACATGTGAGTGGCCATTCTAATAATCCCAACTGTAGTGTTTGACTTTTCCTTTGATAATTTGTGAATTGCCTTTGCCTTGTTGATTAATATACATAATGTGGAAATCTCGCCTGTCTAAATCACGATTTTGAAAAGGATGGCATAAGAATGACCTCGAAGCCTGGTAATAATCTACTTTCTTGACTCTACCCAGAACGACCCATCCAAATCTCATTGTTGACTGGGCACTCTAGGGGAACCAAGTCCTCTGTCGATTGGTATGGCATGATGATGGCTTTAGAAACATGACTTGAATTTCCAACAGAACTCACATAGCAGTTACTCAATACTCTTGAAAGAATCTATAAAAAATATAAGCCAGTCTCATCTAAATGGACCCATGCGAGATTTTGAGTTCCTTAATGTTGCTTTGTACACTCAATGAGAGTGTAAACCTTTTAGTTTTTAAGAGACGCAAGATTACATTCAGCAGCCTACAGGTCAAACTTAGTTATTCCGGATTGACGTAAGCCTGAATTCATTCTGTTGTTATCTTTATTATTGTAACATTTTGCCACTTCTGTATTTTGTATACTGGGTGCATCCACCCACCCCATCAGCTTCTGCTTTGCCTTTCTGCCCACCCCCTGCTCTTCTTCTCTTCTGCCCTTCCCTAAAGGGCTCTTCTTGGTTGCTGTTGTTTTGAGGCAGGATCTCCTTGAAGCTGAGGTTAGCCTCCAGCAATTTATGTAGCTAAGGTTGACCTTGAACTCTTAATCCTCCTTCCACCGCCTCCCCAGTGAGTTTATTACACATCCAAAACTTCCTCTGGTTTGTGCTGTACTGGGGTTGGAACACAGGACCTGCGCAGCATGCTAAGATAGGACTCTATGAACCCACCACCCCCAGGCCCCTGGTCTACTTTCCTGCTAAGTTTTGCATATGAGAAAAAAAATTAGGTATTTGTTATTTTAAGTTGGTTTTATTTTACTTATCTTGATCTCCAGTCTCTTTTATTTTCCTGCAAATTACACGAGGACGGTCTTCTTTCCAGCTGTGTGATACACCAGTCTGTGTATCTGCAGCACACTTCACTGCCTATCCTTCTGCTAAGCCATCCCCCTGGGACTGAGAGCTCTCCCTGCACCTCCAGAGTCCTTAGAGTCCAGCACCTCCACTCTCTACAGTAGCACTAAACCCACGGCACTTCACAATTCCTGCATACACTGCTGCAAAGAAGGTGTCCACAGGTGAAGGACTTTATAGCAGACTAAAATCTGCCTGTCTAGGGTTGGAGAGGCTGCTCAACAGGTCAGAGCCCTGGATGTTCTTCTAGAGGATTCTGGTTTGATTTCCAGTACCCACAAGGCAGCTCACAGCTGTCCCTTATTCTGGTTCCAGGAGATCTGGTGCCCTCTTCTGGCCTCTGCAGACAGTGTATGTATGTGGTACACAGACACACGTGCAGACAAAGCACTCCTACACATAATATAAAATACATAAATCTTAAATATTTATATTGTGCGACCTCTCTGATCGTGTCTTGTGGTATTTCTGCAGCAAATTATAAGCCTATTAGCAACACCCTGGTTAGCATCCACAAGGCTTAGTGAGCCCAAATGTCATATTTCATGAGTCCTCCCTCCCTCCTTCTCTCTCTTCCTCTCTCCCTCCCTTTATGTTTTTTCTTTCAGTCTTTGTTTGGAAGGTCTGGTGAAAGTCAACATGAACTAATAGTAATATATGAAAATGTGAGGGAACTGTTGAAGGGAATTGAATCTCAGATTATAAAAAGTGAAACTTTGCAAACTTCCTTCATTTTCATCTGTGAAGGCAAAAGCTCCATGGGCTAATGTAGAGATTTTCTTCTCCTGATTCACCTGATGTAAAGCTTCAGGGGAAATTTAAGCACACCTATATCTCTTTCTGTCTATTTGTCTGCTGTCTGTCTGTCTGTCTGTCTATCTCCCTCAAAAAAAAAAGCCTGTTATTTCCTATTCCATCCATTGGTATAATTACAATAAATTTGTCCCATGTATTTTTGTTGTACTCTGAACAACACATTATTTGAAAGCATACCTGCTTCTTCAGCTACCATTACATTGCTGGCAATTCATCGTGTCATTAAGAATTATTCGAAAATAACCCAACTACTGCAGATGTCTCTTGCATATGACTGTACCATCCTTCATCTGCCTTTCCTATTACTACACAGTATTTTTCCATTTTGTAAAAACCTTTGTACAGAGACAATTACCTTCATACATGAATCATTTATTGTAACAATGATTATTTAAGAAAATGAACACCAAGAAGCAGAATCCCTGGGTCTCTTGGCTTGACTGCTCTTGGGGAATGTCTGCCAATGTATATGTTTTCAGAGAATTATGCCAAAGAGGTCCCCTTTTGAATGCCCCCAATGGAGGCACAGTGCAAATGAGTGTATCATTGATCTAGATTTTTTTTCTTCAGTCAGTAAGAAAAGTGAGTGAATGCATGCTTTGTTTTCAACTTTAGCTTTCTTTCAGGAGCTATGAATGCCGGGGAAATTCTCTGATGGAAAAATCTATGCATGTCTGTTTTCCATGGTCATAAATGTCTCTAGATCAGGGACAGAAATAGTGATAAATGTGCGAAATTCAAATATCATCAGTCACTTCCCCTTCGGAGTATTGGCTGGAGTTCTGGTTTTATCAGTACATTTCCAGTCCTTGACCCTTGTCCTAAGTCTCCCTCTATTTGAGAGTGTGATTTAAGAAGCAGAGGCCTCACTGAAGCAGGTTCTAGGGGCTTGAACAACGACAGTCTGGGAAAAACTGAAAGGTGATTGCATGATGGACTGAGACCCAGACAGGAGTCTGTAAATTCGGGTGGCCATAAAATAAACTTTTATGAGACGGCAAGACAACCCAGAACTTCTTGGAGGCGTTGTAGACAGATTGTCCCTCCCTTTTTCATCACCAAAGTCAGTAAAAATTATTAGGTGTGCTTGCTGGGTCTCTCCTTTGCTTGTCCTGCTCTGCCAGGGCACAGGCTCGTGCTGGTGACTTGTGTGTACTGCCTTCGGCTCTCAGTTATGACGTATAAGGGAATATGGTCCCCACTGGCAGTGAATGGAGGAAAAGCCCAACGATGAGTACGTTCAGAAGCGGTCAATCCCACCCCATGTATCCCCAGAAGGAGGACCAAACCTGAGGAGAGTTCCTCCCCTTTACTTGTATTTGTATTTACTTGTGTGTTCCTGTTGCATGTGTGTGCCTGTTCATCGTGGTATATGCTTGCACACACGGATATACATATATGTTTGTGCACATGCATGCCGTCAGTGCCAGGTTTCTCCCTCAGTGGCTCTCCTACTTGTCTGTTTGTATGAGGTAGGGTCTCTCACTGGGCCTTAACCTCACCTATGGGGCTGGTGGGCTGGCTAGTGAGCTCCAGGGATGTGCCTGTCTCTTAAGTGTGAGGATTACAGATGTGCACAGACGTGCCTGGTTCTCACTTAGTGGCTGGTGATCTGAACTTGGGCCTTTGTGCTTGCATGGTGAACACTTGTGTCTGAATCCATCTGCAGCCTCCGCCTCTTTCCGGTTAGCTGCCACTCCTAGCTCACGTGCTGTCTCTGCAGGTCTCTGTGCAACAGTTCTGCTTCTGCTTTTGTTTTTGGAGACAAAATTTCATGTGTTGGAGGCTGGGCTTCAAGCTATACAGCTAAGAATGACCTTGAACTGCTGAGCCTCTTGTCCCTGCTTGGAATAAGGCATGCACAACTACACAGGGTTTCTATGGCACTGAACTTGGAGCCTAGGCTTCCTTCATGCTAGGCAAACATTCTAACAGCTGAGCTACATCTTCAGCCTATTGGTTTGTTTGACTGTTTACATAAGATCACAGTTGGTGAATATTCAAATGCTTAATTAGCTTGCCTGCCTAATGTTTGTACTGGGGTGGGGTGGGGTGGGAAAGGCAGAGGAGACAGAGAGAATGGAGTTCGGAGAGGAGCTGGTCACCACTGGTGTTCTCTAAGGCTGATCCTGGCCTGGCTTCTGTCTCTTCCACGATGAAGAATTCTGACTCAGCTAACTCAAATTGGTTATTATTTCTCCTTCTTCCCCCAATGATAAACTTTAAATCAGATTAAAGTTTAAATGATAAACTGAAACTAAGTATCTAGATTTGTTGTTTGTAGGACAACCCCGTCATGACCCTTGCCACCTCATGATGATGGAGGACATGCTGTTCTTTTTCCCTAGTGCTTTTTTTGCCTCTGTTTGCCCGCTGGTCCCTCAGACCTCGTGCCTGGAGACTTCATTTCTAATTTGTACTTTCACTGGAAGGTGGATCTCTAGAGAAATTCAATTCAAATAATTCACCTTTATTGCTTAGAGAGGATAGCTAATAGGGAGGAAGTTGAAATGACAGAAGTGAGGTCTTAAATCCCGTGGATTTCACCTGTTCTAGTCTTACTTATCGATTCCCTGCTGTGTAATAGGGATCGAAGGGGATACAGAGAGGATCAAGTGTGCTCTCTCTGCCCTCCAGGAGGTTTGATCCTCAGGAAAGAAAAGCTCTGGGTGGAGGAGTGAATTAAAGCACTGGCCTCGCCAAGCAGGCATAAGAATGGGAGTTCAGTTCCCCAGATTCCATGGACATGCCAGGGCAGTATGATGGCCTACCTGTTATTCCAGAGTTGGGACATCCTCAGAGCAAGATAACTAGCTAGACTAGCCATGTTAGTGAGATCTGGGTTCATCTGTGAGACCATGGCTCAGTGAATAGGGCGGAGAACAGCTGAGGAGGAGGCCTAACATCAGTCTCAGGCTTCCACATGTAGGAGCATACACATGTATCGACACATAAGTGAGAACACACATATGAAAACCCCTCTAACATACCGCAAACACATAAACATGAAATGAAGAGGGAAAAGGAGAAGCTGTATATGCAGGTGGTGGTATCTTAAATCTTTTAGAATGTTCCATACAGATGAATGCATACATTTCAAAATGAATGCACACAGCTCCAGTACCAGGAAGTTACAAGGGGCAAATAGACAATATGCAGATGGAACTGGAAAAATCATGTTCAGAAAGTGACCTGTGTACAGGTTGTGTGATTACAAAAATCATAATGAGAAGCTGAGCCTTGTCACAAGTTTCATTTGAAAGAACATAATGCCTGTGATTATTTCAGACCCTCAACTGTAAAGTATTATTATATAAAATTAGGACAAGAAAAGCATAAAAGACAAAAATCCACCCAAATAACTCCAATCCCACTCCCCAGTGAGGTAACCTTTTGTTGGTTCAGTTATTATTTCCTGAGCATGTTATCATCAGCTTTAATCCTCTTTAGTACATAAATGTGTTTATATTTTTATTGTGTTGATTGAGGTCCTGATGAAACACAGATGGCAAACTTGGATTATGTGGGTAGGTGGCCCACACAGGCGCCTCCTCAGGTGTTGGTGTTAAAAGGGATAACAAAGATGAGGGAGTCATTACTAACCTTGGGCCTGCTGACAAAGACTTAGGGAAAGAAAGAGAGTGGAGGGAAGGCATCTGGGGTGAACAGAGTCTTCCACCCAAGGGCTCAGGCAGCCTAGGCAACCATTCAGGGCAAAGATTCAGAGAATAAACACCCCCATACCTCCTTTCATCCTTGGCTCAGCTTCCATGCACAAAATTCCCACTGGGCAAGTTCACCTGGGATACTGATATCAACAGGAGGCATAGACTTGTGCACACTGATAAGTCTCCTGGAGCAAAAAGCAAGATGGAGGTGGGTCATGAATGCATCATGATGGACCAGCACAGCTTCCCAGCATTGGATTAGTCTGTGCATGCAGTTTTGCAGCTGATACCTCTTTTATTTGGTACCCTCCTAGAGCATTGTTTTTGAGGTGACAGGATTGATTGCTTCAGTTGAGTTTTCTGCTATCAAAATTCTCTGTGTTAGTAGTAATAGATGGAATTGAGTTCTTCTGGACAGATACTTAAGTGAGGGTTTAATGAAATAGTTAGTGAAATCGTGGTAGAGAGACTTGGTCTTATTCCAGAGGTTAGGGGTCAGGTAGCTATGTTTAGACAGTAATTTCTAAACTTCGGCCATTCAGTCCCAAAGAAACACACAGAGGCTTATATTAATTATAAACTGTTTGGCCTATTAGCTCAAGATTATTATTAACTAGTTGTTGCATTAAATTAACCCGAAATCAACCCACAATTCTTGTCTATGGTTAGCCACATGACTTGGTACCTTTTCCCAGTAAGGCATTCTCATCTTGCTTTCTCTGCGTCTGGCTGGTGACTGCATCTTTGCCCTTCCTCTTCTCAGAATTCTCTTTGTCTGGTCACCCCACCAATACTTCCTTCCTGGCAGTTGACCAATCAGCATTTTATTAAACTAATACAAGGGACAACTTTTTACAGTGTACAAGAGCATTATACCACAGCAGCTATAGGTCTTGGAGATGGTACTATAGGTAGTCTTGCCAAGGCCACTCAGGGTATCAGAGCAGCCCCTAGCTGATGTGCAGTAGTCATCAGTGCCAGCCATCCAGGAGCAGCAGATTCTTCGGCACAAGAGTTGAGACCGCGCACGTGCTTTGGAGCAGTAATGAGACACAAGAGGGTAGCGCTATGGTGGTCTGTTGCCTTGACACTGTGAAGGTAGAGATTAGCTGAGCTTCTTTCCCTAGCAGTCTCCATACACAGGGACAGTGGAGACCTTTGATTAGATAACTTCCCACCCAACTTGGATAGCAGTGGCTACTTCCTCAGCACACCTAATTCCCAGTCCAACATGACCTCTAGTCCTCAGTGGTAACCAGCCTTGAACCTAGTCCACTGACCATCATGATCTTCTTATTTCCCTTAGCATGCTCTTCAGTGCCTCATCCTTAAGGGACTTTCCCAGGAGAGTCAGTAATCTTAGATTCTTTGATGAACAAGGAGACAAGGTAGATCTCTTCCAGTGACTGATCCTTATGTCTTGACCGGGTGGCCCAGGTTGGTTGGTGTCGGCAATCTATTCTTTTGTCTTCAGCTTTGCTTCCCTGAGCCTCCTAGTCTTAGCCTTGGACTTGACGATGACCAGACAGACCACAGTCTCAGAGACCATTGTCACACCCCAGGGAAGCTGTTGCAGCCCATTAGTCCCACGCCAGTGTCAGTCACCATTTGTCATTTTCCCTCGAAAAGAAACCATAATTTTGGTTTTTCTAAGTGTATATAATTTCATGAAATTGTTGACTATGAATTACTCAGGACCCTGCCATATAATAATGAGGATATTCTAATGATTTTACTATTAAAACCATCACCATTCATATATTTGTTTACTGAACTTCAAGCATGCATCTTTTTTTTTGTCCCAAGATGCATTCTAAGCAATTACTGTTGCATCAAAGTGCTTTGGTTCTTTTGATGTGTTTTGCCCAATTATCTGCTAGAAGAATACACCAATTTTCAAAGTGAAAATTTAATGAATAAAATTCTCCCGCATGGAAACAGAGAATTTATGATATATGGAGATTTGGAAGGCCTGTGGAAATAGGGATGCAAGGGAAAAGGCATATGTTATATCCTGTGATGGACAGATCTAACTTCATCCAAGTAGATTCAGTAATGGGGCAGGTTAGTTCATTGCTGTTCATACAATTGGAAACTTTTAGGACTAAGATTGAAATATACCTGTTGTACAAAGTGGTCTGTGTGAACAAACTTAAACATCTGCAGGTAGGTTCAGGATTGAAACTGGGAAAACGGGACATACTTGAACCTGAAGTCTAAATAAAAGATGTACCCGACAGAATGACGGTGTGTGAATGTCAGCCAACTGAGTAGGAAAGCCTAGAGGGCCAGGTGGCAAAATTAAGGTCATATGGTGGCCCCATCACTTCCTAGCTGTGACTTTGGACCCGTGATGGCATCTCTCGATCTCAGTCTTCATATTCAATATGCAGAGGGCATCTTAGCCATGGATGAATCGCTCTGCCAGGCCATCACTGATGGTGCAAAGATGGCAACTCTGTCTTGGGCCTTGTTTCATTGGATGTTTGAGGAGAGAAGGCAGCACATTGACAAGCCGGCATCCCAGGTGGCAAGCAGATGAGCAACATTGATTCTTATTGGTTAACTGACAGACTAGAAGGAGATTTGGTGGAATATAATTTTAAAATAATTGATGTGTGAGTTAATTTTCCCATTGCTGTGACAGAATGCTTGGCTAAAGCAGTTCGTGGAAGGAAAGGTTTATTTGAGCTCATGCTTCAGAGGATTATAGTCCATGATGGTGGGGATTGGGGCAGGGATGGCTCAGAGGAACAGCAGCTTTCTCACATATGGACAGACCAGAAAGCAGAGAACAGTAGGGAATCTTGATAGACTATGACCTTCAAGGCCACCCCCTAACCACCCACTTCCTCCAGCTAAACCCCACCTTCTAAAAGTTCTATAACCTCCCAGATGTACACCACCAGCTGGGGACGGAATAACGACACACATAAGCCTGTGGGGGAACAAGTCACATCTAAACCATGGCAGTAACAGGTGCTTATCAGTTGGAAAAATTATCCCATAGCTTAAAAAATGTTTTCTTTTATTCTAACACTAAAAAGTCATATACTGTTATTATAATCCATAATTATAGTATGTGTATATATTATATACTTAACAATAAAGATGTAATTAAATGTATGCTAAACTAAAGGAAAACCATTGTCAGGTCACTTTTGAGGGGGTAAAACCTGGAGTCAAGGGTCCCTAACTTAACATCAAGAGGTCACTTCACAGAGAAGCCTCTTAAAGAGATGCGCTGGGGTGAGGCAAAACCTTTTTTACCAACCACCATCCCTAGATATCTGGTGTCCTTGGCCTCTTGGAACTCATGGTTACAACACAACTTTTTTGTCTTTTTTTCTCCAGCTCCCTTTAATTTGTGTTGTGAATACCATTGGTTAATAAATAAACTGTCTTGGCCTGTGAAAGGGCAAAAGGATAGAGATAGGCAGGGAAAACTAAATTGAATGCTGGGAAAAGAAAGGCGGCAGAGTTTAGAGAAGCCAGGTAGCCCTACTGGAGACAGACACTGGAACTTTAGCTGATAAGCCACAGCCACGTGGTGATACACAGATTAATAGAAATGGGTTAAATTAGCCGGGCGGTGGTGGCACACGCCTTTAATCCCAGCACTCAGGAGGCAGAGGCAGGCGGATCTCTGTGAGTTCGAGACCAGCCTGGTCTACAGAGCTAGTTCCAGGACAGGCTCCAAAGCCACAGAGAAACCCTGTCTCGAAAAACCAAAAAAAAAAAAAAAAAAAAAAAAAAAAAGAAAGAAAGAAAGAAAGAAATGGGTTAAATTAATATGTAAGAGTTAGCCAATAAGAAGCTAGAGCTAATGGGCCAAGCTGTGATTTAATTAATACAGATTCTGTGTGATTATTTCACGTCTGAACTACAAGTGGCCTCCTTACAACAGGGTTTTCTATTATTTGCTCCTGGAATCAAGCTGACTCATGCATGTGCTTATTTCCCTAGCCTGTTTCCCATGGAATTTGTGGTCACAGTTAGGGTCTTAATTCTCCCTAAATTCCCATGATAGGACTATAAATTAAATTTCATGCTTTTCAACAGTCTGAGAACCAAAAGACTAGGCTATCCCGGAGGCTGAAACAGTGCTTCTTGGGACCTGAGGGTGTAGTACGTGCATGAACACACACACACACACACACACACACACACACACACCACATACATACACACCACACACACACACACATACACACAGTATTTGAAGAATCTAGTGGAATCTCTCCATCTCATCAAATATAGCCTTCTGAAAGGAGAGAGACAGCTCTGTGGGATGCTCCGTTTTGAAAGCCAAGCATCTTTGGCTCACTGTACAATAAATCAACTGCTTCTCCTGCAGCCCTCTGACTTGCCGTGAGAGCAGCACACATAAGTGCCAGCCAGGCCCTCTCGTCCTCCCATCACAAACTGATTTCCTCTTTGCTTTTATCTCAGCAGTTGCTAATGTCACAAATAGGCAGTGTTTGAAGTCAGAGGGAGGGGAGCAGAGCAGCAGTGTAGAGCACAGTAACCAGGAAACTACTTCAGCAAACAGTGTCAGCCCTGTAGTCTGTAGAGGGAGGGGGCCAGTAGCGGCTGATTAGGAACACAGTCGACCCCCTTTTTCTTAGTCTCTGTGAGGACAGAAATCCTGCCCTTGTGTATCTTTGGGGTAAAGGTGCAGAAAAAGAGGCATGGATCATCTAGGCACTGCCAAAAGTTGTCTGTTTCTTCCAGGAGACATGGTTAATGACCATGTCCTGCACAGCTTGGTCCTAGAAACCTGATTGGGGTGGTGGGAGAATAAAGAAAAGAAAGACATGTGTACAGAAAACCTGAGATCAGGTGGGTTGTGCACACTCTGAGGAGCACCAACTACACAACTGTCCTAGACCTCTGCACTTTTATTATATCCAGCACAGGGGAGGGGAGGACTTGCCTGGTCTTGCTGAGAGATCTCTGTAGGTAAACAGTCTCAGGCTATAGTCCAGGAGAAGGAATCTGGGCTTACTAGTTTTTGTATTCGGAGCAGAGGAAAACTTGGTGTTTCCTCTGAGCTTTCCCCTATGAGAAATCTTTGTCATTTCCCATGAGGCACTGGTGTCCTGCCTATGTCAACAGTATACATGTTCTCAGAACATCCACTCACTCATTCAGGGATCCCCCACTGCCACATACTAAACGGTACTTGAAACACAGATTTAATTTTTGCTTCCTTTTTTCAGTGCTTGGTTTCCCATTTATATCTTGCCTTAGACTTGGAAGTATGAGATATGATGTACATGGAAGTATTTCCTTGAAACCTTAGATATCAAGGCAAAAGCACAACTCTCACTAGAAAAGGGATAAGAAGCCATTTATCTGGAACCAAGTATGAGCCACCATGGTCTGGAAACACATTCAGGTTATCCCCAACTCTATGCTCCAATACAATATGTGTTTGATGAAGTCTGAAGAACAAAGGCCAGAAACAAGGCGCTTTTCAGATGTGCTGCTGAAGACATCAAGTGAGCAGGTTTCAGCAAATCAGGGATGTCTCAGCTCTCCTTGCATTCTTACCTTTTGGTTGGTAGAAGCTAGAATTCTGTGTGTGCATTTCCAAGGCTTTTCCTGCTTACATATATACATATATACACAGAGAGAGATACCCACACTGTGGGTTGGCTGGCTCCCCTTGTTGCTCTGCCTGCCAGCCTCACCTATCCCTCTCCTGCCTAGCTATTGGCTGTTCAGCTTTTTATTAGACCAATCAGGTGCCTTAGGCAAGCAAGGTAAAAGAGCAACACTCCTTTACATAATTAAACAAATGCAGCATAAATAAACAAAATTCATCTTTATATAGTTAAACAATTATTCTGCAACACTAACAAATGTAACACATCTTTACTTAGTTAAACAAATATTCTATTCCACAACACCTTAGCTTCTCAAAATCATTTCTAAAAAATTATGCCCATGACTTTTTTATGTTTGTACATTTCTTTTAATACATAGCTGACACTTGCTTGTGTGCAGATAAGAAATCTCAACAATGTGTCTCCCCTGTACTTACCTCACAGCGTTCAAGACAGTAGGAACCACAGACTTATGTGGAAAATGTTACCACAGGCAGGCCTGAAAAGAGACCTCATGAACCATGCCTTGAAGCTGCTTCAAGGTGATACCACAGAGAAAGTGAATCTCCTGCCTCAGCACAATTAACCCATAGTTCTGTGATTATTGATAAAACCCCAATTCCCTTTTATGTTCTATACAAAGTGATCTTTGAATAGCAGTATCCTGCCAATTTACTGGCAGGATTACATAAGAGAATATAAATCACCCAACATATGGCTTATATAAAACTCACAAGAAGCCAGACAGGGGCTGGACACTCTATAGTCTCTCATCGATTGTTGTGCTGTGGTCATCATTTCCAGTTTTCAAAGGAGGGAAAAAATAACTACAGTGAGGTGTCAGACTAGACCAAGTCACCGACCTGAGATGGACTGACGGTCTAACCTGAGTGTATCCTTGCTGGGTCCTGTCTCCATGAGGAGACAGATGTTTGCATGGAACACCTTGCTCATGAACATTTTACATTTCAGATCGCTGAACCCAATGCTATCATAATTTCATGTTGGATCTTTTGGTTACATAGCATGTGTGTCACTAATTTCCCCAGAACTTGACTACTTTATCTTCTCTTTGGTCTTTTATGAGTCCTGTTTTCTGATTCCTTGTTTGCTCTGCCCCTGCCCACTGCATTTATCTACAATCCTCACAACCCAAGTTATGTCCCAGGTTCCTGGGCTGAGCCATATTTATCGATGGAGTGTGGTTACCTGTGTTAGTGACTCACTGACAGAATACCTGAGTGGAAACAGTGCAAGGGGAGAAGTTTCAGAGTCCAGCCCCTCAGGGAAGGAACGGCATGGCAGCAGGAACTAACACACCTGCCTTGTGGAGTCTGCCACCAGGAAGTAGTACACTGCATGCTGGAGCTCAGCTGGCCAGCTCCTTTGGATGCAGTCTCAGACTCCTAAGATGGTGTCACCCACATGAGAATGGGTTGTTCCTCCCCACTTAACCCAGTGTATAAACTCCTACCGCATGCCCAGATGTTTGCCTTCTGAGTGGTTCTAGAACCAATCGCCATGGCAATAGTAACCATCATGGGTTCATTTCTCAAATATTCTTTCCAGCTTTTATAACTCAGTGGGCAACTAGAGAATACAACTCACATCCAACACAGAAAAAATAGATATTTTGATTGATCTAAATGTTTTGTTTTCTACAACTATGCCCTTGGTGGTCAACAGCCTGATTTATTTGAAAGCGTTGTCATGCTGGCCTTCCTGGTCAGTGACCCTGCTCTCTCAGAAGTCTGACTGAGAGCTAGCCATTTGCACTTAGCGAACTGCCTCTATCTGAGAACACACAGAAATGTAAATGCAGCTAGCATGATGTAATGTCAGAGAGGCTTTTAAAACCAGGGTAAGATTTCCTCTGTCTAGGGCTGATCATGGGTCCACACATGGTTGCTGTCATTTTATAAATCAACAGACATTTATTTTCAGCTTCCCAGCCTAGCATTGCCCTCATCACCGTTGAATGCTTAACAAATCATTTCATAGTTTGGATGTATGTGTGTACATATATCCATGAGTCCATGTGAACTTTAAAGGCAGAGGTCAACCTTGAGTATTGCTCCTCAGATGCTGACCCTTTGTGCCTGGGGACAAGGTCCTTCACCTGGGACTCCAGGAGTAGGCTTTTTGCTGACCAGTGTGCCCCAATGATCCTTCTGTCTTCACCTTTCCAGCTCTGGGATTACAGGTATGCATCACACTGCTGGCTTCATACATGCGTGTCATGTATCTAACTTAGGTCCTCATGCTTGTGTGGCAAGCGCTCCACTGACAGCCATTGTGCCAGACCAGCACTGGTTGCATTCCTGGGCATTCAGAGGTAATAGAGTTCCAGGTAGGTATGGTGTCCTGTCCTTGTTTCTAACTGCCCTTCTACTTTGTTTTGACATCACCCTGCATTCGGTACTCAATTCCACTCAGCTCCAGTTTCTCCCCTTTTATCATAAGATTCCTCTCCTGTTATTTTATCTCCACTGAGCTGTCATTCCCTGGTAGTCCTTAGTGAATCCCATGTGCGTGTCTGGACGGGCCGTTCGCATTAGCTGTCATGCTTGCTCCTTCAGAGTGGTTTAGGACATCTCTTCTAGATTGGCCCAACTTTGAGTGTCCAAGGCCATTTCCCTCTTGTATATCCTGGCCCTGTTTCAATCCCTGGTGACATTCACGTCCGTCTTTAGGCACTGCCCATGCAGAGCTGTCAGGAGTCCCCCCTGCTGAATGTTTCTTACTGCCTTCTTTGTGCCTTAGGATAATTTCCACTTACTCAGACTCTGAGTTTCTATTATTCCCAGAAGTCTTAGGAAAGTCCTCCAGGTGTTCCATGCCTGGACTTTCAACTGAGCACTATGACAAGGGACTTACATAGAAGATGGGGCTGGGACACAGATTTGTTGGTTCACTGCTTCATTGTCAAACCCAGGGTTCAGCTGCCAGTGCCACATAAAGCAGGCATGATGATGAAAAGCTTGTATCCTAGTACTTGGGGAGGTAGAGGCACGAGGGTCAGGGAGTCATGATCATCTTCAACTTTGTAGGGAGTTTAAGGCCACCGTGAGCTACATGAGACTGTGCCTCAAAATTAAATTAAACAGGGCAGTAGTGGCACATGCCTTTAATCCCAGCACTTGGGAGGCAGAAGCAGGCAGATCTCTGTGAGTTCCATGACAGCCTGGTCTCCAAGAGGTAGTGCCAGGACAGGCTCCAAAGCTACAGTGATGGAGGAGGGTCATCTTTCTATCTGTTGATTTCACTGGTTAAATAAAGAGACTGCCTTGGCCCTTTAAGAGGAGAGAAAATTAGGTAGGTGGAGTAGACTGAACAGAATGCTGGGAGAAAGAAGCAGATTGAGGAGTTGCCATGATTCTCTTACCAGACACAGACACAGGTTAAGATCTTCCCTGGTAAGACACCTCGTGGTGTTACAGGGATATTAGAAATGGGTTAGGTCAATACGTAAGAGCTAGCCAATAAGAGGCTGGAACTAATGGGCCAGGCAGTGTTTAAAAGAAGACAGTTTCCGTGTAATTATTTCGGGGCATAAGCTAGCCATGTGGGTGGCCAGGTGCCCGGGACCGGGACGCAGCCTCGCCGCTCCTATTACAACACTGCAGAGAAACCCTGTCTTGAAAAACTAAAAATAAATAAATAAATTAATTAAATATGAATTTTTGTTCGTTTCCCCTAGAAATGGATTCATGAACAAAATTGGCATTATCAATGGATGTGATAACATGAAAGGCGGGAATTTTCAGTGGGTCTCATCCCTAGAACTATGACAGTTAATGACTAATTGGAGGAGAATTAGCGTCTCCCAGGAATAAGACTTCTTATTGGTTATCCAGTGCAGAGTGCTCAGCCCTAAGACCATATATACAGAGACAACAAAAACAGACTAAGAAAGTTGTGTTTATATATTTGTGCATTTGTGAGATATATATATACATAAATATATATCTACATTATTTATGTTATAAATATTAGTTATATAACACTAATAATCAAAGAAAAAGAGGCTATCAACTTGAGGGGGCATGAATTGCATTGGAAGGATGGTAGGCTGGAGGGAGAAAAAAGAGAGTGGAATAGATGTAATTTTATTTCAATCAAGAACATTTTGAAAACTAAGCCTTTAAACTACACAGTACTCAGGAGACAGAGGCAGGCAGATCTCTGTGAATTTGAGCCCAGTCTGGTCTATGAAGTAAGTTCCAGGACATCTATGGCTATTGGACAGTAAAGCCCTGTCTTGAAAAACCAAATAAGTATAATAATAATAATAATAATAATAATAATAATAATAGTAATGGTAATAATTTTTTGGGGGGGTTTTCGAGATAGGGTTTCTCTGTGGTTTTGGAGCCTGTCCTGGAACTAGCTCTGGTCTTGAACTCACAGAGATCCTCCTGCCTCTGCCTCCCCAGTGCTGGGATTAAAGGCATGCGCCATAATAGTAATAATTTGAGAAATAGGTTTCTTGTATACTGACTGGCATGGTGGGTACCTCAGGGGGACATATGGAAATATTATTCATAAAGAGACTCGGAATTGTTTGTCATCATGTTGCAGTTTTTACCTCTAACCAGACAAAGAGTGGCCACGGTCCTGTTCACTCTCTAGTACCTAATGTGACATGCAGTTCCCAAAGATCAATTCCCAGTCAAGCTAGGATGCTTTCTGTTGACCGTACACAGTACTTAACAAAGATGTCTCACCCCAATGCCCTGAAAACAAGCCTTTAACAGCCAACACTTCTGTCTGCAAGCTGCAGACGGTAGGGGTAGATAGAAGTCCATGTGTGACAGGCAGCTGAGGGCCTCTTCTCTGTACCACGTGCTTCTCTCTTGGAACAAGGCCAGCTCGGGGCTGTCTGGATTCTTGGTGAGCTGGCTCCAAACTAACATATTTATTATCAAGGAGGAAAAGTCGCCTGGTGCTGGATCACGGATGTTTGCCTTGCAGTGTTTTCTTGCAAAAAATTGCAAGAAAGTGATTGAAATGATCTTGGCAAGGAAACCACAGAGAAATCTGCCCCTTTTTAAGGGCAAAGTCTTCAAAACATCCTTGCAGATTGGGAAAATGGGCTATTTCCTTCTTACTCTGTTTTTATAAGATGGATGATGTATCGGGAAAATAAATAAGGACAGCATAGGAAGGGTCGGGGCTGCCGTCATTTCCAAGACTGCAGCTTTCTCATTCATTTTAAAGATCCTTGCTTAGCAGGTTGGGGGTCTATTTATAAATGATAATTTAGCCCAGTGCTTATAAAATATATGCATTCTGTTGGTGCAATGCACAAATTTGTGTGTGTGTGTGTGTGTGTGTGTGTGTGTGTGTGTAGTGAGGGAACAGATGGAGCTCTAGGCTTAACTGCATTTCTTACCAGCAAATGTGTATTGCTACCTGCCTGTCATCTCCTCCCCAGTCAGTGACATTATTACTGTCTCTTCAAACTTTTCAAGTGAGCATACACATACTCTTCACAGAAATGAGGGGACCTTGGATGGGGCCAAGCCTCTTAGCACTACTTGGTGGTGAAGAGGCACATTCTTAATGAAGAGTAACTGAGAATGTGGAAAGTATAGTCATTTGACTGCATTCTGCAGGGTGGACTCTGCAGCATTTCGGTCAAAGGGATGAAGATCCTGTTTATCTACCAGCACTTAGAGTCAGATGCTTGGAAGATATCAAGGTAAAATAATCTACAGTTTACTGAATTCCAGTAGCATCTTGTCCCCATGTAACTGGTTGTCATCTGCGGGGTGGAAACTAATTTCTGGAATGTGTAGGCAGTTCAGGGATGGTGAACCTTCACAGTTTTCTCTGGGGTAGAGTCTCCCTCCAGCATCCCATTGCCAGACCTTAGCTTCAAATTGTTTTCAATCAGAAGACAGAAAGCACATATTGTTCCCTTATTCTTTTGTTCTTCTGTCTCTCCTCCCTTCTTCCTTTAAAATAAGATATATAGACATGGATGGAGAGATGCCTCAGCAGTTAAGAGCACTAGCTGCTCTTTCAGAGGACCCAGGTTTGAGTCCCAGCAGCCACAAGATGACTCTCATTGACTATAACTCTAGCTCTGGGAGACAGGATAAAGGAATTGGTCTTAGAGATGGTGGTTCGTGTAGGTTTTACTACAGCTTTGATAATATTGGAAGTCTGAGAAAGATAGAGTTTGAAATTGTCAAATGTTGCCATAGATACTTTGGTTATATAAAAAAGATTCTGTGTCTTTCTAGCACTGCACACTCCCAAGATGATGGTCTCTGTAACAGAGGGCAGTGGTGGTGGAGACCTCACTATTTCCCCTGCATCACCAATGGGAGGCTCTGGGATGCTGTCTGCTATCTGAAATACTTCCCTCAGTGTTTAGTTGGCTTTGTGGTGGGAGGTGGTAGATGAGGGACATGTTGGAGTCTCAGGTTTCAGCTCTTAACCACAATAAGTTCAGGACTTTGGCAAATTGACTGCTTTGTATTTTGTTTTGAGGATAAGGAGCCATGGCTAAATATGCTGCATCGTCAATAACTAATGTGACATAAGTCTTATGGAAAGTGATGGGTAAGCACAGTGTTAACACGGCCTTGCTCAGGACTGAGCGATGAATTTGGGAGTTCTGTTGGTTGAATAACTTTTGATGCATTTCTGTGAAAGGAGAAAGAAATGCCTTTGTTTACCTATTACTCATTCATCTGTCTATCTATCATGTCTCATCTACTTATCATCTCTAAACTATTTACCATCTATCCTTTGTTTATCATCAGTCTATCATCTGTCTATTGCTTAGCAGTCTGTTTATCTGACTGTATATCCACCTTCCAATCATCTCTTTATCTGTTTATCTCCATTAGTAATGTATTTGTCTAAATGTTATCCAATGTATCCACTGAATGTTTATTATTTAACAGCTGTCTAGCTATCACTTATCTATTTATTTTTCTATCATCTATCTGTCTATCATCTATCTCTCTGCCTACCTGTCTTTCTATCTACCTTCTTATAATCTCTTATCTATCATCTTTCATCTATTTATCTCTATTACTTATGTATTTGTCAACAATAATCTGTCTGTCATTTGTATGTTTATTTACCAGCTGTCTAGTTATCATTCACAGATTTATTTCTCTATCATCTATCCATCAGTCTCTCTGTCTGTGTATCATCTTTCAACTTTGTGGTGCTGGAGATGAGACTGAGAGCCTCATTCATACTTTGTAAACACCTTATAACTTAACTAAATCCCAACCCAGGAATGACTTTAGGTCCCAGGAATTTCTTGTGTGGTACCTGACAGCCAAGTATGACATCACCTTGGAATGTCTAGAGGTTTCCAATTGAGAGGCCCTGCCCCACTGGATTTTGATGGCAGAGAGATAGGAACTGTGTCTCTTTATGCAAGTGGGCCTTCGCATAAACCTTAAATCACAGGGCAAGCAGTTGTGGACTCTCTGAAATTTAGGGAGAACCTCAAGCTGTATGCCATTCTTCCCAAATTGTAGAGAGGGATGTCAGTCTCCTCACACTGTAGAGAGGGATGACAGTCTTCCCATACTGTAGGAGAAGATGTCAGTCTTCTCACACTGTAGGCGAGGATGAGAGTCTTCCCATACTGTAGGAGAAGATGTCAGTCTTCTCACACTGTAGGCGAGGATGAGAATCTTCCAACACTGTAGGAGAGGGCTATGCTCCCACATGGTCATCCCATTTGCAGAAAATCCTGCATACCAAGCTTCCTCTTCTTGTATAATATCTATCCAGATTTGAACAACTCTCTTAATCTGCACTCTTATTCTATGGCCTAATTAAGGCTAATCATTCTTTTATTCTACTTTAATAAAAATAATAAAAAATAACTGCTTAATAACTTCTTTTAGATATATAAAATATTTTAAAAAATAATCGCTCATTTATGAATAATCTGTGGTGAAAGTCTACACTTGGAAGAGGCAAGTAGCAAACTCTCCCAAGTTTGAGGCCATCCTACGTAGTTAGTGCCTTTTGGCCCCCAGACAAGTCAGGGATACATAATAAGACCCTGTCTTTAAAAAAAAGTCTACTTGTTTAGTATGGTTCATAAAATGGTTTCTCTCCTTAATTGTCTTTTCTTTTTTTTTCTTTTTTTTTAATTTATTTATTTATTAAGGATTTCTGCCTCGTCCCCACAACCGCTTCCCATTTCCCTCCCCCTCCCCCGATCAAGTCCCCCTCCCTCATCTGCTCGAAGAGCAATCAGGGTTCCCTGACCTGTGGGAAGCCCAAGGACTGCCCACCTCTATCCAGGTCTCGTAAGGTGTTCATTCAAACTGCCTAGGCTCCCACAAAGCCAATGGAAAAAAGAGAGCACCTTAATTGTCTTTTCAAGAGTCTGTTTCCACCACCAGAACCCAGAGGGATTTTCTTAGTTCCCGGGGACATGCTAGAGCACAGCCGGCCTTTGCAATAGAGGTCAACGATGACTATCCCCTGGGTCCAAAATTAGTTTCTCTTAATCCCCCCTCAAGGTGTACCATTTGGTGCTCCAACTTGAAAGGACATTAAACCTAGAGGATTTCATCGTCTTTGAACATTATCCAGAAAATCCCCTCTAATTAATCTAATCCCTGCAGACATATGCTTGTTGATCATTATAAATCAAGAACAAAAGTATCCATCCTGCTTGGAAATCTCTACTTTAGGCACAAAGAATCTTAATCTGGGTTGTTTATAGCTCAGGTTGTGAAAGCATAATCGGGGGCTTTGATGGCCCCACCCCTGTTTTGTAGCAACAACTGTCAGACACAATCATCTTCACATGTAGACCCATCCCTCTGCCTTCCTCCTCCCATGTCCGAACAAACAATACAGCTATCAGGATTCCAGCTACCCCAGAGGTCGTATGCTGTGCTCATTTGTTTGCATCAAATTTACTTTAGTTTCCCTAGTGATTTTATTTTTGAGTGTGAATGTGCAAATCATGTGACTGCAGGAGCCTCTGAAGGCCAGAAGAGGGCGCCTGGTCCATAGGAGTTACAGGCAGTTGTTCACTGACTGTCTTAAGGACTGTGAACCAAACTCCGGTCCTCTGCACACGCTCTTAACGCCATCTCTCCAGCCCCCAACTTTCTTTTAAAGGGTAGCAAGGATGAATTCGTTTATTTGTTTTATATATTCTGTTGCTGATGTTGTTTACTCAAGTTCCAAATTTAAAGGTCTATTCTCTTAGCACAGATGCTTTGCTTGTCTGAAAGTGAGCCTGTTATGTGAATTCAGTCTTTAACACCACATCAAGATCACTGCCTGCTGTGTCTTTGTACCTAAGGGTCCAGAAATAAATCACTCCTTGGGTTTTCTCTCCCCCCACTAAATTTCCTGTTCCCTTTCATTTGTGCTGTCTCTCCAGTTTCTAGTTTTCTACATCTCGCTCAGTACTTTGTAAGCTTTTTTATAAGCCAGACCTGCTATTTCAGAAGGATCAAGGCTGTGCTGACCTTAGTGTTAGGAGATTGTCTAAGATCTTTGGATATACTTTTGTTCTTAAACCATAGAGTTATAGTAAATAACCATATGCTACTCAGGTGTCTTTAGCTATGCTTCACATACTTGCATGTGGACTTATGTCTTTTATCTCCCTCCAGACTACTCTGTATGTTAGTAGACAAACAGAAATCTCTCTTATTGAATGTGTTTACCAATATGGAATTTGATATCCTACCTACACGTAATGCTTTTCCAAGATCAATTATAGCAGTGGCTGATAATGTTTTCTTTCAAATGCTAGATAGTAGCTATCTGATTTGGAGGGTAAGCCGTCTATTTTGGCAATACGGCTCTGTTCTCTAGAAAGGTGGGGGTATGGTTGCACTTTAATAAATATTTACTTATACAAGCTAGATAAAATTTGAACTCATGTAATTTTCCTATATTTAGTGTTATAATTCTGCTAGTCTGCTGGAAGGTTTCTGTACTTCCCAGTCCTGTAATAATCACACAGAATCTGTACTAATTAAATCACTGCTTGGCCCATTAGCTCTAGCTTCTTATTGACTAACTCTTACATCTTAATTTAACCCATTTCTATTCATCTGTGGATCTCCACATGGCTGTATCTTATTGGCAAAGTTCTAGCATGTCTCTCTCTGGCAGTGGCTCCATGGCTTCTCCCTGGCTCTGCCTTCTTTCTCCCAGCATTCAGTTTAGTTTCCTCCACTAGCTCTGTTCTGCCCTGCTCTGCTATAGGCTCAAGGCAGTTTCTTTATTAACCAATGGCATTCACAGCATACAGAGGGGAATCCCACACCAGTAGTCATTTTAAAAGAGAATTGATCTGGATTCTGGGAATTAAGCTATGTCTCCTGGAAGAGCAGCCAGTGGTCTCAACAGCTGATCCACCTCCCTCCATCTTGATAAGATGTAGGGAAGACAAAATGTGAGAGAATCTAAAGAAATGCTCCCCTGTAACTGAGGAATGTTCTTCACAGTAAGCATCCTTTGTGTAGCATGTAGCTGGGAGTATCACGTAAGTGAAGAAGAGGATCACTTAGAAAACATTCAGTCTAATATGTAAAGAAGGATGCTAAAAAGAAATCCCATACTAGCTCAGAATTGAGTAAAATAAAAGGTTATTTCTTCAGGGGTAGACACAGATCACAATCCTCTGCTGGAACAGAGAACAGCAACAGAACCTCACAGCTGGAAAAGAGGCCAGACTTGCGCTTTACTTCAGCATACATAGTATAAGAGGCCACGCCCATGTGGGCAGGTAACTTAAAGGCTACTGGCAGTAGGAATTCCTATACCAAATATGAGACTCTGAATTCCCAGGTTAATTAAAATAACCTTTCTACAGCCAATCTATCTGAACCCCAGAGATGCTTATCATCATCCCATCCATGTTTTATGCTTTGATGTACATGGAGATAATTAGACAAATTCCCCCCATCTTTACTTTACAAGCACAGTATGATTTTTCAAGATATTAAAAAATATATCCTCATAAATCCATTGGCTTAGCAGCCTTAAGTATAGCTTGAGCAATATCCTGGAAATGTTTCTTTAAATAAGGGAGAGAGAGAGAAATGCCACCAGTTAGAAGGGTTCTTTGTGTTCTAAAGAATGTGACCAATTGACTATGGAAACATTCAGGCTCTTAAAGAGAAAACAGTCCATATCCATTAGAATAAGACAATGAACCAATATCCCAGCTTGACTTGGCCCAGGCAAATGAGACACGAACTAGCTGATTGATCCATCAGGTAAGCTGAGCTGCCTAGCTGGAGACCCCTCATTTTATTCAGGATGTAAGGGAGATGTCATTGGGAAGCCACTATGTTGACCATTTCTGTATGCTGCTAAGAGATCCCTTGGAACCGCCATTCCATAAACTTTGGGAGCCCCATGGGGATGTGGTTGGCCTCTGGAGAATGGTGGGGTATGTTTTCATCTTGAGGGCTCAGAGTAGTTCTTTCATAGATAGCACATCAAGAATATCCTGACTGCTACCTCCCACCTTTGTGTTTGGTGAGGCTAAAAGTAAAATTCTGTTGAACAGTAAGTAACTTTGGTTACTTCAGTCCCTGCTTTTAGACATAGAGAATTTCTCATAAAGCAACAAAAGTTAAAGACTCAGGGGTTGGGAGGATTGACTAAGTCAGTGAAGTGTTTGCCTTACAAGGGTGGGGGTTTGAGTTAGCCCAGAACATAAACTTTGTGGGCAAGTGTAGGGATAAGTCCCGCCCCTAAGGGGGCGTGTTCACCTCGGGCTAATGTTTGCCTATAAATTTGGCAAGCATGCTCCCTGCCATCGCATCTGCTTTCCTGGTCTCCACGGGAACAGTGGTTCTGTAAGTCTATTTCTCCATTAAAGCTGTATATATATTTTTACAATCTGTCTGCATTCGTTTACGCCGTTATATTTTGGCGTCCAACTTCGGGCTATTTTGCCCCCGACTCAAACGGGTAGCACGCTAGCTAACACAGCACCCTCCCGGGTGCTGTTTTTTAGTTCGTGACTCAGGCCCCAGTGCCGAGTCCAAGACACACTCAGCCACACAGGCCCATTCTGTCCCGCTTGCTCGCCAGAGCAATTAACCCCTCCCTGCCTGCCTTGGCTAAGTTTGCAGTGGAACCACATTGCCTGAATTAGCAGAAACTCAAGTACCTGCGGTTTTGCAACAAAAGCCGCCACAGCGGCAGATTTGGTCTGATACAAAGTGACTTGGCCGGGCGGTGGTGGTGCACACCACCCAGCACTTGGGAGGCAGAGGCAGGCAGATCTCTGTGAGTTCGAGACCAGTCTGGTCTACAAGAGCTAGTTTCAGGACAGGCTCCAAAAACACAGAGACCACCACTGGCAGGAACCGATCATTGCAGGTAAAAAAAATTTGCTTTTATAAATAAAATGTCTGAACACGTTAGTACTCAAGAATTTAACAGTTTTTTTAATTGTACCATGTGGGAGATTTTACAAGAGGTGTCTATCACCCCACACCTATGGATCCTTCTAGGATTCGTAGTTTTCATTGTCACTAAATGGTTTGATAATAGAAATATGATAAAGTCTTTACAAGACGAATCCAGGATTCTTAAGGCAGAGATTGAACACTTAAAAACAATTGAGAATGACAACAATCTTCTCAAGAATCAGTTTGAAGTTCTCCAGGCTGATGTTAAGGAGAAATTCATTACTATGGAAGAGGGAACAGCTGATCTGGATGGTAAGCATCATTCCCTTTCTGTAGGAAATGAAACATTAACTGAGAGAATCAAAACTGCTGAATGTGACAATCAGATTTTGTCTAAAGCTTATGCCAGATTGACAGAAAGATTGTCAACACAAGAAGGCACGGTTTATGCCATAAAAATTATGACCAAAGATGAGATGTTATCTCTAACGGACAAACTTTATACTTTAGAATCCTCAGTGAAGGCTTTGGAACATAATTCTGGACAGGAGATTCAGACATTGCAGAAGGCAATGGTGAACAGAATTGAAAAGATTGAGGAATTTCTAAATTCTGATGAAGAAGAGCAAAGGGTAGAAAGGCAAATTTTAACTACATCTGTGAGTAAATCTCTCCGGGACAATTTCCACAAAGCTCTACCTACAGCTCTACCTGCCTTTCCAGTAATAACAACAGAGAAGGTGATTGGTTCCAGAAACCCTAGGGTCATCAAGGAGGATACATGGGAGCCAGTCCGTATGAATGATCTCAAGGAAATAAAACAGGCTGTGAGGACTTTTGGGATGCAAGCCTCTTTTGGTAAAGAGATGCTAAGATCTTGGGCCACGACAAGAAGAGCAACCCCCTCAGACTGGCTCCAGCTGAGCTCTGCGGTACTTGAGAGTGGACCGCAATTGAAATGGAAATGCTTATTCAGGCAAGAGACTAGACTTTTAGAACAGCAGGAAAAAGCAAAGGGAATTGACATTTCCCTAGATAAAATTCTAGGTGAAGGGCTAATTTGGATGAAAACACACTCTCCATGTGTACTACAGCAGCCTTAAGGGCTTGGGACAGGGTACAAGACCCAGGACAGAGAATGGAATCATTTTTCAGAGTTAAACAGGGTCAGAGAGAACCCTTTAGTGACTTTTTACAAAGATTAACTAAGGCTGTACAAATAAGTATATCTGACCCAGAAGCAAGACGTATAATGATTGAGTCTTTGGCTTATGAAAATGCAAATGTGGAATGCAAAAGGATTTGGGGGCCTTTAAAGCTCAGATCAGCGCCCTTGGAAGAATGGGTCTTGCATACACTCAATGTTGATACATTTGTTTATGGCACTGAAGCATGGGTAGAAAAAGCAATTTCCAATGGTAAAAGGAGACACCAGAATACCAAATGTTTTAATTGTGGCAAAATGGGTCATATGAAAAGCAATTATAGACAACGGATTTTCAGAAATAATAATAATAATAATGCTTCTTTCAGAAATAATAATAATAATGCATCTTCTAGAAATAACAGAAATAGGAGGACTCAGCCTTCAGGTTAATGTAGAAGATGTGGAAAGGACAGACATTGGACAAACGAATGCAGGTCTACAAGAGATGGACAAGGCAACCTGATACAGTCGGGAAACGTGAGGGGGGTGCCTCACAGGCCCCCATGGCAAACATGGTTCAGTCATTTCCAGTTTCTGCAGAGAACGTGCCTCATCAGGACAATTAGGAAGCCCCATGCCTACTGTTACAAGCAATAATGATCAGAAAGATAAGTTACGTGTGTTTTGGCAAACTTCTATAAATGATCAAAGACCTAAACTGAGAGTGTGTGTAATTGGCATTTTTATTACTGGCCTGCTGGACACAGGTGCTGATGTAAGTATCATTACCCCAGAATCTTGGCATCCATATTGATCTCTTCAGAATGTAAATGTTCAGCTCCTGGAAATTGGAACCCTTTCTCAAGTAAGGCAGAGCACGAGATGGGTTGAATGTATAGGGCCAGAGGGACAAATAGGAAAATTAAAGCCATATGTGGCCAATATCGCAATGAATTTAAGGGGTCGTGACCTATTACAACAATGGAATACCGAAATTAACATTCCTGCTACTTCTAGAGCCTATATTTCTGGGAATAATATTAAAAGATATTTCAAACGGAGAAAACCGGCCATTTGGGCTGTACAAGAACAAGCAATTGATGTCCCTTCAGAGATACCAACAGCCTTGCCTCTAAAATGGTTGACTGAGAAACCAATATGGACAAAGCAATGGCCTTTAGCTGAGGAAAAGTTACAGGCTTTAGAACAGCTGGTACAAGAACAATTAGATGCTGGACATATAGAAGAATCTACCAGCCCTTGGAATTCTCCTGTATTTGTGGTTAAGAAAAAATGAGGTAAATGGAGAATGGTGACAGACCTCAGGGCCATCAACAAGGTTATTCAACCTATGGGCCCTCTGCAATCTGGAATTCCTTTGTCCTCTTTATTACCAAAAGGATTGCCTCTCATAGTTATTGATTTAAAGGATTGTTTTTTCACTATAACTTTGCAAAAAGAAGATAGAGAAAAATTTGCCTTCACAGTGCCTACTTATAAAAATTCTCAACCTTCGAGGAGGTACCACTGGACCGTTCTCCCCCAGGGTATGTTAAATAGCCCCTCCCTGTGCCAATATTTTGTGAACCAACCATTGCAAATAATACGCAAGAAATTTCCCAAATCAATAGTATACCATTACATGGACGATATTTTGTTATCCGATTCAAACATGGATAACTTGAACAGACTGTTTGAAGAAATAAAGATACTTTTACCTAAATGGGGATTGCAAATCGCTCCTGAAAAGATTCAGAAGGGAGATTCTGTTCATTATTTAGGTTATAAAATAGGTTTGCAAAAAATTAAGACACAAAAAGCACAAATTAAGAGAGATTGCCTATGGACTCTTAATGACTTTCAAAGACTGTTAGGAGACATTTCCAGTCTACGACCAGCTATTGGAATAACACCTGATCTAATAATTCATTTGAACAAAACCTTGGATGATGATAAAGATTTAAACAGTCCCAGAGAATTAACAGATGAAGCAGAAAAGGAACTGACAATGATTGAGGAAAAATTACAACAGGCACATGTGGAAAAGATGAATCCAGAGCTTGATTGTATTCTCGTCATACTACCATCAAAAATTTCTCCTACAAGAATTTTAATGCAGAGAGATGATATCATTTTGGAATGGATCTTTTTACCACATAAACCAAGTAAGAAACTGAAAACTTATGTGGAAAAAGCCTCTGAGTTAATTATAAAAGGCAAGCTGAGACTTCGTCAACTAGCAGGCATAGACCCAGCAGAAATTATAGTGCCTTTCACTGCTGATGAACTAAAAAAATTATGGGAAGATAATGAACCATGGCAAAGAGTTTGTGCTAATTTTTTGGGAGACATTGATAACGACTATCCAAAAAGCAAGAGGCTTAACTTCATAAAGAGAACTTCTTGGATTCTTCCTCGAATCGTCCGTGATGCTCCAAAAGCTGGAGCCCGTACATTCTATACTGATACCAATAAATCAGGGACGGCAGGTTACAAATCAGAAGACTTGGATAAGGTGGAACAAAGTCCTTATAATTCTGTCCAGAAGGCAGAATTATATGCCATTCTTATGGTGTTAAGGGATTTTAAAGAACCTATTAATATAGTTACAGATTCACAATATGCAGAAAGAGTTATTTTACATATTGAAACTGCTGAATTTATACCTGATGATACCAAACTAACCTCATTGTTTCTCCAGGTTCAAGATTTGATCAGGAATAGGCTTTGCCCCGTGTACATAACACACATCCGATCCCATACGGGTCTGCCAGGTCCTCTAGCCCAAAGTAAAGCAGAAATTGATCAATTATTGATTGGTAGTGTGCTACAAGCCTCTGAATTTCATAAAAAAACATCATGTTAATAGCAAAGGTTTGAAGAAAGAGTTTTCAATTACATGGAAATTACAAGGAGATTGTAAAGAAATGCCCTACTTGCTCTTTCTATAACCAAACGCCACTGCCTGCAGGGGCTAATCCAAAGGGCACCCAAAGGAATGAAATCTGGCAGATGGATGTGTTCCACTTTGCAGAATTTGGCAAATTAAAATATGTTCATCACACCATTGACACTTTTTCAGGCTTTTAGTGGGCAACTGCTTTAAGTTCAGAAAAAGCTGATTCAGTAATCACTCATTTATTAGAAGTCATGGCTATCATTGGTATACCTACACAAATAAAGACAGATAATGGTCCTGCTTATGTCTCTAGGAAAATGAAACGGTTTTTTGATTATTACAATATCAAGCATGTTACAGGTATACCATACAATCCTACAGGTCAAGCAGTCATAGAAAGATCAAATCGAACTATAATGGAAATGTTGAACAAACAGAAAGGGGTGGAAAACACCCCCAGAAATAGGTTACATAATGCTTTGTTAACCTTGAATTTTCTCAATGCTAATGAGAAGGGAACAACGGCCGCAGAAAGACATTGGATAATGGAAAAGTCTACTGAACTACATCAACCAGTTTATTTCAAGGATGTGCTGACCTCACAATGGAAGCCAGGAGATGTGCTACGTTGGGGAAGGGGTTTTGCTCTTATCTCCACAGGTGAGGAAAAATTGTGGATACCGTCAAAATTAATAAAGTTTCGGTTTGAAGAAGAGAAGCCACTTGGAAAAGATAAATAACAATGCTTTCACAAGGATGGCGAGCATACTGATGGTAAGAAATACAGATAGGTTGGAGGCAGGGTTCTTATCTCCACAGGAAAATACTCATCTTCAAAGAAATTAAGGGACCCTGAATATTTAATTACTGATGGATGGACACATTTTGTACGTATTAATTTATATATATATATATATGTCTTATTAAACATTTCTTTATAAATATGTAGAGCTTGTTTTGAAGTTGGACTCTGGCTCAGTCCCTCTCCAATTCCAAGCCTGTTAGTAAGAGAAAAACCCAGAGTTTCTGGAGTTTCTGTCTCATGTCAAGAGCCATGATATGGGACAGAAAGAAATATGAATTTAGAAAACATCTTTGCTTTTCTTCATATCTATCATACTTTTCATTGAAAATATCTATCATGCCTTTCATAGAATATATACATATATATGTCTATATATGTCTATATGATTAATGTTTAATTTTTTTCTCAATGAACAATGAGTTTTTCCTGAAGTGACATTTGAAGTTTCCACGAAGAAGATGGGGCCCCACAACAACAACTCTACTTGGTTGATATGACGTCATGATACTGATAGCGCTACTACAAGACCTGTTTTGGATACCAGCTGCACAAGACGATCCCAACTTAGTTAGTTGAAATGGTGCACATCTTGTACAACATTCTGGCCAGACCTCCACAAAATACTCAGAGACTATTTGCAATTTTAAAAGACATTGATCTTGAAATTTAACCATCATTTTACTTTCACAGGATCCCCTAGAAAGAACGTCGCCCCCATGACAGCTGGAAGTAATTCTAGAGGACGACGTCCCCTCTCCCAGTAAAATTTACCCCTGGGTTTAGGGACATCATTTAGGGGTTGGGAGGTTGGGGGAGGAATTTTATAAGCTCAGGGATCATTTTGAAAAGAAAAAAAAAGAGGGAATGATGGAATAATAGATTTATAATTGTGAGTTACTGCTTTTAGACAAATATATTGGTATCCATTCTTGTATATTGATACAAAGTTAAATTATATTGACTATTGTATGCATGCATGTTTCTATCTCTGTTTAAAACATTTTTATGTATTGACATATATTGTATTGATAAATATATATTGTATATATTTACCATATTGCAGTGTACATTTCTACCTCTGATTAAGATACTTATATAATGTTTGTGTATTGATATATATTTACCATATTGCAATGTATATTTGTACAGTGTTAATATTTGGAGGTCATTATCCTCATTTGTTACACAGTTGTTTATTGTCTTAGTCTTTAAGTTAGATAGATATTGAGAATTATATAGATAAATAGTCATCTAATTTTGTCATTTATAATCAGACTAATCAGGTTCTCTAGATATATAGAGATTATACTCAGTTTAGATAGATAATCTTCAACCTCTTCAAAGAGCTATAGAAAATGGCCTTTAATCTAACTCAGAGTTTCGTGATAGTGAGACACAATTGCTCCTGGCAACACCGCTCTATTCCCGAGAGAATGTTGAGCACCAAAGACACTCCACCTGGAGCCTTTCTTTTTGGCAGAACTGGCCTTTGGGCGAAGAAATGCCCATACCTCAACCACTGACAGAGATACAGAGCGTGCATCAATGGATAAAACAGGACTGTCATATCCTGCCAAGACAGGGTAAGATAGTTTTGAAAAGTTCCTTGCCTTTAATAATGGTATGTCAGTTATGTTAGGCCTTAGCCAAAGTTGGTTGACTCAACATTGCAAACGAGACTTTGGGTGATTGCCCAGGTAGTCAGTTGTCTCTGTCAATTGTTGCACATTTTGGATATATCTAATTTGTTAAGTAATGTTTATTCCCTTTTCAGATCTTTGATGGAGTTGAAGATTATATAATTGTAGTTACTCTCTACATTATTTAGACTCCTTTAGATAGAATGTTTAGCAAAACTTTTGTTCTCAATATTGTTTGTTATATTTATTATTTGTTATTATTGTATTTAGTTGTATTTGGTTTAGTTCTGTCTTATTTAGACAAAAAGGGGAGATGTAGGGATAAGTCCTGCCCCTAAGGGGGCGTGTTCGCCTCGGGCTAATGTTTGCCTATAAATTTGGCTAGCATGCTCCCAGCCGCTGCTTCTGCTTTCCTGGTCTCCGCGGGAACGGTGGTTCTGTAAGTCTATTTCTCCATTAAAGCTGTATATATATTTTTACAATCTGTCTGCATTCGCTTACGTCGTTACAGGCAAGGTGATGAGTTCTTGGGGATCCCAGTAATGGGGAGACTGAGCCATGTGGATTCTTGGTCACCACTGGCAAGACAACCTAATTTAACTGATGAGTCCAAACCAATGAAAGATTCTGTCTCAGAAAACAAGATACCAACATACACAGGTGGACATGCCCCAACCCCGTGCTGGATATTTTCATGTCAACTTGATACAAGCTAAAGTCATCTGAGTGAAAAGAACCTCAATTGAAGAAATGGCTCTATAAGATAAGCCTGGGGGGCATTTTCTTAGTGATTGATTGTGTTCAGTGCCGTCCCTGGTCTGGTGGCTCTAAGAAAGCTGCCTGAGAAAGCCATTAAGCCTCAATTCTCCATGTGCTCTACATCAGCTCCCACCTTCAGGTTCCTGCCTTTTGTGAGTCTCTGCTCCAGCTCACAGCCTTGAATCTTCAGCTTCAGTTATTAACGTCTGACAGTGCTCTTTGCATATTAAGGTTGTCATAGAAATGCAAAAATGAAGTTTTGTTTATTCCAGTTTATAGGATGAGTACATGCCATATGTCATGGTCATGAGTGTGTTTTAACATGACAGGATGTGACATCTTCCAGTGTTCGGGATCACGGGTGAACACAGCTTGTCTCCATCACAGAGCTATTTGGCAGTAGATCAGTGTGGAGCTGGCTCAGTCAGTAGAGCACCTGCTGGACAAGCAGGAGAGCTTGAGTTCAGTGTGAGGCCCATTAATGGCAGCGCACACACCTGTAACCCCAGCTCTGGGGAGGTGGTGGCAGGCAGATCCCGGGACTTGCTAACCTGGGAGTCTAGCTGATTAGTGAACTACAAGTTCCACAAGAGTCTCTGTCTCAAAGCTTAAGATGAAGACCTGATCTCCACCATTGGTCTCCAGATGCACACATACTCCATGCACAGATCCAAAGAAACGTACAGTACCCATGCAGATGGATACACACCCTACATAATGGAACGGTGACCTGCTCTTGCTTGTAGAGAGTTGTCTGATACAAGGAACTTGGGATGCTTAATGATGCCCCTGGCTTCTGGCTTCATTGATGCCAATCGCTCCCCTGCCCTGAAGTGACAATGCTTCTTGACAACAGCAGTTGCACCCCGTGGGGCAAAATTTTCATAGTTAAAACCCTGATCTCATTCCCACTATATTGTGGGTATCTTTGTGGTACTGTCTATGTTGTTATTGTTAATATTTGCTGCGGAGTGGGTTGGTGTGGTACATGCACACGTGTGTATTGGGTTGTGTATGTCCTTTTGTACATGTCCTTGTGCAGAAAAGTCAGGGTCTCTCTCTGAACTGAGAGCAAAACTGGCAGCCAACAAGCTCCAGCAATCTTCCTGTCTCCTGCCCTCACAGTGCTGGTCCTACAGTCAGGAAAGGCCATTCTAAGCTTTTGATATAGGTGCCGAGGATTCAAACTCAGGACCTCATGTTTGAATAGCAAGCACTCTTCCCCATGGAGTCATTTCTCCAGCCCTGGCTATTTTTCATCTTTTCAAATTGTGTGGATTTTATACTTGAGCCACCTTCCTGGCACTTGATTTATTTTTCTGGAAATAGCCTGCAAAATTGAGCTTTTTAGGTATGCGTCCCCTGCTCATTTCATGACCGTATTCATTTACATAAATTCCTGTTTGGTAGAGGCCTATCTCCTGAGAAGAATGTCTAAACTGTGCAGAAGGGGTTCTTTCTGGGGCAGAGGTTGAAGCATAAGCTGCTCCGGAGCCATAACCACTCATGTCAATTGCATTATGGGAAAATGATGCCTTAGAGCTTAGATATAAAATGCCAGCAGGATCAAAATGAGGAACATTTGGGGGATGTGTCTGAATTATTTCTAAGTACATGATTTCCGTGTAAGTGTTTATTTGGGTGAGAAAAATCATAACTATTATCCCCTGTTCTAATAAAGGTCTTTATTTGCCAGATTAAAGAAAATCCATCAGTGAGCAAGCCAGAACAGTGACGGAGGAAGTATTTTCAGTCTTGAACTTTTCACCCCAGAATCTTGAGTCTACATATTTATTTTATACTGAAAGAGAACCTAGTGACTAAGAAGGTGGTAGCGAACATCATAGGCTAGCAGGAACAGGTTGTGACTGCTACTGACCTGCAGAAGAGGGGGTCGCATTGTGTGTGCTAGTTTCTTGCAATGCTATATGTTAGCATAATTATATACACTGTATATATACATATAAGCATATTCTATATTTATGCCAAGTATATAGAAGAAAACATGTAGCTTTTAGCATTTGTTTTTATTTTATCTTTACATTCGTTTATGTGTGTGTATGTGTGGGTGTGAGTTCTTTCTTCTGCCATGTGTGTATGATTCTCCCCTTCCACCATATGATTCCCTGCGATCGAACTCCAGTTACCAGGCTTGGGAGCAGGCACCTTCACCTACTGAGCCATCTCGCCAACCTCCTGTGTAATTTATAATCTACTTAGTTTCTGTTTTACATGTCACTCTCTTCCTCTCTTGATTATCTTCAATTAAAATCATACCTGTGGTTGTTTGGATGAGAGACCTAGAGAAGGAAACTGACCACTCACAATCAATCTGCTGAGGAAGTGTTCTCCATCCCCACAAAAAAAGATGTGGATGGAGAGAGGGAGAAAGGACAACAGAGGGATGGACATGGGAGGGAAGAAAAAGAAAAAAGCCAAGGGGTTGCTTACTGCTGATAACCGCAACCTGCCCTGTAGCATAGCCTTTTGTATATTTTGGAAACTAAGACAAGAGCCGTGCCCCTATTCCTTAGACCAGTGGTCAGGAACCGAGACTGTAATGACCCCATCTGATGGGGCTGTAGTCCTTTGAGACGTAGTGATATTGTCATAGAGACCATTCATTCTCCTCACTGAGCAAGACCAAATCATTACTCTGTGAGTGTAAGATGTGAGGTATCAGCACACAGGTGTCAACACACACACAGGTGTGAGCACACAGGTGTCAGCATAGACACAGGTGTGAGCACACACACAGGGGAGTACACACACAGGTGTCAGCACACACATGGGGTCAGCACACAGGGGTCAGTACACACACAGATGTCAGCACACACGCAGGTGTGAGCACACACACAGGGGAGTACACACACAGGTGTCAGCACACACATGGGGTCAGCACACAGGGGTCAGTACACACACAGATGTCAGCACACATGCAGGTGTAAACACACAGGTATCAGCACGCACAGGTGTGAGCACACAGGTGTCAGCATAGACACAGGTGTCAGCACACACACAGGTGTGAGCACACACACAGGTGTAAACACACAGGCATCAGCACACACGTGTCAGCATAGACACAGGTGTCAGCACACACACAGGTGTCAGCACACACACAGGTGTGAGCACACAGGTGTCAGCATAGACACAGGTGTCAGCACACACACAGGTGTCAACACACAGGTATCAGCACACACACAGGTGTGAGCACACAGGTGTGAGCACACACACAGGTGTCAGCACACACACAGGTATCAGCACACACACAGGTGTGAGCACACAGGTGTGAGCACACACACAGGTGTGAGCACACACACAGGTGTCAGCACACAGGTGTCAGCACACAGGGATTGGCACATAGTTGTCCTTATACAGTTACGAACATAGAGTTGTCAGCCTGTGGATATCACCCTTGGTGTCTCACTAGTCCACTGATTCCTCAGTATGGCCCTAGGGATGACATGGTGAAAAGATATATGTCTTAAGAAAAGGGCTACGTGTTTTATTCTCAAATCACAGTGGGACCAGGAATGTTTCTTCTGTCCACTTGCCAGTAGTAAACCTATTCTCCAGAGGTTTAAAGAAGGATGCTATGTGTTCTTGATGCCTTTTCTACATCTTGCTCACTTCCTTTTGCTTGCATTTGTTCTTCCGTGCAAGAAAACATCGCATCTACAAAGAATCCTGGTGTTTTCATTTATTCCTCTTGTCTCCAATGAGATCTGAGTTTAAATCCTGCTATGGGCATTAGGTACATAGAGACCACATTGGTATGAGACCTCTGGTCCCCCTCTGGCTCCTTTCCATAGGAAACCTTGCTCTGGGCTGCTTTGAATCCCTAGGTGGCATCACATCTGGTGCATAATGAATAAGGCAGTATGTGTATTCCTGACATGCCATGGAGAGATTATCCCAAATAAATAAGAAAGCGGGGTTGGGAAAATTGTGCAGTGGGTAAAATGCTTTGCAAGTACAAGGACCCAAGTTCCACCCCAGAGCCCATCTTTTAAAGATGGTGAGGATGTGGCAATATGTGCTTGTAATATCACTGCTGCTGAAGCAGAGACAAGAGTATCCCTGGAGCCTACTTGGCAAGTGCCAGGCCAGTGAGAACCAGGTCTCCCAAATCAAAGTAGATGATAACTGAGAATCACACACACACACACACACACCACTCGGGAGATGGCAAGTGCTATTCTGAGTTGGATTTCCCAGCTCATCTTATATATACTATATGGGCCCCAAGCAACTTCTTATGCTAATGTGAGTATGCTTTGCCCCACCCACTTCAAGGTGGATGGGATTCTAGTAGGAGGAAATGGTGAGGGCTCATACCGGGAAGCTCAGACAATGCTGACCTATGGCAGGGAAGTACAAGGAGGAGGGACTAAGCCAGGGTTGGCATGGTAATGGTTAACATTTTAGGGCTCAATGCTCTTCTTTGGGTGCTTTTTGGGAGAAAGCAGATTGCATGAGCCTTTAAGTGGCCTGGGTTTTCATTCTGTTTACTTGTGAGTCATTAGTTTTGGCTTCCTAAGAGTGTATGTGGGTGGGTGTCTGCATAATGAATTCTATGAAGCCATGCATGGCTTAGCTTGGGTTACACACTCGAAGTCTGTATAGGACATAAACATCTTTCTAAAGCAGGCCTGGCATACTTCCTGCAAAGGCTCAAATCACCCATAGGAAGCTAGACACTGGTTGTACCATCTGTGTTGAAACTTGTCAGTAATATGAGAGTACTGGACATGGCTGGATCCCAATAAAGTTTTATTTACAAAAAGAAAACAAGTGGCAGTCTGAATGTGGCCCACAGGCTTGCAGTGTGCAGAAGGGTTGTCTAAGAAGATCCAAAGTGGATAGCCTGGGAAGGGAGTCACCTGTCTAAAAATGGCTGGTCATCTTGGTGTTGATACATATATAATCAAGTTCAGCTTCAAGGAGCATTTACATGACTTGAGTACCCAGTGTTCTTCCGCCACCCCCCACCCACCTGTGAATCCTTACCAACTAAGAAAATAGTGCATCTGCCACCAGGACATTTCGCCCTCCCCCTCTGCTTAATTCTTAGTCTGGGCCTGCTTTGTGCTAAAGCTGCTGGGTGGTAGCCTCCCTAGTGACAACCGCTCTTTGCTTTGCAGAACAATTTAGTATCCTCAAGCCTCAGCCTGCATCTCTTGAAAAAGATCCTACACAGGCCTGCCTGCCTGGGCCGACTCCCTGAGCCTGTGGGCTGGAGAGGGTATCACATTTCAAATGGATTAGCTGACTACTGGGAATGCAGAAGGGGTCTGAAAGTCTCTTAACTTCTAAATGCAGCGCATAATGGAGCTCTATGAATATTTAATTGAAGTGCAAGACCCAAAGTTCTTTGCAATTAGTTTAACCATTGCTTTCGGTAGAGAAACCGAGACTTTCCCAGGATTGTCTCTGCGCTGTTTGCTTCTCTCCTTCAGAACCTCTCAGCATGCTGGATCATGACCACTTTTATAAAAGGCTCTGAGTCCATTCCTTTTTATGCCACAGCCAGCATGGTTTCCCCAAGTCCCTAGTAAAGAGCTAGAGACTCATGCAGTGGTCACTGACATGTCTAGTTACCCTTTCTCTTCTATTCTCCGTAGAGCCTCAGCAGAACCTGGGCACCAGGCCTTGCTGTGGCACCCACTGTTTACCTCTCCATGAAATGTGAAGCTTGTCCAGAATCGTAATGACCTTTTGCCCTTTGCTACAAAAATCTTAGACTATGCCTGGCACAAACCCTGCTCAGAAAACACTTGGCTGAGTGAATGGCCCCGAGCCCTTGCGTTCCTGTTCAGTCTGATCCTGAGGAAGAGCGCTGATGTTTCCCCATCTGCGGTGTGAGAGAGTCTCATAAACCACAGCAGCGCCACTGGAGGCTTTACATCTGATAATCCTCTCTGCTCCACACTTCTGGCTATGGGAACCGTGACTTTCAGGAAACAGCAGGCAGTAGAAAAGCAACAGGATGTCGCGGCTAGAAGAATGGAAAATGCATCCAGGAGTCAGGAATGGCTGGATGTGAGCAGCATTGCTCTGAGAAAGAGAATGGGGTGTGTTCCGTGAGAGCCACCGAGGGATGAAGTGTTAGAAGAAAATGGGGAAATCGGGTTAGAAGGCGATGGCTACAAAGAGCAGTTGGGGGTTTGGCACCCTAATGATTCAGAAGACTGGCATGGGATAAAAGTGTTCTCTTCTCTTCTGTGTCCTCCCACCCCCTTTTCCCTCCTTCTCTCGCCTCTAACATGAGCATCATTATGAAGGCGCCTGTGTGTGTCCAGATTCATGAAGGCCCTTGTGTTGCTTCCTTAGATATTACAACCAATTATCTTTATGTATTCCTGTATTCCTGTGTGTGCATGTGTGTTCAGGGGTGGGAGGCACGTACACCCGGCCAGTGGCCAGCCTCCATTGTCATTCCTCAAGTGCTGAGACAGGGTTCCTAACTGTGTCCCCGGGTTCACTGATTAGACTAGTGTGGCAGCTGGAGTGCCCCAGGGATCTGCCTACCTTTGTCTTCCCAGGATTACACGTGTTTGCTACCAGACTTACCTTTCTGAAACACAAAAGCTGAACTCTGACCATCATACTTGCTTAGCAAGCGCTTCAGCAATTGAGGGATCTCTCCAGGCCCATGTTAGCTACTCCTGAACTGACCCAGGCATCTCTAGTGTGTCCTCCTGTGTCCCCTCCACGGGAACACATTCCTAGTCACATCTAAAATTTTCAAGACACAAGTCTGGCCACGTTGCTGGACTTGTTCCTTCACCTCTGAGGACGCAGGAAAAGCACCTTTCTGAGTGCTGCCAGCCTTGGCCCTTGGCCAGCCACCTACAGGTCCCATCTTGCTTCCTTCTCTATTGTGAGCCAACCAAGCTTGATTTTTCTCCACTCCCTGCCTGTGCCTGCTCACACTGTCACATGAGTCGGCCACACCCTATATCATATCTCCCGTTTCCTCCTAGACAGTGTGAATTTGATCCAACCTCAGCCACATCCCCTACTATGATTACTGAGGAAGATTCCTGGTTTTTAATAGTCCGAAGTTATTGTTTGTAATAACTTGGTGAGTCCTCTGACTTTTTATTGTAATGGTGCCGGTGCCCAACACAATCTTTGGCATAGCAGATGCAGGGTAGGGGTTGAATAAATACCCAGTCTTTAGCATCGAGACACCAAGTACAGTAAGAATCTTATCCTCTTTCCTGTATGGATTTAAAGTTCTCATATTTCCACGGAGTCACTGCCTGGCTCTGCTAATTTATCGTGTCCTTTGACTTCCTAGCTCCTTTCCGTCCCATTTTAAACCATTCTTTTCCTTTTGTCTTTCTGTTAATGTCTGTTGAGTTTCGTTATTGACTTGAGAAATAAGCTCCAACACATTCAACATTTTAACACCCTAACAATGTTCCACAGTGTGTGCCTTGGTGCTCTCCTCTGACAGTGGGTTCTGGAAATTATCATGGGCTGTCACTCTTGGGAGAGAATTTCTGGGTCGTGGCAATATTTTTTCTATTTCAGTATGTAATTGTCACAGCAACAGAGCAACCTAAGACCTTCCATGGCAACATCTGTGGAGAAATCAACCCTTTTGTGTGAGGACACATCTGCTTTCCATATATCTCTAAGTCACCAGGACTTGCTTTTCCCAGTACCTTTGCTTATTTAGCAAACGAATCTGTTTTCCACAGGATAGCTGAGAATGTCTGGATGTGCCATAAGATGCCATGTTGTCCACACCTTGCAAAACGGAGCAGATTCTCAACACCACCTTAGTGAGAGATCTTGGTTCTGAACACAAATACCACTCCTGCAGAGAACCTGAGTTAGCATCCCAGAGACCGTGGTGAGCGGCTCATCACCTCTTGTAACTCCAGCTCCAAGACATCTGAAGCCCACTTATGACTTCTGTGAACACTGAAGTCATGAGTACATATCCACACACAGACACACATGATGCATGTGATTAATTATTAAAACATTAAAAATTGAAACCACAATACATTCATGACTTTTCTAAAGTTTATTTTCATTTGGTAAACACTGGCGAAACTCTGAAATGTAAAGGATGTACATTTCAAAGCTTGATGCTTTTATTTGAAGTTATTTTAGTTCACCTGTCTCTCATCTCTTTATTATCATACACATTATCATAACACAGTAAATACATTCTCGTCAGTACCTCCAACTGTTGCACCCACCCTGAGAGAGCTCCTGCTGTTGGTTTGGACTCTATGGTCTCAGACATGTCTCTAAACTTTTACAGGTCAATATATGGATTCATAGGTCAATATACTTTCTAAACATATTTAAACTATACCCATATACCTTTATATAATTTGGATGCTTGCTTTTAACAACTAACAGTATACTGGTAGATATGTTCCCACTTGATCCCATATAGTACAAACATATGGCTGAGAGCAACCACAACCCCTGTAGCTGTAGCTCACATGATACAGGCGTTTGTTGTTTTATTTATTTATATAGAGTAGATAGATATTGTTAAGTCTGGCTCACTGAATTGGATATGTCACCAGTATTGGTTAATTTTTCTAATTTCTGTGACCAAATACCTGGCAAGAAGCAGCCGCAAAAGGAAGTTCTGAACCGACATAGTCCATAGCTGGCAGAGCTAGGCACTGCCATGAGCAGTTGACCTCCTGGCGGTAGGAACTTGTGGCAGCTGCTTGGTCACGTATCTGTAGATCAGGAAGCAGAAATAGAACATCCCCAAACACATATATTCACTACCTCGAGACAGGCTCCACTTCTATAGACCCCACATCCTCCCTGCTGTGAGAATTTTCTTCCTATGGGTGGGGGTTAAGCACTGTCCACCCTCCTCATAAGGTCCCAATGAGAACCCAAAGCATGATTCTAGCAAAGTTCAGTCTGAGGAAGCCAGTGAGTTTACTGTACTTCCTTGCAGGGCATGAGTGTGGATGGTCCCAAAGCCAGCTGTGTTGGAACATCTGTGTCCAGCATAGACAATAATGTCCTCACAGTTTGAAATGATGGTGCCCCTTCCCCTCTAGTCTTTCCCAATGTCTGTACTCTTCCCTGAGACCCTGAGGCCACCTAGTCATTAAGGCAGAGGTACATACAACTGATACAGAGGGGTGGCTGGGTTCTCAAGTAAGGGTCCGGTGACGCTCCCTGTGATCTTGTTTAATTCTGGAAGCGAACTGTGAAAAAGCCCTGTTGCCATGGCCTTTCTCCAACAGGCGCAGCTGAACTTAGGATGGTGGCAGCAGTCTAGTTTGGGGGACAGTGCTGCACACACTCCTGTAACAGCGCCAGCAGCTGGGCAATCAAGTGCTCACAAGCGTTTCACAGGCAAACGGTGGGATCAGCTAAACACCCGGATCCATTCCTTCTTAAGCATTCTCTCACTCAATAGCTTTTCCCTTCCTCGACATCTGTTCAAACAACACTGAAAAGGGAAGACATGGTACCTGGGAAGAAACAGTTCCTCTTCTGTCAGGAGCTCTAGAACCTTCAGCATGCTTGCCAATGTGCTCACCAGAACTGGGGCAGTTCCCTAGCAACAAGGGAAGGTGGGAGCACCGGTGTCCAGGAAGCAGGAAATGAGTGTGTGCTATCGGACCTGTTACGATGCAGCATTGGGACTGTGGGTGTTGCTGAGTGGATACCATTCTAATGGGAAAGAAGAAGCAGCCTTTAGAGGGAGGGGACACCAAAGCAGCCGTAGGACCCAAGGCTTGGTCGGGCCTGTCAAGACAGCCATCCCTTGTTCATGGGTGGGTTTGCTTCTCTATGGATATACAATGAAGATGACCCATGTGCTGTGGGATACAACACAGACTGCCAACTTCGGGCCAAGCATTGGGCCACTTTATACTCTTGTAAGCTGTGTGCAGGCCAGTGTTTTAACTGCATGGTCGGCTGCTGTGGAGGAGAGAATAGCGTCTATTGAGGTCTTTAGCAGACCACACTGCCTGTGAGGTTTTTATCTTTTAGCATCTGTACTATTCTTCCCTGGCTCTGTCAATGCCCCTTTCATACCCTATTTAGTCCATTGTGTTCATTTTTTCATTTTTGTTTGTTTTTTGGAGCCATGATAACTTCTCAAAATATTCTGAAATTATCATTTTGCTTTGTTTTTCTATTCATTTCCCCCCAATACACTCTGGATAATGTTTCTTGACTTGTTTTATTTTTATAACCTTTATGTTTTCTTAATTTTATTTTTTGGAGAACTTCATACATGAGAACTGACTTTATTTCTTTATCACTCCTCTACCCCATCCTGTCCCTACTGCATCTCTCCCTCCCTCCCAAATCCAGGACCTCTTCTTTATTATTCACTCAGACCCCCCCCCACACACATGCACACATACATACAAACACATACACAAGCAAACACAGAATTTTGGTTTTGAACCATTAGAAAAGTTTTTGTCTTGTAGAAATTTCTCCTTCAAAAGTAGTTTTATTTATTTATTTTGATAAGTAGGTTTCTTTCAAAGTGTGTCTTTGAATGTCAGGCCTTGATCTCACCAGGTAGCCCAGGATGACTTGGAACCCCTCTGATCCTTGTGTTCTGGAAGTCGCCTGACACAGGGGGTTCCATCCTCATATTCTGTGAAGCAAGCTTCCACTGTTCTCTAGGGAAAGTTTACTCTACCATTTAATAAGTATCCAATGCATGTCCACTGAATTATGGATGCTTTATCAGGAAATAGAACTTCCATGAGTAACCTGCATACCCATCCTTCTAACATACAAACACACACACACACACACACACACACACACACACACGGGGGTGGAGCAGAGAAAGAAAATAATTGTTATCATTATTATTATATAGCTAATAAATAATATGCCAAATAGAGATACATTCTTTATTTGAAATATTTAAAGACTGAATGTATTTCAGCATTGCATAACATCCCCACTCACCTAGCGGCTTGAAACAACACACTTTTATGACTTGAGGCCTGGTCTGGCGTGATGTAATTGGATTGTCTGCTCAGCATGGCACAAGGCTAAAATCACCAATGTCACCCAGGGCCAAAGTCTCAGCTCAGGCTCCTCTTCTTTGCAAACTTCAGCTCCCGTCATGAGTAGGACTGATTACTATCTTTTCCTTCCTAGACCACTGCTGGGTCCTCTGCTCAAATCTTCCTAGATCACTGTTAGGGAGCACTTCTCCTCTACTCAAATCTTCCTAGCCATGCGGCCCTCTGCACCATTTGGCAGCTGCTTCTTCAAACTCAGTAGGAAATCTGACACCATTCAGCCATCTCTTTATGTGCTCTGCAACCCCTGATTAAACGATAAGCCCCAGATACAAATTCAGTTGTAATACAACCCAACCAGGACAGTCGAATCCATCGTGTCTGCCCTGGAAATGATCCCGGACATGTGGATGAGGATGGTGGAGGTCATCAAGAAGTTCCCTCATGAAGGATGAGAGTAGATGGTGGAGAGATGCTTGAGGTGAGCCCGGCTTCATTCTCAAGTCGGAGATGGAACATCCTCTCTGGCAAGAGGCATTTGAACCTAGTTATGGATTTTATGGAAGATGTTTTCTTCTTTTTTAAAAGCTATATTTTTATTTTCCCAGATGAAGGGACATTAAGTTCCATGTTTCAGTCAAGAACAGCTAAGCACATGCTAGAGATAAAGCTAGGAGTCTGTGTAGCTGGGGCAAAGTTCTTGAGGTGGGTCCCTGGCCAGGAACGGCATCACAAGACTTTAGTCATTTCCCCAGTGGTGACTTGGCTATGTAAAGCCACACTAAAATTACCTATTTTCCCAAGATTGCGGTGTAAAGTTGAGATGCGTTTAGAAGACATATGTTGACATTCAATGCCCGGGCAACCTGAGACTCCTGGGATGGATGGGTGTTGTGGGAAAGGACGAGAATAGTGGGTGACATTCTAATTCATTCTTAAAACACTGCGTGCAAATCATGTCATTGTACCGCTCTCCTCTGGAAGGGGAGGAATCACAATGCCAGGACACACACACGCATAGCAGACACATTTCTTCATAATGCATCCAATTACACTAAAATATGCCAGATTTTTCTTCACATATCAACTCACGCAAACACACTTGCACACACTACCTGATCTTAATTATGATTTGTGTGACTTCTTTGCATTTAGTTTTTTATTGTTACATATTAGATTCTGTAATTTGGGACTTCAACATGACAGGAAACATGAGATTTGTTCCTTTAATTGGGCCACATATGTTTTCTTTTATGACATACGAAGCCAACTTTGCTGAGTCTACTTAGGCGTCCCAAAGAAGAAGATGCCATAAAAAAAATCTTTAAAATCAATATAATAAATCAGGGCTTCTAGCCAGAAGGCTTCCTGATGAAGCTGCTCTGCAGACCTGGCAGTTTTCTGACCGTGTAGACGCAGCCCCAGCCCATCCATCTTCCTGACTCACACAGCGACTTTAAAAGTAATTTGTTGGATTTTGAGATATTGCCGGGCTCCTTTCCTGGATGTCTCAATGCAGCTCCAAGATCTGACAGTCACACGAGCTCTTTTCCCTTAGACTTCTCTCTGCCAGATTCCCTCCTTGCTGCTGGAGACACCATCTGCTCTGCTTGCAGTGACAGAAGCGTCGCAGAAACGCTGTTGTCAATGTTGTTCCAATATCAAACAACTGCTGGTTTATTTTCGAGGCAGACATACACGCTAAAGCTCTTCACTGCCTCTCACTCATCCTGTGACGGTCACATTCATTCCTAGTCGTGTGTGTGCAGGTCCGTGTTTGTGCAAGTGGACTCAAGTGATATGGGACATGTTCCCCATGGGTGCACACTCATGTGGAAACCAGAATACAGTGTCCACAGTCATCCCTTAGACACTGTACATTTTGGCTTGTGTGTGTTTGCCATGGATGGAGTGGTTGGTGACCATCAGTCACTTTCCTCGAATCTCACCATCTTTTATTTCCTGCTGTGAACAGAAAGACGATTTATAACTTAATTTCCAACCTTACCTTTCAGAGACTTCTGTTTTCACAACAGTGTGTCTGTTGTTTAAAAGCACCAATCGCACGCTTCAAACATTAGCAGTTTAGGCCAGGTCTTGGGCAAACTTGTTAGCTAAAGCTGGCCCATGGCCTATTTTCAAAAATAAAGTTTTATTGGTACTCAGTGCCATAGTTTCATTTGTCAACTTGACATATCTGGGAAGAGGGAACCACAGTTGAGGAATTGCTGCCATCAGATTGCCCTGTGAGCTTGTTTGTGGCACAGATATTTCTGATTAATCTAGAGGACCCAGCCCACTGTGGATGACGTCATACTTAGCCAGGTGGTCCTGAGCTGTGTAAGAAGGGTGGATGGGCATGAACCCAGAAGAATCTAGGAAGCAGCATTCCTCCATCCTCTGTTTCAATTGCTTCCTGCAGATTTGCACTTTGAGTGCTTGTCTTGGCTTCCATCTGTGACGGACCGTAAACTAGAAGCTTAAGGAACACCTTTCCTTCCCACGTTGCTTTTGGTCAGGGATTTGTTACAGCAACTGAGAAGCAAGCTAGAAAACTGTGTTACACTCACTTTTTACCAGATTTCCTATGGTGTGTGTGTGTGTGTGTGTGTGTACACCCTGCAGTGACAGAGTTCAACAGTAATGAAACAGTAAGCTGAGAAAGCCAAAAAGCTTCACTGTCTTCCTTTAAAGAAGAAATGTTTAAATCTGGCTTCAAGGATTGTAAAAAATATGTGTGACAGTATAAGATATGAATATATTTATAAATATACTCAAAAAATTGTGCAACTTAAAGTGATTAGAGATCTTGTATGATAGTCAAACAGAAGGCTAGTTAACATCTTCCCAAAAGTTAGAGGTTTAGTAAGTGTTCACATAGTGCCTCACTTTTCAGTGGACCATGTGGAAATTCAGAGAATGTGGCCCGAGAGGTGGTCAGAGGCAGCCTCTTTGGTATACTCTTGCGATGGATGCAAGCAGAATGCTGACTCGGGTTTAAACCCATCACTTCCGGCCTCTTCCGGAGACCTAGTGCAGTAGCTCACCCACACACAGCTACTAAATTGTTTGATGGTACCAGCACATAACAAACCCATAATGCTTCACAGTGTGGAACCAAGAGCATTAGAGACACGTGACTTTAGGCAGGTGTCCTTGGAGAGGATGGATGGGGGGGAGGTGGCCACTGTGGTTGACGATGGACAGGACAGTTGCTGGGTTAGAACGATCCTTGTCCCTTTGGTTTTCTGATACTGCAGGCAGCCTCAGTCTGTGATGGTTTTCATGGCTTCTGCAGAGGGCATTGTTTGCTTAGAATGAAAACGTCAAGTTCTCAATGCCTTTGCAGAGGGAGCGTAGTGAGCGGTGCTAATATAGAGGGAGTTAAAGCTAGAGGCAGCCACTCAGGGTACTCTGTCATGCTCTGCAGCTGGAGGGCAGTCAGTTAATGGAATTTTCCACTAAAACAAAACAAAACAAAAAACCAAAAACACTTCTTATGGTTTTGGCCAATGGGAATTAATTTTCTTGGACATTGGGCATAATTAAATCAGCTCATCACCTTAATAACTATGAATAGAGTTAAGCTCTCTGGTCTCAACTCCATTCATTTGTGTGGTTGCCGTGATTGATTTATCCCAACCCCCAGCACAGAGCTTTCTAAGTCTGGGCCCATGAACCTACGCCAAACATCACTGTTTCACATTCCCCTAAATGCCTGATTTCCTTATTAATTACTGTTCTCTATGAACGTAGAGGTAGGTGTGTGTCTTTTTGCCTCTTGGTTGTAAGTAATTCCACCTGTACTCCATGCCTGGCTCACTACAGTTCCTCATTAAGTAGGTGTTGGGCGACTGACCAGATGGGTGATTCGTGGGAAGCAGAGGTTACTAAAAGGAGAGCAGGTACCATAAGAGCAGCTTCCTAACTCTGGGGCTGCTCTTGCTGAAGGTCCAGCATCAGGACCTTCAAGTAGCTTTGCTATCGGTGTGAAGCTGCTTCAAAGGACGGTAGAGTCATTTTCCATTCATCTTATTGTCATTTTTATAGGCTAATTTCATTTGGGGAAATCAGCCCATTCCAGTCTCAGTCACTCTGGGGCTGTGGGACTGTTCACTGGGAACATTCTATGTGACTTTAACTTCCAGAACACTCAGGCAGTAGCTGTGGTGTGCCTGGGCTCATTGAGTGTGCACTGAGCCAGGAGCAAGATGTGAAGAGCCGTCGGGTGTGAAAAGAAAAAATGACTACTGAGTCTGTTACTCAGAGGTAAAGAAGTTAGTTTGTGCCAAGTTGGTTTCCTTTTTCAGTTTTACTTCTGTTTCTCTTCTGTCTCCTTTCTCCTGCCCGTCCTGTTGACAGAGATTTGGGTCCTGCCTGGTCCCGCAGCTGTTCAGTCCCAAAGAAACACACAGAGGTTTACATTAATCATAAACTGGTTGGCCCATTAGCTTAGGCTTCTTATTAACTCTTGTAACTTATATTAGCCCATAATTCTTGTCTGTGTAAGCCACGTGGCTAGGTACATTTTATCAGTGAGGCATTCTCATCTTGCTTCCTCTGTGGGTGACAACTGCAGACTCAGCCTTTCCTCTTCCCAGAATTCTCCTATTCTGGTTGCTCTGCCTCTGTTTCCTGCTAGGCTACTTGGCCAATCAGTGTTTTATTAAAATACAAGTGGCAAGTCTTTACAACGCACTGTTCTTCTATCCCTTGCTCTCATCCTCAAGCCTTCCCTTTATCCTTCCTTGTTTTTCATCTACCAGGGGAAAAGGGACCGTGAAAGAGAACAATGGAGAGGAGGAGAGAATGGCTCCACAAATTCTAGTCCCCAAACAAGGTTATATGTCTCTATTGCTTTTTAAAAAGAAATTAAATATATGTTTGTGGAAGTATCATAGTCAAACTACTTGCTTTGCAAGCACAAGGACCTGGGTTCAGTTCCCAGAACTCATATTGAAAAGTCAGACCTGGTGAAATGGCCATGCAATCCCAGCACTGGGCAGGCACAGAAAGGTGGGTCCCTGAGACTCACCAGCCCGTCATCTAGCCCACATGACGAGCACTAGGCTGGAGACATTCTGTCTCGAAAGAAGGCACTAAGTGGGTGTCCCCTGAGCAACTACACAAGTTTGACCTCTGACCCCTACATACAAATGCACCGGTACACAAATGTTCACCACCCCACATGCACAGGCATACATCCATGCCCAAAACAGATCTTAAGTAAAATGCAAGCTGTAACTTTTAAATTCAATAATAAATATAATTAGCATTTATGGCATTCAAGGCACTGTTGCTTATGTTTCAGCTTATTCAGTGTTGTGGTAATTGTTCTAAGATAGCGTCTGTTGCTCCAGCTATACAGGTAAGGAAGCAAAGGAAGCAATGCAGAAGGGTGGAGATTCTGTAGTGGCTGAACAGGATAAAGGGCTGGAGCAGGCCGAGCTTGCTATGATTATCGCAGCCTGGGTTTAGAGACCCCTTGTCTCTCACTGTTTCTCTTCTCTGTGTGTTCTTTTTCTTTAATTCTTATTTAATTTAGTTCTCTCTCTCTGTTCTCTCTCTCTCTCTCTCTCTCTCTCTCTCTCTCTCTCTCTCTCTCTCTCTCCACTGTCTGCATGTCTGTATCCTGTGATTTGAATTAAGGCCATCTGGCTGTGTGGCCCTGAGCCTTTACCAGATGAACCCACCTCTCTTTTTCCCATCATGTTTTCTTGGAAAACTATGTAGGTACCATAGTATCTCACGTATCTCTTTTCATTTTAATCCCCTTGGCTGAACAGTGAACAGGGATTTTCAGAGCTGGGAAGGAACTTACTCAAACTCACATAACGGAAAATAGAAAAAGATGATATTCATTTGAATCCAAGCTTCTCCGCATCTCCATGATACCGACTGGACCATTGCCTCACTGGGTGTGAGAAAGCAATGGAGGGAACCCTAGAGTCTGCCTCTTCCATTTGCATCAGAAAGTCCTCCTCGTCTCCAGGGTTCCATGGTTGTCACAAAGCTTCCTCTCACTCTGCTCTCAGGGAGGCTCCCAAGGTATGAAGTGGCAATTCTCAGTTTGTAGGAAAGAGTCTGGTCCAGTGGGGTGAGCCCAAAGCTACCTGGGCCAGGTAGATTCAGGTTAGAGGACTTAACTAACAGTACATTTTCTGTGTAGATCATTGCTATAGGGGCTGCACAAACCCAGTATAGTTTGCCAGGACCTCAAACAGGTCTAGTAGAACATGAGAAAGGTTCTACCACATTCTACTCCTAATTAATGGACTTATTTGTCTATTTCCTGTGTGATTTGTATGTACACAGGTGTATATTCTGAATAGCTCTCTGCGTTGATGCCTTGAGGGTCTCTCATGCAGCCACAAGTTCTCCACTGGAGCTAGACTGATTTCTGGGGCAGCAAACTCCTGGATTACTCTTGTCTCAGCACCCTGTACTGGCGAGCTTCATGTCAACTTGACACAAGCTATCGTCACTGGAGAGAATAGAACCTCAAATGAGTCAAATGCCTTCATAAGATCTGGCTGCAGGCAAGCCTGGAGGCCCCTTTTTAGTTAGTAATTGATGTGGAAGGGCCCAGTCTATTGTGGCTGGGGCAACCGTTGGGTGGGTGGTCCTGGGTTCTATAAGAAAGCAGGCTGGGTAAGCCATGTGAGCAAGCTAATAAGCACCATCCCTCCATCGCCTCTGCATCAGCTCCCTCCTCCAGTTTCTGTCCTTACTTCCTTTGGTCACCAAGAGATAAGAAAGTGTAAGCCAAATGAACCCTTCCCTCCCCAGCTTACTTTTGGTCCTTGTGTTTATCCCAGCAGTTGTAATCCTAAGGAAAGCAATGCCATGCTGATGTTGCAGGCATCCCCAGCTACATCTGGTTTCTGTGGAGGTGCTGCCGATTCAAATCGAGTCCTAATGCTTGCATAGCAAGGACACTCGTCCACTGAGCCATCTCCTCAGACTCTATGCTGTTCTCTAAAGTGCTGAAAATGTAGGCTGAAATACCACAGGCATAATACAATTAAGTGTCCCAAAGCACTGTGGTTTAAGACAGTTTTGTAAAAGGGGGGCACCGCTGATCTTATGCTCACCTATCATAAAGCAAGTCATATCAAGGAGGAGAAAGAGAAGTTCTTTTTTTTTTTTTTTTTTTTTTTTTTGGTCAGGGGAGGAACAGTAACAGGACACTTTCCTCTCTTCAGAGAGGCGAATGTGACACTAAACAAGGCAGTCCTGTTGGAGGAATGTAAGAGAGGACATGCCAAGGAAGAGACTACATAATTGCCGTTCCTCAGGCTGGGGCTATGATTGAGCTAAAAGGTTTCCTTCAGTTCCTTGTGCAGCCTCCTTGTGAGTGGCATGATTTAGATCCCTTTAAAAGGATTTGTTTGAAAGAAAACTCCTTAGACCATAGGGCCAGTTTGTCGCTCCCTCTATCCAGCCTTTGTAAGGGAACAAAGTCACCTCTTGTCCCCACATGGGGTGCAAAGAGAGGTTTGGTGTGGGTTTTACTGCCCATTGAGGCTCCCCATTCAGCTGTTATGAGTGAAATCTTCAGAAGCCCCACAGCAGGAATGCTTCGCTTGGGGCACAGGGTGCGGAGGGAATCTTTGAAAAAACCTATTGAAACTCTTGAGTTGTTGGGAAGAAAGTGTCCTCTTTGGACTTCCTTATTGGCAATACGGGAAATAAACACACACAGGAAACCATTTAGCCTCTCTGTGAACTTCATGTTAACATCTGTTTATCTAAAAATCCACTGTGGTTGCTTGAGAATTTTGGTGTGTGGGCATATGTATGTATCTGTGTATTGTATGTCAATTTATGTATGTGTGTGTGTACATACATGTACAGTGTTTATGCAGACTGCTGCAAAAATATCCATGTTGGTTGGATTTTTATAGTATATTTTATATACTATAAAAATATATGGGTCTAAATAATTTTTATATAATTTTTAGCTGTAGAAGCTCACTATCAGTACACAAACAGATACTGTTTTTTAACCAGGTCTCAGCATGTAGCCCAGGTTGGCCTTGAATTCTCAGTGGTTTTGCAGCCTCACTTTCCTGTGTACATACATATGCATCATATACATATGAAGGTACATATGCACACACACAGATACACATGCCCTCATGTAGCCGCAGCTGGCTTCTAATTCATTGTGTCGTTAGAGATAACTTTGAACCCTCCTCTTGCCTTTGTCTCTCAAGTGGAGTGTGATCAAACGCCTAATACAATCTGGAAATGCTGAATTGGTGACAAAGATAACTGTATGTTTTACTGTGGAGTGTGAAGGAACGTGACAGAGGAAGCTCCGTGGGAGTGTCAGAAAAGGAACCCCATTCAAACCAGAGTAGGAGAAAGGGGGTGTCCCCGTAGTGATGTCCAGGCCCCCTGCATGCCGTGTGGCCTGGAGAGCTGGCCTTTTCACCACATGGGCTTTCCCTCTGCTGCTGCTTTCTGCAGTGTTCCTCCTTCATCTGCCCAGTGAGTGGTACCCGAACTGCAGTTTCTCTCAGTGCCACCTAAGCAGAAAAGATGTTCATATTTGAGAAAAGGACTATAGCATATGGTGTTTGGGACCTACGAGAACCAGAGTCCAAAATGAAAAGAACGGCTCCGGGATAGTCCCTCTGTCTCCTTGCCTTTTGGCAGCCTTCTCTCCTCTCTTTCCCCTCAACTCACACCCATTCTGTTAGAACTTTCTCTCCTTAGTTCAGATGCCCAGTAGAGACGTGTGGTTCACTATGGGCTGAGCCTGTTTTTCCAGGAGACTTCTGGTTCGTATGGGCCAGTTCAGGAGACAGCTTGTCTCTGCCAGGCTCAAGTTGAGATGTCATCTGGAATGACTAAATCTTGCAAGGAAATGGATGAGAAGGAGTCGGGAATGCTAGCAGAGCTTCCAAGGCTCGGGGACATCCTGCCTCAGTTGCCATCTATTAATCTACCCAGAGACTACAGACAATTTATTCCACGGACTTTCTTGTTGTTTACTATACAAATACAAAATTTTCCCAAAGACTAACTTAGCAGTATTTTAAGCTACCACTAGAATGCACCCAAAACAATTTAATGTGAGCTTATTGACTATTTCTGGAATTATCTTGAAATTTCTGTCTGCTGGGGAATATTGATGATAGCAAGCATCTTCTTGTTGCTTTTTCCCTGTTGGAACCCAGGACTGACTGTATCCATGACAGTGGCCTCCCTAGCCAGGTCCTAGCAATGAGGAAGGGACACAAATGTGAGCAAGTTGGGTTGGAGATGACATTGTCACTGATAATAGGTTCAGTACTGCTGTCTGTGATGATATCAAACACTATCCTCCCAACATGACAGCTTCAGCATCTTCATCAACGCACTAGGATACTTAACAAAAGGCCCCCACCAGCTGAGACCTGTTGATATTCCCCACAGACACGGGTGGGGATGGTCTTAAGAGCCCAGACACTCTGGCTTACTCCACCCTCCCAGTTGTTTGTAATTTTACTCAAGCTACACAGGTTTCCTGACCTTGGGAGCCAGGAGGGTATTTAGAAAATGAAAGACTGAGGAGAATCTCCGTCTATGCAGACCATTATGGGAGGGGCATCATCCATACTGGGGTGGGACTTTGATGTGGTATAGCTATTTGGGGGTTATGTATGTTCAGTAAGTAACTTAAGCCCAGTCAAAGCATTGACTTACCCAATTGACTCAGATTGGACCCTTAATGTCGCTTTGTTATCAATGCTCTGTCATTATTGTCATGTATGGTGAGTAGCCATCTGTTGGGTTCTTCCCAGGAAAACTGCATACAACACAAGACAATCATACCACCAACGAGGAGAGGAGTCAGTAAAAAGAGCGGTTCACATGCCTCTGACTCACAACAATCTTTTATTTTTTCTATAAACCCTCCTTTTCTTGTTGCTTCTTTTTATGCTTTCTTTCTCTCTTCCCCACCTCTCCTCTTCTTCCCCCCTCTCCTTACACTCTTCTTCCCTCCCTCCTTCATTCCCTTTCCTTCCCTTTTCTTTCCTCCTTCCCTTCCTTTCCCCCCCTTTCTTTCTTGCTCTCCTTCGTTTCTCTCAAATCTCTCCTCTTTCTTATAGATGAGGTACCCTGTAGCCTAAGTTGGCTTTGAACTCACTATTTTGACTCTGGGGGTGACCATGGACTTCCTGTCCTTCTGCCTCCACTTCCTGAGTGCTGAATTTCAGGAATGTACCCCTCCCACACTCAGTGTATATGGTACTGAAAATGGAAACCCAGGGCTTCCGATTTGCTAAGCAATCAGCCTACCAGCCACACTAAGTCCCCAGCCCCTACACTACTCCTTTTCCGAGTGTGTTTCCCTTCTGCTTTCTGCTACCTCTTTTACTAGCACTACAGCATGGATAGCACCACCATTGCCTCTGGAAGCCGGGGAGAGCTCTTTTGTCCATTGGTCTATTTCATTCTCTTTACCAGGCCTGACCCCGGGCCTGGCAGACACAGTGGCAGAGCTGCCAGCTCTTGGCTTTGTGAAAACCCTTTGTCCAGCCTCTTTGCTCTTTCCACTGGCTTCCTGCCTTTGGGCTGTCACATGCTCCCTGGCATGGCTCGTAGAGGGTGTGCCAAGGAGAGGAATGATAGTGGGACTCAGATTAGCCAATTCCAGGGTGCAGGAAATGAGGCTCTCTGGATGACAGGGCCTCTGGATTCCAAGCCATTTCTTCCCTTTGTTATCTTTGCAGATTCATGTTTTTGCTGCCTTTGCAACACTGCAAGTTTTTCTTTGATTGAAATATAATTAAGACACGGTAAAGGGCACAGGTGCTAACTGTTCACTTGGGTGATTGTTGGCAATTGTGTGCATCCATACACTGGTCCCCAAATAAGACAGCAAATATTTCTGTTTCCATGGAAAATTCTTATTTTCCTTCTGAAATAATTCCCTTTAAACCAGCTCAACAATCACTTTCCGGTTTCTTTTCTTATATGCCGTGTGTTTTTCTGATTTATGGAAATAAATATTTTCATATAATATATTCTGATCAGTTTCCCTCCCCCTTCTCCTCCCAGACTGTCCTCGCCACCCACCCATCTATCAAACTCAATGTTTTATTTCTCTCTCTCTTTAGAAAAAAATAGCAGGCAAATTTAAGAACAGTAAGGGTACAAGACACACACACACACACACACACACACACACACACAACATAAAAGTACAAAATTGGAGACCATAATATCTAAGCCAAATACTAATAAGGCAAACAATGCCCAAACAAAGCAATATAAGATACCCCCACAAAGAAATATCCAAAATTACCAGTGAGTTGATTTTGTGTTGCCTGCTACTGCTAGGTATGTGGCCTTGCCCTTAAGGGACTTTTTTTCCATTTATTTATTTATTATTTATTTATTTATTAAAGATTTCTGCCTCCTCCGTGCCACCGCATCCCATTTCCCTCCCCCTCCCCCAATCAAGGCCCCCTCCCTCATCAGCCCAAAGAGCAATCAGGGTTCCCTGCCCTGAGGGAAGTCCAAGGACCACCCACCTCCATCCAGGTCTACTAAGGTGAGCATCCAAGCTGGCCTAGGCTCCCCCAAAGCCAGTACGTGCAGTAGGATCAAAAACCCATTGCCATTGTTCTTGAGTTCTCAGTAGTCCTCATTGTCCGCTATGTTCAGCAAGTCCTGTTTTATCCCATGCTTTTTCAGACCCAGTCCAGCTGGCCTTGGTGAGCTCCCAATAGATCAGCTCCACTGTCTCAGTGTGTGGGTGCACCCCTCGCGGTCCTGAGTTCCTTGCTCATGCTCTCTCTCCTTCTGCTTCTGATTTGGACCTTGAGATTTCTGTCCGGTGCTCCAATGTGGGTCTCTGTCTCCTTTCATCGCCTGAAGAAGGTTATTATTCAGGAGGATGCCTATATGTTTTTCTTTAAAACACCAATGATAGCCTTTGCTGGAGAGGTGTGGAGAAAGGGGTACACTCATCCATTGCTGGTGGGAATGCAAACTTGTGCAACCACTTTGGAAAGCAGTGTGGCGGTTTCTCAGGAAATTCGGGACCAACCTACCCCTGGACCCAGCAATACCACTCTTGGGAATATACCCAAGAGATGCCCTATCATACAACAAAAGTATATGCTCAGATATGTTCATAGCAGCATTGTTTGTAATAGTCAGAACCTGGAAACAACCTAGATGCCCTTCAATGGAAGAATGGATGAAGAAAGTATGGAATATATACATATTAGAGCACTACTCAGCAGTAAAAAACAAGGACTTCTTGAATTTTGCATGCAAATGGATGGAAATAGAAAACACTATCCTGAGTGAGGTAAGCCAGACCCAAAAAGAGGAACATGGGATGTACTCACTCATATTTGGTTTCTAGCTATAAATAAAGGACATTGAGCCTATAATTCATGATTCTAGAGAAGCTAAATAAGAATGGGACTTTTATATACTCAGTGAGACTGTATGGGAGAAGACTAATCTTTCCTGTACAAGTGGTTGTCAGTTGGATAGCTCCTTGGTTAGGAATGACTACTTATATACATATTTTTTTTTCATTTCAGACCTTATATAAATGATACCATATATACTATTCTTCTGTTCCTGTCATCTTCAATGTGTTATGATTTTGGTGTGTACCAGGAATCTTTTCATATTGATAGCTAAAAAAAGTATCCCATACTATAAGTATATCTCAATTTTTTTAAAAAAAATCTATTCTTCAATTTGTAGCTTTAAGACAATTTTCCAATTGGAGATATTGTGAATAAACCAATTGTCATCTTTTAAAATAATATTTTAGTTATTCTTTGAGACTCTCAAACACATATACAACATACTTTGATTTTTATCTATTCCCCTCTTTCCCATTTGAATTCCCTGAAAGTTTTGCTCCTAACATCATGTCCTTATCTGTTTTTAAATTGTCCCACTGAGTTCAGTTAGCATACACACATAGGTGTGGGACTGTCCACTGGAGCAGCGGCCACACCCCTAAACATGAATAATATTCCCGCCCCTAGCAGCCATCACCTGTCAGTAGTTCCTCAAAGGATGGGGTCTCGGGAGCCCCTCCCCCAGGCATGCTCGTTCGATTGGTTTGATGTCATGCAGGTCATGTGCAGGTAGACAGAACTGCTGCGCATTCTCAAGTGCCCCAGCCATGTCCCGACCTGTGACACATGTCACACAGCAGGGATCCTCAAGCCTCCTTTTCCTACCTTCTTTCCAACCCTTCTTCCACAATGTCCCTTGAACCTTCTGGGCAAGACTGGGTCGAGACAGAAGTCTTATTTAGTGTTGAGCACTTGGTCATTTATTCTCAGCATGCTGACCACGAATGAATCTCTGCATTAACTGCTACCCATCACAAAAGGAAGTTTTCCTGACAAAGCTTGAGAGTTGAATAGATCTGTCAGAATAAACATGAAATAATTAGAAGGCAGTTTGGCATGACCATTTAGCAAAAATAATAGTAGCTTCCCCACTAATCCTATTCATAGAAAATCTTATTGTATTTATGTGGCTTTCTTTTGGGAAAAAGACTAAGGGTACAATTGTTGGATCATATTGTGGAAGTATGATTCATGTTTCACACCACACACACACACACACACACACACACACACACACATACACACACTTCTCCAAAGTAGTTTTGCTAAGTGCTCTTCTCACTAGCAGTGTGTAAAGGTCCATCAACACATGCCAACATTTAGTGTTGCTGCTCATTTTAATTTTGTTACTCTGGTTTGAGCTGGTAAAGACCTAGTATATTCTTACAGTGTTGCTTTGCATTTTCCTGCTGACCAGCCCTCTAGTGATCCCAGTGTCTTCCTTTCCTTTCCTTTCCTTTCCTTTTCTTTTCTTTTCCTTTCTTTTCTTTTTTGTACATTGCCTTTCAGATTGTTAATGGCAGGATAATCTAGTCAATTGACAATGTTTTAAAGCCCTTGTTATTGTTTCAAAGGAAAAGTATGGACACTTAGTGTTTTATGTAAGATACAAAGACAGAGAGGCAATCGTTTTGTAATAGATCCTCTACATAGAAGGACACAGTAATTGCCTTTAAGGCATCAATTAGCATAAAATTAGAAGGGAAAGAGGGGTCAAGAGACATTAACATGCTGAAAAACGTACTGAACATTTGTCAGCTCGGAGAAACACTGTAAAGGCCTGCTTGCAGAAAGTCCGACTCTAGTGTCGTGCTGTGGAGGGTCTGTCAAGGCCGAGGGTGGCAGGCTGTCATTCCATTTCAGCGGTCCTGTTGTGAACTGATGGAGCCCTTAACTACAGAGAGCGATGTGGGACTAGAGAGGCCAAAACAGTTTAGGAACTACTGAAACTTTTCAAAAGGATTCAGTGACACCGGTCATGGACACTGGAAATGAGTCAACAATGCTAAGACTTCCAAGCAGTTGGTTTCAAAATGTATCTGTGATGTTTTTGAAAAGCTGGTTATGGGGGAGAGAAAGGTTTAGAGTACAGCAGTTAACCCACTGAATTTTGTGTGTGATAATTTAAATTTTGGTTTCCTTTAGGTGATCAACAGTTTTATATCCTATCCAGCAGATAGCTTACAACTGGGGGTTGGAATTTAAGAGAAAGTAAACTACATAATTGCTCTCTAGTTGTTTATGTATGTGTGTGTGTTCATACTTGTGTACACCCCGGCACACACACAGAGAGATAAGAGAAATGACACCAGACAAGAGACGCAGATTGAGTGTGAATGGTACAACAGATGGGGAACAGAATGTGAAGAAGAATGGCCACCCTGCCTGCCCTGTGGTCACTGAGAGAATGACCGCCATTACTGAACTAGGAGAGGAGGGCTGCTACCAACTTCCCTGTATAGGGTCAGGTTTCTGACTCATGTAAATGTGGAAACAAGAACCTAACCATGGGCTAGACGGAGTCATGAAGGAGCTACTGAAGGTGGTGATTTCCAGGGGGCAGGAAGTGAAGCTGTTTTGGAGCCAAGGGAAGTTTAGAGTAGGATCCTTTCTCGGCACCTAGTTTTTTTTTTTTTTCTTTTTTTATGGGTAATGTCTTTATTTTTCTTTACCATTTTCTTTCTTACTTATTAATTTTTTTCTTTTTTCTTTTATATTTATTTATTTATTAAAGATTTCTGCCTCCTCCCCGCCACCGCCTCCCATTTTCCTCCCCCTCCCTTGATTGTGGGAGCCTAGGCAGTTTGGATGCTCACCTTACTAGACCTGGATGGAGGTGGGTGGTCCTTGGACTTCCCACAGGACAGGGAACCCTGATTGCTCTCCGGGCACCTAGCTTTTATGTGGGTCTAGAAATCTAAACTCAGGTCCCCATGCTTGTGTGGTAAGCCGTTTACTGACTAAGCCATCGCTCAGTCCCTTGGTAAATATGCCTTATGAATGTGTCTGCATTTCTTACTGACCTTTGACCTCTGTGGACCACATAGGTGGTTATCATGACAGTGGGTGAGGGGCATGGTGTTTCGTGGTTCTTCTGTAGTTTAAATGGATTCATTCATCTCTGGATTAAGATTTCATTCTTCCTTTTAAAGGACTGACTTGCTCTCCAGGACTAGTTATCCCAAGGTGCTAAGACATATCCTCAAAAAATTGTTAATCTAGGTATCTGATATCAGAACCTAGCCCACAGGGAACTCGGGATCTCAGATGCAAGCTTCTTCCCCACTGGATTTACAGACTATAATAGCAATATGATTAGCACATTTTCCCTGTGATTGAGTTGGCAAGCGCCATGGATTTATAAATAGAATTTATTGTGGAAGCCACTCTGCTGCTGGGGTAAGTGGTTCTCACAATCTGATGACAGAGAAAGCTCTCTGAAAAGAAGCCATTATATGCCTCCTGTGCTGTGGCCATCCGAGGACAAAGGAGACAACAAGGGACTTTTGTTTTCCATATATTTTACCCCGTATGTCATTGTGATCAGCCATCTTGGCATCTGGGGAATTAATATTTTACCACTCTTCCACTTTCAGTGACATGGGTCGAGCAGGTTAAACATAAATGGCCATATCAAGCCCTGCACCATGTTGCTATCTCGAGGCGGTTTGATAGCGAGCTACTGGAGTGTGCCCAGACTTCTGCTGGTGTCTCCCCGAGAGAGCAATAGATCCACGAAATATGAAGGCCACTTAGAGTTTGGCAGCAATCTGTGTTTTAGTCTGATCCTCCTAATCAAATTCTGATTTACCACATGAGAATGAGACTCACGGTGGCTTCCAAGGTGACCGCTGTGCTGAAGGTCATTTATGTAATGGAAGGTAGGGTTGTCGCTATCCCCACCAAAGCATTACTCGTTTCTAAAGGACGGAGTTGCACGTTGTAGCTAGGGGGAAAACGGTTTTGAAGCAATAAGTGTCAATGAGGTTCTGTGCTTGGCAATCCAGGCAAAACTTTTATATAGTGGGGAACGCTTTAATCTCAATCAGAAGAGTAGTCAATGTCTCTTCCACTGCCAGCTGCCATTTCCAAGGCTAGCTGAGTTGTCTGCCCTGTCCACCCAGAAGAATGCATGAGGCTGTAGAGCTGGCGTGCACAGAGCTGTCCTTACACCACATCTCTTTCTTCTCCACAGTCTAACTCCACAGTGAGAGCCTATCCAACGAGCAAGTCACGAGTGACCATGAGCCCTGGCTTCAGCTCCCAATGGAGCAGCAGCCAACCTGCCTGGAACACATACTCCTTCCCAAGAGCGAGCTTACACTACCAGTCTCATGCCAGCTACACCTACTGCACTGGGCACCCTGCGGTAAGTACCCCACCTCTCTGTATTTGGATGCTCCGCGCAGTTATATTTTAAGTTGGTCTTTCTGTGAGATGGGCTGTTTTCCTACAGATATACTGTTCTTGAGTAGAATAAGTGGGCGATGGGAATGTCTTAAAGCAGTTAGAGGGTAAATGTTTGGATGGCCTCTGGTGACAGCTGATATTTTATTCAGAGTTGCTCCTAGGTGGTACAGATTACCACGGTTTTCAGATTGGTGCGCTGGGGAGACTGGGTGTGTGGCTATTTCTGGTTTGATTCTTCTGGCTTCCTCTTGGCTGTTGATTAAGAATCTAGTTGGTCACTGTTGTGCTAGGGGGAAAAGAGTCTTAAAATGAGAGAAAAGTTAGAGGATCCTGGACACTCACACTTTCCTCCCTGGTCTTTTTGATATATTTGTAGAAATGTAAACAGACAGAAATATTTTGCAGCTACCACTATATAGAGCTCTAGTTGTTGGTATAAGTGACTTAAAGGGCAGGGAAAATAAACCCTAGTCATGGAAAAGAAAACTCAGGGAATCCGAGAACCTTCTAGAATAAGGAGCCTGTTTTTGCTGCTGTGTCTTTCATGTGATTTAATTGAACCATGGTAAGGTTTTTGTGTTATTGTAAACTGCATTGTGTGTCCTTGAAAAAGCCTGTGGTGGCTGTTCACTGGGAGGGTGGTCTCTGGTGACCGCTAGAGGGCTGAACACAGTTCTGGGTAGGGTTCATAAGGCATCCTCTGGCTGGTCAGCCCAGGTAGATGTGGGATCTGCAGCCGTTTAAAGGTTGATTGGAGATTCCCATTCCTTACCACCCGGTCACCACTTCATGAACTTATAAAGTATGTAGAGCTTTTAAATTGAAGCAATGTGTGGTAAGGACGCACGAGAGACGTCTCAGGTGATTTGTTCAAACCGAGAATTAGTATGACTTGGTTCGAAGGCAATGTGGAACTAACTGTCATTTAAGTTGCAGGGAGCTCTTGACTCGGGAGTAGACTTCTGGTGTCTGGTTAACATGTGAAAGGCTCTATGCACGAGAGATGGAAGGCAGCTCTGTTAATCCAGTGCTCTTACAACTTACACACAGCCCTGGGTTCAGTTCCCAGCACTGCATACACCAGCCATGGTGGTGCACAGCTGTGATTCAGACACCTGGGATGTGGTGGCAGGACGTCATCCTGAACTATAAGTAGTTATATGAATAAATGAATTATTCAATAAATAAATAAGAATATATGTGTGAGGACAGTTTTAGGCATTTTTAAATAGCTTGTAAGAAGATTGTTAATAACTGTTCTTATTCTTTCATCAAAATCAGCATTATTTTTCATTTATAATTATTCACTATTATTATGTTCTTCCTGTCTAAAGAATGCTACTGCTTACACACACACACACACACACACACACACACACACACACACACACACGTAAAAGAAGCAAAGGAATAAGAACAGTATTTAGCAGTGGTAAATCCAATGCAGAGACTCACTCTAGATTGATGTGTTGGAAAACAAGTGGGCGCTACTTTGAGATTAGGTGGGCAGGTAAGTCATTCTCTGGACTCCAGGTAAGTGACAAGGATGGGTGTCAGTGCTGAGCTCAGGAGAAAGAGAAAGCCAAGCAGGAAAGAGTTCACATGAAGGAGCCTGAAGAGAGGAGAATAGAAGGAAGGTAAGGTCAGAGAGAAAGGGGAAGCCACATTGGTTAGGGTTACCGTTGCTGCGATGAAACACCATGACCAAAAGCAAGCTGGGGAGAAAAGGTTATAGAAGTGTCAGGGAAGGAACTTAGGACAGGGACTTGAAGACAGGAGCTGATGCAGAGGCCATGGAGGGGTGCTGCTTACTGGTTTGCTCCTCATGGCTTGCCCAGCTTTTTTATAGAACTCAGGACCACCAATCCAGGGCTGGCACCAACCACAATGGGCTGAGCCCTCCCCCATCAATCTAATTAAGAAAATACCCTACAACTGCGTCTCATGGAGGTGTTTTCTCAGTAGAGATTTCCTCTCTTCAGATGGCGCTAGGTTCTGTCAAGCTGACATAAAACTGGCCAGCACGCACAGAAAGCTGTGCTTCATCAATCTAGACGAGAAGATTATACTTAAGGGTGGTGGAAAACCACTAAAGTGTTTGTGCGGTTGTACATGTATGTGTAATTGCACGTAAGTGTGAATATGTATCGAGGCCAGGATAAACTCAGTTGTCACTCTTCATGGACCATCCGCCTTGATTTGGGGCAGAGTTTCTCACTGGACCCTGACAAGTTAGCTAGGCTGGCAGGCCAGTGAGGCCCAAGTGTCTGCCTGTCTCCTCTTCGTCAGGGCTGGGGTTACAAGCAAGCCCCACCATTCTCAGGGTTTTCCACGTGTGCTGGGATTGCACTCAGATCCTCGGGATGGCACGGCAGGCGCTTCACGCACTGAGCCTTCTCTGCATCCCCATTAAAATATTTTAAGAACCAGTTGCTGTAAAGCATTAGAGAGAGCAGTAAGGAAGCAGAGTCAAATTAGACCTTTCCCCTGCGCATGCATGTCACTGGGAGACAAGAGGGACTTTTTCCTAGCCCTGGATTCATGTGATGCTCAAAATAAAAGCAAAATAATAATAAAATCTGCATATATCTTGCATAAGCATTTGTCTAGTAGCAGGTTTCGTGTTTACTATGTCTGATTAAGTTCTCCCTTCAGTCATTACTTTTCAAACCAAAATAAGACAAATCAAAACTTAATAAAGTATTTCTGTTCGTATTCTTACTGGCCTCAAGGTCATCAGAAGTAGCTGAAATTTATTGCACATTTAATATTTTCCAAGTGCTGAGCCCTCTTACATATGTCATATATACTCTTTTGCCAAAATAGTTCAAGGAGATTGTTATTATCGTTCTCATCATCATTTTAAAGGTTAGTGTAATTAAATTCAGAAAAGTTAAGTTTCTTGCCCCAATTTGCACAGCTCCTGGTGGGGCCAGAGATGCAAAGATGCGCTACGTAACTTTCTCCAGCTTTCATACGTAGCTGATTTCCTGCATTGTCTTTTATCACAGTATCTCAGTGCCTTCGTCTACACTCGAGAATAATGACATGTTTGGATCCTAGCTCTAGCTCTTTCTAATCATTTAATTTCAGTGTGCATGTGACTCCTTAGAGGAACCTTTGTATTTGTAGAATTCTTCATTTTACATCTGGGGGCAGGGTTGAAAACTAAGTGTTACTCTGTCTTCTGAACTATATGGTAAATTAGGGGTTGTCTAGCCACTTTCTGTTGCCTTAAACCCAGCAACTGCTGCTGCTTTTTGTTAGACCACAGAGAGTAAAGGGAGGCAGGAGCTGGAAGGAAAATAGAAGTGGGAGATTAGAACATTCTGAGAAGAATCATGAGTATTAGATTTCCGAGTTCAAGGACATTCTAAGGATTAGCTTTGATGCTTACTTGACATCCTCCCTTTAATCCAGCATTTAAACTCTCTCTCAAATTGCCATCCCCTGCTTGATCAGGTGACATTAGACTCTTGACTCTGAGATCAGCACTCACGTAACACTCCTGCTGGTTTGCGAAAAGAACTCTCCCGTCTGAAAGGAAGTCAGTGGTTCAGTACCGGGAGACTGTAAGCTGGGTTAGGGTGACCCCGCTGGAGACACCGATGATTTCGTAATTCTCACATGGATCCATTTTGCATGCTGAAATAGAATATTTGGGGCTGCAGAAACGTGAGAAGAGATCCCATAGTTTCCACGCAGCCTAGGGACCACGGAGGTTTTGTGCTTTCAAGTCACAGGACTGGAATCTTGTCTGCATGGATTCTCAGAGATTTTCTTTAGTTGTGTTATTTAGTGGCCTTTCGTGGGGCCACAGTTGCTCTGCCTACCTCATGAAACCCTTGACTTTTTATAGAACTCACCAAGCTGATTAAAATAGCCCCAGGTCTCTAATTCCTGGGGTTTCTGGAGTGCTAGCCCACATGGTGTGTGTATGCTCAGCCCTGTGATTCAACAGACTTCCTTTGACCTCTGTTTCCATACTACAGGGGAATCCTGGTTTCCCAGGAGCATCGAGTTAGTATCATGAAATCGATAGCCTTATTAACATCTCAGGATTTCATAGCCTCAACCTGACCAAATATTTTCTCAGAGCCCTTCTCCATTTGACTGTGGTAATTTCCCATGACCGATGAAACAAACCACCACAGATATGGGGAGGGGGGACTCAAAATACCATGCATTCTCCAACAGTTCTGAAGGTCAGAAGTTTAGAATGAGTCTCTCTGAGCCAAAATCAAGAAGTCAGTGGGGAGGTGCTCTTTGAAGAGCCTTCAAGAGACTGTAGGAAAAGGGTGGCTTGCTTTTCTAATTCTGGTGATAGATTCTCTGTGCCAACTGGCTTGTGGGCCGTCTCTGGTCATTGAGACCAGCAATACAGCATCTTCAAACCTCCATTTCTCCATCTTCCCATTGAGCTCTGTCTGGTATTTCATCACTCCCCTTTCCAAAAACGTGTGCTTTGGGAGAAGGGGGGTGAGAGATCACCCAAATAATCCAGGAGAGTCTCCCCAAACTTAGGTTCCTAACCAACTCAGCTCACAAACTTCTCTTTGTCATAGAAAGGAGGCATTTGTTTCAGGGTCTAAGGATCAGATAACGAACAACTTGGTTTATTGAGCCTGTCATAATACCAATATTCAGTCCCTGAAAGGCTAACTTCTGAGACATTTGTTGAGTTCTAGGGTTTCCTGAAGGTTGTGGGTAATGAAAGAAGATTGCTGGTTAGTTTGAAATGTTCTTGACACAATTTAGGATCACCAGGGAACACAGTCTGGATCAGGGATTCCCTGGGTCAGAGCAGCCTGAGGAGAATTGTCATGGTTGTTAACTGTCCCATCCTGAATGTGGGCAACACCATTTCATGGGCTGAACTCTGAGACATTTGAACATAGAAAGCCAGCCAAGAGCTGGGTGCAGCAAACAAGGAAATCTGGGTACATTTGTTTTTCTCTGCTCTTGATTGGAGGTCATGTCATGTGACTAGTTGCTTTGGGTTGGTTCCCACCTCAGCTTCTTTTTGTTGTTGTTTTTTTTGTTTTTTTTCCGAGACAGGGTTTCTCTGTGGTTTTGGAGCCTGTCCTGGAACTAGCTCTTGTAGACCAGGCTGGTCTTGAACTCACAGAGATCCGCCTGCCTCTGCCTCCCAAGTGCTGGGATTAAAGGCGTGCGCCACCACCGCCCGGCCTTCCACCTCAGCTTCTAAGGAAGCATCATAATGGGAATGAGAAGCCAAATAAACCCTTACTTCCCTTGGAGCTTGTGCCCGGGTGTTTTATCACAGCTACAGGAACCAAAGCAGGACACAGAGTTCTTCAGTGGTGGATGGACATGGCTACCCCATAGTGTTTCCAAATGATGCAAATTCACAAATAGGAGATGGATTTTTTTCCCTGAAACCCAGTTTTCCTGTTTGTAAAATGAGGCAGGTGGATGGTAGCTACCTACTTAAGAACCCCTTTAACATCGTCTTTAAAATGTTGCTGAGATGCTGGTTTCTCACACAGTCATTAAAAGTGAATTATTCGAAATAGCCAGGTTTAGAAGACGTACTTCATATTTCTCCTCCTCTAGTCCTTTGCCACCTCCCAAAAGAAAAGCACATTCCTTGTACATAAATCTTCCTGTGGTCCATCTCCTCGGGGTATAAAATTGTCCCAGGAGAGCAGCAACAAAGGGGATGCCTCGTGTCATGATTTATTAGGCTCTGAGAACCAGTGGGTTTCCTGTCTTCAGTGCATATGTGGATCTCAGGGGAGAACAATGGTGTGGTTACAGCCTGGAACATGCATTTTGTTTTTGCAATGATTTAAACCTACAACGAGAACCAAAAAATTTAGAGAGGACACACAATTTGTTCTTTAAGACCCTTCTGGGATATCCAATAGAAGTGGTCATTTTCCCCAAGTTTCTGCTTTCACATCCTGGCTGCCTCCAGCCCTGCCCAGCTGCTCCAGAGACAAAGATTAAACACATCTGCATCTCCTTCCTAGAATACCATATTAAAGACTTAAATTGTTTTCTTCCAGCAAGATCTTCTCCATGACTAAATGTACAGAGCAGGTCCTAACATGGTTGCCATCATTTGAGGGTAGAATAAGATGCTTCATTAGTTAAGTAGGATTGTTTTGTTTCTGGTATTGGAATGTCCAACTAACGGTGGTTTAAAAAAATATAATTGCAGAGGCAGAGAGATCTCTGTGAGTTCAAGGTCAGCCTGGTCTACAGAGCAAGTGCCAGGATGGGCTCCAAAGTGACACAGAGAAACCTTGTCTTGAAAAAAACTATGCACACATGCACATATATATGTGTGTGTTTATATATATATATAAACACACACATACATATACATATACACATATGAAAATACTATGTATGTATGTGTATGTGTATATGTATGCACATATATACATACACACACACACACACATATATGATTGCATATTTGCTGTCTTACTAAAAAACTAGGTGTAGGGGTATGGTGTGTGTTGGCATTTGACCAGATGACTGTAATAAGGTCACTCACTCCAGAAGCTTCCACACTTGGTGATACTTCCTGACCAGGAAGTGATATCTGAATATCCTCTTAGACCTTTCTGATCCTTGGGGTTCTGTTCTGTTGAACACAATCCAATAGATGGATTGGGAAGGCCATTCAGTTGCCAGTGGTTGTCCCAAGAAGCTTGGTTTCTGCACTCCCCCTCAGGACCCTCCTGTTTCAGATCTGGTCAGTGTATTGGGAGGAAGTCCAAGCCACCTGGGGAGACCACCAGGGGGTTCTCTGAGCAGCAGCAGCAGTTCAACATAGCTTTTGAGGCCTGGATTGTGGGTCCAGAAACTGTCAGCCTAATTCCATTCTTCAGCTGTGATCCCTAGTGTTTGTATCGAGCGATCAAAAGCACAGAGGTATGCTTTGATGTCTTTATGTATCTGCTATACTTTTTTGCTTTGTGAGTGCCAAGAAGTACGCATGTGCACCCACACGCAAGCACCCACACATACTCAGACACAACACACACACACATGCACACATACACACGGTGTGGGTGAAGAAAGAGGGAGAACTTATAGTTCTAAAATGCCCTTTTAAAAATCACAGTGACTTAAATTTGATAAAAAGATGAAAACCTCTACACTCCTATTCCATTTCATCTATAAACGAGTTTGACGACACAATTTGCATATTTATATTATGAATCCTTTAACACATTATTTTTTTGCTGCTGCTATTGCTAATAATTTCATCTTTTGGTATTTTTGTTTTCTATTTATTTTTTAATTCTGCATTTGTGCATGTTTTTATGTGTGTATGTGTGTGCTGTGGTGACAAAGTGAGAAGAGGGCATTGCATCTCATGCGGCTGGAGTTACAGGTGGCTGTGAGTCACATAGGCCCTGAACGCTGGTCCTCTGGAAGAGCAGTGAACAATCATAACCACTGAGCTTTCTCCAGCCCCAACATTCGTGCCTTCTAACCCTCATACTAAAGAGAAGTGATTCAAACACTGTCTGAACACTAAATTTGGAGTTGACTGTGTACTTACTTTTACTAGTAAGTTTTACAGTTAAAAAAAAATTCTAATTACCGTGTTTTCTTTTCAGCTTAGAGAACTTTTTCCATACAAGAGACTTCTGGTATTGATGACATCTCCCAGTAACAGCTTCTCCTGCAGTTGCAGCTTCTCCCTCAGTTACAGCTTCTCCTGTAGTTACAGCTTCTCCCTCAGTTACAACTTTCCTGGAAAGGACTTACTGTCTCTTCATTCATGGAGGTCAGCTTTCCCAGACAGCTGTCTCAATTCTTCTCCAAGTTGCATAGATTCTGCTGAGAAATATGCTGTTAACCTTGGTAGAATGTTTGTCTATCGCCTGCTTCTTTACTCTGAATTTTAACATATACTTTTTGTTCCTGACCATTGGTTAGCGTTTGTCTTGTGTAGTTTTATTTGGATTTGGAGAAATCTTACCTTCTTGAATATTCCATATCTAAATTTAAAATGTTTTCTTATATTATATCATCGAATAAACATTCTCTTATATTCTCTTAAACTTCTATAGCTCAAACCTTTGCTTTTTTTTTTTTATGTATTTTCCCTGTAATCCCAGAGGCTTCTTCAGTTTGTATTCTGCTTTGTTTCTTGGTGTATTGATTCCTTTAACTAACTGTTTATAACAACATTGCTATAGCAACATAACTATATTCTAGACAAACAAACTCATAAAGAGAAACGTTTTGTTTACCACATAAACCTGGGTGTTTCAGTTCAAGATTAGTTGGCTGCATGGCTTTGGGTACCTGATGAGGAAACTAGCCAACAATTGAATTGAAAATTAAAACAAGATCGTGGGTCAGGAAACAAAGAGAGACTCATAGGCTGGCGTCTCCCATGACCTCCCACTGGTCCCTATCTCTACAAGTTTGACTGTGGTAATAGCACCATGGTGGAGTCCAAGTCATACGCATCTTTGTGGGCTCTCATCTAAATCACAGCAGCCCTCTCCTTGTTCACAAAATTCATGTCTACCTAACAATACAAAATGCACGCCGTCCACCACCAGATGTCCCAAAATCTTAACTGCTCCAGCATCACTCCAAAGTCAGAAACCCAAGGTCTCCTTCAGGACTCATGGCACTTCTTAACTGTGGGTCCCTTAAAAGTCAAAGAGAGAGTTGCATACTTCCAAGTTGCAGGAATAGGCTGGGCACAGGTGAATTATTCCTGTCTTATAAGGTAAGATCAGGGGACTGATGATGAATTCAGCCAGGGCAATATTGACGCCAACAGAACAAGAACTAAAGCTTCCATCTCCTCACCTGGCATCCAGGTCACACCGTGGTAGAAAGTGGGCTTCTAAGGACTTTGGCGGTCCCGTCTATAAGACTTTGCTATTTGTAGACTTACACAGATGTTCTCTTGGCCATATTTTGCTCAATACCTATAGCTTTTTTTAGCTACCATTGCACACTATTGGCACCTCTACATCTCCTGAATCCTAGATGTGACTTTACTATCGAAGTTTCATTCCGTATCACTCATTGAACACTGCTTGCAGGAATTCTGACCACTTCGCATATTGCCTGAACTACATAGACTTTCCTTTGAAATCTTGGTGGAGGCTCCCATGACTCCATATCTAAAATTTATTCTCCATACGTGCCAAGCTATCATCACTGTGACAGTTCTAAGTTTCGCATTAGTATGAACTATACTAGAATCTAGACCTCCTTGGATCATGGGCATAACAGCTTTGCAGAGCTTTGCTGCATGAAATTTGGAAAGGGGATCCTAAGGCAGGCCTGGGACTCTTCTGGAATAGCTTTTCCATGGAAACTCGTCGAAAGCATTGGATCCTAGGGACTTTGCAGATTTCTGAGATGCTCTCAATATTTGTATTTATTTGTTTGTTTATTCATTTTGTGTGTTTATTTGTGTGCCTACATGTTTATGTGTCCACAGAGGCCAGAAGAGGGTGTCATATCCCCTGGAACTGGCCTTACAAATGGTTGTGAGCAGTCATGTGGGTGCTGGAAATAGAACCTAGGTCCTCTGGAAGAGCAGCAAATACTCTAAACCATTGAACCCTCTCTCCAGCCCCCCTTAAGACATATTATTGTCTCATTTCAAACCATGTAGCCTCTAACAGCCATATTGTCCTTGAAGCATGCTAATTTTCCAAGAATTTCAGCTCTGCTTCCTTTTCTTCCTGATTGTCCCTGTAAATCTTGCTGAAAGTAGCCATCAACATCCATGCACTGCTTCCATGAAATGTTCTTCACCATGAAAACCTGACAACCAGCTGCAAACTCATCAGCCCATGAAACAGCAGGGCAAGGACAAAATACACTAAAATTCTTGACATCAAAGTGAAGATGTAAGCGCCTCTGCCATTCCCAACAGGATGGGTTGCCTCCTTGCATCTGAAACCTTACTGGTATCACCTCATTGCCTACTTTCCCATCATCAGCTCCCTCTGCATCTGCCTCCTGTGAGTGTTGGGATCACAGGCATGCACCACCATACCCCAGATCAGAGAACAATTTTAGGAATCATGTGCTAAAGTCTGATTCCTGCTTATATCACAATACTTAAAGCTAAGCTTGAATCAGCTGTGATATTCAGCCATATGGCTCGCTTGTCGATTCCTATTTGTACAGAGCTCAAGGAGAAGCATCAAGTATTCCTATCCTAAGATCTCATCCTCCGTTTGCATAATCCTTCAGGGGCTAAGACTTGCTTTGCAAAAGTGTGTTTGCTTCCAGTCTATGCTTTTGTAGTTGTGTGTATTCAAGGAGCCTCCCTAGAGTGGCTGAGTCCCAGCCATGACCTCTCAGTTCCTTTCAACCTTGAGTAAGGCTGTGTCTCCATGCAGAATGCACACATTGAGTTCATGCTATATTCCCGACAGTATACCAAATGAGAGCAAGTATCTTAGTTAGGGTTTCTACTGCTGTGAAGAGATATCATGACCATGACAACCCTTACAAAGTAAAACATTTAATTGGGTCTGCTTTATGGTTTTAGAAGTTTAACCCATTATTGTCATAGGAGGAAGCAAGGCAGCATGCAGGCAGACATGGTACTGGAGAGGTAGCAAGAGTTCTATACCTTGATCCACAGGGAGCAGGAAGTGAACTGTATCCCATATTGGGTGTAACTTGAGCATATGAGACCTCAAAGCCCACACCCCCCCCCTTACACAGTGCCACACTTCTTACAACAAGGTCACACCTACCCCAACAAGGCGATATCTCCTAATAGTGTCACTCGCTATAGGCTAAGCATTCAAATATATTAGGCTATTCCCTTTCAAACCACCACTGCTTGGATGGAAGAAATAGGAAGGGGAAATACGAGGACCATAATAAGAGTACATATATTCATGTTTCACAGAAGCTGCTGGGGAAAAGTACGTGGAAACAATGGATACTTTATGGGACCAAGGTCTGAAGTGCTTCTCTGTGTGAGTGAGCCTTTGAGACATTAGAACATGGGGAGCTGATTAATGCCCTGGCTGCATGTGGGCACTTCAGAATTGACTTGGGTGGAGACTGTGTCAGAAGCATAGTCAGTGACTATCTCAGAGTCAAGTTCCTCCCTTCTAAAGATGGAAAAGTGTGGACTACTTCATGAGGTCCTTCCGTAAATTCAATGAGATGGGCTAAGGCTGTTCAGCCAGGGTTATGCCTTATAAGTTACCTAGTAAGTAGAAGTTACACTGAAATATCAGGAATTATTTTTAACTCAGGTCATCACAGAAGTTCACAAACTCCTAGCTGGTACCACTTTGGAGTTTCTTCTCTCTCCTGAGATTGTCTTCCCACAGTTTGACGTCATGGTGTCTCAGTTGCTATGTTTCACTTCCCTTGGTTACCACCCAGCCACAGTTTCCATGATCTTCCCTCTCAGCCGCCATTCTGTTTCCTCTTGGATGTGTAGCCTGGAAGTATATCATTCAGATTGAAACCTTCTAAAAGACTTGGTCACCTCTCTAGCCTCAGGAGTCTGTGCTTCATGGAACTCTGTGCTTTGATATTGTCTCTTGTTCTAGTCCAACTCAGATAGCCTGCATTTTGTTTGTTTATTTGGTTGGTTGATCAATTGGCTAGCTGGGCAATTACTTGGTAACTAGCTAGCTAGTTAGTTAACTAGTTGGTTGGTTGCTAGTGTTTTAAGGCAATGTCTAAACTGTAGCCCTGGCTCTCTTTCGCCAAGGATGACTTTAACTCCTGATTCTCCTCCCTCCTCTGTCTCCCAGGTCTTGGGATTATAGGTATGTGACACTCACTCAACTAATTTTAAAAGGAACAATAAGTGCCAGAATTTTTTAAATTGGGCTGAATGGGTAACTGATCAAGGGAAGGCACTTATCACCTTGTGAACTTAGTTGTATTCCTGGGATCTAAATGGTAGAAAAGGAGAAGTAGATCCATCATGTTGTCTTATGACCTCCACATGCGGACTGTAACATTCATGTTCCTGGGTACACAAACACATGCGCATACAAAAAAAACCTTTAAATTGATTAAGCAAACAGCCCATTAAATAGGACAATTTGAAATTATCAACCATATAGAAATGCATTCTTTTCTATGATTTTTAGAAGACTGCTTAGAATCTTGTTAAGATTTGTGATGAAATTGAGGGTAAGATTAAATTCTCTTTATAGTGAGGAACCGAACACATGAGACAAATTCAAAGATTTAAGGAAGAGGCAACAGCACTGGTACAGAAGGCACAGGCTAGAGAAGGGTTCTGGCTCATCACTCCTGCTGTGCCAGATGCTGGCACTCTCATAGATGACTGTTACCAGTTCTCTGTGGCCTGGGAGTGTGGCATCGCAGACACAGTCCTATTCAAATGCATGGTTGAAGGGAACAGTGACTGCTCATGCATGTGCTCTGATCATCTCCTTTGGAGAAGCATAGTAATTTATAAGCTTAACATGTTGCTGATCAGCTCCCTCCACCCCTTTTAGTAAAGGCACATATTGGTCACACTTATGAAAGGACTTTCGGTGTGGTCTCATGAGACCACGCTTAGCAGCAATCACAGGCTGTGGAGTTGAATGACATCATCATATCAATTCAGTTCTTTGAGGCAACTTTGTGATCCCTCAAAAATGAAGACTAAGGCTTCTCCTCCCGCTTTAACTACAAAACCATTGCAAGTTTTGTTGGGACATTGAAACTTTGCAAATATACGCTAAAATTAAATTGAAAGCCTAAAGTTTTTACGCCTTTGGTCAGGAAGGACAGTTGCTTGTCTTTCCAGGTATTTTTGATTATGAAGATATATTCTTTAAAAAATCCATAATTATTTTTAAATGAGTTGTATATTTAAACCTTAATTCAGTGGGCGGCCCTTCTTGCTTTATTTTTGGGAAGTGTTTTGAGGAAGACTGGTGAGAAACTACAGTCAGTACCGAGCAAACTCAGTATTTGGTAACAGAGACGGTCGGTCACTCAGGAACTCATGGGCAGGTAGCACATACAGGATGGACAAAGTGACGGTTTGTGCCCATATGAGAATGGAGCAAGGATGAGGTGTAACAGGCCTCTCATTCAATATGCAACTTAAGACATAAAAAATGTTTATTTTGGGGGTCTGGGGAGATGGTTCAATAAATGAAGTGTGTGCTTTGTAAGCCTGAGGCCCTGTGTTCAATCCCTAGGACTTACATCACAAAAACCAGGTGAAGCTTATAGTTAGTACTAGGGATGTAGCTTATCCCTAGGGCTCACTGAGATATTTGAAGCCTATTCTGTTTACCTTTCTGGAACTTTCTTTTAACCAACAATACATATAAATAAATACTGTTCCCTTGCTATAAATACAGCATATGCTTTCTTTTTAATTTTGACATAAACTATAATAATATTTTTTTTTTGAAATAGATCATTATTCCCTTGTTTGGGCCCATTGCGACCATATCCAATTATATTTTGCTTTTACAATAACATTAGTTTTGTGTATACGTGTGTGTGTGTGTACCAAATTCCTATATATGTGTATGTGTGTGTATGTTCATATTCCTACATATTTGTCAGAGTTTCCTTAGGATTTTTCTAGAAAAGTAGAACTACTCTAACTGATGGTAACTTCAGATTTAATCTTTTGTATGTTATGTGTATACATGTGTGTGTATGAGTTCATGTGTGCATGTTCACATATGAATAAGTATATATGTATGTGAAAATACATGTCTAGGCATGTTCATGCATTTGAAGATCAGAGGTTGACACTGACTGTTTTCCTCAATTGCATTTCCACCTTTCCTATTAAATCCATGTCTAGCTCATGCCCAGATCTCATTCGCTAGCTGGATTGCCCCAAGGGACCCTGTCTCCACCTCTATGATGTTAAGATTACTAGCTATCCACCGGCTCTACTTAACAGTCATGTGGATGCTAAGGATTCAGACTCTGGTATCCACACTTGAAAAGCAACTGTTTACCATCTGATCAATCCTTCACTTAAAGTTTCTACTGGAGAGTCTGAATTGGCACTGATATGGACAGGAAAGCTGAACTGGCACTGATGTAGACTGGAAGGCTGAATTGGCACTGATATGGACTAGAAGGCTGAATTGCACAAAATCTGCCTCATCACTCTGGCCCAGTTCAGACTCCAGCATACAATTCCACTTTTGCAAGTTTGGGTAAGCATACTATTCTATTGTTGTCCTAATGTTTTATATTTTTATGTGTATGAGTGATTGGCCTTGTATGTCTGTGCATCACATGCATGTAATGCCCGTTGAGGTCAGAAGAGGGCACTGGATCCCCTGAAGTTCACCTTACAAATGGTTGTAAGCTGCTATGTGGGTGCTGGGAACCAAACCCAGGTAGGTCCTCTGCAAGAGCAGTAAGGGATCTTAATGACTGGGCCGTCTCTCCAACCCCACTATTTTATTGTCTTGATTTGTGCTTCTCCTACTATTGAATAGACCAAAATTTCCTTCACAGATCTTTCTACCATTGGATAGTTTCTTTCATTCAACAACAGACATAACTATCTCTTCTGTGATAGAAAACTAATATATGTCTCCCTCCAAAGTTTGGCATCAAAATAATACGGTTTTATGAAGAAATATTAAACTTCCCATACTGAGGACGATTTTTGTCTTTGGCTGAACTTTGTTTTTGTAATGACAGGTTGGTTGCTTGTGCCCTGGATGAAGGCTGGATAGTATTAGAAAGAGAGTGGCAGACATGTTCTCCATTTGCTAAGGCTGTATTTTATCATAAAAGCCATAGAATTAAGAACATGTTGTCTAAAAACTGGCGATTTTGTAGCTGTTCATACTTTGCCTTTAGAAAATTAAAAATGTAACCATGCTAATAAACAAATAAGGCTTTTTATTTGAAAACAACTTTTTTTTTTTCCGAGACAAGGTTTCTCTGTGGTTTTGGAGCCTGTCCTGGAACTAGCTCTGTAGACCAGGCTGGTCTCGAACTCACAGAGATCCGCCTGCCTCTGCCTCCCGAGTGCTGGGATTACAGGCGTGTGCCACCACCGCCCGGCCTTGAAAACAACTTTGTGACCAGACATCTTTTAGTTTGTGTGTTTCAAAATATGACTTAAAAAAGAAACACTTTCATCAACGTTTTCTTGTCCGACCTATTATATATTTATAAAAATTTTAAGTCAGCAGATGCCAGATTAAATAAAATATAATGGAATATTTATCTACTTGTTGCTATAAACATGTTTAAATGTGTTTCATAGATTTAAGTTGCTAATATCTTGTCAAGGCAATAATATTTGATGAAAATATTTTAAAATATTAGTGCCAGAAGATTACCATTGTATAAATAAAACCCTAGAAAATTGCCGAATTCAGCCAAGAGGGATCTTTATGGAAAAAGTACATGGATGCCTGAAGTTTCCTGGTGATGGAATCGTAGAATATTCAGTAGAAATTCAGACCTTGATGCTTGTCTGTTTATCTCTTTGGTGTGGCATATTAAAAAACAATAATTCGGTTGTGTAGCTGGTAGGGTGGCTCCATGGGTAAGTGTATTCTGTACCAAGTGAGATCGGATCCCTAGTACCGAAGTAAAAGCTGAGGCTGGGTACTGCATCTGAGATTTGGGATCACATCTGTGATTCGGGACTGCATCTGAGAGCTGGACTGTATCTGAGAGCGCCAGTGGGGAAACAGAGACAGAAGGATTTCTCGGGGTTCACTGGCCAGCCATCTTAGACAACCAGTGAACTCCAGGTTCAAGGAGAAACTCAAACTATAAAGAGTGATAAGGGAGATTCTGGTGCAAACTGTGGGCCTCCACATGTGTGCACATGCCCGTACATATAAGCAGAACATACATACATACATACATGTACGCTCACATGTGAAGTTCTAAAAGTGGCTTCACATTTTCAGGCCTCAGGACAAAATCAGAGAAATCAGATGTCAGTCCCTTTGGCAGTGGCTCAGAACTGAAGAAAAGTCACCTCAGTAGCTCTGACCTGTACTATTTCTGGCAGAAGAGGTTCCCAGATCTCTTGGTTCAGACAGACCCCAAATAAGGACCTTTCTGAAGGAATCTGCTATAGGACTAAGTATGTCTACTCAAAACCACCTAAGCAAAATGTTCTTTTAGTTAGCCCATTTTTTGCTTCATTGACATTTAACATATAGGAGAACGTAGACCTTTTTATATATAATATATAGAATGTATTATAATCTGTTCCTGCTTCTTAAATTGAGACAATGAGGCTTGGAAATCCTTTAAATTGTATTTATAATTGAGGCCTAAGGATGGGTTAAGTAAATTCTGCAGGGCCTTCTAGATTACTTAGCAAGATAGTTCATTCAAAGTCTAATAAGGATGACTTCAGAATTTATTCATTAAAATGCATAGCATGGGGCTGCAGAGATCAACTGGCGAAGGGATTGTATTGCAAGCATGGGGACCTGAATTCAATCCCCAGAACCACCCCCCCAAACAAAACAAAACAAAATAAAACAAAAAAACCCAGGCATGGTGGAACATGCTTATAATCCCAGCAGGAAAGAGAGAGGCAGGAGGATCCCAGGACTCGCTGACTGGCTAGCACAGACTGCTTAGTTCTTGGCACTCTCATAAAGACAAAAACCAAAACCAAAATAAAAGACCCTGCATCCAGGTATGGGGACCTTAGTTGTTTAAAGAAATAGCTTTCCATGGCCACGGCCAGGACTTGCTACTCACGCAGGGACGCAGAAGCCCCAGCTTGAACGTGGGCAGGGCCTGGTTAGTGGCTGCACACCGTGCCCTGACACCGGCCTTGCCTTCGTGCTAAGGTAGTATTTAGAGGTTTACCTTGTAGTAACATTGCTTTGGAGTGGTGCTCAACACTGCTATCCATGGCCATTAACATTTATGGCACAATTCATTCAGGCTTTTATGAGTCCTTCACATTCCCTTTATGAACCCAAACAACAAGTGACAGTGCTGGGAACGGGAATGCCATGCACAAAAATCCTTTTGCTTTCTTTTATCATATTAATATTCGCTAAACTTCTAAAAGCCAGGAGAGTGGGTCGTTGAACCTCAAGCACTCTACCCCCTAATGGACTTTCTTACTCCAGAGTGATACTGTCTTTTTCTGGCATGCTTTGGGAGAATATAATTCAGGCATAAAGATTTGATGTACTATAATACATAGTACCACCAATGGGACTGTTTTACCGTCTAACCCGTCCCAATCCCATATTAATTGTGAAGAAGAGGAGGAGGAGGAAGAGGAACAAACAAACAGGCAATCAAACTTGTTTCTTGCTCAAGTGAAATCATCTGTGTTTAGAAACTTTTCTGAATAATGACTACTGATTTCATCAGGGTGTCCACTGCAAGGACCCCTTCCTCCCACCCAACAGGAGAAGGGCGTAGAAGACACCCTGGAACAGGTCTCTGTTGATCTAGCCTTGGAGCAGCGCACATCACAGCCACCACCTTGCATTTCTGGATCTCAGTATGTGGGTATGCTGGCTGCAAAGGATGCTGGGAAATGCAGTAAAATGTAGGAAGAGGACCTGTTTGTTCGTCCCAGCCACCCAGAACCAAAATAATCACACAGAAATTGTATTAATTAAAACACTGCTTGGCCCATTAGCTCTATCTTCTTATTGGCTAACTCTTATATTAATTTAACCCATTTCTATTAATTTGTATATCACCACGTGGCAGTGGTTTACGGCAAAGATTCCAACAGGCATCTGTCTCAGTCGGAGATCTATGGCTTATCCCTCTGCCTCTTCTTCCCGGCATTCCATTTAGTTTTCCCCACTTAGCTCTGTTCCCATAAAGTTCTGCTATAGGCCCAAAGCAGTTCCTCTATTAATCAATGAAAACAACACTATGGACCTCCTACACCAGTAAAAGATGCGGGTTTCACAAGTGCAAAGTCAACCTCTGTGCTTGCTGTACCTACATCCAGCCAGAAGGAGGTACTGTTTGGGTGTAGCCAGACAGACAATGGATGGGTAAGAACGCTGCTATTGGGACATCCTGAAAGGAAACAATGCGGAGTTATGGATTCTGAGTGAGTGGCAGATAGAAGGGAGACTCTGGCAAGGATCCTGAGAGGCAGCATTTCAAGTGAGAAGAAACTGATCTCACACCTGGATGAAGGTCAATCATGCAATGACCACAGGAAAACTTTCTAGATAGAAAACAAACAGCAGGCAACAAACAGGCTTATTGTGCTCATGGGGCTGAAAGAATGTATGACTGGCCAGAGCTGACTGACTGGGTTCCCAAGAGGAGTGCGTGAAGAGAGGAAGGAACAGGTACTGAGGACAGCTGGAGACACCCTCAGCCCTCCCATCCCCTGTGCCACCATGGCCACCACTACCACCACCATTGTCACTAATTTTGAGTACAGGATTATTTGTGCTTAGGATTTTGGAGACAGCATCTCACTTAATCTTTTTCATAAATCTTGAAACCCATGTTGCTGCTTTTCCTTTTAGAGACAAGGAAATGGAGGTTAAGAAAATGTAAATAAGTTCTTCAAGGTCACGTAGCTGATAGAGTAGCTGCTTCACCCTCCTGCAGGCTGAAGTGACAGACACAGAGTCCTGCGTTAAACCAAGGCATTTAAAATAATTTCTTTTGACTTTTAAATCCCCTAGTGAACATGCTTTACAAGTCCTTTAAGAGTCCTGTCGCACATCCCACTGTCCATATTGATTTGTTGCTGTAGAAGAGAGGTTGTTAAATCTATGCAGACCCATTTTGGATAACGTCTCAGTTGCTTCCCCGTGCTGTGAGAAAGCTCCCAAGGACAACTGCGTAAGGAAGGAAGGGCTTATGTGGGCTCACTGCTCAAGGGTGCTGCCCATCCTAGCAGGGTGGGTCATGGTGTAGGGTTTGAGGCACTGATTCTAACATCTGCAGTCAGAGTACAGAGAGATGAATGCTTGTCACTTGGGTTGCTTTCTCTTTCTGAGACAGTCCAGGAAGTGGTGCTATTGACTTTTAGGGTGAGTCTTCCCACTTCAACACTCCTCCCAAGCATGGTCAGAGGCTAACCTAATCTAGATGATCGCTCACAGATATCCCTGGAGGCCTGTCTCTTTGGTGGTGCCAGACACCGTCAAGTTGACATTCAGTATTAACTTTCACAGACGGAAATTCTATTCAGCTTTCTTCTTCCAGGGCTCATAGTTTTTCTCTGTGGCCCCCAAATCACGGAGATGCAAAATCACCACCTGCTTGTATTCATCTCAAAGTTCAGACTGTGAAAAACCCTCAGCCAACTAAGGGTCTAGCCTTATCTCCTAGCTCCTTCCCTTCCATTGCACCTCTTACTCTCGGTATGCTTCATCCGCCAGAGAGGACAGGTAGAAGTTCACTTCTGAAGCCTGGACAGAAAAGTTATTGTTATACATTTAGGTTGCTTCATTTTCCATACTGATATGGGTTTTCTAGAGAAACAGGCCCATTGCAAAATGTTGCTGCATGAGAAACACCGTCTATGCCAGATGCTTGTGTGTTAAACCTTGAAATTATTAGATGAAATGTCTAATGTGTATGTATGTGAAAAAATCAGGACATTTGAAAATAAAAGACATTTAAAATATAAAATAATGTGCTTTGAGATAGAGGGAACATTCTGGAATGACTGTTTCCACAAAAATTTAGTCACACATCAGCCCTCTATTCTAGTTTGTACCGCTCTTGCTGTGATAAAATACTAACCAGACAAACTTGGGGGAAGAAAGACCGTATTTGGCTTACATGTTTTCATCATAGAGAAAAGCCAGGGCAGGAACTTGAGGCAGGAAACTGAAGGCAGGACCCGAAGCAGAGGAATATGTTTACTTGGCTTGTGTCCTCCGGCTTGCTGCTTTCTCGGCTTGCGTTCTTATGCCACCCAGACTGCCCTCCCCATCAATCCTTAATTAAGAGAAAGTTTCACAGACTTGCCCACAGGCCAGGCTGCTAGAGGCAAGTCCCTAGCTGAGGGTCCTTCCTCCAAACATACTCTAGGCTGTGCCAATTTGAAAAAAACCAACCCGCACACATTCCGTATTTTTTTTTTAAGAAAACCAAAGGGTTTTGGTTGTTGTAACTTGGATTCACCATGTATAGCCTCTTGAACTTCCGCCTTCTCTGTTACATCTTACCAGGGTGACTGCAATGAGAAAATAATGCGGGATTCAGGAGCCGAAATCGGTGCCTCAATTTGGGCAGTTTGATTTGTCTCTTGATTCTGGGAAAAATCCTTTGTAAATCTTGGCCTGGTTTTCTTCTCTGAAAATTACAAGATGGATGAAATATTTAATAAATTCTTAATGCTTTATTAATGGGAACCTGCTAACATGATTGAAATCGAACTGTTATAATTGAATCTAGAGCTCATCAATTTTCTCTTAAAGGGAAGTTTCATCTTGCTTGCATGATTCTGTCTATCCTAAGCTCTTCTATCATGCCTGGATTAGCCTGAATCAAGCTGTTTCTCATTTTGCTTCCTTTAAAGTTGCCCCTATTACTCTTCTAGGATAGAGGCATGACTTTTTAAGCGAACTACGGACAAAGTCATAGAATTGTTTTCATCTCTATCCTTCAGCTAATGGCAGCAGCACTCACTTCTTCATCCCTGCCTTTGCTACTCCAGACTTCTCTCCCCATAGTGTTCTGTCCTCCATGAAAGTGCACCCTTACGGGTTCCGTGAACTTGCTATGCTTCCCAACTCTGAGTCAGCTGGTGCCAGTTCCCAATTCCAGGAATGAGGAGTGTTGTTTGATATCCTCTTAATTTTGAATTATTCACAGTATCTCTTTCCCTGGCAAATTCTCCCTGGCTCTGTCCTTCTGTATGGAAGCATTGCCTCAAGTCCAAGGATGCTTCTTACACTCTTGCTGTTGCATGGATTTATTTTCTAGAGAGAATGTGTTTTGAATAACAAACCACTTGTAATGCATTTTTAAAAAGTTCATTCGATATTCATTCATTCATTCATTTTTCTTCAGGAAACTATCCTGTACCACTTGATGTTCCAAGAGGTGAGGTTACAGAGATCAACAAAGTATAAAGACTCAAGGAGTTCTGAATTGAGCAGTATTAGACACCTCTAGACCGTTAGGATTTACAATCCTAATGTGCAGGTGTCAGGACAGTGTCATGGGATCTTGGAAAGTTAAGAGTTAGATAGATACCCATGGAGAAAGGCATCATAACAGACTCAACAGCAAGGAAGAGGCCTAGTGCATCTGTGCCTTAGAAAGTTGGTGCCAATGAATTCATGTCTATCTTCTAATTAATTCTTCTAGGAGTTCTGTGGTATTTTGGATTCTTGCCACCTGCAAACTCACATGCTAGTTCTACTGAGAACATGTTTCTGACCTTGAGTAGCATAGCCACCATTAAGACAGCAAAGAGGTTTCATTTCTTATACTGAGTGATTGAGAGCAGTACTCTGCAGTGGTATTTGACTGCACTGTAAGATCACATCTAGCTTCATCATAAGATCTGTGATCAACTACTAATGTCTTGTATGGTGAGTAGGAAGAGGTAGGGATATGTGCACCATGTATGTTCTCTCTTTATTCTGGTCTTGAGATTAAATTAGTAAGTTATCCCAATCTTTGTTAAAAGAAAAAATGAATTACTAAAAGAAAATACACACCCTGAAAATTAGATTGTCATTTTACAAGTATTTCCCCTCACTAAACATAAAATCTGGATCTCGGTGGTTTTATTTATTTATTTATTTATTTAACCATCTAACTGACTCTCTGTAACCAATAAAATCCACCACTTATGTCTCCTGGGGATCCCAAGGGCAAACATATTTTCAGTTGCCTCAAAGAAATTAGAATTCACGTACTCTACTCCTGATTCATCACCCATTGCTGCAGCCCTCAGGTGTGTCTTCTTCCCCAAGAACGGTCTTAGAAGGCAGGAGCCACGACACGGGAATGCTGACCCTTGTCCAGCTAGTCCAGACTCGGTATATGGGGTGTTTAATGAATAAGCAGATAGATAGGCACTGTCTGAAGTGTTAAGAAAAATAATGACAGTTTGTTTAAGGTTTTGTTGAGAACTGGTCAGAAAGTTGACATTTGCAGACCATAAGCAAGATATGGCAGAATGCCGGCTATTCGCTCCAGAGCTGGCAATCCACAGGGAAGGAAGGTTTAGAAGTGATGTTATTTCTGACGTGAAACTTTATGACTCTTACCTATGACCCCATACAAAGTTGACTTCTCATTTGCACAATGGAAATGAGTGTTAAAGTCTTCATAAAACCACCGGAGAAGCACAAAGCCAGTCTGATGGATTGACGTGTTGAGTGCCAAGACTGAGCATGTCTACCAACTTATCTCAGCATGTAATGGATTGTTCTGAATATAATGCAGACTGTGAGTATAGAATTTATGCAGATTCTTATGGCATAGCTCACTGTAATTTTTATAATACATTTAGCCCCTGCTTAATAAAAAACTCCAAAATTTATGCTTTTCTGTTGTGCCTCCGTCTTTCTACCTTCCTTTCAGCCTATTTATGCAGGACAGGCTACACCCATTGTTGGGTGAAACTTTGTGAGAAATGTCATCGTTCGTCAGATTGTTTAGAGAAATACTTCAATTCTAGGAAGTGCTTCCGTGTAGCTCGAGCTCACAGTCTTTTAAAACACAGACTTATTTCTGCCTTCGCCAAGGCAGCGAGCTCCACTGCAGCCCACACTATAGATTGAAGGATTGGCTATAAAAACGCCTGTGGCTGGGGAAACTTCAGTTTAAGTGCTTTTAATTCTGAAGTCAGTACCATGGTCTTCAAACTTCAGAAAATTATTTTGAATGTTATGAATCGAGTCTCAGGAAGTCCTCCCTTATTTCCTTTTTCTTTAACATGTACAGTATGCTAAAGAAATGTATTGTTTTCTTTATGGGACACAGTGTTTGAATTTTTAAGCAGCTGCCTGTGGACTGCCTCAGAGTACAGGGCACTTCCACACGCCCTGATCTGAACTGAATGGGTTCACTGTGGATCTGCTTCATTCTGAAGTGCAGTAGAGGAACGGAGTGGTACTCAAGTATCCAAGCTTCCATCTAGGGGCCTGGGGCAGTGGCTCAGTTAGTAAGAGCTCTCTGTGCAAGCTTCGGGACCTGAGTTCCCATCACCTACCCCCACGTAGGAAGAAGGCAGGTACAATGGCACATCTGTAACCTTCAGGCTGGCTGTGGAGAGGTGGGGGAGCAGGGGAGGAGAAGGAGGAGCCCTGGTGCTCACTGCCCAGTGAGCGTCCCCAAGTCCGTGAGCTCTAGACTGAGTAAGGGACTCTGTCTCTAAAACAAAGAGAAGAGCAGGAGAGGTTGATACCCAGTGTAGACCCCTGGTCTACATGCGCACACACATACATGCACACACATACATGCACACACATGCACAAATGTAATAAATAAAAATAAGAACAATACATATTCACGTATATTATCAACCTGATCTTAAAATTTTGAAGTCTTATTCCCTAGTTACCATACGCCAGGACTTTGTCTTTAAGTAAAATTAATTAATATGCAAAAGAGTAACCTAAAAGGTAAGTGGAATGAATGAACTAACCTGAAAAGCCAGGAGTTAGGCACTTTCTTCAGACTTGAAATTCTGAACATTACAGATAAAGATACAGAAGGTCCAGAGTACCCCCTCATCTCCTGACCAGAGCTCTATCTGAGGAATTTAGTGGCTACTGGTGGCAGTATATGTCTTTAAGAATACAATTTCTAATATTTTGTAACCATAAGAAATCTGAGACTATACACCCGTGAGCTTCACATGACATAAATAGGAAGGGATTTTTTGCCCCCTCTGGAGTAAACAGCCTCCTTCCTGTGTGTATATTAATGTAAACTCGAGGTGAATTTGTTTTCTGATTTAGCTCGGATGGTCTCCCCTTGTTTGAGGCTGAGGACTGGATTTCCTTTTCGGCTCTTCCGGAGTTCTTTTCCTTTGATGGCTGGAGAGTAGTAGGTGTTAGCTTTGCTGGAAAACTCACAGTTTAGGAGAACTATTGGTAGGCCTTTAAAATGTTATTTTTATTTGTATGTATTTTTAAAATAAACTATGTTTTGGTAGTAACTGTTGTTAGCACATATGGCAGTTTATGTTCTTGTGATAAGAGCAGTTCCCAAAGAGAGAACTCCCTTTTGTAAGAAAGCCAGGCAAATTTAAGAAATAAAAAAAAAAGCATGATAATATATTATATCCAAACCATGGCCCAGCATTTACTCTACTGTTTATTTCATATATTTATTTAATGTTAGTGGGAGATTTGAGGGTACATTATTTTATCTGCTTATCACATTCCCATAGAGCTAATAAAATTAATCAGAATGAGTAGGCTATAATCTGAGGATCTTCGGCAGTTTAGTGAGATTTAACTAATATCTCTATTTTATCTAAGCCATTCATATTTGCTAAATGTGTTTCTAGGTCAGTATCATTTTGTCTGTGTAAGTATTTGGTATTTTCTAAGCCGTTTAAACTCATTAGTTCATCATTATGAAGATAATTCTGTGAAATACACAATGTCATGTTCTCTAATGGGATATGGGGAGAGGAGCAGGGACCTCAAGTGCTTAACTTGCATGACCCAAGACTGGGAAGAAGGGAATTAAGTAAATGCTGGGTTTTATTTGTTCTGTACTTTTTAACTGTTGAAGCTATTCTGCCTGCAGAAGCCTATCATTTGAATAGATCTCATTCTTATATGGAACATTACAAAACTGGAACATTCGTTGGACACACTGTATCTGGGAAGAGCCTTAAAACAATAGTATTGGTAACAGCTAAAGGTTTGTGTGTGTGGAGGGGGACATGGCATGTTCATGTATGGGGTGCACCTTTGTGTGCTGGCATACGTATTACACGTATGCACACACATGTGTGGATGCTAGAGAACCACCCTGTGTCTCACTTCCCTGGCCCCTTCCATTCTCATTGTCCTGGAACTCTCCATGTCGGTGAGTCAGGCTGGCTGACTCGTTGGTCCCAGGGATCCACCCATCTCCTCCCCCTAGCATTGGGATTACAGACCTACCATTATATATAGCATTCTTATGTAGGTTATGAACATTTAACCTGGGTCCTTGGACTTGTCCTGCAAACTCTTCGCTGAATGAGCCATCTCCCCGGCCCACAAACAAAATTCTTTAGCCATTATATCATTTGACTGAACAGATAACTCTATCAGTGTTCTGGAGATGAGAAGGCGAGAGCTGCAAGACACAAACTGCCCCGGTCTCCTGAAATCATAGCTTAAGCCTCAAGAGTTCACTCTGCTCTTTTTTGCCAACACACTGTGACAAGAATTCATCTAAGTAGGAGAAGCAGAGCAAAGCCCATCATTAATCAGGGTATTAACAGAGCCCTGTCCTAATGCTTCAGATGACGGTTGAACAAATATAATTAAGCTTCAAAAGTAACTCATCAGATTTAGATCATTATATGTTATACATTATAATTTAATCCTGTGGGGTTTGAGTATTAGTATAAGAACAGTGATACTTTAAAAAAATGTGGGGTTTCACAAATCAAATGATTAGTAGTTCTAATTTGGTAATGATATGTCTCCCTGAGTAAGCTAAGCAAACAGAGTGTCTGCCGTTTGTGTGTGGATCCTAGCCAACTGCGTGTCTCTCTGGTGCCCTGATGCCTTTGGAGTCTGCCTCCAACAAGCTGAACTGGCTTTTTCTACTGGTGCCAACACCTTGCTTCTAGTCCTGCCCTTCCAGGCCCTCATGACCTCCTGTCACCCCTGCAACTCCCTGCATGTGTGTGTGTGTCTTTGTGTGTATGCGTGGTGTGTGGGCACACCTGCGTGTACATGGGAGAATGCAGGGATGTAGAGGTCCTAGGTTATTGTTATGTGTCTTCCTGGTTGCCTTCCCACCTTGTATATTGAGGTAGAGTCTCAGAATTGCACCCAGAGTTAAGTGATTCAGGGAATCTGGCTAGCCAGCTGCTCTGAGCATCCTTATGCCTCTGTTTTCCCACTGCTATGCCTGTTGTACATTTATGTGGCTACTCAGGATCTAAACTCAGATTCTTATGTGTGTATGGCAAGCACCTTACCCGCTCAGCTATCCCCCAGCCCCCTTTTCATGTGATTATATATCTGTTCCCTGTCCCTAGCATGCCGTGCAGGTCTTTAGAGATCCCAGATGCGGCTGGGATATTGGGACAGGGTCTATAGAGTCAATACAAGTTTTAAAGCCAAGTTTAGAAGTGCTGTAAGTCAGTGGCAGCAGTGACTCAGGTCTTGTAAATTAAAAGCTGTTCTGCAGATTAAAACTAAATCAATATATGCTAAGTGACTGGGAGTCTGCCTTCTTCAGGCAGCTTGGACAACCTCCCTTGTCCTCTGGGTCTGCCTAAATCTTCCAAGCAAATACTGTGCAGACGTCTAAGTCTCTTTCTCCGCCACCTTAAAATTTAGGATTTGCAGGAACTCTGTTCATTGTATTAATAAGCAAAATAGCTTTGTAAAGAAACACCATCATTTACAGGAAGCAATGAGACTTTTTTCCCATACACAATCCACTGGGGCTTTTTATCCCTACTGCAAGCTATATACACTGTTTTTTCCTAGTTCTGTTGAGTCTTTCTTGTATTATTGGGCCATAAATGAGCTTCACCTGATTCTAAGATCAAAAGTTCCAAATGGACTCCTTATGTAAAAATATATCAAAACCTAAAATAAAATGAAGCAATTAAAAAATGAGCTCAATGGTGGGAAAACCTGCATAAGGCACGCGACAAAGGTTTAACTAACAATTCATAGTGGTTTTGTTTGGAGTTGGCAGGGCTGGACCAAGAGCAAAAAGAAGCTCAGCCTTGTCTGCTGAAGAACTCGCTGGCTGGAACTTTCCTTTCGTGCTTCTTGTCGTTTTCTTGCCTGTAAACATTCCTGCGACCCACATATGCGGCACTAGATGAATCCACACGTCACTATGTGTCACTGTGCTAAGCGTGCAAATGCAGGCCATTTGCCAAATCCTCACACTGCTCCCAACCTCCAGTTCTTGAATAAGTGCACAGCGTCTCCATTCCTAAAGAGGTGCTGTTCTCATGATGTGCATGTCCATTGCATGTTTGCCATGAATCTCTTCTGCCCCCCTTCTCGCTCCCGAAGGACTAACATGTGCTAATATGTGTAACTTTTTAAAGCATCATTTCTTCAGATTATTTTAATTGTGTAGCAAGGAGATGGATTTTAGTGAAGTGCTTACTTCCCAGGCAAAGAATCTGAGTTCAGATCCCTTACACCAGTGTAGAAAACTGGACACTGTGACATGCATCTGCTATCGCAGCACTGCTGAGGTGGAGAAAGGCAGATTCTTATACATCACTGGAAAATCTGATGAGATACAGCACCAGTGAGAGACCCCTACTCAAAAATAATGAATGACTAAAGCAATCAATAAATAAAGTATAAAGTATTTAAGGAAGTGATTTAAGACCTTGATGATATCTCTGACCTCTACATGCATATTCACACACATCCACTCATTTCACACATACATGCACACACATACATGTATACTCAGATACACACGTACATGCATACCCACATACATACCTACATGCAAATACACATACATGCACATTAACACACATATATGCACTTCACATACACACAAGCCACATGTTTATAGTGTGTCATCTTGGCCTCTCCACAGACATGCCCATAATATCTATCTTTAGGGGACCCTAGATCAGACCCACTTGACAGTCAAGATGAACCATAACATGCTACATTGCTTGCACAGGAACAAGAGACCAGAAATAGAACTGACTTATACAACTGTGAACATATCACCTATGAAGGGAAGAACCATCTGGACATTGACATTTCATGTCTCACATGCATTGGCTGAAACTTAATTCCACCATTAGGTTAAACTTCCTTACAAAGAGTGAATTACCCATCAAGATTTTACCTTGTGATCGTGGCCAACTGAGTTTCCAGTACTGTATGAGAAGCAGATAGATACATGGAAGCAGCCAGCAACTCTGACGGAAATGTGGGAAGGCCCTCCTCACCATCATAACTCTCAGGAGCCATGCCTTCTCCAACTAGTCTTTCATCAGCCCTGGAGCCACAGAGACCCAGAGTGACCAGAAACAGTGGTTCACTCGTAGCCTCGTCTCCCACTAGCCCACATTTTAATCATCCATCAGATGGTGCTCATGAGCACTTCCCATGAAGTCCTAAGCATATCTGGATCAAGAGGAGAAAGTGTGGACACAACTTCCCTCAGACCTAGCCTAAGTTCCATTACTTACATCCAGTCATCTGTGTGACTGGCCAGACCATAGTATGAACAGCTTGGAAAATTCTGTCACTTAATCCCCCATATGTAAGTTTCTGGTACCCACAAGTTAATTAACCTAACAAGTTATTAATAAGACAATAGTTATCTGAGATGCCTTCGCTTTATAGCCTTAAAGTTGTGTGCTATGATTGTCTTATGGAATATTCTAGCAAATCTGTGAGACATCTGTGTTCACAGATACCCAGCTGTACCAGCTGTATAACCTAGGAGGCACACTGCTTCCCTGTCCTCTGGATCTGTGCTATTATCTTTGATTGCTTTCCATTCTCACTTCGTATCAGAATCCTTAAAGTTCCTCCTGAAATAATTGCTAGCAGTATCTTAACGATGGCACCCAAAGGCACAAGACTAGTGTCATGGTTCTTTCTCCAGCCTGTGTGTGCCTTTTATTCTACAAGAAGTATTTCTACTGCCTTCAGACCACTGGCATCCAGGAATTCCCTAAAGGCGGGGCAACTGAGTCTTCATGATTCTGCAATCTGGTGGCACTCAGTGTGTGTCATGGGTCTCAGCCCCAATTCACCAGACCCTGTCATTACAATTCTATCAGTGAGTTAGACTGACAGAATGGTATGTAGAAGGCACAGGAGCTTGGCGTGTGAGGTCCAGACTATGGTGTAGACAAGGAGCTGCTAGCCCCAAAAGGACAGAAAAGGCATTTCTGTGTTCATGGTGGTTGAAGATCAAGGTCCAGTGTGGGAGGTAACTGGAGAGAGAGAGAGAGAGAGAGAGAGAGAGAGAGAGAGAGAGAGAGAGACATCATGAAATTCTATTAGAATCTAGAAAGAGGGCATTTAAAAATCCAAGAGGACCTTGAAGAAACATGGGGTCTCTTGACTCTTCCAGCATCAGAGAAACAGGACTGGGTCAGTCTGGTTAGCTGAGGAAAGGTCAGGTAGAGGGGCAGATACCCAGGAAAGCATGTTAAGCAGGTAAAGGGAGTATTCTAAAGAGGAAGCATTGATAGACATTCTAAAACTTGACTGACGCTCTGTGTAAAATAACAATTAAGGATTAAGTGTAGAGAATCATGGGCTGGGAGGTAATAGCAGCTTGACAAGACAAGTCTGAGCAGGGAGCAGGGCAGGAGGCCGCAGAGGCTGGCAAGGATGGATTCAGGAGAGAATGAGAGACTGGCATTGAGGACAGCACCAGAGGGAGGGTTTTCAGTGGATTTATTGTGAAGAAAATGAAAGAAGTCAGTGCAAAGTGTAGGGGAATTAACAGCCTGCTGTGTGTTGTTGCTGATGGAACTGATCTGAAAGAAAAGGGGAAATATGCCTGAATTAAGAGAAAGGAGTTTTGTGTTGTATTGCACTTGGGAGGAGGATGGTGAGTTCAAAGCTAGCCTGGGTTACATAGCAACTTGCAGGCAAGCCTTGGCTACAAAGTCAATTACAGGTCAATCTAGGTGCATAGTGTGTTCCAGGCTGGCTTTGGCTTCATGATGAAGCACTGTTTCCAAGAGGTTAGGTAGGCATGTGGAGATAGATGGCTTAGTGCCTCACGCTGGAGCATGAGGCCTGAATTTGGATACTCAACACACATAAAAGAGTACTAGGGATGGAGGGACATCTATATCTCTAGTCTGGGGGTACAGAGACAGACCCATCCCTGGAGCCTACTGACCACAAGTCTAGCCAGTCAGTGAATGCCAAGTTCAGTGAGAGATCCTGCCTTAAAAGACAAAGTGAAGATCAACTGGAGAAGACACCCAGTGTCACCCTCTGGCTTCCACATATGCGCACATACATATAACACACACACACACACACACACACACACACTTACATGTGCACACACAATTAGCTCAAGAAAGGGGCAGTAAACTACATAGATGAAGACAAGTAAGAGGGAAGACTCTTAAGAGGGGTCTGCTACTAGAAGCCACATTTGCTCACAGTTTCCAGAATCTGTGGACAGCTGCAGTCAAGGACTATAAACAGAAAGGGGATGACTGTGAGAACTTAACAGATTCACCAACTGAGGTGACACTGGGTGTGCACAGGTACACACGTGCACATGCGTATGGACATGCCCCCCCCCATCCTCTGCATGGGTACATCTACATCAACATGGAACAAGAAACCCAGAAGGCCAGGTGGAGCCGCTCATGAATATTCATGAGGACCTTATGGGTGTGTGCTTGCCATGCTGTTCTCAAATATCTCTGTAATACTGTAGAACTGTGAAGTTTGCTGTTTGGTTGTAAATGATCTGAAGATCCAGAGAAGCCCCTGTGCTGTTTTATAATGACAATGCATATCTAAGGAGTTACCCAAACAAGGGCAGGATCATTTACAAAACATAGCCGCCTTTGAAGCTTGTGGAAGCAACTGCCCAGGCAGGAAGAGGGCCCTTTCCTATATTTTACTGTCAAGTAGTTTTTTGTTGGATTCACTATTCCTATGTGCCTGAGTGTCACCAGAAGCAAACAAAGCTTTCTTTGTTCTTTATGGAAAGTTCAAGCAGCAGGTAATTTAGGGTTATCCGCCAGTTTGCCACATACAACTGTTTGCGGTGAAGTGGGCACAGCCATGGAAAACAAAGGGTTTTCCCTGTGGAATGAACAAGGGTTTTCCATTCAAACTTCAGGACACAAACACATGGCAACCTAGACTTTGCCTGGTGGTTCTGGTTTCCCAACTTGCAAATTTGGAAAATCAAAAAGATATTTATCACATATCCTATAGGTGAGCCTCTCCAGTGTTCAGCAGAGGAAATGGACAATAGTTTCTCCTTCCTTCCTTCCTTCCTTCCTTCCTTCCTTCCTTCCTTCCTTCCCCCTTTTCTGTTTTTTGTTTGCATACTATGTTTAAGAACCTAAAGAAACTTAAGCATGCAGCCCTGTGAACTCTCCTCTCCCCTCCCCTCCCCTCCTCTTCTCTCCTCTCCCCTCCCTTTTCCTTCATTCTTTCTTCCCTCCTTTTCTTTCTCATGTAGCCTTCAAACTGATGATGGAGCCAAGGTAACCTTGACTTCCAGTCCCTCTCTGCAGCTTCCCAAGTGCTGGGATTATAGGCAAACACCACAGTCTTTCAGCTATTTGTACTTTCTTAAGCTGCTTAGCTCATTAACATACGGTGAGGAGGGAGGACCCTGTTCTTAGAGAAATTCTATTTTAAAGCCAAAGAGGACTTGGGTGAATTTGTTTGTGTGTTGGCAGGGGGGATAATTTTCAAGGAATCAATAAATAGATTTACTCTGAAATGTTTAGTTTTCTTTAATTGAACCTGGTCAAGCTTTCTCACAGTAAAAAAATGATTTCTGGGGGCTGGAAAAAATGTTCAGTGGGTAAAGACACTTGCTGCGAAGTCTGACAATGTGAGTTACCTTTCTGGAACACACACACACACACACACACACACACACACACACACACACGGAAGGAGAGAACCGAGAACTACAAAATGCACACCTTGGTGCATGTGTATCCACACACATAACAAACAAACAAATAAATAAATAAAATACTTTTTGAGATTATAAAAGTATGTTCTGGAAAGCACTTAATTGACATCACTAGTAATGATGCATGGTCCTTTGAGAAATCAATCTTCAGAATGCCCTGACAGTCTTTTAAGGCCTAACCAATCAACATCAGATCATCTTAGCAGGAAACCTTGACTGAGGCTGCAGCAAGCCCCTTGCTCATTTGAGTGCTGATGAAAGGGGAGGACTCTCTGCTCAGATTAGTTATTTTCACAAGTATCTTTCTCTTCTTGCCCTTTGGATCACCTCCCTTTTCTCCGTGTGAGGGATATTAGCATCACCCAGAGCACCCTAGCCTGCAGAGATGGGCAACCTACACAAACTCCAGTCCCAGACTTTAGCTGGAGCTGGTGCCAGAGGTCCCTTCTTCATGTCTGTGGTCTTGGAGATAGGGGGCTCGGCCCTCAGGATAGAGAAATATCCCCCTAGTATGTGTCAAATTAGCATAAAACTAGCCAGCACAGCATTTGACCACATCATTGGCCTCCTTTCTCATAGGAAGACGTGCATTCCTTCCTGTTACTGGTGCTGAACCCAACCTGGTAAATAAGGGCATGTGTAGTAGTGCCAAGTTGCCAAGACCTCAGCTCCTTTTGCTACTGACTGTGTGAGTTTAGCACACTCATATACCACTTTGTGTCTTACCTCATCTCTCTGTCAAATGGGGGATGCTGTTATCCACTTCATGAGTGGATACACAAACAAAAAAACTTACCCTGCCAAAGTGATTCAGACCAGACCTGGCACAGAATACCACCAGGCTAGTGAGCATGCTCAGAAATGCTGATAAAATGGGTACAGTGGCTGTGTTCATTTAGCAGTTTGACTGTAGTTTTTACATTAGAACTGGTCTGGTGTTCTTAGCCATCAGAATATGTGACCCTGTGAGATTACCTCGAAGGTACTAATAATGGAGCATTGACTTTCTGCCCACCCCTTCCTGTATCCCTCTCTCCACCTCCACCTCCCTTTCTTTCCTTTCCTCTCTTTCTTCTTTGTCTCTTTCACAGGGGTTGGTGGAGCTGTGGTTAGGAGTATTAGTTTTTAAGAAATTAATTAGAAGTTATGTGCCAAATTAATTGGCATATACTATCTGGCTGTATTGGCAGAGTACTCAGGTCCAGAACCCGGTTCTCGGGGAACCAGGATCAGCAATATCCCACCTTCCCAGCTGGGTATGCCACTTTGTTTTTACCTTGAACTTTACACAACCTAGACTCTCTGGGAAGAGATTCATAATGAAGAATGATCTTGTTCAGAGTGGCCTGGCGGTGTGTCTAGGAGGGATTCTCTTGATTGAGGATTGTCCGTTATGGGCAGCACCATCCTTTAGGCAGGGGTCCTGAGCAGTATAAAAGAGCATAAAGCTAGCTGAGAGCAAGGGTAAGCCAGTATGACTGCAAACATTTCTTCTCTGCTCTTGACTGGGGGCATGATGTGATTAACTACCTGAGTTCCCATCCTGATTTGCCCTCGGCTGTAAGTCAGTTAACCCTTTCTCCCCTAAGTTGCTTTTTTTTTTTTTTTTTTTTTTTTTTTTGATTTTTCGAGACAGGGTTTCTCCGTAGCTTTTGGTTCCTGTCCTGGAACTAGCTCTTGTAGACCAGGCTGGCCTCGAACTCACAGAGATCCGCCTGCCTCTGCCTCCCGAGTACTAAGTTGCTTTTTGTAGGGGCATTTTATCACAGCAACATAAATGAAACTTGGGCAGGAGGCAAGAATACTCAAAACAGCTGGAAAGGGAAAAGGGAGGTTTTTTTTTTTTGCTTCCTTCATGTTTTCTCTATTCAAAATTAAATACTTTGAATGTGTTTATGAGGGAAAAAATGAAATCTATAATTTTAAAGCATAAGCTTTACTGTAATCCTATAAAACAAGGAAAGTACCCATAATATTCATCTAGACGAGAAAGAGTTAGGTGATAGCAGATTAATTTAGAAGAAAAAATAATTATTATAATTACTATAGTCTTTTGTTTCATACTTGAAAAAAATTAAGGAATTTAGTAATTTTTATGGTCCTGTATAATAAAACTGCATTAAGATTTATGATATAGGGCCTAAAGAGATGTCTTAGGGGTTAACAGTGCTGGGGCTCTTGCAGAAGAATCAGGTTCATTTCCCAGCTCTCATATAGCTGCTCCCCACAGTTCCAGGGACCTGAGTCCCTCTTCTGTTGCTTACAGGCACTGCACACACATGGAACATATATGATATGCAGGCAAAACACCCATATGTATAAAAAGTAAATTAAAAATCTAAGAATTTTTTTTGAATTTAGTAGTGATTTAAGTGAAAGATAGTGGTGATGAAATTTTCCCAGTTATGAGCAACGTTAAAGGAAAGAATAGCATTCTGTACCTCCATGGTTAGGAACAAGAAAATGCTTGGGAATTTAGGGAAACTGTCAGGTGTTATTTTACTCCACTGAGCAGTAAAAATGCTGAAAAATAATGAAACATTTTATACATTATAATAATATTATGTGGTCATTAAAATTCTTTTTAATTTACAAATAATCCCTCCTATGCCAGTCTCATTAAGTATTTCTGGACATGTGGAATTTATTATTTTGCTTTTACTAAAGAACTTAACATTAATTATAGTGACAGTTATGTGTAACGGTGGAAAGTTAACTGGAAAGCGTTGACAGAGTGAATAAACCCTTGATCATTTCCCATGAAGAATATGAGCTGCCTGCCTTAGCAGGCCATTTTGCATTATTTTCAGAATGTCATCAGGAAAGAAAATCTTTAATTTTCCTCCTTCTGTAGCAGGAGAGATGACACAGAGTTTAAAAGTGTGCACTGCTCTTCCAGAGGACCTGAGTTCAATTCCTACTTCCCACGTCAGGTAGCTCAAAGTTACTGTAACTCCAGTTCTGGGGAATTATGCCCTCTGCTGGACTCCAAGGGCACTGCTCACATACACACACACACACACACACACACACACACACACACACACACACTTTTAAAATAAAAATATTTAAAATTTTTCTCCTTTATACAGAGACTTAACTTTTGAATTCCCCCCTATTTTGTGTGTGTGTGTGTGTGTGTGTGTGTGTATGAACATGGGTACGTGGGGATTCTGGTGAGGATCAAGAGATGGCTTAGTATTCCATCTACTAAAGACAAGTCATTAAACATCAGCCTGATTTTTTAATGTCCCGTCCCTGTTAGGTGGAGTCATAGCCATAAATAGTATCATGGTCTACATGTACCACGCTCTCCCCTCCAACATGGCCCAAGAATCTTAAAACAGAAAGTGGAAGAGACAGTCTTCCAACTGCTTATTTCAAAGGTAAAAATCAGTCTCTCTCTTTTAATCTGATAAGCTGATGGACGCCGCCATTCAGGCCTTCCTCATTCCTACTGCAAAAACAGAACTAGGTTTCGAGTGATAAACCTATGAAACCCGACCTGGTCAAACGGAACATTTTGGAGAGGCCTTCAGAAAAGGCTATAAATTGGATGTCTCACTTAAAGCAGCAAGGCAACCTTGCCAATTCCATAGCTCTGACACAGTTGTGTTCAGGGGTCTAATGCAGGAAACAAAGCCATTTAGGTCATTTGGCATTGTCAGAACCAAGGTGTATTGATCAGCTCTGTCCTCTTGCAAATCTGTCATCCCACTATGGTCTGACTATGACACCCTAACAATAGGCTGGAGTCCCTGGTTTTCTGGAGAAGGAGAAACAGGGAGAGCAAACACATAAACCTGGATCTAAACAACAGAACCCAGGCTTGGAGGCTGTGGATGTGGCTGTGTTGGCAAAGTGTCCGCCTAGCACCCAGGAAATCCTGGGTTCTCTCACCAACACGGCATAATCTGGATAGATATGAGGGCACATGCCTACAATCCCCGCACTTGGGAAGCAGAAGCAGGAGGAACAGGAGTTCAAGGTCATCCTCAGCTGCATAGTGAGTTCATGGCCAGCCTGGGATACAGGAGACGCTGTTTCAAACAACAGAAGGAATGATGGGAAACCAAACGTGTATCTCTGTGGATATGATAACTCCAGAGAGGAAGCAATCCTGGAAGGCTGAAACGATGCAAAGTGATTTGTGGCCAGTTCGAGTTTGTGACAAGCCGGAATATTTGCATCTCATTTGAATTCTACTACGTTCCAAACAAGAGGTGCAAGCAGAATTTCTTCAGTCAGTTCTATCTTTGATTGACAGGGTGAGCAAGAAACTCGTGCATCCCGGGTATGGGTCTGAAATCTGATTACTGCCAAATGCTTTAGGTTTTCCTTCAGACATATTTATCTTCTCTGCTGATTGTTTTATTGTTCTGTTTAGATATTTCTTTCCCTCCCCTGTTAGTGAGTCTGGCCCTATGATTGTTAAGTGTCAATTCCTAGGAACCTGGGTGGGATATGTTAGAAGGTCCTTAATAAATATTGGTTGAATGAGTTATTAATGAATGACGGATGAATGTTTAAATCGTGGACCTGGAAATAAACTCCAAGTTTTTTCAAGAAGAAGTTTGATTGAAGCTGTCTGTGGAAAGCGTGTTCTATCTGAATTCCCTTCAGAGAGCTGAGACCTAAGGAGATTTAGTGGGTTGGTCTGCGACGTGGAAAGGGAAAGACCTGAGCTTCAGCATGGATGTCAAATGTCTACTCTCTGACCTGGTGCCGACTACATAGCAAAATATCCTGGAGGAGTTTATCTTGACTGGACCAGAGTGCAGGGCGAAGCTGGCTTGGAGGAGCCTTCAGGTTAAGGAATGTGTAAAAGAGATTTCCTGCTGGTGGAGTATGGGCCAAGAATAATCCATATTACTATGATTTCAACAACTCGAATAAAAAAAATGGGTGTGTGTTGCAGGGTAACAGCCCCCTTCCAGAAGAGCTGGTTTTGTGTGTGAGAGACTAGAGTTTCCTCCACTTCGGCAAGCTGACATTTACCCTGCCTGTAGCCACCGCCTGTGTGTGATGTTCCTGTGTGCAAGAACTGTGGGATGCAGTGTCAGGGAAGGGTCCAGATAAGAGGGAGGTCAAAATAGCTCTGTCTGGTACACAGTTATCCCTTCCCTTTTCTATGCCTCATGTCTCCCCTCTATTGTCCCTTCTCCCGTCTCCAAAGCTAACATGTAGTTCCGGAGTTCTCTTACACTGAACACATACTTGCAGAGTAAGAGCTGCCTAGGCCGGCGCATTCTCCATTTATGCATATTTTAGAAATTAAGGAACTGAGCCATTTTTTATTCAGTTACCTAAATACATTTTCAAGACTTAGAAAACTAAACTGACCTGTGAAGAGACTTAGCAGCTGATTCTCGGTGAGACCGCAGGTGCTGGTCTGGGAATTTACCCTTCTTCCTTGTCCCAGTTCTCTAGCATCCCTGCATTGATCTCACCCATAGGGTTATTCAGACATTTGTCTGCTTAGATTTAGTATATCCTTCATTGTGAAAAAACTCACCCAAAAGCCCAAAGTGGACAAAGAGCTGATTGTTTTACTCCATTTTAAGTTAAAGTATAACTTTTACAGTTAGGAAAGGCAGTCACAATTTCTAGTGAACAGCCCTTTCACCTTTGCCAGATGGATACAGCCAAGCAACTATTCCCCAACTCTCAAACCTGCACAGTCAACCCAGGACCCTGCAAGTTACTGATTTTTCTCTCTTCTTATGATTTTGTATCATATGGAGTACCATGTAAATTAAATCACATAGCATGTAGCATTTCAAATCTAGATTCTTTCATTTCTCATATCTGAAGTTTAACCATGTAGTGGCAGGTACCAGAAGAACATGCCTTTATTGGTGAATAAAGTTCTCTCGGAAGGACATACCCCAGCTTTAGATTGCTCAACTCCATCCCCAAATTAAAGATGACTTTAGCTGTTTCCGTCACTTTTCAACTCCGAATAACCTTCCAGAAACATGTTCGCTCAGACCTTTTTGCAACTGACCTTTTTAATTCCCTTTATGTAAATGCCTAGGAATATATTTAACTTAAGAAACCACTTCAGAGCCTTCCGGAAAGCAGCACCACTCGGCAGATCCATTGCTATCAGCAAATCATAACCCTAACTTTCTTTCTTTGATTTTTCTTCTTGAGAGGGGGAGTGACCTCCAACAGATGCTCCTTCTATTACATTTTTTGTTTCTTTTCCTTCCTTCCTTCCTTCCTTCCTTCCTTCCTTCCTTCTTTCCTCTTTTTTTCCTTCCTTTCCTTCCTTCCTTTCTCCCTCACTTCTTGCCTCCCTCCCCTTCCCTTTCTCTCTCTCTTTCTTTTTTGTTTCCTCCTTCTCCTCCCCCTCAGACGGGGGTTTCTCTGTTTTCTCTGACAGCCCTAGCTGTCCTGGAACTTGCTTTGTAGAAGAGGCCGGCATGGAACTCACAGAGATCTGCCTGCCTCTGTCTCCTGAGTGCTGGGATTAAAGGTGTGCACCACCACCCAGACCTGACTGGTTTTCCTTTCTTAAAACTTGTGTTTCTATAGAAATTGCTCATGTGGGGTCACTGTTAATTTGCATATTTGAAACTCATCTGTCTTCCTTGGTATCTCTGCAGACTTTTTTCTCTCTTGCCTTCCAAGTTGTATAATCCCTCATTCATTCATTCCAAGCACAAGCGGTTTAGCAGGTGTGTGATTTGTGGTTAGACATCCTTTAAAGAAAAACTTGTTTCTGCTTTCTTTGAATTGTGTTCTTCAAGGGGTGAAAAGTCTTTATCTTGATAAAAACCCGATTATCGACGTTTCTTTTTGACATGGTGTTTTGTGCTGTAATGTGAAAGAGATCTCTTTCCCCCACTTTTTTTATCTGAGAATTTGTTCAACATAGTTTGATAACATCCATCCCCTCTACGACTTCTCCCAGGTCCACCCCCTTCTCTACCTTCTAGACTTTGTGTCTTTTTTTCCCCTTCCCATTATTTCCAGTTTGTGACACTCCTATTCATGGGTGTGTGGTTTACTCACGTGTGGTCTTTGATGAACATTCCCGCCCAGGTTTTCTTGGTGCCAGATTCGTCATCTACTTGTGTGTCCAGCACTCTCAGCACCATTGTTGAAGGTGATTTGTTCTCTACTCTTCTGCCTTTCCTCCCCTCAAAAGTCCCCTTGCCACACATGGTGGATTGCTTCCTAGACTCTTACAGGCTCTCCAAGACGTTAAATTAATGCATGGTTTTTCATTTTCCCAGTGTCATTGTCATGAAACCTCCTTCTCTCCCACCTTCCCTCCATCTTTCTTCTCTCCTTCCCAATCTTCCATCCTCCCTCCCTCCCTCCCTCTGTCTCTCCCCACCCCACTCTCGTTGTGTGTATGTGTGTCTGTGTGAATTAAAACCCAGGGCCTCGCACAGCTGCTGAGCTACACCCCCCGGCCCCCACTTTAGCTGTGTCTTTAAGAGAAATGGAATAGCCCCACCCCCAGTTTAGCTGTGTCTTTAAGAGAAATAGTACAGGAATGACCCACTCTGTTCCTCACAGTTACCTTGGCGTCCTGTCTCTTTACTTCCCCATGAGCATTTTAGCATGAGTTCCTTCATTTAAAGATTTTAAGTCCTATTTTGGTTTGAATGAGCTCTTACTGGATTGTATGTCAGTTTGGTGGTAAACTGATGTCTTTATAATTTTTTTGCTATCATTTTAAGATTAGGTGATTGCATAATTATATCTTCACTAACTTTTCTTACTTTGCTAAATCATAACAATATTTCTATGATTAAATAAGATAAAATAACATGAACTGTGTTTTTCTAGAACTCAGTGGGTATATTTTTATGGTCAATGCTTGTGATTCTACTGTCCAACCTTAACCTGGCATTTTGTTTTATCCTTTTAAAGATTTACCTAGTATTTTTATTTATGTATGGGTGTGGGATTGTATGCATAGCGCACGAGTACAGTTCCAGTGGGGACCAGAAGAAGGAATTGAGTCCCCTGGAGCTGGAGTTACACGCAGTTGTGAGTTGCCCAATGGAGGTGCTAGGAAACAACCCTATGCCCTCTGCAGAAGCAGGAAGTTTTCTTAATCACTGAGCCATTTCTCCAGCCCCAATGGTCCTGGCATTTCAATAGGCAAGATAGTGTTTAGAGTCTATAGAACAATGACTAGTGAGCAATTAATTCTGACAAGGGAAATAATAAGAATTAATATCACATGGCTTTCCAAATGTATAGAAATTAACATCCAAGAAAACATGGTATGAAATCCAGTAAGTTCTTAGCATTTTATTTAAAGTGATTACAGTTAGGGTTTTTTTTCAAAACAAAAGGATTGAGTCTATTTCAAGATGCACATGACATATATATTCCTGTCTCCTATTATATTAGAATAAAATGACTTAGTTATTGTCTTGTACATTTTTTTAGGAGAATGCCTGTATTTCAGTGTGATCAATGTTCTTGCTTTTTTAGAGTGATTTTTGTAATCTATTATCCATGCATCCATTGCTATTTCATTTAGTTTTGGCTTCAAACCGTATGCTTTATATCTCTACCCACCATTAGGAAATTCATTTCAAACATTAAACAAGCCCAGGTTTGCTCCCAGGGGAGTGATTTAAAACAATTTATAGAGGTGAGATGACCCTGTGGCTTGCCGCTCAGGCTGATGACCTGAGTTCAAGTCCTAAGACCAACACGGTGGAAGGAGAGAACTGACTCCAGAATGCTGTCCTCTGAGCTACACAAACATACACACACACACACACGCACACATGCACACACACATACACATGCACGCACACAGGCACACACACATACACACGCACGAACACATGCACGCACACACACATACGCATGCACTCGCCCACGCACACATTCAGGGAAATGAAGTTAGTATGCAGTTTTGAATTTTATATTGATGAAAAACTGATCTGTTTTGCTCAAGAGTGTCAGAGCAGCACCTGTGGGCCACCATATAATCTATTTCCTTCCTGAGGCAAACCAGGCCTCTGGTACTGAAGCCAAGCTGATCACGACCAAGTTGCAAGCTCATGTACACACGTTCATCACACAAGAGTCTAAAATAGCTCTTTTGTAGAAAATTAAAATAATGGCCTAAGAGTGTTCATCCTTGACAGCCCTTCTCTATTGTGAAGAGACACCATGACCACAGTGACTCTTATTAAGAAAACATTTATTTGGGGTGACCCGTTTATAGTTTCAGAGGTTCAGTCAATTCTCATCGTGATGGGAGCATGGCGGTGTACCATAGATGTGGTGCTGGAGCTGAGAGTACATACAGCTTTTAGCCCACAAAAAGTCAACTGATTGTCACACTGAGTGAAACTTGAGAAAAAAGACCTCAAAGTCCACTTGTACAGTGACATACTTCCTCCAGTAAGACCACACCTACTCCAACAAGGCCACACCTCCTAATAGTGCCACTCCCTATGGAGGCCATTTTCTTTCAAACTATTACAAACCTGAATTCTTAACACTGAGACTTGTAAGGAGCTGTGTTAAACCATTGTCACCCCCCCCATCATTCAAATTTACTCAAAACTGGGGTGCAGCTCACTGAGGGGAACACTAACCTAAAGCCCTGGGCTTGATGTCTAGTATTGCAGAAAAGAAGAAACACCTACAAAATTATCTACAAAGAACTTTATAACTGAAACTAGAAAACCTAAATTCAACCTCCAGTTTCATAGATGGGAAGATTGAAGCTATTTGTGTTAATTTCCCCAAAATCTTGTAACTGCTCCTAATCCTTCTTTAAATTATCCTCAAACATTAATATGGCATCTGAAGCTTCCACTTCATTTCCTGCTTAGGAGATCTGAATGCATGGCATCCTCCGTACATGGCGACAGTGCTTTGACTGCCAGCATTACTATTCCATTTGATAGAAAGATGTAGCTCATATAGGACACACAATTTGGATCCTTCTAGAAAAGTCTATGAAGGTTACCTTGAACATGCTATTTAAAATGTATGGGAAATCTTATTCAGTATATTTCCATCCTGTGGCCTCATGCAAGCATCCTAACATCAACAATATTCATTTGGTGGCTTTGTGCACAATTATTCAAATTCCATCAAATCCATTCTTGGTAGATTTGGCTGCTTCTGCCATGCTGGCTGTGAACGTACTTATTTTTCCCTGTATCCCTCATGACAACAGTCATAGAACTCAGCAGGGAAGCCAGATGTCTGTGAAGGTCATGCGTAAAGGTCAGGGAGGCTCCAGGAGCGGCAAAGGCGGAAAGACAGGGCTTGGCATTGTCCAGAGTGGAAGGAAAAGGCTCTGTGCCCTGTTAGGTCAGAGGCCTGTTGCTTTAAGGTGTCTCACAACCTGAAGAAATCAGGCTACACCTCCCTGTGTCTCTTCCCCTGGGACAGAGAGCAGAAAACCTGTTCAGTGCTATGGTTTTGCAGCCTCCAACCTTTGGCCTAGCCCAGCATTTGACATCTCCCTTCTCCATGTCATGTAGGCTAGCCCAGACTAAATCGCATGGTACAGACCTCCCAGCCAACCTCTGGGAAGTTCTCCTGTCCTGAATGCACCTTCTCTCTCCTATCTTAGGCCACCCCTTTTAATGAAACTCTTCTCCAGGTTTTGAAGGGAAGAATTTCCTTGTAGGGTCAGAACAAGCTTTTAGGAGCAAAGAACACGGATTTTGTATTTAGGCATGCTAATTTGAAGATGTCTTTTAGATACACAAATAAAGGTACCAAGCTCAGTTGAGGGCTGAGGAGTTGGCTGCTAGGAAAAGGCTTGCCGTGCAAGCTACAGCTGGAAGAACCTGAGTTCAAATCCAGAATCGGCACAAAAAGAGTCTGGACATGGTGTATACTCGTCATACCCCCCACACCCCAGTCCCCAAACCAGGGGACGAGGCACAAGTGGAGCCCTGGGGCTCGATGGTCAGCCTACCTACCCAAACTGGCTCCATGCAAGTGGGAGACCCTGTCTCCACAAACCAGTTGGAGGGCTTCCTCTGGAGTCTACAGACATGAATCACATGCCTGTGCACACAGGCACACACACACACATACCTACACAGAGGCATATGTGCACATGAACACCACACACACACATATACATATGTATGCAGGCATCACACATTCACACACAAAAACACAGAGGTATATGTGCACATAAACACCACACACACATGCACACAGGTGTGCAACATACACAATCATGTGTGCATCTGAGTGCCACACACATGAGCAGAGAGAACACAGCTGAATGAGAACCAATCTTTCTATGTTCAACTCCTGTCTTTGCTGCTGGCTGACTGTGCTATTTGAAATTTCTGTTTTGTCTTTTTTTGCTTCCAAGTTCAGTTTTTAAAATTATGCTAATAGTGCTACTTCAAAAATAATTAAATGGAGCTAATCTAATAATCTATGTCTATCTGCCTAAGACCTATGGATCTTTATTGATGTATATCTACAATATATATTTAGATACTATAGTACCCCCTATATAAATGAAAGTAAATTTTAAATATTATCACCATTGTCCCATTAACTTTGAATGTGTGTGAGAGAGAGAAATAAAGAGATGGTAGGGAGAGAGATAAAGATTTACAATCTTAAATTTAGAATGCAGGGACAGTTCAGGAGCTAAGAGCACAGACTGCTCTTCAGAGGACCTGGGTTTGGTTCCCAGCACCCACATGACAGCTCACTGCCATCTATTGCTCCAGTTCCAGGTGTCTGACTGCTTCTGACCTCTGAGGGCATTGCATGCATATGGTGTGCATGCATACACTTGAGCACACATTCATACATGTTAAATAAATAAATGCATACTTGTAGGCAGACTTTCCTGTCCCATGAGCCAATTTCAAATAACCACACAGAGACTTAATATTAATTATAAAAGCTCAACCAATATCTACACTTGTCTCCAGTCAGTTCTTACAACTTAACCCATGTCTATTAATCTATGTGCCATGTCCATGTATGTTTACCTCATCTTTGAACTTCGAATCTTTCTTCTTCTGTGTCTTGATAGTCTGCCCTTCTCAGGACTCCACCCCTCTTCCTCCCAGTGCTCTCTGTCTGACTGTCCCACCTGTCCCACATCCCTACCTACCAACCAACCATTCAGCTCTTTTACTAAATCCGTCAGAAATTGCCTTGGCATCTTCACAGTGTACGAAAAGAGTATTACATAACACATACATATATGTTTGAAACTTAGAAATTGTTCGTTTGCAGACTTCACCCACTGGGGCATCTCTGTGGGTGTCTTTTCAGCATTTTAACATAACATTATCCATTGAGTTTTCACTCATTGGAGCATCTACACAGGGCCTGTAATGAGGTTGTCTCATAAAACACTGGGTGAAGAGGCACTTTAAGAAGTATCTTGTAAACAATTAGCTTGGAAAATGACACACACCTGGTATCCCTCTTTTCCCCTCCATTTCTTACCCTGAGTTAGATCTAGGAAGAAAGTGGCAGCGGATGGTTCTGAAAAGGAGCTGGCATGGAACTGCCCTCAGGAAATAGCTCTGTCAGGAGAATGTGCTTCACAACCATGATGGAGCTCGGAATGGGAGAGATCTAGAAAGAAATGACAGTATATTATAAACAGCCTAACAGGGTATATCAGTGCATACCATGATAGCCATGCAAGCATGAAAGTCTTAGTTCAAGTCCCAGCTGCCGCACACAAAACTGGACATATGCATGCCTTATCCCTAACACTGGGAGTTTGGGACAGCAAGATCCTGGTGACAACCAATCTAACCAAAATGGCTAGTCCCAAGTTCATGGAGAAGGAGAGGCTGAGAAGTGACTGAGGAAGACATCCCAATAGCAAACCCTGACATCCACATGCTCCTTCCCATGCACGTAAGCACACTCTTCACAGGTGCACGTACTAGCATACACATACATCGGGGAAAAATAGTATAACATATAATATCCCTTCGTTGAGGAGGTGCTTCTTGGGGGGAATATTTGAAATCTCTGTGTCAGGAAGCAAGGGGGTAGGGCAGAAGGTAGTAGAGGCATGCTGAGTGATAGACGTAGCTTCCCATTAGGGACCCTGACTCTAGCCGTTCCTGGGAGTCACAGATGCAGGCTACAGAGCCACAGTGGTACTGTCCCCAACAGATGGGAAGCTATGCAAATGAGTTGTGAATTATCAGCAATTACAAGCAGCTCTCTTATTGGTCACTGGCCAGATGCTTATATTTGGAGAGAGGAGGGATATGAAAATCAGGATGAAATTATAGGATGCTGGCTGATGCGCTACCGAGCTGCTGTCTTTCCTATCAGCCATCTCTAGCGTCTTCGGAACTTTCCCTAAGCGAAGAGATGCTCTCCTTTGTGCGTGGGGACTTAGCTGCCCTGTGGTAGCAAGCTGCAGCTTGAATGGGCTTTCTGGTCTTGATTGATACATTTGGAGTGGTCTTTTCATGCCATCACATCTGTTCGCGCTTGTGGCCAGAAATGAGAATTAATGGAGGGTCGGCTCCAGCTAAGGGTTTGGCCATGCACCATGAGCCAAATTGAAATTGACTGGCTCCTGTGAGGCTCCATCAAACCCCTATAATCTTGTCAGAATTATGAGCTAACTAGCTTCATGCATTGACATGGATAAAGCTGGTTCTTCGTAGAATCCAGGATTTTCCATCAGGGCATTCATCAGCCGGGTGAGATGATTAACCCTGCGCTCCTTACATACAGTTGATACGGATGAAAATGTGGGGGTAGTATTCATTTTTCTTATTTCTGCTAACAGTTTAAACAAGCACTTCCTATACATTATTACACTTCATTCTCTAACTAGGTCATAGCATCGTTTAATTTTCCTGATGAAGTGCTCAGCGGGTGACAGAGCTAGAGAGGGGGGAACAGTGCACACCCAGGGTTTGCCACCTCCAAGCCTTTGCTTTTCTAGGGCCAGCAACTCCTTCAACCTAGAGATTCTGCAGTCAGGTTGACGTGTTTAATTGTTATTAATTGGGGTACATGTACGTGTGTGCATGGGTGAGGACAACCTGAGGTGTTTCTGTTCAGTAGTTCTCTCCCTGGTCCGGAGCTCACTGAATATATCCGTCTGGGAGGCCAGCAGATCCGAGAGACCCACCTGTGTGTCCCATTCCAGTGCTTATGATACAAGGGCACACTGCCATGACTGGGTTGTTTCTACATGGGGTCCGAGGATCATATTCAGGTGCAAACAAGGCAAGCCCTTTACTGACGGAGCTATGGCCCCAGTTCTTCAGGGCTTCTCTTTGTGAAGCAATATTTGGCTTGGGTTTACAGATCAACCCTCCAGAACACAATCATGCATCCATGTGTAGCTATCAGGATGGATATACTTTCCACACACACATGTGTACATATGCATCTATTCCAGCATGCTCAATTCGCATGTGTATAAGCCCAGAATACAATACAATACAACACAACACAGAAGAAGATGATTCCTGTTCACGTTGTAGAACATTTTTTTCTTTCCAGGTTCCTTCATTCATTTCTTAGCCCAAAGCAAACACCAGTCCCTCCTCACCCCTCCCACCATCCCCATGTAAAATCTGCCCAGGTGGATACTTGGATAGGAACCACCCTGAGAACTCACTGTGGGTGCAGAGTACCTCCTCAGGAGGACCAGGGTTGGGTCAGAGGTCCCTAGGCTATGTTCTCAAAAGAGCACTTGGAACATTGTGCAGAGTAAAGGATGGTGAGTCAAACAAGGAGCTTGAAGTGAGATAGTGCTCGTCGCTGAGGACGGAGCTGGGAGGGTTACACGGCAAGGGAGCTGGGGCCAAGAGGTGATTTCCTAATTCTCTTGAAGAATATAAAGGGTAATTTCAAGCAAGAAAGGAGCACACTATCAATTTATACAAAGTACAAGATGAGAGAAAATGGGATTAAATTTCAACAAAAGAGTGCTTAGGCAAGGCATTATCATAATTAACATAGAAATAGGCTGCCGTCCCCAGGGTGTCTTCCAGCAGGCAGGAGCTCTCCCAAAGCAAAAGGTAAAAAGGTTTGGAAGGAAGCAAACTTTTCTCCTTATCTCAGGAGTCTTTATCCTGGATTTGTTTTATGAAAATGTGGTTTTCTTACTAATGCATCACACATATGCATATATACACACATATGCGTTAAATACAAGCACACAAACATAGAGACAAACATCTCCATGTATGAGCATATACACACATATACTCATGCACATATATATGTACCACATAAAAGCATACATAAATATACATGATCACACATGTATATTTAATACACAAATATTCATCACATGAGCACACACTTATAAACACATGCCCATATATAAACATATATATACAAAATTGTACACAAATACATGTATGTAATGCATGAATATATTCATCATATACAAACATTCACACATGTGCATGCACACGCATATGCCTATGTATAAGTATGCACACATACATACACATAGGCATTACATATAATCATATGCACAATCACGTATTGTACTGCACACATATGCATCATGTATGTAAGAATACATACCTGCCAGGAAACACACATACACACATGCCCATATATAATCATGCCCATGTGTAACACACATGCACACATATATGAATTATATATAAGCATATACACATGCTCATATATAAGCATACACATGAATGCGAATAACACTTACACTCCTATCTAAAATGCACACTTCCATTATAACAGTCATACAATTGCAAGTACATGCACATACATGCGTGTGCATGCCCACACACAGTAACAGAAGTGTGGCATTCTGAATTCAGAGGTCCGATCTTATGTATTCCTAGATTAAAATCGGTACATTTGTCTCGTAGGAATGCTAGAAGCTACCCCCAGTTCTCACCAGCATGGCTACCTAAGCATGCACCAAACAAGGACAACAATTCAAGTGCTAACATGGAAGATTGGGGGTCGGGTACAGGGAAGGTCCTTGGGGTCCCAAACCTCCACAGAACTACAGGAAACCACAGAACTCTGAGAGCAGGAGAAATATCTTCCCCTTTGAAGAGCGCACCAGTTAGTTCTCTAATACCCAAATGCTCAGCCCTGAAACATGAAAAACATCCATGTGAATAACATACACACAGGAGTTTGCACCTAGGTATGTATACATACATGCATGTAAGCAGTAGCTAATGGTAAAAGAAGTCATGGATTTGATAGAGAGCAAGGAGGGCTGCATGAGAGGGTTTGGAGGGAGGAACTGGTGTAACTGTAGTATAATTTGAATAAAATAAAAGAAAGAATTTTTTAAAATTCAGGGTATCTATCGGACAGTGTCCAGTCCTGGCAGTTTTGCTTCCTGCACATCGGAGCTGCTGCCACAGTTCAGTGAAGGACCGAAGTCTCCAACTTCTTGTTAATGTCTTCTGAGAGCTGTCCCAGCTTCCAGAGGCGTCCATACTCCTCAGCTCATGTTCCTTCCCCCCTCCCACAGTCAACAAGGGGAGTTAGGTCCTCCTTGAGGTAGTCTCTTGGCCTTAATCTTAATTCTCTCCCACCCCTAAGGGCTTCTGTGATGAGCCTGAGCATGCGTGGATCCTCTAGGGACCTCCCAGCTCATGTCCTTAGCCTAAGTCATCCGCAAAGGCCCCTTTGCCGTATAATCTGATGTATTTACGGGGTCTGGGCATCTTCAAGTGGGCATTATTCATCAGCCACAGCCTTTATACATTCTCTCCTAATCATATTCTTAGATCAATTTATTTAGTCGACATTAATGCATGCTTCATTAGAAATAATGAATAGAGAGGTAGATAACACATGACCAGTTATGTAGTGTTCCTCAGTGTAAAAACCAAGATCATGTTTACAGGTAGGTGGTGAGTCCTTTGTCACTGTCAGTGTACTGGGGCGGGGGGGGGGGGGGGAGAGCGAGAGAGAGCATGGCTTTTGTTTATGTGTTTCCAGTACAAAGCCCTCCTTTTAGTTCAGGGTAAGGGTTCAAAAAGTATTGTCAAATTCATACATTGTAAAGATCTCATCACCCACTTCATCTTCATGCCAGTGGTGTCTTAGGTGCCTGGTAAACACAAATAAATAGCAAACAGAATCTGTACTCAGCAGATCTCAGGTTTTCCATGGGACACTTAGCATTCTAGGGAGGTGAACTGTGTTTATATGGCTGAATACATGAATGAAAGAAGCGGGATAAACACGTTACTAGGGATTCTGAGTATCTTGACAGGGTGATTGAATCTTACTTAATAGACAATCAGCAGCCAGAAAAAGGTCTTAGGCACAAGTGAATTGTCAATATTTAGTTGTTAAGATGATTTTTATTTTGTTTGTAATTGTATGTGTGTATGCTTGTCTGCCTGTCTGTCTGCTATCTGTGTGCCAATGCCTGCAGAGGCCAGAAGTAGGTGCTGGGTTCAGTGGAGATGGGGTTATAGATGCTTTTCTGTCACTCAGTGTGGATGCTCAGTACTGAGCTTAAGACCATTTGACCACTGTGCCCTCTCTCTAGCACCCCCTCCCCCAATTTAACTCTCAAAAGCACTTGATAGCAGAGAGGATGAATTCAGTTAAAGTCTGAAGAGATGTTTCTAAGACTGAAGTCTGGGGCCAGAAAATGGAGACTTTGGTTTGGCATGTCAGAGGTGGTATCAGGAATCATATATATGTAGTCTACCTAGTTAAAAGTGTTGTTGGCTCTCTTTAAATTAATCACTTGCTTCATGAGAAAACATGTTAAAATATACATACCCATGATGTGTACATGTAGCGCTGATGTGCTTGTGTTCCTGTGCTTGTGTGTTTCTGTGCTGTGTTTGTGTGTTTCCGTGTGCAAGTGTGAGCGTGGGTGCCTGCTGGCAGCACCAATGTGTGTGGCAGTCAAAGGAAAGCCTTGATTGTCAGTCCTCCCCTTCCACCTTGTTTGAGGCAGGCTCTCCGGTATTCACCGCTGAGTAAGCCAGGCTAGATGGTCTTCAAGCTATCGGTGGCTCTCCATCTCGTTTGTTTTCCGTTTCTCTCTAGATTTGCTGGGACTGCAGAATCGTGCTTTACACGATCTCTGGGAATCTGGATTCCCATCCTCACACTTGCATAGCAAGTGCTTTCTCCACTCCCCGATCGCCCAAGCCCAAGTAACAGTTTTTCCTATGAACGTTTTCAAACATGGCACACAGACACCTCAAAGTGTTGTTCCACGTCTCTAACCAATGCCATAACCAGTAAAGGACTGTGTGTCCAACATGCAGTCTCTTTCAGCCTATACTCAGGAGCCTAGACAGTTATTCTTTTGGAAAGCATAGCCTTTGTGTGAAGAGACGTCAGAACCAAAGCTTAACATGGGGAATTTAGTAGCTAAGATGCAACCAGGAGAGAATCAGAGGTGACCTACATAAAGAAACTTAGCGCAAATGATTCCTCCTTTGGGGAATCTGCTTTTGTTTTTTCTTGTTCCAACTGGGGAAGTGGGGGGGGGGGATTTTGTCTATAAAAATGCGGAGAAAGAGACTAGAATGGAGAATTGCTTAGAGGTCCGTTTGCATCGTGTGTGAGGGGATTTCTAATAGGTGCTGGCATTTCTACATTCTCTGTGGGCAGGCTTCATTCTCGTCTCTTTGTTTGTTTTGTTGTGGGGAAAGGAGTCTGGCTTTGTAGCCCTGAATGACCTCAAAGTCACTGCAATACTCCTTCCTCGGCCTTCCAGATGACAGTGCGTACCACCATGCCTGAGTATGATGCTTTCTCAGACGGACTTGCCACCCTGGCCCTTTGGTGGCTTACAGGTGGGATGCATGTGATCTACAGAAGGCTCCAGAAATTCTGCTGGGGTCTGCCTGGGGCTCAGAATTTTTATCACATTTAACATGGAAAGATCGTTTGAACCATAGAGAGGAAGGATTCAGTTACCCTTTTTGTTTATTTTATTTCATCAATTTATTTATTTATTTAATTTATTTTTTGGTGGAGGGGAGAAGGTCTTACTGTGCTGTACTGGCCTGAAATTCACTCTATAGACCAGGCAGGCCTCAAGGTCAGAGATCTGCCTGCCTCTGCCTCACCCTCACTGGTCCTGGGATTGAAGTGGGTAGCACCACACCCAGCACTGGCTTCTACCATTGATTTCATATCTACTGTCATACACACAGACAGATGAACAGATGCACCGACTGATGGACAGACAGACACGCACATACCATGGAGGCTTAGACAACATGACATTAGGATTCTACTATGACAGTGAAAGTGGGGGTGAGATCTCCCAATGCACAGAATATTCTTTTATTGTTTCTCAGGTTAATGAGATTCTTAGGATGAGCTGTCTCAGCTAGGTGATAGGAATTTGAGTGTCTGAGCAATTGCAGTCTGTCCAGCTTAAATTTATTGCTTGATAGGAAATGATGGAATTTCATTATTTTCTGGATGAAGCTGTAAGAACAACACTAGTCAAGAAATAAAACACAGAAAATCAACTCAGGTTTGGTTTTTAAAATGATGAAGTAAGTCAAATGGATCATGTCAGGATCTCATATGGACACAGACAGAAATGCTCTGTGTTCAGGACCTTGTATAGGTACTCTGGAAAGAGAGAGAGCTTCGTAAGCCTCCCTTCAGGAAGCAGAGATGGTTTCTACCTGAAAGGGGTTTGATCTCCTTATCAGCAATGTGTCAGAAGAATTTCTAGGTTCAAAGAGCTGCACACTCTCAGAATTAACCAGATCCCAAGCCATTGTCCTTCTTGAAAGCCATCTGTTCTCTATCCTTGGGTTTATGCATGTGTGTGCGTGTGCGCATGTGCGTGCGTGTGCGTGTGTATGTGTGTGTGTGTGTGCATGAGTTAAAACTTCACAAACTTGCACCTGAAGGTTCATATGCATATGGAAGTGATTGCATATGGATACCACAGGTTGACATTGGGTGTCCACCTTAGTCTCTCTCCACCTTATTACCTGAAACAGAGTTTCTCACTGAGCCTGGAGCTCACCTCTGTGGTAGACCAGTTATCCAGAGAGCCCCAGCGATCCATCTGTGTTTGCCCAGTGCTGAGTTGCAGATGCACACTGCTGCATCTGGCTTTTATTTTGGATTCTGAGGTCAGACTACAGGTCCTCATGCTTGAGTGGCAAGCCCTTTATCAACCTAGAAGCCTCTGCAGCCCCCTAATTTACATATTATAGTGGTGCTGATGTTGGTAAGATTTCTGTAATTTCAAATACAGATGAGGGCAGTTCAGGATTCTCTCTGTCTTTTTTTTTTCTTCCTCTTTTCCTATGTCCCCCTGACATTCTCTTGCTTCATGCTGGGAAGTTTTATTTAAATATTCAGCATGTCTAACTTTGAATCCTTCTGAACCTCAGAACCTCTGGCCTTTTGTTTATTACGATAACAGGAATAACTGAAGATCCTTGAGGGGATATTCCTGTGTTCTGAAATTAAATACTTAATATTTTATAAATGTTTTATCTATTGCCTGATCACAGTGCTCTGAGGAAGATAAGCAAAACCAAAGCCCTAAAATGCAGGCAATTTCCTAGAATTGACAATGGAGGAAATTGAAGTGTCAGGCTTGATTTTGTTTGCTGCGCCTGAAGCTTCTTGTTGTGGTTGCATTAATCATGAGGTTATAATATTCCGAACATGTTAGGAAAGTCATAAAAATAAATAAATTAGAAAAACAAGGCAGTTAGGCAAAGGAAATAAGTGTGTTGTTCCAAGCTGGAAGTGTTCACCCCTTGAGGATTTTTGAGCTGTGCTTCCTAAGAAAGTGGAAGTGATTGAAAAGAAAAAGGTATCATATGAAAAAAATGGAGGGCTTTTAAGCCCCAACACATTTCAAAAAACAGAAACTAGAATCTTGTGTTAAACTGTTTTGTAGTGTCATGCCTGCATCAAGCAGTTTAGAGCTAAATTGACTATAAACTGCTTTAGGATACACATGTTTGGGCTTATGTACATCGGCCACAGTGCACCTCTGGAGGTCAGAGGTCAGAGGACAGCTAAATCAGGAATCTAGTGGGTTGTTTTCTACCATGTGGCTCTTAGGGCTCAAACTCATGTAGTCAGGCTAGGTAGCAAATACCGTCCCCCATTGAGCCATCATATAGGCCTTTGTTGTCCTGAGACAAAGTCTTACTTTGTAACACAGCTGGAATGGAACTCATAATGTAGCCCAGGCTGCTGAGATATGAACATATTCTTTCTTTCTTTCTTTCTTTCTTTCTTTCTTTCTTTCTTTCCTTCTTTCCTTCCTTTTTTCTTTTCTTTCTCTCTTTCTCTCTCTCTCCCTCTTTTTGTTTCTTTTTTTGTTGGATTTCAAAACAGGGTTTCTCCATGTAACAGCCTGGCTGTCCTGAAACTCACTTTGTAGACCAGGCTAGCCTGGAACTCACAGAGTTCTGCCTCCCCATTGCTAGGGTTAAAGGTATGCTCCACCACTGCCTGCTAACATTCATTTTCTTAATCCCTCTCTGTATCCTACTTCTCTGTATTTCCAGAGACCTGCTCACCTTATGCCAAGTTAGTGCTCTGCATAGTAGCCAGTCTCCTGCTGTAAACAGAAAGTGGGCATGTCTCTGATGAGCTGGTTAGAGACAGTAGCAGACGGCAAGAGCAGTGGAGAGCTCTGCTCATAAAAGGCAAGTGACACCATGTTACACACGATGAGATCTGATTGATGTCACATAGTGTCAACAAGATACATTAGGAGAGGCCCAGTGTCACCTGTGAACCAACTGTTGATTGTACCTTGGCTGGATCTCAAAGAGACAACCATGCAAATACATGCCATGGATATTTAAATCATCTGTTAAAGTGTCTATGGCAAAGGCTGAAACATGTTTAAAAATATCAAAATCATGAAACTTCAAAGAATTTATTTTAGATTGGAAATACTCAAAACATGAAAACCACCACTGTGAATGCTGGATTTCTGTCATTGTTGTCTTGATGCTTTAAGGGCCACTGGAAATGTCACTGAGGGGCTATCCTAAACATTTAAATGTAGACTATACATTACATAATAGTATAACATTATTGTCAATATTTGGGGGGAATGGTTCTGCAAGAAAATGTACTTGTTCACAGAAAAGATGTCATGAACCACCAAGAAGGCACAGACCAAGTGTGCATCCTCTTTTTCAATGTTTCAGCAAAAAAATGTTTTTGCATATAATCAAAAATTTTATTTAGTAGATTTATATAAAGAGAAATATATCTATTTTAGTTGCATCCATGCAAGCATGCCCAGAAAATTGTTTCAAAATAACTATTATTTTATTAAGGATATTATTTTTATACTTATTCATGATATCGTCTCAGGGTAACCAGAGAAAGCCATGGAATAAAAGTAATGATGACATTATATATAATATAAAATGATGTAAATAATTTTGAATAAAAGATAGTGTTGTTGAGTCTGATAGTGCTGATTGTCAACTAATGGAATCTGGAATACCTGGAAGACAGACTGTTGTAATAGGAGTGGCAGGGCTGCATCCCCAGCACCCCGGCTGCCTCACTAGCTTATGCCCCAAAATAACAACACACAAACTGTATTCATTTAAACACTGCTTGGCCCATTTCTATCTAGCCTCATCAAGGCTAATTCTCACATATTAATTTAGCCCTTTTCTAATCATCTGTGTAGCACCGGTCTTACCGGGAGGATTCTAGCCTACGTCCATCCTGGGTTGGAGCTTCATCGCGTGCGTCTGCCGGGAGAGGGGAGCATGGCGTCTCTGAGCTCACTTCCTCTTCCTCCCAGCATTCTGTTCTGTTTACTCCTCCCACCTATGTTTTAACCTATCAGGGCCAAGCAGTTTCTTTTTTGCTTAACCAATGAAATCAACAGATTGATATATGATACTCCCACATCAACAGACCACCATGTACACCTATGAAGGACTCTGGGAATGCCTATCCTATGAAGGATTATCTCCAATAGATTTACTGCCATAGAAAGACCCATCCTAGCCAGGCATGGTGGTCCATGCCTTTAATCCCAGCTCTCAGGAGGCAGAGGCAGGTAGATTTCTGAGTTCAAGGCCAGTCTGGTCTACAGAGCAAGTTCTAGAACAGCCAGGGCTACACAGAAAAACCCTGTCTCCAAAAACCAAAAATAAAAGATTGACCTTAAAGGAAGGCAACACCATTCCTTGGCCTGGGGTCCTGGGCTGCACAAAAGGCAGCAAGTGATTTGAACAGTAGCAACCATTAACCATTATGCTCTACTTCCTGACTGTGGATACAGTGTAGCTAGCTACATCACACTGCTGTCTTCGGGATGTCCCCCACCACGATGGACTAAAAGACATGCTGGTAATGCTGTCTGACCAAGACCCTGAAATCACTGGTCTCCCTGTGACATGGGGTAAAGACCAGAGAGCCAGTCTGTGGACTTGCGGCTCCTTCCAGCAGACTTAGGCCTAATGTTTTATTTTACCATTCTGCCTGTATCCTCTTCTATTTCCCAACCCCATCTGTTCTCCTCTAGTCCCCCACTCTTTCTCTCCCTCTCCCCATTACCCTCCTTCCTTCTGTTCCTCCCTTGTTCCAACATGTCTTTACTTTCTTCCTTCAGGTTTTTGGATGATGCTTCGACCCTCTCAAATATCAGATATGAAAGGAAATACATGGCAGGAAGCATCATAGATAGCAGGCATGACAAGGGGAAAAGTCTTGCCCACAAATGGGCTTGTTTTCCCTTGAGGTTAGGCAATGCAGAATAGACACAAATTCTCCTTCAGGTTGGGTTGTAATCCCTGTAGGGCCGCTCAGCAAAAGAGGCATGTAACGGAGGAGATGCCTTCAAAGGGAACATTAATGTGTATTTTATAGGTAATGGGTCAGACACATCCATCATGGGAGAAATGTAGTACAAAATAGTGAATTAAGTATTTATGCATTCCATTGAAGCTGCACGTATATTCTGGAGGGAGAAGCCCTAGAGAGATGGGTCTTCCCCTTTGTTCTGAATCCATTTTTCCAATTGTTCTGACACAGCTGTGGGCTTCTCAGTCCTTCTGAAGTTGATTAGATCAGAAAGCAGAGACTGGTCTGCCCTGCATGCCCAATGACACCCAGTAACAGAGTGGTTATTCCAGACATGGAGACGCTCTATTCTAATGGGTTTTGGTGTCGTGCATGCCTCTGTGTGATTCCCTTAAATGGTAGAGTGGCTGCCTTTGTATGTCCTTTGTATCCCAATGAGTGTGGCACAGTGCACTTGCACGGAGTCAGCTGATTAAATTAGAAGGCAGCTATAGGATTTCTGGAGGATAGCTATAGTTCTGTTCTTGTGGTGCTCAGTGACAGCGGAGTTGGAGCTTGGCGTTTCTTTGGTATGGTTGGGATTTTATGAGACAGGGTTTCACATAGTCCGTGTTTGCCTGGAACTCCCCACATAGGAGAGGATGACATTGAACTCTTGGCCTTCCTGCCTCTCGCTCCCATGTCCTGTGATCATAGGCATATCACCACACCCAGCTCTGGTTTGTTTGTTTGAATAAAACAGAGAACTTTAAGGAAATAGAGGTTGGATATTGAGGATTGCTTTTTAATTGTTTCACATAGAATAGCTAAGTCTAATCCCAGGTTTTTTTAAAGTGACAAAACATAATAATAATAATAATAATAATAATAATAATAAATAATTTTTGATGAAACTGGAGAGATGACTCTGAGGTTAATAGGCTACTTTTGCAGAGGATCCTGGTTCCAGGGTATTCGAAGCCCTCCTCTGATAGCATCAGGCATACTTGTGGTACATGCAGGCAAATACTCAAACACATACAGTTAAATAAAATTTCAAAGTACTGATAACAGGGACTGAGAGATGGCTCAGTTAATAAGCGCCTAGTATACAAGCATGACGAGCCGAGTTCAATCCCCAGCATCCTTGTAGAAAGTTAGTCATGGGGTCTCTCTGGTAAACCCAGTGTTGAGAAGGGGAAGTTAGGCAGATCCCTGGGACTTGCTGGCCAACCAACCTAATGTGTAGGCACCATGTCTCAGGGAGAGACTCTGTCTCAAAAAAAAAAAAAAGGTGGTTGGTTCTTGAGAAATGCTACCCAAAGCAGACCTCTTGCCTCTACACACAGGCATGCACATGTCCTTGTCCACACGTGACCACCTGCACACATAGGAGTATGCACATATCTGGATAACTCATCCTAGCTGTGAGGAGCGAGGGGTTTGTGGCTGGGAGTCAATGAATGCCCTCACTCTAGATTGACATCTTCCCACACCACACACACACACACACACACACCACACATACACACACACACATACACACCACACACCACACATACACACACACACATACACACCACACACACACCACACACCACACATATACACACACATACACACATACACACACATACACACACACATACACACACATACACACACACACCACACACCACACAACACACACATACACACACATACACACACACATACACACACACACCACACACCACACACACCACACACATACACACACACACATACACACACACATACACACACATACACACACACACACCACACCACACAACACACAGACACACATACACACACACACCCTGGGTGGCTTAGTCAGTCTTTCCTGTCTGACGGGAGGACTCTCAAGTGGGCTCTAGGCAACTTATTTAGAGCATTTTCTTCACTAAGGATTTATTTTGGGTAGCACCATCCTGGGCTGGTGGTCCTTAGTTCTATAAGAAAAAAGGCAGAGAAACGTATGAGGAGCAATCCAGTAAGCAGCTCCCCTCCGTGGCCTCTGTGCCAGCTCCTGCCTCCAGGTTCCTATCCTGTTTGAGCTCCTGCCCTGCCCTCCTTCAGGGATGAACTGAAGCATATAGTAGCATACATGAAATAAACACTTTCATTTACAGGTTATCCTCTGTCATGGTATTTCATCACAGCAATAGAAACCCTAAGATAGACCACAATAATTTCAAGGTCATTACTGTTTGATGATTTAGGTCTATAAATTCCTAAGGTTGGAAGGGTTCATTCAGACTAGCAGAAACTAACTTGAAGGTGCATGTCTAGCCTCTTTGTCTCTGCTAACTTGGTTAAGCTTTAGTTATTTGAGTAAACTGAGTCATACCAGAAAGTGTAATATTCTGTAAAGATATACCACAAAAGGATCAGGAAAAGAGGGTTCCAGTCTCGCTGTGGAATGTATTTATGCTTTAAAGTTTTATTTTAATGCTAAAAAGTCTTCAATGCAATCTTCCTTAGCCATACTATGGAATGGTTGTTGGCAGTTTCTTTCTTTTTTTTTTTTTTAATCTTTTGTTTTTTCCAGACAAGATTTCTCTGTATGATGCTGGCTGTCCTGGAACAAATTTTGTAGACCAGGCTGGCCTCAAACTCAGAGATCCCCTGCCTCTGTCTCCCAGTCAATGATATTAAAGGTGTGCATAACCATGCCTGGCCTATGTAGTTTCTTTTCTGTACCCCCCTTGCAAACATCTGGTGTTGAATACTTGGGAGGGGCACAAATGGACCCCTTCCCAGGAGGCCTGGCCTCTCCTAACAGAACCAAGCTGCTGAGTTGGCTCTCTTAAGGTATGAATCATTCGTTTTTGCTGGCTTCTGCCATATTCGACTTCAAATTTTAGAGTCTGCTTCTTCAGCAGCTCCTCTTCCATGGAGAACCTGATGACAGGAGTATTTATCAAACTAGGAAAGAGCCTGCCCTCGGGGATAGGCAGCCAGTAGGAAAGCATAAGCTGTTGACTGACAGGAGTCCTCAGCAATTAGCAGAACCACAATTGCGTGAGGATGACAAGCTGACCCTTCCTAGTGACATAAGCTGACTCCAGCTGTACAGCCTACGCTGAGACAGCAGGGGTCTTGGGCAAGATCATGATTTCTGGGGGCTTTAGTGGCAGCGAGGGATGGGGACACCCATGGCATCCTTTCAGAAAGTGGCAAGGAGCCGGTCATGTTCGCCAGTGATGTTACTGCACAAGTCGCTCTGGCTATACCCACAGTCATGTGACCTGGTGGCCAGCTGTCCCTCAGGAGAGTTCCCTTTGAAAGAGACTGCCTGTGGTAGCTTTGTATTCAGATGGACTCAAAACAACCCAAGAACAAATCCATCTGGGAAGGAGAGGCTAGGGCATCTGTAAGTTGCACCTTTATATTGGTGAGTTAAGACTAAAACCTATAACTACTCTCTTAAGTTGTAGTTAGAATCCGTAAACCAGCAGTTGAAAAGTAATTAATATAGTGTCTTTGGATGTGCATGGGTGCTGGTCAGAAGAGATGCTGGGTGTCTCTGACCATTGCTCCCCACAATTTTTTTTGTTTATATGTGTGTGTGTCTCTGTGTCTGTGTGGTATAGTGTATGTGCATGTGTGTATTTGTGAATGATTGTGTGTGAGTGTGTATGTGAGTATCTGTGAGTGTATGTGTATTTGTATGAATGTGTATTGTGTACATGAGTGTGAGTGTGTATGAGTGAGTTTCTGTTTGATTGTGTGTGAGTGTGCGTGAGTGTGTGTATGAAAGAGAGAGTGAGTGTGTGTGTGTTTGCATGTTGGCACAGGAAGTCAGAGGAGAAATTGCTGGCGTCAGTTGCGTTCCCCCCACCCCATGTTGGTTCCAAAGACTGAACTCAGGTCGTTAGACTTTGCAGCAAGTGACTTGGCCCACTGAGTTGTTATTCATTGGCCCCTTCTCAGTCTTATTGGGAACCGGTCTCTTCCTGAACCTGGAACTTGCAGTTTGGGCTACGCTGGCTGACTAGCAGGGCTGCAGGACATAACTAGTCACATATGTGGATTGCTGGGCTGGAGATCTATACCCTTCTCTTCATGTTTGAACACTGTGCCCCTGAGCCATCTCCGTATCCCTTTATATTCTATTTGATTATATTCGTATTGTACTGTAAAAAGAATTATTTAGTAGCTAGTGAATAGCATAGGATTTACTCTTTATAGAAAAGACGTGGTTCCTTGTTGATTGTCTTAAACTTCATAGTTGGAAATTGTGAATTATCCTTTTTCCAAGAGAAATACAGACATGACATTACTGTTGTGGGTATCTTGCTGTATCTCATCATAAGGGGTCCTTTCTTTTTCTTCTTTCAATTGCTATGTGTTTATAGGAATTATGGCTCAAATCAGGAAATTAGGTGTAGGTATCTAATTCTAAGCTGATATAACTGGCAAAGTTGAGGGGGGACATTGTGGGGAACGATTCCTCAGCTAGTGGTATATCAAGGGTAGGCATCCCCTCACAAGTGTCAATTCTGAGAATTTGACACTGAATTTCTTTTATAGCTCTGAAAAAAAACCCTTCAATTTAGAATGAAAGATAACGACTTAGAAAACACACTAGTTTCCTCCCCCTTGGATGTTCACAAGAGATGACACCTTGAACAAGTTTCTCAGCGTAGGAAGGTATCCTGGCTGAGCAAGGTGATGTGTGCGTCCTTTTCATGTATCACAGGTACAAACAGACAGCCACGAGAGTGCTGGAGTGTAGATAGCAGCTGCTAAGCTCATCTGTGAAAACTGACAGAGCTTCTCTCTCTTTAGTTTTTAACATAAAGAAAGGTTGTTTCAGGTAAGTGATATGTCTAAAACACTTAAACATGGTGTGACTTCAGGGACTGAGGAGATGGCTCAGTAGGTAAAGTGCTTGTCACGCAAACATGAGGATCTGAGTTCAAATCACAGAACCATATCAATACTGGGTGTACTTGCAAGCAATGTGATCCCAGAGTTCCCAGTGAAAGACAGGAGATGGAAGCAGTACAGTCTCTGGAAGCTCTTGGGCCAGCTAGCCTTGTACAGCAACAAGGAACAGGCCACACCTCAAGAGATGTGGAAGGCAAGGGTTCAGACCTGAGGTCTGACCTCCACGCCACAAACGTGTTCTCACACACGTGTACGCAGGCACACAAGCACACGGAAAAGCTACTTATGTATTTGGGAATCGTTCAGAGTGAGTTTAAAACAAGCACTGAGTATCTTCCAGGCTGAATTGGACAGGACCCAGAAGAGGAAGGATTCTCTGCGTTGGATTCTGCTTCCACAGCCACCCTCTGGAGATTGGTTTGGAGAAGTGAGCAGATACAGGGGAGAGACAGTGTGTGCATCATTTCCTCCATTTGCAATATTGGATTGGGTCCGTTGTAAACTGTGCTAATTTATTTTTCATTGAACCGTGGAGATTAATTAATCCTTTGTTTTGCCGGATTAATGAGAAATCAATATGCCAAAGGGAGAAAAGAGAGAGTGATTTCTACTCAAGGAACAAAGCGCCCAGGTAGCCGAGCCGTTTTATCTCTCCTGTTTACAAAGCTTGTCACATCCCAGATAAAATGTATGCCATTCAGAGAGCTTTCCTGCTTTGTCTTTTTTCAACTCTTTTTTTTTTTTTACAACAGTACCCTTAGCTGGTGTATTTCAGGAGACTGCAGACCACTGCAACAAGGCATTAAACTCAGCAAGGCAAGGGAAGTGGTTCTTGGTGGCTTCTACTTCACCCTCGAATTTCAGTTTGCACAGTTGTTCACACCTCACAGGACAAGAGAGTCAGCTCCACAACAATGGAAGTAAACTTGGCCACTGACTTTATAAATTTATGTCATTTTGTAAATACATGTGCATGTATATGTATGTGTGTGCATGTGTATATGTGTGTGTATGTATATATGTGTATGTGTGTATGTGTAGTAGGGAGGGCGCTTCTTTGTTCCCAGCTGCTCAGCCCTGAAATAATCACACAGAAACCATATTATTTGCAATACTGTTTTGATCAATAGCTTAAGCATATTTCTGACTAACTCGTATCTTAAATTAACCCATCTCCATTAATATGTGTATCACCTTGAAGCTGTGGCTTACCGGGTAAAGTTCCAATGTTTGTCTCTGCCAGGGATACATGGTGTCTCCCGACTCCGCCTTCTTTCTCCCAACATTCAGTTTAGTTTTTTCCGCCTAGCTCTGCTCTGCCCTATTACAGGCCCAAAACAGCTTCTTTATTGACTAATGGTATTCACAGCATACAGTGGGGAATCCCACATCATGTATGTTTGTGTGTGTATGTGTATATGTGTGTATGTGTGTGTAAATGTATGTGTGTGCATGCATGTATGTGTATATGTGTATGTATGTGTCTATGTTTATGTGTGTGTCTGTGTGTGTATGTGTGTGTACACATACATATAAAATGAACACCAGTGATCTTCACCACTAACACTCTCATCATTTTCTCTCTCCCCCCTTCTTTCTTCCCACAAGTCCCTTTGCTTGCATAAGCATGGGTAGGGGATTATGCTAGAACATGGTCTACTTGCTAATGGCTGCACCACCAAAGGAAATGACACCCCAACCCCAGTAGCCATCAACTGTCAATATGCCTTCAGTGATGAGTAGGGTCTCATGATCTCCCCCAACCATGATGGAATGTTGGGTCTCCTGCAGGTCTTATGTGGGTAACCACATCCATTGTGGATTCACAAGTACAGTGCCCAAGTCATGTCCAGAGGCCAAATTTTCACAGTCTTTCTCCTCTGGCTCCTACATCTTTTTTGCCCTGCTCTTCTTTGATGTCCCTTCAGCCTTGGGAGTGGGGTGCTGGAGATGTCAGGTTATAGATAAGTGTTCTGCAGCTTGACCACTTATTCCTGACACCAAGTCATTTGCAATGCAGTAACTCACCTGACCTTTAGTCTCTACAGTGTTGTTTTTCTCTGTGTGATGCTGTCTCATTATTTCCTTACCTGTTTCTGTCCCACCCCACACCCACATCTACTCCTAAATGCAGGAGTGGGGGTTGTCACAAGGCTGACAGTGAAACTCCTATGTCACAATAAATACTCCTATGAGCAGTAAATACTTGCTCACTGAGCAAATAAGTTAGCAATGAGCTGGACTTGAGAAGAAGCAGCTTTTCTGACACATAGAGAGGGATAGGAGTTGTTAGTAGAGAGAATTCCAAGCTCCTTCCGGACCAAAACCTAAGTGAAATAACTGAGAATTGTTTCATCTTCAGCACAGTGTATACACCTTAACCTACTGCTATTAGCCAGTAATTGCCACTCGGCAGTTATGGCCTGCTTCCCTGTTAGCATCCAGACTCTCAGGCTACAGCCTTGGGGGAATTTTGCTCCTGCAGGCACTGACTGCTTTTGTTTCTAAGGATAGTTTTAACTAAATCTCCATTCTTCTATTTATAAGTAAACTTGGAGATTCAAAAGCTGGGGTGAAAACCTGCTAGCTCAGAGAGATTGAGTAGCACCTAGCTAACCTTCTCTCCTTGCTGGTATCTCCCCAAAAGCCCATCCTTCCTCTCCACAAAAACAGAAAAAAAAAATTGCACCACTCAAAGTCCCTCCCTACTACTTCCGATGTGTCTACCTCTCCCAGATGTCCTCTGACGCTCTATGATTACCTTCTATCAACTAGTTGCTAACTCAGCCTCTTGACCCAAGGTTGATTTTATTTAATTAATACAAATGAAAACTCTGGGTACACAGTGTGACCGAAAATCCCCCTACAGAGAATGTCACAGGAGGCTAGGTACCAAGTCCATGGCCACACATTCCCCTGGATCAGCAGTCATCCTGTAACTGCGTAAGCGAATGCAGACAGATTGTAAAAATATATATACAGATTTAATGGAGAAATAGACTTACAGAACCACCATTCCCGCGGAGACCAGGAAAGCAGAAGCAGCAGCTGGGAGCACGCTCGCCAAATTTATAGGCAAACATTAGCCCGAGGCGAACACACCCCCTTAGGGGCAGGACTTATCCCTATATCTCCCCTTTTTGTCTAAATAAGACAGAACTAAACCAAATACAACTATATACAATAATAACAAATAATAAATATAACAAACAATATTGAGAACAAAAGTTTTGCTAAACATTCTATCTCAAGGAGTCTAAATAATGTAGAGAGTAACTACAATTATATAATCTTCAACTCTGTCAAAGATCTGAGAAGGGAATAAATATTACTTAACAAACGAGATATATCCAAAATGTGCAACAATTAACAGAGACAACTGACTACCTGGGCAATCACCCAAAGTCTCGTTTGCAATGTTGAGTCAACCAACTTTGGCTAAGACCTAACATAACTGACATACTATTATTAAAGGCAAGGAACGTTTCAAAACTATCTTACCCTGTCTTGGCAGGATATGACAGTCCTGTTTTATCCATTGATGCACGCTCTGTATCTCTGTCAGTGGTTGAGGTATGGGCATTTCTTCGCCCAAAGGCCAGTTCTGCCAAAAAGAAAGGCTCCAGGTGGAGTGTCTTTGGTGCTCAACATTCTCTCGGGAATAGAGCGGTGTTGCCAGGAGCAATTGTGTCTCACTATCACGAAACTCTGAGTTAGATTAAAGGCCATTTTCTACAGCTCTTTGAAGAGGTTGAAGATTATCTATCTAAACTGAGTATAATCTCTATATATCTAGAGAACCTGATTAGTCTGATTATAAATGACAAAATTAGATGACTATTTATCTATATAATTCTCAATATCTATCTAACTTAAAGACTAAGACAATAAACAACTGTGTAACAAATGAGGATAATGACCTCCAAATATTAACACTGTACAAATATACATTGCAATATGGTAAATATATATCAATACACAAACATTATATAAGTATCTTAATCAGAGGTAGAAATGTACACTGCAATATGGTAAATATATACAATATATATCAATACAATATATGTCAATACATAAAAAATGTTTTAAACAGAGATAGAAACATGCATGCATACAATAGTCAATATAATTTAACTTTGTATCAATATACAAAAATGGATACCAATATATTTGTCTAAAAGCAGTAACTCACAATTATAAATCTATTATTCCATCATTCCCTCTTTTTTTTCTTTTCAAAATGATCCCTGAGCTTATAAAATTCCTCCCCCAACCTCCCAACCCCTAAATGATGTCCCTAAACCCAGGGGTAAATTTTACTGGGAGAGGGGACGTCGTCCTCTAGAATTACTTCCAGCTGTCATGGGGGCGACGTTCTTTCTAGGGGATCCTGTGAAATTCCCTCTTATTTTTCTTTTCAAAATGATCCCTGAGCTTATAAAATTCCTCCCCCAACCTCCCAACCCCTAAATGATGTCCCTAAACCCAGGGGTAAATTTTACTGGGAGAGGGGACGTCGTCCTCTAGAATTACTTCCAGCTGTCATGGGGGCGACGTTCTTTCTAGGGGATCCTGTGAAAGTAAAATGATGGTTAAATTTCAAGATCAATGTCTTTTAAAATTGCAAATAGTCTCTGAGTATTTTGTGGAGGTCTGGCCAGAATGTTGTACAAGATGTGCACCATTTCAACTAACTAAGTTGAGATCGTCTTGTGCAGCTGGTATCCAAAACAGGTCTTGTAGTAGCGCTCTCAGTATCATGACGTCATATCAACCAGGTAGAGTTGTTGTTGTGGGGCCCCATCTTCTTCGTGGAAACTTCAAATGTCACTTAGGGAAAACTCATTGTCCATTGAGAAAAAATTAAACATTAATCATATAGACATATATAGACATATATATGTATATATTCTATGAAAGGCATGATAGATATTTTCAATGAAAAGTATGATAGATATGAAGAAAAGCAAAGATGTTTTCTAAATTCATATTTCTTTCTGTCCCATATCATGGCTCTTGACATGAGACAGAAACTCCAGAAACTCTGGGTTTTTCTCTTACTAACAGGCTTGGAATTGGAGAGGGACTGAGCCAGAGTCCAACTTCAAAACAAGCTCTACATATTTATAAAGAAATGTTTAATAAGACATATATATATATATATATATATAAATTAATACATACAAAATGTGTCCATCCATCAGTAATTAAATATTCAGGGTCCCTTAATTTCTTTGAAGATGAGTATTTTCCTGTGGAGATAAGAACCCTGCCTCCAACCTATCTGTATTTCTTACCATCAGTATGCTCGCCATCCTTATGAAAGCATTGTTATTTATCTTTTCCAAGTGGCTTCTCTTCTTCAAACCGAAACTTTATTAATTTTAACGGTATCCACAATTTTTCCTCACCTGTGGAGATAAGAGCAAAATCCCTTCCCCAACGTAGCACATCTCCTGGCTTCCATTGTGAGGTCAGCACATCCTTGAAATAAACTGGTTGATGTAGTTCAGTAGACTTTTCCATTATCCAATGTCTTTCTGCGGCAGTTGTTCCCTTCTCATTAGCTTTGAGAAAATTCAAGGTTAACAAAGCATTATGTAACCTATTTCTGGGGGTGTTTTCCACCCCTTTCTGTTTGTTCAACATATCCATTATAGTTCGATTTGATCTTTCTATGACTGCTTGACCTGTAGGATTGTATGGTATACCTGTAACATGCTTGATATTTTAATAATCAAAAAACCGTTTCATTTTCCTACAGACATAAGCAGGACCATTATCTGTCTTTATTTGTGTAGGTATACCAATGATAGCCATGACTTCTAATAAATGAGTGATTACTGAATCAGCTTTTTCTGAACTTAAAGCAGTTGCCCACTAAAAGCCTGAAAAAGTGTCAATGGTGTGATGAACATATTTTAATTTGCCAAATTCTGCAAAGTGGAACACATCCATCTGCCAGATTTCATTCCTTTCGGTGACCTTTGGATTAGCCCCTGCAGGCAGTGGCGTTTGGTTATAGAAAGAGCAAGTAGGGCATTTCTTTACAATCTCCTTGTAATTTCCATGTAATTGAAAACTCTTTCTTCAAACCTTTGCTATTAACATGATTTTTTTTATGAAATTCAGAGGCTTGTAGCACACTACCAATCAATAATTGATCAATTTCTGCATTAATTTGTGCTAGAGGACCTGGCAGACCCATATGGGATCAGATGTGTGTTATGTACATGGGGCAAAGCCTATTCCTGATCAAATCTTGAACCTGGAGAAACAATGTGGTTAGTTTAGTATCATCAGGTATAAATTCAGCAGTTTCAATATGTAAAGTAACTCTTTCTGCATATTGTGAATCTGTAACTATATTAATAGGTTCTTTAAAATCCCTTAGCACCATAAGAATGGCATATAATTCTGCCTTCTGGACAGAATTATACGGACTTTGTTCCACCTTACCCAAGTCTTCTGATTTGTAACCTGCCGTCCCTGATTTATTGGCATCAGTATAGAATGTACGGGCTCCAGCTATTGGAGCATCACGGACGATTCGAGGAAGAATCCAAGAAGTTCTCTTTATGAAGTTAAGCCTCTTGCTTTTTGGATAGTGTTATTAACGTCTCCCAAAAAATTAGCAAAACTCTTTGCCATGGTTCATTATCTTCCCATAAATTTTTTAGTTCATCAGCAGTGAAAGGCACTATAATTTCTGCTGGGTCTATGCCTGCTAGTTGACGAAGTCTCAGCTTGCCTTTTATAATTAACTCAGAGACTTTTTCCACATAAGTTTTCAGTTTCTTACCTGGTTTATGTGGTAAAAAGATCCATTCCAAAATGATATCATCTCTCTGCATTAAAATTCCTGTAGGAGAAATTTTTGATGGTAGTATGACGAGAATACAATCAAGCTCTGGATTCACCTTGTCCACATGTGCCTGTTGTAATTTTTCCTCAATCATTGTCAGTTCCTTTTCTGCTTCATCTGTTAATTCTCTGGGACTGTTTAAATCTTTATCATCATCCAAGGTTTTGTTCAAATGAATTATTAGATCAAGTGTTATTCCAATAGCTGGTCGTAGAATGGAAATGTCTCCTAACAGTCTTTGAAAGTCATTAAGAGTCCATAGGCAATCTCTCCTAATTTGTGCTTTTTGTGTCTTAATTTTTTGCAAACCTATTTTATAACCTAAATAATGAACAGAATCTCCCTTCTGAATCTTTTCAGGAGTGATTTGCAATCCCCATTTAGGTAAAAGTATCTTTATTTCTTCAAACAGTCTGTTCAAGTTATCCATATTTGAATCGGATAACAAAATATCATCCATGTAATGGTATACTATTGATTTGGGAAATTTCTTGCGTATTATTTGCAATGGTTGGTTCACAAAATATTGGCACAGGGAGGGGCTATTTAACATACCCTGGGGGAGAACGGTCCAGTGGTACCTCCTCGAAGGTTGAGAATTGTTATAAGTAGGCACTGTGAAGGCAAATTTTTCTCTATCTTCTTTTTGCAAAGGTATAGTGAAAAACAATCCTTTAAATCAATAACTATGAGAGGCAATCCTTTTGGTAATAAAGAGGACAAAGGAATTCCAGATTGCAGAGGGCCCATAGGTTGAATAACCTTGTTGATGGCCCTGAGGTCTGTCACCATTCTCCATTTACCTCATTTTTTCTTAACCACAAATACAGGAGAATTCCAAGGGCTGGTAGATTCTTCTATATGTCCAGCATCTAATTGTTCTTGTACCAGCTGTTCTAAAGCCTGTAACTTTTCCTCAGCTAAAGCCATTGCTTTTTCCATACTGGTTTCTCAGTCAACCATTTTAGAGGTAAGGCTGTTGGTATCTCTGAAGGGACATCAATTGCTTGTTCTTGTACAGCCCGAATGGCCGGTTTTCTCCGTTTGTAATATCTTTTAATATTATTCCCAGAAATGTAGGCTCTAGAAGTAGCAGGAATTTTAATTTCGGTATTCCATTGTTGTAATAGGTCACGGCCCCCTAAATTCATTGCAATATTGGCCACATATGGCTTTAATTTTCCTATTTGTCCCTCTGGCCCTATACATTCAACCCATCTCGTGCTCTGCCTTACTCGAGAAAGGGTTCCAATTTCCAGGAGCTGAACATTTACATTCTGAAGAGATCAATATGGATGCCAAGATTCTGGGGTAATGATACTTACATCAGCACCTGTGTCCAGCAGGCCAGTAATAAAAATGCCAATTACACACACTCTCAGTTTAGGTCTTTGATCATTTATAGAAGTTTGCCAAAACACACGTAACTTATCTTTCTGATCATTATTGGTTGTAACAGTAGGCATGGGGTTTCCTAATTGTCCTGATGAGGCATGTTCTCTGCAGAAACTGGAAATGACTGAACCATGTGTGCCATGGGGGCCTGTGAGGCACCCCCCTCACGTTTCCCGACTGTATCAGGTTGCCTTGTCTATCTCTTGTAGACCTGCATTCATTCGTCCAATGTTTGCCTTTTCCACATCTTCTACATAAACCTGAAGGCTGAGTCCTCCTATTTCTGTTATTTCTAGAAGATGCATTATTATTATTATTTCTGAAAGATGCATTATTATTATTATTATTATTTCTGAAAATCCGTTGTCTACAATTCCTTTTCATATGACCCATTTTGCCACAATTAAAACATTTGGTATTCTGGTGTCTCCTTTTACCATTGGAAATTGCTTCTTCTACCAATGCTTCAGTGCCATAATCAAATGTATCAACATTGAGTGTATGCAAGATCCATTCTTCCAAGGGCGCTGATCTGAGCTTTAAAGGCCCCCAAATCCTTTTGCATTCCACATTTGCATTTTCATAAGCCAAAGACTCAATCATTATACGTCTTGCTTCTGGGTCAGATATACTTATTTGTACAGCCTTAGTTAATCTTTGTAAAACGTCACTAAAGGGTTCTCTCTGACCCTGTTTAACTCTGACAAATGATTCCATTCTCTGTCCTGAGTCTTGTACCCTGTCCCAAGCCCTTAAGGCTGCTGTAGTACACATGGAGAGTGTGTTTTCATCCAAATTAGGTTGTTCCTGATGGTCAGAAAAGAGCCCTTCACCTAGAATTTTATCTAGGGAAATGTCAATTCCCTTCGCTTTTTCCTGCTGTTCTAAAAGTCTAGCCTCTTGCCTGAATAAGCATTTCCATTTCAATTGCGGTCCACTCTCAAGTACCACAGAGCTCAGCTGGAGCCAGTCTGAGGGGGTTGCTCTGCTTGTTGTGGCCCAAGATCTTAGCATCTCTTTAACAAAAGAGGCTTGCATCCCAAAAGTCCTGACAGCCTGTTTTATTTCCTTGAGATCATTCATACGGACTGGCTCCCATGTATCCTCCTTGATGACCCTAGGGTTTCTGGAACCAATCACCTTCTCTGTTGTTATTACTGGAAAGGCAGGGCGAGCTGTAGGTAGAGCTTTGTGGAAATTGTCCCGGAGAGATTTACCCACAGATGTAGTTAAAATTTGCCGTTCTACCCTTTGCTCTTCTTCATCAGAATTTAGAAATTCCTCAATCTTTTCAATTCTATTCACCATTGCCTTCTGCAATGTCTGAATCTCCTGTCCAGAATTATGTTCCAAAGCCTTCACTGAGGATTCTAAAGTATGAAGTTTGTCCGTTAGAGATAACATCTCATCTTTGGTCATAATTTTTATGGCATAAACCGTGCCTTCTTGTATTGACAATCTTTCCGTCAATCTGTCATAAGCTTTAGACAAAAATCTGATTGTCACATTCAGCAGTTTTGATTCTCTCAGTTAATGTTTCATTTCCTACAGAAAGGGAATGAAGCTTACCATCCAAATCAGCTGTTCCCTCTTCCATAGTAATGAATTTCCCCTTAATATCAGCCACTAATGTTTCAGTTCCTACAGAAAGGGACTGAATCTTTCCATCCAGATCAGCTGTTCCCTCTTCCATAGTAATGAATTTCTCCTTAACATCAACCTGGAGAACTTCAAACTGATTCTTGAGAAGATTGTTGTCATTCTCAATTGTTTTTAGGCGTTCAATCTCTGCCTTAAGAATCCTGGATTCGTCTCATAAAGACTTTATCATATTTCTATTATCAAACCATTTAGTGCCAATGAAAAACTACGAATCCCAGAAGGATCCATAGATGTGGGGTGACAGACACTTCTTGTAAATCTCCCACATGGTACAATTAAAAAAACTGTTAAATTCTTGAATACTAACGTGTTCAGACATTTTATTTATAAAAGAAAAAGTTTTTACCTGTAATCATCGGTTCCTGCAGTGGTGGTCTCTGTGTTTTTGGAGCCTGTCGTAGAACTAGCTCTTGTAGACCAAGCTGGCCTCGAACTCACAGAGATCTGCCTGCCTCTGCCTCCCAAGTGCTGGGATTAAAGGCGTGCGCTACCACTGCCTGGCTGGCCTCAAACTCACAGAGATCCGCCTGCCTGTGCCTCCCAAGTGCTGTTATCAAAGGCTTGAGCCACCACTGCTGGCCAAGTCACTTTGTATCATACCAAATCTGCCGCTGTGGCGCCTTTTGTTGCAAAACCGCAGGTACTTGAGCTTCTGCTAATTCAGGCAGTGGGGTTCCACTGCAAACTTAGCCAAGGCAGGCAGAATGGGCCTGTGTGGTCAAGTGTGTCTTGGACTCGGCACTGGGGCCCGAGTCACGAACTAAAAAACTGCACCCCTGAGGGTGCTGTGTTAGCTAGCGGGCTACCTGCTTGAGTTGGGGGCAAAATGGCCCACGTTGGATGCCAAAATGTAATGGCGTAAGCAAATGCAGACAGATTGTAAAAATATATATACATCTTTAATGGAGAAATAGACTTACAGAACCACCATTCCCGAGGAGACCAGGAAAGCAGAAGCAGTGGCTTGGAGCATGCTCGCCAAATTTATAGGCAAACATTAGCTCGAGGCGAACACGCCCCCTTAGGGGCGGGACTTATCCCTACAGTCATCCTGCTGAAAGCTCTGTGGGGGCCCTGGTTCCTTCTTTGCTGGTGTAGTCTAAGAACGTTGGTGTACAGTCCAGTGCAGGACAGCATGTGTGAGTAGTGTGAGCAGTGTGATCACTGTGAGCAGTATGATCAGTGTGAGCAGGATGTGTAGCAGACATACCTGTAGGAGGAACGGTCCTTGCAAGTGAGAAACACTGTGTTGCTTTGAAAGAGAATGACTCCTATAGATTTAGATAACTGAATGTTTAGTCCCTAATGAGTGGAACTGTCTTTGGAAGGATGAGGAGGTGTAGCCTTGTTGTGGTCTTGTGTCACTGGAGATGGACTTTCAGATTTCAAAGCCTCACTCTCCCTCGGCCTCCAGCTTGTAGGTCAGATGTAAGGTCTCAGCTCCTGCTACAACACCATGTCTGACTGTTGTCATGTTCCCTACCACGTTGGTCATGGACCAACCTCTGGAACTGCAAGCAAGCACCCATGCAGGAGGTCTAATCTGTGCAGGGTTCGATGTTAGTGTTATAGGAAATCATCTTTATTGCTGCATATTATTGTAGTTAAGATATATCATCCCATAGCATCAGAACCATCAAATGATTCTGTCCATCAAATACATTGCCTATCAACCATTGTGTTAATTATTTATCTTATCATTTTGACAAAATATCTAATGGAAGCACCCCAAGGAAAAGCAGGTTTATTTTGTTCATCGTCCATCATGGCAGAAGGTCAAGGCAGCCGGTGTGTGAGGTGGCTGTTCACATCGCATCCACACTCAAGAAGCAGAGAGAGATGAATGCTCAACTTCTCCCTTTTAAGATCAACCCAAAATCCCAGCTCATAAGACACCCACATTTAGAGTAGATTTCCCCTCCCCAGGTAAACCTTCCTAGAAATGCCTTTACATATGATGTATCTCCAAAATAACTTCAGGTCATATTAAGTTGACAGGATTGTCACAGTCATGAAATTGAAGTCTTTGAATAAAATTGAGAATGTTCTCTTCATTTGCATAAACTTCAGGCCATTCCACTTCAGAATTAGATCAAATTCTATCTTTTAAGATTTTTATCACCTTGCTGTTTTGTAAAGATTTTTTCATTTTGTATTTGTGTGCAAATGTGTGTGGACAGGCTTGGATGCAGTGACCTGTGGAGTACAGAACAGGGAGCTGGGTCTCTTGGAGCTTGAGTTACAGGCAATCATAAGCTACCTGACACGGGTGCTGGGAACCGAACTCAGATCCTCTGCAAAAGCAGTGTCTTAGGGTTTCTATTGCTGTGAAGAGACACCATGATCACAGCAACACTTGTGAAGGAAAACATTTAGTTGGGACTTGCTTATGGTTTCAGAGGTTGTTGTCCATTATTGTCATGGTGAGGAGCATGGCAATTTGCAGGCAGACATGGTGCTAGAGAAGAAGTTGAGAGTTCTATGTCTTGATCCACAGGAATCAGGAAATGAACAGTAACACTCTGTGTAGCTTGAGCATAGGTGACTTCAAAGCCCACTCCCACAGCGACACACTTCTTCCAACAGGACCACACCTCTTTGTAGTGTGGTCCTTTGGGTCTTTGGGGGTTATTTTCTTCCAAACCGCCACAAGCAGTATACACTCTTAATGCATAAGCTCTCTCCAGCCCTAGACATTGCTACATTTATTAGTTTACATCAGAGTATGTTGAGTCCTGTGGTGGTAGGCAATGGCGGCTATCCCTATTCCAAAGTCATCAAAGTAATTTATTAGAACATATGAAATAGAAAAAAACACTCTCTCCCAGAAAAGCTCAGCTTGAGAAATTAAAGCATAGGAGCTGTGGAGGACTCTCTTTGGGAATCCGACTGTGGAGAGTACTGAGAAAAATGAACTGTTTTCCATTTTGAGGTCAGTGAAGACACTGACCTCAAATATGTTTGGTCTCCTTGAGTCAGAAGCAGGTGCCCAGATACAGGTGAGGAAGAAAACTGTAAAACCCATAGTGACCACCTCCAGGGCGATACAGAGGGACCACCTCCAAGGGGGACCCAGGCTCTGGTGAGCAGAGCCACGAGTATCCGCAATGGTGACTGCGCTGATCCTCTCCACTTTTCATATTTTGTTTTCAAAGCCATGTGCGGTAGTCACTTGCTGTAATCACATCCCCTTGAGCAATGATAAAAGAATAACCTCGGATTAAATCTCAATGTTGATTAAAGGACAATGCAGCCAGTACTTTAAAAAGGAATTTTAATTGATAGTGACAAGGTAAGAAAGTAGAAGGAAATTAATATTTGGAGAGAGACAAGTACTATGCTAATTACACAAGACTCTTGTTTAATATTCATGACCCATATAATACTGGATCAGGCGATATTGTATGCATGTGCATGGAAGGGTGTGTGCAGGCCAGGGGGTAACCTCGGGTGTCATTCCTCAGGGGCCATCTGCAATTTATTTTTGAGACAAGTTCTCTAGCAGGCCTATAGCTCACCATGTAAACTATGCTGTCTAGATAGTGAGCCCCAAGGAACCACCCATCTTTGTCCTCCCAGAAGTGGAATTAGAATGTGCCCTGTCACACCCATCCCCTACTTTACACAGTTTCTGGAGGTCACATTCTGATGAGCGCTTGACTAACTAAGCTGGCTCATCAGATGTTCTTAAATTCACTGCACTTATAGGGGAACGGTTAGTCGTTTCTCTCAAAGTTGCATCTTTAGTAACTTCCAAATCTAATGATGTGGTTCAAGAGTTATGTTACTATCACTGAGTATCAAAAGATGTGTGATCATTTATCTGATGATGGGATGGTGATGTTGCTGTGGATAATTGCTACACAGCTCTGTTGGTCCACTCTGTTGTCTTGAGTCTTCATCAAGTAGAAATATCTCTCGCCACTGGTGCTTTTAGGATTATGAATCTTGTTAGTAGATACTTTCTTTTATTACTAAAAACTTGGCTGTCATTGGTTGTTTGAAAGCCTATTTGCCTTGGGTCATGTTTCCTAGGAGCCTGTCCTGAGACAGGGATCCAGATTCCTGCCATGTGTCAGTGTTTTACGTCAACACGGAAAACAGCCCTTCAGAGTCGTGAGCGAAGGCAGAAGAGTCAAGCAGCAAGATATACCTTATAGCAACAAGCACCCTCGTCTTGAGCCACAGGGGCCAGAGCATGCTTTAGATCTAGGTATTTCTGTCTAGGAAGTGGAGGAGTGTTAGGTAAAACCCATCATCCAGAGGTGGAGCTGCTATGAGTCTTTGGCGAGTGACTCTTCCAGCAGCTGGCATGTGGGAAAACACACTCAAGAAAAGAAATATGGACCAATTGTGAACACATCTGCTTTTGAAATTCAGGGTTTGGATGTCTGCCAACTGTATAGTACATGGGAGATCATATCCAACTCCCCTCCCCTCTATCCTTGCAAGAAAGGTATCTATTGCTCAGGAAATGTGTCCCTGTATCTCCCAAGTGAGCCTGCTCATTCCTGCCAAGACGATATACATCTGTGCATACAGGAGAGAGTACATAGTCATTGGCTGGATTTCGCCCTGCCTAGGTAACCATGCTGATGCAGAGACCATATCCTAGAAGACACTGGAGAAACAACAATGCATTCAGCCAGGTTTTCTCTGTTGATGAAGACCTCCAAGAGGAGACAGTGAGATGTCACCCTTCTGACTTGTGTTCTTAGTTTGCAAATCCAACCTAAGCACTCCTACCTCACTTTTACAGCTCAAGCAGTATCTGTGTATGTCTCACATTCCTTTTCTCTTGCCTGATCACCTTCAAATGAGCCTTGGAAGTCAGTATGCTGTTGTCGAGGTTTCTGTCCTGCCCAGTTCCCACAGTCGTTAAGTCCCAAAGAAATCACACAGAGGTCTACATTAGTTAGAAACTGATTGGCCCATTAGCTCAGGCTTCTTATTAACTCTTATAACTTATATTAACCCATTATTCTTGTTTATGTTAGCCACGTGGCTCGGTACCTTATTCGGTGAGGCAGTCACATCTTGCTTCTTCTATGGCTGGGTCACAACTGCAGAAGGAACTTCCTTCTTCCCAGAATTCTCCTGTTCTCACTGACCCACCTCTATTTCCTGTCTGGTTGTCTCACCTATACTTCCTGCCTGGCTACTGGCCAATCCGCCTTTATTTAAAATATAATTGACAGAATACAAACCATCATCCCACACCAGTGTACTTTAGAGTTTGTATTGCTTGAGTATCTTAGTAATGTTTCTATTGCTATGATGAAATTCTGTGACCAAGGCAACTTGTAGGCAGGAAGGTTTATTTTGGGCTTGTGCCTTCAGAAGGTTAAGAGGCCATCAGCATCAAGTAAGATAAATATCACATCAAACAGATGTAGTGGATGGAGCTGGAAGCTGAGTGTTGAGGATACACATCTTGAACCATAAATGGATGAGTGGAGAGAGAAAATTGGGATTAATGCATGGTTTCTAGAATCCTGTCTTTTAAATCTTTAATTTTTATCTTTTACTTTTGTCTCTTGACAAAAAATGCCATATAGTAGTACTATATAAAGATCTAAGAAAGTAAATGAAAATTTAAAAAATTAAAAAAAAGCTAATTACATTGCCTTCCTGACTGTGTTATTTTTTTGAGTCTACATGATGTGATTGATCTCATATTATAGTTATGTGTATGTATGACATCCCTTAGTATCTCAGAAAATTGATCCATGACACCTCACAAAACCCAAAGTCTATAGATGCTCAAGTCTTCATGACTGAGTACAAATCTTAGCTCTTCAATAAATGATCTTCATGTATTCATGAATGAATGCCAATCTCTTCATGAATGAATGCCAGTATCCCATGGTCAGTGAACTATCCAGTGAGGCCCTAGGCAGTGTTCTTCACACTCTAATGTACAAATTGAACATTCATAATTGTCTGTTCCTAAGCCTGTCTTTTCTCTGAGCCCACCAGGGCACCCCTGCAGGTCTATAACTATATGTCCTGAAAGTTCAGTCAGCAAATTTCTAGGTCATAATGCTACCAAGCATCTGGAAACCAATAGAAACATGAAAAACATGTTTTGCTGAAGCTTTAGGAAACCTATGTCAGATAGGATTGCTTGTCCTGGAAGCAGAATCTGAGAGAGCTACTGCTAGGTAAGTGACTTGTTTTTTTTTTAGTTTTATTTTTTTGGTTTTTTGAGACAGGTTTTCTCTGTGGTTTTGGAGCCTGTCCTGGAACTAGCTCTTGTAGACCAGGCTGGTCTCGAACTCACAGAGATCCGCCTGCCTCTGCCTCCCGAGTGCTGGGATTAAAGGCGTGCGCCACCACCGCCCGGCTAAGTGACTTGTTGAGGAGGGAGTGCTCTCATGAGAGAACACTGTAATTCTACCAGGAACATCAACTGTAATGGGAAGACATTGACCAGAGAAGGAGTCTCAGAAGTTGAGCTTCAGCCTGCTCCTGGACAATGCTCTGGGGCATGGGTTTGCCTGCTACTAGGCAAAGTGACTTTGAGGAAGTATATGTGTGTGTGTGTGTGCACACGTGCGTGCGTGCATGCGTGCATGGTGTGAGATTCCTCTCTATATGGTGTGAATGCCATTGGTTAATTAAGAAGTTGTCTTGGGCCTGGAAGGGCAGAATAGAGGTAGGTGGGAAAACTAAACTGAATGCTGGGAGAAAGAAGGCAGAGTTAGATAGAAGCCATTTAGCCACTGCCAGGGACAGATGTGGCAGAACCTTGCCAGTAAACCACAAGCCTCGTGGTAAAGTTTGAAATAATAGAAATGAGTTAATTCAAGATGTAAGAGCTAGCCAATAAGAAGCTAGAGCTAAGAGGTCAAAAAGTGATTTAATTAATATAGTTTCTGTGTGATTATTTCATGTTTGGGCAGCTGGGAACAAAATTACAGCTTCCTCCTACAACACATGTATACATGTAGGGTATATGTGTAAGTGTAGGTATGTGAGAGGTATGTGTGTGTTTGTGTGTACGTGTGGGGTAGGTTGTGTATAGCTATGTAGATATGTGTTTGTATGTGTATGTGTGTGTGTTTTGTAGTGTGTCTCATGTAGTCCAGGCTGATTTTGAATCCTGATCCCCTTGCCTCACTTCTGAGCAACGTAATTAGCAGGCATGCATCACCATGCTCTGCAAAAAAGTTGGTTGTATATCTACTGTTTTGGGGCCATCCCAGAAGGTGGGTACACATGCTTGGTAATGGGCACCCACTTGGCTAGGGAGATTATTGCCTGCAGCATGCACTTGAATCCTCTGTAAACGTAAAAGGAGGCAATGATGCTCCTTTGTTGAGACCTAACTGCCTGGTGTGCCCGAGGTTAGGCTCTTCCATGGTCTGCCCAGTAGTTTTAATCCAGCTTTCAGCTAGAGTATAATGTCATCAAAGAAACCTAATCAGTGGCCAAGGGAAACAATGTCATTTCCTCTCCTAGGCTAGCTCACAGATGGAAGGATGTGACTGTTTTGTGTCCTCATAGGGAGGAAGGGAAATGCTTCTCATGTCTTACGTGACATGACAAATCAGCTCTCAAACATGTTCAGCTATAGGAAGAAGTGTGCATGAAATCCTGAAGTTCATAAATATTGATAGAATAGAAGCAAAATGCTTAAGGCTATTAAAATTATACATAAATTGTTTCATCCCTTTGAAATTTATTCTTAAAATGAGTTATTTAAGATGACTTTTACTTCAAAATAATGTATTTAAATAATGTTTGCCTGTATATAAGTACGTGTACCATATGTGGCCCAAAGGCCAGGACAGGGAATCATATCCCTTAGAAATGGTGTTACAGATGGTTTTGAAAAACTGCGTGGGTGCTGGGTACTGAACCCAGGTCCTTTGAAAGAGCATCAAGTGCTCTTAACTGCTGAGCCATCTCTTTAGCCCCATATGAGCAACTTTGAAAAAGATATGCTCTCACTATATGTCCCAGAAAGACTTGGACCTGCCAGCCTGTTGTCTGAGTCTTTGTCTTGCTGGGATTGCAGCGTACTGCCATTCCCAGCTGCAGATGTGTTTGCAAAGTCAATCGCAGTAAATACTCCCCGTGCAATATGTAGAAATTCTCTGAAACTTGCATTAAATTTAGGACAGTTATATGAGGTTTTCATAAGTAATCACTATGTGATATATTTTAGACAAAATTATTAATTGCATCTATCAGTATTATTATTTGCTACAATAGTGTATATATGTGCACGCACACACACACGCGTGCGCGCGCAGAGAAACTAGATCCTTACTCTTATGTCCTTTCATTCATCAGTATAAAATATAAAAACATAACAGAGACTAGTCAATCTCTTTTAAATGTCTAAGTAAATGGGGCCAACCACACATAACCTTGAAGGCCTCCCCTCTTCAACCCTCACCCATTGCTTCCCTGACAGCTGTCAAATGACAAGAATTTAAAGTTCAATATGGGGTTAGGGAGATGGGTCATTGGGTAAAGTGTTTGCTATACAGTCATGAGGACCTGAGTTTGATTCCCCAGCATCTGTATAAAGCTGAATTTGGTAGCATGTGTCTGTATTCCTAGTGTTCTGACATGAGAGCCCAGCTCACCTAGCGTATGTAGCAGTGCTCACCCTAACTACACACCTCACGGGAGGTAGAAGACAAGGGCATCTGGCCTCGGTTTTCCACTGGCTTCCACATGTGTGCTGTAGCACACAGACACCCCACTTAGACATGCACACCCAGCTTTAAAATAATGAGTTTTTCCAAGCCAAAGGTGATATCATTCATTCAATAAGATCAAGCTCTTGTGTTGATGCAATGACTTACTCTCTTAGAGATTAGCATTTTCCTAATTCTCTAATATTACTGTGAATACCATAATATGAATTATATTACTGCAAAAATTACAAGTATGAAAAGATGCATCATTCTTAATGAAAAAACGCTCTCGGAGCAATAGCCAAGTGAAAGGAAACGGCCATACTTTCTATGCTTTAGTTCCGTTACTTAATTGAAATATGAGATATTTCTTTATTTATTCTTTGTTAAAAACTGCTTATTGCCCTAGCCTGCTAGTTACTAAAAATGATCTAAATTATACAAAGCTATCTTAAGAGGCCAGCATAAAAATGCTTGCCCCTGCATACAGCTTTGCTTGACTTGTCCAAGACATTATAACAGCAAGAGAGAAATCATTTTTGGGCCATTATTAAGAATTAAAGAGAGGTCCCAAATCTCTCCTGAGCAGACTCACTTTCTTCTCTGTAGCTGGTGAGTTTTTCCTTGGTTTTGAGTCGCTTATAAAAGAAGATATTGCTGTGTTGGGAATAAAAGTAAGACTCGCGGAGAAAGCAAATCTCATTCATCGTTTTCTTCTTTGTTGGTCTGGCTTTCTGAACCATTGATGATTTTTATCAATTACCAGTTTTACAATGTTGCAGATTTCACGTGATTTAGCCACCTGTGCTTAAAATCAGATCAATTTCAATTCCTTTGCAGCTCTAGGCAGTGGTCTTCAGACCTGTAAGGGCAAGTTTTTAGAATGCCTGCCTCGAGCTGGGGTAGAAAGTGGTAACCAAGGAGAAGTCTCCATCAGGCAGCCTTACCCTTAGACATAGGCTTAAATTGTTTTTCTCCTGTCAGAGAAACAACATCTCCAAAGAAAGCCTTTTAAGAGAATGTGCGAGCATCTCTCTGCTGGACCATTCTACTTGGCTCGCGATGGAATTGTATCACGGAAAAATGGAATAGCTTCAGATGCTGTGAAACTGGGTCACCTCCCCTCACACCATCCTGATTGATCAGAAATGTCTCCGAAATCCATGGGAGTGGGAATGACCCAGGGAAACACAGCGAGTTTAGAGCTGTTTTACTGCCATTTGACCCAGCCATGGTTTAAACAGACTGCTTTCATCTTTCGTGTTTCTGTAGTCGAAATATACAAGAAATTTAGTTATTTTCCAGGATAACAATTAAGAGCAATCAAAAGAACACTGCTGTTCCCCTCCTTGTTTAAATATATTATTTATGGATTTTTACAGAAATTAGAACATATAGATAATTTATAATTAAAATCATCTCTATTTCTACATTTTTGAATTAATTTTCCACTTGTTAGTACAGACTGTGTGTTAGGCAGTATTTTTGGTTTTGCCATATGTGTGTGTTGTGCATGTATGCATTCCTATTTGCCAGTGTGTGGGTGCATGTGTATGGGCATGAGTGTCAAGGCCATGGGTTGAAGTCTGGTGTCTTTGATTGATGTCTGTTTTGTTTACAGAGGCAGGATCTCCCACCAAACCAAGAACTCGTCTCTGTAGCTCATCTAGCTAGCCAGCTTGCCCTGGGGATCCTGTCTCTGCTCCCCTAGTGCACAGAGGATGTGAACTCTGGTTGACACACTTATGCTGCAAGCATCCACTAAGCCCTCTTCCCAGCCCCACTAAGCATTGTTTAGGAGCTAAAGTGATAGCAGAAAATACAGTGGACTTTCCTGCCCCCTGAAGCTAGTGCTCTCATAAGAAGAAATAGATAATAACAGCAGCAACAACAACAGTACTGAAAGATAGAGGAGGGCTTGTGATGGTAATTCCAGAGAAATAAAAAGCAAGAGCGTCAGGTTTGTTCCTCTGTTTGAGACTCTCACACCTGGCAGCTGTGCATGGTGGCTGTGGGAAGGTGAACCAGAGGCTGTCGGAAAAAAGAGAGGGAACACAGATGCTGAGGCATGGCTAGATGCCTGCAGACATTTGACGTGAAATCTTGACTCTAATGCTATGTCGTAGAACAGTGTGGATACTGTAGGAACAACCGGCTCTGCAAAGTGAAGAGCATGTTTGGCTGCCGGAAGAGCGGCTGAGGCAGCTAGCATGGTGAGCAAGAGGCTGTGGTGGGTGGCGTTGGGAGCTGAGGTATGAACAGCAGGAGAGAAGCTCACCAAAGCAGCTTGGGGAGCATCCATGGTTGAGATTCATCGCTGGAGGGCTGTAGACAAGTGAAACAGGACTAAGTTCTCAGATGCGCTCCCCATACCTGCATAGAAAACGGACTTTGGGAGAGGGAGAGCTAGGCAGACATCAGTGTCCCAAGACCTGTTTGGAGGGGAATGCAGAAGTCTGGCTGCACGGGACTGTGGATCAGACCAGAGTGGAGGAGGTCACGCTGGATTTGGGATAGAAAAAGTAAACATCTTTTCATGTAATATATAAACAAGAAGAAAAATAACTCCAGGTTTTGAGTTCCCTTTTCATGGGCTTTAGCTGCTTGCTGTTTTACATGCGTTTGTTTTTATGTTTGGTTGATGTATTAGGGTTTTCTAGAGTAATAGAACCAAATATATGAAATGTAGGTTACAACGTGTGATTGCATTGACTTATATGGTACAGGCTGAGTAGTGGAAGAACGACTTACTGGAATCTGGAGAGACCGAGGGCCCAGTAGCTGCTTTGTCTGGGGAGCTGGGTGCCTTGGCAGTCCTCAGCTGCCACTGAAGGCCTGAAAGATTACTAGAGAACCTTTGTTTTCCAGGCTCAGTACAAGGTCAAAGATGCTGAGCTCTGGTGTTAGAAGGTGCTGGGAATAGGCATACTGTATTAGGGTTCTCTAGGAAGATAATCTGTGGAATACATTTATTTATGTATAACTATAACTGTAACTGTAACAAACTAACTTGTATATATATATATATGAAATATATATATATAACATATATATATATTTATATGAAAAGGAGAGAGGGAGAGGAGGGAGAGAAAGAAGGAAAGTGAGATGGGGGTATTTATTAGAATGATTTACAGGTTGTATTTTGCCATTCAGAATTTCTTAGACTCCAGATGCTCTGAGTGAATTAGTTCCTTTGCCCAGGGCCGTGAGAACAGAAAGAAGCAGCTCAAGAAAAGAAGGTTTGTCTAGGATCATGATTTGGCAGCACAGTCCTTGAGTATGGGGAAAGACATGGCAGCTGCCGTGGCACTCAGCTGTGCAACAGGAAGATGGGGCTGCCTGCTCACATCTAAGGAGATCAGGAAGCTGAGAAAGTCAGGTGGCAGATTTAGCTGGCTTTCTCCTTTCCTCTTTTTCTTACTCAGTCTGGGATGTGAGGCAACTGGACCACCTGCATTCAGGGTAGATCTTAGCTTCGTCATTAGCCTTCTCTGAAAATGCCTGCACAGAAACACCCAAACATGTTCTCGTCAATGTGCCAGGCATCCCTCAGCCAATCATATTGATAGTGGGAATGCGCTGCCACACAGAGTGTGGTGGGGATCCCAGGAGTCATGTGCCAGATCTGAGCTCTTCTCAGGCCTGGCCCCTTCTCCTATCCACCTTGAACTCAAATGTTGGCCAGTCTTTTGCTAACACATTCTAGAAAAAGTCATTCTTCATAGTCTCTGGTGTTACTTTATCTCCCAGCAATGCCAGTGGCTCCGAAATGCATCCACTGCCCCATCCTCACAGTGATTGTTCGAAGATTCCTCTTCATTCTCTGTCTGTCTGTCTCCCTCTGGTTTTCTGAGACAGGGTTTCTCCGTGGAGCCCTGACTGTAGCCCTGGCTGTCCGGGAACTCACTCTGTAGACCAGGCTGGCCTCAAACTCATGGATCTGCCTGCCTCTACCTTCTGAGGGCTGGAATTAAAGGCGTGCACCACCATCATCCAGCCTGCATCTCTTTGGTATCTCAGATTAGTGCTCCTACACCTGTCTACGCCTGTGTGCTGGTGTTTCCCTGTCTTACATAGGAATTGCTTCATAATTTTCTGTTAGAGTTTACATCCATGTATCCATTCACCATTTTGTCTGGACATCTCTGGTTTGTGTGTGTGTGTATCTATGTGTGTGTGTGTGTGTGTGTGTGCAAGTCTGTCTGTGTGTATCTATGTGTGTCTGTGTGTGTCTATGTGTCTGTGTGCATCTGTGTGTGTTTGTCAGTGTGTGTGTCTGTGTATCTGTGTTTGTGTGTGTATTTGTGTGTGTCTCTGTGTGGTGTGTGATGTGTGTATTTGCATGTGTGAAGTGTGGATAATACGTGTGTGTCAGTATGTAAAGTACATCTTGTCTAATTATAACATCAAATTGAAATTCTAAGGAATACTAAATAGACTTAAGTTACTGTAAAATGATCATTATTTCCTTATGGTTTTGTGACACACTTTCGTTAACTGTTTCTGACTTGCAATATTACTTTTAATCACAACTGAAACATTTTATTAAGGAAAGCATTACAAGTTGTGTGATGTGTCTCACTCACTCACCACTTAAAGACGGGGACTTGCCTTGGACTTCTTAGCAGAAAGCCAGACACTGTTCAATCTCCCCCACCCCCACCCCAGCTCATCCTAGACAGCGCCGTGAGTGCTTTATTCATGTTGACTGCTTACACGCTTACGCCTTCCCCAAATCTCCATGAAATAGTTAAGTCCCTACATAGAGAGACGACAGGATAGTCATTTTCTCCGTAATATTCATTTTCAGTTTCATGGGTGGCCAGAAATAAAAGTTAGCTAAATAAAAGTATTTGGATGATAAAAGAAAAAAGGGAAGACGGGACTGGAGGAATGGATCAGCAGTTAAGAGTAAATATTCCTCTTATAGAAAACCTAAATTTAGTTCTCAGAATCCATATTGGTGAGTCGCAACCACCTGTAGCTCCAGCTCCAAAGGACCCAATGCCATCTTCTGGCCTCCACGGGATCCTGAACTCATGTGCACCCCCCCCCCCCACATCCACACACATTTATACATGATTTTTTTTTAATCTTTTTAAAAGGATAAGGGTCTTGTCAGGGGAACAGAAAATGATAAAATAAGAGAGAGGATCCATTTGGTATTGGTTTTGGAATTTGTGATAGTTAATTTTAATTGTTAATTTGACACAATCTAGAATCCCCTGGGAAGAAAGTCTCGATGAGGGGTTGCCGAGATTGTTGGTGTGAACCTATCTGTGGGATATGGCCCTGATTATTAGTTGTCATAGTAGTTTTAGCCCATTGTGGGCAGCACTATTCCCTAGGCTGGGGGTCATGGGCCTTTGTTTCCACTTTGCTAGGGGCTCTCCAATTTTGTCCAGTAGTGCACATCATTCCTTGGCCATATGCATCTGTTTTCTCTGAGCAGTGATCTTTCTCCCAGGCTTAGAACGTGCTGTATCAGATGAATTCAAAGTCAGTTATGAAAACCCTATCTGTTTCACCATTGAGTAAACTTGGGAAACTATATGTGAGCAGTTTTGCCCATTGAAATATGAGGGGGGAGTCCTGAAAAGGGGATTTTGTATTTTAAAAGATGGAGGCAGGAGCTGGAGATGTGGCTCGTTTCTTAGAAGCACACAGTGTTTCTCTAGACCCAAGTTAGATTTCTAGAGTCCGCATCGTGTGCTTCATAAATACTTACAACTCCAGCCCCAGGATACACATATACGGCATGTATCGACACACATACACATAAATAAAGATAAAAGATCATCTTATAAAGCCAGGCTGATAAGGGAGATGTCTCTGGATACTGATAAATTAGGCAAGTGTGGCCGAGACTTCTGTAGCTACCCTATCACTGTGAGGACACCTACTTACCCTTAAGACAGTTTGTCGTGATTACTTGGTTGGTTCTGACAATCCCCACTCAGAGAGCTACTGCCTTTTTGGTTTAGAAAGGAATGTCAGAATCCAAAACATCTGTCTACCATACATCATTTTTCTTATCAACCATCCATCTATCTTCTAATTGCCTACAATCCCTATTTATCTGTGTGTGCTCTATTATCTATGTATCTATAATCTATATCTATCTTTTCATTTTATCTGGCATCATAGTCTTCTGTTTGTTATCTATTTGTCTACTATCTATCTACCATCTATCATCTGTATCTATTTAGTATCTATCTATCTATCTATCTATCTATCTTGTTCTCTTATCTAAATGTATCTCTATGTCATAAATATCTACATCTCCTGTATTTTCTGTCTATATCTGTAGCTATTATCCATCTGTAAATCAAGCTGTAGACTAATTTGTAATTAGATGATAAACCCTGCAAATTATACAACATAAAATTTTAATTATTATCATTAAATATTAACTATGCTTTTAAATGGTGTTTAAAATCTTCACAATATTTAAGAAGGAAATATACAAAGTATAAAAATTTCATGTGTAGAGGTGGGAAGGAGTGAGACAGGGATCACATGGAAGAGTCAGAAACAGATAGATAAGTAGCAATAGCAGTAACTTCTGAGTTCTAAAAAGTATAAATTTTGTTCGTTTTCAGACAATTTGCATTTTGAAGCTTTAATAAAAGACAGGTAAAAGTTGATAATTTACAAAAATCCAAGAATGATGATCCAGAGACTGAATAAGCCATTTCTAATATGACCCATTGGGTCCCAAGGTCTGCCTTCCTCTTTCGTGGCTTCCTCCACCAGGCTCAGCCATGCACATGGAGATGTCATATCACCACCTTTCTGAAGAGCAAGGGTAAGACACCAGCTGTGCAAGCATGAGGACCTGAACCCAAGCCAAGCACTCACATAAAAACCTAGGCAGGTAGGTGGAGCAGGCTTCATTCCAATAACGGGGAAGCAGGCAGGGGTATCGCTCATGCTCACTGGCCAGACAATTGACTATTCAGTGAGTTCCTGGTAAAACAGTGAGAGACCCTGCCTCAAAAACAAGGTTTAGTCTAACTGCTGAGGGATGTTAACCATGGTCATCCCATGTTCTCCACCTTCTGCAAACAAATAGGCACATGCTTGCATATGAATAACACACATGTATGGGAAGAAGGAAAACAGGGAAATAAGGGAGGGAAGGTAAAGAAGAAATAAGGAAGTGAGGATGGAAGAAAGGAGAAAGCAGGGAAGGAAAGGAAGAAGAAAGGGAGGGACGGAGGGAGGGAGGGAGAGTAAAGAAGCTTATAAAGAGCAAGCTGGGGAGACTCCCTCTCCATTCTTCCTGTCCCCTACACTTTTCTCTTTTATGAAGCTAAAATCCTACCATTATAGTAAAGAGTATGACTCGGTCAACATAAGCATTCCGTGACTTTTTCTGGAAGAATCTGGGCATAGTTTTGCAGCTTTCACCTTAGACAACTGTGCGGCACGCGATCCATAAACCGCCAGCTATGTCTGTGAGCAGTGATGGACTCTGTCTGGTCCTCACTGGGCCCTCCAGGTCAGGTACTAGTAATGAACAGGGGTGGGTTCTGCAGCACAAATGTTCTTCTGGCTCAAGGGCCAGGATGGTATGAGACACGGCATGCAGACGTCGCTGCCAATGTTGCTGCATGTTGCAAATTAGGACAAATCAGCCTGGGTCAGGAAGGGTCTTGGGGGCTCTGAATTAACTTACGGTAACTTGCAGAGGCCAAAATGAGGCAGAATCTGGATTCTTTTCCTCTGTGATGAGGCTGGGAATAATTCTAGAGTCACCAGTTAGAGGTAGCATTTGGAACTAAGCTATTTATCATTGCAAAATACACATCAAGGCACAGTCTAATGCTGTCCTTGGTTTTTCTATAAACATAACATGTGTGATCTGACCACCTATATCCCTTGTTCTCTCCCTGGCCGACTTGTCTGCTATGTGATGCAGAAGGAGATGGAAAGACACGGGACTAGGTACAGCCTGGGTCTTCATTAGGACAACTTGCCCATGTGACAGACTGGGTGGAGTCTGGAGTCCTACATAGTCTGTACAGGGTCCTTCACTGTGTATATGTATGTGTATATGTGTGCGTGTGTATTTTTGTATATATAGGTTTTTCTTTGGCTCCATATGTTGTCCACATGGATACAGCCTGTGTCTTCATTAGGACAACCTGCCTGTGTGACTTTCAGGGTAGGGGTTGGAGTCCTGCACCATCAGAGTGTGAGAGGAGGCCTCAGGAGCAGAAGGGTAGCTTGGGATGTGGTCTGCTAAGCAAGTATGAGGAGTGAGTGGGCAACATGAAAGGGGGAACTCAGTATGATGAGATGTTTGTTGTCAATGCCAAGTGAGAGACAGCTGCGGAGAGAGAGCTGGCGTTCTGTGTTCACGCAGACCGCCCTGAGAAAGGAGAAGTGAATTCTGGCATGTTGGCTTACACACTTACTCTTGTCTGCCACTCTCAGCTGTTGCCTTGACACAAGTGCCTTGCACTGCCAGGTCACACTTGCACAACTGCCTCACATGTCTGGAAGGTTCATTCCAAGGAAGGTCAGGGGACAGGTTTGAATGACAGGTACCTTATGTTTGAGCTGGAGCTGTCTAAGCAAAGTGGCTCTCCACTCTCTTTTAACTCCATGGAGGTGACAGCGCGAGAGAGGCACTGTGGGCTATTCTCGTGACTGGAGGTCTTTTAGGAGTACCATTTTAGGGGACAGAGGTTGGGAGAGGTTGAATATTATTTGCTGAGTAACTAAGCTGCATGCTGGGGTGCAGGCATGGTTAGGACTCCTATTCATGGTTAGGACTAGTACTCCTATTACTAGTTTGGTAAGGAGATAAACACATTGACATTAAAGCGTTAGTTACTACAAAGGAGTCTGCTTAGGGATGATCTAATGAGGTTTCATGGGAAACCAAGAAGGAGTCTCAGAGAAGTAAGAGAAGGGATTCTAGCTACGCACACCTTTGTATGTTTCTGTGTGCATGTATTCATATATGTGTGTATCTGTGTTTGAGTGCTTGTGTATATCTGTCCATGCATACATGCATGCATGTGTATGTATCTATGTTTGAGTGTGCATGTACATCTGTGCATGCATACATGTATATATGGATGTATTTTCATATGCATAGGTCTGTCTTTAGGACTACATGTGGTTTAAGTGCATAGGCATATGCATATGTGTATATGTGCATATATAATATATATTATACATGTGTGTGTTTACAAGTACACACGAGCTTATATGTACATATCTTTATGTATGAGTGTGTTCATGTGTGTGTATATGTATCTAATTATGTTTCTGTATATATGTATGCATATGTGCACATACATTGTTCTTTGTATATATTTGTCTCTATGTATGCAAATGTCTGTCTGTACAAATAAGCACATGCATGTGTACACATGGGTATGCATAGTATGTGCATGGATATGTGCATTTATGTGTGAGCCTCTGTGTATGTATAGTGTGTATATTTGTGCATACACGTTATGTGTGCATCTGTGTGTGAAGGACAAAGATGACTTTGTACATGTGAATTATTTATCCCTATAGTCAAAAGTGAAATCTGGAAGCACTTCCAGGTCCCAGAGTGCACGGAGACCACACAACAGCCTGACTTTAGTGAAAGAGGATTTCCTTATTTCCTCCTGGTTTGTATTTATGATTTCACTATCATTTTCTCTATGTTTTTGAAAGATTGATATTCATATTCATTTAAAAAATAATTGGGAACAAATCTATATCCTGTTCCCAGGTTAGAATTGGTACTGGTAGAAGACAACCTTTGCACCTGGCTCTGCAGGTCATCCCATCCATAATGCAATGTGTCAGCTGTTCCCATTTTAAAGGGCAAGCCAGCATCAAGAAGGCATTCCATCCCAGAAGCTGTACCGGGTGGGAAAGTTGCAAGTCAACAGAATGCAATTACCCAGGTGGAAATGAAGTCAGGAGCATGTCAGCAGGCCCTTCTTGTATGCTAGGGAAGGGACCACCAGAACCATTGAGGCCAGTGGTCAGCATCTCAGTTCCAGGAGTCCCCCCAAAGGCAGACCTTTAAAATGCCAAAGGAAAAGTGAAACTGGTATCAAGCTCACATCTCTTCACTGGAAAATAAATAATATTAAGGCCTTGGGAGACTCCATGCTCTTTGAGGAAAGAAATGTTTCTGCACGGAAAGCTTCGATGTTTCCACGTCACCTCCTCTAAGCAAGGATGTGGAGTGACAAATAAGTGACTGTATTGAGACTGACAAAGAGTTTCCCCAAAGCGAACCCACTGAACCACGATTCTTACCTGGTTTAATAGATGGGTTCTTTTACTACCAGCTGATGGAGTAACTGAGTGACCTTGAGGCAAGTATTATTCCCTTACCAAGAAAATAGGGAAATGTTTTGAGTTTGTGGCAAACAGAAGTATGCTGGAATTAGGTCTTCAAAAGGTACCATGTGACAAAGTCATGTCAGAGATGTCAGACATATCAGACACCATGTCAGACAGGTCAGACATGTCAGCTATACAGCACGGGGGCCTTTTTACTATGGGGCCCATCTACTCTCCCTGTCCTTGGTAACATTTGTAATTTCACATAGATAGTATCTGTGTGTGTGTGTGTGTGTGTGTGTGTGTGTGTGTGTAAGAGAGAGAGAGAGAGAGAGAGGAAGTGTGTGTGTGAGAGAGTGTGTGAGTGAGTTTGTGTGTGTGGAGGGAGAGAGAGAAATAGAGAGAAAGCATATAGAGACCTGAGATCACAATAGAAGTTGGTCTTCCTCAGTTGATCTTTATATTTGTTTTTGAGACAGGGTCTCTTATTAAACTGAAGGTCACCAAATGACTAGACTGTCTAGGCAGTGAGCTCCAGGAATCTGCCCATCTCTCCTACCCATGCCCCTTGTACTGAAGGTTATGGATGCTTTTGACAGACACGTTGCTAAACACAGATCAGAATTATGGGTTAATGTAAGTTTTAAGAGCTAATTAGTAATAAGCCTGAGCAGTAGTCACCCATCTCCATCAGGCAGGGACCTGGGATGCCATCAGGCAAACCATTCATTTTGATAAGTTTTCTTTTTATTGGATGAAAATACCAGTGTTTAGAGCCCATGTGAAGAATAAGACAGAGGGTTCTCTGGGATAGATGTCTCTTTGGCTAAGTCCTGCCTTTAGGAGAAGGGATATCCCTGGGTTCCCATGTGTCAGACCTCCTCCCTAGAAAGTCAGCAAGGATGCTCTAGAACTCTTCCTGCAAGACCTGTGTGTGTCAGGCTTCCTTCCTGGAAAGTCAGCAAGGACGCTCTAGAACACTTCCTGTGATGGGTTGTTGGAGGTCATATGACTAATCCTGAGACCCTCTCAGCTACCCTTCCCACAAGACATAGAAAGTCACAAGCTATTCAGGAATCTTACTTGGCATTAAAAGAAAAAGAAATGTATTTTGGTACCTTGGGATTCTCTCTGCCTACCAAGGCCAAGGGCAGGGAACCTTAGTCACCAAGGCTGGAAGGGATAAGGCAAAGTCAACCAGCATACCCGATACAGCCATGGCTCGCAAAGGAGGGCAAGCCACCCACTACTTCAGTTTTATCTTCTTGCCCCCCATGTCACTCCTTACCCATTTCTGACAGTAGATGGGTAGGTTTATGCTCCCCACTAGTTTCTCCATTACCAGACCTTCCCAGGGGTCCTTTCATGATAAGCAGAGTCTATCCAAAGTGGTGTCCTCTGAGCTCCATCCTTGAAGGCCAGTCTGAGCATCAGCGTGTATTTACTCATCAGATTTCTCCACCTCTTTGCATTTCTTTCTTTCTTGGCACTTTCTGAATACTAAAGTTTATCCCTCATGGGGGGAAGAGAGAAACGATTAGTTTAAATTAACCCAGAGCTCTACAAACTAGGGGAAAACACGTTCCTGTTGTTTCGAGGTGTAGTGTGAACTAATTACCTCCTAGTTTTACTAGCCCTATATAACAGGCAGCCTTGTACTTGTTTTTATGGGGAAGCTGTTTTTCTAAAGGACCGAAAGTAGTAGTAGAGAATGAGATAGGTGCTGAGTTACACTTCATCCTAAATAACTGTCCTCAGAGTGGCTGAGCTTTGCAGGGTTAAATTGCTGAAACTGAAGATTCTATAGATCAACAACAAATCTCTATGTGACCACTACTGGTCTATGCTCTTAGCATTTAGGGGCCTCAGTAAATAGTCAGTCTCTCTCTCTCTCTCTCTCTCTCTCTCTCTCTCTCTCTCTCTCTCTCCCTCTCCCTCTCCCTCTCCCTCCCTCCCTCCCTTTGGTCATAAAGTTCCTTAAGGAAAAAGCAATAATTATGTCTCATGACTGTAAAATAAGAGAAGGGTTCAGCATCCTGAGGTCTCTGGTGAGAATGATGGGAATAGAGGCTGCCAACAATGAGCTGGTTGCAAGGCCCTTCCCAGAGCATCAGCCTCACCTATGTCCATCCCCAGAGACACTCAAGAGTGCACTATATGTAGCCAGGGAGATGGTTTCCTGCATAAGTAAGAGTCGCTCACTGAACAAGCCTGAGGACCTGAGTTCAGATCCCCAGGGCACCCAGAGAAAGCAAGGCATTGATGCTCCCATGAATCCAGCACTGGGAAGTAAGAGACAGGGGGATTTCTGGGATTGCTGCCTCCCAGCCCAATCCCAGCTTCATTGAGAGACATTGTTTCAAATATGGTGGAGAGTGCTAGGAGACCTGATGAACTTCACAAGTGCACAGGGACATGCATATGCACACCCTCACACACACACACACACACACACACACACACACACACCGCAAAAGAGGATGCTATTTCTAGAGGGCAAAACCATTGGAGTCCGGTTCTCCCAGTGCAGAGATGAAGGGAATCATTTCTTTGGGGTTCTCACATCCAGGTGCGATGGGGTTACTCCTACTGAGCCCTAGGGATGCCAGATCACTCCCAGAGACCCCACAAAGCAGGCTTATCTTAGTTTAGCAGTGAGTATATCCTATCACTGGGCATTATGGAGGTCAGAGTGTGGCCTGCAATGGTTAAATACTCTCGTGCTTCGTATGTGAGAAAAGCTGAGAGTAACCAGAGCCCATCTCACCACGAGCAGTCCCTAGGGTTGAGGTGCTGTGTGGTTTCTTCTGGAGGTTTGTTGTTATGTTTTGGTTTTTTAACACTGAGATACCTTCCGTGGTGGTCAGGAAGATGGTGGAGGTCACAGGGTGAAGAACAGACAAGAGTGAGCCAGGGAGGCAAGACAAAGACAAGAAGGGGTTCTTCTCTGCTGTCGGAAGTGCCATGTTTTCCTTGGCAGGGCTTTGTGGTTTTCTTTTTCTATTGCAATCAGAACACAAATCAATTCGCCTATTTTCTCCCCTAGAAGTGGGCCGATGGAAATGAAGACAAATTAGAAAATGATGCGTATTTGTGACCCGCACTTTTCAGACTATTTATGGAGAAGGAATGTGCTTTATTTTCTAAGGTTGGTTTCAGATGATAGTGTTATAAGTGACAATCTAAATGATTAGAAAAATTCAGTGTGCAAAGCCAACTTTCAGGACAAGCTTCACGGCTTCAGCGTAAGAGCCATGAAATTGTGAAGGTGCTGATGTACTCATAAGGTTTAGCTTCATGCTGACTGGCCATGGCTGGGCAAGTTCTGACAATTAGCATTTGCTTTCGGCATGCCTTACAGGTGACGACTCTGCCATTTCTCTCTCTTCTTTTGTACCTTGGTTTGGTGCCTCTTAACTGGACCTTCTTATTGTGTGCTTTTTTCATGCTCCTCTGTGTGTGTGGGTGCCTGGTGTGTGTGTGTGTGTGTGTGTGTGTGTGTGTGTGTGTAGAAGGCAGAATACAACTGTATGTTCATTACTCAGGTGCTGGTTTTTTGGAGATAGGGTCTCACTATTCTGGAACTTGAGAAGTAAGTTAAGCTGGCTTGCCGGGGAGCCCCAGGGTTTCACCTGTCTCTGCCTCCCCAGCACCAGAATTACAAGTCAGGTTCTCTGTGCACGACTTTTAGTTACATGCACTCTAGAAACTGAACTTACACCCTCCATCCTGTGTGTCAGGCATCTCTTTAGTTCCTTAAAGGCACCTTCCTAATGTCAAGGATGGGGGTCTTCACACAGCCATTTCGAATAGCACTTGGTTGTGTTTAAGATTTTATGAGAAACAGAACAGAAATCCCATTATGCTAAGAGGAAACAACCATCTTAAAGGTAGACAATAACACACACCACTGGGAATACTATTTAGACTTATTGTCAGGGGCATAGTGTGGCTTAGGAAATCTTTTGGGAAAATTAACTTGGGGACATATTTTGTTGCGCCAATTTGAAGCATAAAAGTAATTGGAGCCGGGCGGTGGTGGCGCACGCCTTTAATCCCAGCACTCGGGAGGCAGAAGCAGGCGGATCTCTGTGAGTTCAAGACCAGCCTGGTCTACAGAGCTAGTTCCAGGACAGGCTCCAAAACCACAGAGAAACCCTGTCTCGAAAAAAAAAAAAGTAATTGGAAATATTAACCATTGCTACTTGTCCTGAAATATGCATTCTGCCAAACATGCAAGGCCTGACCCCATGGCTCTGGGTGGGTTAGGAATACAGTTGCCAGGTCGAAAAAACAAAAACAGAATACCCAGAAGAATCAGAATCTAAGTAATGAGTCATCTTTTTAAATATGGTCCAAATAGTTCGCAGGACTATCCTGTGTAATATTGAGGCTATACTTATGCTTAAAAGAATATGTGATCTATTTACTAACTTACCAGAGAGCCTATATTTTACCCAGTAATTTCACCTAGTAGTCTTTCAGTCTAAAGTCTGTCAGTCTGGCCTTCCCCCCCTCCCTTCGGTTAAAAATCAACCCAACCAAATTAAATCTAGCTGTATTGACCAAACCTGTTTAGCTATTGGCAACCGGAAGCTGAAAACTCAATAAAAAAATGCCGACATTTATTTGAGAAAGCTGTTTCCCACTTGGCCAAGTATGTGGTCGTCTTTGCCTTCTTCTTCCTCTTCCTCCTCCTCTTCCCCCTCTGCTTCCTCCTTCTCCTCTGCTTCATCGTTTCCTCCTACTTCTCCTCTCCTTGCTAGTTCCTTCACTTAATAAACATGTGTATTAAATCTCACGAACTATTCTGGTTGGTAATATAAAGTGAATAAAGTAGGTGAATTGCCTGCCTATGGAGCTTAGGGATTAAAGGGATAAGTGTCTACAAAAGAAGAATAGAAAAAGATGTGCTCAAGTCATGTGACCATGCAAAGGTACTGTATTAACCACAGTAGCCTGGAATATTCCTTGGTAACAGCTGTCAGTCTTCAATAGTATGCCATGACTCAGATTGTGTTCTACGCATTTGTCTGCTGGGGGGAGGGTAATACCAAGATGCGTGTGTGGGAGTTACAGCTTGTAGGATGTGGTTCTCTCTTTCTACCACGTGGCTCTTGAGATTGAACCCAGGTCGTCAGGTTTGGCAGCAAGCACCCTTACCAGCTGAGCCATCTCACCTGCTTAGCAGTTTGTTTAGGAACAGTCAGTGGCCATTCCAGGCAGCTTTCCAAAGTCGCTGTCTCCAGACTTCCGGGATGTGTCCTTCCTGTCACCACTGTAAATGCTCCACCAGGGAACGAGCAGCAGACTCTGGCAGCCGGAAGCTTATGTGCAAGTCACTGGTCTCCCTGTATAAGCATCCGTTGCTGTTCAGCAGACAGTGTTATGTTCAGTGGTGCAGGGAAGTTCAAGCCTTGGTAACGATAGCAGCAAGGAGATCTGGGTGTGCATTAGGTGTGATGGCGGAAAATGTAGAGAGGCTAAAAGAGAAGGCATTGCACAAAAACAGCAGACGCGAGGTGGGCATGAGCTTTGGGGTATGTTCCTCAACACTGTGATAAAGTGTACATCTCAAAAAAAGTAGGAGCAGATGTGAGTAGTACTGGGTAATGTATTTCAACTTGTTCCTCAGATATGAAAAAAATCATTTATGAACGCCTGAAATTTGGCAGATATGGAGTTATGAAGTCTATCTGAGGACCAGGTAGATAATATTTAGGTCAGTGTCCTATATTATTTAGTAAGAACTTTGCTGCCATTAGTAATGTTCATTGGTGGGGAAATGGCTCAGCAGGTTACTGCTTACTCTGACAGAATCTTTGCAGTTCCCACCTCCTACACCGTGGCTCACAACCACCTGATTGTAACTCAAGTTCCAGGGGATCTGACGCCCTCTGCTGGCGTCTTTGAGCACTGCACCCATCTGACATACACATCCCCCTACAAAACACACACACACACACACACACACACACACAGGGGAAAGGGGACAGATAGCTATAAAATAAAATAAACAAATCTTTATTGATAAAATAATAACTCAACATCATGAATGTTCTTCTCAATGATAGAGTAGCAGCAGTTCCTTTGCCTTGACTTTTTTCTCTGCTGTTCCTGTGTTTCCCCTTTGGCCAAGTCTGTGTATTTGCAGCTTTGACAAAATCCTTGAGAAAAGCAACTCAAGGGAAGAAAGTGTTTCAGATCAGGATTTGAGAATACCTGAGAATACCGCCCGCCATGGAGGGCCAGCGCTACGACAAGATTGCGAAGCAGCTGGTCACATTGTCATCACAGTCAGGAAGCAGAGGTGGGGAGAGGAATACTGGTCCTTAGCTGTACCTCCCTTCAATTCATCCCTAGACCCCGTCCCATTGACCTAATTGAGAAACTCTGCCACTGACATACACAGACTCCAAAGTCTGTCTCAGGTTGGCAATGAAACTTAGCTACTACAGTCTGTATAACTGAAAAACAGTTAAGTCGCTCCGTGAGAGAACCCAGGTTTTCTTTCGAGGGATAGGGTGAAGACAGACCATGGGCGTCTTCTTTACTCCTCTGACACTCAGGGCCCTACCACTCCACATGTACATGGTGTGTCTGCTGTGACAGCCAGGCCATTTTAGGAGGCAGAGCTCTTCAGTGGGGCTCCCTCCTGCCAGGCTGAACAGCTCACAAACCTGGAGCACCCATGCCCTCTCCTGCTGTTTGTTACCTTGGGATTCTTTGTTTCTTAGTAGCCAGGGCACAGCAGGCTCCTGATTAAGAGAGAGGCTCAACCCAGGTGCCTCCTGCCTTCGCTGTCATTTGAAAGTGCCTGCTACTTCAGCAGACCAGAAACACTAGGAAACTATTTCCGGTAGGGAGAGCATGCCTCCTGAATGGCTGCGCCTACTACAGCAACTAAGAGGTGTGTGTGCCTAAGTGACCACGTGGATTTTACAGCTCTTAGGAACCCACTTCCCATTACTTAGGGAAAGCCTTAAATGCACAATGAGGATCCTGAGGCTAATCACCATCAATGCCCAGAACATTACAATAATCCAATGAAACAGAATAGCGTCTCCGAATGTAGCAATTTGTGTAGAAATTGCTGAAAGCCTAGACCCATGCTGAGAACCTTACATAGAAGTAGGCTATTGCTTTGACTGAGGAGTTATTTATTTAGCCTTTTGTTGGTAAATAAGACAATATTTCCTTCAGAAAATCTCCAGAGCCAGGAGTTCATAGGAGAATACCAATTTCCTTGATCAGAACTGGTGAAGGAGGTCTTGGTGCTGCTCTTACCGGTCTTGGGTCTGAAAGAACTCGGTGGGTCCTGGGGGATGACACTATCCTCATGCAGAAGGTGTCTGACTCTCGGGTCAGGAGGTCTGCATGCACTTCCACTGCCTTGCTGGCCATTTTCAGCTTAGTTGTCCAGGCTGAGTGCTCAGTGAGCATTTTTCTGGCTTTTCTCCTTGCAGCACAACAGCTGTGCGGGGACACCACTCGAAAAGAAAGGGTTTGCTTAGTTCATGGTTTGAGGTCCAGCCCATCACAGCAGGGCATCATGCCCGGAGAATGAGGCTGACAGTCACTTTGTGTCCTTATCTAGGAAGCAGAGAGAGAGGTGAATGGCTCACCCTCTCCTTTCTATTCAGTCCAGGAACAACGAAACTAGTGCCCTGGTGACATCCACATTAGGTTGGGTCTTTCCACCTCAATTACCCTAGCTTTGAGAATCCTTCTCAGACGCGTCCAGAAGTTCATAGTCTCCTGTGTCATTCTAGGCCCTGTCGTGCTGACACCTCGACCATCACACCAAACCTACAGTGACTTAGCTGGAGATTCCCTCTCCTGCCTCATGGTTGGGTCTTTGCTGCTTCATGGTAGCCTTGGGGCTGACACTAACACAGTCTCGAGATGTTGGAAGTTTTCTACATCGGTCGTTTCCTCTGTTGGCTTAATTTCCCCAGATATAGTCATTAGATAATGGCGCAGATATGACCCATTAAAGGTATCCCAAATTCTCTTGGTGATTATCTTAGCTGACCCTCATACAAACTATAAAAAGTGGCAAGCAACATTTTATGAGTGCAGAAGTTGAGGTACATGAAGACGGTAGAGGAAGAAGACAGGACTGGACTATAGGTAGACTGCCTGCCACTCAAGGCTTTGAACGCTAAATACTCCAATGGCACCAAATGCCAGGACTTAGATCAGATGCTGACTTTGACCTAAAGGTTCCCTTCAGAGGAGCATTTTCTTAATGAGCCTTTTCGAGTAGAATCCCAGTGACTCTGTTTCCTTGCTTTTCGTCTCCTCACAACCTCCTGGCCTCTGAACACATGCATTTCTTACTTCCTCCACTGGGATCTGTGTCCTGAAAAAAGAACCTTGTTTTGACCCCTGTGTCTGTGCCAATGTCAACGCCTGACCAAGGATGGCGAGTGAAGGATAAGGCTGACAAGTGGTTAAGGGTGCTTGCCACTGCATCTGAACATCTGAGTTCAGCCCAAGAGATTCACACATTAGAGGGCAGAGAACTCTCAAAAGTCCTGTCCTGACCTCTACACACGCGTCCATCCACAGACACCATACATAAGCATCATTTCCAAATGTTTTTAAAAGAATGAAATACTCCGAAAGCAAGCCACGAGTTGAGGGAAATTGTTTATCATATTTAAAATGTTTTCTCCTTCAAGCCTGCCCAGGGCACGTCCTCTGTGTCTAACTCCACGTTGGTTCTTAGGGCTGTGTAGGATGTGACCTGCTGCTCTGAGTTTACGTGGTCACGGGAGGGATGCAGCCGGTGAATCCTCTCTCAGGGAGAACAAACTGCACCTTGGGGAGAGAGGGTTTAGGGAAAGCTGCTTCCAGGGGTATGTCCACGGAAGGAAGATCTGACAGGGATAGATAACCAGGTGGGAACTCAGAGATCACGTTACCAACAATCGCTGTGTAGTGGGACTCAGAGAAGGGCCATCAGGGTGAAGAGAAGACTTTACAATCGAACCCGTAGCAGGAATAAAGGACTGATGAGATCCACAGCGTCTTGACAACTTCTCTAGATTCTAGACTTCATTGAGCAGGGAGGTGTGGCCATGAGAAATTGCAATTGGTGCCAATTTGATTGATGCCAGCTTCAGCTAATATCTTTCACCATTTTATGGATGGGACAACCAAGCCCAGAATCTCCCTGCTTTAAAACATGGGTGGAGCTGGCTTGATTTTTCTCCATTATATTGCCCTCAGGTTCCCTATGCCTGCACCCCAACTTGCATTCCTTTCTTCCAACATTTGACATCAGGAGACAGCTTGTTTGGTTGGTAGAGTGTTTGCCTAGCATGCGCAGGGCCCTGGGTTCAAGCGCCAGTGCTCACACAAACCTGGTACACTGATCCATGCCTCAGGGCTGGGGAACTGGAAGATCAGAAGTTGAAAGTTGTTCTGTTTCATAGCAAGTTCAAGTACAGCTTGGGGTAACCAAGAGCTTGACTTAAAAAAGAAAAGAAAAGAAAAAATAGGGGAGGGAGGGAGAAAGGAGAGAGAGAGAGAGAGAGAGAGAGAGAGAGAGAGAGAGAGAGAACACCAATTTTTCTGTGTCCTTATCTTTCTGTCTGATGGTACACACATTTCAGAGCGCAGCTTCCCGGAGCCCAGGCTGTTGCCCCACGAGCGTCCGAGCTTACACAGGGGTAGCATCGTAAGGGATTGTATTCTGACCATTGGTCTCTGAGAGAAAACTGCTTTTGTACTAGGCGTCTTTTATCTGAAAGGACGGCTGGAGTGCTCCGCCGACTTGGTGGAATGGGGAGGCGCGCAGAGGCTGGCTGCCCACGCTCCGGGCATGCGTGAGCACTGCCAGCAAAACACAGCTGGCACAGCTAATTTTAGCCACGCTGCCGCCTTGCAGAGAGACCCTTTAAGGAAATATATCTTCTCTGAAACAGTCTGTATTATAATGTAGCAGCTGATAGACGTGTCAGAATATTATTACTGGCGGGGGGGGGGGGAACTCTGACAAGTAATTACGAGTTTTTGTTCATTTTTTTCTGTAATATTTATAAAGCCCACGAAATCATCCAGAGAGAGAGAAAAAAAAAAGAGGGAGAGGACGATTTTATTCTCTAATAAGTGAATAAACATAAGGATCGCTTTGATTTTTATTTTTTAGCAGATGGATAAGTCACAAAACACTTTTGAGAGTTAAGCTCACCCCCTTGCTGAGGTGGGACACGGCTTCCCCCCAGAAGTACCCAACTAAGAACGGCAACTTTTTCTCCGCTCTTGAGCATCCTCAGTGTCCTCTAGAAGGCGAAATGTTGGTTTAGTGTGTTAAGAGGTTGTGAAAAAGCCTTGAACACACTTTTCCCCATCTTAACTGGAAAGGCTGGCATGTGTGTGTGTCTGAGAATATATATGTACACACATATATGTATATATATATAATTTTTGCCTTCCTTCCTATGGACACCCCCCCCCCCCCCCCGCAGGGTTTGTTTTGTTCAACAATACCATGCCTCACCTCTGGGAACTTGGCGATTGAAAAGGAGAAGGCAGCTTGGGAGCTTGGGAGCCCCTGTCAGTGCAGGGCAGGGAGGGCTGGGCCGTGCCCCACCCAGGCACTGCAAGGGCAGCTTGGGTTCGGTTCCACCCGGGGCTCGGCTGCAGGCGCCACTCACTCTGCTATTCCAGATAGATAGCAGAGGGTAGCAGCAGCCTTTCTCTCTCTCTCCCTTTCTCTCTCTCCCTCTCTCTCTCTTCTTTTTTTTTCTTCTTCTTTTCCCTCTTGGAGGAAATACTGCAGCCTTCTGGACTGCGTCCGCGGCTCCCTGGAGAGGCTCTCTCGGTTCCACCCACTGGCTGGAAGGAGGGGAAGTGAATGAGAGGGGCAAGGCCAGCCCGAACACACCATGTCACTCTGGGAACCAGACAGCAGCAACTAAGCCTGCACGGGTTTCTTTTTCTTTTCTTTATTTTTTTTCTTTTTCTTTTTGTCCCCCCCCCCAGTTTTTTTCCTTTCTTTTCTTTTTCCTTTTTGCCCATTGTTTCTTTTATCCTTTTATTACAATTTCTTTTTCCAAGGTGGGAAAGAGACACGAGACACCGAAAGCTGTACTGCAAGGGTTCCGAGTTGTGCTAAAGGATTTTTTTTCTTTTTTTTTTTTCCCTCCTCCTTCGCCTTTACAAGCGCCTGCGATTGACAGCACTGGAGACAAGCTGGTTAGAGAACAAACTGCTTCCTCCGGACTGGACCGGGCAGCCGGGAAGAAAGCAGGCAGCCAAGAACTGGGGAAGCTGTCTGGGGGTTTCTCTGCGAACCTCAGCCCCCATCTGGTTTTTCTTCTTTTTCTCTTTTCTTTTGGTTCTTTTGTTTTGCTTTGCCTTGGTTTTCCAGTTGTTTTAAATTCCTTACGGTGTTGGAACTAGTGAGCAGCGGAGTCTTGGAAGCCTCATCAGTCACCCAGACTGCCGGGAACAGTGGATTAAGAGGAAGAAGCTCGCCTGGGGCATCCTATACCCTGTTATTCAGTTTCCTGCCTCGGAGATAAAGATCCCAGCTACATGGGCAAACGCCTGGATCAGCCACAAATGTACCCCCAGTACACGTACTACTGTCCCCAGTACCTCCAAACCAAGGTATGGCTGGACCCGCGAGCTTCGGAAGGCAGCGTGGTGTCTGGTGCTCCTCGGGGGCATGGCAAGTGGACCCTTCCCTCACCCTCGCCCCCATCCCCTCTGCTGACCGCTTTCAAATTACTAACAGTAGGAATGGAGTTAACAAGCCAGAGGAAGAAGGGAGAGGGAACTGGAGTGTGGCTTTCCCGTTAAAGACAGGGTACTTTCAATGGAGTGTTCTTTTGTTATTTAGCAGCAGAAATGCTAGTCAGCTGGGAAAGTCTTTTGCAGGTGAGCTGGGATTTTTAGAAAAGAGGCTCCAGCAGACATTCTCAGGGACACGAATACGATTTCGGGAGCTTTTCTAGTAAGCTGTTTTTTGTGTGCGAATCTCAAAGATTTAGGTGTCTCCCCTTGCCCCCCTTCCTTACAGAAAACACTCGGGGGGGGGCACTTAAACTTTTCATGGCCTAGCACAGCATGAAGAAGGGCCTGGGGAGGTTCCAGGGTACCCACCAAAGTCCCTCAGAGTTTTCTGAGTATATTTTTTGCTTTGGCTGTCTTTGTTTTATGTGAAGGATGACTGAGATGCTATGTGCTAAAAGATGTAGAAGCTTAGGATACAGGGTCTATACTTTTAGACTGGCCCCCTACCCCCACCCTACCCCTATCCCTTTAGCTGCCATCGGAGTCTTGAAAAAGGCATGGAATGTAACTGATAATAATTGAACTTGAATTGGTTGAAGACTTTGGGCTTTGTCCGAGCATGTGCTTAAGTGATCGTTAGGGGCCCAGAGGCAAGCCCACAAAACTGAGCAGAGGGCAGTGCCAACGCTGAACTCTTACCCTTCAGTTAACGCATGAAAGACTGTTAGGTGAGAAATCAATTCTCCAATTTGTCAATTCGATTGGACTTGAAAGGGGGGTAAAATGTTTGTGCTATACTCACCTAAAGTACACAGACAGTCTGATTTTGTATTGCATTAACTAACCCCCACCGTCTTCTTAGTAAGTACACATGCAAGAGTGAGCAAGGCATGTCTGAGCGATGGGTGCTGTCGCTGGGTTTGTCGGCATGACCACCAGGGCTTGGTAATTCATGCTATGGCTATCTCCCATTTATTCGGTCTCATCAGACAATGCCCATTTGAGAATCAAACTGGACAACAGTCTCTCAGGAGTACATCTTCAAGGCTGACGTTTCTTTTTCCATTTTTTTTTCCCTTTTTCGATTGCTCTAAGCTTTTGCTCCTCCAAGGTCGACTCACGTTGCTTTTTTGCCTTTGTGTCCACTTAGTTTGGGCTGCCACTGCTGCTTAACTAGACCAGCCCTCCTTCCTGGTGTCCTGAGTATTAACTCTTTGGGGAACTGGGTAGAGAATGCTGCCCTGCTACTTTCCTTAAAGAAATGGTTTGGGCAAGTTTAAAAAAGAAAATATTTGCAGGTGTTTTTCTCCCCCAAAGAAGCAAAAACAATAAGCCCAGGGGTTGCCTGAAAAATGTCAAGCATTCCAAACCTTTTACTCATCGGGCTAAATTTTTCCAAATGTTTCCCAAATCATGCTTTGTGCTGGTTCTGGTTTCCAATGCTGTGTGCAACCACAAGAGAAAGTTTTTGACTGAAGTGAGTGGAAGAGTTGGGGTTTTTGTTTTGTTTTGTTTTTTTCCTAGATTGCCTCTAACCTATGACTAGGTTAGGGAGTAAGGAATAATGTGTAGAGTTAAAGATTCAGGCTGCCAAGTGAGCCACCCTAGGAGATAGAGGGAGGGAGGGAGGAAGGGAGGGAGGGAGGGAGGGAAGGAGGGAGAGAGAGAGAGAGAGAGAGAGAGAGAGAGAGAGAACGGGGAAGAAAGGAGCCTGGAGAAAAACTAAGAGGTTTTTAAGTCTTTTTGGGATCCTGTGTGGCTTTAGTGCCCTGTGGACTAAACTCTTGTTACTCTCCAATCAGCCCAAGCCATGGGCATCTGGAACATTTTTAAGAAGTTAGCTCCATTAGGCATCCCAAACTGAGATTTAGGTAATCAGATCAGGGCCAGGAGGGATTGTCAGGTCAGCGACTTAGGCTGTTGGGGTGATAATATTGACTGTTATGTTGTCCAACTTCAGCACGGCGGTGCGGTTGTCACATATTGTTCTAGTGCCTATGGAATGACAGACGTTAATGACATCCTAGGAAGCTGGAGATGTGAAAGGTTGGATTCAGAGGAACTACCAGCATGTGGTTCTATTTGAGCACGTGGGGACTTTTTGACAGAGTTCATCCAATCCAAGGAAGCACTGTCAAGAGTGTGGAGGGCAATGAGCTCAGCTTCCGCATGATCTTTGCCCTTTTCACACATACCTATCTCCGAGTAGAATTCGTAATCAGTTAAGGGAAGGGCGTTCTGTTTATGTTTATGTGATGGGCCTAGATGGACTCCACGGAAATCCACTTCTCCAGCTGTCTAACTGCAACTGAGGTTTCTTGTTGCCACCAACGGAGACAATGTTCATAGATACAGAATCCTATGGTTGATCAAAATCACTCCAGGGGTATCAGGCCTTAAAAGGCGGCTGAAAATCAAGCGGTTTTCCTTCCTGATATACAAGAAGGCTCTCTCTCTCTCTCTCTCTCTCTCTCTCTCTCTCTCTCTCTCTCTCTCTCTGTGTGTGTGTGTGTAGGGGGAGAATCCTTGTGGGGATTCTTAAAGAACCCAAACCACTGTTTAGTATAATTTTCAGAAAACGTAAGACAAACAAAAACAATCCAGGCTCTTGCTTTGTACTTAGATAGTGAAATGATAGGCACAACTTTTAATTTCTCATGAGAAAACAGAATGAAGTTCATATTCTGAATATTAAAGCCCAGTCTTCTGTTCCCTCAAATGTATATTGTAGCGCAGGAAGAGGTAGGTCCACTTTCTCCTCCTTTCTCGTTATGTAAGAACTTAACTTTTTTCTTTGCTTTAATAAAACAAAATATAGAATTAGGCTATTTCTGTTTCTCATCTCCCAGAATTATTTTCTAGAGACTTAAAATGCTTTATAGGAGACAAAATGTGCATGTAGCGTAAATGGTAGTAGATAGTAACTATTCAGCAGCCTGATGTGCACAGAATGGCGCGTATTTAAATGACATGAATGCTGGGCTGTGCTTTGTAGCAGTGCTGTGCTGTGCAGTGCTGTACTGTGCAGTGCTGGGTTGTGCAGTGCTGTGCTGTGCTGTGCAGTGCTGTGCTGTGCTGTGCTATGCTGTGCAGTGCTGTACTGTGCTGTGCAGTGCTGTGCAGTTCTATGCAGTGCTGTGCTGTGCAGTGCTGTGCTGTGCTATGTAGTGCTGTGCTGTGCAGTGCTGTGCTGTGCTGTGCAGTGCTGTGCTATGTAGTGCTGTGCTGTGCAGTGCTGTGCTGTGCTGTGCTGGGCAGTGCTGTGCTGTGCTATGCAGTGCTGTGCTGTGCTGTGCTGTGCTCACGTCTTCAGATGCTCGGTCTCTGTTGGACTGATGCTTTTTCTCCTCGCTACAGAAGACGGTCTCAAGGAGGGGCATTGCTTTTTGTCATGGCATAATGAAGAAACTTAGTGACATGTTACAATACTGAAGCAAGTGATGTGGCTTGTGGCTTGATGTTTAAAGTTTCTCAAAGCACTCTGCTGCTGAGAAGGGTAGAAAGACCCATCCACAGTCTAGAGCAGAGAAGGCTGAAAAGTGTGCATCATCTTACTGGCGGAATACAAAATGGCATTTGACTCTTGCAACCCCACATTTTTCAGAAAATCCCCTTGTTGGTGTTGGGTTCTGAGACTCCAGGTATATTTTGCCTTGAATTTCAGGCACTTTGAGTAGGACCATTTCTTGAAAAACAGCAATAAAGCATCAAACAGACAACAAAGTAGTTGAAAGGAAAAAGCCAGGGAAGGGCAGCACGCTTACTCACTGCTCGGTGGCTTGGTATTCCTGGATATCGTGGTTGAGAAATGGATATTTCTCTCTTACCAGATATTTGGAAAACTTTAGTCATGTTTTTTAAACTTTAGAAAGAGCCCCCAGCAAGTGTCTCCATTCTTGCTTTTACATAACCTTCCTGGTTCACAGACTTCCTCTACCAGCCCAGCAATCAGAACAGTGTCCCCCTCTCTGGTCAGTAAAACTCTTGACGAGGGGTTCAAACTAAGAGGTCCTTCCTGGGTTCCTCTAGCTAGTGCCATTCAGATGACATCCTGAGCCTTATTGAAGCAGGATCAGGTATGAGGGCCGAGTCTCACCCACTGTGCCCTGAATTTAGCTTGAACCACCACGGTTTGCAGCCCAGCCTGAAGCCTCCCGCTAAGAGTCTAGCTGGGGTGCTGTTGGTCATAGAGAGATCATATGCTTGAGAACACGAGGGATGAGGAGCGGACAAAGAAAAGGGAGCTTCTGGAGGATAGAGCATTTTAAAAACTGTGGACATCCGGATCCTTCAAAAGCAAAATCACGGCTCACCCAGTTGTCAGGCAGGCAGAGGAAGGCAATCCTGCAGGAGGGAGGGAGGCTGGGATTTCTTAGAACTTCCTGCCTGGGCTTTGCACTGATAGCTGGACTTGGGAACCTGCCAGTTGGTTGAAAACTGTCTGAAAACTCCCAAGTTCTGGTTTCCTTTGAAAACTTGAAACGCACAAAACTTGTTTTCTTAAAACAACAACTACCCAAAAAGCAAAAACAAAAACAACAAACAAACTTGCAGCCTTGGATTATTTGCACAATTTTACGTACAGTTCCAAGTATTTTCCTTTGCTTGGGCCAGGGGTGCCTGTAGGAGAACATGAGGATATGTTTGGCTGATTTTCAAGTGTACAGAATTTTAATTTGTTTTAAATAAGAGGAAAAACTCCAGCTAGAAGGAATTGCTGTCTCCCTTCGGTTCTCGCTGCTGCAGGTCCGTAGACTCAGTGGGGGTGTGTGCAGCCTGCTGCAGGTTTTGCTGTCTTTTCTAGAATGTGCTCTGATCCCCTAAAAATGTCTCCCCAAATTGTCCAGAAAGTTCTTATTTTTTTCTCTAAATTCAGAACTTAAAGTGAGCAGCATCTATATTTCTTTCACAGTCCTTTCTGGAGCAGTTTCCTTTCATTTTCTCTCCATTTATGGAAGAAATTACAGAATTATACAATAGGAAATTTTTTCACACAAGCGAATAAGCTGTTTGGGAGCTGGGGACAGGGACACTTTGCAGAGAGAGACACAAAAGAGGAAAAGGGGTCGCAGGTTCATCCAGGGTCTTTCTGGCTTCAGGGACTCTTGGAGGCTTCATCTTTGCACTAATGTGATTTTTCACAAATCGCTCTTGGTATTACCAGTCTTTTGTCAGAGAAGGAGACAAAGGTTCACCCACGATGATGTTCCTGCCAGATCTGGAAAACATCGGTCTTTCCTTTGAAAAGAAACATTTTTTTTTTTAGTGTCAAACTTTTTATTCAGAGTAAATGGTGGATGTTTGTCCACAATTGGCTCCAAGTACCACGCTGAAATTGTTTTGTAACAGTCTCACACACCACAGCTGTATGTGATTAACTAGTGTAATATCCAAAGCATGTGAGAAGAGACGTTTTTATGCTATAGCTGCTGCAAGCAGGAGCGCAGATGGGGCAGAGGGGAGAGCCACAGGGACGACGTCCACGGGCAGGGACGTGTCTTCAGGATGTGTGTTACTATTTTTGTAGTAGTGGGAAAACATTGAACTGTTTTGGCTGTGCTTTAAAAGTATATATTTTCTGGAAGTGAAAACAGATGGTTGCTAACAATTGTTTAAAAAATATGCATGTGTATGCTCTAGTGAGGGACATTTAATTGGAAGACACAAACCTATTTAATGGGGCTGACAGCTATGTAAAAGGAAAGCTAAGAATGACTCTCAAAACACAAATTCAAAAGCAAAGGCGAACTTCACGTTCTTTCTCGATATTATAAATAATCTTTACATATCTTTCTGCTTACATTTTTCTTGTCTACTTTAATCTTTGGAAATCTTATCAGAAAACCTTCATGGGATTTACCTCTAAAGAAAACATTGGCCTATCATAATGTTCAACAATTTAGAGATACCAAGATGGGAAACTGTGTTTGCTTTGAAAGATAATGGGAAATAACAAGAGATGGCTTTGTAGACTGTGACATTCCCATTGATGATGCTAAAAATTAGAAAACGACACACAGGCCCCTGTTTCTCTAGTACTGGTGTTGTAAAGACGAGTCTGGGTTCTATGGGTTCTCTATAGTCTTTGGGAGGTAAAGTTAGTCATTAGAGATTGTAGCCCTATAGAATAAATAACACTAACAGGAAGGCTGGGGAGATGGCTCAGTGGGCAAGACACTTGCTGTCCAAACCTGATTATCCATGTTCAAATCCCATAACCCACGGAAAGGTGGGAGTCAGGACCAAGTGTCTGTGAACCCAGTGTTCCTAAGGGGTTGGGGGGAAGGTGAGAGGTGGAGACAAGAGATTCTCCAGAAGCTTGCTAGTCTAACCAATGCTGTGGCAAAGAGAGACCAGTCTCAAGAGAGGTGGGAGGTGAGAATGGGGAGCCAAGATTGTCTCCTGACGTCCATGGTCACAGCCCTGAAGTCTCATACATGAAATACACACACAAAACACATACACAAGGGCATGCCCACACACATGAATAGTAATGATAAAAATAAACTTACCTATAATATATACTATTTAATACGCCATAAACTATAATAGGTAAAAGTTAGATGTATTGTTAGTTAGTGATTGTTTTCAGGGCCTTGAAAATGTCTATAGAATTGGCTACTTAGTTTCAGATTTCAGATTTTAGACATCAAAACTAGAAGGAAAATAAGACGTGTTGGCACTGGTGAGCTGGCTTATGTTTCCTTTTAGGTTTGCTTTCAAGTTGACATTGGTAGAGAATTTGTACACACTGAATTTTTTCCCTTATTTTCCATCATGTTTGTTACTCATTAAATACATACTATTTGGGGTCAGATATATGACTGTAGCTTTGCAGTTTGATATGGCATTCTCCTCGAGACAGCGAATATGAAGAAGACGGATGCAGTTCCTGTTTCTCATTGGGTCATTCTCTGCTCTGTTTTCTGGGGCCTTGGTTTGTTCATCAGTTTCATTCACTCTGACCCCTGCCTGATACAACATTTGGGGATCCTCTTTGGAGACAGCTGGGTCTTCTTTGGTCTTTGCTGTTCTGTGGCATTGGAAGGTGACCTGTGTTTGGTGCTTTTCATGAGTTTTTGCTTGGTACTTTGATGCTTTCTATAAAGCAGTTAAATGCTGCTTTGCGGACTCTGCGGGTTTGGTAACTGTCACTGCGCCCTTCTCATCTGAATCCCGTATACTGAGAGGAACACATCCATCCCTCGGGAGTGAGTAGAGAGGGAAGGGACAAAATGACAGGCGTCATTTAGTCGTTCCTACAGCAGGTTTTCCTGTGGTGGTTGAAGTTGTCTGAGTGGATTCGTTTGGTGCTTATCCAAGCTTCAGCAGTGAGTGTGATGCCTCCCGTCCCCATAGCTTCCTCTCCATAGGTGGTGGAGGCACACATGGGTATGCACAAGGCCAGACTGCTGTGTGAAAATACTAAATTCTCTTTATTTTGTGAATGGATGTGGGAGTTAATGTGAATGCAGAAACCACCATTGATAGATGGAATTATATTTTGAATGGGCTTTGCAAAATGTGCAAATTCCTGAGCCTAAGAATGGGAAGGAACCTTGGAAATGAAGACAAAATACTACAGTTACTTAGAACGTGATATTATGGGGGGAAACAGTGACACCTCAAGACGTATCAACCCAATGGTTAACACTTGAGAATTCTCTTTGGAGACGGTTGAGTCTTGCTTTTATTTTCTTGTTGGAGACCATTCTTCTTTCTTCCAAACCCTACTAAGCTGAATTAATGAGATGAAATATTATATAATGACCCATTTTAAATAATTTGCCATTTAATCTTTGGCAGCCATGTGTTGTTTTTATGCGATTTAGCACATGAATTATTATTTTCTTTTTATGATTGCATATTTACACTCGGAACCAGAGGAAGGGAGAAAGCTGTTGGGGGAAGGCCTTTGCTTCAGTCCACATCCGAATCTCTTTACCTGTTAGAACTAACCTTCCTTTCACAGTTAGAATTAAGACATGGCCTGCTTCCCTCTCAGGTTTAGAATATTGCATTTTAAATATAAAGTATGGGATTCTGGGAAGAACATTCTAATAGTAGTATTTCAACATTGGAAGAGGTTTTAGTACGTTTACTTGGAAACATTTGAGCTCACGCAAAGCCACCTTTTTAATGCTTTCTTGTGAATTTGAACACTGCCCCCACTTGAATACAGTATTTTTGCAAAGTTAAAAAAAAATAAAAGTTAACCTGCAAATTGTTTTGAGGCCATAAGATTTTCAGACTAAATGGAATGAGAAGAGATTATGAGTTTTCTCTGTCACACGGTATTTTTGTGGATGACCCTAGTTCCCATTTATTGTGGCCTTGTGGTTTTCAAGAGGTATCTATAGGGGACACATGTGGTGAAAAGGCCCAGCGTATCAGAAAATGTCACCGACAGTCTTTGGCTGACTGATCTTGAAGATGGACACATTGGGTTCACCTCTGGCAGTGAGACACAGCTGGAAGGTTCAGGTCTTAGTGTCAGGTTCACCAAACTCATTGTGTGCTTGGTGGAGTTGTCTGCCAGAAGCAGATCTAAGTGAAATGGGGTCTCTTCCAGTCTGGGGTACAACTGGGAGGCAAATTAATGCCATGTTGCTCTTGCTGTTGGGTGACTTTTCTAGATTCCTCTTCTCAAAATAGAGTTTGCTGTGTTTTTTCATGTACCAGAACTGCTAGTCACTTCTGTTCCAACAGTTCCCATGAATCCTAAGATGACTGGGTCATGTCACAGTCAGGACTAAGAAAGAAGCAGGAAAGAGAGAGGGCAAAGGGAATTACAGAGCTCTGGGTAGACTAGGGAAGCCAAAGCAGGCTCCCCATGATGACGGGCTCTTGTTCCTGGAAGACGCTTCATGGAAGACTTGGGAGTGAGCCTCTAGACAGGATCAATAGGGGAAAGAGGAAGCCCCCAGGATCCTATAGAATACCCAAGCCTGTGGCTGCTCCCCTCCCAAAGGGATGAAGCTGTTATTTTCCCTGTCTCCACAGCCTGGTGTTGTCTTTCTCTGTCACTCCACACTTTGTTAGTGGTAGGGGATGAATCTAAAAATCCCTTAGATAACTTCTGGCAGTGCCCATTTTAAAGGTTCAGGAAGTAGAACCTGACCAAAAATCTTTAAGGCTCATGGGCCCAGCGATCCACTTCTGGAGGCTCCACCTCTCAAAGGTTCCATAAATGTCACCAGCTGGGGACCAAGTGTTCAAGCACTTAAGCCAATGGGGACATTTTACTTCAAACAGTGACCTAACTACCTTGGTTGGTCTTTAAATTAAAAAAAAATATCTAACTCTTGTGTATGCTTGATTTGTGTATGTATGGTGGCAGTGGTGGTGGTGGTGGGACACTGTGCCAGATGTCAGAGAATAACTTTCCAGAATGGGTTCTCTCCTTCCTCTGCAGGTTCCCAGCACAGTCTTGAGGGGCAAGTGCATTTGCCCACTGAACTCTCTTATAGGGGTTCACCTGCTCCTTTAAAAACAGGACCTTTAGCTACACACAGAGCTTCATCTGTAGGTCCACAAATCACATTATAAAATTTCATTCATACCTAAAATGCAAGCACACACTCCTAAAAGAGTTGCAGGCATCTTTTGGTGTCTCTTGCTTTCTTTGTGGCTAATGATGACAGAAATGGAGATGGGCAAGGCATTCCCAGGAACTCATAGATCTGTCCCCTGCAGCCCATGCATGGTGCACAGAAGTGTGCACAGAAGTGGCTGTTACCAAAATGACAGGGACTGATTTCTTTCTTTTTACTTTCTGTCACAAGAATCACGTGTTTTTATGTTTTGAGACACACTGTAGTATGTCACAAGAGTTTGGAATCCACACGCCCCTCTCTGTTACTCTTGGTAGCATCTTTTCAGAATCCTCTTCATCGATTCATTCTAGTTAACCCCTAATGATTTTGTAATATGTATTTGTCCTGTGAGAGCAGTGATCTTCAGGGCACTTTGTCATGTGGCTGCCAATCATAATAAGAGTGAGGGCATTCAATACCTTCTCCTTAGTGGGTGACTCATGATAAACCAAACAAAAGGAACCTAGAAAGTTGGAAGGGGAAGAGAATCAGGTTTTCATCTGCTCTAACTTTTCTGGGAGTCGATGGGTGCTTTCCTTTCTAAAAGCGTCCGAGGAGAGCTTCTTGGCAGGGGGAGGGCATTTATGAGTATGAGGGCCATCTTTGGGCAAAAACTGAAATATGTGGAGGAATCACAGGGCTGAGGCTTTTGGTGTCTTGTGGGGAAAGCAATAAATGCCCGTGTGGACAGTTGACTACCTGGTTTGGTTTGCAATGTGCTGCAAAGTTTGGCAATGTCATTCTCGTGTGTGTGTGTGTGTGTGTGTGTGTGTGTGAGAGAGAGAGAGAGAGAGAGAGAGAGAGAGAGAGAGAGAGAGAGAGCGCCCAGAGGGCAATATCAAATCTTAGTGCTCAGGTGCCATCTATATTGTTTTGGTTGTGACAGAGACTTTCACTGGTCCTGGCCTTTACCAAGTGGGCCAGGCTGGCTGGCCAGGGAGCCCCAGGGAGCCAACTGACTCCATATCCCCAGCACTGGTATCATAAACACTCATTTCCTTTGTCCGTGTTCTGGAGACAGAACTCAGATCTTCATGTTTATGTGACAAGCACTCTGCCCTTGAGCCATCGCTCCAGACTTTTGTCACTCATTCTTGTTTTGACGGGCCCATCATCAGTACACAAGGAGGACCTCTCTGAAAGTCTTCCTGGGATAAAAGAATGTTTTCTAGAATCATTTTTTAAGTAGATCTCCTGGCAGTTCTGTGTGTAAATTAGTCATATAAATCTATATGTGCCCTGGAGTGTAATTGTAAGGAACACTGTTGTCATTTATGGAACAGATCTTCTTTGGAGAACAAAACCATGGTGTCAGTTAAAAGGCTGCAGACCTGTAGTGGCACCAAGGTTACAAGTGGAAACTGTGAGCCATACAGGAGTGATAATTGAAAACCGCTAATGTGTCCTGGGCCCAATAATCAAAGACAATAGAGAATCCATGTGTGATGGTGCCTGCTGCATTCTTAGCACAAGAATATCTTAGAGGGGTGGAGCTCAACGAGGTCACCATCTCAATGTCTCCATCACCAGGTCTCAATGTGGTCAAGAAAGGCTGGCAATTGGTGTTACTGATCCACGCCTTCTTTTCTGTCCCAGATGCTGTACACACCTCTCCATCCTTTATCTCAGGCTGGTTGTCACTCATGAGCTCACTTTTTCAATCTTATTCTGTATATTGCATTGACTTGCCTGGATCGCTCTTCTTGCGTTCAGTCTTTTGATTCTGTTTTAGTCTCTATCCCTTCCATCCATTCTTCCTTTCCTTCCTTCCTCCAATAATCAAGGTTTTGAGATGGATTTGTCTTCTTTGATGTTCTGGCTTTTGTTATGAACAATCTTCCTTTATTTTGTCTTTGAGCTTTTGGTTCCTTCCTGTATGGTCATTTTTTTTTTTAATCGTTTCTGTGCTTTTCTAACTTTTCCTCAAGGTAGAGTGAAACTGGTGTTTGACATTTTCTGACTGTTTTTTTGGTGCTCAGTGGAAAATGTGTCTCTGCTTTTTTGAACACGATTGGGCTCTTTGTGTCTTGATACATATACGGTAGAGGGATGCTCAGGCTTATATCCTGGATAGCCTGAGAACAATCTCCGAGCTCAGATCACAGGTTGTGTGGTACTTGAATGTCTCTGTAGGATCTATGGTAACACCAGATGCAGACTTAGGTTCTACTGATGGGTTTTTCAGCATGAATCAAACCATCTTGTTTTGCTTGTCTTATCTGTGTCACACACCTATCCCAACAATAATAGTTTTGTAGAATTTTGAAGAATTTATAGAATTCTGTAAAATATAAAATAGCTATATGATAAATTAAGCAACTAAGAGGATTTAAGTGCAGGCCCAAAATGATGAGTCTTGAGTCTGGTGAGATGGCACCCTGGCTAAAGGCACGTACCACTAAGCCTGACTTAAGTTAAAATCCCTGGAACCTACATGGTAGTACCAGAGACTGAACACCTGTGAGTTCTCTCTTCCCTTCTATATGCATGTGTGGCAGATGCATAGACACAGATGCACACACAGGCATGCGTGCTCACACACTAAACATGAGAATAAAAATTAAACAACACGGCCTGCTTTCAAATGGGGTTGTTCTAGAGAATTAAAGACCCTCCTCACTTAGAATATATGAAAGCAATGACCAAGAGCAATAGAGGATTATATGAAAACATTAAGCTAAATCAAAATGTAACTTTGAGTTGTGTAATGAGTCTTTCTCTGTCTTTCTCTGTCAGCCAGCTCTCAAATAATGACATAGAGCCTTATTATTTATGAAAGCTCAACCTATAGCTTAGGTTCGTTCCTAACTAGTTCTTACAACTTGAATTGACCCATTTCTATAAATCTCCATCCTGCCCTGTGGCTTGTGGCCTCTCCTCCCGCATGTCCTGCTTCCTCTGCATCTGGCTGGTGACACTTTTCTCTCCAGAGTTCTTTCTCTGCCCACAGTTCCTGTCTACACTCCCTGCCTCTCTATTGGCTGTTCACTTTTTTATTACACCAATCACAGCAATACAGCTCCAGTGTACAAATATCCCACAACAGAGTTGGACTTCTTTTGAATTTTCTACCCCAGGCAGACTCTCTTAAGTTTTATTTGTAGTATTTTTCATTTTCTTTATCATATTTGTTTATTGCATTGATATTATCAGCATTCATAGAAAATATAGGTTCTATATTCATAATTCCTGAACATTTAGGAAAGATTCCTATTGCAAAATAATGGGTGGTTTATATGCCTAGTGAACCATCCAAGCCATATCACAGAGAAGCTAATATCACACAACACACCGCCATGTTATTAGAGAACTCTGTGTATTAACCAATATTGATACGCAGGCTTGCTCTTCAGTGATATTATCTCTTCCCCCCTCCTCTCATTCCCTCTCCTTTCCTCTCCCTCTTCATCTCCCCACTCTCCTTTCCATCTCTCTCTTTCCACCCATCTCTCTCTCTCTACCATCCCATTTTTTATTCATTTCTGTTCTGAAGATCTGCGTAACCCTGGATGACCTTGAGCTCATGTGTTCTTCCTTCCTCAGTTTCCTGAGTGTTGAGATTCCAGGGCTGAGCCACGGTGCCCCAGTCTTCAACACTATTCTCTATGTTTATGTGAATTTGTAATCAGATCTATAATTGATGCTGTCGTGTTGAAGATAATATCTAATAACGCTGTCTAGTGATGGGCATATTTGGCACATTCTCAACAGGCCATTCATCTTTTTGATTCTTATTATCAGGATCATGACTTCTATGATGTTTGCACCATATTTTATAGACTTTCAACTCATTGGTCCACCTCATTTTCCTGCTACTATTTGACTGCTATATATTATTGGATAATATAGATAGTTAATTACTGAATATTAAATTGGTGATTTTCTGATCATGTTAGCTTCATTGATGAGATTCTTACTAAGTGGCTCACTGTATTTCTAATCCTGAGATTTAAAACATTGATGAGCTTCTTACTATGTGGCTGATTGGATTCCTAACCCTAAGATTCTTTGGGTGACATGACTTTCCTGCCAGTGCTTAAACTCATGTGAGGGATATTTTGTTGATTTAAAATATTTATTTTTTGTGTGTCTGTTTATATGTGCAAACATGTGCCTGTATGTGTGTGTGCATGTATGTGAAGGCCATGAATTGACTTCCTCAATCCCTCTTCCCTTTATTTTTCCTTTATATTTTCTCTTCGCTGAACTTGGAGCTCACTAATTGGCCAGAATGACTGGCCAGTGAGCTCTGGAAATCTGTTAGTCTTTATCAACACCAATTAGAGTTACAGATGTAAGCCTGGCTTTTTATGTAGGTGTTGGGGATCCAAACAGGTGCTCGTATTGTGTGTTGCTCATTCACAGACTGCGTCACCTCCTGGCCACATTCTCCAGCAGTAAGTGAGAAAGAATATGACTGTCCTGGCTGAGTTTGGGTTGAAAGGGACCCCTTGTCACATCTCCTCTTGACACCCTACTGGAACCCAGCAGGGGCTCTGGGTTACCAGTGCCACCAAAAGACCATCTCACAGCCACTTCAACCACGCTCTAGGCATGTTCTGGATAGATGTCCTCTATCTGCCACCTCGTATGCTAAGTTGAAGTGAACGTCAGGCAAGGACACTTTTAAGTAGCACCACCTCTTGCTAAATCACAGTCCCACTGAAATATTTTTTGTCGTAGGGCACATTTTATCCCCCAAATCTTTTAGAATGATTAGTCTGGGAGTATATGCAGTTGAAGGTTTTGATCACTCTTGTCTAACTTGTTTGGTATTTCTTGGTCAACATCAGGAAATGTCACGGTGTGAGCATGCAGGTTGAAAGAGGAATTTGGTAAACCAGGCCGAAGCTGATCATATTTCAGTTTTCCTTTCCTGTGATTACCCGTTTCTTATCTCATGCTCAATTTTAACTAAAATCAGAACCCGTGAGTCACAAGTGACACAATATTTACCCACGGTACCACTGTGCAGGATGGCATGGAAATATTTAAAAGACAATAGATTTCAAGACGCCCAGGGATTGCTCCCCCTCTCCACCTTAAATTAAAAGAGCCTAAGAACATGTATTTCACATAATGTTTAAGTCTACACACCCTCATTTCACAGAACTTAATCATGGTTTCCAAATTTGTTGACCAAGTCCCATTCTCTTTGTTGGAAACACAGGGGATTTCTTCCTGAGCGCAGAGCTACAAAGGCCTGTTGTTTTCTATTAGTCCAGTGTACGTGGATGGGGCGAGAGCTTCATTCAACACACCGCAGACAAATAGGAAGTTTTCTCTTTTTATAATTAAAGATTGACCATTATTTTCATTTGTTTACAAATTACTTGTAGAAGGGCTGAAGAGATGGGTTAGTGTTTAAGAGCACTGGCTGCTCCTTCAGAGGACCCTAGCCGCTCATACCTCCAGTTCCAAGAGAACTAACACCTATTTATGGCCTCTGATGCATCCAACATGTTGTACACAAATTTACATGCAGGCAAACATTCATATGCATAAAATAAAAACAGATCTCTTTAAAAATTCACTTTTGCAAAGATGGAGAGATGGCTCTGTGGCTAAAGTGCTTGCTGCTAATGCATGAGGACCTGAATTCAAATCCCCAGCTTCCATGTTAAGAGCTAGGCCGGGTGGCATGAACCTGGAATCCCAAAGCTGTGGTTTCCAGGGGCTTGCTGACCAGACAGTCCAGCCCAATCAACCAGGCCCAGGTCCCAGCCAGAGAGGAGCACTACCTGATACTGATGTCTGATCTCCACCCACACATGCAAATACACACACACACACACACACAAAGAGAGAGAGAGAGAGAGAGAGAGAGAGAGAGAGAGAGAGAGAGAGATAAGCAAAAGCAAAAAGTCAGTGCTGCATAATACGCTGTCTGGATTGAATTGAAGAACAAACATATTAGCAGATCTAGAATAGTTTAATAATTCGAAATGAAAATAGCAAGTTTATTTGCATAAAATGATACTGAGTGTATTAATCTTGTAGGCCCAATGTCTATTTCTGCCACTGGCTTTAGTGTTGTGACCCCGGGATTTCATGTCCCTCTTGATTCTTTACTTTCCTCCTGTCCAGGGACTACTGGGCTTGTTTGATAAGACTGTCTTTGGGATCAGTGTGGGACTGTAGGCGTTTGTTTCCGCATTTAGCAACGAATGCAAATACCTGGCACGTCGGGAAGGTGAAATGGAATGTAAGAGCCATTTGTTCAAAGAGATGATTATTGGTGACGGCAGGCAGGCAGAGGAATGCGGTGGAAAGGCTAGGGATTGACTTGATGCCTGGCCACAGTGCAGCAAGCGCCCTTCCGGTACCTCAGATCGATGCCTTCCTGGAACCGTCCCTTCCCTCTTCAGCTTGTCTCTGTTTACTCCGCCCTCCAGTGAGCAGGCCTGAGAACCTGCTGAGATTTGCTGTGTGTAATCCTCCCATTTCTTCCGTGCATTTTTTGGTATTCTTGTTTTGTTTTGGAACACAGTGCAAGTCTCTCTCGGCCCTTTATAGAAAACTCCCCCTGCAGTCTAAGATGAATATATTGGGAAATTGTCTGTTTTTTACATTGCTGTATTTCACAATAGTTGTACTTTGCTCACTGAAGTTTCCAGGATGCCTTTGTCCCCTGGAGGGACTAAATTAGAGGGCGGAAGAGGTGCCATTTTCTTGCAGCTGACTCTAGTGTTGGCTCTTGCTTTCCCAGAGTGAAACCTCATGTTTAGAAATGTCATGTGTGAGGCCGGTGTTGGCCCGGGGTGTGTGCTGGGTTTTAATGAAGTGTTCTCTAGACTGTTCAGTGGCGAGTGAGGACATCGAGTTTTCTTTTAGCTTTCTAGTTCCGTCTTCAGCTTTCCTGCCTTTCTATGGATGAATGTTAATTCTACCTTCATGGCAATCTTCCTTTAATTATTGTGACCACAGTCACCAAGCTTTTCAAGCCCATGATTAAAGGGCTATCACAGAGGTCTTCAGGCTGAGGATTCCCCCAGTCTTCAGTAGCTGCTTAATAAGTATTGACTGAATGGCCCTTGCATGTGTAAGTTTTTGTTCCGAATCTGAACTCTAATGTCACTGCTGGATACTTTTTGAACCCCTAGCCATCAGTTCTCTTCCCCCTGTCTCTCCCATAAGACCCCTAAGGAATGAGCACCTTTGTTCTTGCCTTGCCCCAGATCCCATGTGCAGCATTGGCTGGATGCAGTCACATGATGAGTATCCATGGAATGAGGCAACGGCTCTATGTCTTCAGCACCCTTTAATTGAGCTCCTAATGGGGGTGTTAATGCACCCACACCATGCTTCCTGACCCTTTCAAAAATGTCTTTGTCCTTTTTACTTTCAGAATAATACTTCTCCTTCAGTGCTAAGATTTTCATTTAAATCTAAGAAAAGTATTATGCTCCTCGGGGTGCTTGACACCTTTTTTTTTTCCCCTGTAATTTTTTTTTCTCAATTGCTCATGTGTTTACCATCAAGTCTACTTTGGCTTGATAAACAAACAGAGCTCTTGAGTATGGCCAACATCATTTCTTATCCCCTTGAGTGTATATGGTCCAGCAACGTTTTGGTAAAAAAAATAATTAAGACTTTTTTAGTATTTGTTATCTTGTTAAATTTAAGTTTCTTCCCTTTTGGTCCTGTCCCCATTTATCCTGTACTCTGTAGCTATCAAGAAAGGGCTTCACGTGGTGCAAACCTGTGTGACTCAAGCAGGATAGGAACCCTGCCTTAGGTCTGGAGCTTGTGTGATGGCTATAAGACCAAAGGCGATTATAAACAATCTATGCCCTCCAGAAACTGAAAGTTAGGGAGAAAGTGGAGATGGCTCATGGAACTGAGGAAAGAAATCAGATGCTAGACCATGGAATAGTTGGAGAAAATCACTAAGGTGTTTGGTCAGCCTTGAGATGGGTGAAATCATGGGCACTTGGCATACTGCTCCAGTCAGAGGTCAGGGAAGATCTCACTGTTGGTGGAATATAAGGAACAGAAGACAGGCATGAGTCTGGGCTGGACGGGGAGACAGAGTGGTAGATGACAGACTGAGCCTTGGCCAGCAGATCACATGGACTATGGCCTGATAGCCAGAAAACAGGGACCATTGAGAGGCCGCAAGACATTGGAAAGAGGGGTAAGTGCAGCTTGGTTGGGCTTGCAAAGACGTCAGTTTCATTTCCAGAGTCTGGGAAACAGAGCAGATGGGTTGGAGATGATCCCAGTGGTGGGAGATGGAGGCGAGGGCACCCCTAGAGCTTGCTGGCCATCTAATCTAGCATGCAGGACCTGCCTTGGGCTAGTGAGGCAACCTAGGAGTGACAGCTGAGATTGTCCCATGCCTTCCATACATGTGAACACACACACACATGAACACACACTAACACACACACACAAGTTAGAATAAATAAATGGATGAATGATATTTAACCTTTGTACATGACATGGCTTTATAAGTTTCATTCCAAAACCATGGCTATAAATAAAAGAATTGCATCTGAAATTCTTTCTTTTTATTACAAAATTCCTACATTTGCCAAAGAAATGTTTATAAATTATTATATAGCAAAGAGCCTCCCATTAAAAAATAAAAAGCGAGTGAGATGTGGTAAAAATGTTTACATTTTATATATCAAAGGTTTAACGCTTTAGACATAGGGCTAATTTCTACAGTTTAGTGAAAGGTGCAAAATAACCTCAAATAATCAGTAGAAGAAAAATGTTTAAATGAAAAGCTAGAAAGAGCTAGTAAGCAGTGAAATATGTAAGTTATTTATCGTTGGTGGTGGTAACTAAAATACTAGTGAGATACCATTTCACCTACTAAAGTTGTTAAAGAGACATTTTCTCAGAATTGGGATAGATGGAGCTATAGAAAGAAAGCTGCTCTGCCTCAACACACACACACATATACACATGCGTACACACACATGCATACAATGCACACAATACACACATGTGCACATACACACACACACGCGCACACACATATACACACGTGTGCGCATACACACACATACACACACTGTCCACTCTCTTATGGAGGCATTACTGACTGTGTGGAGGAATGTATTACAAATTTTGCAAGCATTTCCTGATATATAGCAAGAATATCTCTAGTATTTTTTTGTAGAAGAGATAAAGCAACTCTAACGTCTTACTGCAGTGTCGTCTAAACAGGAAACGTTATTAATATCATCCATTTTTACAAAGAGCCTCTACGTAGCCATGGCATCAAAGCATGTAGCTATAACCAACTGACTAAATGTCATGTTGTTAAGATAATGAAGGTTATAAAGTACTCTCAGAGTGCCAAGCCTCTCTGTGGCCATGTCTTTCTCTTCCGTGTTTATGCTCTGTCTCTATTTGTTTCTTTCTGGGAAAAAAAAAAAAACCCGAGAAGTGGTTTTTGTATGGCTCTTGGACTAGCAAGAATTTCTTAAAGTTTTTGAATAGGAGGTGGTGATCATTGCAAAACTTCGTGGAGGAAAGATCTCACTCTTGGTGGGCGTGGTAGGAGTGCAGGGTGAAGAAGCCTAAGTAGAACTTCCTCTGAGTTTTTCACCAGGCTTCCAGAGGTGCAGTGGAGCAGAAAGGTAACGTGTAGGAAGCTGACTGAAACCTAGAAACTTGTGTAAGCATAGACAGACAATCTCAAAGTGTGTGGGAGTGTGCACTAGCCTGTATGCATATAGCCCTAACGCGTATGGGAGTGTGCACTAGCCAGTGTACAAATGATACTAAGTCTGAGAAATACTTTCAAAGAAGATGACAGTGTTCAGCTTGGTTGTTTTGTTGTTTTTGCTTGGGGTTTTTCTTTTTGGCTTTTTGGGGGATATTCTCATTGGTTTTACATTAGTGTGTACGTGTGGTGTGTACGCATGTGCACGTATATGTGTATATATGTTATCACATATAGTGACATGTCTTCCTTAATCACCTCCTACCTTACATATTGAGGATGGGTTTCTACTTGAACCCCGAACTCACAGATTTGACTGTTTCGCATTGCTCTGGCCATCCCCTGTGTCTGCTTACTTAGTGCTGGGATTATACACGGGCTAACACAGCCAGGTAACCTGTGTTTACATGGTATTGGGGATCTGAACTGCAGTCCTCACGACACAGGGCAAACCCCGTATCTGTTGTAGCATCTCTCCAGCCCATTTTAAACATGTCAGTTCTGAGAGGATAATGGTACACCCAGATGAAAATGTGATTTGAGTCCGGTACCCAAACCAGAGGTTTATCTCTCATCACCATGGAGATGACATTTGAAATGATAAACATGAACAAGATTGCAGAAATGAGGGCTATGGGCCCGAAAGATGGCTCAGCGGTTAAGAGGACTTACAGCATTGTTGAGGACCTGGCTTCAGTTCCCAGCCCCCAGACGGTGGCTCCCAGCCCCTTGTAATTACAGTTCCTCTCCTGGCCTCAGGGGCAGTACATACACATGGTACACATATGTACATGCAGACCAAGCAGTCACAGTCATAAAGTAAGAAAACCTAAAAAAAAAAAAAAAAGGAAAGAGCAATGGTACAATAAGTAGAAGCCGACCCTACCTAGAAGGAAAGCTGTGGGAACTGTAAGCAGAAAGGTTTTCTCCCTTCCCATCCTGTTTCTGTTCATTCTGCAGCCCAGCATCCAGACCCTTGATGCCAACTTCTGGGTTTCTTCCCATGATTCTTTGGTGTGGGCAATTCCCACTTTTGATACATCATCTTCAGCGTGAGTCTGTGAGATGTGCTTGATTTGTATCTTCTTCTTATGATTGCATTTATTTTAGACCTTTGTATAAAGAATTTTGAAGGAATTGCAAGTATTTTATATACCTGGATAAATACCTGGGATACTATAAGGGACTCATCTTCCTTTCTTCCTTCCTTCCTTCCTTCCTTCCTTCCTTCCTTTCTCTATTTATTTGAATAAAATTCTACTAAGCCATAGCATATTTCACCCTGGAATCTGTAAGTGAGCTTCCTTTGCTATATGTCTTGATAGTAATAGTTAATGCCAGATTTTAGTATCTTAAAACTCATTTTTAACTTGCTTGAGTGTAATGAACTGCAGAATGTGTTTGTGTGTGTGTGTGTGTGTGTGTGTGTGGTCTATGCACACACAGTGTGCGTGTGTATTTCCCCCATGAGTTGTAAAGACAGGCATTGGATCTTATACTTCTCCATGTGCAAGAATCTTCTAGAGAACCAGATGAAACACCACAGTTTCCCATATGAAACACAGATTTCTCTTCCCATGTTTTCGCTGATTCAGGAAGTCTCAGGTGGGGCCTAAGACCTGTTTCTCATTGTCTCCTGACGGTTGCTTGCTCCTTTAGTTTTCAAACCACTTCCTATTAGTCCTTCTCAGAAAACCACATCACCCATTTGTAGCACTAAGTACTCTGAACTCAGTGCTCAGAACTCTGTCAAAATGTGCCGCCCCTGACACATTCTGATAGTCTCTACTTCGTAGTGCAGACCCACTTATCCAGATTTGAATTGGCCTGTAATTTAAATAATTAAAATGGTTTCTTCTTCCTGGTCTGTCCATCCTGAATCCTTTCTTCTTGCATGATGTGATCGGAAAGAGATTTTAAGGAAAACATTGTGAAATCCCCAGCATGGTGGCACAAAGATGCAGAAGTTTGCCTTCAGAGACTTAACGTGAACTGCCTCTTACAGCATAAGCTGAAAAACAATATCCAAGAGTGGATGAAGATCAAGGTTGATCAGTGAAATCTCTTCATGTAGAATGTGCGAAAAAGACCATCACTGGGGTTGGTGTCCATGGCACTGCCTGAGAAAGTAAATCTGAGTAAGGAAGCACGGGCCTGCTTGCTATGAAGAGATGTCCTCGGCTGTGCAAGTGTGTGCAATTGTAATGTCACCTTGGTCATAGGGAACACGGTCCTACATATCCATCTCCCCTTTGGATGGCGTTTTACCCTCGCCCTTCTAATGTTTTCATTTCTATGAGATGTGACTATGTGATCGGGGAAGAATATCTTCTGTCTGTCAGATATCTTAGTCTCAGATGAATTGATGGAGGGAGACTGTCTGCAAGAGTCTCATGACCTCAGTGCGTACCAAAAGGGTCCAGCTTCCAGATCTTCTGGGGTGGGGACAACAACCCGAGACCACCATAAATAAACCAAGATAGGCAAATGGTGAGTGCTCTAGAAAGCCACCAAGCCCCGCCTCCATTGAATCAATCGCCTCTGCTTTGCTGGGTACGTGGCCAACTGTTCACTCTTTCTTTCCAGGAAACAGAGCAGTAAGGTTTTGCAAAGCTGAAAGGAACTTCGAAGTCATCAAGGTGACCCCTCTCGTGGCGAAGTCAAGGCCAACCTTTCATCGGTGTCTGAATATCTCATGCACCTGGCGATTGACTCCCTTCAAAAGGCCAGGCTCCCTATTCAGCTGCATTGTGCAGCATCCGGTAGAGTCACTCTTTTATGAGACCTTAGTCTAGAGTGTGACGCTCAGTGCTTGGCACCGGTGCCAACATCTGAGAGAATCCATTGCACAAGCCTGTCCTGACTTCAGTAGGAACCATTTCTATGTTTAGAACCTCTCTATTTTGCTTAGTTTAAAAGTGAAATTTTGCTTCATTGGCTTTTTCTTCCTGATCTTTGTAGCATACAGGGATACAGTGTGGCCCTTGATGAAAACTTCACAGAATAAATCCTGAGAAGACAAACATGTGCTTGTGAACATAGCCAAGAAAAACTAAAGCATACCACAAACACCAAAGAATGTGGAACGGTGTGGGCTTACTGTACTAATAGACAGGAGACAGCCATCCAAATACACATAACTCAATGAGTGGAGATAGATAAGATTTTTCATAGAGAAATCAGTATTTTTCTTTAGGATATGGTCTTTAATAATGAGAAGAGCATGCTCATTAAAACTTGATTCTAATCATTTTTTTGGATTCAGCTTTTTTTCTTTTCTATCATTTGCTTCTGACAAACTGATGATAATATGTATAACTTGCTCTGAAGATTGTATTTAGTGCACAGTTGAGGAATGCTAATTGTTTGTGGTATCTATCCCAAGCTTTGTGGTTTGAATATGAAATGTCACCCTTGAGTTTGGCTTGGCCTCCAGCTGTTAATACTATTTTGGAAGGTTCTGGTGCTTACAGAGGAAGTAGTTTACCAGTGATATGCCTCAGAACTGTAATTCTCAACCTTCTTAATGCTATGTGACCCTTTAATATAGTGCATCATGTTGTGGGGATCCCCAACCATAAAGTTGGTTTTGTTGATACTTCATGGTTATAATTTGGCTACTCTTATAAATCTCAAACTAAATATGTTTTCCTATAGTCTTAGATAACCCTGTGAAAGGGTCATTCAACCTTCAAAGGGTTTGTAGCCCATAGGTTGAGAACCACTGCCTAGAAGGTTATACCTACCCTCCAGTACTTTTCCTTTTCTCTACTGTCCATCTATGAGGCTCTTCCACTACCTGGTCCTAGGTACCATGGTTTCGATGGCAAAGTCCTGGGCCAGGCAACCACAGACTGCATCCTCTGACACTGTGAGTCCAAACAAGTCTTTCTTCCTTTATGCCATTTGCTCAAGCATTTGGTCACAGCATAAAAGCCGTTAGCACACCAAGCTTCACTAACATTTATAATAGCCTGTAAGAGCCTGAGTAATGATTGGCCTATGGAAAGGTGGGTTTGGGGTGGCACATGCTTGTAATCCTAACCTGTGGTAGATCAAGGCTGAGCTATCATGAGTATGTGCCCTGCCTAGGAAATTTGAAAAGATGATAATATATGGATATATGAATTGATACATAGATATTGGATAGATGAGTAATAGATGAAAGGTAGGTAGATGACGATGATGCTAGGTGACAGACAGATGATAGGTAGATGAGATAGATGATAGATAGATATAGAGATAGAGAAATAGATATAGAGATAGAGATAGATGATATGTAGATAGATAGATAGATACATACATACTTATATGCTTTAAAATCATATAGAGAGACATATCCAGAGTCACCATTTTTATCCCTGCCTCAACCTTCTTCAGATTTTCAGCTAGACCCAATGATCCCAGAATCCTGCTGACATAGCCCTTCCCTCATCTTGACTTATTTAGAAAGGGCTACCATAGCTCTCAGTTCACCCCATAGAAGATTCCAGATGTGAGCTTCCTGGGACTACTGGGATTCAGATCACAAGTAATTAGCACTGCCCTGACCCTCTCCCCAAACCACCTCTGGTTGTCAAGCTGCCTGTGAGCTGTCACAGAATCACAGTGTTCTCCGTTTATAGCTCTTATTCTCTAATTACTGTTGTTACTCTAAGCCCATAATCCTGTGTGGTTAGGATTCGTTCCATCTGATACCAGTGTCGTGTGCCTTGTGGGTGTCCCAAGAAGCTGTTCCCTGACTAAGTTCTTTCTCCCCAACACCCAGACGTGCCTCTTCTTCAACCACCGTGTTTCCTTGGCTTCTCCACAAAATCAAAACATCTCTTGAGTGACTAATGAGGCATTGTCTGTGGTTTGTCATCCACCCTGAGAGACTTCCACTTGGTGCCTGGGTGACTCCATGACCTCCTCACCTTCTGCCCCCTCACTACATTCTGTTCCCTTTTCTTATTGCTCCAGCCTTCTGAGGCTTTTTTTCAACCCTAAGACCTTGACAGAAGCTGCATCCCCTGCCTCAGTTTCCCTTATCATCCCAATGAATCTTAATGTTGATAGAGTCTACTTGTTGTTCAGACCCCTCTTTTGATGATTTTTAAAGAATTTATTTACTTTTATTTTAAGTGTGTGAATGTTTGACAACATGTTTGAATGTGTATGCGTACGATATGCATAAGACACCTACGGTGGCCAGATGAGGGTGCTAGATCCCCTGGAACTGGAGCTACAGATGTTGTTATCCACCATGTGGGCACTGGGAGCAGAGCCCCAGGTTTGTTCAAGATCAGCAAGAGTCATCTATCTTTGGTACATTGAGTTTCACACCCAGCCTTAGTCAGGAGGACTCTGATCCAAAGGGAATGTTCCTACCGTAGCTTTGGGTTCCCAGCTGTGTTCCAGGACAGACCTTGAGCTAGCCTGACCATGAAATCAAAATAGTTTGTCCACCTTTAATCCTCTATGCTGTCTCTGGGCATCCTCTTCGCCAGTACTGGATGGCTAATGCCTGCAGTGAATCAGCTACATCTTTAAGGAGAGTGATTACCCAGAAGAAATTGCTTTTGACTTAAATTACACAAAGAAGTTGTCAAGACCATGCACTGAAGATTTGAAGTTTGGGACCCACTAGCATCCAGTAGTCTCCAGCAAATGACCCTCCATGGGAAACATCCATCCTTTGTTCACAAGACACATGAAGCCAGGGTGTGTGTGTGTGGGAGCTCCTTGTCTGTCTGTTGTTTTCTGTATCTCTTCTTTTAGAACTTTAGAAAGTTTTCCTTTGAAAATTGCAGTGCGTGGTTTGACACACGTAGTATCTTTTCTCCATGTTCTTACCGTGCCTGTTTTCTGGTAGAAATGTTGCTAACTCATTGGGTGAAGTTTTGGTTCTATTACTTTGAAGACAGCTCTGTACAGTGCAGATTCCTCATATAATCTAGGGAAAAGGGTACTCTGTTATAGAACTCACTACACAATGCAGACTGGCCTCGAACTTGGAATCCACACCCCCTTCAGTTTTGGGGCTACAGGCATTGAGGTATCACGTACCTACCTCTATTTGGGTCTTCTTTAGGCTTCACGAGAGACCACTTCAGTTCAGAGGTTATTTCGTTCCTATCATTGGGGTTTACTTCTTCATACTGCTTTTGCTTCAGTTAGATGCCCCTGCCCTGTTCTCCCTACCCTTTGATTTCCAGCAATCACTACTCTTGACTGAAACTATAGCACTATAACTCATAGCAGATAAGTGTTTGATTACTGTTGAGCAATGAGACTAGCACGTGAGTTTCAATATTGTGGAGAAGTTAAGCAGACATGAAAACGTTCATCCCTTGCATAATTCTGCTAGAAGCAGAGCTATGCAGTAGGAGTACCTCCATCAGAAGGAAATGATCATGGCTCCAAGGGCTAGGTTCTATTACCGAAGACCGTTTCAGTTGATGGAACTTAAGCTCTATTTTCTTATCATTTCTTACACCGTCCCCTTGGTTTAGTGTCTTGCTCAATTCTTCTGCCCATCTCTGCCCTCCACATCTTAAGGCAGCCTCAGAGCATCCTGGATTCGCCATTTGTCCTTGCCCAGTAACCCCCTTTGCATTAGTATCCTGCTCAGAATGGATCATGGTACTAACAAATGCATTGTGCGCCATCTATAGAACTTGTTAAGTGGAGGACCGAGGGATGCCAGCCTCTAATGTCAGTACTTACACATTGCATCTAGGCAGCCGCGCTTGTGTGTTCATCTTTCTTGAGTAACTCACTTGCAGTCGGTAACAAGCCATGGGTAAGCCTGTGATGCTCTGTTGATGAAGCGGCTCACAGTCATTCCACATTAGCCCATCTAGAAGTGTTTGTCATGGAGAAGGGAATTCTGGGTATCAGGATTATACCCACTGGCACCATAGTGACGTGAAAGTATGAGGTTTACCCTCAACTTTTTTCTGCTTGGACTTGAGGGCGAATCTATGGCAAGGAATTCACCCCTAGTACCGTAAATCTGGCCAACAGCCCATGGGTGGGAGGTCAAGGGCTCTAGAGGGGGACATACAGCAGTTGTTTTGTTAAATTGACATGTTTTTCAAATGGCTCCTAAATATTTATGTTTATGCCCATGAACTATTACTGCTTTCAGCCTGGAGTCTTTCTGTGGTGGATAATGGCTAATGCAGAAACTTGGTACTGGTCAAGTGTTAGGAATGAATTACCATTAAGTGCTCAACTCTAAACCAGGGTATCTATATCACACCCTTCCCCACAGGCCAGGGAAAATTGTGGAGGAGGGGTGGAAAGAATACGATGTATGAGCTTCACGATGGGAAAGGTCATGCCATGTTCTAGACATAATATGAGTATTTCAGTTATGAACTCAGCAGCTGCCATTACCTGCATAAGATCTACAAGATTTGAGCCTGTCAACATTCTGTCATGGATTGGGAAAGGATTCATGAGGTCTCTTCCCTCCCTGATGAGCTATGGGCAGTTAACGGGATCCTGGGAAAGGGGAAGGCTTTTCAATTTAATGGTGTAGCCACTGGCAAGCTGCCTAGAGTTTAGTCTGTAGCCTCCACCCATGCTCACAGAAGCAACCCTAATTTAACTGCTTATACTCATGAAATTGGAAAAAAAACCCACCTTGTTTATATGTATGAAATATTTAAAAATTAAGTTAAAAGTTGCCCCCGGAAAGAGCCCATAGGTAGGCCCTTGGTGGTGGTGGTGTGTGGGTGGGTGGGGGGTGCATTGAATGACTTCCCACGATGTGCTGCGGATGTTCCCAGGGACCAGTGATGTTTAGCACAGAGCTAAAGCGCACAGAAAACAGAGGTGACCCTTCACTTAGATTCCCGACCTTGGAGGACGCTGAAGTGGCTTTCAGTTGTGATGTGTCAAGAGAAAATAAGAGGGGGCCATGGCATTTACGGAACAAAGAATGTTACAGTCATGCAGAGGCGGCTTCATTGAGCAATGCAGAAAATTAAAGCCCTTGAAGTTAATTGCTTGTCTGTGATTTGGGTTGGTCCTTAATAAGAATTGCAGAGTATAAATCAACTATTGATTGATGAACAATTTGTTATTCATATAAGACATTTAATATTATATGCTAGCTTCATTTTATCAACTAAAATTTAATAAGTGAATGAATAAATCATTAAATATATAAATAGGTGAATTACATAAATCACGAAAATTACCACTCACATTGTGCCTTCACGTTTAATTTACGGAACGTGTAATAGATTCTTCATCATTAAAATACTCTTACTTTTAGAAAACATTTAGGGGGAAGAGCATTTTGTAGACTGTGAAGAGAATATAAAAGTTCATTAAGTTTTTCATTGTTTTCGAATGTTCCGTTTGAAAAATTAATAGTTAGGGCTAATAAATGTTGACTTCAACTAATCAGTAGCTAGCTCACGAGGCCTTAGGAAGTGTTCTAATCTCTGGCAGGTTTATTTCACCTATAGTATATACAAGACAAATCTATTCGATATATGTTTTTGGCCCTGCCTTATACTAATTCATTGGGTGCTCAGTAGTGTTGGCTCAGTGGAGAGGTGGAGTTGCTCCATTGCATTTCCGAAGCTCTTCTGGCTTTCACAGGAGGCATTTCATGAACACTGAACACACAGGGGACGAAACAAACAGAGCTTCATTCTATAATGTAGGAGTGGATTTCCAAAAGGGCAGGCCTGCTTAGTGCGTGCTAGAGGGTGAGGCGTGCGGTTGATACTGAAGCTGGTCCACACTTGGCAGATATAGTAATCCTGTCTGGAAACACAGATGGAAACTCCACCATGGATATCCCATTTGACTTGAATTTTGATGAAGGAAGGTCATTGTTTAAATAAAAAGAAACTGCTTGGCCCTCATTGGTTAGAAGATAGGTGGGAGGAGTAAACAGAACAGAACGCTGGGAGGAAGAGGAAGTGAGCTCAGACTCCACAGCTCTCCTCTCGGGAGCAGATGCCTCAGAGAGACGCCATGCTCCGCTCTCCCGGGCAGACGCACGCGATGAAGCAAGCCGCCAGGTTAGACATGCTGAACCTTTCCCGGTAAGACCGGTGCTCACAGATTATTAGAGATGGGTTGATCAGGGTGTGAGAATTAGCCTGTAAGGGCTAGAGCTAAAGGGCCAAGCAGTGTTTAAATGAATACAGTTTGTGTGTTGTTATTTCGGGCATAAGCTAGCTAGGCAGCCGGGGTGCTGGGAACACAGCCCCGTCACCCATATTACTACAGAATTTAAAGAGTTGCGTGGACATGTTTGAAGCAACAATTTGGCTCAAAGGCTGGAGCTAAAGAATATATTCTTGGGAGGAGTCCGGTGTCAGGGTGCAGAATTTCGCATGATGCTTGGCCAGAGTTAGGGACCAGGGAGGCAACAGCAAGGAGGCTTAGATGCTGCTGCTGGGAGGTGTTGGCTTGCAGGTGCTCTCCGACTGCTGCAGGCTTTCCTCTGGCTGAACACGATTTTTGTCAGGCAATGGTTTTGAAGAGTTTCTGTGGTGGGGGTCAGGATGGAGAATAAAGAAAAGACTCTGATAAGGTAGCTTGGGTTTGAAGTTACAGAAATAATATAGGTTTGATGGTTAGTTTTAAATATTCAACTTGTTATAACCTAGAATCACCTGGAAAGAGGGTCTAAACTGAGAAATTATGTAGATTGGGGTGGCCTGCAGATATATCAGTTGGGCGGACTGACTTGCTTGTTAGTTTACTCAGTCTACTGTGGGAAACACTATTTCCTGGTTCTGAGGCCTGGACTTTACAAGAGAAGAGAGGACCGAGTATGGAACAGGCAGTTGGCATAAATACATCTGTTTCTCTCTGCTCTTGACTATGGGTATATTTTTTTTGTTCCTGCCTTGATTTCCCTAAAATGATAGACCATACCCTGAAACTGTAAGCTGAAAAAAATATCCTTTTCTCTCCCAAGTTACTTGGCATCAGGACATTGTCATAGCAACAGAAATGAAACTAGAACAACAGGCGGAAGCCATGCAGCCCTGGCGAAGGAGAAGTCTGTGTCAAGTACAGTTGTGGCATGGCGGAAGAAATGTTAGCAGAAGCTGGGCAGTGCTGTGAATGACAGGGGGAAGGATCAAGAGCTGTCCCGAGGCATTCTGGGATAGCACTGCAGCTAAGATTTTCTTACCCGAGGAGGATGTGCTGATGGAAAGAAAGGTTTTGGAGAGCAAGGAAGAATGTAAAACTTCAGACATGGATTAAGAAGTATTCCCAGAGTCTGGTGGAACTTTCTATGAAGGTTTATAATAAATACCTCTGAAACGTTTTCAATTAAAGGACGTTAAGAACAACCAACTGGTGTTCTTTGGAGGGGTTGTTTGCAGTCTACTGACTCACTAAGTTTCCAAAATAAATGCTCATGAAGGCACGATGATTATCCTCGTTTTGTTGATATTTGGCAGTGGCCACTGCAGGTATGGGAACAAGAGAGAAAAAAGAGAAACTTATAGAACTACAAAAAAAGGTTTTACAGAAAGGAGCCTGGGGAGTTTTAAAGAGCCAGTGAGCAAAAGAAGAAGAATTTGTCAGAGCGAAGGAAGAAGCAGAAATGTTATTAAGGAGGTTATGAAATATCATAGCACGATGAGTGGTTAGTGGTTTCATATATTGGAAAGAGTTTAAAGTGTTTGGAAAGCAGAAATATAATCCAAACTTGCTGGATGTAATAACTTGAAGTCATTGTTAACCTTTAGAAGAATATTTCCTGCTGAAGAGTAGCTGGAAAGGGAGTGTATGTGTGAAAACCTAGAATGTTAGTACTGAGCAGTTAGCATAGCAATGGGCAGGCACAGGGCTAGGGAATGTAGCTCCCTTGGTAGAGTACTTGCTCATGTGCCTGACATCTCCAGCCCATTATAAGCTGGGCGTGGCGGTACACGCCTATAACCCCAGTACTTCTTGGGGCATGTAGAAGGACCAGAAGTTCAAGATCATCCTCAGTTATAAAGTGAATTCAAGACCAGCCTGGCCTACCTGAGATCCTGAATAAAGAAAGAAAAGGAAAGAGCATATGCTAACAGAACTGGTGCGATTAAGGGAGGGTGGGGTTTTGTTGTCTGTTTTTTATGGGTCCTGTTAGCGTAGGTGCCGAAAGCATATGTAGGAGGCTGTGGAGGCCAGAGCGGATATCAGCTCTCCTGGAACAGGAGCTACAGGCAGTTGTGAGCTCCCATGTGCATGCTTGAGTCTGAACCTGGGTCCTCTGCAAGAGCAAAAAGCACTGATAATCACGGAACCATCCACCCACACCCAGGGAAGGCTTTTTTAAAACCATGAGACATGCATGTGTTCGCCATTGAGGGTGAAGGAGGGGGTGACTATAAAGAAGGGAGGTGCGAGGTGGTGGCGGAGGTATGGCCTAGATCCAGGGTGGATGTCGAGCAGATCAAGGGAGGGAAATGGCCTTAGAAAGTCAGATCCTCAGTCACAAAAGACAGGACGAGAGAGGGTAGTTAAGGACAAAAAGTGATTTTCTGTTGGGACAGAGTAGGAATAGATCATGTCTGAAAACTTTTAATCTCTGTAAAGTAGGTCATCTTCTTTGAGTGAGCCAAGGGGGCCCCTGGAGAGGTCACGTCTGGAAAAGCAAAGACAAATTTGTCTTCCCAGTAAAATGCCATGATTTAAAGTTCCAGTAATTAAGGAATTTTGAGATAGAAACAACAATTATTAAATGCAAATGACATTTATACTATAGATCTAACTCCTTGTCATGGATATTCTTAAGAATGCTTGAATCCAAAAGTTTAACCTTCTGTGTATTTTATTAAAAGCTTTTATTTTCGCACGCCTTTAATCCCAGCACTCGGGAGGCAGAGGCAGGCGGATCTCTGTGAGTTCGAGACCAGCCTGGTCTACAAGAGCTAGTGCCAGGACAGGCTCCAAAGCCACAGAGAAACCCTGTCTCAAAAAAACCAAAAAAAAAAAAAAAAAGCTTTTATTTTTAGTGCAGTTTTAAAAATGATGGCTGTTGTCAAAGGATGAGTGTGTGTGTGTGTGTGTGTGTGTGTGTGTGTGTGTGTGTGTGTGGCAGGGATGAGGGGATCCCTGTGCACTTGAGTGTGAGTGCATGTGAAAGGCAGAGTGACATCTTAGGTGTAATTCCTCAGGCACCATTCACCTTGCTTATCCCTGGCCTGGAGTTTATCAAATCAAGTAGGTTCCCTGTCCATTGAACCCCAGGGATGTGCCTGTCCCCAGGTCCTTAGCCCTGGAATCTCAGGCATGTGCTCACACACCCAGCTGTTTTCTTTTTAATGTGGATTCTGGAGTTTGAAGTCAACACTGACTGAACCATTTCTCCAGCACAAGATTCTTATAAACCATATTCACATGTTCATATTTTTAAGGGTCGCTGTCGTGGTCTTCTTGCCTAGGGTTGTCAAACACGGAGTATCTCAGGAGTTTCTTGCTATACCCCACCACGCCCCCACCCCAACCCTAACCCTAACTCCTTGATCCACATAGTTCTTTGGCTGAGACTGGATTGTCATCGCAGATGAAATCCTTGTGGTAACTGATGGGAGGAGAGTCTGCTGCCGCTGAGACCTGGTCAAACAGCACATGATGTTTGTGCCTATGGACTGCTCTGTCCCGTATAGTGTTTCTCTTTCCTAGATGAATTAGTAGTTCATTTCCTGTCAGACCCCTCCACCCCCACCATTGTTAGATAAAAGCAAAGCAAACCAAAGCAAAGCAAATCAACATGTGGCCTCTACTTAGAACTCCCAGGGAGTCAGCTCACTCTGTCCCCAACGTGCTGTGTCATCAGAACCTGGGTGATGACCTTTGAGTACTGTTTCCTCTGTGGCCCAAACCATCAACACGTCTGCTCATCAGATCCCTGATTCAGTAGGCTCATGGAGCTGCGGGACAAGGCATGGGGTTGACAAACAGAGCTAATAAGCAAAACTAGACAATATCACCCATGTGCAAACAGATTTGAGATGAGCATGTTCGCTAGGTACTCTCACCTCTCGAGAGCCCTGGCGAGAGACTATCCCTCTCCTTTTCCCTGAAATGGCGCTTCTCTGAGTTGAAGTTGAGACCTCTCTTCAGTCTGGGTGCGAGAGCTGTGATAATGCTGCCTGGGGACTGTTATGCTCTGTAGCCGGGCCTCACGGAAGCTGGGGAGGAAGAATACAGGTGGGGCTGGAAATAGAGTTGAGCCTGAGAGACCCTGAGTCGAGCTGACTGAAGGACAGACCTCGTACTCCGAGTGCGTGTCTCAGCTTCTGGTGTGGCAGGAGGTGCTAAAGAGGGTGTGGGCTGCTGGTGACCCTTCAAACTCAGGGGCTTTGGAGAAGTTAGAGATTCACTGTGGAAGACGGGAAGACGATTGGAGACCCCCAGAAAATAGTTAAGTGTGGAAGTGTGACTTGATGGCAGCATGCACCCTGGGGAAGTAGAAGGCAAGAGAAAGGAGCTCAGCTGCTTTCGCACACTAGACTTGAAGAATGAGGGCATGAAGCACTGAAGACCTGTCTGTATGTCTGTCCTGCTCACTGAATCAGTGAGCAATACCAGCCATGTACATGTAGCTCATAGACGTGTCAGTTATGCAGAAGGCAAGAGGGCTTGACTCACCCGAAGATTACCAAGTATCCTACAGTGATTACAAAGAGTCCTACAGTGCACTCTTTCGATGAGTCTTGTTTTGAAAAAGAAGGGGATCTCTAGGACACTGCAGAGTTCTCCAAGCCAGTGTGGACAGTGTTGCTACCTTACCTATGCTGCGGAGTTCTAATACTGCACATTTACTAAAGAATCTAAGAAGACTGGAAAATGGGAAACATGTTCATGTTTTGTGAACCCATTGTTTCTCAAACTTTGGGAAGGCAGTGTTGTGGGAACAAAACCTTCCACATTGTTCCAACACCAGAGTTGCATTCTGAATATAAAGCAAGTGCAGGAATTTTAATTCCTTTCAAGAAATTTATTTCTTTATTATTTTTAAGTGTGTGTGTGGTGTGTGTGTGTGGTGTGTGTGTGTGAGATAGAAGCACGCGTGTTGCACAGCTGCTAAGCCACACTCCCCTAAGCCTATTCACAACTGATAGTTGCTGGGAGAGGGAAAACGGTGACCCTGGGTATATCAGTCACACTCCAGGACAGGCTCCATGCTCAGGAGTAGTTGGACGTCCCAAACCAGAGGTTTGATATCGGATGTGTTCCACAAGACTGACTGCTTTATTGATTGAGCAGGGCTCTTTGTTCATCCTAGAACTTGAAGATTCAGCTAGTTTATCTAGCCAGCTTTCCAGGTCCTGTCTCTGCTCTCAAGTGCTGGGATTATAGGCAGGCCACCAGGCCCAACCAACACTTATGTGGATGCTGGGTGTCCAGACCCCAGCCCTCATGTCCCCTGCTCCTGTCTGTGTTTGTCTTTTGTCCTGTTTTCAATGTCTCAGCTTCTTCATCTTTGTTCCTTTCTTTTCTCCTTTGCTGCTCTTTTCCATGATCTCCCTGAAGCCAGCTAACCAGCAAACACAGCGCTGAAGTCCCATAAATTACCTGTCACATACAATGACCCCCTTTCCTCACCTCCTTTAGAGCACGCAGTATGAGCTTTGGTGATCCCCACATCTCTTGCCTTGGCTGCTTACTCTGTTTTCCTGGCTCTTGTGGCCTCAGTTCTGCTTTTTCCATCTTGCTTCATTGCCTCTCCTTGCCTCTCTTGCAGACCATCATTAGGGCTGAGGCCTGGAGAGGGAGGAGAGTTGGCCTTTGTTCTGACCCCCTAAGCAAAGCTTCTTTTTTCCAAGCTGACCCAGGAGAGCATTTGCTTACTGTCTGCAGAGCATATAATTAATTACTATTATTTTCAAAGAATGCTCACATTCCTTATCTTACTGGTTAATACCCGTCGTTTTTCAGACCTTGGAATGATGACCTGGCATCTCAGGGTAGGGTGGTCCCACAAATCAAATGGAGTGTGACTTTGGTTTCATTTCTTTGTTGAAACATCTGGTCTTGCTTAGTGCTCAGGGGAGAAAGAGGTAGAAAGCATGTGAGCGTCCTTGGTGCCTCTGCAGTAATGGCATTCTCTGTCTGTCATTGTGTTACGGGAATGGCAGCCTTCAGGGAACAGAGGAACTGAATTCTGCAGCTCAGTTTGCCAGAACATTCTTGCACATCCACAGACACGAAGTCTCTGTGTGGCCATTCTTCAAAATCCAGTCTGGGACTCCCACCTTGAATAAAGAAGGTTGAAGCACAGGTCACCAGTGTTGGTAGTGACATGATTTACTTGCTGTAATGTCAAATTAATTGTCATGGTGCTAATAAGGGTCATGCAAACCAAGGTTGCCCCTCAGCATCACTAGACACAAGAATGTCTGTCCCTTCAGGCATCCTAAAACTCCCTCAGAGAAAAACTATTCTCTGCCTTGGGCTATCCAGACTCAGGTTGGTGCTGCTTGTGCAAACTTTTACTGTGCTCCATGGAAGGACATCGTTGGTCTCCAGAGTCAACTGTGTGTGCTAAACAGATGAGGTCCCTCGAACCAGGTGTGTGTGCCAAGCAGATGAGAGCTCTAGAACCAGGTTTGTGTGGCAAGCAGGTGAGTTCATGTCTTTAGATAGCATGTTTTATATGAATCCATTGTCTTTAATGGAGAGTTCCTCTTGGATGCTAACCTCAAGACTCAGCTCCCCCATACCGACTTTATCTATTGAATTTTGACAAGGAGAAATGTTGGGATGAGTGGGGAATGGGCATTAGGAGCAGAGGGTTTCTTCTTACTGTATGGGAGTCAAGGTTTTATTTTTTTTTATTACATTTGAAATGAATAACAGGGATTCTAAGCAGGGCTTGTTTCATTTTGCAGAGTAGGCAGTTGAGGTTGTTATAGGATGTTTACTTACTTTCCTAAGGTCCCATTCCTATGAGGTTTGTAGGTTCCTCATGACCCTGAAGAGCTCTTCAAGTATAAATAAGCTGAGATTTACAAATGATGTTCTTTATAAAGTTTTTTTAAGATTATGTATGTGTATACATGCATGTATATATGTGTGTGTGTGTGTGTGTGTGTGTACATGCATGTGAGTGTATGCATGCCATGCATGGGGTTAGAGGACATAGATATTGGTCTTTTAGTACCTTCCACATTTTGTTTGAGACAGCTCTCATTGACCTGTGTTGCAATTTATAATAAAATAGTCTCAATAGCCTTTAAGATATCTACCCACTTTGGGCGTGGTCTCATGTACTATAAATTTAGATGAAAAGCAGGCATGGGACTCTTGACTGCTGGATTCAGTTCCAGTTCTCTCCTCATACAGAGGACTGATGACCACTGCGTTTTCTGTGAGTCTACCTCTAAATATATAAACTTTTATCATACTCCATTCTGGGCTAGTGTGGGAGTATTTTATTATAAATTGCAACATATTGGCCCCCAAGGTGGGGGTGGTATCTTAAAGGCTATTGGCTGAAGGAGTTCCCACAGCAGCCTGGAACCTCACCATCTGGGACAGGCTAGTGGCCTGTGAGCCTCCCAGGTATCCTCCTGTCACCTTCAGTCTTGACATTTTAGGGTTTATAAGTATGCACAGTGGTACCTGGGTTGGAAGAAAATCTGAACAAAAACCTCAGGTTTGTGGCAAATGCTTTACCACATGAACTATCTCCCTAGGCCTACAAAAAGCATTCCAAGGGGGAGTGACATTGCTCAAACCTGGGGACTATAACATTGGCCCTGCTTTAGTTGAAATGTTCTGTGTTGCATGGTTGTAGTTTATTATGTTTCCTCCAGGTGCACAGAGTAGAGGGGCATGAAATGCAGCAACCCTCTGGGGAGTGGAAGCTTGGCTTCTCAACAGAACTTGACTTTGAGCTGAAGTTTCAAGTTGTACCTCAGAGTGGATTCCAGAAGCTGAAGGGATCTTTAAAAGTGTGACTTCATGCATGAAATATGAGTGCCAACTAAGTGGTGCTTTTCTGAATTAAGATACTTTTTCTTAATGTGCCAAAAAAAGGTGTGCTTTTTCTTAGGGAAGCAAGTCCGGTGTTTGGCACATGAGCTTAGTGAGGCATTTGCCGAAAGAGAATGAGATTTAGCTTTGGGGAATCTGGTATTGGAATGTACTCTAAATGCATCCAGAAATTGGCACTAGACTTTGTATATGCTGAAGCTTGAGGCCATCTCCAATTCAATCATAGCTCTTGCTAAGACTTAACTTGAAAATAAAATATATAAGATAGAGGCCATTTATCCCATTGAGAAGCCATTTAGTGATATCCATCCGTATCCTTAAATTGCCTTTTTATCAAGAAAGTTAAGAAAAGTATATGTCTAGAGATATTTGTTACAGTTTCACTTATTTATATGCTGATTGTTTAGTCAACCTGGAATATGGTTGAAAGATATTCAAGATAAATATTTGCCATCTATGCAGGTGGTTCTTATTCCCTTTCAGTCAGTCAGAGTTCAACATGGTACACATTTCCTAACCTGTCCTCCTTGTATCTCTATTCCTTTCTTATGCACACACATATACATGCATCTATCTATCTATCTATCTATCTATCTATCTATCTATCTATCCACCCACCCATCCATCCAAATCTGTATAGACACGTAGATTTAACAATGCATAAATATAGTTTTAAGGAAATAAGACTGCAGATATGGTAACTCAGTAATTTTTTCATTAAATTATGAGTATCCTTCGCGTGTGTGTGGTATATGTGGTGTGTGCACCATGTTGTGCATGCTTAGAGGCCAGAGGAAGATGGTGGGTGTCCTGCTCTGTCATGCTCTATCTTATTACTTTGACACAGTGTCCCTCACTGATCCTGAAACCAAGCTGATGGCAGCAAACCCCAGTGATCCTCCTGTCTCCACCTCTCCCTCAGCACTTGAGTTCCAGACATTTATATGGCCATGCTTGACACTTCATATGGGTTCTGGGACCAAAACTCAAATCTTCACCCTTTGTAACAAACACTCTTACCCACTCCTGAGCATCTCTCCAGCCACATTTTTTTTCTCTGTGTTAGGGAGCATAATTCATTTCTGAACTGCAGAAAATTCTTAAGTCAGAACATACAGTTATTCACTAAACGTGCTTGTTAAGATTAGTCCCCATTCGGGTAGCAGGAGCGTGAATATGATGTGTTGAAGAAAATCCTTTGGACACATTTACAGAATCTTGTACATGGAAACAAATACTAGAATTTCTGAGTCACTAACATTTTTTTTCTCTAATCTGCCAACATGCACCCCACCCTCACTTCTATCCCTGACAAAAATCTCAACATTGGCTTTGTCACCAATGGTTAAGGTACCACCAGACCCTTTCCCTGTCACTTTGAGATGCACAGTTCATTCTTTATGTTTTATAATGCTGGGTTTTATACTATTAATTACTCTTGGAATAGTCTCTTTACTGCATCTCCTAACTTTTCACATATGGACACTTAAGAACTAATTGGCACACATTCTTAAAAATTTCCATGATCGTACCCTCTAGCCATACTCTGTTGGTGTGGCCACGCTCTTAGAAACGGCCTATTATTAGGTCTGTGGTTTGCACCGAAATTTACATCCTGCAGGCCACCACCTAAGCAAACTGTACGACCTGCTGTCTTCTTGCACATATGCCTTTGCTTTGACATTTTTCTTTTTTTTTTTTTAACTTTTTTTTTTTATTGAGAAAAGAAAAAAAAAACAAATTTCCTCCTCCTCCCAGCCTCCCATTTCCCTCCCCCTCCTCCCACCCTTCTCCCCCTCCCCCCACTCCTCTCCCCCTCCCTCTCCAGCCCAAAGAGCAGTCAGATTTCCCTGCCCTGTGGTAAGTCCTAGGTCCTCCCCCCTCCGTGCATTTCTAGGAAGGTGAACATCCAAACTGGCTAGGCTCCCTTTGCTGGTGTTTCAACCCTCTGTAAAACTCTTTGTATAACATCCTTACTCATAACGAGTGACTCATTTTAAAGATATCTTCCTGGTGAGGAAGTCATCCTTCTATGAAATCTTGTGTGTGTGTGTGTGTGTGTGTGTGTGTGTGTGTGTACTCATTGATATACACAGATATGGAGGCCAGGGAACAAGCTCAGGTGCCATTTTTGAGGAATTCCATTGACCTTATTTTGAGACAGGATCTCTCACTGGCTTGGGCTTCACACACTTGACTATCGTGGCTGCCCATTGAGCCCCCAAAATTCACCTGTGTCTACCTCCCCAGCGCCAGTATTATAAGTGTGGACTTCCATACCTGGCGTTATTTTTTGTAACAGCAATCAAAGTCAAGGTGTAATGCTTTCAGAACAGGCATTTTACCGGCAGAGCCATCTCTCCAGTCCGTTCACCCCTGTGACCTCTATTGTCACATTGTGTGAACACAGTATTGTAGTCACTATCATTTGCATAAGTGTGCAAAAAACTTTACTTTGGAGGACCAGATGATGCATCGTTTGCATGCAAGGGCCATACTCCCTTTACTGTATTCAGTTCTGCTGCATGGGATGGGGAAGCAGACAGAGATGATACTCAGACAGATGGGCACAATGACGCTCTGCTACAGCTGCATTTACAGAAACAGTTGCCTAGCCTACTGACTGGCTTCCATGGATCCCTGTAGCTCCAGCTTCACTAGCTCCTGTGAACTTTCCCAATCTAATTCTAGTCTACGCACTTCTTGAATAGGTGGCTGTGTGGCTTCATACATAATTCCTATGTATCCAAGAGCTGCCAGGCAAGTAAAATGCCCTAATATCATGATTACTAGAAGTATTAGTGATTGTAATGTAAGCCATGACTACTGGATTATTGACGTATCAAAGTAAGATTTGACTCAAACAAATTTGGTGTCTAATTTAGACTCACACTACTTCTTTGCTAATGGACTAGGTTTAGAGGCTGCTTTGAGAGCCACTGTTACAAAATGAAAAAAAAATGAGAGCGAGAGAAAAAAAAACAAGAGAGAGAGAGAGAGAGAGAGAGAGAGAGAGAGAGACAGAGAGAATCCACCTCAGCCTAGCACTTGAAATAAATTCCCAATTCAAGAACGACAGTTGCCGAAGTAGACAGTGCTATGGTGTTTGCCTGTCTGGGTAGGGTTTTGTGGGGGCTGAGCGGTTTAGGGTTTAACTATACCAAGGAACGACAGATATGAACAATGATAGCTCTAGAGAGCAAACCCGATGAATGACTGACTTCGTGGTTTCTCGCTTTTGCCTTTTGTTTCGTATCCTGACGGGGTGTTTTTCAGAGGGATTGTGCAAGCACTTTGAGTTTTGTTCAGCACGCCTGTCTCCCTTGTAAGCCTTATCTGAATCTAAGGCTTTACTAATGTGTGGAGAGGAAGCCTCATTGATTCCATGGTTAATATGGCACTAAGAGGAATATGGAATAAATTCAGTCATTTAGAAGCCACGGGCTATAGAAACTATTAAGCTATAGAAACCATATAAGGATATGAGCTATAAAATCCATTAATAATTGGGCGTTCACACATATGCACATAAATAAAATGAATTGGGCAGAAAAAACAAGAGTCAATAAATATATATCATATAAACACATGGAGAAATACAAGAAAATAAACTATATGTAAGTAATTAAGAGGTATAAGATTTTATAAAGTATGAAAAGAGATGATGGCTCGGCTGTGAAATGCTTGCCTTACAAACAAGCAAATCTCAGTTTGATTCTTAAACCCTACATATTTTAAATTAAAAAAAAAAGTGCCAGGCAGGGTGATGCATGCTTAATCTTACCTACCACTCAGGAAGTGGGGACAGACAGATTCCTAAGGCTAGTTGGCTAGATAGTCTGTATCCATGTGAGTTCAAAGCCATTGAGAGACCTTCTCTAAAGAAGGTGGGGTCTGGAGAGGTGGCCGACAGGTCAAAAGCTCTTACTGTGTTTGCAGAGGATCCTGGCTCAGTTCCCAGCATCCCACATCAGACAGCTCATAACCACCCATGAGGCCCAGTTCTGAGGCAGGGAAGGATCTACAGTGTCCTTCTGGCTTCTAAAGGTGCATATATGTGCATGGTGTATGTGAACTCATACACACACACACACACACACACACACACACACACACACAATGAGTAAATAAACCTTTCACAATAACAAACCCTGGAGAGGACAGCATTCCTGAAGAACAGCAGCTGGCTTCTTCTGTTCACATATGCATGGGCACCCATACGTGCATGCGTCTGTACAAACATGCACACACACACAAACACACACACACATATTTAGAAGTGTGAAAATGTTTGTGCAGTTGCATAGGAAAGCTTTGAGTTGGAACATGTCACTCTAATAACCACAGAAAGACAAAGAATCCAGTCATGTCCCATTATTTAACCGTCATGGTTTATAGTTTATCTCCCTGTAGTACCAGAGATGTTTTCTCCCCCACCCCTTTCAGCTCCTTTCAACATTTTTCTTGCAAGACTATGGTTTTTTCACCCATTCATGGAAAGAACAGCTTGGCTCGCCACCCTCCAGTGGAAATGAGTTATGAGTTGGTTATCTGGAACTACAGAATGGCTTTAATCTCTGAATAGTTGGATTTCAGTAATTAATGCAGATCTCATTTCGTCTTAGCTGACCTCCCACCTCCAAGAATTCCTTTTCCTGTTCTGATTTGTAGCTATATAGACAATAATAAAGGTAAGGTTCAAATTACCCCACTAGGGACCATGTTGAACCCTTTTCTCATGCTCTGCCAGTCTTCAGCATGGATTTCCTGTTTCTTCTTCAGTTCCTGTCAATTCTGCAAGTAAAGTGAGTCACTGTGACTCTAATAATACTATGGTCTCGTTCATATGTTTCAAAGAAAATATTCTGTGTAACGTAGCATCCATGTTAAAACAATCTGTCATGGACTCGTTTGTCTAACTTCATATTCAACCACCAGACCATGAGCTAGAAATGTAGAGACTGAGGTGTTCTGGATGTCAGTTTCAGGTCAAAATGATGACTCAGAAAGATGCGGCCCAGGGACTTTGAATAGGAGCAGAGGGGGCATGATGCAGGACTAAGCCCCGTGTGCATTCCCGCATGGCAGCTAGCTAGCTGGTGTGGGCATCTTCAAGGGTCTCAGAATGCACGACCCTTTTTCAAGTCACGGAGCATGAAATAGTCTTTGAGGAAACACATCTTCCAACCTCATACCGATTAGCAAATAGTTGGGAGTAATTGATTGCCTTTGGACAGCTGTCTTAAGTTTGTAATGCGTCTCGTGCCCCAACCAAGACAGACATTCCTGGGATTCCTCCTTGATTTGACATGTCATTAGTTTATTCACACATTCTTCATCGACTGCCATGAAACAGGCGCAATGGTATGTGTTGATGACACGGAGTTGAGCGAGACCCTCCATAGAGTCTCATGAGGAGGAAGTAAGAAAAGATGCAAACCCATTAGTAAACTGCATTTTTTTAGCAGTGCTATTACGGAATCATAAACAGAACAGCAGGGGGACATAGAAGCATCAAAATGAGGTCCAAAGAAAATTCCCGGGAGGCATTTATATTAATGTCAAATTTTTAAGGAAAGCTAGACTAACGAGACTCCATTAGAACATGTGAAGAATTCAGGGACACATATGAACCAGTATCAAGCTTTTAAGAATGAATAATGCTTCTGTATGGCCTGAGCAATGGGGGCTGGTGACGAGGTACTTCAATACAGACGCTAAATAAAACACAGCTGAAAGGGCTAGAGAGATGGCTCTGTGGTTAGGAGGATGTACTACTCGTGCCGAGGACTTGAGTTTGGTTCTTAGCTCCTACATGAAATAGCTCACAACCATATATAACTCTAGCTCTGGGGGTATCTGATGCCCTCTTCTGACCTCCCAGGGCTTCACACTCATGTGTACACACACACACACTAGATCCGAGAAGGCTGAGATGTTAAGCTAGGGGAGGGGTGAGGTCCTACAATTTAGCAAAGGATAGGATAGGATCAGGGAGGAAGATGGCTTGCCTGTTCCGTGGCATTGCAGAAGTAAGGCAGCATCATGCCACAGCCTTTCACATCCCCTCTGTTTTCCACAAGGGTGTTTCCATGGGTTTAGAATACAGTCTGGAAAATAAACACACGTCTCTTCTCCCTTAATGGAATTTATATACTAGCAGCAAAGAGTGCATTACTTGGCCCTTCTCAGCCGTAGTTCCCTTAAGCTCCAGAGGCCTACTCAGTTCTTTCAAGCAATTTCCCTTTGTTTATTCTAGTTTAGCTTAATATAAAGAGGGCCAGAGATGCTGTCAGGGGAGATATAAGATATAATAAGACCTCGGTACCTGCAAGCGGGTAGGCACGGGGACGGGTTATTTCCAGGGTACATCACTGTATTTCAGCCCATCTGTCAATGTTATGCTCCCCTCCGTTGTTCCTGTAGGTTAGGTAAATACCTCTCTTCATTTGAAGTAGTGTTCTATGTAGGTACATTCAGGGTTTGCAGGGGTTTAGCTGAGCTTGCTCTGTCTAATGCCCAGCACTTAGCACATCCTAACACCATCTAGGCTGAGAAAGATCCTTCTGAACATGAACGTGAAGTCCTTAGATAAGAAAGTATGTTTAACACCTTAGCTAGTTCGGTGTCCACTCAAATTGGAAATACTGGTCCATGTGAATGCTGTGAGGACATGTGACCATGTAACATTCTGTCCCTTTGACTCTTACATGCTCATATCCTGGAATCCAGAATGTTAGCCTGGCGGTGACCATGGCTATCAACCATCATACATATACTCTGGATTTCAATCCCTGTTACCCAAAGCAGGAAGCTGACTACTCTAAGCCTTCCACTCCAAGTCCCTGGGTTCTGCTTGCATAGGCAAGACATGAGCGCACTTCATAGCTCTCCCTGTGGGAAAACTTCTGGGCCACCTGCAAGTATCAGAGAGTTAATCTCAATCTCAGGATATTGACTGTTGACTTTGACCACAAAGAGACGGAGGATCCTGCCAAATTAGAGGACCTTTATCAGCACAGAATTCTTGTACAGCCTCAGAAAACCTGTTTTTATTTTGACTTTAAAATATGAATCTCCTTACAGATACTCTATAGAGGTTCATGGAAAAGCGTTATTCCAGAAGCACAAGAGAGCTTTTGTGGTTTTATCATTTGCGGAAACATCCTATGGAGTATAATTGGACAAATTTATATTCTCACAGAGAGGAATGTGAAATGTGTAGGCATGGTATAAGATGAGTGGTGGACCTCGGTCCCTGGAAATGGCAAAGAGAATTAGAGCCACTTACAGCTTATTGTTTTTAAAAGAAGTGTTTGTTTGCTGGTTGATTGTTGTGTCAACAATTTATTAATGGGTTATAAGCTTGCTATTGCAGCCACTTTGGAGACACCAGAAAAGTATGAAGGAAAGGGGTATTGTTTTTAGTTATTAATTATGAGCTTACATAAATAACCATTGCTATTCTCAATGAGAAGTTCTTAAGAGACACCGAAATGCAGGCTAAATACAGTCTTTCTTGGAAATGTCAGTTAAATATGATGAGAAAGGTGAGCAAACAGAGAAACTGCGTGACTGAGCCTGCAAGTCAGGGGACAGACCATCAACAATGCCACTGAGCCTGCAAGTCAGGGACAGGCCATCAACAATGCCACTGAGCCTGCAAGTCAGGGACAGGCCATCATGCACGGTGCTGTGCTTGTGGTCTTGGAGACACTGGGAAAATCTTTGAACTTGCTTCTGCTTTTCTATGAGATGACTATATTTGCAGGAAAAAATATGAAGCTATAAACTGCTTAGTCCATGCAGATGCCTGGCTCTGGCACTGCACATCCCGGTGCAGGAGTCTGCAGGTGTGTTTCAAAGAACTCAGTCTCCTCTCAGCGAACTGAGAAGTGGCACCATAGCATTGCATGCTCGCCTTCCATGAAGTGTTTTATTACACCCGACCCGAGCTTCCAAAAGTTTTACCATATAGTAGTTTTTATTCTTTGAAATATATGATCCTAGAGAGTCATACCAGGAAATTAGCAAAAATACCCGGTAGCACATAAAATAATAAGACAAAGACTTACTACGTCTTGTTTGATAAATGAGTAGACTCATTCAGTTACTTCAAAGTTAAGTCTAGAAGGAAGTAATAATGAGAGAAAGAGAGAAAGAGAATCCTAAAATTATTTTGCCTCAAAGGTTTCAGATAGAAATATGTGCTGTATGCCTAAATTATTTTTTATTTTGTTTAATTTTTATTTTCCATTTGTGTGTGTGTGTGTGTATTTGTCTATGAATGCCGTGTTTTTGGTATATGTGTGGGCACATGTCAGGGTATGTACATGTGCAGGTATGTTCATATATGTGGAGGCCTGAGATGAATGTCAGTAGCCCTCTTTCATCGCTCTTTCATCTTAGTCAGGGAGGCAGCATCTCTCAGTCCAACCCAAACACCACTAATACGCTATTGCTAGCCGACCTGCTCCAAGGGTGTCTTGTCTCTGCGTTCTCAGACTGGAATTACTGGCAAGTCTACAAGCGTAGGTTGCCTGGGTCATGGGGACCTGAGCTACTTTCCTCATACTTGTGGGGAAAGCACTTTAACCACTGACTCATCTTTCCAGCCCCTAATTATTTAGGAATTTAATGTATTATGACAATAGTAAAATAATTATAAACCATAATTATGGTTGTGGAGGTCAGAGGACTGCTTTGCAAAGCTGAGTCTCTCTTCCGCCACGAGTCCTGAGGATTGAACTCAGGTCATAATGCACACATACCAAGTGCTTTTACCTCTGATCCTTCTTGCTAGCTTCTGTGTAATCTGTGCAAATTGTGTAATTGTCTTTGGTTACTGATAAATGATGACCCAGTGAGCAATTTAATGTTGTGTACATTCTCAGTTTTTTTTTTACATACTGCTGAGGTGTCTAAGGTTTCAGTTCTTATGAATGAAGATCCAAATTTATCCATATGTAGCTTCTCTTTGTGCATTGATTAGAAGCATGAAATTCTGGAATCACCTTGTTCTGTGTACAGAGTTATCATTGTCCATGTTCCCCACATCAACCTGCGCTCCCTCCTCAATAAAGACAGTGAGTTACAAGGCTCTAGGTAAAGGCAACTTATATGTATGATATGTTTGGGTTGGGGCACCATGCTGCTGTGTATTACTGCTGGCTGGAGTTGCAAGCTCCTAACCCCCGTCCCAGTGCTGAAATCCCTCACTCAGTGAACACTAAGTATCTCTAAATGGTTTCCTTTTCAAAAGGAAAACATGCTTAGAGCATTATTTTGCTTATTGATTTTTTCAAATTAAATATTCTAATGGATCCCAGTTGTGGTTTTAATGATGAGAATTCCTTGAAGCCCATCATGGAAATGTGGAAAAAGAATCTTACTGGGCACTGGGCTCAGTATTAGAGACAGCTTTCCACAGGATGCTCTCTCCATGGAGTTCTCCCTCCCCATCCTTCCTTCTCAGGTTCCCTCTCATTTCTCTCTGCCTGCCCCTCCCACCCTTTCCCCTTCTTCAGTCTCTCCCTGCCTTCTTCCTTCTTTCCTTCTTTCTCTCTGTATCCCTTCCTAACTTCCTTCCTCCCTTCCTTCCTTTTTCTCCTCTCTCCTTCTATTGAAGTCAGCCAAAGTAGATAGATTTTCTATCTACTAAAATTCAATTATACAAGGAACTAAGAATGTAAGAAACTAACTTCATTATCTAGAAAAATCATATTTCTTTTGCTTCTAATTCATTCCAAAGTTTCCATTATGTACACACTCACATACACATACATACATAAACACGCATGCACGTGCACACACACACACACACACACACACACACACACACACTGAGGTGTAGCTGTTAAGCTTTTTCTGGACCAGTAAACCTCTCTGCAAATGCAATAATCTAAATTAGACCAAATCAGACAGAATTTGAAGAAACCCAGGTTTAAAGGAAGTCTGTGTTCCCAGGTGGCCCCCAGGAAAACATGGAGAGGGGGAAAGGAGAACAGGAACAACCACAGAGAACTGGTTGATTACATTTTCTGGGGGGCAGTTTAAATAGCCTGTGGGAGTGGTCTTGACCTTTCCTGGGGAGGGGTCACCATTTGGTGGGCTTTCTTGGATGCGGAGTCTGGATGGTGGCTATGCCCCGAGGAGGGAACTTTGAAATGAAACTTTCCATCCAACATTTCGAAAAGGATGCCAGGAGCTGGGGTGAAGCCACCAGCCAAGCATTCCAAACCCTTTTTGGATAAGGGTGTTAGGGGCTGAAGTGATGCTTCCAACCAAACAGTAACTCCCCTTCATCTCTCCTGATGTGTATCGTGTAACACCATGTGGAACCTACACTACCTCATGTGACCTGCCAACACCCTAGACACCACCTGTTTCACCTTTTACCTTGAATAGGCCTGGCAAACATAAGGCTGCCATCTGCCAGTGGGAATGCTCAGTTCTCCTGTTCCTGACTATGATTCCTGCCAACCGCCTAACTGAGGTCAAATCCCTCACAGGTTTAACTATCTTTCATTTGTGAGAAGAGATGTCCACACTCCTCTCACTTTCTACGTAAAGAAAGATTTGTATAAGGAAATGCCACAGTAGCATAGGATTTGTGCATGGCTCCTTGTAGTTCATTTTCATGTGCTTTTGGGAACTTAAACCTCAAGGCATGGGGAGGGTTTATAAACGATGGTTATAAGCTTTTTAACGACTGACATTAAACAGCAGAGTGCTCCTCTGTTGTTGAGTGGATGATGTGTGGAATGGACAGGGCTGTTTAGAACTCAGGGCAGCCCATTGTTAGATGATCATGCTGTTGGCTGTTCTCACTAGATGTCATTCCCTTATCTACTGAGCATTAGCCAAATGATGGAGACTACCAGGAGCTGGCCTTGGCATCACCATAGAAACAAACAAATTCTAGTGTCATACTTTAGAACCAAACAAGGTGGTGCTGTTACATTATTGGCAGTATGGCCTTGTTGGAGTAGGTTTGGTCTTGTTGGAGAAAGTGTGCCACTGGGGGAGGGCTTTGAGGTTTCAGAAGCTCAAGTCAGGCCCAGTGTCATTCTCTTTTCTGTCCATCTGGATATAGAACTCTTAGCTACCTCTCCAACAACATGTCTGCCTGTGACATGACAATAATGAACTTAACCTCAGAATTGTAAGCCAAACCCAGTTATAAGTGTCCTTATAAGAGCTACTGTGATCATGATGTCTGTTGACAGCAATTCTGTTGCTAACTATGACAGAAGTGTATGTGTACATATGTGTATAGATATATCTTATATGTGTGTCAAGGGAATAATCAGACATTATTTTTATGCTTATGCACACTTTTTCCTTACATAAAAGCACAAATTTATTTTTCACACAACATGTGTATAGGTGTTTGACTGTGTCTATATCTGTGCATATATGCATGCTTGGTGTCTACAGAAGCCAGAAGACTCTCTGGAACTGGAATTACAGAAAGTTGTGAGTCACCATGTGCATACTGGGAGTTGAACCCAGGTCCTCTGGAAGAACAGTCAATGCCCTTAACCATGAAGCCATCGCTGTAGCCCCAAGAGTAATGTTTTTACCCAGCATGCACTCCACAATACAACTGATGGTATTAGAGAATGATTCACAGCTAACAAAGTAGAGAAACAAAGGTGTCAAGTAGCTCGTCTTGTCCCAATCAATTGACTTATCAATTTGCTTTCCTTTTTTTTTTTTTTTGAGTCACATTCCCAGTGCATGCTGGCCTCAGTCTTGCACCTCTCCTCTCTCAGAATGCTGAGCACTGGGATTGCAAGTGTGGACAACCACATAGAGCTCCTTTTAAAATTTTCTATTAACAATTTGGGAATCTTGCAGCTGAGGTAAATCATTTTCACAGTTTGTTCTTTTCATAGTTGAAAATTCAAGACCAACTCCAACATACTGAGTACATTAATAGTGGAAATCAGAGGCCAAATGCAATTGTTTTGTCTGGGGCTTCTTTCTTTGTCTCTTTCCTTCCGAGGCGGGTGCCCTTTCTGTGGTGTGCAGGTAGAGTTAAATACATAGACTCACAAATCACTTGATGATAGGGATATGTCGAGCAGAGGATCTTTGAGTGATTTTGTCGTGTATTTACACTCTCGTGACAGTCCCAGTGCTGCTAGGTGACCCAATTTTATGGATTCTTGTCACCTTCACAGCCAACACTGGTGTAAATGTTCCCACAAGACTAACTCTGTATCTATGCGTGTACACTATTTACACAAATATTTTAACTGGTTTGAGTTTGAGATGGAATTTTAAAGATGATTTTTTGATATTCCTTATTAGTATTGAAAGTATCTATTACCATTTCTGTAGGGTTTTTGTTTTAGATTTTGTTTTTCTTTGTAGTGTGTGTGTGTATGTATGTATGTATGTGTGCATGCATGAATGCAGTACCTTGAGAGTCCAAAAGAGGGCATAGGATCCCCTGGAGCTGGAGTTACAGGCAATTGTAAGATGCCTGACATGGGTGTCAGCAGCCAAATTCAGGTCCCTCTGCAAGTTCTCTAGCCCTTCCTTGGGGTTTCTGTTTAAGTATAGAATCAGTGTCAAGCATGATGTAATTTTTTAAAAAGATACTGTTACAGAAAATTCCAGTAGTGCTAAAGAAGTCAACGGGACAATATCCTTGTTCATCTGCTCTCTGTTCAGAGCTGGGAAGTGAGACATTTTCTTAGGTTTTGTGACTGTGTGGAGGGGGATGGGGCAGAATTGTAGCACAAGTCACACATTCACTGTCCCAAAGAACAGTTTAAATCTTGTTTTTATGTTTAACTGCAGACTTTAGAAAGTGCACAAAGGACCTCTCTGGCACAGATTTGTCTGGACAGTGAACTGAAATGTGTTTCTGCAGCAAAGCTCTTCCGGAGGAGAGAGGCAGATTTCTGTTTCTGTTGCTGGGGCGGGAGGCCCCCAGCTGCAGTCTTCCATCACTAGCTAAGGCAGAGACACAGATTCTGACCTGGTCAGGGCTCTTTCTTACTACTTCTGTCTCTGCTCTGTATCCGCTGATTGTCAAGGCTAGCTGGCCAATGAGCTTCAGGATTATACCTGTCTCCATTCCTCACCCCACCCCCAGCACCAAAATTGCAGGTGTGTGCTACTATGCCTGCCTTTTGACATGGTAATGGGGATCCAAACTCAGGTCCTCACGACTGACTGTAGGGGAGACACTTCAGAGACTCAACCAAAAACCGCTGTGGCCCCACACTGGTTGATTTTACAAACACTAGACCAGGAAGCACCTGGAAGCTTCCTGCATTCCCTTCATGTCTCAGGTTCTCAAGGCTCTTTGTAAATTTTGCAGTTTGGGTTAATTTGATGAAGATCTGCCTCTATAGCTCCATCATTACCTGCTAGTTTTCCCTTTTCTTTCTCAGACCATGTGGTCTCCGTCTGGGTGGTTGCTGGAACAGCAATGCTGTCTAGAGCCTTGCTTGGAGACATTGTCCCCAGCTCCTACACGTTGTTGGCCTTGAAATCTCCTTTTGTACTGCAGCACTAGGAATGGTTGCTTGGACAGGAAGAGTCACTTCCTTGTTATGCTGATCCTAACTCTGTATAGCAAACATCTGGGATGTTTGCCATGTGCCTGTCCACGACCTCTACCTCCCCCTCAACACACACACACACACACACACACACACACACACACACACACACACACAGCTCTGAGGTCTGACCACTTCCGGTGTAATGCCTTGAAGAGAAAGGCTTTCCCCCACTCAGTTCTGTTTTCTCTCTTACCTGTCTTTCTTTCCTCCCTTCCTCCCTCCCTCCCTCCTTCATCCCATACTCCCTCTTTTCCTCTGTCCCTTCCTCCCTCTCTCATTATTCTATTTTCTTGTTGGTTTCCTGAGCTGTTAGCCCCTTGAAGTTTCCCTCCAGTTCTTTCTATCACTGCAGGATCTCATTGCACTGGTCTCCCTAGGCTGCTGAGGTGTTGCTGTGGGATGGAGCGACTCTACTGCGGGCCACCTTTTCTTCTGGGATTGAGTAGCTTTTTGTATGTAGTTGCAGATTATGGCTTCTCTGTGAGATCCCTTGACTAATCACTCTGAGTGCAAATGCCATTGGAGGGCCTAATATGCTCAGTGCTATTTTCAAGCCAGTCCTGATCATATGAAGAAGGCCTAGAAGATAAGGAAAGCTCACACATGGGTGTCTGTGTGAGGGCGTGATCTGTAACAATTAGATCATGAGAGCTCTGAGGACTGAGGGGCTCTCTTTGGGTTTTATAGTATGATGGCATTATTGAGAGACAGGGCCTAACTGATGACAGTGGGTCACAGAGGGTTCATCTCTGGGGCTAGTATGTTGCCCTGCCCCTTCCTGTGTCTGCCCTCTTACTTCATGCCTGATTGACCTGAAGACTTTTCTCACCATGTGTTCCTGCTCCCTCAATGTTCAGCCAAGTGCTCAGGGCCAGCCAACAACAGACTAAACCCCCTGAAATGGGGAGCCAAGTTAAGTTCTCCTGTAGACTATGTCATGATGTATTTTGGTCTTAGTGATCAAAACTAACAAATGCTGCCCCCCACCTTTTTTTTTACACTGCCATTGAAGCCTGTCATTCTTGTCAAATGCATCTCATCTCTCTTTGTTGCATTGCAGAGTAAATATGAACCAAACTCCTTGATAAATGCTCTACTTCGCCTGTCAGACACCTCTCACTGCCCCTGTGTATTTGAACACATAGTAACCTAGATAGGGGTAGTTTTTGCAAGGTTATAGAGTCTTTGGCAGGTGGGTTCTTGTGGGACGAAGTAGATTTCTGAGCAGTGGGCCTTGAGGCTCATAGCTTCACCTTGTTTCCTGTGCCACCCCTGCCTCCTGTTGTGTGGAGACGTGAGCACGCAGCAGACATGCGCTTCTGTCACCATGGAATCACTTTCTACTGTGCTTTTCCCCCATCCATGATGGGCTGTGTGCATCCGGGTGGAGAGCCCAGTAACCTCCCTCTCTTAGGTTGCTCCTTCTCAGCTATTTGGTCGCAGCAATGGCACAAGTGGCTGATTCGTGGAAGCATGTCATTCAGCTCTATTCTCATACATAGCCACTGAACCGTTGTCTCATGTGTCAGGCGCCTACGTGTTCATGTAGGTGTGTGCACATGTGTGTGCCTGTGCATTTGTGTGTGTGTATACATGGTGGCCAGAAGTCAATCAAGTGGCCCCTTGGATCTTGCTCAACCTTAATATTTGGGGGACCGAGTCACTGAATTTGGAGCTCACTGATTGTCAAGGCTAGCTGGCCAATGAGCTTCAGGATTATACCTGTCTCCATTCCTCACCCCACCCCCAGCACCAGAATTGCAGGTGTGTGCTACTATGCCTGCCTTTTGACATGGTAACGGGGATCCAAACTCAGGTCCTCACGACTGACTGTAGGGGAGACACTTCACAGACTCAACCAAAAACCGTTGCGGCCCCACACTGGTTGATTTTACAAACACTAGACCTGTTCTTCCCCGCAAATTGTTCTCCCCAATAATCCTCCCTTGCCTTGCTAATGCCTGTGTTTACCAAAACTAAACTTCTGGACCTTTGGTGATTTGTCATGATTTTATTAACACTTAAAGAGACTACCAAAATGAATATTTTCATTAGCTCCAATCCCCAAGCATGCACAATTTATTTCTTGCTTATATTTTCATGCTCTGCATGTTTACCCCTATTACTAACTTGTTATGCTGTATTACAGATATTTGTTTCTTTAGCTGCTCCTCCCTACTAGCTAGTGAGTGCTTGGCAGCTGAGCTAAGGTCTCGGTGGCCCTCATATACCTCATGCTGAGCTCAGTGTCTGGAATGTACTTTTGGGTTTAGTAAATATTGACAAGCTGAGTAATGCTTCAGCCTCACTACTGGACCCCTTTTCTATTCAGAATAAAGCTTTTAGGAAAGATTTTTTTAAAGACATAAGAAAGCTTTAGGAGTGGGGGAAAGGGATACATTTCCCAGAGACAAAGAATATAGAAAGTCTAGACCAACTCATCAGTGTTTTCACCAGACTAATCAGATTTACTGTTGAAAACATTCTTGGGTCTGCAGGGACGGCTCAGTGGTTAAGAGCACATATTGTCCTAGCGTGGGACTGGAGTTCTGTTCCCAGCACACACAGCAGGCATCACACAACTGCTGTTAACTCCAGCTTAATTGAATCTGATGCCCTCTTCTGGCCTCCCCAGGTACCTGCACTCATGTGCACAGACACACCCATAATTTTTTTTTTTTTTTGATTTTCGAGACAGGGTTTCTCTGTAGCTTTTGGTTCCTGTCCTGGAACTAGCTCTCGTAGACCAGGGTAGCCTCGAACTCACAGAGATCCACCTGCCTCTGCCTCCTGAGTGCTGGGATTAAAGGAGTGCACCACAACCGCCCGGCCCATAAATTTTTTTTAAAAAATCATTTTTTAAAAAAAATATTCTAAAGTTCTCCTTTATTTCACATCTATGTGAATTTTGACTTGATTAAGGCAATAATATCAATATAAATTGTGTTAAATTTTGTATAATTATATATAATGATACACATTTTTATATATGATTTAAAAATTGTTATTCTTCCTGTTGTTCTGAAGTCCTGTGTTTATATAAAGTTTTGAAAGTTCTGGCTACCTTTTTGCTAATAAATAGAGCTGATTATTTTCCAAAGAAATAAATTTAGAAATTCTAAGTGCAAGAGATTTTGTTTTCATCTCATTGCCTCTGTTGTTACCCTTAACACAGTACCCCATTCTGGGTAAGTAACTAAGAAAAGAGGTTTCTTTTGGCTCAGTTCTGGCCCAAGGTGAAGAGCCTGTACCTAGGGGTGCTCTTCTTACTGTCCATCTTCAAGTGTCACAGGGATCACATAGCCAAAGAGCTTATTCATTCGTCTGCTATAAAAAGCCCATTTACTCGTGGGTGTGCGCCCTGGTCTTAGTTCTGTTGCCGTAGTAAATGCTGTGAGAGACAAGCAACTTGGGGGAGAAAGGGGATTATTTCAAACTGCAGTGAAAGTTAATGATGATGATGCTGGAGCTTCAGTAGCTGGTCACACTACATCCGCTGTCAAGAGCAGAGAGAAATAGATGCATGCATGTTTGCTCACCTGCTTGTGTTTAGCTCAGTTCCCAACCCCTGTGCAGTCTAGGACCCTTGCTTAGGGAGAGGTGCTGATTGCGATAGACTGTGTCTCCCCACGTGGATTAACTTAAGACAGTCTTCCACAAGCCAGCCTAATATGAGCAATCCTTTATTGAGGCTCTCTTTTCAGATGATTCCAGGTTGTCAAGTTGACCATTAACGCTAAGCAGTACAGCAAGCCACCATGAGGTCCTTTCTAATTATAATCTCCTAATGGTCCCAGATATTTCTAATTACTTAATAGTTTAATTTCTCAGTAGATTAATTTCATACCCTATTAACACCTCAAACTGGAGAATAAATTTCTACCTGAAACTCTGGGAGCCATAAAATCTTGTCTACCTCATGAGACATCTCCCAGTGTTCTTCCTCTTTTCTCCCTCTTCTTCCTGATATTTAAAATTCTTCATGTGTGGATTCTAAATGTTAAGTGGGCCCTTTCTTTACACAGATACATCACTAAAGTGGTACTACAAGTTGGTGAGGGTTTTAGCATAGGGGATGGTTTAGTTTTTGGATCTTGATCTTATCCAAGGATCAGTTTCCTTGTTTTATGAATTCTCATAAAACCTAGCACTCTGATATGACTTCCCATTGTCTTTTTGGTTCATCAAAACATCACCAGAGAACCATGGTCCCTCACTTCTCCATGAGACTCAAGAAAGACTGCTGAAAGCATGAGGCCAGGAAATGAGGAGACTCTAGCCTGAACTTCCGGTTTTCGGGTGTTGTCACTAGATGGCTAATTTTCATCGATGGGAAGGAAAATAGTTTGTGATCGTTTAGCTGTGTGCTCAACCAGGTGGGACAGAGTCTGCTGTGGCTCTGTTAGTATCGAAACGTCTGGCCAATGTCACCATGTCCTACCTACAAAACCCTCCCAGTGTTTCCACTGCTCTCCCTTTTAAACAATGTAGCACATTTAAATGGTTTGCCAGTATGACATATTGTTTGGTTTATGGTACATTCGATTTTTAAAATTAGCATAAAGTTTGCATGGAAACCGTAATGCTTGCACGACCTTTGTGTTGAAGTGCTAAGTCCTTCAGGATGGTGAGATCACAGTTATCTGTTAGTATGGAAAGTGCATTTTCTCTTGGCTGGCTGTAGTGGTGCATGGGTGCATGCCTGTAATTCCAGCAACCAGGTAATGGTGGCAAGAGAATCAAGAGTTCAAGGGCAGCCTCTGCAGTATAGCAAGTTTGAGCCCAGCCTGGGATACAAGAGACCTTGCCTTCAAAACCAAAGAGTTTTGATAATTTTAAGTTTTGAGGCTCAAAGAAGGTTTATTCTATATTATACAATCACCCATGAGTTCTACCATCTTCTAGAATCCAATGTTCCTCTCCAGAATGAGGATGGTCCTGGTGCTTTTTATAGATTTCATGGAATAGTTCAGTGTCAGCATTCTGGAACATTCTATTCTTTTTTTGGTTCCTGACTAGTCTGGCTTTCCTTTGATGGATCAGGTCCTCCATAAACTCCTCGGAACATACTTCCCTTTCTAATCCCTAGTACTTCAAATACACATGTGTTTATATACATGTGTTGTTACTAATTCCTTCGCTATTACTCCAAAGACTCTACAATGCTGAGGCTTTAGCTTGTCATTGCATCTTTCAGTTCAAAGTAATGGATTTGCTTGGTCAGTTGTTTTGAGGTATATATATATATATATATATATATATATATATATATATATATATTTTCTGAGACGAGATCTCATGTATTCTAGACTGGCCTAGAGCTTCTAAGTCTCCAGTGGTAAATGTGAACTTTCTTTCTCCTGCCTCAGTTTTATGAGTTCTGGAGTTACAGTCCTATGCCACCACCCAGTTTATGTGGGGGCAGATATAGAACCTCGTATTTCATGCTTGCTCGGCAGGCGTTCTACCAGCAGAGCCATAACTGCAGCCCCCTAAGTCGTGTTTTATGAATAATAGTTACCATGTAAATTTTCTGATGAAAAAGTGATTGGATTCTATGACAATTAGTCTCGATTTTCAATTTGATAAGACCTAAAATTCACCTGTGGATAAGCCTCTTCCTATGCCTGTCAGGGATTTTTTTCCTATGGTCTTGAATTACATGGGAAAGCCGAGCTTCATTGTGCGTGACGCCATTCCCTGGCTGGGATCCTGTACCGTGTAGACTGCAGAAAGGAGCTGAGCAGAGGCTTGTGTTCTCTCTCTGCTTCCTGACCGTGGATGTCACAAGACTAGTCGCTTCTCTGTATCTGAACTGTGGATGTCACGTGACTAGTAGCTTCTCTGCTCTGTACTGTAGATGCAGTGTGAGCATCAAGCTTCTGCTGTCTTACTTCCTCCATGATTGACTGAGAGTCAGAATAAGTCTTTCCTCCCTTAGGTTGCTTTTGTCAGCGCAGCTTCATCAGAGTGACTGAGGAAAAAAACTAAAAAGAGATTTTGAAAAATAGTTTTGTCTATCGTACATCATTTTGTAAATCTCTACCAAAGATGTTCTTATCTGTTTTCTTACATCTGTACTGAAATAATTTCTTCATTCAAGTTAGTAAATTGATGTTGAGTGTCCAATGTCACTGTATAAACAACATGGATATTTGGGTTTTTTCTTTCAGTATATCTTTTGTGTGTTGGTATAATGGTGAGCATAGCTACCTTCCAACCTGTCTTTTACACCTTCAAATCCATTGGAAGATGGAAGTAACTGTCTAGGTTCATGGAATAGCCTCATCCATGTGTGGATATAAACCAAAATAAACCAATTGCAATGTAAGTATATGAACTATCAGACATACACGCGCGCGCACACACACACACACACACACACACACACTCATGCATGCACACACACACACACCCTTCTCTGGCACTTAGTGTCATTTGGAAGGTTAGGTGGCTCAGAGCTGCTAGTAATTTATTATATCACCCTTAAGATGAAAATCTGATCCTTGACACCTCCAACTTGCTATGTTGTTGAGGATTTTCTTGCACTTTTGATCCTCTTGCCTCAGCCTCCCCAGTATCCGGATTACTGGCATGTATTACTGTGCCCAGTTTATGCAGTGCTGGAACCCAGGGCTTTCTGCTTGTTAAGAAAGGACTCTGCTAACTGCAGTGCATGCAACTCTACCCCTACCCCATGGGATTTAAGACTCCTGTCCTCCTGATCTTAAGAGCTCTCAATTCAATGCGGGAAAAGTTGAACCCTTTGACACATTCACAAGACCCTTCAAGTCTTGCTCAGTCTTCTAGCATCTTGTTCAAGTGTCTGCAAACTCTTGTCTCATTCTATGGCATGTCTTAGCACTGTGCCCAAAGCAGGTGTCCAGATCTGTGTGGCTCACACCATAGACTTGGTGTTTGGTTAGGGCAATCCCCCTCGATACCTAATTGCACTATCTCACTCTTGTGCTTGACAGGCAGAAGTGAAAGGATCAGGTAGGAGGCCAGTCTCAGCTAAGTAGTTTGAGGATAGCCTCAGCCTCTTGGGAGCCTGTTTCAAAACAAAATAAAACAAAACAAAGAGAAGATGTCACTGAATAGTGTGGTGTTTTGGTCTCTGTTTCTGCCAACTACAAAACTGCTTCCTGTTTTTATCCTATTTTTCGAGCAGGTGTTTGGTTATACATCTTAGTCCTGCATTTGGAATTCCCATTATGTTTGTCATTCAATAGCTTTTGCACTGCCCACCCCTGGACTGGCTATACTTTGGAATTTGGAATAAGTGATACTTAGTAAGTCATATTTTAAACTAAACGGCTTGGTCTAATTTATGAAACCATTTGGGCTGGAAGAGCCCTACAGCGAACCACATAGCTCATCCCCCCCTTTCCTAGCATAGTGGGAGAGATTTTTATTGTCTATAAAATCCATTCTGGGTGGGTATCTATTCTCAGCCTTCATTATCTCTGGTGTTAGCAATTCCATAGCCTCCCTTGGCAGCCTTCCCTATTGCTGAGCTAGCCTTGCTTATTAATCCTGTAATAATACCTTATGTTCTCCAAATATTGAGGCAATGCTTAAGTCTCCCCTGCTAACTCACTCCTCCCTGCCCACCCTCTGAAATGCTTCTGATGTGTGCGTGTTCATGTTGTGTATATGTGTATGATTATGTAAGCACACCGCACCAAGTGATGTGCAATACATTCTCATCCTGAGGCATCCTGCAAGGGACTTGTTAGGATGGACGTTGTCAGTCCATAGAAAATTAAGCTATTAAATCTGCAGCACCAGGGTGGTGATTGAGTGGCTTGTGCCATGGGATGAAATTGCTTTGCAGACATATGAATTTTGCAGCCAGGGGTGTTCATCCCTCCTTGGGCACTTTAATGGTGTTGTTAGATTAATGTAATGATTTAGAGGCTATTACTGGTTTGTCTCTGCTGGTTTTGGGACAAGAGCATCAACTGGACCTGGCCTAGGAGGGTCTGGCCCACAGATTGTCCTGCAAATAGAATTGATTACAGGTAGGTGCTGGGGAAATGACTCGGTTGGTTAAGCGTGTGCTCTGCTACCACGAGGACCTGGGTTCAAGCTCCATAATTCGTGGGACACAACTGAGTGTGGCGGAAACTCAACCTTGGAACCTCAGCACTGGGGAGGCGGGTACAGGCCAGCCACCTTGGCCTACTTTGTGAGTTCCAGGCCAATGAGAGACTGTGTCTGCGAAAACAAGGTGGGCAGTGTCTAAGCAACGACATGCCAGTTTGTCTTTGGGCTGGCTGCACACCTGTGTATGCCCACCCCCACACAATGTGCACCTCCACACACATGCGTGTGAATACACATATGTGTACACATACATTGTCTTTTTTAACTTTTTTATTCTTTGAATTCTTTATTCATTTGTGTGTGTGTGTGCGCGCGCTTGTGCGTGTGTGTGTGTGTGTGCGTGTGTGTGCACTATATAGGGCAAATGAGGGTCAGAGGACAACATTCAGGCATCTGTTCTGTCTCCACCATGTGCCATCTGGGGAATGCCAGCAGGTGCCTTTATCCACTCGCAGAGCCATCTCTCTGGCCCACAAAAGATATTCTGTAAAGAAGTGTTGTGAGAACTGGACAAGGAGCAGACGTCCCGACCTGCGTTTTCAGCAGCCGCCTTCCGGAAGCTGGCATTGCACTGTCTCTCCTTCAGCTCAGCTTCCCCATCTCTGTGCTCCTCTCCCAGGCTGCAGGTGTGCCGCCTGTGCAGGCTGGTGTTTGTGGCTTTCTTTGGAGGATTGCCCGGGACAGCTGCAGAGCTGGGGAGCCTGAAGTTCATGTCCCCTCTGGTCCACATGAAATCTAGATCCTTTCCTGTGCCTGCAGATGAACTCTAACATCTAACTAGCAGGCTGTCCCTCCCTGGTGGGGTCTAACTGAAGATACCTTTCCCAGGAAAATTCCCTCGAAAACGTAACCTTTACTTGCCCGCATTCCCTCCTCTGAGGTCAGACGGAGGTGATCACAAGCACTCTATCTATCCCAGAAGCCTCAGAATTCCTCTTCTAGAAAAGCAGACTCCAGAACCCAAGGCCACTCTGTGGTCTACCTATCTCCTGTTCTACCTACCTCCTGGTTTCTGTCTGCATTTCTCCCAGGGCAAACCCATCGGATTTCACGTCTGAAGAGAGCACACTTTGTTCTGAGATCGACTGCCATTTGCTTTAAGTTTGCTGAGGTCACAAAAGTCACTACATTTTCAGACAGAGTAAAGGTCCTCCATGGGGATTCACTTTGGGTGAAGTTTCTTTTCCTGGCTTCTGAAACGGATTGTTTGTCTATTAAAATGTGAATCACACACCCCAGATAGATTAGAAGGATCTGACTTTCAAGTGGACTGTGATTCTTTGTGATCTCCTGGCCAGCTGAGCCCCTGGCCAGGAACTCAGCCAACCTGGCCTACTTCAGAAATGCCTGTTATCACTATTGAAAGTCTGTGCTCCTGGGAGCAGTAAGTCCTCTGACGACTCATGGCTGTCCTTGTTCGTTCTCTTCTACTCGGTTCCTACAACACAGTCTGATTTCTCTCCTTTAACTCAAATAAAATGGACATCCCAGCCCAGTGGATATGAAAGTCTGAGAAAAGTTAAGGAGCGGTTGCTGGTTAGGAACTATGTTTGGACACACAGCAAATGAAGACTGCAACTTTTTATTTTTGTTTCTTCTCCCCCAGAATGTTTATCCACAAATAAAACATAGGGCATAGCGCGCACTGCTGGTTAATGCAATATGGGAGACAATTTTTCTAATTGAACGCTTACAGCCAGTTCTGCTTCCAGAACAACCTGTGCGGAGGACAGTTCTAGTGAGTGTTAGTGTGCTTGTCCCACAGCCGCACACACTTGTGTGTATTTGTATGTGTGTCTCCTGACATGTTCTAGAATACAAACTGAGAAACATGCTTTATCTCAGGAATGAAGGCTTTTTATTTATTTACTTATTTATTTATTTTGAATGAAAGCAGTCCTGAATAGACCATGAATTAGCCTCAGGCACCCAAGACAACTTGCCTGGTCATGAGTGTTCCAGAAGCTCTTGCTGCAATTAGAAAAGCATGCTCATTGTGGTGTGGCTCTTTCCTTTGGTGCTAAGTCCGTAAATGAACAGCCGAAAGCTCCAGTTCTGCCCTCCCTTTCCGAGAATGCCTTGCACATAGGTGGTGTTCCACAAATGGTTTCAAATTACTTGGGACTCTACTTGTGTGCTCTCAAAGCAATTTTCCAAGGTCCTGTCCCAAATACATAATTGATAGCATTGAAAAATAAGCAAGGAAATTGTATTTATGTATCATGTTTCTGCAATCATTAGCAGGCCGGTTTCGCAATGAGAAATCAGAGTGCAATTACCTTGGGACAGTGTTCTAGGATGGCTGCATAGCCAGTGGTAGATTGACCAGTTATTACTTTCTCAGCCACACTGAAACGCAAGAAGCTCAGGAACAGAAAGCATACACTGAAACATTTTAATCACAGGAACTCCTAACCTTTTATTCCATACTTATGTATTCTTTCTGTTTTGTTGGCATCTTCTTAGAACTGTATGTGTGTGGCTGTGCGCAGAGACTTATTTATATAGGTTGCTGTTTTTTTCAGAGAAAAACAAAGAATCAAGGTGTTCTACTTTTTATTTCTGTTGCTGGGATAAAGGACCCTGAGCAAAAGTAACCTGAGGGAAAAAGAGGCTTATTTGGCTCAGAATAACGGGGTATGGCCTTTATTGGAAGGAAGTCGCCAGGATAGGGGCTTGAGACAGCTGATCTTACTATATCCAGTCAAGAGCGGAGAGGAGCAAATGCACCCTTGCTGTCTGCCTGCTTTCCTCTAGCTTTGACATGCTCTCTGTTCAGGACCCCTGCATAGGGCATGGTGCTGCCCACAGTGTGCTAGGATCCTCCTACATCAATTACTAGTCAAAATGGATACCCCTCCCAGACATGACCACAGACTAACCCAAGCTGGGTAAATCCTCATTAAGACCCTCTCCCCAGATGATTCTAGGTTGTGTGATATTTAAAAGCTAGCTGCATGAGTTTCTGTTAACTCTAAAGCTAGTCTTAAGTTTGCCTCCAGATCAACCTACTGTCCTTTTCATGGCCTGATCCTACCTGCAATGATTTCCTTCATTTGTCAACAGAGGTGAGAGAAGTCATGGAGATCTGCATCCAGGTCACCTTGACAAGCTGATGTCCCATTCGAAAGCAGGATCACTAAAAAGCCCAGTGTCATGATGTGTCACATCCCTTGTAGGGAAGACAGCGTTAGAAACAATCAAGGAATGTCAAAAGCGCACATGAAAAAAGAGATTCCGCTGTAGTCTTGGCCTGGCCCTTTTAGCTCTAAAAGACAAGAGACCAGAGCAAGCCTGAGGGTAGAGTTCAGTGGCAAAGCACTTACAGAACAGAGCTTGAAGGCCTGGGTTTGCACCCCCAGAGCACACATGGCGATCCCGGGGCTCCTTGTTGTGAGCTGGGAAATGGAGACAGGGAGATCTCCGGAGCTCCTGGGCCAGCAAGCACTGCTTAACACACACACACACACACACACACACACGCACGCACGCACGCACACACGCACGCACGCACACACGCACACACACACATGCTCTCACACACAGGTCTTAAAAACAAAAACAAAAACAAAAAAAGTCAGGCAGTGGTGGCTCACGCCTTTAATCCCAGAACTCAGGAAGCAGAGGAGGTGGATCTCTGTGAGTTCAAGGCCAGCCTGATCTATAGTTCCAGGACAGCCAGTGCTACACAGAGAAACCCTGTCTCGAAAAACCAAAAACCAAAACAAAGCAAAACAAAAACAACAAAATAAATAAATAAATAAATAAATAACAAAACCAAACAAACAAAAAGCCCTAACAAACAAACACCACCACCAATGCTTCTCCCTGATGGCCGAGGTCTGAAGTATTTACCAAAGGCTGTTGGACATACTCAAGTTTTGTCTCCATGCTTAGCTGTTGTGTAGACGGGAATGCGGCCCCTCCTTTGCTAACTGGATTAGGCTATGGTTTAATACGGCTGCCAGTTCTTCACAGGCAAGCCTCAGAGCCCTGATCAGTTCATCATTACAGAGAGAAAAGCCCCCGCAGGTCAGCAGGGCTGCGTTGAGCATATCTGTGATCAGATGGGACAGGTTTGCGTCCAGCACTGTGCTGGACAAGCTCCTCAGCTCTGGGTTTTGGTGTCTCCCTCATCCATTCATTGGGACTGTATTAGCCAGTTGACATGAAAATGAGGATTAGGACATGCTAATGTCTGCTTGGTGTATGAACCGTAGAAAATCTGGTTAATAGCAAGGTTGAAACAGTGCTTGTAACATTATCCTATTGTCTTTAGCCTGCATGATTATAATCTAAGGTTTTGCAGTTCCAATTTATAATGCAAATATAACTTAGTGTTTGCGGCGCGGTCCAAACTTGAGAATATGATGGTGTCTTTGAGAGTGTGGGTGTGGGGAGTCAGTGAGATGACTCAGTGAGCAAAAGCGCTGGTACAAAGTCTGATGACCTGAATTTGATCATGGGGGACCAATTTGGTGGAAGGACAGAACCAGCTTCCACGAGTTGTCCTCTGACCTCTATGACTGTGGCGCATGTGCACTGTGCTGGTATGTGTTTGTCCACCTGACGCAGAAGAGAGTCATTTAGGAGGAGGAGACCTCATTTTAGGAATGCCTGCATCAGACTGTTCTGTAGTAGGCATGTCTGCATGGTGTTTCCTGTATTGTTGGTTGCTATGGGAGGGCCCAGTCCTCTCCTAGGGGAGGCAGATGGGCCCAGGAGACAGCTGAACATGCGCCTGGTTCTGAACCACTAAGCAGTGTTCCTCCACAGTTCCTGCCTCTGCTCCTGCTTGAGTTCCTGCCCTGACTTCCCTCTGCAGCCTGCTTGATTGGGATGTGAAACCCATCAACCCTTGCCTCTCCAAGCCGTTTTTCACTAGGGTGTTTATTACAGAAGTATAAAACAAATTAACATAGACACAAATATAAATAAAGTTAATATAAAACTTTAACCATATATAAAGAAAAAGCTTAGACTAAATAAATTTCTGCTCCTAGTTTTGAGTCAATATTGTCTTAAAGCGATACTTCACATTATTTTTTTAATGGATTGTTTTCTGTAACCACACAGAGAGTTTTCAAAGACCCTAATCATCCTATATTTTTTAAGAAACAATGCTCTGTTTTTATATTCAGTTTAATGGCTTTTTTTCCATCCTGCAGCTCTGAAGCCAGGGATGATAAATCAAAAACTAATATTTCCAAGCACCTCAAAAACTAAGAGCCTGTGATAGATTAAACATAGGCTAAATGAGGCCCATGGCTGATTGGCTCTAATTAGGTATAAGGTAGATGTTGGCTGTGTTGTGCCTTCTGTGAATGTCGGAACACACGGTTGTCTGGGCTCTCTGCACTGCCCTTTGCAGGACCATTTGGAAATCCTTTGGGTCTGCTGTCGCCGGGACAGTGTGGCTTGGCAGCGGAGTGGTGACTTCATACGCTTGCCACATCTGTCATGCAGACAATGGTCTTCACAGGCGAGGCTGGCAGGCAGATTGAGTCTAGAATTCTCCTTTGCATGAAATCATATGATGAAACCCCAGTATCAAACTGAAAGCTGCCGAGGCGTTTGGAATCTTCCAGGCACGGGATGGAATTGGCTTACAAGGGACGCGCCCTTTCAGGACAGATCCTCCTTTTGTAGTGTTCATCCGTGACGTGTCTGCAGCATAACTCTGACTGCCTTCGTGGTTGTCATTGTTGTTTACATAGTGGAATATGAACCTGCTTTCAGTTATGTTAGACTGTGTGTGTCTGTGTGTGTGTGTGTATGTGAGTGTGAATGCCATGCACACATGAGAAGGCCAGAGGAGGATGGCTATCTCTCCGACACAGTCCAGTCAGACAGGCTGGCCTGCAAGCACCGGAGAGCCATTTGTCTCAGACCGCATGCTGAGGTTACAAGCGGGTTAGCTTCTGCATGGTGGTGGGATCTGAACTCAGGATGATGTCTTACCCACTGAGTCCTTTATTTTGGATGTTTAAAAACGGTAAACGTCACAATTAGACTACATCATCAGAATTGTAGGCTCACTCTAACCATTATGGTGAGGTAGGAGGTGGTAGCTGTCTCCTTGTTTTGGTTAGATCTCCAAAATTAATGCTTGCCAGTGTACACGAAGTGTCCTTCTGTCTCAGAAGCACAAGTGCCGTGTGCTGTAACATTCGTGTTGGCCTGATCAGTGGGAACATCCACACAAATTGTGCAAATAGCCCAGGCGGAAAATTTGGGAGGGTCAGTTTACTTCTTTCCCTCAGTGGTGAAAGTTCTCAAGAAACTGGCCCACCCACGGCAGCTTTAAGGGGCTAAATGGGGAAAGGAATGGCTTCAAAAAACGCACACTGCCCGTGTGCTTCAGGCAGCTCCTTGCAAAGCAAGTTCCTGTTACAGAGTGGGCTGCCTGCCAGGACTCTGCTAAGCTCCTGGGCTCTGTGCCTTGGAATGTGGGAGGAGCTTTAACTCCGGGACTGCCCATCCCATCCTCTGTCCTGACTAGACCTTGCCAGGCCTCACAGCCAGGCAGCTAAGAACTCAACATGGCAGGGACAGGCCAAGTGCAAAGAGGCTGAGAAGTATGTTCTGATCCACATGCCCTCTCTTTCTCCCCACTATCCCTTCCCTTCCTCCCTCCGTTCTCCCCTTTCTCCTTTCCTTTATTCCTCCGACTTTGCTCCTGAATTATCTTCTTTCTGAAGGGGGATCTGCTTTGTGTGCTTTGAAATGATTATAGACACCCATGGCGGGCGACTCTTTGTTGAATGTGGGCTGGGCAAACCCTGATTTCCCAGTTGATGGGCCTTTCTGGTTTTTCTTAACAAAAGAATCCCCATTCTCCTGCACCCCATAAGTTGCCTGCAAAAGCCTCCATCTGGAACGAATTCGGCATCTTTAACAAATATGTGTCCTCTCTTCAGAAACCATCTAAAAATAGTGCTCAAGCAAATCAGACAAAAATATTTTGACGTTTTCTGTGTGCTTCGTGGGGAAAGCACAGTTTGAAACGGGCCCTCTGTTAATTTTCACACACGTAAGAGCCGATGTCCTTTTTCTGTCTGTGTGCACCGTGTATTTTACTCCAGGGTGATTTCTGATTCAAAACATAACATAGCAATTGTGCTTGTTAGAAAGGCCCCGCTTTTTATCACAGCTGGCTCTCATACAGAATTCAGGTTACAAGTACCCGAAGTGAAATGCTCAGTTGAGTTCTGCTGACATATGACAGTATTGATTTATTTTTAAAAATTAGCTTTGCATGAAGAAAAACAGAGCTACCCTATGAGGCTGTCCTTATGATCGACACCACAAATCAGACTAATGGTGTTGCCTTCAGCTCCAAATGATGGGGTGGCCTTGTAAGCCCAAGCACCAGTGCGCACCTGAGAGTTGGACACAGCATTCTGACTCTAAGGTAGAGGAAGCTCGTGAACCAAGGCTGGAGGGAAAGGTTAAGCTATCTCACGACCCTCAGCACATATTAGATAACGGAAAAGCAAAATGAAAAACAAAAACCACCCTGTCAGTGCCCTTTATTTCTGTGAATGCCTAGAATCCCAGGCGCACAGCAGGAGGACGTGTTCAGAAATGTGGTTCTCTGTGGCTTACAGAGAAAGCACCGTCTAGAGCCTGCATTTTAGAGAAGACTGAATTGTTGGAGAAACAACTCCATTGAGGTCCCAATTCCCTGCATTAGACTTGGATCCTGTTTTAGTGTTCCCATCTTTAACAAAGGTTCCACAGTACCCGGCAGCAGATCCAGGCCCACACCTAAGGCAAGCTCATAATAAGAAAATCTGGACCTAATCTGCGTGTCTCCATACCTGCACGACTGCGTGTCTGCATGGCTGTGTGCATATCCCAGTCTGTGCTTGTTCTTCTGCACTTGGGATGGCTCTTGATAAACCCTTGGGTATTTTACTTCCTTCCCTCCCTCCCTCCCTCCCTCCCTCCCTCCCTCCTTCCCTCCCTCCCTCACCTCTTCTCTTCTCTTCTCTTCTCTTCTCTTCTCTTCTCTTCTCTTCTCTTCTCTGGCTCTCTCTCTTTCTCTCTCTCCTTTGACTAAAGCCACATCTATTTTGTCTTTGATTTGTATTCATTTTTTTATGTGTCAACTATAAAACATCAATTTCAGCATCCCAGAGACCATAAATGAGGCTTAGCATGTATTTTATACTTCATCAGTGAGTTATATAATAGCAAGTAAGATGTTTCATACTTTCCAGATTGACGTCAGTTGAGGCACCAGAAAAGAAAATAAATTGGCTTGACTTTGGCTCTACAATTGTTGCTCTTGTTGACTACAGAATAGAATCCCTATGGCAGAGGTTTAGCTCAGTGAATTTTCAAAGCATGGCCCCTTATGCAGCAGCTGCAACACCTCCTGGGAACGCGGAACTGATGTGCAAGTTCAGATACCAGCCTTGGCTGGCTGAGTGAGTCTAGGTGGGAGGGCTCTAACAACCTGTCCTTTTTAAACTTCCCAGGGGCTGGGCTGATGACTCTTGGTAAAGTGTCTTGTCACCGTGAGGACCAGAGTTTGACTCTTTGAAACCCATTGTGGAGAGACAAACAAGAACAAAACTGGGCACAATGGCCTGTGCCATCCCAGAGCCATTGGATAGGTAGAGACAGACAGATGCTTGGAGCTGTTTGCCAGCCCTCTTAGCTTACGTGATGAGCTCCAGAATGGGGAGAGACCCTGCATAAAAAAAACTACTGTGGGGTGCTGCTGAGAAATGATAGCCAAAGCTGTCCTCTGGCCAATACATGCAAAGGCACACATACACACCTGCACACACTTACACATACACCTGCACACACTCACACAAACATGCACAAACACACACATACATGCAAATTCATGCATATGTGTATATGTGCACATTTACATAGCCTTGCACATGTACCCACACATTCACACACATACACAAACCTTTCAGATAGTTCTGATGAACACTAGTATGTAAGAGCTGCCATTCTACCTATTTAGAACATACCAGAGAGGTTTTAGTCCCCCCCTTTGTTTCTTTCTTTTAGTCTTCCCTAATAATTTAATTCTCCTCTGACACTGTTTCTATTCCATAAACACTTCAGTTTCTTTGCTTCATATACTCAGTGTCTTTTTAATATCTAACTTACTATATTGTCACTATATCAACTATTATTTGGGACATCTGATAGTGTTTAGGGTCATATTTGCCCTACTTATTTGAACCAGTGGCCCAACATCATCAAATGGTCAGTTTTGGTATGATTCTTGGCAAGTATCTTTTGCTGATTTCAAATGGTGACCGGGCTTTTGTGTCTGCTTCACTGGCTCCTAATTGGCTTGTTTGTTAACAGACCCCACTCGGTGGTCAGCCGCTGGCAGCCAGGCTCCTCTCTCCCACTGTGGTGCACACTGCATATGGATTTCTGTGCTCCATCATTGAGAAGCAGGCTTAGCATGGGGAAGCCTGCCTTCTCAAGACCCATGCTGTAAGTCTTGTGCATATTATTCTCATTCTTCCAGCCTGATCCTCAATTCCCTTTTCACCATCACTGAATTCCAACTCATTATCTTTGTCTGATTGTAGAAAAATGAAGACAAAGGGCAAATGGGGAAAAAAAAAAGAAAAAAGAAAGAAAAAGGCAATATTGGGAACAGGCATTATGGAGCATGCCCAGTAGGAAACCAGTTGAGCTCTTGTGTGTTGGTGTGAACACCAGGGTGTGGCTTCGGGTCCTCACACATCTGAATTTCTCATCTTTTGCGGTCCAAAAATGTCTGGGAAGTGTTAGCGTGCAGTCATTAATCACAATTATTAAGCTAGGAAGTAGGGCAGCCTCATGGTTGTTGCCTCACTCCTAACAGCACCATAAAATGGGGGAGACAGGATGAATATGCATTAATCCTTTGAATTTCTCCTTTAAAGAGCAGAATTGGGCCGGGAAGATGGTTCTGCCAGTAAAATGTTCCATTGCAAAGTGAGGAGCTGGGTTCAGATCAACAGAACCCACGTAAAGCAGAAACAGCAGAAAAAAAGAAAAGCCCGCAGGTGTCTATCTGCCCTGGAGAGACAGAGGCAGGGGGTGCCTGAATTTGATGGCCGGGCAGCTCAACCTATCTGTGACCCCAGGTCCTGGTGAGTTGGCTGGAGTGCGATGAGAAGAGAAATCCAAGTTTGTCTCTTGTGCTGAGGCACACAGGCGCATGTCCTCACACACATGCACAGAAGTGCATGAACACACATGTACACTCTGAGTGTGAGAAGTTTCAAGATGGTGACAGGAGGTGAGTAAATCAAGATGAACTTACAAGTAACCGCCCCTTGCATGAGTCCGGTGCTCACAAACTGGCACCGTCTCCCCTTGGCAGCTCATTCAGTAACTCCCCCTTGTCTGCCCAGTCTATGGCAGCAGGCACAAGCTGTCTCCTGGCAGAATGCAGCTTGGGAGTCTGATGTAGACGTCTCTACACTGCTTCTCTCCTCTTAATGGGGGGATTGTGAGAACTGAGCGGTATATTCTCTGCTGGCCAAATAAATTGAAAGTGAACGTGTCTTAAAATCGCTTGTATCTGCCCCATTTATCAAGCTCATAGTGTTGGCTTCAGGTTAGTATTAGCCAGCTTTGGCAAAATGCCAAATAGTTCTTCATGTTCAACAGTCAAGAATCCTTACAGGAGATTCCAGAACGTCTGTTGCCGGAATCCATTAGAGGAAGAAGCAAAGTCAGTCTGCTGTGATCCCCTGAAATGAACTCAGTACTTTAGGAGATGTCAAATATCCTTGTTTTTTTCTGTATTTGGACAAGATAATTATATCATAATGCTTCAGGTGCATAGCTGAAATGGTAGAAAATTAAGTATATTATATACTATGACCCTTTCACATATAAGTGTGTGTGTGTGTGTGTGTGTGTGTGTGTGTGTGTGTGTGTGTGTGTATATATATATATGTAAGCATGTGAAAAGTTTAGAATGGGTTAGATCATGTTTGAACAGATGAAAATCTATTTTAATTAATTAAAAATAGTCTTTCTCGTGTTAACTTAGGTTTTAGACTTCCATCATACAAGAGGTTGCTTTCATAAGTGCCACATCAGTCAGTCCCAGAGTGCAGAGGTAGCCACTGGCAATGACCCTTTTGCCTTTGGGGAGAACAAAGCCATACACACACACACACACACACACACACACACACACACACAGAGAGAGAGAGAGAGAGAGAAAGTAGGCAAGCAGTGAGATCTTCGGCCTGGAGAGATGACTCAGCGCATGCTGTTCCTCCAGAGAACTAGAGTTTGGCTCCTAACCCATCTGGATGCTCAGAAACACTAGTAACTCTAGCTACAGAGATCCCCATGCCCTCTTCTGGCCTCTTCAGGTGCTCTCACAGACTCACGTATACACCAAAATCAATATTTATTATTGATTTTGGAATGCACATAACTGAACATAAAATGATAATCTCATGAAAAGTTGTAATTGGACTGTTGAGCCAATATTTTTCTTATGCTTTCTCATTTCCTGATGGATGATTTGACATGTATATCTCATGGCCCATTTTTTAGATAAAGAAAGAGACTCAGGAAGGTTGGTTATGCTACCCTTTGCCCCACACTGAGAAGCTTCAACTCTGGCCTGTACACTTCTAAAACCCATATTCTTTCCATACTATGTGGCACCCTCATACAAAACATTTCAACATTTTTTCTGTGTCCCATTTGACAACCTATTTTTTGTCCAGCTCTTTCACATTGAATAAGTCATGTAATTAATATTCAGCTTGACCAAGGTGGTTATTAAAGTTGCGGAGTACCGAGGGAGTTTATTTTGCTCTAATGACCTGGCTGTGTTCTTGTCCCCAGAACAGGTCATCCCTGCTTGGTCTTCATCGCTCTCTCTGCTCTAAACTAGCAGCATGTATTTTCCCTAGCAGTTTGTCATCCCACTAAAAGGCTCCACCTATTTATCATGTGTCGAATTGTTATCATTTTCCATCTTTCACCATCTAAAACAATAATTACCCTCGCACAAAGGCATTTTCATTATGAGAAAGTGGCACTGCACTTTAGGGACTATGACAAACCCTGGCTAATGGGATTGTGCTTGACTGCTTTCAAACCAGAGAGGCCCATTTTCCCTTGTCTGTAACTTCACTCTAATGGCTTGGCCTTCTCAAAGCACTGTGTGTGTGCTAAGAGCCACCTGTAGGGACAGAGACAGTGTAGCCAGAGAGAAGAGTTACGAAAGAACATAATGAATCCTGAGATGTTGGAAGATACGTTTTCAAGCTGGGATTGTGGGGAGTTCTGAGTTACAGCCAGGGATGGGAATGCCCAGTGTGAACAGAGAGGCACCTTGTTTCCTGGCAGACGACTTAGTGGTAATCTGTGAGGGTCCCAGTGGAGTTCTGCCACTCCACAGCGGCACTGAGAATAGACCAAAGGAGAAACCATTATGGACACTCTATTAGTTACTTTTCTGTTGCCATGGTCAAACACCATGACCAGAAGCAACTCCAGGGAGAAAGAGCTTGGTGCTTATGGTTCCAGAGCTATTGAGTCCACAGTGACAGGGGAAGCATGGCACTAGGCAGCTGGAACAGGAAGCTGAGAGATCACATCTTCAGCCACACACAGGAAGCAGTGAGGATGGACTGGGAAGTATAGTGAGGCTATGAACTCCCAGAGCCCATCCCTGTGACTCACTTCCTTCAACAAAGCTCCGCCTCTTAAAGGTTCCACAACCTCCCCAAACAGTGCCACCACCTGGAGACCAAGTGTCAAATGCCTGAGCCTATGAGGGGTATTTCTCATGCAAACTACCAAAGAAGCCAATAACAAGTGAAGAAAAAATGGGAATTATTTATTGGTTTGGGCTTATATTTAGTTGACTGCTTTTCTGGATTTGGAATACACTAAAAATGAACTTATTTGAGCCTTGCCTCAACTCACAACTATTTTTTGTTATCTGAGCTTCTCATTTCTGTTTACACAAAGTACTGAAAGTTTAGAATCACTGAAAAACAAAGACTGTCTTTTAAGATATGACTGCAGGGATCAGAGTACAGAAATAGCTAGTGTAGGCCATCTACTACAGCACAACCTACTGTACACCTGAAAGATCATCAAGGAGGTGAGAGATGTGTCTTACTAGTTGCCAAGAACATAAGTACCCTCAACAACATATTCTAGTTCTATTTTGATCAGTTATTTTAAAATCTATAATTGTGTTTTGTGTCAGATGATTTTGTTTGTACATTACACAAGCAGTCTGTGTATCTGAAGATGAAACAGAGAAGATGATGGCTCCTTTCTTACTACAAATGTTTGTTTCTAAATTTGCAATGTGAACAAAAGGGACACACCCAAACGCCAGCTAAGCATTTTTATTGTACTAAGTGGCTGGCTCTTCTCAGAGACTGAAATTCTAAACATGTCTATGACATACATTGTATACTTAAGTGACTATAAAGGTTTAGTTATTAGGAAAGATTTTTTTAGAGAAACTGGCTGCTACCGACTATGACAATTCCTGAAATGTTGATAAATTTGTTTGCATAAATAACTATTTATTGACATATTCATGTCTACTAATTTTATTACATTTATTTATTTATTTAGTGTGTGTGTGTATGCACATGTGTGTGTATGCACATGCCCTAGCATGCAAATGGAAGTCAGAGGACAATTTTTGGAAGTTGGTTCTCTTACTCTACCATGTATGTTCCAGGGTTTGAATTCAGTTTATTCAGTTGAAATATGTAAAAATTATCTAAAGAAGAATGCATTAGTCTAGTTGAAGCCCTGGGTTCTGATTTGAGACTATGTGTTTTGGAAATAGTTCATATCAATAAAAGTGTCTACAAGTAATGCCACAGACTTTATCTTTATGGTAGAGCCAAACACCTAGGGAAGTCATATATTTCTGATCTAAGAATCCTAACACTGACAATGTGGCCAGGCATAAATGAATCCTCATGATTGGCACAGAACAATGCAGCTTAACATATAAAACATTGCAGTTTATATGTGAATAATGTTGGCAACTTTCAAAATAAGTTTTCCTAGTTAAGAAATTAGTTTACATGTTCACCTACTAAGTATACAAGAGTGTTTCTCTTCAGTGGGGTGCTAACATTCTCCCCTGATGAAAATAATGTGCTATTATCATATAACTAAAAGAGACCCCTAACTTCAAAGCCCCTCATTAGAATACAAAGAGTGACAGTGAAGGAAGGCCTTGAGAACACCTGTTCCTAGTAACTCTCTGCTCTCTGAAGCACCACTACTTATAAAACTATTTTTATAAAATAGTTAAGCAAACATACGGGTGTAATTGAACTTAACTGCTGTAGTTGATCATAAGGCCAGGAAGTCACATAGACCTTGATATGAGCTGAGGCCATTCTCCCTATTCCTGCTTTGAAGTGTTCAGGGCACTGGGCAATCCCCCGTCCTTTTATCTCCACTGTTCTTGTTCTTAATTAAGGTAATGTTCTGCAGACTTAAACAGTGGTGTTTACATTTTATCAATAAGGAAGTGAGCTCACACAATAATGGGGTTATGCAAAGTTGGGTTTTGAACTTAGAGCATTTCATACAAGTATACAATGAAATATGATCATATCCACTCCCCATTTCCCCCCTCCAACTTCCCCTGGGTCCCTGCCCCATGTCCCCATCTCAACTTCATGTCACACAATAGCTGTGATCATAGCTCCTTCTTAAGTCTGTGTTATGAAATATAGTGACCCAGGCAGAAGAAATCACATCCCCGTGCAATCTAGTTAGCTTTGACCATCAACTCGACATAGTGTGATGTCATCTGAGAAGGGACTTGATATTGAGGGTTTCCTGAATCAGACTGCTCTGTGGGCATGTCTGTGGGAGACACTGTTTTGTAAGCAAGGCTTTGGCAGCCTTTTATTGATGAATGATAGATGTAGGAGAGCCCAACCCTCTGTAGGTGTTGCCATCCCTACATAAGTATGAGAAAGCAGGATGAGCAAGTCATGAGGAACAAGCCAGTAAGCAGTGTTCCTCCACGGTCTCTACCTCAGTTCCTGCCTCCAGAGTCCCACTTGAGTTCCTGCCCTGCTTTCTAAAGTGAAGTAATCCCTTTTCTCAACAGGTCGCTTTGGGTCACAGAGTTTGTCCCAGCAGCAGATAGTAAGCTAAGACTTCAACGGACTGTAGACAGTACCATCCTTAGGCAGGTGGTTCTAGGTGTAGAAGAAGGCCAGCTAAACATGAGACTGTGAGCAAGCCCTTGGTTGGCAGACCTCCATGGCTCCTGCCATACACTTTGGCTGTGACTAAGTTCCTTACTTCACGGTAATTTTTTTATGGAATAGCCAGCATTCTTGCCTTCATGTCGCTGCTCTGACTTCCCTTAATGATGGTCTGTGATCTGGAAGTGTAAGCCAGGTAGCCCTTTCCTCTCTTAAGGTACTTTGGGTCAGTGTTTTATCACAGTAATAGAAAAGCAAAGTAGAACACATTACTGCTATTCCTAGGTCCAAGCGGAAATGGACCCCATTTACATTTATAAGGGAAAGTCATTTCCTATCCTCCATGTCATCTGTCTATTGCTCTTGCAGTTCACAGGCATTATGAACACTGTGGCAGTATCATGCACGGTTTGTCATACTACAGGAGGACCATATGATCCGTAAAACCTCATCTCATGATGACAGCCACCGTGTTCTTGAAAAGGATAACAGATAAGAGCTCCTAAAAACTCACATTTCCCTTAATTATCCAAGGGCAAATTGAAATTGTCCTTGGTTCTGCTTCACCAGCCCAACTGAGCCTCTTCTTTCGGGAATTGCTGGGAGAGTGCAGGTTCCCAATCATCGTTCCTATTTTTAGTGTCTTAAGGGTTCCTGTGTCTATAAATGGCATCCCTCTGTGCAGGCTAATGTCTTAAATGCAGTCCAAAATCAATTAGCTATTATGTGCAACAAGGCTGTGCATTAGCAAGGTGAATGTTCTCTTGTACATTTGATCATTGGTATCTGGCGCCAAGACCTCAGGCAAAAAATGGGGACACTTTCTGGTGCTTTTCTTGGAGTAACTGAAGCCAGCCATTTTGACACACGTGCTTCTTCTGCTCCCCCCCCCCCCCCAATAAAAAGCGTTCGTTACATTTTCAATATTTAATCTCATTAGCGGTCAAAACAGATTTTCTTGTCATTTATCCATAGTCTCCTTCAGGAATGATCAGACCGATGGCCCTGGTGTCTGTCATCTCTGACCCTAGCCCAGCTCTGCAGAACTCTCTGCAGGAACATCAGGTCCCACAAGACATTGTTTTTCCCCTCAATAGGCTGCAGGAGTCTTAATTATCAAATGTCTGATCCCAGCCTTCCTGTAGACACCATTTAGCCCACGTCCATGGCAGCCCTATTTGTCTTGTTAAAGACCCTGAAGTTAAATTACTGCCTCTCTGTTTTCCTTCAAGGCTCACTTGCTAGTTATGGGGGAAGAGAGCTATTGACCGGGTCTCTCATTCATCTCGACTTCCTTTATTATTTTAAATGATCTCACCAGGCTACGGGGCAGCAATTTGCATGCCTTGTTCAATGAATTCTACCTGATAGTTCTGTCTATACTTTTCCTTGGGAAGGGAACAGAAAATCTACAGATGAATAGATTGTCTCTTGAAAACTCATGGCTTTTTCTACCCCAATACAAAAATGCTCTAGGTTTCAGCGGTCTTGATGGAGGGAGGTTTATTAACAGAAAGCCTTGTAATCTTAACTGGATTTAAGAACGAGAAATGTATTTACATATTTGTCTTCAGTGAATATATATATATATATGTATTACGTGTATGATATGTTTGTACTTGTAAATGTCTCCAAGGTTCTCCACCCTATTTTTTGAGATGGCTTCTCTCACTGATCCCAAAGCTCATTGATTGAGCTAGGCTGGCTGGTCAGTGAGCTTCAGGGATCCACCTGCCCTCATTTCCCCAGTACTGGAATTACAGTTGTCCACTGGTTTTTGCAGGGATACTGGTGGGTCAGACTCAGTCCTCTACCAACTGGACCTCTCCGCAGCCCTGTGTCATTTTAATCTAGCCTGCATTTCTTGCCATCCCCTCTTATGCTTGTGGAACAGATGGGCGTCCTGCTGGAGGCCATAGCTCTTCACTCCCATACATTACACTTGCCTTGCAGGTGACTGTCTCTTCCAACATGCTGTTTGCATCCGAATGTGACTTAGAAGAGTCTTCCTGAAATGTGCTCTAGGCTTCTGTGAGTGTGAGATGTTCGAAGGGCACCGCTAAGGAGATGATTATGATATTGCCACTGATGCTGTTGGCCTTGTTGAAATGGTTCTTTTGCAGTTAGGGAAGTGTATCAAACTAATTGAGAAAGTGGTTTTGTTCATACTCCTAGGATGCCCGTGTTGTCGGGGGAAGCCCCTGGGTTTGATATTAAAAAGGGGAAGACTGAAATTGATTGTTGCAAACAGCCCATTCTTATTCTAAAAGGGTGCTGCAAAGGGAAAAACTGAGGGAATTAATTGTTTTTTTAATTTTGTGAGAATTTTGAGAGCGATTACAGTAATTTCCATGGCCCTCTCTCAGCCCTCATACTCACACCCACCCCTTATTCCAAGAAGTCCTGCTCTTGTCCACAAGCCTCCTTCCCTTCCCTCCCTTTTCCTCCCCCCTCCCTCCCTCTCTTCTTTCTTTCTCTTTCTTTTTCTCCTATTTTCTTCTTTCTTTCTCCTCCCCCGTCTCTTTCTGTCTTCCTTTCTTTCATGCCCTGTGTATACAGTCACACAGCTGTGTGTTGATGATCTCATTGGCCATGTTAGATACAGAAGACAGTGCCCACTACATCTCTCCCCATCCTTTGCTCCCACAATCCTTCCACCCCTATTCCAAGATATCCGCTGGCACCAGAGGGACTGACACAGATGTCTTGCTGGAGACCAAGGACTCAGTAGTCACTCCTTCTCAGCAGTCTGGCCAGTTAGATGGTCTCCACTTGGACCGTCACTCACTGCCAACAGAAGTCTCTCAGAAAAGACCAGGAGCTCTGCGAACCTACGAATAAACATGTCAGTAGTTACAAAGCAAAACATCAGTAGTAGGAGTCCGCACAGGCTGTGTGGCTTTGATGTCCGTGATTTATCTATGGAACTGAGCCTGTTCTTCTAGCCCTGTGCTGAGGCTTCAGCTAGGTAGGATGGGGTGAGGAAGACCCGGGTTCACTGGGGAAGAACAGAATTCTTGCTTATAGCCAGAGCCAGTGTGTGTTAATGACTTTCTCAATTGGAATGTCTTGCTCCCTATATGTTAGAAAGAGACACAGAAAAACAGGAGATACCAATCATAGAATACAATTCAGGATTTGTGTATTTGTGTGTGTGTGTGTGTCCAATCAAAACAACTAAAAGAGTGCTCCTGAGTTGTCCAAATGAGAGGAAGATGTCATTTTATTTCCACCTGAGGTTTCCATTTAATTTCCGGTATAATGTGAATTATAGAAAAGGCGCTGTGGTTTGGATGAGCTGTCACCCATAGTCTCAGGCATTTGAATGCCTGGTCCCCACTTGGTGGCACAGTTTGGGGAGGTTTAGCCCCTGTGGCCTTGTTGGAAGAAGTGTCATCAGAGGCAGACTTGGCTACTTTAAAGATTCGCACCATTCCCACTTCACCCTCTCTGCCTCTTGCTTGCAGTTTGAGATGTGGGCCCTCAGCTTGCTGCCTCAACCTCCCTGCCTGCTGCTCCACCATCTGTGCTCTGACCCACTGGTACCGCAAATCCAAAGGAGTGCTTCCTTCTCTAAGTTGCCTTGGTCATGGTGTCTTATCACAGCAACAGAAAAATAAGTAATACATGCATTTTATCTTACAAGTTCAGGGCACCTAAATGAGCCTGGACCAATCGATTGCATGCCGGGCTCGTTACAAGAAGCAGCAGGGGCATAAGCTCAGGCTTCTGCTTACACAACTTGTTCATTTCTTTGTTTCTGTGAGAGCTGAGGTTTGAGGTCGCTAGGTGGGAACTCTCAGAGTACGAAGAAAACATCCTAGAAGAGAACTCCTTTGGCCCGAAAGTATAACATTTCAGTAGCTGTTGACCAGAACTTACTGAGAGAGATGAACAGCAAGTTCTTGCCAGGTTTGAGGTTTTCCTCTTATTCTAGTCTGTAAAGCTTGGTGGTGGGTTTTCATTTGATGCCTCAGGCTCTATGAAAAAGGAGTTTTATCAAGAATGCTGGGAGTTCCTTTGGTGCCCAAAAGGAAGGGGGAGCTGCGAACAATCCTGCCAATTCCTGCAACTTGACTTCATGTTCTTTTTTTTTTAATTTATTTATTTATTAAGGATTTCTGCCTTCTCCCTGCCACCACCTCCCATTTCCCTCTACCTCCCCCTATCAAGTCCCTCTCCCTCATCAGCTCGAAGAGCAATCAGGGTTCCCTGACCTGTGGGAAGTCCAAGGACCGCCCACCTCCATCCATGTTTAGTAAGGTTAACTCCAGCTCTGTATTTGCTTAAAGGAGTGTTGTAAAAATATCATGCTAACTTCCCACCATTCTGAAGCTAGTGGCAAGTCAGTAGTCTGCAAATGACACATAAGTACATGGTAGTTATAGGTACTATTTTTAGGTTTAGTTTTTAAAGATGTTTAATAAATAGGTCGTTTTAATTCTCTTCAGGAGACAGACTGAACTTGAGAGGCAAAAGAGTAGTCATGTGACCCATTTGTTTTAATTTAATACAGCTAACCACTCCTTTAATTCTGTTAAATTATAGCCTGCTTTGTATATCCTTGCTAATTAAAGTTATTATCGTGGGGGGCGTTCAGGATGGGGGTTTATTCTTGGGAAGAATGCCATTTTGAAGAATCGCAGGAAAGAGTGAATGACGTGGGTTCCTCATAGCTCCCAAGGCTATGACAGTTTTTACCCCTCAAGTTCAGAAGTTAAGGTTCTCGAGGATTTAGATGGAACTACAGTTTCAGTGAGTTGCTTGGGAGGAACATAGGGTGGAGAGAGAGTGAGCAAAACTCCTGTCTGAGTCAGTAAGAAGAGAGTCCTAGCTTATCCTCCTGGAAATACTTTTCAAAAAGAAATGATGTGTATGAGTGTTTTGCCTGAATGTGCGTCTTTGTAGCACATGCAGGCCCAGTGCCCAGTGGAGGATAGAAGAGAGTGTCAGATCCTCTTAGAGTGGAGCTACAGACAAGTGTGAGCTGCCACGTAGGTGCTGGGAACCAAACCCAGGTCCTAGGCAAGAGCAGCAACTGCCCTAAGTCACTGAACCATCTCTCCAGCGTCAACTCACTGTTTTCCACTAAAATTCCGTAGTTATATGAAACACCCTAGCCATGATAATTCTGCCCTCAATGTTGAGGATATGCTTATATTAAAAATCTAGATAAAACATTTAGAAAGGAACACAACTGAACTTAATATGTTTGGCTGTGTCCATCGAGTGCTAATGAGCTAAGCAATAAGTGATATACCAGGCTCCAACTGTTAGCCAAGTTGGAGGTCATAGCCTGTGCTCCAAGCTAGGTTCAGCCACCTGTCCCCAGTGAGCCAATTAAAAGAGCCAAATTAATAGTGGGAAGCAGAAAGAGGAGGTTGATTCAATGTAGCCACGCTGGAAAAAGGGACAAAAATCTGCAGGTCCTTGAAACCGAAGTCCTGAGGATGGCCAGGGGTGTGTACATCTAAGCAGTCTTGGCCAAGTGGTCTAGCCTGCCATGAAGCCATCATTCTTTCCTCTCACAGGGTTTTAGGACTGGGTAAATCTCATTGTCAAAGACACATTCCCCTGTGTCTGTGTCTTCTCTTTGTCCTAGCATGATATTTCTTGGAAATTCTCATTTTTTTGATGTCCATTATTTCAAATAGTTTGATAGTTATATTGAGAGACCCTAGTTAGTGTCTCTTTAATCTATCTCCATTTCTGCCAGCCCAGTTACAGGACCAATTCTCCAGTTCCTATAACTCTTTATCATGAAAAGGATAGCACTCTTTTTTTTTTTTTAAATGTTCTTGTTTTCTTACTTGAGTCTCTTGACTGTCTTGTCAATGAAGCTACCCAAAGCTGAACATGATTCCCCAAAGGGAATATTGCATGAAAACATTTCAGACAGGATCATTTCCGTGACTTTTAATTGAGTCAGGAAATATTACTAATACACAGTAGGGTCTGTGCATAAGAGGGATGCTCTGAAATGCTACTCTGTTACTGATGCACACAGATAAACAAAACAGTGCCTGCACTGTCTCCAGAAAATGTAGCCAATGTACAGTGTTCATAAGTAGCCGTTTATACTGGGGCACATATCACTGGTAGGTTTAAGGCCATGAGAACTTTTCATTCTTGACTCTTTCCCTCTAAAAGAAAGAAAGGGAAGGAAGGAAGGAAGGAAGGAAGGAAGGAAGGAAGGAAGGAAGGAGAAAGGAAGAAAGGTCAAACCACTCCTTATATTCTGAAGGAGATACAGTGGATGGCTATAGTCTCAGCATTTTACTCAGCAGCTGACTTGCCAGATGACAGACTCCCGAATTTTGAAGTCTCAGAGTACCAATTTCCCCATTAAACTGAGCCAAGATCTATTTTGAAACACAAAGGGAGGCTCCATTAAGAAACTGGACTGTGTGGCTCCTGTTCTCTAATCTTTAATAAGAATATAGATTCATAGTAGGTTGTCTTTTTCCTGATAAAGTCTGTATCCAGACATCTCTCCCAAGAGAGGGGAAATACTTTTCTCAGTCCTCCCCAACCTAAACTAAGAACTCTCATTTCTGACCCAGCCAGTGACCCTGAAAGAAACAGGAAATGGGGGAGCCAGCAGAAGAAAACAAAAGCATCCTTAGTAACCATCTCAAGATGGACCATTCTTTAGCTCTTCAAAGACCCCTCTCTGCTGGGAGTGCTGGGAAATGACATTGAAGGACAGTGTATTTTGTTTTGTTTCCCCCTCCAGCTCTCTGCTCCCTCCTTCCCTCCTCAGGAGTTCCCTCTGGAACTATATCCAAGAGTTGTTTCCTAGCTCGCCAGTATTCTCCTGGTCAAGATACATACACTCTTTGTCTCTTCAGTTACTGTCACCTGGTGCAGAAGGTTCTCATCCATTCCTGGCTCAAACACAGTTTAAACAAACACACAGGCTCAGCGGGACTGGCATTTTTAGGGTTGGATCCCGGGTCCTCATAGCTCCAATATGTCAGGTTTGACTACCCATCCCTAATGTACTGATTAAAGACACAAGTAGTAGTGAAAAACATAAAGATTTAGTCAGTGTGGTCACAAGAAAGAGGGACCAACAAGAGATCCAGTGGCCTCCCAAATTTTTTTCCGGGGTCCTGGCATAGAGTTCTGGTCTAAGCAGAAGCCAGAGTTACAAGTCTAACAAGGTGTGGTCCTGCCCATCGTTGCCATGTCAATGTCTAGCCTCCAGTCCCTCTTAAAAGGTGATGTGATGAGTCCCGAATCTCTTTCCAAGAAACCAGGTCTCCCTCTGGCTGGCACCATGCTTTAGCCTTTTTCTTTGCCCAACATAAAATTCTTGGAGAAATGCCAATCTCTTGGGAATCCATTAATTCAATATTTTATAGCCAAAGCAGGAGAGTGATGCAATCTCCCCACTTTTGTTAGTCTGGTTGCATAAGAACAATGCAGGGGACCCCCGTGTTCCCAAGCATCTTGTTGGCTGTTTAGTGTGTCCTCTGAGATTCCGGAGCAGGTGTTGCTCACCATTCTGTCAGCCTTATTGATTAGGAGATGTGGTCATCAGAGGGTGCCCTAGAGGCTCTTCTCTATTAGCTGGGGGAAGAAACACAGAACCGTGCTGCCAAACAGATTTTTCTGATTGCCCCTCTTCTGGGTTGAGTTGTCCTGCAGTGATGTTCAATCCTGGAAGCAGAGCTAAGGCCTTTGAACTAGCAGCCTAACCCCCTGAGCACATACATGGCCAGTGTTCTAACTAGTGTGTCAAACTTCCCTCCCTCCCTGGTTTGTGTTGGTGTCTCAGGTAAGAATCCAGTGTAACATATTGTTGCCAGAGCCATCCATTCTAACATCCATCAGGGATTAATTAATACTATTCTAATTTTTCATGGCAAACCCTCCCAATAAATCTCTATTGATTCATGTAGTTTTTCGTAGTTAGATACTGCTCATTTATTCCTGACCATCCAGAACCAAATAATCACACAGAAACAATATTATTGCAACACTGTTTGGCCTATTAGCTTAAGCTTCTTACTGGCTAGCTCTTATATCTTAAAATAACATATTTCTATTATCTTTGGATTGTCATGAGGCTATGGCTTACTGGGTAAGGTTCAGGCAACCATCCCCTTTAGGAGCTACATGGCGTCTCGTTGACTCCACCTAATCTCTCTCTATATCTCTTCCAGACTGGCTATATTCTGCTTTGCCATAGGCCAAAGCAGATTTATTCATTAGATAATACAAGCAACACATGCACAAAAGAACATCCACATCTTCTCCCCTTTTCTGTCTAATTAAAAAGGAAGGTTTTAACTTTAACATAGTAAAATTACATATATAAAATGGTTATCAAGCAAGAATCTAATTTATTTTTTATTATAGCTCAGGAAAACTATAACTATCTTTCTTCAACTCTTCAAACACCCCAGATGATATAATATTACCTAAGTAAACAGGAAGTTTTTCATACTTTATAGTTAGACTAATCAGGTTCTTTAGATGCATAGAGATTGTATTCCACATAGATCAGTAATCTTCAAACACTTCAAAGAGCTGTAAAATATGGCATTTAAACAACTTAGGATTCTGTTGACTGAGACATGATTGTTCCTGGCAGCACCAATCTATTCCCAAGAGAATGTTGGGCATCAAAGACACTCCACTTGGAGCTTGTTTTCTTCTTGGCAAAACTGGCCTTTGGGAAAAGAACTGCCCCTGCCTCAACCACTGACAAAATGCACGGTGTCCAGACTGGACAAACAAGATACAAGCAAAAAGACTGCCAAACCTTGCCAAAACAGGGTAAGATGGTTTTTCAAATTTTGCTGCCTCTGAAAATGGTCTGTCAGTTACTCTAGGCCTTAGCTAAAGTTGGTTGCTCCAGTGTTACAAATGAGACTTTGGGAGATTGCCCAGGTAGCTGGTTGTCTCTGCAGTTTCTTACACCTTTTGGAAGTGATTGCACTTCCTGTTTACTCAAGTAATATTATTTTCTTTCTCAGGTCTTTGATGGGTTTGAAGAATAGTTAGTTACTTTCCTCTCATGACTTAGCCAAGTTATTTTTAATGTAAAACTTAGACTCCTTAGGATAGGATAATTATTGAAACATTTAGTATATTTTTCTTCTTTGATGTTGTTCATCCTGGTTGTAATTTTAATTTCGATGTATGTTTTTGCCTCTTCTTTTCACTAGACATGACTTGATATTTGTTCTTATTGTATATAGTTTGGTATTAGGCTTATGCTCTCTTATTTAGACAAAAGGGGGAGGTGTTGTGGGAACTCCTTTAAGATACCAGCCCACTTTGGGTGTGGGCTTATGTACTATAAATGCAGATGAAGCATGCACAAGCCTCTTAGCTGATGGATTTGGCTCCAGTTCCCGGCATATGCAGAGGACTGTGGGTAGCTACCCTTTCTGTGAATTTATTCCCAAATAAATAAATCTTTGTTATACTCCATTCCAGAATATTGTGGAACTCTTTTGTACACCAAGAGTAATTTGTGTTTTTTTAAAATGTTCCTAACAGTAAACAACTTAGAAAATTGTTACTTCTGTGTGGCTAAGAATGACGGGATGGTGGTTCAGTTGTTTGGGTTTTGTTGTTTTTTTCATTTGTTGAATTAAATTATCAGTAGATTGAAGAATGCTTTGTTTTAGTTGTTTTTAAAAAAACTTCTATACTTTTAGTTCCGTGTATAAGTTTTTGCCTGCATATGTGTGTATGCCATGTACATATAGAGCCCATGGAGGACAGAAGAAGATATAAGATTCATTGATAGAATCATAGACAGTTGTGAGCCTCCACATGAGTACCGGGAACTGAGCCCAGAACCTCTGTAAGAACAGATTTAATCTCAGAGATACCTCTCCACCCCCATGGAATGTTTCATTTTAGAGAGTGAGATTATTTGTCAATGTTTCCATATCTGTATTCCTGTGCATAGGATAGAAATTTATACAAGTTAATTTCAATTGATTTGCCACATGTAAATATGATGAAGATTTAACTCCCTCTTAACATGTCTTCATTTGAGCAAATCACATGCAGCTTTCTAGATAATATATGACAGTTTAGTAAATGATGAGTGGGGTGTGCGTGTGTGTATATGTGTATATGTGCAGTTGTGTGTGTATGTATGAGCATGTGTATGTGTGTGCACGCATTGTGTTTGCATGTGTGTGTGTATGTATGTACTTATGAGCATGAGAATATGTTGAGAAAAAACACACGGGGTATGCATATGGAAGTCAGAGAACCACCTCACATGTGGTCTTGACCTTGTTTGAAAAAGGCTGCCATTTCATAGGCCTCTGCATGTGCCAGGGTAAATGACCCACAAGCTCCCAGAGATTCCCTGGTGTCTGTTTCCCATCTCCCCTTAGGAGCTCTGGAATTAGAGCTGTGTGCTGTCATACCAGGCTTTATGTGGTTTCTGGGGAACTGAATTCATGTCCTCACGCTTATGCAGCAGCATTTTTACCCACTGAGGCTTCTCCTCCACCTTATTTCATCCTTGAGTAGGAGCACTGCTTCCCTTATTGTAGAGATACTTTGAGTTCAGTTTGATCGTGATGGATGTTTTCATTGTAAATGCCAACAAATAGGAGATAGACCTTATATGCTGATGGACTGTAGGAATGTGCTTGTAGGTTAGATCCCAAAGGGTTGTAATACCACATCAAAGGACCCCTGAGCTCTCTTTAAAGTGCCCATTGGATATAAATCACGCCTTTATCTTTGACAAGTATACCGAGTCTGTGTTTCTTCATGGCCTCTTTTACTTATGATCACCCATCTTAATTTTTTTCGTAAGCTAAACACTGAAAATGAAATCACTTGTTGCTACATGTGTCTGTCATTTGGACATTTTCCCAGAAATTTCATGTAATTGAAAGCTTTTTATTTTGCGTTGCCCCCTGAAAGAAGTCTTTTACAGATATTACATATTTATTCAACATAGCAGTATATATGTTTTATTTTTCTCCAATTTTATTTTGTTTCTTTTTATCATATGGAAGCATAAATATTTAGGTAACCAAATCTGTTGTTTTTTCTTTTGAGCTTTCTGGGCTTTAATAATAAGATGCCTTCCTCCTCAAAGACTATGGGCCATAGTTCCCTCTATATATTTTGCCACTGTCATTTTGAAGGGGAATATACATCATGCATGATTTGGATATTTTTCTGCACTTAGAAACATATACATTTGTAGAGTTATGATCCGCTTCCTGGACTTGTAACCCCAATGTTAATTATTGAGTAATTTCTCTTTTTAAACTGATTTAAAATTTATTTCTGTCATGAATTTAATTTCCACATACTTTCGGTATATCTCTACTTTTTTTGGTATTTGTTACTTTTATTATAATTTTATTCTCTGCAGGAGCACTAAGTACTCTTAGCCACAGAGCCCTCTCTCCATCTACCAGAATTCCTTTTTTAAAATGGTCAACCTTTCAGTTTTCTCAGCCCCTCCAAAGCTGAGCACTGCGACGGCTCTTTCATGATTCATTTTGTGGAAAGGAAGATTTGGTAATCATGCTTTGTTCCCCCTTCTGAACCTGGAACACAGATGGGGATGTTTTAATTATTCATCATGTTAGCTCTACACAGCAAATCAGATAGCTGTGTATTTTCCTCCTGATGAACTTGCTGACTTGATCTTTGTATTCAGAACTTTGATGTTTTAAAGCAATGTAACTAATCATTGCTTGGCCATTTCTGTCAAAGGACGGGTGGACTTTGTGATAAGTTATAGATTAACACTTGTAGAGTAATATATACTTAGCTTCCTCTTAGAAAAATCTCATTGGTTTGTGTTAGCCAGGGCCACGCCCATTGTAAAACTCCCCTAATTGGCTAATGTTAGCCAGGGCCATGCCCATTGTGAAGCTTCTCCATTCTATTTGAAACTGTACTAATTCCTGGAAGGACAGGAATTTGGTTTCCTGAAGTAAAGTAACATGTTTGTCTATATTCTTGCCCCCCAACTCCCGTAGCTAATTCAGTGACAGCCTGGTTGTAGGCTAGGCATCACTCACACGGAACACAACCTTTCCTTCCTCTGACATCTCTATGAAGGGACCCGAATCTCCTCAGAGCCTCTGCTGTGCTGGCGTCTGCCTGTCCACAGTATTAATAACTCGTGTGATAAACCTCTGACCCAGGAGAGAGTCCTCCTCAGTGCCCTACGGCCCTTACTGATGCCTTTCAATAGGTGTACGCAGTTACTTTGTCTCTCTGCCCAGCTCCCTGTAGCAGCCTTTGGCTTCTTCATCTGGGCTGTAATATGTCAGAAATCACATTTGCTCTTTCCAGATAGGGCCGTTGGATCAGGCGCATGTGCTGCAAGGCTCCAGCTGGAGAGAGAAGGAGTTTCTTATTGTTTTTAGGCTGTTTGGTTTTCCTTTATGATAATATTTAGTGGTGAGGGTTTTGTTTTTGGTGTGTGTGTGTGTGTGTGTGTGTGTGTGTGTGTGTGTGTGATGGCCTTAAAACTGTTCTCACAGCTTGCTGACTAATCATTGACATTTTCAACTTTTCTTGTTTTTTTTTTTCACTCAAGCCTTAAAAATCAGAAAACACTTAAATACTTGAACTTTTGTATGTTTACCTCTTGTTCTGCCTTCGTATGTATGATGTTTGTTGATGTTTAAAACTGTATGTTTGTTTGTACATGTGTGGTATGTCTTTGTTCATTTGTGATATAAAATATGAATATGTAGACTCTCATCTTTGCTTCTCATGATGATGCTATTGTCTTTCATCCATACACTGACATGCATGTATGCACACACACACACACACACACACACACACACACACACAGGTCCCCAGTTACCGTCTTCATTCATGCACACTCACACATAGGTCCTCAGTTACAATCTTCAATTGTGCGCACACATACACAAAACAGAACATTCTGAGTTGTTTCCAGAGACTTCCATGAGACTGAAGCAGAACAAGGGAGATGTTACTATTAATTCCATTAAGCCCTACAAATAAGCCTCACTCCTTGTCAATAGTAGGATATCTGGCCCCGTGCAACCTACAAGGAAATCATTTTGCCTTGTCAGAGATGATTTAGGCAGTGCCAGTGTTGGTTGTCCATGGTTGTCCTTGAAGGACACTGTGGCCTCGTTGATTCGGGAGACACTCACTCTGGGTCACAGTGTAGTTTAAGAACTTTCCTGAACCCTGACAAACACTTCTGCGATAGTTATACTGTTTATCCATTTTGATTTCATGTGAAGAACTGAGGCATGAGGCATTTAAGCAACTGGTTTTAGAGTAAAGAGTTTTTAAATCCCAGCCAGGGTCTGAGCCTGCCATCTGGTTCTGAAGCCATCAATAGATCACCATTCCAACTGTGTAGAAAATGGTGGTGCTGGGTCCCCTACTACGTGGGATGTGCTGTGAAGGAGAAGCCAGCGAGTCGTACTGACCTTCCCATCTCAGGTCCGTGCAGTGCCTGGAAGGGCGTAGGCTTTCCTTTGGTAGCTGACTTAAGGACTGTATAATCAATTCTGAAAAGACACAATTTGCCTAAAGTGAGGGAATGTAAGAAAGCCAACCCAAATTTCTATAATGTAAGATTCATGTGGCTCACTGTTTAATTCCACTTTTCTCCAAAACATTCTGAAGGTTCTGGAAAACGGTCATGTTTAATGTCTTTGAGTTTCCTGACGTATCACCGGCTCCTTAGCCAAACAAAATGACTCATGGGAATATACACACAGCATGAAACAATGCGAAAAAGAAGGAAGACAAATGGCAGAGGACCAGGGTCGTTGTTTCTGACACTTGTCTAGTTTGGAAGCACAGTCACGTATGTGTTGTGTCCTTCAGCCAAGATATATTCAGTTGTCTACCTTGCCAGTGCCTCCACAATGCATCCCTTTGTTTCTGAAGCCAGATCGCTCGACAGTCCCTCCCCTCCAAAAGGAACCAAAATAGAATCGTTCTTTAAGAATGGTCTTAACAATGTAAACTGGCATGGATCTTCCACAAAACCCAGAGTGCCAGTAAAATGTGATTGCAGCCACCTTTGTTTCTTTGTGGACTGTGGTTACCCAATCTCAATTAGTAGTGATAGGAAAATGCTTTTGCTTTATCTTGTGTTGACCTAGTAGTCAATGCTGTGGTGCCCAACATGACAAGCAATTAGGTTATAATAATCCTTCAAGAGAATATGGTTCAGGTACTCTATTGGGCCAGTGAACCCTGGAAAGAAATAGTGATGTCTTAGTTTCAGAGAGGCTGATTAACATACTTTGGCTTGTCAAGACTAGTCAAAATCAGATCTTAGGAACTCTACCTTACTAAATAAGTCATTATGATTCGGTTCATTAATCTTTCCAGGAAGGCATAAAAATATGAAAATAGCATGGCCACAGTAATTGACACCCGAGTCATTTTTATCTCAAGGACTGTGTATCTTTAAACATCTGGTAACTTGTACATGCTCACGTGATTGATCTTCAGTTTTCAAGGTGAATAGTATTTCCTAGGAACTATGTGCTGCGTGCCAGCACTTAGATGGCAGTTACAATTGTCTGTAACCCCGGTTACATGGCCTATCACACCCTTTTCTGACTTCCTCAGGTACCGCACGCATGTGGGGCATGGACACACATAAAGACAAAACACAATTACACATGAATTAAAAATAAAAGAAGCTTTTAATAAAAGAAGGATAAGAAGCAGTTGCAATCAAAGTTGCACTTGGTATTGTTGCTTCCCAAACACTACCGCTTGCATTCAAGACCTTTCTATTTCATTCCTATGTCTGCTCTTCTTGCATGCATATCTGTCGCTGCTGCATGCACTCCCGTTGAAAGTCAGAAGGATGGGTTGGATTTGCTGGAACTAGAGTTACAGATGGTTTTGAGCCATGATGTAGATTGGTGGAACCGATCTATCCCAGGTCCTCCGTAATGGCAGCCAGTGCCTTTAACTACTGAGCCGTGTCTCCAGACCATCATCTTTCATTTTAGACTGAGCTGCAAGTCAACAATGGGTTAACGTCTGTAAACTGTGCACTATTCTTAATGAGCACTGTCTTAGGATCTGCTTCCTGGAGAATGTCGCGTACATTGTTTCTCAGGGATTTAGTCCTCTGGGTAGAGTTCTGTTTGGGATGTTACTTCATACTTGGAATGTAATTTTATCTATAGAAGGGTAGAGCTGTGTGACTTTTCTTGGTGCCATGTGAGCACACATCTCTTTTCCCCAGGTAGGGAGCCATTAACCCAAGTCTAGCTAACAAACGAGTCAGTTTGTTGGGGTTCCACCCATCCTTGGTGCTTTCTGCACAGGTTTCAGGCATATTTGCTAACTGGAAGAATCCTTTTCTCCAACAGTTGTGTATAATTATTGCATATGGGGGAAGGGTGCTTGTGAGTACTGTGAACTTCAGGAAGTTCCTGAGCCTTCTAAGTTTCCTTTGCTTCCTGAGTCTCATGAGCCTCCCTCCTGCCTTCAGGAAAGTCTCATTTTAGATATGATGACTATCTGAGCATAAACACTTCATGTATTGGAGGTGCTGCTGTCTACAAAGAAGTCTCTAAGCAGTTGCTTCACTCTTAAATTTGTGGGATATAGGTGCCCTCCCTCACTTATCCACCCTTGAGGCTGCTTTGCAAATATGTCCCAAACACCAGGTCATGGCTTTCTTTTCCAGGTTTTATTTTAACCCTCACTGCAGGACCTTTTTTGTTCAGCCTGGTCTCTCCTTATGTTTTCATCTAAATCTGAGGAGCCCTTGAGTGTCCTCCGGAGAATTTCCACGTTACTCAGGAAAAATAGAACACTTTTCATGACGTTTTTCATGAGGACATTTGAGTAGAGATATGCCTCAAAAGAAATAAGAATAGATTATTTTAATTTTGATTTGGCTCCTCTCTGGACAATGCAGACATCAATATGAGCAACAATTTGATTGTCACGGAACATAATACTCAGGGACTTCAAGTCTGTTTTCTTGAGAAAAATCACCTGAGGCATTATTGTCATAGGAAAATATTTACATGGTAATATGAAGGGCAACATTTTATTTTACTTATGTTTGGTTTTGAGACAGAGTCATGTATAGTGCAAGCTGTCTTCAAACTCACGTGTAGCTGAGGATGGTCTGAATACCTGATCCTCCTTTTACTTCCTCAGTGCTGGGGTTAACAAATGTGGGACACCAAACCTGATTCATGTGGTGCTACAGATGAAACCAAGACCCTCATGCATGCTTGTCAGACACTCTAAAACAGCCGAGCCACATCCCCAGCTCCAAAGAGAATCCATACAAAAAATGACAACAGTATATCCCTTTTACTATCAAATAACTGAAAATATAAAATCTGGATCACACTAAGTGACAAAGTAAGGAGAGAGTTTCTGTGTATATATTCTTTACAAAATATTTGTATTAACTGAGGATTCCATACAAGTACAGTGAGCATATTTTCTCATATTTACCTCCCTCCCCCAACTGTTCCCAGATCTTTGCCCTTCTCGTCTTCTTCCTCTTTCTCCTCCTTCTCCCCATAGTGAGTCCAATCCACAATTCCCAATTGCTCTTGTGTGGAGCCTGCCCCAGTGTGTGGTCAGCCTTCCAGAGATCACATGCTCAAGGAAAACTGACTCTCCCTCTCTCCCACAGTTTAATAAAACACCAATAGCCCCTCACTAGTGGTGGGATTTCATGCTCACTTTCCCTTCCTCTTTGTATTACAATTTGGAAATATGCATCTATTTTAAAAAGTCACCATCCTTAGTTTCAACCTTTCCATATCTAGGCATTATGTTCACACATACAAAACCATATGTCTATAGGAATGTTCATGACGGACATGCTGCCAACCACTGAGTACCCCAATTGGAGGCTTGGTCGGATGGTTAGATAGGGAACAGCAGTACAGGTGCATTGAAAAGTCAGGTTGTGCTTAACTGAGACAACCCTGAAGAACCGTGTGTCTATGTGTGTGTGTGTGTGTATCAACCGTGTTAGTTTTGAAAAAACGAAAGGAGAGGTGGGTAAATGTTCCTAAATGCATCAGTGGTGTAGTCAGTGTCCGTGAACACCAGAGGAAGCAGGCAACTGGGAAAGGTGTGAAGGGACAGAGCCCAGACTTTGAGGGACCCTGTTTTGACTCACCCCAGCTGCTTGCTTGTTTTGTGCCAGCATGGAGGGGTAACAAGATCTCACACTGGCTAGGTAAGTACTCTACCAGTGAGCTATACCCTGCCCCCAGCTGCACTTTATAACCAAGCAGGCCATCCACAAAGGCTTTCCATTACCATAGTGTCTTATTTAGGGTTCTGTGTGTAGCCAGAGGGAAACAGAGGCTTGCATCTAGGAAAAAAACAATCAAATGTTTATACTGAAACTTTGCCACCAATCCCCCTCATATCTGCGGATTATGCATTACGGTAGCGCAGAGCGAAGCAGGGGAAATGATATCAGTCTTGACTTCTTTTGTTTTTTAACACACCTGGTGTATTCTCACCTATAAAAAGATGTTTTAGAGCCAGCCCTGAGAGTCCTTCTGGAATAGCCCAGTCCCAGCAGCCTTATTAGAAGCACAGACCCGTGTTTCCTGGGGAGAGTCTCCTGCTGGGAAAGTCATTAGAATAATGAATTAAAGCTCCCTGCTCAAGCTTTTAAAACCCCATGCTCATTTTCCTTTCGAAGCTTCTGCCTGTTCCTGTAGCTTGAGGTATGGGGACTGTCTTGGTCTTTCCTCCCAAGTTTGCCAGCCTAATGAGTTCATGAAGTCACCAACGCCTGGAATAATTTGAGGAGTTCTGGTGATGTCTGCAGCTCCCAGGGTCCCTCCCCACCTCAGCATCTACGAGTTCCCTGCAAAGGTGAGGTCAGAGCAGGAAGTCACAGAAAGCAAGCCACGTTCAGTTTGGGTGGTAGAGACTGACCCCTTAATATCCATCTAATCTCAAACCCGAATTCAAAGGTACATGGAAAGATCACATTTAATTATGCGTTCTACCAGTTATGTTTTGAGAAAAGGCTCCAGCCACACCAGATAGAAACGCCTCTGCGTGGAAAGATCTTTCTGCGGAGTTCGTGAAAGCAGTTTGTGTATGTTCAACACGAAGCATTGCCTTTGGAGAAGAAGGGTGTAAAAAGATTAGAAAAGTTGAGCATTCTGTTCATGTTTTTTGTTTGTTTGTTTGTTCGTTTGGAGACAGGGTCTCCCTACGTAGCCCTGACCAGTTTACAAATCACTGTGAAGACCAGGCTGGCCTTGAATTAGCAGAGATCATCCTGCCTCTGCCTCAAAAGCACTTTGATTAGAAGTGTGCACCACCAGTGCTTTGTTGTACAACTGTCAATCACCTTCAGGATCGTCTGTCGTGAAGATGGAGAGGAAAACAGCTGTGGCATCTAAATGTCATGAACACAAAACAAAGAGCACTGTACTTTCCGGTGTTGAGCTGTGTGCTGTCCCCTCGACCGCGGAATCTCCTAAGACTGCTGCTTTCCTGCAGACTCTCTGCGTCACTTTAATTCCTCCGAGGAAGCACCTTCCGTGGCTGATCCACTGCCTTACCTTCCTTTCACCCCCTTTTCTGTTCTTCTCTCTCTAAATGTACCAGCTTAGTTTCCTCTGTCTTGAATGGGAAAAAGAAATCAACTTAATCTCGGGGCTATTTCTCTCACACTTCCTGTGCGGGCCTGTGATTGGGTCCATGTATCCACCCCGGTTTTGCAAAGACCTCTCTCTAGTCCTCCAGTCTACTCAACCTCAGTGAGCTGTGACTGGCTATCAGCCTTCACCAATGCTTCAGGACTGGCTTACACACCTCCACTCATTGACTCTGAGTTTGGATTGGACTAGGTCACATATTCTAATTTCGGGAGAGAGAATATAAAATAATAGAGCACCAACAGTATGAAGGCATCATTAATTTTTCCATTAAGAAGGAATTCAGGGGATGGGAGCCAGTGTTGGGAGGGCAGCTCAGCAGACAGACAGCTGGCCCATCATCCAGGAGGCCCTGGGTTTAGTCTCCAGCACCACATAAGCCAGATATGGTGGCACACACCTGTAATCCTAGTGTTTATGGGGTGAGGCAGCAGGATCAGAAACTCGGTATCATCTTTGGCTATACGATGAGTCTGAGGCTAGCCTGGAATACATGCCACCCCATTTAAAAAACAAAACACAACAAAACAAAGCATTAACAATGCCAGCCATAGCAGCACAAGTCTGTAATCACAGCTACTTGAGAGGACGAGACGGAAGGGCGGGGGTGTCAAGGCCTACCAGAGCAACTTAATAAAACACTATCTTAACATAAAAGAAAAAATACAAAAAGGCTGGGAATTAGAAATCAGGTGGAGTATTTACCTGGCATGTGGGTGACCTTGAGTTTAATTCCCAGCGCCAAAACCCGACAAGCAAGGACAGTTTGTATTGTGACAGCTGTGTTCTCAGTGTTGCGTAGACCTTACCCAATCTCAATGATCTGTATTGATATATTTGGGGACTATAAAGGGAAATTCTGACCCTAATGAAAATCGCCTCCAGTTCTGTAAACGTTACATCAGAGGTCTGTGGTGTGTGTGCCTGCAACCATCAGCTCCCTAAATCATCTAAGAGACAATGTCAACTATTTTAATACAACCACGGTGAGAGTCCTACCCTTCACTGTGTTCAGCTCCTGTATAGAAACTGTGCTATGCGGAGGTGATGTCTCTGCCATTGTTCTTTATCTGCAAATTCAGAAACGAAAGCGCAACGTGGGCCTTCCTTGGCGATCTTGGGACAAGTTGATTAAGGATGCCATAAAGTTTGGTTGGCATCCCAGATGTCTAACAATGAAGGAAATGTACAATAAACAAAACTGTATTTGGTGACATGGGAAAAGCAAACAGGAAAGATTCGTGTGTGTGTGTGTGTGTGTGTGTGTCTGTGTGTGTGTCTGTGTGTGTGTCTGTGTGTGTGTCTGTGTCTGTGTCTGTGTAGGGGTAGTCCAGTGTAGTGTGTGCAGAAAACACATCTGAGTTGAATCCATTCTGCTGGCTTTGTTTTCCAGGGTTTTGATTCCTGGTGATCAACTATAATTCAAAATGTCACTATTTGTGTTACAGAAATTTTAATTCTTCCTTTACTCATTTTCTATATTTCAAACATCCTGTTATTGTTATCTATTATTTGTGTATGTAGGAAAATCTGATCAATATATGCTTTTAAGATTAAGAAGTATCATATACATTTTAAAAAATGGTCATGTCATAGGAACATAAGTTCATTTTTCTCTATGATTTCTTATAGTAAATATTTTTACATGTTTTTATTTGTTGAGAGTTTCATACAATATATTTCATCATATTCCCCCACCCTCCCCTAACTGCTCCCAGAGCTTCTTTTTCCATCTCCCTAAACATTCAAGTTCACATTCCTTTTCATTCTCAAATAAAATGTCACACACATACCCAAGAAAAAGAAAGAAAGGAAGGACAAAAGAGAAAGAAATCAAGGAAGAAAACAACCTCACAACACTCTAAGGGGTCTGGCTTGTGCCCCCAGCTGCTCCTAAGCAAGAGGTCTGCGCTACAGAGTGTTTGATAGACCCAGTGTCTTGCACCGAAGAGAACTTGCTCTTCCTTCCCCAAAACTACCAATTGCAAATAGCTTCTTGGCTAGGGGTGGGACTTTGTGCCCGCTTCCCCTTTTCCATGTTGAGATTTTCTTCTGGCTCCAGTGTCTATACTTTACAGGGTGAGGCAGTGTCCATGGGTTTCTGTGTTTCCTGCCCGGTGGTATCTGGAAAACAGTATGAAGTCATCAGACACCCCTGACTCTCACAGGTTGAAATTGTCTACCACCCATGACTCCCACAGTCCCTCTTGCTCTTCTTCCGCAGCTTTGAGGCAGGGGTATGAAAAGGACATCCCGTTTAGGGCTGAGCACTCCAAGTCTCTCACTCAAGTAGCGACCTCTTGTTTTTCCTGTGAGGGGGTATGCCATCTTCTAAAACATGGGGGAGTCCTTTCTGAAAGGAGTCAGCCAGAATATTCTCCTGCGCGTAATCAAATGTTCGGGTGCAGTTAGAAAAGTAAAAGGCAGTAATTCACTTTCCCTCTAGATAGATTCCTGCTAATCAGGAAGGACACTGGTGTAGCTGATTTCATTATGCTTTCCGACCTTGTCCTAAGCCAATAAGCGAGAGGAAGTACAGAGTGGAGAATGTCCAAAAGTCCATAAAACAATGCCCAAGATTTCTATCCTGAGGAAAGGAAGCGAGCAATTGCTGCATGTTCTCTTAAACACCATACTGCACGTGGGTCACACTGAAACCACACTCTTTGGTAGTATAAGAATTGCCATAGATTTAGGACATTTAAAAGGCCCCCAATTTGGAGGACTATCTGTCAGAGCAGAGACATTTCAGCCTGATCGTATCTGCCATTAGCAGCTAGGAATGAGGCCCAAGGGTGGGGGGAGATGGCTCAGTGGAGAGAGGTGGGGTGGCTCAGTGAGTCAGAGTCCTTAAACAGAAGGATGTGAGTTTGAATTCTCAGGACCCAAGTAAAGCTGGACATGGCTCTGTATTGCCAATGCGTGGGGATGGGGGTGGCACAGATAGGCAGATACTGTGAGCTCACCAGCCAGTCAACCTATTTGAAATAGTGAACCGCATGGTCATGATAGGTCCTCTATATATGTGTGTATACACACACATACACATATACATATATAAACACACACATATACACATATGTAAATATACACATATAAACACATACTCATATAAATATATGCATGCACATATACACACACATATATATATTCACACATATAAATACACACACATACATATATATAAGTATATGTATACACACACACACACACACACACACATCAGAGAGTGATAGATGAAGACACCCAAAGCTCTCTTTTAGCCTCCACATGCACAGGAATGGGCACATGTAGTCTCACAAACAGGTGCACATGTACTTGAGTACCCGTGTGCACACACACCTCACACACCTCATACAAGTGAGGAATGAGTCTAAAATAGCAGTATTTGATGGAAAAGACAACCATGATCTATGCAGCAAAGGTGATACAGGCTGGGGGACTAGGAATTCGCACTAAGCTTTGGATTCTTCACCTGAGAAGGTAGAACTGGCCTCAGGGAGATGTGGAACTTCAAATATAGCAGGTGGATCTCTGTTTGCCTTAGGGCTGGGGAGCAATTCTGCCTCTTCCTCTCCAGTGCCAAGCACACTGTCTGGTCGTCCTGGGTGTTCAGTGGTATCTGGTGAATGAGTCCGGCCTGGGCTTTTACATTTTTGATTTAAAATGAGAGCCTAGGAGGGTCTATTAAAAACAACAACAACAACAACAAAAACCAAACAAACAAACAGACAAGTAAAAATCCTTTATCACCACTTTCCCTTCTCCCACTGTGGTTGTGTCTGGGTTGAACTCGTGCAGTTTGGGAAAGGGGCCTCAAAATGATGATGGTGAGGACTTTTAGTGACAGTCGTTGCTGTCCCGCTCTCCAAATCTAGCCCCTGATTTATAGATACACTGTGGCAGGAAATAAGCAGCATTCTAACTTGTGTGCCAGCCCCTTGCCCCCTCTTCTATGCCAACCTGATTAAGGAAAGATTGCATGCAGGCAGCAATGCTGCCTGTGGACGTCATCCTCCTGAAGCCTGAAATTGTGCTTGTCTGACACACAGACCAAAGAAATGGCCTTGTGGTTTCCCTGCCTTGCGTCCAGGGCTGATAGACAGGCAGAGCTGATGACGCGGAGTTCTGGGAAGACTCCAGGTGACTTAGGGAGCTCCAGCTGCCGGGCTGTCTGCTGTTTTCATCTCTCCTTTTCATGGACCTTTCTCCTGCAGACTAGAGGATGACTTAAGATGAGAAGGGAGGTGGGGGAGGGGTGTGGAGAAAGTAGACTGGAGTTGAACTGTCCTTTAGGCTAGAGATTTGTTATCTTTGCCACAGCAGGCAGTACACAGTGGGGGCCCAGTAGGGACCCCAAACAAGAGGTTCAGTCTCACTGGAGAAAGCAAGGTGTCTATTCTTAAATGTTTCTGAGGAGGAGACACTCTGATGGCTCACCTTCAAGAAGCAGGTTTACTTAAAATCACATGATCTGGGCTATGTGACCGCAGACATACTGACCCAGATTCTCAGGTGGTGATGCGTGGGTGAGAGGAATCTGGTTGTGTTCTCTACTTTGTCCCTGAGATTCTTTCCTTGGGACCCTAAGGAGCTGGGTGCTTCCCCAAGGCTGCCTCCTGACTTTAGGTCACCTTTTTTGAGCCCATGAACATGGTTGAGGAATAATTGTATTCTATCCCTTATTCCGTGGCATAAAATTTATGTAAACAAAACTGCCTTGAGGCCCTACTTCTTGAGATTCCAATGGGAAGGATTCAGGTCATCATGTGGTAGAGGCAGGAGACTCAGAAGTTCAAGGTCATACTTTGCTACATAGAGTTGGAGGCCAACCTGGGCTGTCAGAGACTCAATCTTAAAAACAAAACAAAACAGGAACTCAGAAGAGACCAATACAGCCTCAGGTAAAAGATAATTAGAACGAATTATAGAGGAAAGGGAGCTCCCTCAAAGGATGAGAGTGAACAGTGACCAGAGGGGTCACTGTGACAACCTACATTTTAAGTCAGCTTTATACTATTTGTAAAGTCTCTGGAGCAGTATTTTTTGGCTAGGAGATTTACAGAGATACTCTTTGGACTAACTCTTTATGTGAGGAGTCAACGATCTGCCCTTCATCTCTACTAGAAAACCTGCCAGGGACCAGCCTTGACAAAAACACCTCTTGCCAGGGTAGGGGCATTGGGATATAGAAATATTAGAAAAGAATACAAAGATGTGTATGAAAATAATAAAACAGAAATCATAGAAAAGTACTGGGAAGGAGTTCCAGTGAATACTGAAATGGCCCATGTTCAATTTTCCATACACTTTTATACCCAATACAAAAGGGGGAAGAAGGCAACAAAAGACTTCTTAACATGATACAAAGGACAACTTGAACAGTCAATTGCTTTAACACTTTGAGTTTTCAGGTCTTTAGCATTCTGCTGTTTAAGCAGTGAAGCCACTCTAGACCACATATCCTGAAGGCAACCATTCCCCAGGTAACCTCATATTACAAACGAAGGAGCAGAAATACACTTGCATATCCTGACGATCTGTCGGGTGGAGTGGATCTACCTGTGTGAGCCATCTTCATGTCGAGAGAACCAAGTAACCACATCCTGAGTCAGGGTGTGTAGCCACACTTATTGTCAACAATTTTGAACAACTTTCAAACGCTGTGGCTATCAGACAAGGTGAAAATAGGCTCACATTTTTTAGCCTCCACAAAAATCTCTCGCTGAATGGTAATTCCAGGAGCTTCTAGGCAACTTGGAATGTCGTGCGTTTACTTAAGACCCGAAATGTGACTCAGAACCTGTCTGTTTGACAAGCAACCTGGTCATGTAGGAAGGGTTTGTCCTCAGTACTCCTCAAACCTTCTATGATGTAATTTTTAAAATGAATTTATAAGGAGACGCATGCACCACTGCATACCTGTGGTGGGTAGAAAACGACTTGCAGGAGTTGGGATCCTCAAGTGCGGGTTGCAGGGATTGAACTTTTATGGAACTCAGTTTCTCAGGCTTGGCAGCAGATGCCTTTGCTTACTAAGCCATTGTGCTTCCCCACACCCACTCATATCTAACTAATTATCAACAGCAGAGGATATCATTCAGGCTGGACATCTGTCATCTGAATTTATTCTGTGACAAGTGTAGTTTCCTTTCTTTTAATGGACTTACATGGATCTATTGGAGTTTAGATCCCTGTTGTCGTCTTCTGAGATGCCTGTCCACCTGCCTTCTGAATTGTCATATTGGGATCTAGGACATATGGAGCAGCAGGCCACTTGTTGATTCCTGGCCGCTTAGCCCTGAATTAACCACACAGAAACTGTATTATTTAAATCAATGCTTGGCCCATTAGCTCTAGCTTCTTATTGGATATCTCTTACATATTAATTGAACCCATTTCTATTAATCTGTGTATCGCCATGTGGCTGTAGCTTACCAGACAAAGTTCCATCTGGCTCTGGCGGGACTACATGACTTCTCCCTAACTCCACCCTTCTTTTTTTCCCAGCATTTCCTTTAGTTTTCCCCACCTAGCTCTGTTTCCCTATAGCTCTGCTATAGGCCTAAAGCAATTCCTTTATTAATCAATGATATTCACAGTATACAGAGGGGAATCCCACATCAGACATAGTTAGTCCTCACCCTTCCTGTCGGGTGCGACGCCATAAAACCCCTCTTCCTGTTTGGTGGTGTGACATGAACCCCCTTCCCCTCCTCTGGTTTCTGCATCACAGTGTCTAATAAATCACAGGATGGGTTCTGATAACCAAAGTCATCTCTCTCTCCCTTCATTAAATCAACAGGAAGGCTTGAGTCTTGCTTCAAGATGTGCAATAATTTATACGATTAGTGCGGATTATTTTCGTTTTTCTAAAAATAATAAATGACTCAGGGAGCAGCATTTGGCCAGAGGCACATGAGAAACAATCCATAGCATATGGATTTGCTCAATGGCATTTACAGGCCCTTGATTAGAATTCAGCCGTGTCTGGAGCTGTGAGGGCGCTGCTGACTGGTGGTCGTTTGAAGTTGTACTGTGTGGCAGAGGCTAGAAAGATTCACAGAGAGAAGCATCTCCTGTCACCTCCAGTGTCCAGAGCCAGCTGCCAGGGGGAGCTGACATTTTACAGGACAGCTATAAGCATGGCTGAATGTCATGATGGTGGAGGGTAGCTTCGTGATGCTGTTTTTCATGTTTCTTTTGTTCCGCCCTCTGGCAATAATCTGCACGCCTGAGATGTTGGGCTTTTAAAGTTCCTGGGGGAAGATATAAGTAGTTCTTAACATTGATGTTCTTATGTACCCACATCCGAATTCCTACTTGCCACCTAAGAATGCAGTGACATGCCTAGTGTTTGGGGGATTCCCAGAGAGAAGGCAGGCATGACAAAGGGGGCTACACAATGACAAAGATAAATAGCTCTTTTTTAAAACATGTCCAACGTGGCTGTGACATTATTGCTTGTGTGAATAGATACATGTGAAAACAGGTGATGGTTCCAATGATGGGAGGCATAAGCAACCGTAAGCAGGAGCCCTCTGGAGTTGAAGGAAGGTGTTGCCTGTGATCTGGGTTTCCCAGGATAACCCAAAGTAAATACACCATGATGGGCTCAGCAGATGAAAGTCAACCTAACCACTCCCTCACCCTAGAGCTTGGAGAGGCTGATGGTGTTCCACATCATTCCATGTACAAAATGCTGCCATATTCACCTTTAGAAGATCTGTGCATGCATGCATGTATTCATTCATTCATTCATTAATTCATTCATTCATGTAGTCCTTTGTCCATTGAGCATTTTAAACAGTATTAAGGCTGCTTCTCTGTACCTTTAGGTGGGAGAATTCAATAACAATTGTTTTAAATAAAAGAATAATGGAGGGAGACAAAGAAAATGCCCTGTTAAGGAGAGACGAGGATCACAGAGGCACACAGATTTCTGTGTTTCTGTTGACTATCATTGATGTGAAAACATAATTCAATCAAAGAGTTAAAGGGCTGCAAGATAGCTTGGTTGGTAAAGTGCCAAGCCAGGTAAGGTACACACTTCTAATCCTAGTGGTGGGGGCCAAAGGCAAGTGGATTCACCAGCCTGGCTAAGTCAGTGAACCCCCAGTCCTAGTGAGAGAACTTATCCTTGAAAATGAGGTAGATAGCTCATGAGGAATAATAGCCAAGATTGTCCTTTGACCTCTCTCTATATATACATGCATGCACACATACACACACAGTCAAATTTAATTGAAATAAGTTTAATAAGTGTTCAGAAATAAAATCCTGAAAACGTTGCTTTGATTTTGTTTAAAATATCTTTAAAAATAATTATAATAGTTCTTGATTGCATTTGTCTATAGTAAGATATCCAACCAATGAGTCTGATAAGGTGGAAAATCAAATAAAAATATTTGAAGAATTTAAGGTGGGAGCTGTTGTAAGAAAAAAGAAAAGAAAGCATGACTTTGTCAGGAAGAATAAGATGCCTTTCTGAACCAACAAGCACCAAAATAGTTTTGATTTTTATTTTTCGCTATACTGCTCTTTAAGTAATAAACGTCTATTTCCCACATACAGCTTTACTATTGTTCCATTCGTAAGGGATGTGAATGTGAGCGCAAACCACCTAATCTGGATGAGGAAAAGAGATCATCAAGATATCTGCTCTACCTAGCGTGACCATCAGGGTGGGCAGAACACAGAGATTTGTGTTTCTATTTCCATATCTATAAACTGGTGACGTTCATCTCTCCTCCCCAACAGTATTCCTGTGACGTTTCAATAAGGGGGAGATGCACGTGAAGCCCTTAGAGTGGCCCTGGGCTGGGGGAGGTCCCTCCTATGAGATCTTTTCTCTTTCTATGTGAGAAGCCTAAGTGTGAGGTTGAAAACTCACAGGAAAAATTCTGAGACTTGGGCCACACACAACTTGCTGAGATTTGTTTGTTGGTTTTTGTGAGACTAGAGCTTTCTATGTAGCCTAGGCTAGCCTACAACTCTCAGTCTTCCTGCCTCAGCTTTTTGTGGGCTAGGCGTATCGGTGTGCACCACCACACTTGGCTAATCTCAATTTTTAATTCCATGCCAACCTAACTCGGGTGCGTTTTTTGAAAGGATGCTGCTTACACTCACATTGGCTTTTCTGGGTGCCCCTGTTGACATAGAGAAGGTCAATGCTTTCCAGGACAATTCTGGAAGCAGACAAGCAGACTATACCTGATCCATAGGGTGCTTGTGGAATTTAACTCTCCCCATCAAAGGAACTTGGCCTCCGCTAATCATGGTAACCACAGAATTGGACAACGTGTGATTCCGCAGATTCCTGAGCAAAAGTAGGACATGCCTTGTAGACTGATGTTTGGATAAGGCTTTCAGCACTTCTGAGAGTGTTAGCTACCCATACCCTGCTGTTTTCAGACAGCGAAGTCAAGTTTCATTTCCTCAGACATGCACTCAGAAACCAGTTAGACGATGATCAAAAATGCATTCTTTTTTCTGAATGTTGTCTGTCAGCTGTGTGTAGTGGGGATGGGTATGTGTACAAGACGGAATGCGGGGTTATGTGGAGGACAGAAGAGGGTGTTGGACTCTGGGAGCTGGAGTCAGAGGTGTTTGTGAACCACCCGACATGGATGCTGGAATCTGAGCTCAGGTCCTGTGCAAATGCAGTGTGCTTTCCTAACCACCAGCATGTCTGCAGTCCTCCAAAGTGCATAGAGGCAAATTCTTTGAAATGGCAAATTGCCTTCCAAAGGGATTTCTCAGGGCTCCATCGCTTCCCACTTCTCTGTTCTGTTCCTGTATAGTTTGTTATTCCTTCCCGGTTTCTAGTGCAAGTCGTAAGGGCATGGACCACTGATAACAGTCTGCAGGCTGGGAAAGTGGTCATTGCCCCTGCTGTGACCAACACCCGGGCTTCCTTCCCAGGTCTGGGGGCCAGGTAGCCTCCTCTTATTTCCTTTTTCATTCTTTAGTTAATTGTTTCAATTTGTTCGTTCCTGCTCACTTACTTTTGCTAAATCTGTAGCCCTCACTGTAGAGTCTAAAGGTTATGGGGAATCATTCCCTGCTGTGTCTGAGAGCAGGCTTTTAGGAGGGTTTTCATTGAGAAGATCTAACAGTTTCCTCTTCCACATTTGCTAGCCTACCTCCCTCCTTCTTCCCTCCTCCCTCCTTTCCTTTCCTCCTCCCTTCCTTCTCTTTCCCTTCTTCCTCCCTCCTTCCTTCCTCCCTCCATCTCTACCTCTGTCTTTTTCCCCTCTCCCTCCATTTCTCCTCCCTTTCTCTCCCTCCTTTTCCTCTTCCTCCTCTATCCATCTTTGTTTTTGACATACACTAATGGATCCCAGGCTGGACCTAACTTGCTATGTAGTGGAGAGATGACCTTGAATTTCCGATTCTCCTGCTTCCCCCCTCTGAAGTGCCAAAATTACAGGCATGTGTTACCCCACTAGGGTGATACAGAAGTCAAACCTAGGGCGTCATGGGTGCTAGGCAATCCTGCTACCAACTGAGCTACATCATCAGCCCACATTGGTTGACTGATTAATTGCCTGCCTTCTCAAGTTACTTCTAACCAGAGTGTTAGGGCTGAAAATTCAAAGGGCTGTGCATGATCCGTGGGTTCTGTAGCAAGCCAACAGAAGGAAGTAGAGATAAGCATAGAGGACGGTGTATCCACACCCTGGGCGTGTTACCTCCACAAGGAAGATGAGGGGAATCCCATGGCAACTGGGTGGAGAGACCAGAGGATGTCACTAGTATCTTACTTGGAACTCCTGGTTCCCTGGTCCTTGTGATGGTGAGCCAAGGAATTCGTGAGGAAACACGCAGGGACTAAGTTGGAAGGTTTTACAAAATGGAAACTGAGCTTTCCCTGAAGGTCATCTCACCGTCAAGGTGATTGTCAGGCCCATTTAGATGAACTCTTCAGGGAGGAGAACCTCTTCCCAGATAGTGATCTCACGACTCTCCAGACACCTCATAACATCCTATCTCCACCCAGAGCCAGGGCTGAGGCTCGGATTCCACTCTTCTGACTGATAGTAGGCATCCCTGACCTTCCCTCCATGCCTTTACAAGCTCTGATTCAGAGAGGGGGCATCCTTGACCACCTTCAAGGTTGTTCATATATAATTAGCCACCTAGTGCTGTGACCTCTGGAGTGGCAATTCCTCCTAACCTGCATATAAAGCTGTTTTGGGGTGGAGAAGCCAGCATTTTGGGGAGTGGTTAAAAGGATGCTCTATGTTTGACATATTGCCGTGTGCTGAAACTGCCTCTTGAACCGGCTATCCAGCTTCCATAGTCTACTCACTGATTGGCTCCAGCTGACTGTGTGAGCAGAGCGTCTGTTAAGGTCTGACGACACCAGGGAAGTATGGTGATGAGGGTGCTGAAGAAATAAATGTCCCTGGAGAGATGGACATACATTGGAATTTTCATGGCCTCTCCAGTAGTGACACCACCAAAGCTCTCAGACTGGAAACTACTAGTCCAGACACAACTGAGAGTAAATTCTGCATTTTCTCCCCCCATGATGTCCTTTTATGTTTAATTTAGCTCTAGTCTCTAAGCTGATGCTGTTCTTAAAGATTCTGCATCCTCCTCAGTTATAATGTAACTGCTACTCTAGGCATTAAATAGTAACATAGTTATAAGCAAGCAGTATCTACTGCCAGTATGTTTATTGATTTATTTACTTCATAACAGAACTAATAAGCAGGTACCATGGACCTTAAATCTTACTTGTGCTCTTCAGTTTTTACCAGAGTATGCCACCACTGGTACAGTCCTATGAAATTTAGATAGCTTATTTTATGTATAATAATTCATACTTATAAATAATACAGACACGTCTCCTTGAATTATGAGTTCAGTGGCACTGCTGATTTGAGTGATTTTATTCTACATGTTAGTGGGAGTATTATCATAGCAGGACTAGAAACAGGCGTGACAGTAGACATGATGGTTCAGTGGGTATGGGTGCTTGCTCCTGCACCTGACAACCTCAGTTCTGTCTCTCAAACTTACGGGGTAGAAAGAAGAAACCAACTCTCTGCAAGTTGTTCTTTCTCTGCGCCCAATAAAAATATAAAAACTATAAAACAAATTTGAATATAAACCCAGTTTAGTTAGCGTCTCTGAACTTAGTTTTTTATGTCATGAAACACTTTTAAATTATTCCACTAATCATGAGAGCCTGGTCTGTAATTATCCTAGGACACGTAGCATGAAGTCAAATAAAAATGATCACTTTCCTAGACTCAAATATTTTCCTTTAAATGAAGCAGAGCCTATAGCCCCACAAACAAAAATTCCTTTCTCAGCTTCCTTCCCTGATGTGGGATTCCCCTCTGTATGCTGTGAATACCATTGGCTAATGACTAAAGCTGCTTTGGCCTGCAGCAGGGCAGAACTGAGGAACTCCAAGCAGACAGAGGAGGAAAGAAGGTGGAGTCAGGAGACACCCTGTAGCTAAAGGAGAAGAAAGTCGCCCACATGCTGGTACCAGTAAACCACAAGCCTGTGGTAAAATACAAAATAATAGAAATATATTAATTTAAGATATAAGAGTTAGCTAGAAATATGCTTAAGCTATTGACCAAACAGTATTGCAATTAATACAGTTTCTGTATGATTATTTGGGGTGTGGGTGGCTGGGAAACAAACAGTCTCCTCCAACACTTCCCCTCTGCCTCACTTCTTGCACTTTATGAATTGATTTGCCAAGAAGAATCCATCTATCATGAATCTTTAAAAACCAATGCAGATGGCTAGTTAACTTTATGGGATATTCAAACTGGTTTTGTGTGGGGGTGAGCCTTTGAGACTCAGGGACTAGGAAGATTCTGTTGGTGTCGAAAAGCTAATCCCACTCTGGAGGCTGAGGTCAGCCAGGTCAACCGTTTCGCTCGCTATCATTCCCTAGAGGCTGAGGTCAGCCAGGTCAACCATCTCGCTCGCTATCATTCCCTGGCACCTGACTCAGTCCCTGACAGTGTGTAGTAGCAACCAGGAGAGCTGAGTTCTAGGCTGTGCCCATCCAGGTCAGGTTATGTTTCTGCTGCATCGAGAGTGTAGCTATTGGGTGTGCTCGCATCTAAACAAGCAAAATGTAGGCGGTTGACTAATGAACTCACAGACTCAGGGGAAAGATGAGCAAGGCAGTATGAGAAGTGAGTCAAATACTGAATATACATAATGAGCCGGTCTGTGTGAACTATGTAAAGTAAACATACAGAGACAGCCATCTCTGAAGCAAACGCTTGCCCGGAGGTGGTTATTAATGACAAAGATTATAATTGGAAAGACTCCAAATGTGGAGACGGGATTCCAGCTTAGCTTGGAGAATAAAGACATCCCTCAAAAAAAAAAAATAATAATAAGGCCAAAAGACTCCAGTCAGTAAAAGCCACCTGGCAGAACTGGAAGGAAGTAGCGAACTGAATAAGTAGGGGCTCTGAGTTCCCTTTGTTCTGGTCTAAAGATTTTTATTAAAACTACCTGTGTCATTGTCAAACAGGGAGAGACACTTGCTAGCAGTGAGGATAATTTGATGCCTTAACCACATTCTCTGTCTTAGTATCTGGAGACTCAAAGAAAAGGTCTGAGAAAAGACATGAGTGTTTCACGGGCTCTGAAGCCGCCAGGCGCATGAGCCACTTCCGGCTCTCCGGGCCCTCTGCCTGAAGTGTCCTTGCTCCCCAAGGACCTCTGACATTCCTGTGTTATGAGCAGGGAGGAGAGAAAGACGTTTTTATTGTGCTCTGCTCCGATTGCTCCATTCTGGTAGATGAAAACGTGTTTGCGGTATCACCACAATCCCAGCTGTCCCAGTCAACGCTCTTGACACACAGACCCAAGAAGCTATGCCTCCTGAAATTTTAAACAATGTGTTGCTAAGCAGTCCCGCTGCTGTCTCTGACCTCGATTTTGGTCTCTTGCATGCTGCAGGAAGGTGAAAAGGCAAAGTGTGAATAATAGATGCTTAACACGAGGAGCAGGGGGCTTGCCATTCTGAGAGATGCTGGATGGGAAGCAAACACAGCAGGAGGAAAGCCAGACAGAACATTGGGGTGTGCCATGTCCTTTCGGTTGCCATCATTATGATTCACGTGCTGTCAGCCTCCATGGCTCTTCATGGTCCGGCAAGTCCTGTAGGATTCTCTGACAGACGCTCAGAGGCAGAGCCTAATTTGTGCAGCGAGGTCAACTCTCTGACTTCACATCCAAGCCCTTTCCTGGGTACTCTGGAAGTTGTAACGTTGAATATGAAAGTTGTCCTCGTCTTCACACTTTTGATTCTCCCAGGCCACCTCATCCTAGGGAAGCAGATCCTGCCAGTGCCAGGATGTGTGTTCTCATTGCCATTTTCAGCTCATTTCTACCACCTCTTCCTTAGAACCCCATTTATGACACGCGATAGTTAATCCTGGTACTCAGGATTTAGAGTAACACGGGAGCAAAACTCTGGGCATGTCTATGAGATGGGAAGGCCCACCCCGAATGTGAACGGCACCATCCTGTGGACGGGGTCTTGAACTGAATAAAGAGGACAGATGGATTGAGCCCTAGCTTTTACTGCTCTGTGTTTCTTTGACTGAGAATGTAATGTAACAAACAGCCTCGCCATCCTGCCACCATGCCTTCCCCACCAGAGTGGACTGTACCCTTGAACTGGGAGCCAAAATAATCTCTTTCGTCAGACACCTTGTCATAGCAATGAGACATGAAGTAAGCAACACGCCCACTATGTTTCTATGGTGACTCACGGTCATCTACACCATTCTGATGCATTCTTGGTATTATATCAGTTTTTTAACCTCTTCCCCTCCGGTGACTTCATCTTCATTAGACCTCAGCCACCCACCCAGTGGCACTGTCCCACAGTCTGTCATTGTTAATTACTGAATGCTTGCTTCATCCTCCCAGTTCCAGGAGGTCTGTTGTGACTCAGTCCTTGTTATCTTCCCAGCTCACCCTCTGGTTCTTCTGACAGGGTGCTTATGAAACGAATTGTAATCACACTAAGAACGAGGCATTGTTTCTCTTATCTTTTCTTTATTGTCTGTCCTCCTCACGTTCACAGTTCTCTGCTGGCATTCCATAGAAGACTGTAATTCTGTTACCTACACCCATAGAACCAGAGTTCTCTCTCCTTTCCATTACTGTGGAAGAATTCTAACTTCAGCTGCTTCCTTCCCCTTTTTCCTTCAAGTACGTACCTCAGGCACATTGGAGAGCTGCCTCCGTTGGTCTCTCCAATCCTTCCCACTCACACAGGGTGGGTCCTCATTACTGCCACCCAGGGTGTTCTGTTTCCCTGGCCTCTTCAGGTTTCTGCTCACGCAGGATGACTAATTGCTACATTTTCTCTCTTCTCTCCTCCAGCTAGCTGTGCGTGCTCTTTTTACTGGAAGCTTCCCCCATTCCATCTAAACTGCTCTCATCGGCACACAAGCATCCGATTTCCTATGGGATGCTTCATAATGGTTGTCAGTTAGACAGAGAGAGTCTCAGTTCACCAGAGATGAGGCCCCAGGGTTACCTGGAGGGGAGGTCTTAGATTTGGTTGAGGTGGGGATATCTACCGTGAACATGGGTGGTATTGTTCCATGTGCAGGGGTTCTGGATTGGAAGGGGGATTAAAAGGAGAAGGCAGTGGAGTACCAGCATTCCCTTACCAATGTGACCAGATGGGTCAGGCTCTGGCTGCCATGGATTGCCTCCCACAATTGACAAATAGTAAATCAAACTATGAGGCAAATAACCCTCCCCTTAGCAAGTTATTTTCATCAGGTACTTAGTTATTGCATTGAGAAAAGTAACGTATTATGATAGGTAGGTGGTGACTAGATAAAGGCATGAGCAAATAACAGCCAGCACAAGGGAAAAAAAGAGCTCTTGACTCCTTTTGCAGAGACTGCCTAGTCTCTCTGCCCTCCCCTCCCCTAATCTCTAGGCACCCTTTCCTCGTTTCCTTTTCCTGTCCTCTGGTCAGATCACTCATGTCATTTTGCTGCAAACAAATATCTTGTCAGGAACTCCAAGGAACTTCATGCTGCTCGGACTCTTTACATCTCTCATTTGCTTTTCAAGCTTGGCAACATTTAGCATACTTCATCAACTTCCCTTTCTTAAAGCTAATACTGTGAAGCCTTGGCATGATGTAGTTCAGAGGAGCAACGTGTGTGATTAGCATGTTCAACATGTGGTTATCATGTTCAAGGCTCTGAGTTCACACAATAAATAGAGACCCTATAAATCAGACAGCTGTGGGTGTGTGGGCAGACTATTAGAGAAGAGATGTTGAATTCTCTGTGTTCCCCCATCAATGCTGCGGCTTTGCTAGTTCTTTTCCTATGGTGATGAGTTGCCATGTTATCTTTTCTTGTTCTAGTTTCATCCTGTTGCTATGACAAAAGAGTCTGACCTAAAGCTTCTTGGAGAAAATTATTTATTTGGCTTAAACTTTCACGTCACTTTCCATCATTAAGAGAAGTTAGGGTAGGAACTCAAAACAGAAATCCAGGAAGAACGCTGCTTAGAGACTCACACACAGACTCTTGCTTTCTTCTATGTCCAGGACCACCTTTCCAGGGTATGGTGTTGACCACAGTGAGCTGGGTGCTCCCACCTTAATTAAAACCATCAAAACAATCTCCCAACAAGTCATGCCCACAGGCCAGTCTGATCTGGAACATCCCTCAGTTCAGACCCCTTTCCAAGCAGCTCTAGGCTTTGTGGGGTTGTTAAAGCTAACTACAATGCTTCTCTTCTCGTTGGAAGTTTCCTTCCAAAACTCACTGTTGGATTCATCCCACTGATCTTTCCCCCCCTGTATTTGTGAAAAAGAAAACACATTCACAGGTTCTAAAAATGAGTAAACTTTTGTAGGCTTCTACATGGCAACTGTCTCATAAGGTAAAGCCACGTCTTTGAACATTGGAGCTCAGAGGAGGATGAAGGGATGTCTCAGCACTCAAAGATATGGGCCAGCTTGTTATGGCCTTTTATCCTGAGACTTTGAATTGTAGCCTTGCAAAATACATTTATATGAGGACACTGACAAGGGGATATGTTGTACATTTTCTCACTTTTTATTTTAATACTGCTTCACAAGAAGTAACTTTTAAAAAATGTTGCATTGGGGATAGTTCCCTGCTTTATAGGGAATCGGAAAGTTAATTTAAAATTCTGCATTTTTCAGAGAAAATCTTCATAGCAACTTGGTTTGCTATGAAATTGATAACACTGGAGTAATTTTATTAAACTTTTAGCAGAACAGAATCTTTCATATGTCAGCATAATATACTATGTAGCCTTATATGCATTTATTGCCTTTGCTATCAATATTGTAGAGATGTCCTCACTAACACAGGAATCATTTGGGATTCTGAGAATTAAGACTTGTTAGATTGTCCTCTAATAGAACACATGGTCCATGATAGCATATCAATATGTGAATAGTTACAGTACAATAAATAAAGTAGAGGAACGAGTCTTTGAAGTTATTTTCCATAAGCAGACAAGAGAGTTTTAAATTTTAAATTTTACCTTTATTACTTACAGAGATGTATATGAGTCTTTCTGTCTTTTGTTCTCACTCTCCCTCTCTCTCTGTCTCTCTCTGTCTCTGTCTCTGTCTCTCTCTCTCTCTCTCTGTGTGTGTGTGTGTGTGTGTGTGTGTGTGTGTGTGTACGTGCATATGTGCACATGTTTTTTCTGGAATCCACAGAAGCCAGTAGAGGGGATTAACTCCCCTGGAGTTTTAGTGACAGCTAGTTGTGAGCCACTTATTGTGGTTGCTAGGGCCTGGATCTGGGTTCTCTGAAAGAGCAGCAAGTGCTCTTAATGGCTAAGCCACCTCTCCAGTCCCAAGAAAATTGTATTAAAGAATTCAGAGTGATTTAGGAGGTAGAGATCTCAAATGATATACACACTTAATTAATTAGAAGAAAGGAACACTAAGAACAACCAGTAGATGAATGACTTACCCAGATGCCCATTTAACAGTGTCCTCTTTAGTCAAACCTTCCTTGTTGCACAGAATGAAAACATCGACTTTGCTGCGGTTAAAATGTAAGCCAGGCCACATGACTCCTGAGCCCCAAGTCCTCCTCAAGCAAGTCTCCTCAAGCCTTGGGATTGACTTCTCTCACCTCTCTGATGGTATCTCCCAAGTCCCCAGACCATCCTACAACAGCCATAGTGGGACCCCTGCCTCTCATATTGTCTTGCTGGGGTTTCTTATGTGGGGCATTGTTTCCAAGATAGCTACATGGGCTTTAATCTTTTGAATACTGTCCTTTCAATTAATTCTACCTCACCACCACACCTTAATTTGTAAACTTCCCTCCCCACCTGCCCAACATCCCCACTTCCCAGTCTCCCAATGTTGTTCTTATTGTCCATTGTGTTGAAACTCAATCTATATAGAACAATGCATGAATTTATTATGTCTCTATTGGTTTCTAACTTGGGCATGAAAGCATTGGTTATAGTTGGCTATGATTCTTCTTTGCTGCCTATTTTCTATCACAGGTTTGTCTTAGTCATAGACCAGTCATTGAGACCAGCTACCTCTCCCTCTGGAATTATTTATTAGCATGTATACTGACAGTCAATATATAGATAAATATTTGAATATGTGTGTCATATGTATGCATATAAGAGAAGTAGGGGGCTGGAGAGATGACTCAGTGCTAAGAGAGTTAAGAGCACTTGTTGCATATTCATGAGGATGAGTTCACATCCTAGCACCAGAACACAAGCAGTGTATCAGCTCCAAGGCAGGAGGGAATGGGAGGACTGCTAGGATTGCTGACTTCCAGCCTGTCAGAGAAACAGGATGTCAGGTGCGTGGAGAGACACTGCCTCCAAAGAAGAAGTGGACAGTGATAGGGGACACCAGATGCCCTCTTCTGGCCTTTGTATGTATACGAGAATGCAAACTCACCCCCACACATCTGAACATACACCACAGATAGATGCACATACACACAAACTAGAAGTAAATATATGGTAAGTGTGGTAATTTGAATAAGAATGACCCCCATAAGCTCATATGTTCAAATTCTTAGTCTCCAGTGGGTGGAACAGTTTGGGAAGGATTAGGAGGTGTGGCCTTGTTGGAGGAGGTGTGTCACAAGGATGGGCTTTGAGACTTTAAAAACTCCTACCACCCCCAGTGCTCCCTCCTTCCTCTCTCTGCGACCTGTTTTTGCAATCAAGGTTTGAACTCCCAGCTTTGCCAGCTTCTGTGCATCTGCTCTGCCATCATAGACCCTCACCCTCTGAAACCATAAGTCCAGATAGACACTTCATTATTGTGTAAGTCCCAGCAACAGGAAAGTAACTAGGGGGCTAGAAAAATGCAGGACCAGCAGATTTCCAAACTGCTGAGACAAATGTCATCTGTTCAGTGCAGGAAGTTCTTCCTCCTAGCTCATAGCTTTCTTATCTGGAAAATATATGCCCAGGAATGTCACAGTGTTCTTAAAACTGGAAAATAAAGTAACATTTCCATTACTGTGTAGCAGTAGAAACACTTAAATTCATTGTTTAATAATTACTTGTATTTTTATAAAATATCCTACCTCCAAAAATATGAACAAGAAGTTATTGTTTTCAAGTCAACACCCATTTTGACCTTCTGAAAACGCCCCAAACAAAAGAATATTATTGTTTGCACAGTCAAAGTTCGATTCTGAGAAGGCCAGGGACCTGCTTATGGTCCAGTTGCTGCTGAGCAGTAAGGTGTTCTCTGGTGGCATTGAATGTGGTGCTCCTCTAGCAGACTCATTCTTGACTAATCATGGAGCGTCATCATATGGAAGTCCAAGTCAAGAGACGTCAACTGATGACAAATTGAGGAAGAGACATTTCGATGAGGGAGAATGTCTTTGCAAGGCCTCCTAGTGCCTTCCTGCACATTGCTGTGATCTGCAAGCTAAAAGCCAGTATCTACACAGTGGAAGAATTAGTCAGTGCTTTTATCCGTTCATTGTAGCCTGATAATAAAAACCCAGAGACAGATATTGGGGTTCAATCTGAAGATCAGAAGAGCAAAGCAGCCAAACCACTTGAGAAGTCTTACCTCTACCAAATCTGGGGGGCTGCATACTGATCCCTGAGCTTCTGTCTCTTCCCATTTTATATTCCTCTTTAGTGCTGGGATTAAAAGTGTGAGCCACTACCACCTGTATCTGTTTCTGCACTGATCTTGTGTAGCCCAGGGTGGCCTTGAACTCACAGAGATCCATCTGCCTGTGTCTCCCAAGTCCTGGGAATAAAGGTGTGTGACACCACTGCCTCTTCTCTAGTGGCTTAGTTTTACCTTCTGATCTTCAGGCAAACTTTAATTATTAGAACATAAATAAAATATCACTATAGGTGATCAGTACCACTAGCCAGGGCAGGTAGATGTTCTTAGTCTTGGATGCACAGCAGAATATCTTCGTGTGTTGGTTTACTGACTCCAGATGATTCTATCAGTGTTAGATTTGCTGATGTCGCCATTCTATAGTTACCTCAGAGGATGTCTTATAAAATGTACACTGAAGCTTTAGGACACATAAGGGCATGCTATACCAATTGCTTAGGTAGTTCAGAGAGAAACAACCTTCTAGTCAGATAGACAAATAGGTTGAGATATATCTAGATAGAGCAGGGAGTTTGAAAGCAAATAAATTAAAATGTAACAGGTGAATCTCGGGCAAGGTCGTGTGGTTTCCCCATTTATGTTCCCACTATTCTTGTAATTTTTCTGTGTTTGGCGTTATTTCTACACGAAGTACTTTTAAAGTGGGGCTCAGTATCTGATGGATTTGTTTTATTTGCCTCATCTGAAAGAATTTGTTTTTCTTAATAAATACCTAACTTACAATCAGGCAGGCACTTAGGCTCCTGGGAACTAAGATGTTTTGTGCATAAAAATAGCAATAGAGAGGTGTTTGATATGTTAATATCTTACTGTGTCTTCATTTTTTATTATTTATTATTAATGAGATGCAGTTGTCTTTGAATCCTGCTGAATGTTTAATAATGGAATTGTACATCATTCGTTTCCAAATGCCTGTGTCCCATATGTGTTAGAAGCACAAATTCAATAAGCTCTTCAAGTAATTTCATAAAGGAGAAGCTCAGATGTATCAGCTAACTGACACTAGAAATTCATGCTTATATGCTCCATTGCTTCTTTGGCTTGGTAGCTTGTGAGGTCATGTGTTGTAGATGAATACCCCATAGAATGGTATGTTTAATAAAGCGTTTACTGAGGTCCACAGTTGAGTAAATTTACTTGCTGCAGCTGGTCTGGTTATATTATATTTCGTAAGATCTCCAGGTTCTTCATGTAGATTAGAATAAACCAGTCTTTGTGCTGGAGAGATGGCTCTGTGGGACCTAGGTTCAGTTCCCAGCATCCACATGCTGACTTACGACTGTTGGTAACTTCAGTTTCAAAGGATCCCATAGGCTCTTCTGGACTCTGTGGTCACCTACACACATGGCATACACACACACAGATTCAAATATTCAAATATATATATATATACATATATATATGTATACATATATATATATATATATATAAAACAAAATAAATAAGTCTTTCAAAATACCAATCAATCAGTCTTTATTCTTTGATTGTACCCTCGCCAGTTGGCTTTGATTTTAAATATCTCCCCAATTTTTATTCATGTGTATCTCCTTACCATGTGCAATGCAAGGTCTGTTCTTGACTAGTTGGGGAAGAGGGAATGAAACTGACCTCTCAAGAGAAGGAAGAGATTGTGCAAAAGAACCATGTCCCCACAGGTTCTGTTTTTTCCCATCTCTCCTTGTTGTCTTCTTCCTCCATTTTGTCATCCCTCTTTGGTTCTGTCTTTCAAGCTCCACATTGTTATCCACAAAGAGCTTCAAGTAGGTGGACCATAAGCACAGCTCTTGCCGTAGGATGAGTGACCAGATAGGCATAAGCAATGTGTGCATCAGGACTCCGTGCTCCAGCTGTCATGAGGACTGTGCAACACCCTGCATTTGAATCTTCTCATGGCCTTTGTAGAGTCACAGCAGAGATGCCCTCAGTGCTGGTCATGACTGTAAAATATCTAGACCCAAGCCGACCCGTTTCTTTCTTCGTTGCTTCTTAGCTGTGTTAACATCATAAACCACATGGCACACCACAGGCTTCTCATCCTGCTGGTGAGGGTAACGATATTGCCAGTTCAGAGAGCACTTGAGAGTAGCATGCTGCCTAATGCACTATTTATGCTGCTATTTTCTTCAGCAGCAGCATCCTCTAATGGTACTTTATGGACAATTCGCCTTTTCTGTTCCAGGATGGTCTTTCTAGATCTTTCTGGGTTGAATACAGTATGTGTGGAGGAGCTCAAGGAATGAATGAAATGTGTTCCTCTCTCGAATTCTCTTCCTCAAGAGCTCCCTGACCAGTGTGTCACTGAGTGCATTTTCTAGAAATATGTGCCAACCATCAAGTGAGTAAAATAGTCTTTTAGCTGCTAATAACCAGATACTGTGTTGGCAAAAGCCAGAATTATTTTTATGATTTGATTTTTTTTTCTGGATAAGAGATGAAGAGTCTTTGTCTGTTCTTCCCACTGGCAGAGTTTCAAACAGAACATATGGCTGCTGCCTGTCTCAATTGCTTGTGAAGGGGGCCTCTGGAAACTCGGCAGATATGGGCTGGAAGCAAAAACTAGTGTTCTTGGTGCTCAAAAGATCCCATCTTCCAAGAATGTCCCTGGTGACATGTCCAAACCAACATTTACATGGCATAATGCAGCCTGGAACCGTGGCTGCCAGCAGCCGGTGTGTTGACACAGAGGACTCTCACTTGGGGAAAATCTGAGTTATACTTTCTAGACGTGGATTTGAAGAGCTGGAATCTGGTGGGTCTTTTTCAGTAATTTATTGAACATCCAAGAAACTCTTGTTCAGAGTGTTGATCATGGTGGACACTGCTATGTAGATCTCAGGCTGTTTCTGTTTCTGTTTCCGTGCTCCAAGCGGTAGGCAGAGCTCCTGGCTGTATGACACCTTTTCTCTCCTTACAGCCTCGTGGCAACCCTTTTCCTCATCCATAAAAGCCAAAAATTATGATTGAGAAATATGTGCTCTTAACCACAAGTAAAATCAAATCTATAAGGAGCTCGAACACTTGAAGGTACTATAGAAGGAGGCAGACATCAACACTCCAGGGGTGAATTTCTACATAATGGTTTCAGATACTCAAAGTACGATGACTTTAGCCTCATCATCTCAAAATAGTTACAGAATCTCTAGCATCAAATCCTGGCTTCATCAGGGTTTCATATGTTATATATGTTACAAGGCACAATGAAGTCCTAAAGAAGACAAAACAAAGACATCTCCCAGCTGAGTTTAAAACCAATTCCCACCCCCAAGCATACACTGAACGAGTATCCAAAGATGCTGCCGTTGGCAAGACTGATGGACGAGAAAAGAAATGAAAGGAAGGATATTAGTTGAATTGGTAAGCTAAGCGTGGTAGCCGCATCCCAAGAGAATCTTGAGTTGTGCTTCTGTTAGAAGGATGGGTAAGTGGGAGTGTTATACGTAGGGGACAGGTCATGCTGTTTTCTGTTGTTAATTCAGGTGATGTTCGAAGACATGGAGCATTGAAAGTCTAGTAAAGTCCTACAAAGTAGAAACCTGGCCCCAATGGTCACCACATGTTTTAAATGTGGTTGTCTGTCCTGTTAGAGGAGATGAAGCTCACGAATGCAGCTACATGATGGCTTTGCTTCATTCCAAAACAGGCAAATCAATTCAAATCCATTCAGCTGAAGGAGTGATGTGGTTCTCGACTGTTGGAGAGAGTTGGTCTAGTGGCAAAGGAAGTGTGATTCCAGTTACATTATGAATGAGCCTTGAAGACATCCAGCTAGCAGGAACATATATGTAATCCCAGTGCTCCTAAGGGGAGATGGGGGTGGAAACAGGAGAGTTCCCAGAAGGTCATGGGACAGCTACCCTGGACTATGCAGTTGCGAGCAAGAGATCTTGTCTCAAACTAGGAAGACAGAAAGATGAGGGTTGACACACAAAATTGTCCTCTAATACCCACACAACACATGCTGTGACAGAAATAAATGCACAGTGCATGCACACATGCACTCAGTGCATACACACACATTTACACACATGCAAAGATTTAAAAAAGAGCCATTTAACTAAATCAAGCCAGACACTATAAAGGATATATACATTTTATGTATACTCTTTATGGCTCATACCTACAGAAATGGAATTTGTGGGGACTTAACTAGGAAAGCAGTTACACAGGGCTGGACAGGTGGGGAAATGGGAGTTGTTACCTAATGGATACAGAATTTTGGCCAGGGAAAAAGAAAAACTTTTGCAGTAGGATGCTGATTTTGAACATTCAACCTCAAGATTATATTTAATACTGTCAAGTGAAAAACTTAAAGAAGGTTACCATGGTAAATTCAGGCTTTGTATATTTTGCTATGTTGAAAGCACATACACTGGAGTTTGGTGAGATGGCTCAGTGGGTAAAGGTACTTGGTTCCAATTCTGACAACCCGAGTTCTATTTGTCGGAACCCACACGGTGACAGGAGGGTAGTAAATCCAGGACTACCAAATATATAAGCTTTAAAAACCACACATTTGTGCAGAGCAAATAGGACAAAAGCGAAGCCTCCACAATCAAGATACTCAAAACACCAAGAGGAACAATGAAACTTCTTCAAATCTGGGTGTTTCCTACTAGGTATCCCAGAATGAGGGGAAGCCTCTGCAGGACCAACTAATGGAGAGACTGTTGTCAACTAACCATGCACAGAGCTGCAGTCCTGGAGTGTTCACTAGTGAGAGAAAGAACTTGGTAGGTGTTTTCCTACTGCAGGCAAAATGATAGGGCGCGGTGGGAGATGTTTATGTCATTTCCTGGGATGAGGGAGAGGACCTGTTGGCCTTTGAAGGTACTTTGTCAAAGGAGGGATATGGATTGGGAAGTCCGCTTTGTTTCTTTATCTCTTATTGCTGAAATAAAGAGTTTATGAAGTTTTTCTGTATAACTAGATACGCTTGAGGTCAGGTATAAGTTTTGGGCTCCATTGAGCTTTCTCTGAATTTAAGTGGAAGAGTGTGAGTGGCCGGGGAACTGGTAATGAGATGATAGATGTGGCTGTAGCTTTATATTTAAACTGCTGGTGTCAGTGAGTTAAGTGGAGTCAAGTTCAATGGCGGTTCAAGGTTAAATCCAGAGGACAATGGCTGGTTTGTGTTCTGTCAGTGGTCATACCAATTTTTAATAAAACAACAAGCTAGTAAATGAATCAACCAATATATAGCTTCTAGAAATGCCCATCACTTACTATCAAAAAATAGTCCATGTTAGTCCAGCATGGTGACTCAGGCCTCTAATCCCAGCACTTGGGGAGTTGAATCAGGAGGATCACCTTGAGTTTGAATGAAACCTGGCTTACCAAATGTAAGACCCTATTTCAAAAAAAAAGAGATTTAGTCCATATTAATTTCACATTATTAAAATGCTCTGTTTTATTACTTAACACTGGCATGAAATATTTTAGTATGATGTCATCAAAGTGTTGATAGCTTGAAGCTGAAGTTCTTAAGTGATTGCATGTGTCTCTACTAAAAACAAAACAAACGCAAACCAGGGGTGGGAGAGATGGTTCTGTGCTTAAGAGCGCTGGCTGCTTTTCCAGAGGACTTGGGTTCAGTTTATATCATGGCTCAGAACTGTCTGTTGCTCCAGTCCTTGGGGAACCCCATCCCCTTTTCTGACCTCAATAGGCACTGTATGCAGACTGTGCACAGTTGTCGTACATGCAAGCACTCCCCATAAAATAAAAACAAACACAGCCATGAAGCGTGATGTGCATCTCCCTCATCGTCGGCCATTGCACTGATGTCGGAAGAGTATGCTTTCCCACCACACGGATGCACCTAAGGCTTTGGGTCAGAGGCTGCTGGAAGGAGTGACTATCACATTTGGAAATGAAAATCATATTTTAAGAAGAGGTGGAGCGAGATCTATCGGGCTTGTCATTTAAGCAGTGGTCCTCATCTTGTTTTGTCAGAGAGCAGAGACCTGTAGACTAGCATGGCTGGGAGGGTCCCGAGTGGATCTCAGGTGTATGCCTCTGCTTTCTAAATACTGATTTCAACTAAAGCTAAACTTTAATTTCATTCTCTTCGAGCTTTACTAAATAGAGACACTCCCCGTTGGTGGGTTCTGATCGGTCGCAGTGCCCTGACAGCTGTTCCGGTTCTCCGCTACCTTGTGGTCAAGGCTAAGATAGCTAATTCTTTAAAGCTGGGAAAGGGGAAATTGCTTCAAATTAGAAACAGCCATGAACAAGTTGTCCTCAGAGCGAAGCATTTGAAATGTCAAGTGTGTTTGTGAAGCTGCCCGGACTGTAACTTAGATAACAGCGCAGTAAGGCTAGGGTGTGTTAGGTGTTGAGACATGGATGACAGCCACCTCCAGTGGGCTTTCTTTTATGCTGTCCTGTTGGTGGTTTATACCAAAAGTGATAGAGAAAACATTAGCGGTATATTGGAAAATAGGCTTCTGGAGGTATGCTCCTGATACAATAAACGCTGGGCTGGAGAGATGGCTCAGTGGTTCAGAGCTCCAGCTGCTCTCTCAGGAGACCTAAGTTCAGTTCCCAGCACCCACACTCACAAGGCAACTTATTAGAACTCCAGCTCCACGCTCTTCTAGACTCCTGAGGCACCTGCATGCATATGGTGCAATACATACATAGACACACACAAATAAATAATAATACTTTTTTAACATAATGATTGCTCTAAGTTTTATATCATGAGTGTTCAGGGACAGATATTCAAAAGAAGGAAGAAGTTGAAGTTATTTGGATTTAGCTAAGACTCAAAGTACTCCTTAAACCCTACCAGAACAGTATAGAATGCCAAACACAGAGCATTGGGTGGCCCATCTGCGGAATCAGTCAGCAGACTTCAGGCCCATGTGCCTTATTTGTATTCCTGACAGAGTTTGTACTCAATACATGTTCCTTGAAAGGAATGAGCAAGGAGTTGTGTAGGTTCTTACAATATCAGAAACCAAAGAGGTGAGTAAAACTCTTCAGTGGCTGGGCGATGTGCTCTCCTTGTCTGTTTTTTTTCTTTCTAATAGAGATGTCAGTGAGTGGTATTGATTATTTTAGGGATCTTGGAAATGTTCCCACAACTGAATATGAGGTCTGCTTGATTAGAAAGATGACATGTCAAAAATCTGATGAATTTTTAATATCATTCCTGCGATATGCCATCCAGACTAGAATTCTCATGGACTTGGAAGTCCTGAGCTTTTCCAAAGGATGGGTGCATGTGTTCGGTGCCGTGGTACAGACCTTATACCAAAGCACATCCAAGTGCACTGATAAAGAAGAGTTCAAGTTGAGAGTGATGAAGATGAACTGTATTTTGTTGGTACAAAATAACTAACATTTCTGGGGGAGACAAGGGCACCGTGGCTCATGATGGCTACCTGGTCTTCATCATCTACTTCATCTGCATGTTAGTTTTGCCCTAAAAAGCAAAGTCCAAGATCTTTGAATGTTTTGAAGTAAGAGAGTCAAAATGAAAGGGATTAAGCTGTGGGCCATAAATGAATTAAGTATGGCCCATTTTCAAGCTGAGTAAATATGTATCTGGAACACAAATTTCATTGTTGTCTGCCACTTGCAGATGCCAAGGAGAAGAGACAGGAATTGAATCTTCTTACCGTGCCTCTAAGCTGTGGGACAGCAGCCTGGAAATCTGCATCTGGTAGATGGTGCTGGAAGCCAAGCCAGTCACTCATTCCAGAGCTCAGCCTTGTCCTTCTGGTCAGAGGGCCAACACATTTTGAGACGACTGATGTCCATGCCTTTCTTGTCATCCCTCCTCACGTCTGTCGTCCTGTGGGTGTCTGGGCTCATGTAATTCTTGAAACACTGAGTCAAGTTAGTTTCTGCTGGCATCAACCTTATGCTTCTCCAGGGGCATCTGGTCTGGAGGCAGGGGGTTAATTCCAAACAAACAAACAAACAAACAAACAAGCCATTAACAGTATGTACTCGAAACAAGTAATGATGTGTACCCATTGATCGTCCTTTCTGCACCATGAAGTACAAGTGTGACTTTATAATACAGATCGTGAAAGTGCACCCATCTATCTCTCCTGTTTTCTATTGGGCTACACAGCTAGACATACTAACTAAAACTCAGTGTGCCCGCTACTCTGTACAGACAAGAATCGTGGCTGTACTGGATATGATGCCCATCCTGGGTTTCAGCAAGAGATCAAAGAGGAGAGAAATGCAAATGGCACAGATGGGTGTTCTCTCCCTCCATCAGGTGGGTTCTGGGGATCAAACTCAGGTCATTAGGTTTGGCAGTCAGCTCCTTTACTGATGGAGACATTTTGCCAGTCCAATGAATATCTTTAGAGCTGAGCATCCCGAGTTCCCTTTGTCAGGAGGTGTGACTGGAAGAAGGAGTATTGTAAAGGGTCTGTGTCTGATTTGGCATGAGGCCTGTGGGGGGCTCAATATTTTGGAGTACAAAGGGCTGGCTCTAGCAGGGGCTTCTCATATGAATCAAGAAAGAGTGTGTGTATGTGCATGTATGTGAACGTTCATGTGTGTGTCACATACTGTAGATGAATATTAAGTCAGATACTTGGAAGTTATGACAATGTCTAAATGTTTTTGCAACCTTAAAGTCTGTAAGGTTTTATCATTTGTGTATATGTGTATGTCTGTGTCTATTGTGTGTGTTTGTGTGTCTGTCTGTATGTGTGTGCATGCATGCATGTACAGTGTGTGCATACGCACATAGAGGCCAGAGGTCAACTTCGGCTGTTATTCCTCAGTCATTTTCCACTTTGTTTATTGGGACAAGATCTCTTCCTCGCCAGGGTTTCACTGACAAAGCTTGGTAGGCTAGGGCTGGCCAGTCAGCTCCAGGGATCTGCCTGTCTCCACCTCCCCAGCACTGGGATGCAAGGCTGGACCACAAGAGCTTCTGGGGATTGAACTCAGACTTTCATGCTTGCAAGGCATGAAAGATTCCAGCCACCTGAAGAACTTGGCCTTAGAGTTCTAGAAGGTCTACTAACTGTGAGGATGATCACTCATTGTCTCTCCTCATTGATGAAATGAAGTGGGGGCATACTGATTGACTGTTGAAAATCTGGGGTCCTGTTGTTGGTATATAACACTATCTTTTCACTGGCTAACCTGCCACTTGCAGATTGCCGCCTGATGCTCCTGTATAAGTGATTGAAGACATGGCTTTAGCTGCGAGTCCATAGGCTGCCTTTTATACTTACCACTTAATTGGGCCATTACCAGATTTTCCTCAACAGCTCCTTTGAAGAAGGGAGTTCCTGGGTGGGTGACTCTGGACCCTCTAGTTACCCCTGACCCTTACTGCCCTCCTGTAGTAGCAAACAATGATGGCTTGGCAGATCAATCTTGAGTGATAAATCTTCCATTTGCTCTGCTCACACAGGTGTGCATTTTGAGTTATAGCTAAGTCCTTTCTGAGCATGGTCAAGTGTTTGACAATGGAAGCCATTAGTTCCTCTTCTCTCCCAATACCCCTGGTGGAAAAAAATGTATACCTGAAAGATGGTTGCAAAATGTAACTGTAAAATTATCCACTAAAGTATGCCTTCATAGGTGTTATATCGTGAAAGGCTATAACATTGGATGGTCCCTTTGCTTTCTCTGAATTTTAATGAATGGTAATAAGACTGAGAATGGAAGAAAACGTTTGCCTCGAGTTTAAAGGGATTAGGATCGGGAGGTGGCTCGTCTAGTACAGGGCTGGCCTTTCAAGCATGAGGAACTACTTTGAATTTCCAGACCCCACGTAAAGAGCTAAGCAGCGAGGTATGTGTCTGTAATCTCAGGAATGTGAGCTGAGTGGTGGAGACAGGCAGGTTTCTGAAAGGTGCCCAACGCTAGCCAGCTAGCCTAGCCAACATGGTGAAGTGCTGGGCCAGTGAACAGCACTGCCTCAAACAGAGGGCCAAAGAAGGAAGCACATCCCTGAGAGCTTGTCTTCTGACCTATATATATCTACACAAGGACATTGCTTACATGTAGTCACTAAAATAATCCCAAGCACATGATTGTACACACAGATACACAAAATCACGGGGGAAGGACTGATTGTATGTTGTGCCAAGCGTGTATTAGTATTAGATTCTGGGTCCAATCTTTTATTTCTTAGGACGTAAAACATTTTCAAAAGAAAGTGAGTGGGAAGGTTGGGTGCCGCCCAGGAAAGAGTTATGTAGAAGATTCCAGGTTCTCTTAAAACTCAAAACTTCCTTCAAGAACTCTCACATGTTGCAGAAGGCTAAGCCGTGTTGACAGGTTTGGCAGCTGATTCCCAGGTTTTCTGTGGCCTGTGTTCAGTAAGGTTAAAAACAAACACACAGAGAACTGTTTTCCCAGGTGTTACTGTTGGGACTTCTCTGTCCTTAACTCTTCCGAGAAAAGAAATTACACTGGTGTTTTTTTTTTTTTTTCTATCAACTTAATACTCCACTATCCATGTCTATGTTTACTTGTTTTGGTGTCAAAATAAGGTTCATTATTTTCATGGCAAGCATATGCCTAGAAATGGCCGTTCACTCTGAGTGTAGTTATAGTGTGTCTTAGGTAAGATGGGGAGGGGAGCGCGATTGATTGATTATCTGTCTCTCTGGCTCTGACTCTCTCTGTCTCTCTCTCTGTCTCTCATTTCTCTCTCCCTCTTCTACACACACACACACACACACACACACACACACTTATTTACTTCGTCAGCAAACCACATAGTGATTTTTCAACTATGTGTTTGTGGGGGGAATCCAGCCGTTTGGGCAATATTTCCACCCAGGTTGTACCTAACGACCTCAAAATTGATTTGGAAGGGAGACCTCATGGCTTTGGCCTTACAGCTTGGCTGCTCTTGGATGAGTTGAGGGTGCTAGGAGCTCCTGGTTGGATTTGCCATTCTAAAAGAGGTGTAGTGCCTTAGAATCAGAACTGGAATAACACCACAGAACTCAAATAAAACCTAGATGTTTTTTTTTTTTCTGCTCCATCATCTAAGTTTTGAATTAAAAATGAATGTGGTAATGGGGGATCCTGGCTCTGTTGGGAAAGTGCCTGCCCTGCTAGCCTGGGAACTCAAGTTCAAATTCCCAGGACCCACAGAAGAAGCAGGTGTGGCTGCAGGTTTGCCTATAACCCCAGCTTCTTTGGGGTGGAGAAAGGGGGTCACTGAGGCTCTGTGGCTGCACGGTTAGTCTCAGATTCAGTAATGGAAGTCAGAGGGAATATTGGCATTCTAGTTTGGCTTTTCTATCTACCCACAGACATGCACATGCATACACACATCTTCACACCCCCACATAAATACAAACATGTGATAAAATTAAAATTTAAAATGATAAAAAGTTATAAAATGAGTATAATTCTATAATTCTAGAATGTTTTCTGTAAAGATGCAAACAAATGCCTTTTAGGCAACTGTCGGGTTGTGGTGTCAGCCTCTGAGCTGCACCTGAACGTGAGTTAGAGTGTGCGCTGTCAGTATTGTTCTGAAGGAAACATGCATTAAGTATCCTGATCCATTGCCGGTAAATTAGACTGCCATGGCTCCCAGCTACACTATCTCCAGATCTATTCTGTTGAGGTTGACCTTAAGATAATGCAGAAAAGCAATTAGCTTTAAACAGTGGGAGTGCCAGCGGTGTGAAAGAAGAAATTACATGGTGGGGTGATGTGTTTAGTGATGTTGAAGGAGATTATTAAAAATGAAATCCATACTAAAAGCCGTGATTGTAATTTTTTAAAAAATCTGACACAGAGCATTGTATTCGTTTCAAATCACTCTGTAAATGACAGTGCAGGTTCCCTCATTTATGTCTTATTGAGAGGTGGCCTGGTTCATTCAGCCATAGGTAATCCCCCTGAATAGCTAAGCTGGATATTCCTTTGTTGAATATTTCTGAATATTATATGATTTGTTCAAATCTTTTCTTTTCATTCTGTATTTCAAAAAAAAAATATTTATAGCGCCTGGATCATGGTGTGAAACCATGTTCAAAGTAGAAGCTATTTCTTGTGACCCCTGTGTTTGTAAATATACCTTTAACTATGTTCTTAACAATGCATGAGTGTGCTTGGATACTTGACTCCGTGGGCAAGAACACTGTTGTGTGAGCACAAGGAACTGAATTAGAATCTCCAGCATCTATATAAAAAATCAGGAGTGTAATCCCATTGTTAGGTGAGGCAGGGACAGGCACATTCTGAAAGTTCGCTGGCAAGCCAGCCAAGCTGAAAGCCCGAGCTTCCGATTCAGTAGGAGACCCTGCCAGACTCAAAGCAGTGAAGCACCCTCTGTAAGGTCACATGACACAGTGACATCAGGGGCAAGTCTAATCATTCATGATAGATGTGTCACACTGATTAAACATAAAGTCGAATCTTATTATACTCAGTCATAGTATGCTCCTAATTTGATTTTAATAGGTAAAGTACAAGTATCTTAATATAGACAGAGGCAATGTGCTTATCTCATAATGTGATTCAATTATGTGAATTCAAAGAATCTTAGAGTAGGAAGACACTTTTGGTGGCCAACACCTACCAAGGGACTGACATGTTTTCATTTCCCCTCTTCTTTCTTCGTGACAGAGAGCAGACGTCTGAGCTCACACTTTCTTTGGTAGTGATAGCAAACCTTTCTGTCTGGTGCTCATCAGATTTCACTTGATTGGAGTTAGTCATAGGTTTTGCTCTGGGTGATGACATCACACCTTGAGACGTTTCCCAGTGCAGTTTGTTAACTCAGAACGGAACTGCTGCATTAATTAGCTCAGGTGGTCAGGCTTGGCCTCCAGGAACAAGAGGATTCCAGGTTTATTGCCGTTATCGGTTTAAAAAGTATGCTAAACATTCGGACTCTTGAGTCAGTGCTTTAACAGTTAGTTAGGCTGGCCCTGCCAAATGCCAGTTCCACAGTTCATCTCCAAGCTTCAGTTTCCTGACCTGTAAAATATTCAAAACAGTATACAGCACATCATAAGCACAAAGCCAGATGGGGGGAGAGACAGTCAAGAGCTTTTCAAGGATCTCAGGGTTGCCAAATGTTTAAAGACACCAGACTCAAATTTTTTTTTGCATCAATAAAAAATTAGCCTTATTCTCTATATTTAATTTATGGAGAATAGACATGTGATCCTGGTATAACTTGCCATGTAACTTTGGGGGGGACACATATGTAAATCGTGAAGATGTTCACCTCCTTAATGACCTTACATTACAGTATCTTTTCTTTCTAGATTAATGAACTTACGTCAGTAGACCCTAGATACTTGAAATATGTTTACTCATTTGTATTTGTATGTATACATGTGCATGTATGTGGGTGAGTGTGTCCTTGCCATGCGTGCTTATGGAGGTCAGGGAACAGTTTGTGTATGTCCATTCTCTCGAGCTTCCCCCACGAGGGATGCAAAGATCAAAGTCTTGGTCCATTTTGGCAACATCTTGCCATCCAGATTCCAGGTCTTTTTGTAAATCATCCACCCCATAATATACTGTCACTAACCAGTTTCTTTAGAATACACAGTTCAGTTCGGAGTCAAAGAAAACACCATCAGAAAGGCTGAGCTGGGCGGCTTTTTATACTTTGTCACCTGTTGGATTTCTGTGAGACCCTAGCTACAGCTCCAATCTCCCTTCTTTTAAGGATACAGTTTTTCACAATGAGCTTGCTGTTGCAGTCAGGCTCCGGCAACTGTACTGTAATTCCAGTGCAGGATGAGCCAGGCATTCCGAACTGGAAGGACACTTTGAGACCATCTAGTTCCACTTGCTCAGCTTCAAGCAGATGAAATGCTGCCGGGCAAGTTCGCTGCTTAACATGGCCTCTGGAAAAAAGCTGAGTATTTAAATAAGTTACTGTTTCAATTGTAAGGAGCAACGGTGGGTGATAAGTAACAAGAGTTGCTAAAAACAATGCTTTCTTTTTCTCTGGTGATTCTGTATTGACCTAGCAGGCGTTGGTGCCTGGTGGTATCAGCTAGTTTCGATTAGTTTTGTATGACTGCATGTGTGGTTTTTGTGTGTGTATGTACATATGTATGTATGTAGGAAGTGCATGCGTATGTGTGGTTGTTTGCTTGTGTGCAGATGCACATGCAGATTGCATGGATGTCTTCCTCACTTACTTTGTTCTTTATTTACTGAGCCAGAGTCTCCCGTGAACTCTCTATCAGCTGGCTGTAGTTAGTCAGTTAGCCCAGGAAATCTCTTGGCTTTGCTTCCCTCCTGAGATCTGGGATGGCAGGTGACTCCTACACCTGCCCAGTTTTCACTTGGGCTCTGGGAATACAGACTCTTACCTTCAAACTGACTTAGCATGCACTTTTTCCACTGAGCTCCTTCCTCCCAGCTCCCTACATCCTGTTTTCTAGTGCCATGGGTCATAGATTTAGTTCCAATTATTTATGTATTTGTAGTGTTGAGGGTCTCACACTGGACCTTATACATGCTCTAGCAAAAAGCTACACCTTCAGCCCAGCTGGGGTTATGTCTACAGCCCCAGCATTGTTAGACCATGATGGGGAACCCTGGTTTGGGGTACCTCAGTTCTCTGTGTCTCACGCTTCTCATCCTCCAGGGTTTCTCTCTGTGAACTCTCCTTCTAGCAGGAGACTTTGGAGCAGGGGTGGTGCATGCCTAGGCTAGTCTCCATACCTGCAATGTACCCCAAAGCTTGCCAGGAAGATGAATTCCTTACATCTCCATAGCTAAGTTCTGTCAAGGGCATCTCAGAAGAATAAGCTGTACTGTGTGAATGCCAACCCAGCCTGTGCACATGTCCTACTGTGTGCCTCTGCTGGTCTTGACAAAGTCAGGTCAAAGGCTGATGGGGCCGAATATGAGTATAACAGATGTTGCTCATTACTTGGGGACCAATATGTCTGCCCGTCCTCAGGACAGGTTATTTACATAGTCAAGGCCAAAACCACCTGTGTCCAGAACTTGCATATGACTCATAAAGGCAGTCTACTTGAGTTCATTGACCTTGTTTATTTTTCATTTATTTATTTTTTATCTTGCATTTCTCTGAGTATAGCGAGAACTCTGGGTAGATTGTAGGACTGAGGAACGATTCAAGGTTTTCAGAATTTGATGAACAGCAAGAGTGCTCACATGGGTTTTGACAACCTCTGTATACTTATATCAGATGGGAGATTTGGCGAGTCTGGCGGTTCTCAACACCTTAAAGTTCAAAGCTCTAACCATAAAACTGAAGGGAAGCCAGAATTTTCAGTCCGAAGGAGTGAAGTTGTGTGCATGCTGGCCTGGGAAGAATGCACTAATACACAGCAAGACTGCAGCATTATTTCTTTATCAGGATGGAAATATCCAGACTATAGTCCATGCTGAACTATTCTAACCTGTAACTCAGGTGCCACCGCACAGCTGTGAGGCTGGAACCCCGGCAGGCAGGATATCTACCAAGCTGGATCTTACCTAAGGCGTCACGTGGCGTTTCTGGAGTCCTTGACACACACCTGTGCCACTGACTGCCAATATGCAAATTGCCGAAAAACTCCATTTAGGCTGGTCTAGGCCAGAAAAGCCCATCTGTTGGGTCTCCTGCCACTTTCCCCCTTGGATTCTTGGGTGGGCATGCGTCCTTGAGATGCCCAGATGGACGAAAATGTGTTTCTGTCAGGTCCTACTCCTCTTTGGAGATTTTCACCTCTGCTTTCTTTTATGGACTTTAATAATTTGATGTCGTTTTTTTCTCCACTCAAATAATAAAATATTAACATTAAAATTTAAATGGACCATAAACCTTTTTTTCCAATAAAAGAGAAGGCATTATTTTAACATGCAAAAATTAGATTAGAAAAATCCCTCTGTTGGAAAGAATACTGTTCATGGGGAGTTTTCTCTCCAGTGTGTGAGACGGGAGAGGACAGGGGAACACGATTTAAGACTAACTGGTATTTGTCTGCTGTTCTTGACCCTGCTTGGAAGCTGTAGGAAGCCGCGCGATAATTTCACAGTCGTGATTATTAAGGATGTCAAATAAAAAAGACTTTATAATTCCTTTTTTTGGGGGGGGGGGGTAGAAAAGAAAGTTTGTCCTCGTTCCCTTTCTGTTACTGTGACAGACCCTGAAGAAAAACATCTTGCAGTGTTAGAAGTTATGTTTGGTTTATAGTTCCAGGTCACAGTCTGTTGTGGAGGGAACTCAAGGTAGCCACTTAGAAGCAGAAACTGTGGAGTATCGCTGCTTGTTGGCTGGCTCTCTGGCTCACTTACAGGCCCAAGCTTAGCTTTCTTTCTTTCTTTCTTTCTTTCTTTCTTTCTTTCTTTCTTCCTTTCCTTTTATTCTTTTTTCTTTTGTTTTTTTTGAGACAGGGTTTCTCTGTGGCTTTGGAGCCTGTCCTGGAACTAGTTCTTGTAGACCAGGCTGGCCTTGAACTCACAGAGACCCGCCTGCCTCTGCCTCTCGAGTGCTGGGATTTAAAGGTGCACCACCACTGCCCGGCTTAACTAGTTTTCTTACACATCGCAGAACATCTTGGTGCTGTCCAGAGTGGGTTGGACCCTCATAGATCAATTAACAATCCAACAGTCCTGCACAGACTGTCTTCAGACCGACCTGCTAAAGACAGTTCCTCACTTAGGACATTTTCACAGTTGATCCTAACTGTGTCAAGTGGACACTTCAAGTTGACTCACCAAATCCAGCTCCTTTTCTTTCCTTGCGGGCGTTCTGAGCAGACAGAGGCTGCTTGTCCAGCGCCCACTGAAGTCCACAGCCACCAGCTAGACGTGCATTTTAACAGCTGTCTCTGATAACTGGCATTCCTTATGATGAGCAAACCTTCTCATCTGCTCCTCCCAGCCTGAAGATCCATGCGTGTTCCACCTCTATGAGAGAGTGGGAGGCTCACTTTAGCACCCAAACGAAGATGTTAGAGGTCAAAATATAGCTTCTGGAAATAACTATACAATATTTTGCAGATGAAGATCAGAAGAGAGACTACAGATTCCATGAAAATTCGGGTTGTGTTTGGAGAGATTTTTTTTTGGCAGTTAAGAGCCCTGGCTGCTCTTACAAAGGATTCAGGTTTAGTTCTGAGCACCCACACCGCACATCTCAGAACTACCTATAACTAAGTTTCCAAATGATCCAATGTCCTCTTATGGCCTCCATGAATTCTACATGCACATGGTATACATACAGACAAGCAGGCAAACACATACACACATATAAATAAACATTTAAAACTATTATTTAGGTATATGCCAAATAATGTGTGAAAGTCTTCAGATAAGATGGAACTATGTTCATGTCTAAGGAATTCCTGGTTAAACTAAAAGAGAGCCTGGTTTTTGTTTGTTTGTTTGCTGTGTGTGTATGTATATGTGCCATGGTGCATGTATAGAGGTCAGAGAACAGGTCATGGTGGTTGGCCCTGTTCTTCGGCTTCGTGGGTCCTGGGGGTGGAACTCAGGTCTGACCTACTGAGCCATCTCTCTGAACCAAGAACCTGTTTTCCGTTTTGCAAGAACTAGTTCAAATGATCTTTATGTATCATCGACAGGACTTTCAAAGTAGCTTTTGTTTGCTAATACCGTTGTAGTGGAAGTCAGAGGAGAGGAGCTCCTCAGTAGGAGGACGAGGAAGAGGAACTCTCTGACCCAGCAGGGTGTGGCTGAGCAGGACAGTTATAGCTGCAGGAGTGCTGGAATTATAGATGTATACCACCACATCCAAATTTCTGTGTGCGTCCTGAGGATCAAGCTCAGGTAATCAGGCTTGTGCACCAGGTGCTTATTACCTGAGAGGCAGTTTTTTTTTTTTTCTACAAGGTACGTTTAAAGGAGGCAGCAGGCTTCTCCCTGTAAACACCTTTAACAGAGAATGCTTACCGACCACTGTTCACTTTGATTACACTCGGTGGCCTTGTTTGAACATTGGTATTGTTGTTTCTCTCTCCTTGTGGAAGGAAGAGGTACTACTGAGCAGTCAAGGGACTTGGTATTGTTCACTGTGATAAACACAAAGACCCTCACTAACATGCCCTACCAAGATCTCTGGAGTTCTCTCTACTCCAACATCTTTGTTAAGAGTCGCATTCGTATGTAGTAAAATTCAGAACATGAGGCCCACGGCTTTTCCAGTTTTGGCAGACGTGTACAACTGGTCTAACTTGAAATAAGTCTGGGTTCTTTCTCATCAGCGACAAGTAGACACATTCCTCCAGGCAGGTAGCTGTGCCGTGGCTTTGTCTCTCAGCCACTTAGGAACAGGTGTTCAAATCAGAGGCAGGGCAGAGGAGCTGCGTGGAGCAGGTGCATGCTCTGTCGCTCTCCTGTCCACAGCCCCTAGCGACACCCAGGCAAGTGGAAGCGCTCCTTACTCTCCATAGTTTTACAACCGCACACATTTATTATTTTATGAGGATGAAAACTAAGGCTGCCGTTGCTTAGAAGGCTTCATCCACCTGGTGAGTAACCAAATGTGTGAAGTTGGAACCTCACTCCTGGGTGGAAGTTGGTTCCTGGATCAGGCCCATGTTTTCTCTTCCTTTCTTTCACTTAATGGTTCTGAGTATGGTATCAGTCAGCAGTCTGTCCCGTCTTCCCTTGCTTCAGACAGGTATATCTGTGACCCGACCTCCTTTTCCCTGTCTTCGTGCATTTGTTTATTGTCTATTCATTGGTTTCTAAAACACGGTGTCATGCATCCAGGGCTGGCCTAGGCATCACTGTATACACATCACTTCTGACCTGCATGCCTCCCCTTCCCAAGTGTTGGGATTGCAGCTGCTCCCCGCCACGGCTGCTTTATGCAACGCCGGGGATAGAACACAGGGTATTATGTGCGTTAAGCAAGCACTTTGCTAGCTGAGCCACATCCCCAAGCTCCTACTTCCCTTTGTGAATGGATTTATGCACAGTACTTATTGCCCTTGGGGAACAATCTTCCACAGTCTTAGGATGAGGCAGTATTATCTGCGTGCCTTTGTAATCATGTTACTTTGAGGCGTGGTCTCATTGTTTCTGCTGAGTTGCGTATCAAGGATGGGTTGTGTTTGTTCTGTCTGTATCTGCCCTTGTGACTGGTCACTGGTAGTAGAGAGAAGTTTGTAATTCAATATTAAAATCGCATTGGATGGTGAGTAAAAGGAGGTTCTTGGAGAACAAGTTTAACAAAATATGTAGAAAGAAGCACATCCTTCTAAATCAGATAAGGTCCCTGCTAAGGGTTGGGGAGATGGCTCAGAAGACAGAGGATCTTGCATCTAAGGCTGATGTGATGACCTGCATTCAATGTTTTAGACCCATGTGATGGTAGAAAACTGACTTCTCCAAACTGTCCTGTGACTCACACACACGCTATTGCATGCCTATCCCTCCATAAGTAAATAAAATTTTTAAAATCCTCTAAGACTCTGGTCAAAGGACGAACTATTTTCCCAGGAAGGTGTACCTCACTTTCTGCTGGTTGAGCACTTTCATCTCATAAAGATAACCACCAAGGACTTTCTGTGGAGAAAAAAAAATGAGTTATAACCCCCAAACAAAGAAGCATTATTCTCCACCAAATAATTTAATTACTGAGAAATGCTTTCTGGCGAAGTCTAGCCCCCAGCCTCTTCCATCTTCCTGCTATTTATCCATGCTCTGGATTACCTCATTCATTAGTCCTGACAAGGGACCACATTTGTAACATTGCCTGTCAGATGTGCTCCATGCCTTGGTCTTAAAATATTCCACTCTGAGCGCCATGCTGCATACTTGGGAGATGATGTTAAATCAGCCTTGGCAATACACCGCTGTCTTCATGCCAAATAACTCAGGGGGAAAAATGATAAGGGTATAAAGAGATCAATAAGGCAAGAGAATCTGTGCCTTCAAAAGTGAGGCAAAATATGAGAAAGGTTATCCATCAAGCACTGGGGTGTAAAGAAAGCAAGTGTGTGTTGTGTTGGGGACTTCCTTAGTCCACAGTACAGGAGTCCTTATTCCGGGAATAGCAAATTTCCCTTCCATTTTGGTAACTCCTTTGAGCTTGGTGTTTCTGAAATACAGATCCAAGAGCTCCTAACACACTGATCAGTGTGGCATTGCTCTTCATTCCCCTCTAATAGAATCAAATGAGGATATGGCTGATGAATGCTAAGAACCACGATTCTTAGACCATCTGGATGTGAGCGGTCACCTTGGCCAGTTCTCCCCGAGTAATGAAGAGTTGTATAACTCTTGCCTTTTTGTAAATCTGAATTAGGTAAATATATTTCTGCCCTTTGCGATACTATAACTCAGCAGGGCCCTCATAAACGTCCAGTCACGTTGGATTTTCAGAGGGGAAGCAAGCAAACTGTAGACGTGGGCAATTTGGAAATTAGATCCTTCAGTGAGTAATAGGTACTCTGACGTGCGGCAGGAAATACTTTCTGTTTTTCAGCCAAACGCATCGCATTATTGAAGATTTGCAATAATAAACGGAATGGCTTGCAGATTCAAGGCAGTAAATTTTACAGCCATCTCAGAAATAGAAATTTATTTTTGTGTGTTAATGGTCAAAGAGACTGTGAAAATGGTTCTGAGCCCCCAAACGTCAGGCTGAGGAAGCCAAGCCTGCAGAGCATGGAGAGCGTCTCAGGGTTTTTATTTTTAAGGTAGGGTGAAGTGCGTGAAAGGGGAGTTTTGCTTTAAGTAGATGAAGCTTACAGCTGTGCGCAGGATAGATTACAGCCCCTGGGATGGGGAGCAGGAAACCCCGGGACTGTGGAACAGGAAATAGTGTGAAAAAAGTTAGCCTGTATGAGAAGCAACACGCGCTTAGGCGGACTAGCAAGGGTGGAAGGAATGCACGTCTGTGTGTGTAGAAGTAGGAAGGGAGGCGTCTGCCTCGCCGGGCATCGGGAGGAGACACAGGCGTGGACTGAAAAAGCAGATGTATCCAGATGCTAAGTCACCACGCACAGCTGGTCTGTGGAAGTTAGCTGCAGAGTTCAAGTTGAACTGTGACTGTTAAGTTGAGCCTAAGACACAGTATAGTATAGGAGCCATGGCCCATAGGCTGATCTAGGACAACACTTAGTGGCTCCCAGGAACATATAGATCATCAGGAATTGCCCAGGATGACGCCTGGATCATGGTCTGAAGGACACTGCAAAGAGTAAGTGGCATAGTAAAAGGGACGAGAGAGTACCTGTCCCCGAATGAGCAGAGACAGAAGGTGGACATGTGGGTGAAAGAGACAGTTGTGGCAGCTAACCAGGGAGCTGATGGAATCTGTATGTTAGGGACTCTCTTTTCTACAGCCTGTTCCATGACCACACAGACAATCCTGTGCTGTTATTTTTATGTTCTTCTCATTAAAAAGTAACCAGTAGTGATGTGGGAGTGTCATGTATCAATCTGTTGATTTCATTGGTTAAGTAATAAACAAACTGCTTGGCCTCATAGCTTAGAACATAGATGGGTGGAGTAAACAGAACAGAATGCTGGGAGGAAGAGGAAGTGAGCTCGAAGACGCCATGCTCCCCTCTCCCAGGTAGACGTGATAGCTCTGCTCTCTGAAGCAGACACAATGGAGCAAGCCGCCAGGTCAGACATGCTGAATCTTTCCTGGTAAGCACACCTCGTGGTGCTACATAGATTATTAGAAATGGGTTAAGAGGCTGAAGCTATAGGGCCAAGCAGTGTTTAAATGAATACAATTTGTCTGTTGTTATTTCGGGCATAAGCTAGCCAGGCAGCCAGGGTGCTTGGGATGCAGCCCCGCTGCTCCTATTACTACACAGTAGTCACCCACACTGTATAAACGTGCTTCTTAAGAGTGACCTTTTTGCGCCTACTGGCAGCTTGTTCAAATGCTCATACATGTGTGTGGAAATTTTCCGAGAGAGATATTTCATTGCAGCTGGCTCAGCCTTGTTTTTCTGTCTCAGCTTTGCACATACATACATTTTTGGTGGTATTTAAAAGGTGATATACATCTTGTTCTTGAGACAGGGCTTCTCACTGGCCTGGATTTTGTCAAGTTGGCTAGGCTGGTGGACCAGCGACTCTGGGAATCTGTTGCCTGTCTGCCTCTCCAGAGCTGGGATTGTAGGTGTGTGCTACTGTGACCAGCTTTTATGTGCGTTCCGGTCATTGGACTTGGCTCCTAATGCCTCCATGGCAGGTGCTTTCCAAATGAACTGTCTTCACAGCCAAATTTTTCTGTGTTGTCAATAAAGAAAAATCTATAATATTGGTTTGCATTAAGACGTGGGAGTATCAGTTGGTCACTAGAGCTAGCGTGCTAACCACATACAAAATGTCCTTTTTTATTTCGTTCACCAACATGTCTGTCTTTGGTTTGACTGTTAGACATGATAAGTAATTCAGAGAAAGGAAACATACAGTATGATACACTTGCCTGTACTCTAATCAAGAGAGAGAAGGCAGTGATCATGTTTCTTTTGCCATGGCCTGTGTTATATCACACAAGATTGGAGATAGATCAGAATTCAAGGTATTCCTTTGGTGATTGTTTTTCAGAAATGGCCGTTGCCACAGTTGCCAAGTTCCAGACAAAGCAAAGCAAAGCAAAGCAAAGCATCCTCTAGAATACTAGGCATGTAGAGCAATGCTTTGGAATGCAGAGACGGCTTAGTATCCCACTTCCATACAGTAAACCCTTTGTTTACCTACCCTTGGGCACACATATAGCTGTTTAAGAAATTAGGCAGATAATTATCCTGAAATAAGTAGTCACATCCACTGTGTATTCACAAAACAGCCATTCAGATGAACAATTTCTAAAACTCTCATTATTTTTAGTGTTAGAAGCTACAAAGCTAGTATTTCCAGCTTGGGGGTGATATAAGAACATCTAGTTGAGGACATGGGCCATTGGTTGGTATATTACTTAACCTGTGATGAACCTTATTTTATTGACTACTTTGACAGTCTATAAAGATTTACCTAGAATCTGTATAGTCTAACAATACAACACCATATGAGAGTTCACATTTTGTTGTTGGAGCTGCAGGCCTCTTCCCACAGACCGGCTCCCGGCTGCCTGGCTAGCTGATGCCCCAAAATAACAACATACAAACTGTATTCATATAAACACTGCTTGGCCAATTAGTTCTAGCCTCTTAATGGCTAATTCTCACATCTTTCTTTAACCCAAATTTAGTAATCTGCGTAGCACCAGTCTTACCAGGAAAGATTCAGCATGTCTGACCTGGCCGCTTGCTTCATCACATCTGCCCTGGAGAGGGGAGCATGGCGTCTGAGCTCACTTCCTCTTCCTCCCAGCATTCTGTTCTGTTTACTCCACCCACCTATGTTCTAACCTATCAGGGCCAAGCAGTTTCTTTATTAATTAACCAATGACCTTCCTCCATCAGCATTTATTGGGAGACATTTCTCAGAGCGTCTTGCCATTCATTCACTTCAGAAAAGTTAGAGTCAATGGCTAGAATAAAGTTGAATGATTCTAAGATCTCATTTATTAGGGCATTTTTTGATAGGTAGTCTAGAAGATAACTGTGGATGTGATCAAAATTAATTACTTTTCCACTGCTTTGATAAAACACCATGACCAAGGTAACTTATAAAAGAAAATATTTAATCGACTTACAGTTTCATAGGGGTAGAGTCTGTGATGACAGAGCAAAGGTATGGTGATCCAAAGAGCTAGGAGCTCACATCCCCTTCTGTGAGCAGGAGGCAGACAGGGGAGCACTGGGGACTGCAGGAGGCTTTTGCAGCCAGCCTCAGAGCCTCCTCATAATAAATAAACCTCCTCCAACAAAGTCATACCTCTGAATTCTTCCCCAAACCTAAAAGTTAAGCATATGAGCCTATGGGGACCATTCCCATTTGTAACACCGCAGGATCCAATTCAAACTGTTGAAATTTCAGATTACTTTTGGGATTCTTTTTGGGGGGCACTAATTGATTGCATAGTCCTCAGGTGTGAACTCTGTGCACGCTAGGGTCATTTTTGCAGTGTCAGAAGATTGGCCATGCCTGGTAGAGAATTTCAGTTTGTCAGGCATCAGTGGGCTTTGGACTTTGTGCTCTAAGACTTTACAGCAGTACCTGACCAAGGCAACTTTGGGGAAAGCAGGGTTTATTCTTGCTCATAGTTTGAGGGTACAGTTCATTGTGCCAGAGAAGATATGGCAGCAGGAGGGTGAGATGATTCATCACAGTGCGTACATAGCCAGAACACAGAGGGAAACAGATTTTTTTTTTCACTTCTGGAGCCCAAACCATGAATGTTGCTTCCCATAACCTGTGTCTTATCTCTTGAGGGAGATCTATGTGGAAACCCCTTATGGACACCCTAAGTGTATTTCTGTAGAGATTTGAAATACGGCAAGTTGACAGGAAAAGTTAATCATCTCGCCGGGGAGCTGAGGGTTGAGCTGGATGACAGTTGGGCAGAGTGCCATCGCCTCAAGAGAATAATCAAGTTCCTGATGGCAATGGCCACTGTGGAGGTGCTTCAGAGTTCTCACAAAAGTCACAGTGCAGTGAAGAGGTAGCCATGGTCATTCCCTTTTCTTACTGTGACAACACCTTGCCAGAAGGTATGTTATAGAAAGAAGTGTTTTGTGGTCTATAGCAGGGAAGGAAGGGCATGACTCTGGCCTGGCAGCCAGGTGAGAGCCATTCACCTGCATGTCTGCGTACAGGAAGGACAGTGTGACACACTCATACATGCACATGTGTGTGCACACACAGAGAGAGACAGAGACAGATAGGAATGAGAAGTGGGACTATGTCATAAGATTTCAAGCCCTACTATCAAGTCACATACATTCTCCACCAAGGCTCTACCTACGAACTCCATATTATTCCCCAACAGTGTTGCCAGCTGGAGACCAAGTGTTTAAACACAAGAACTTACTGGTGGCGGCAGATGTGGGTGGGGCGCATTTCATGTTTGAACCATAACCACACAATCCCCCATCTGAAATGTTTAATGATATTCTGTTGTTGGGCCCACTGTTACAGATGAGGTGAGTGGGGGTGGGGTGGGCGAAGCAGCTACTTCTGTTGGGCAACAAGTTGTAAGGATACACTCTGGGCCTGGCAACGTATGCTCTTGATCTCTGTTTGTCATCCCTAGCAATGACAGTGATGTCCCCCTTCTTCAGTTTTTATGGAATAAGTCAATTAAGGGCAAGTGCCTATTGTATGCTGGTCTCAAAACTTCAGACACTGGGATAAATAATAAGACGAGTTTGGAAAGTGAAAAGTAGAATGTTTTACTGCTGGCTGTAGTTTATGCTCCAGGTCAAAGACCACATCCAATGTACAGGAAAGAGTCAATGGAAATTGTATTGGTCCACATTATTTTGAGAAACTTTCTGAAGCACAGGGTATATTAACTTATAGTACATGGGAAAAATGGAGTTTTCCTAGTTTATAATTATGAGAAAAAGAACCTTAAATGTCTCAGTATTTGATAGGTATCTGATAATATAAAAATTACAATAAATTTGAAAATAAGATTAAATATCCAGTAGATATTTTATACTCTAATTGCCCAACAATAATAAATGTTGAAAATGATTTTTACACAAAATTATCTAGCCAAGCCCTTCTTTCAGGGTCTGGCCACATCTGTCTAGTTAGTTTGGTCACTTAGTGATTTATAGCAGGATCCCACGTATATCTTCCAACTTGAAACTTGCTGTGTAGCCAAGGGCGACCTTGGGTTTCTGATCTCCATCCCTCCCACTCCCGAATGCTGGGACAAGGGGTGAGCCTTGCTGTGCTTGCTTATGCTGAGCTGGAGACCAAACCCAGGGCTTCATGTATTTTAGATAAGGCCTTTACCAACTGGGACACACCTCCAGCTCCCTTTGAATTTTCAGGATGAAGTCATTCTCCTATATTTGGTCAGTTCTGAGGATTGGACCCAGAGCTTCCTGAGTGCTAGCCAAACACTTTGCCAATGAACTTTCTCCTTAGTTCTTTATGACATTCTAGTTTTAGATAGTGTCTCACTATGCCTCCCACACTAGCCTTGAATCATTCTTTCACCTATGTGACCTTGAACTTGTGACCTTCCTGGCTCCATAGCTGGTGTCATAAGCCTGCACAAACCAGGCCCTGCCTGCTGTCGCACTTCTGATCTGTGTTCTAATATTGTCTTGTGCATGATATTTTGTTAAGTTTTATAGTCCAAATTTCCTAGATTTAGGACTTTTAAAAGCTTAGTTTCTGTTCACATTTAATTTTGCTACCTCATTAAAATATGAATAAGTAGGCTAATAAAACAACAGAACTCTTTTATTTCACAGAACTTAGGTTGTTGTTTATGGGTCTGCAGACTTCCTCTGTTAGCTTGTTGTAAGGAGTTCTCCTTCCGGGCTTCAATTCTACTTAGAGAGGAGAAATCTACGAGGATGGCGTTTGTTGTGTGAATGCTGGGAAGCAGGGAATCTTCTCTGGGATGTTCCTATGAAGCACTGATATGTCCTGAAAATGTAGAATGGTCCAGGTAAAGATCTCACTGGCCAAGGAGACAGCCGTTCATTCTGTACCATAGGTTCATGTCAATCTCCTCTTTACTTCTCCACCCCTTTCCATTTCTCTCCCCTCTGCCTCCCTCCCTGCTTCTCCCCCCAGTCTTCTTCTTTCTCTAGCAAACTGAATCATGTTTTAAAACTCATTAACCATCAGTAACCAGATCAGCAAGATGAGATTTTTACCTTGAAAATGAGTTGGCTGTGTGGGGAAATGGCTCCATTTCTGTAGCCATGGTGTTCTTTACTGGAGGGGGATGGTGAAGGAGTTCACTTAGCAATGAAGTATTGACTCAGCCTGTTGCTGTCAACTGCATTTATCAATCTTCCTCCTTCACACATAGGAGAGCATACATAATACAGCCAGAAGGGGTGGTTGGCATTGTCACCATTTGTAATGTCAGGGCAATGCAGAAAGTATTAGACTTTAAAACATCGGATGTGATCTTAAACCACAGCTATTTAACCTTGTTTAAAGAGAATTTCTAAATGTTTAAAAAATCTTAAGTAATGTATCCTCCTATACTCTTTTAATCGAGGGTGGGGGTGAGCAGTGACTTTGAAGGCCAGAAGAGGGCAAGATACCCTGGATACCCTGGAGCTGGAGCTAGACACAGTTGTAAACCTCCCAGTCTGAGTGCAGAGAACTCTTCTGGGTCCTCTGTAAGATCTGGATGTGGATTGAACCACCAATCACTCTATTTTCTGCTATGTGAGCTTTTTAAAGCAAGACGGAAAACACTTGCTGGTTACAAACAGATACTTCTTCTCCTTCTTCCTATGGGCTGAATTTTATTTCCTGCAAGTCATTGCTGAGGAATCCTATCTTAATTAAAATATCAAAAGAGATGTTCTATGCCATATTCTAGACCCTTGGACAAACAGCGGAGGCTTCGCTCAGAGACACGGTTGCTGTTAGCACACCTAGAGGGTGGTCTTGGTCTGACACATAGTGCTCTTGTGGTCATCACTGTGATCTTCATAGTCGTCATTCTTTTTCCACAATCGCCAATCACAGTGACATTAGAGGCATGAGCTGCTGGGGGTAGGGTGCAAGGGTGCGATTCTCAAAGCACGAATATGGCCCTTTCAATTCATGGCATGGCACCGCAAATTTTATTGATTTTTTTTTCCTTGAGGAGATCAGGAGTTTGTCAGCTGAAAGGGAGGGTTTGCCACTGGAGTTTGGAGCCTTGGTAATGTTTATAAGAGACGGCCAGTGTGCCTACAACAGCCTCATTTCTCTAGCTTGCAAATGTTTTAATGAAATTTGTTGAGAGGCCCTTGAAGCGCACAATAACGAGTTTACTTGTGTTTTCAAGGACCGCGGATTTGAAAACGTCATTTCCTATGTAAACCTCTACGCGGAATTCAGTGACTGCCATTGATGCTTGTTTGTCAACAGGAAAGACTATTGTGCAATTATGCAGACTGTCAGGGTTTAAAAAAAACTAACATGTAAGCAAAACTGACTTTCATCCTAACAGAATTAGGATTAAAAAATAAGTCGGTCGCGATTTGTGAATACCTGGAAACTAATTAGCCATTCCACGAGATGTGATTGTTCCATTACTGCTCCATTACCGCATTCTGCTTCTTGATCAGAATGGAAAAGCTGAGTTCTGATGGCTTAATTTCAAAAAGAATCGTTCCTAGTTCTTAAAAATTAACGTGCTCTCCAGCACCTCCTTCAAGGTAAACGATTCCATCTTAAAACTAGGGATCTGTGGTTCAGGATCTGTCCAAGGATGATCATTTAAAAAATATTTTACACGACATCTTATAAATAGGATGTAGTTATAGAACATCGACCTATATATGGTCTGGTGTTGGCTTAAGCCTGGGGCCCTGCTCAGTCCTCCACATCTTCTCTATTTTAGATTTGGCAATTATCAATCCTGTGAAGTGGGCTGAGCATGGCTCCGCCTCTCCTAGTGACAGGAGGTGGTCAGTGGTGGTGCTGTGGGTCAAGGTGCAGCAGGCTGCCAGGAGTTCTTACTGTTCTTAAGCATCACGTTCCCACTGTTGACAGCAGCTATGACCTGGGCCAGTGGACAGGGGATGCTCCCATGATGGCCTTTTGTGAGGAGTTGCTTTCTTTGTTGCTCATTTCCATATCTGTCTGTGGGCAGGAAAAGAGAAGAGGGGCAGCCTGTCCACTAAACTCTATTATCCCTGGTATAATTGAGACCATTGTTTTCGGTCACTCCATTCCACATAATGGAATTGTCTGGCCCCAAGTCGGAAAGCCATAATGCACATGGTCCCTGAAACCATGGCTGAAGTGGTGTGATTGGCCTTAGGTATTAATTTAGTTACCTTTGTTATGGCTTGTGTGCACCGGCTTCACACACTCACCCTCAGTGAGACTATTTCAGACACCCCAGTGACTGCCACCCCTCCCATTGTGTCCACACACATGGCAAGGTATGCAGAAGCAAGGTTATATGGAAATTAGCCCTGTCTGGGGGAGGAATCCAATCACCACTACAGCATTCTCCCCAGAAGCAATGGCTTGCTTTTGTATGCCGGCTAAATAATATACAGTTTGAGACAGGAATGTGGTCTGTATTCATTTTTAGGGAGTAAAAGAGTTGGCGAGTAGTCCCATGGGAGACGTTATCCAGGGCTTTACCCTTGAGTGGATAAAAGACTACAAATTCTATCATGTTGAAGATGAATAAAAACAAATTGGGTAGACCATCCATAGAACAGACTGCTGTGTGATGGAGTCCTTGGCTTCTCCAAACCACCAGATCCACGGCCACCAGGCTCTGCCAGCAACCAGATGCCGGCAGTAGAGCCGACTGCAGCTTGGCACCAGAGCCCTGAGATTCCACGCCAAGGGGAACTGCATGCAAAAAAATACTTAACATTCTCTTTGCAGAAGATTTATGTTTCCGATCCAGTGGGAGAAGGAGGTTTCAGACTCAGTGTGCCACAAACGCAATGTGCTTCTCTTGCGTCTTGGTTTCAGATGATAGAGATGTGGGGGAAATCAGTAATGTTGGACGATCTTAGGGATAAAAAGCTGAATTTTGGTTTAGATTGAGCTGCTTCCACAAAATGAGCTTTAGTTAGACTAGGTAATTAGTATCGTCATTATGTGAAGAGGTTGCATTGTGTTTCAAGGAAAGGGAGTCCTGGTTTGTCTCTCCTACTCAGAGCAATCTGGCAATGTCAGAAGACATGTTTGATTGTTATAGCGTTGTGCAGAGAATGATCTATCTGGTTCCTAATCAGTGTGGAGCTAGGAAGCTGTGGAATTTCTAGCAATGCATCGGGGCCACCAGAGCAATGTCATTCCTACAATGTCTGTGGTGCAGAGTTGAGATTCCTTCTATCAAAATACATTAAAACCTCTTGCTGTTAAGTATTCAAGAGATACAGTGGCATTGTCTAAAAGGAGGGCTTGTTGTTGTTGGTTTTGGTCCTCCGCCCCTCACTGTTTTCTTGACTCTGTTGGTGGGTGGGTGGGCGACATTTCTTCATGGCATCCATAACTTTCTTCAAGACAGGAACACTTCACATCCTTCTCTAGTTTACATCCAAAGCACAGTGAGGAACCTTATCTGCACTCCGGCTACGCAGGTCGGCACCGTAGAGGACTGTGGGAGGACATGGGCGGGTGCTCCAGTTCTCAAGCTTGAAGAACAAGGCATGTGAGCAACGCTTGCTAAGTGAGTCAGCTTCTGAGGATGAGCCACCAGCCAGTTCACTCCCACCTTGTTAAACGACTGAATCTTGACAAATGAGCTCACTTGTTTGGCATCATATGAAAAACGTACACCGTGCATGGTTCTGATGGTGATGTTCCCTTTAGAGATTAAATGTCAAGATGGACTTCATTTAGATGCTGATGGGGAGGTTGGTTCTCCTTCTCTCGTCTCTTGGTCATGTCTGCATCTCTGCTCACACTGGCCTGTCTCCTCCTCTGGGGCTGACTTCCAAGAAGTGCCCATGTTTCTTGGTGTAGGCGTCATGAAGAGTTGAGGTTTAATCCTACATGTAGGACTTCTGACGTCAGGCTCCTTAGGATCAAATCTGGGTCCCAACTATGTGACCCTGAAAAGGTCATTTGATTCTTCTCCACTGCTTGTTTCCTCCTTAGCAAAATGAGAGGAGTATTGTTTATCTCTCTAGGCTCTTGATACAACATGTATTAAGTGTTTAGCTACACACAAACCAATTACCTCGGAGTATCTGTACTGGCTTTTTAAGAAAAGTGTCTTCCTAGACGGATGCCATAATTGTATTGAACTCTCTGAAGAAGAAACTGATTAGGGATACTCTAGTTGGCACTCTCAGTATGTGGGAGCCTTTCTTTAGTAACCTCAAATGATTCTTTTATTGGTGTCATCATGAATAAACACCAAAGAAAAGCCTGTGGATCTGTGTGTACACCCGACATATCCCCTCTGTTCTTCACTCTATCACCCAAAGTCGCACATTGGAACATCTCCTTCTACATGCTGACTCTGAAAATTCATCCCCCTGTCTCAGCACAGTGATCTACTGCTTGGTAACCCCAGACCATGAGTTCTCCAACTCCCTAAATATGATTTATAGATTGTGGCTTTGAACAACATAGCAAAGTCAATTTTATCTGAAGGAAAATATTATTTTACTAACATTTTTAAAATCCCTTTGTGATGACTTGGGATGATTTAAAAACGTAATCAATGATAAAATTCCAAATCCAGTAGGAGACAAAGGAGGAAACATAGCTAGTCACTTTAATCAGAAAAATGGCTACCAGGATCCATTAGCCCTGGAGATTATTGACACCCCCCTCCCCTGTATTTCTTTCTAGATGCTGAGGTTTTGTTATCTGTATTTGGCAGCTAGAGCATGCAAAATTGCTCTTGGTTTTCACGAATTAATTCATTTAGGCTGTGCATTTATCAGGCATTCCTGGAACCTTCTGCAACTTGATGTTGATAAAGGAATGTTATTTTGAAAAGGAGTGGAGAGGAAAGAATGTATATTTCTTGAACACAAGGAACAGTTTGCAATTCTCGTGGCTATCTGAATCATGGGGGCATCCCCCAAAGATAAATGAAGCCTAGGGCTGGGGAGGAGTCTCTGTGTTGGTCATTAAGATCGCTGGATCTACTGGCTCTACAACCGCATGATTCCTCTTTCGGCAGAATTCCTAGAGTATTTCAACGGGAATTTGGAAGAAAACCACCTTTACTATTACCTGTTTTCCCCATGACCCCAAACCCTTACACTCATTTATGAGAAACAAGTGTGTATCTGACAGGTATCACATAAGCGTGGGAATCAGATTCCGGGAACCCAGAGAAAATGTTAGGCTTTGGGCCTGTGCCTGTAACCTCAGCACTCAAGACTAAGGGACAGAGGCAAGCAGATCCCTGAAGCTCATTGGCCAGCTTGCTGACCTACCTGAATGGTGAGAGTTTTGGTTTTAGTAAGAGACCTCTTCTTTAGGTTGGTGAAATTACCTGGGCACAAGTGAGAAAGAGACACAGAACGCCAACAAACCTGCTTAGGAGTTTATTAGAGAGGAGTGTGCACAGGCCTGGAGATAGAGGTGCTGAGAGAGAGAGAGAGCGAAAGATGGCATGTCCAGCTTTTAAAGGCCACCCCACACTATGTCACACTGATGACGTAGATGACGGGTGACTCACGCATGCGCGCAAGGGTTTAGCTGCATCATACGTGGATAGAACCACGCATGCGCGCACGTGGGTCACACGGGGCCTTGTGTCCAAGGGCCTGACCGTACGTGCCTGCCTTTAGAACCTGGAAGTGCAGTCTTATCCGTGGCTGAATAATTACAGTCGGGAACAATTAAAAAAAACACTGAGGATGAACCTTTGGCTTCTATAAGCAACCACACATGGTATGGTACAAACACACATGGTACAATACCCACAACTACACTAACAAGTATGTCTATCACATACAGACACATGCAGAGAGACACACATAGACACACACACAGATGCACACAGACATACAAACATAGACACACAGAGAAACACATAGACACACACCACAGATGCACACAGATATACAAACATACAGACATACAGATGCACACAGACATACAAACATACAGACACACACACAGATGCACACAGGCATACAAACATATAGACATACAGATGCACACAGACATACACACATACACACACGCACACAGACACATACATACGCATACACACACTCTTTCACACACATGGTCTACATCTTCTTTTCCATGCACACAACTTCCCTGTTCCATTCTCAACTTTGGTTTTGTTATTCCACTGAGTCCCTTGGCCTTGTTGGAGGGCACACTGATGGTTGTAGGCATGATGCAATTTGCTAAATGGTGTTCTCCTTACGGAAATGCCATCAAAGAGCCCCAAGGGAACAAAACAATTAAGTAAACACATATTGATCATGCGGTATCTGCTGCTTTTCTTACTTGACAGGTCCAGGACTCTGTCCAGTCTCTCTTGATCTGTGATATAGAAATCTGGGGTCATTCTTCAGGCTCCACAGTGGTTCTAAACTTTAAGCAATGGTCGGAACTGCTTTAAACAAAGTCTCACTTAGAAAGAAGGCCTATTACAGAATGGAATTCAAAGAATTTGGGGAGAGAGGAGGTGAAAGAGGCCTTGGACAGCTTTGAAAACAGCACTGCCTGGGGATTGTTAGACAAAGAACACTGGATAAGAGCAATAAAATATCAATTCGATGAGACCTACTGTGAGCTAGAGACCTGTTGGTGAGCTCCTGTGGCACCTGCTCTGTACAGTGCTTACACAAGAGGAAAAGCTAATAGGGGTGGAGTGTCTGAGGAGGGATACCGTATAACTTTGTTCAGGAAGCAAGCTGACTATTTGCTATGTTTCAAAAATTCTCCAGTTTTATGCACATATTAATTTCGAAAAGGCAATCGATATACTTCACTGGATGTACATACACAAAGTGTACTCCTTGGTATGGGTGATGAAGGTCCATGTTAATAATGCTGATCTTGCATTAGGCAGAGCTAAGAAATGGTTGGGAAAGTGTTCATTCTGCGAAATGGGAGCTCTGACCTCTGTCCCTCTCTTCTCCCCCCTCCCATCCCCTCATTCTTTCATTTTGAGCCGGTCTGAGCTTGCATTTGAGAATTCTGTCTTAGCCTTTGGGTGCTCCTTGTCTGTCCAATGAAGCAGAGACTTGTGCATCAGAGCAGGAAAGACTGGCTTGGGGCAGGCAGATATAAGCTTGAGGACAGGACACAGTGCCAGATGGCACATGCCCTGACCAGGAGAAGGACTAGGAATTCAGAAAGTTGGGTGGCAGGTTGGATTCTAGCATCTGGGATGAGGGAAAAGACGAACCCAGCACCAAGTTTTCTGGTGGGTGCTCAGGTTGGAGAATGACAACAATACCAAAACCAATGGGCTTACAATGTCAGGTTTCAGGTTTGGGAAGGTGGGGAGGGGCATGGGAAACAGTGCAGTGAGATGCAGGTGGAGGTCCTTTATCTTAAGAAGCCTTATTTTATAGCTACTTGGAAGTATGGACTAGGGCCAGTCTGAGACCTTGAGAATTGTAAGGCAGATGCTATAGCAGGAAACAAAGCTGAGCTCCGTTAGCACACCCTGTCTCCATAAGTGCAGTATGTTTATTTATTTAGACATGAGATATGGCCTGCCAATTTGTAAGCACCTTCGGCTTATCCGATGCAGGCCAGGCGATTCCCGCCAGCAGACTCAATGTGGAGGCAGGCATTAAGTAACCAAGTCCAGCACGTAGATAAGAACCAGCTCGAGAATGCTGGGAAGGAAAATGGCAGCATGGCACGTAGTTTGAAATGCAGGCCATCAGTGAGAGGCAGGCAGGCAGGGCTGGTGCAGAAACGGAGGGAGAGTCCCAATGTGTTCAGGAAGGAGTCTGGTTGGGGCAGTGGCTGGAGTGGAGGAGCAGAATCAAGTGGGGATTTCAGGCTCAGTGAAGGGTAAGTTTGGCCTCAGTTCCATGGGAGTAATTTTAGTGGGATCCACTGATTTCATCTCACTGTGGTCAAGCCCGAGTTTAGTTCTAGTTATTGAATGTCCTCCGCTTACACGGGCCAGCATGCCTGACCACTTGGGCATGCTGGTGATGGTGTTGCTTTGTTCATAATTAGATCCCAAAAGCACAGAATACAGTCTGTTCTCATTTTCCCCATCATATCATTAAAATAGCTCTTAGATATCTTCCAGCGCTTACACATTGAGTAGTTGGGTGCTATCTGTGTTGGTTACTGTTGCCATCGCTGTGACCAAGAACCCAACAAAGCAACTTAAGAAAGGAAGGGTTTGCTTTGCCCACAGTAGGAAAGTATAGTCCATTGTGGTGGGAAAGCACCTGGTGCTGGGAGCCTGAGGCAGGTGATCACGTGGTGTCTACAGTCAGGAATCAGAGAGAGATGGACGCTGGTGCTTAACTCACTTTCTCCTTTCCATTCTGTTCTGGGTTCTACCCTTGGAGGTGGTCCTAGCCATATTAAGGCTGGTCTTTTCACCTCAGTTAACCCTGTTCAGAAACTCCCCCCAAAGGCATGTGTGATGCCTATCTTCCAGGTCCGTTAAATTGACAATCAATATTAACTATCACACTATTTGTTTTTTTTCTTATTAAAGATTTCTGTCTCCTTTCCACCACCGCCTCCCATTTCCCTCCCCCTTCCCCAACCAACTCCCCCTCTCTCTTCAGCCCAAAGAGCAGTCAGGGTTCCCTGCCCTGTGGGAAGTCCAAGGACCTCCCACTTCTTTCTAGGTCTAGTAAGGTGAACATCCAAACAGCCTAGGATCCCACAAAGCCAGTACGTGCAGTAGGATCAAAACTCAGTGCCATTGTTTTTGACTTCTCAGCAGTCCTCATTGTCCGTAATGGTCAGCGAGTCTGGTTTTATCCCATGCTTTTTCAGACCCAGGCGGGCTGGCCTTGGTGAGTTCCCGATAGGTCATCCCCAATGTCTCAGTATGTGGGTGCACCCCTCGCGATCCTGAGTTCCTTGCTTGTGCTCTCTCTCCTTATGCTCCTGATTTGGACCTTGAGATTGTAGTCCGGTGCTCCAATGTGGGTCTCTGTCTCTGTCTCTGTCTCATTTCATCACCTGATGAAGGTTAATATTCAGGAGGATGACTATATGTTTGTCTTTGGATTCACCTTCTTATTTAGCTTCTCTAGGATCACGAATTATAGGCTCAATGTCCTTTATTTATGGCTAGAAACCAATTATGAGTGAATACATCCCATGTTCCTCTTTTTGGGTCTGGCTTACCTCACTCAGGATAGTGTTTTCTATTTCCGTCCATTTGCATGCAAAATTCAAGAAGTCATTGCTTTTTACTGCTGAGTAGTACTCTAATATGTATATATTCCATACTTTCTTCATCCATTCTTCCATTGAAGGGCATCTAGGTTGTTTCCAGGTTCTGGCTATTACAAACAATGCTGCTATGAACATAGTTGAGCATATACTTTTGTTGTATGATAGGGCATCTCTTGGGTATATTCCCAAGAGTGGTATTGCTGGGTCCAGGGGTAGGTTGATCCCGAATTTCCTGAGAAACTGCCACATTGCTTTCCAGAGTGGTTGCACAAGTTTGCATTCCCACCAGCAATGGATGAGTGTACCCCTTATTCTACAACCTCTCCAGCAAAGGCTATCGTTGGTGTTTTTGATTTTAGCCATTCTGACAGGTGTAAGATAGTATCTTAAGGTTGTCTTGATTTGTATTTCCCTGATTGCTAAGGAAGTTGAGCATGACCTTAAGTGTCTTTTGGCCGTTTGAACTTCTTTTGTTCATTTCTGCTACTGAGTCCCAAGTTTACTATTCAATAATTACTAATCCCCTCACCCAATGACTAGGTCTTTAGGGGAGAACCCAGCTAATCTTTTCAGTAGAACAATTTCAAAAATTTATTTCTTACTGATGAGTATTGTTTGTACTTGTATGAGTTACCATGTGTGTGCAGTTGCTAGCAAAGTCCAGAAGAGGGCACTGGATTTCTCAGGGCAAGTTAAAGGTCATTGTTACCCACTACAGGGTGCTGGAAACTGAGCCTGGGTCTCAGCAGTCAAGAGTGTTCTCTGCTCTTAGAGAGATCCAGGCTGTAGTGGCTAACAATGACCCATAATTATTGAATAGTATCTGTGTATACTGAAAAGAGTTAGGAGCGTGCATTGCCTTAGGTAATGCTGCTGGTCTATGGATAGATACTGGCTTCTGTTGGTCCAGTAACACTCTTTTTCTCTTTTTCCAGCAGTCCTATGCACCAGCTCCCCACCCCATGGCTCCTCCCAGCCCCAGCACAAACAGCAACAGCAGCGGAGAACAGTTGAGTAAAACAAACCTGTACATTCGAGGTCTTCCACCAGGCACCACAGACCAGGACCTCATCAAGCTATGTCAACCGTAAGTGTTCTGAGGCCCTCCAGGTCTGCTCTGATGTCCACATCACCTGTGGGGACACCCCCTGGGCTGGATCCAACACAGACTCAATGGGAGAATCCTCTTGGCTATAAGCGGGGATTAAATTTGGGGTTTGGCTTCAGTTTCTTTCAGTGAGCAGGGTTTGGTGCATGGCTGTAAAGATGGAGTTTCGTGAGCAGATGGTTGGGGGGATGCTGGCTGGATAATAGGCATTGATCTGAAAGACAGAGCATGACAATAAAGCCGTGTTCTCAGCCAGTGTAGCTTGGGAAAGGGGTGGCTATGGGCTGACCGTGAGCACAGAAGGAGCTGCTTTTCTCAGAGTTACTGATGAAGCAATGGGTCGCAGGATGCAGTCCTGCTGTGTGGGCACCAAGGTTTTCCTGGCTATTCTTGGCAAATGCAGATTTAACCAGGATAATTGACTATTTATTTGTAACTATCCAGTCCCAAACCCTGAGATTCTACTTCCCATCCAAGCCAAGAAACTCTGATGGGTCTTTCTGGATTTCCCAAGAAAGATGGAAATAATTAAATATTTTTCCAAAAATGTTTCCATTCCTCCCTTATCTACCAACACAGTTATTCTCACTCTCATGTCTGTGCAAATATGCCAACGCTGCATGGGTTTACCCTACAAATAAACTGGTGTTTATAGATTTCCCTTCTATTATTTTAAAAATATCATCAATATAGATATCTGTGGTTTTATTGCCCCAGGGCTGGGCATTTTTAAATTCATGGGGGAGCTTCTCTTCTCTTTTGGATCCCTGTTACAGGAAGGTAAAGATGCTATTTATATTGTAAGGTTTCCAACCTCTCCATATCAGGAAAGGAAGACACAACAGGCTGTATTTATTTGCCTTCATTATAAATTTAAATATTCGGGAGTTCATATCTAGACAACAGATAGTGGCAGACGGATAAAATCAAACATACAACTTTTATAACTAGATAATGAGCTAACAAAATGGTAGTTGGATTGGGATAAAGTTGCCCTGTTGCTACTGTCTGCCTTGATCTGTGCAAGATGGAAGTGTGCAAGAAAAATATTTACTGAGAAGACATTAGTTTTGTTTTTCTAACGTTAAAACTGCCATGGCTGGTGCATATGGGCATTTGTTAAGTTTTGTTTTTGCAAAATATGCAGGGGCTGAGAATCAGAACGCAAACAGCTTGTTAGGAAAATCGGAACTATTTTGGAAAGTAAGGTCTTTGAAAATTGTTGGTTTATGTTTGGGTTTGTAGATGAATACCTATTATCTTTTGTTCATACTTGAATGTTATTCATAAGGCACATTTGTGGGTACTGAGTAAAGAGTCTTTCTCATTGTTTTGTGGACCCATGGTATTCTGAGCCTGGAGAGTCTGCTTCACTGGGTCTGGAAAGGAACAGAAGAGGGGAACATTTTTCTCAGGCTCTCTAATGTGGCAGATGCTGCTGGTTTTCAGAGAAACTCTCCTCTCAGGGACTCAGCAGGATCACTGACTGCTCTGTTGCCAAAGCTCCACTGTGTTGATAAAGGAATGTAGGGATGGACACTTGGGTACTCAGGCTCTCTTATCCCGTTTGTGATCATGTGTGCCCTTGACATCTCAGGTTCCTCCTTATTAAGAGTGAGCTGACCACTGGGAATGTGGCTCAGTCAATAACGTGCTTTATGTTGTAAGCATGAGGACCTAAGCTCCCCACACCTGGAACACAGGCATGGTGGCTTGATGTGGGAGTGATTTCTTATTAATAAAGAAACTGCCTAGACCCATTTGATAGGCCAACCCTTAGGTAGGCGGAGTAAACAGAACAGAATGCTGGGGGAAAGAAGCTGAGTCAAGGAGTTGCCATGATTCTTCCACTCCAGGCAGACGCAGGTTAAGATCATTCCTGGCAAGCCAGCTCGTGGGCTACAGCAGATTATTAGAAATGGGCTAGTCCAGGTGCGAGAGCTAGCCTAGAAGAGGCTAGATAGAAATGGGCCAAGCGGTGTTTAAAAGAATACAGTTTCCGTGTAATTATTTCTGGTAAAGCTATCCGTGCGGGCGGCCGGGTGCAGGGGACGCAGCCCGCTGCTCTTATTACAACAGTGGCTCTCCCTTGTAATCCAGTTTTAGGTAGATCAAAACAAGCGGATCCCCAGGACCAGCCAGAGTAACCTACTTGGCAAACTCTACAATGATGCCTGAGAAATTACAACTGAACTTAATAACTTTTTGGCCTCTACACAGATGCAAATACATGTAAACATACACCTCACAACACACATACATATATCAATATGAACATAAACATACATAGCCCCACCTCACAAACACACAAAAGTAGTTGAGTTTTTCTTTTTCTAGATTTTTCCTTGTAGTGTTGGGATGTGCTGAATCTGCCTCCAGACAATGTACTAGTCCCCATTGTTAAACAGTCTAGAATTCTGGGATAGCTTTGCTACAGATTCGGTGGCTTGGACTCAACCAAGGTTTGGAAATGTGTATAATAGAGGGACCAGCGAACCCCGCACATCACAGCTTTGTGGAAGTTTTGTTTGACTGAAGAGCTGGTTTATGGAGACAGCGCTGTGGCAGCGTCCTAGCTGAGATACCTCTGCCCACTTCCATCTCTGTAAGGCATTACCGGTTATTTGTGAATGGAAAGTAGTGCCTCAAAGCCTACATTGGCTGGAGTGATGTGGTGTGGCCACGTGTGTAGAGGAGCATAGAAGTCTTGTTGATGTTACTAATGCACACTCAAGAAATTTCAAGTCTAGAAATTATACTTGTAGAAATAGAGAGAAGTAGTTGGCCATAGGTATTAATAGATGCTGGCTAATAAGACCATAGGTATTAATAGTTGCTGGCTATTAAGATAAGATGCGGGCAATGGTCTGATTATTGTAACAACATTTTGGGTTCTCTAGTCACAGGACCTGGTATTAATTGCTTGAAATATTTTTCCTCTAGAATCATCGAGAATAGATGATAGACAGCATGGCCTAGCGGAAGTAATTGTGCGTGCAGATGTCTGGCTCTCACTCGTGACTCTGTCATGCATAGAGTCTGTAGTTTCAGACAAATGACTGGCTCACCCTTAGCTTAGTTTTTACTCATGTCTCAAAGAACAGATTTGAGCTCCACAGCATTTACATTTCTTTTACACTAGAATTCTGTGAGTGAGGTTCTCATTTGGAGCTTGCCCTCGTCTGTCTCTGTGTCTTTCTCTTATGCCCCTGTATAGCAAGTGGCTCACTGCTGCCTGGGGATGCTTCTGCTAAGAGGCTGACACAGCTCATTTGGAAAATCCTGTCCCTCTTTAGAAGCATCTGTTTCTTATACTGCTTGTCATTTGGATTCGTGAATTTCTAGGTTTATATTTCTATCCGGCATCCAACATTTAAAAATGTTTTCACCTGAAAAATAAAAATGTATTTTCAAGATTCTTCTTTTCTGTTTTGAGACAATGTCCCACAAATTTCAGGCTGTCCTCAAACGCACCACGTAGTCCAAGATGACCTTGCACTTCTCTGATTCCCTGAAGTTCTGGGATTGATTACAGGTCCGGTTTATGTGGTGCCAGGGGTCAAACCGGGGCTTTGAGGCATGTTGGACAACATGAGTATGTGCAGGGCTATGAACACGTGCTGTGTCCTCAGTTTCTGTGTTAATTCCTCTGAAATTATAAGTACATCTCAAGTTGATATGCCTCACGGGACAGAAGTATAATAACTACTAATGTCTGGGGCAATGAAATAATAGAAAACAGATTTTCCAAAGTGTCATAAATATATTGACTTTTCTGGTATTAGGATATGCCAATCACATAAATGCTAATGTATAGCAAGATGATGATATAAAGGAAAAATAATGCATTATGCTTCAGTGTGTAATGTGAGAACAAATCCTTAAGCCTCCCACCCCAGTGCTCAGAAGAGAAGAAAAAAAAATCAAAGAAAAGAAGGCCAAACTAAAAGAAGGAAGATTTTACTCTAGGGAAATCTCTGATTATAACCGTATTGTAGATAACTGCATGGCTCTGTGCATGTGTAGTAGGAAACAGGATAGTTAGGGGCCCTTTCCATCTCCTTAGGTAGCACAAAATATTGTTCACTTGTAACCAGGGTCTCAGTCAAGAAATATATACAAGATAGATGTGGTCGTGCCTCCCTGCAATCTCAGCCTTTGGCAGGTGGAAGGAGAAGGCGGGAGGATCAGGCTCTGCGTAGGAAGTTGAATGCCACTCTCCAGGAGACCCTGTCTAACAACAACAACAACAACAGCAAAAACAAAAAGCAGTCAACAAAAGCAAGTGTCTCCATAATGCTGCTAGCACATTGGCGGTGACAAAATTTAGATAAAGACTTTTCCTTCACTCAGTTTTTCTTCTACTGGGGAAAAGAAATGCAGATTAAACAAGCACTTGGCTCGAAATAAAGATGTAACTGTAAGTTCAGAAATAAAGCACAAGGTGTCTTAGTTGATAACATGCTCTCTGACCTGTCACCCCTGAGGAAAGGACCATTGAGTTACAATCAGAGGGACATCGCTGGCAGAGGAAACATCTGACTTGCAGAGGCCATGTCGACCAGGAGCCCTGCAAGGACAAGAGCCAGAAATGGTCAGTGTGACCGTAGCAAAGGCCAGCTGACTCAGGACAAAGTGAAGGGCAAGCATAGAGGGGAACAAGATGACCTCTTTGGAGAGGAAGCCACAGAACTGTCATAAGGAGACATTTGCCCTTCAGCTTGAAAAGGGGAGCTGGAGCTGCAGTCAGGGGAGGTGGTCCCTTCAATCTGGTGACAGTTTAGAACAGGGGTGATTGAAAAGTCAGCTGAAGGCAGCACTGACCAGCATCCAGAGGAAGCGTGAGCATGAGAATCGTGATGGTGCAGCCACTGTGTGCAGGGGAGGAAGTACTGCACGATACACACTTTGGTAGTGGCCCTGGAACTGGATTTAGGGTCTGATATAGATGAGAGCAGCTAATTGTACACACACACACACACACACACACACGAGTGGGGTGGTAAAGATCGTCGGATACACTTGAATCACATGCCCACTGATTGTCACAGAGGAGCAGTTTGGTGTGAGGCAGCATCATTTACCACAGTGAGAAGGCGGAAATGCTTTGCAGCAGGCAAATAAATAAAAGCTTGGTGATAATGGTGAGTCCTTAAGTTAAATCTCCCCTTCACTGAAGTGGGTAACCTCCTCTCCTTTTCCTGTCCCCGCTTCTCATATTTATTCTCTCTCTTTCTCTCCCTCCGTCCCTCCTTCCCTCTTCTCCCTTTCCTCCTGTTTTCTTTTTCCATTTGTCAAAACTGCCTGGCATGCTGTGTCATGGAGTCTGCACTGGGGCTGGATGGACAAGTTAGTCAGTCTGTCCTGGAGCTACGCCCCAGCCCTGCAATTGCTAATTTCTTGCTGGATAACCACAGCCACACGTATGATACACATTTGAAAAATAGAATTAAGTATTAATTGTAATGGCAAAAATCATGGTTATATTTACATTTTCCATGTCTGTCATATATTTTATGTAACCATGGAAATGACTTATGTATTTGAATAAAAACAATGACTTCAGAAAGTTTTGACCAAGAGGAAGATGTGGTGAGGCATAGCTAAAGTCCTAGCATGTGAGAGGCTGAGGCAGGAGGGTTATCTGGAGTTCAAGACTAGCCAGAGCTACATAGTATGGCCTTATCTCAAAGCAGAAAACAAAGCAAAACAAAAACAAAAATCAAACGAAAAAACCCTACCACCAACAAAGAGCCATAGACAGCTGTCGCAAAGCTATGATTTCCTCATCTGATCTTAACTGAAGCATCGCGGATGATTTCACAGATCATTCTGCTGAGGTGTGGGCAAGCCGCCACTGCGGACAAAGCTCAGTCATCCTGTCCTTCAGTTCTTCCAGCAAATGCTCTCCTTGTTCAAGTTCCTGGACCCTAATATCATCCCCTCTACAAATGAAACTGTGAATGTCCCTTTCAAGTCTAACAGGAAAGGAGAAATGGCCACTTCGAAACACCAACGGAACGAAATAAGTGTGTGCTCAGAGCTGAAGAGTCTTGGGAGCTAATCTCCCTGACTTCTTCCCCGCCCCGCTGATGGCCTCTTACAGAGTGTGTTGAACACTGAATAAACAGGAAGAGCAGCTCCGGTGCCATCCAGCTCCAGTGCAGAGTCCGTCACACTCCGTGTCAGGCAGTTTTGAGAAATGCACTGACACCATCAAACCTTTTATCAATTTAAAGGTAACCTTGTCATAGCAATCTGTCAAACGGCTCAGACGCAACCAAAGGAAAACAAGTTAGCCCAAGCTCCATAGTAACCAAGTAAATAAGAGGGATGTAGCTGGAAATTTCCTTGCTTCCTTTTTCCCTGTGTCACTGAAGATTTAAACGTCTCTTCCAATAAGACACAAGGAAATTTATTAGTAGCTTTCTTCGGCAAGTCGCACGCAAGTTAGGTAGCAGCCAGGGAGGCACCATAAATCTGCGTGGTGGCAGGAACGGTGGGAGGGGCATTCCAGAGCGAGTTCAAGGAAACCATACTTCTGTCTTCTAAGGGAGGGGGTCCTGGAGACCCAAGCTGGGTATTTGACTTCCTTGAGTCTGCCTGTCTCTGACAGATGGCTACTATTCATTCATATTCTGCTTTAGGCACAATTAGCAATCATCTCTTGTATGCTAGACATGACATTTGATTAGTGCTTAATAATTAATTGGCATTGATAATGCATATATATATATATATATACTATTAAGAACATTAATTGTGGGGCTAAGATGACAATTCAGCTATAAAAGTGCAAAGATGAAGACCTGTTTTCACTTGATCCCTAGAATCCGTGTGAAATAGCTGGACATGGTGGCATATACTTGTAATGCCAGTGTGCCAGTGGGGTAAGCAGAGAAAGAGCGTCCCAGGGACTTTCTGACTGGCTAGTCTAGCCTTCTCAAAGCCAAGGTAATAGGTACCCGAAGTTGTCCTCTGGACTCTGCACACGTGCACACACATATGTATCTGCTTACACACACACACATGTACACACGCAAACAAATGAAAATTAATTGTATGAGGATGTCATAATGTGGACTCTGCTAAGTCCATAAATCATATTGCGTAATGCTTAGAAAACTCCCTCTGCCATGGAAATCATTTCCGAGTAAGTGACTCAGCAGAGGCTCAGAAAGGCTCAGAATCTTGAACAGGTTCCTACAGCCCTCAGGACTCGGCATCTGACTCTTGCTTCAAAGCCTTTATTCACAACAGTTGAAACGTTCACACATTAGGAACATAATTCCTGGGCTCTTGTCTCCGCTGACTGATGTGAGACTTCCAAGAGAACTTTGAAAGGCTAGAGGATCTGGAGCCATCGTGTGGGATTTCAGCTCAGCAAGTATGGGATCAGTCTGGACACTAGCCTATGAAAGCCCCTTGGGTAATTCAATGTTTAGCAAAGCAGACATTCCTGGAGTCAGTAATAGACACAGTAATCAGAAAACATATTTTTTTCAATTTTTGTGCATAGATAATTTTGTGTTATATGTATCTGTGCGCGCACATATGTGTGTGCATGCTTATGTGTGCACATGGAGAGACAAGAGGTCAATGTTGGGTGTCTCCTATTTCTTTCCACCTGATTTTGTGAGCCAGAGTCTTTCCCTGGACCTGGAGCTTGCTCTTGAGACTAGACTGGCTGTCCAGGATGCCCCCAAGATCTTCCTGATGCCACCTCCCCTGCCCTAGAATTTCAGGCAGATGCTGCCTCACCCAGCCTTTTAAGTGTTGGCTGGACAAACTCCCGGTCTTGATGCTCACACAGGAAGCACATTGCCCCAAGAGCCAGCTGCCAGGGCAAACTCTTCTGCTTTGATGGAAGCTGTTAAGCTCTATGTGTGTGACTTAGTCAGATGCACAAAGGGCTTGCAATCCTAAAGACAAATTCGCATTGTTCAGAACTCTGGAGACAAGCTTGAAATCATGGTCTTTGATCATTTTCCATTGTTATTTTCACGACTTTGATGAGCACGTTCTGGGTTGTTTTTGCTTGTTTGTTCGTTCGGTTGGTTGGGTTTCTGGTTTTTTTTGTGTTTTTTTTTTTTGTGTTTTTTTTTTTTTTGGTGTTCTTGCTTTTTTGGATAGGATCTCAGATGTAGTCCAGGCTAGCCTCAAAATTCACAGCAGTCCTCCTGTCTAAGCCTCTTGAGTTGGAAGATAGCAGGCACGAGCCTCCTGGCTTTGAGCCACTGAAGTAGCTCTCACTTTGCCGCGCGCCTTCTCCTAGTCTATTGGAATATTTCCCTAAGTTACCCGGAGCTGGTGATGAATGCTCTTTCTTCTTTACTCAAGCATAAAGAAGAGGAAGATAAAAAAGGAATCTTGAGAGTGTGTTAACGTTGTCTCACAGAAGATGAGGGCACAGGAGGGTATGGTCAACCTGTCTGGATCTGCCAATTGAAAGACTGACACTTGAGGAGAGGTGGAATTGCAGGCAGGTACCAGGACTGGTATGGGACAAATGAGTTTGTGTGGATCCTGGCTTTTACTTTTCCCAGTGATTGCCAAGTTCACAAGCCCATGACTCTTCTTAGTCCCTATTAAATGTGTTGTGCTCAGCATATATTTTAGAGCTAATTTGATAGAATGAACTAAATTTAGCTCAATAGTAGAGGAATCCTAAAGCAAAGAGAAATTAGGAATAATTCCTCAACATTTGGCTTGGGCATCTGAAGAAAGTATGGATTCATTTATTGAAATGAGGATTGTAGAAGGAGGACTTTGAGGAGAAAGACATCAAAAGTTCTTTGAGTCTTATCATCTTTTAGACACTGTTAGGCATCTAAAAAAACCTTCTCTGTACCTCCAGTGATTATTAATAAATAAGAGGGTGATCACCAATGGTCACATGACACAATATCATATCAGTAGTGTGATAGAAAGCTGCTTTTCAGACAAAGGTATAGAACTGGAGTCCGAAGAAGTGTAATTGGCTTTTAAGCCAGTCACACTGATGCAATGATAACACAGTACCTAATAGACACTAGGAAGTATTCTGAGTATTTAGCATGTAAGCACATCATAGTACATATATGAAGTCAATTTTATAATTCCTCAAGCCTTCGCTTTATAGATGAAAAAGCAATGCATCAAATAAATCAAGTGACTTTCCTAATATAAACTGCCTGGAATTTGACAAACAAGGTTTATTTATTTATTTGTTATTTATATAAAGGGTCTTATGTAGCCCAAGTTGGCCTTAAGCTTGATATAGAGCTGAGAATGACCTTGAACTTCCAGTCCTGCCTTCCCCTTCCCAAGTGCTGGGATTATGTGTGGGGACCTCAGCATCCGGCTTGTCCTAGGGCTAAAGAGCTTTGGAAACTTCTTTTCAAACAATGTGCCTGCACAGACGTAAGAAACAGGGACAGAAAATGCCCACACAGCTCAGGGTTCTACGGCTGAGAGAGAAGACACAAGAGGAGTCTGCAAAGGAGGGTGGCGCGGGTGGAAGCCGGGAGGAGAGCCCTCTGCAACGGAAGCATGGGAAGAAGTGTTTCTGAGATGCAAAGTGACATCGGGAGTTGGACACTGTTGGGGACTCAAGACCAACCCAGGAGTTCCTCTTGGACTAGGCAGCATGAGGGACTCTGCCAACTCCCATGGAAATCTTAGCAGTGTCAGGGGCTAAAAGCCTTTTTAGTTGGCCACTGCCTGACAGTCTTTAAAGCAGAAATGCTTGTCTATCTGTTGGGTCTCAGCTACCCTCAAACCCTCCTGTTTGCTAGATTTTTCTCATTGGTTGGCTTTCTGGTTTATCTCCTCACTCTCTCCCTCTGTGTTTCTATCTCTCCTCATGACTCATCCTGTCTCCTCTCGTAGCTCTTTCTCTCCTGTCTCTCTTTCTATGCGTATCTTCTAATGCCATCAATCTCCACTCCTTCCTCAGTTCATCTCCACCACTGTCACTTCTATCCCTCCTCATCAGTTCCTAGGGTAAATATTTAATGACTGATCTGAGCCCGATTTCATCGGTTATATAAAAATGCTTTATTGGATATGAGAAACTTGTTACGGGGCCGACTCTGAGTTAATAGTAGGAAGTGTAGGTAATAGCATTTTATGCTTGACATGATATCTGGCATAGCTCTACCGGGGTGAATGAAGACAGATAATGAATGTAAATCTCTCTGACTGAGTAGATCTCAAGGAGAGTTTGGGAGGGACGCCTAAGGGTACCCTGAGTCACATGTCTTCAAAGAGCCATGTAGAGCTCAATGCATCCGTCATCCACTCACTGTGGCTGCTGAGACAAGAAATAACCATCTATTTCTGCTGAAGCCACTGGGTTTCGCTGTCAGAGGGCTCATCTCTGTTGACTGCTCATTCTGTAACTGATGCTCATTGGTGTGCATTCTCTGGAAGCTTCCTGAATCCCTCAGTTCTGTATATTTCCTTCGGGTTCTCTTGGCAGCCAGTGGCTTTGGAGCACAGCCTCAAAGAAAGTTGATGGAAGGACACAGGAGACAACTGTTTTCACTTCTTATCTGTTAACATATTCATTATCTCCAACACTGGCAACTCCTTGAGAAATAGAAATCCTTTGGTTGATGTAGTAGTTAATGCCCCCTAGAATTTTATGAAGTAGATGTTGTTTTAGGGGGCTGGGAGAGATGGCTCAGTGATTAACAGCACTTGCTGTTCTTGCAAAAGACCTGGGTTCAGGTCTCAGAGTCCAGGTGGTGCTTCAGAACCATCTGGAACTCCTGTTCCAGAGCATCAGACATCCTCTTCTGACCAATGCTGTCACTGCACATACGGTGCCCAGAAATGTTCCAGACAAACACATACATAAATAAATCGATACATAAATGAGTGAATGAATGAATAAATTAATAAATAAATCAATCTTTAGATTTAGGGGATATTTGTTGTTTACTTGTTTGTTTGGAGAGTCTCACAATATAGGCTAAATTGACCTTGAATTTAGTATATAGTTGAGTCTGGCTTCAAACTTGCCATCCTTCTGCCTCAGGCTCCTGAGCCCTGGGATTATCACAGTCAGCTGACTGGTTTAGACTTTAAATCACCATTGTTGAGGAGTAAAAGGAAAAGTGCTCCCTTTAAGATCTAAAGCTCCATTTGTTTTAAGAACAAATGTATCTGTGTAGCCACAGCAGCAATCAAAATAGAAAACCTTCCCTTCAGTCTAGGAGATTATCTTTTGCTCAAACCTAAAGGTATGCTAGTCATTCACAGTTTAAAGTCATGCTAACTAGGAAAACAAAGAGGTAGACTAATACCGTCAGGGTGGCTTAATTGTGGGTCAGTTGTGGGTTCCCATTAAACGTTTACTAGCTGTAGAACCTTGGCCAAGACATTAGACCTTGTAAATCTACTAATGAGTGGCATATGCTTAGCCTTTAATAAATGCTAGCTTAATAAGTAAGTAAACACATAAATAATTATTCCCATACACAATGGAAAATTTTTACTCTTTTAAAGACTTGTGTGTTTTTTATTTTATTCACATGAGTTTTTCCTTTTGTATGTCTGAGCACCTCATGCATGCATGGTTCTTGAGGCCGAAAGAGAGTGTGAGATTCACAGAGCGTTGCCTATAGGCCAACCCAATGTAGACAACCCCTTCCCGTGCTTCTCTTGGTTCTAGGCTGGATCAGGTTAACAATTAAAGCTATTATCAGGGTGGCTTTCTGAGGGAAGGCAGGGCATTCACTGTGGCTGGAGTGGAAGGCAGCTGATTACTTTGTATCTGAAGTCAACAAACAGAGAGAAAAGAAGCAAGGTTGGACTAAAAGGCCTTAAGACCCGACCTCAGTAAACCACATCCCCCCAGTGAGGTCCACCTCAAGGTGGTTCCATAGCCTTCCAGGTTAGTGCCGGCGACTGGGGACCAAATATGGAAACCCCCAAGCTTTTGCGCTGCCTGGGAGACATTTCCCGTTCAAACAGCAGCAGTTTTCGGCAGAGGACAGCAGGGCAGACTCCTGTCACAGGGTGGCCTGTCAGTGGCCGTAGAGGAGTAGCTTTCTGATCCATATGAGAAACCTAGTTAATTATTTGAAATATTCTGACCAAACCATGTGCCTATAATTCACAGAGGTTGTGATATCTTACGCCATAACTTGTTAGGAGGTGTGGTATCAGGTATCTATATTGAAGGAAAAAATTACTTTCTCAAAATGTGTTCAGTATGTGTGCATGCCCCCCCCCCAAAAAAAAAAGAATGAGAAAAGAAAAAAACTACTTAGAGAAATACTGATATATCTGCAACCATGAAATCATGTTTCAGATGGAAGTTTCATTTCCTGGTTTTCTTGGTGATAAGTATATACGTTGAAACAGTGTTTTCCGCATCTCCCTTCGCATGGGCAGCCTGAGAAAGACTGCAAAGCTCTGAAGTCGAGGGATGACGTCAGCTTAGTTTCAACAACTTTTAAATTATTTTTAAAACCATGACATTACAACTAAAAACCTTACTTATTAGCTTGTGTGTTAAAGAGCAACCCCTAACACAGTGTTGTGTTAGAGCACACACTAGGACCACAAACACAGTGTTGTGTTAGAGCACACACTTATGACCACAAACACAGTGTTGTGTTAGAGCACACAATTACGTCCACTAACACAGCGCTGTTTTAAGTTTATCTCAGCACCACAGAGTTACCATCACAGCATCATGGACAAGAAAGTTAAATAGTGTGTGACATGTTTCAAAGACAGGCACTACGTGGCAAAAATAAAATAAAATAAAATAGATTGTGCTCAGGGTTGCACCCTTGCTCTGGTTTCTGGCCTTCACAGAGTGGTTGACTGCTGATTTCAGTGAAGTAGCACCCCGTGGCACTTCACCTCTGAGGCTTGCACTTCTTCCTCTGGCGTGTGTGTGTGTGTGTGTGTGTGTGTGTGTGTGTGTGTGTGCGTGTGTGTGTGTGTTTTGCTCTAAACCACAGTCATTTTGGAATTTCAGCTTTTTATCTATGTGTTGACAGATTTGGGAGTATTGTGTTTCATGTTATTTTACTCAATTGAGAGTTTTTAAGGCAAATTCAGAGAAGCCAACCACAGCCCCAACACTGGTGCCAAGAAGGAAATCAGCCGCAGTGGGCATGGTGGCATCTTGTTTCTGTGCCCAAGGGCAGGGAGTTGTCAGTTCAGGAATGTCCCACGCCTGGAGCTGGCAGTGACCTGCTGGTCACCAGTACCCTGACTTGAAAGTCTGAGATCTGGTGTTAATTCCTAGATGAGACACCACAGGGCTCTATGACGTAGAATGGCCCCCTACCCACTAAAGTGCCAGTTGTTCTAATGACTCCACTGGCAGCTCTGTGAGACCCCTCCGTCTGTGGTGAGCCGTGCTCAGTGCTGTCATCAATCAGCCGTTCTTCTCTCCAAGCACAGCGTTCATGTTCACACCGAGTTTAGGGACAGGGGTTTCATCTATATCTGAAAAGCATATTGACTTTGTCCAGAAACCTGCCCCTTACCGTAGTAATCACCAAAACACCGAATCTGCCATGGCCGCTCTCTCACCTTCCCTTCTCACCTTGTTCCGAGCAGTAACTGTGGTACTGAGGGAAGGCAAACCTCTAGGCTGGCAGGCACGTGGGCTGAAGGAATAAGCAGACTAAGGCAAGGCAGCAGGCTGAGAGGTCCCGACTAAGGGAGAATAAGGAGAAATTATGAGGTGCAGCCACACGCTCATATACACACACAAACACTCTCTCACACACGCAAACACACAGTCGCACATACAAACATACACTCTCACATGAACATATATAAACATACACATACATACACATATAACACGAATACACGCACTCACACATAGTCACTCACAAATATGTAAATGTACACTCAGCATAAGCACACTCTAAATAATAATAAAAGGTCACACACACACTGTGTCTATGTGTTATACACACACACTGTGTCTATGTGTTACACACACACACTGTGTCTATGTGTTACACACAAACACTGTGTCTATGTGTTACACACACACACTGTGTCTATGTGTTACAACACACACTGTGTTATGTGTTACACACACACTGTGTCTATGTGTTATACACACACTGTGTCTATGTGTTACACACACACACTGTGTCTATGTGTTACACACACACTGTGTCTATGTGTTACACACACACACTGTGTTATGTGTTACACACACACTGTGTCTATGTGTTACACACACACACTGTGCCTATGTGTTACACACACACACTGTGTCTATGTGTTACACACACACTGTGTCTATGTGTTACAACACACACTGTGTTATGTGTTACACACACACTGTGTCTATGTGTTATACACACACACTGTGTCTATGTGTTATACACACACACTGTGTCTATGTGTTATACACACACACTGTGTCTATGTGTTACACACACACACTGTGTCTATGTGTTATACACACACACTGTGTCTATGTGTTATACACACACACTGTGTCTATGTGTTACACACACACTGTGTCTATGTGTTACACACACACACTGTGTTATGTGTTACACACACACTGTGTCTATGTGTTATACACACACTGTGTCTATGTGTTACACACACACACTGTGTTATGTGTTACACACACACTGTGTCTATGTGTTACACACACACTGTGCCTATGTGTTACACACACACACTGTGTCTATGTGTTACACACACACTGTGTCTATGTGTTACACACACACTGTGTCTATGTGTTATACACACACACTGTGTCTATGTGTTACAACACACACTGTGTTATGTGTTACACACACACTGTGTCTATGTGTTATACACACACACTGTGTCTATGTGTTATACACACACACTGTGTCTATGTGTTACAACACACACTGTGTTATGTGTTACACACACACTGTGTCTATGTGTTATACACACACACTGTGTCTATGTGTTATACACACACACTGTGTCTATTTGTTACAACACACACTGTGTTATGTGTTACACACACACTGTGTCTATGTGTTACACACACACTGTGTCTATGTTACACACACACTGTGTCTATGTGTTACAACACACACTGTGTCTATGTGTTACAACACACACTGTGTTATATGTTACACACACATTGTGTCTGTGTGTTAGTGATTTCCAGTTGAACACTCTGATTTCAAGAATGAAGATGGCATCTTCATTATTTTTTTCTCCCCAACATTTCCCTGCATGCATGTTCACATCAGTAAATATTATTGGCCATGGGAATAGATCCCGGAATGTCTCTTACATCATAAACTGGTGCCATCTTCTCTTCAGAGGACAGAGCATGAAGAGACTGCATTCTACAGGAGTAGAAACTTACAGCGTAGCCAGTTTGAGTTCCTAGACTCCGTGTACTCAGTCAACTTCAAACCACTCTGCCTAGGAGTTATGAGGGTATTGATGAAGATAAAGGTAAAACCAGAGAGACATTCCAACAAGAAAGTGAACAGATGCTTGAGAAGATCAGTGCCATCAGCCATCCGTGGGGATTTTCAAATGAAGACAGAGCAGTTGGGGGGGGGGGTGTCCAAGTGTTTTTCTATCATGTGATAGGGCTTGATTCAATCCCTGGAATTCCGGAATAAATAAATACAAAACCCAGGATAGCTTCAACTTTGAGCACCCTGGAAAGTGTCAGTAGAGAGAAGAACACTCTGCCAGCAGCTGAGAGTTTCTAATATACAAAATTAGACTTCATTCTGTGTCATCTGCAATGCTCTCAGTTTCTTTCTGCTTATAGGATTTTATATTTCTTCCCTGCCTGGATATTAAAATACACCACGACACTTTGCTCTGAAAGGCAGCTCTTTTGGTTTGATTGTAACAGCCCTCACAGGCTCGTGTCTTTGAACATTTGGTACCTGTGGCTGTTTGGGAAGTTTGTGGAACCCTTGGGTGGTAAGGTCTCGCAGAAGGATGAGAGTCTTAGGGGATGGGAGACTTGAGGTTCATGGCTCAACTCTACTTCCTGCCCCACAACCACTTATTGATTCACTTAGCTGTGTCTCATGTTCTTACCACCATGCCTGCTCTGCCGTGATGGGCTGTACCCATAGGTCACACGCAGAACACCAACCTTTCCTCCTGTAATTTGTTGCTTGTTAGATTTTTGGTAATAGCAACAAGAGATTTAATTCTTTTAGCGGGCATGGTCAACTGAGCCAAAAATTTCAAGAAAAGAGGAAGGATGCTACCTCTCCCACCCACTGTCAGGGATTGGGACTGTCTGGCAGTGTTCTGCTTCTTCACGCCTGCATCACCTCATTTGAAATGGCCAAACAGACAAGCACCCAGCGTGTCTCCACAGTTAGCACAAAATGTAAGCTGGAACTCTGGATTCTGTTCCAGCATGTCTTGTGTCTGTGGTGTGAACCGGCGTCAGTGGAACTGAACTCGTGTGCAGTCACGCAATTTCTTAATTTCCTTTGTTTATCCAGAGAAATGAAAATCAAGTCATTGTACAGTGAGCACCCTGAGGGATGGCTGGGGCACTCAGAGACAAAGTGAGCCAAGAGTCTTTGAGAACAGATGTTTTCTGAATCCAGATGTGTTCATTAAGTTTTCAGGATGTCAAGTTGTGCATTAGAGCATGACATCGGATATTGGAATTTCCCATGTGAAGACCCCATAGCCTCGGACTGCAGTGTGTGCATTTACTTCACTTCCGGGGAATCTTTTCCCTAGCCGAGGGTCAGTTTACTTCCCTTCCCGCTGTCCCTCAGCTGCAGTCAGGTGTGCAGAGGCCAGCTCTGAAGAGAGCACAGGCAGATGCTTTCTCGCATCCCGCACCAGTAAAAGCAGATGAGATGGGCTGTGTCCATGGTTTATTAGCTACATCCTGCTTAGAGCCCTTGACATAGATCGAATTGTGGCCAGTTCCATGTGTTTCACTCTGAGGCAAGGAGTCAACAGTAAAACCTATGCTAAAGACTGGGTTTCTTGTAATGGATGGAAAGGAGAACACTTTGGTTCTAAATGCCAGCAAGAGGAGCCGTTGGAGTGCTCAGAAAGCTTGGCTACCCTTAAGCCAATACTCATTACACAGATCATGAGTAGATTTCTAGTGCTTTTTAAATTAAAAGTTTATAATTGTGTCTGTGCGTGGGCATGCGTGTATGGTGTACGTGTATAGGTCAGAGGACAATTGTGCAAGCTTCTCTTCCCCCTTCATGTGGGATCTGGGGATCGAACTCAGGTCATTGGCCTTGCACAGCCATCACTTTTACCTGCTGAGCTCTCTGGCTAGACCCTTAGGTGCCATTTAGTCTACTTTGGGTAAAAGTAAATTCTGAGCTAGAACTCTATTTACAATTGTGAAAATGTCTTTGAACGCACATTTTAAAAAGTTTAAAATTACTCTTTAATTATTCCATGCCTATATATGCATGTGCTGTGGTTCACTATGGTCAGAGGACAGTCGGTGGTATTGGCTCTCTCTTTTCATCATTTGTCTCCTGGCAATGAAACTCAGGCCGTCAGGCTTGGCTGCAAGTACCTTCTCCCCGTGAGTTACCTGACTGGACCTGAATGTACATCTCATTATATTAACTTTAGCTTGACAATGTTTTGAAAATGCGTATCAATTTAAATGGATAAGAAACAACCACATATACAAGGTAATCGCACTACTGATGTGTCCTGAAATGAGAAGAAATCTTAGAACCATCCCATTGACACAATAGGCTCCTCAATCCCTATTGCATCTCTAGAAGCAAGTGGAGCAATGGTTCCAGGCTCAGGGTACCATATTTGGTAAATCTCACATGTTTTATGATGAACCTTTGTGGAAGTTTGGCTTTCATAATAATCTTTTACTTTTAAGGCATTTTCCCAGGGATGCTTTTATTCCACGCAGGCAAAGAACACTCCAACTTAAGGCTTCCCCAGGAAATAGATACCTCTGGACTGGATGTGAGACAGAGAAGCACTTAAGGGCCCTGGGTTGGCAAAGACATGTTAAAACCATTGAACTGTAGCCTTTCAGATACCGTGCCAGCTGGAAGGCCAGGTGCCAAAGTTGCTATTTGGCAACCAAAGACCAGACAAGCAGCTGGTTATTACCGTGGATCTCAGCAGTACGCTCTGGCTCTCTGGTGCCAGATCCTCCAGCCCAGTTAGCTACCAAACCCCAGAGGTCTTGAAGCTCTGTTCTCTTCCCGCCTGCTGTTGGGTGCTTTGCCCTGGCAAGGGTGGTCTAGCAGGTTTTCCCTCCTGGTCCTTCACTAAGGCATCTGGCTGCTGATGGATGCTTCTAGGCCCCCTTAAAGCTGAGGAAATATTTGGCAGCCATGACTGACTCTGTAGGGGTGCTGGCCACGGCAGGCTTTCACTAGAGTCTGACTAGGAGAAGGCAGAATGAATATGAGCTGCTGGTAACTGTGCTCCAGCCAGGAGCAGAGAAGTGGCAGCCGCTGGCATCTGCCTTTGGCCCCATTGGCATCTATTTTGTGCTGTGTCTTTTTCTGTAAATAGTACAGAGATAGAGCAGGGGGCTGCCCAGAGACTGAATTCAGCAAGAGGAAATGAGGAAATGCATAAGAGGTTAAAAAAAAAAAAGAGAGAGAGAGAGAAACCGACCTGTAATTAATGAGTGTAATGATATTAGTGATGGGAGGGTGGGTGGGGCTTGGATGAATTGTCTTTTTAAAAAGTGAGAGAATGGACTGGCAAGATGACTCTGGGAAAAACTGCTGGCATTGCAAGCCTGACAACTTGAGTTCGAATCCAGGTCCCACAGTGGAGGGCAAGAACTTGCTCCTAAAGTTGTCCTCTGACCTCACATTTCCTGGGATGCATGTGTGCCACACTAACACACAGCACCGTGCATACAATGACAATAGTAAAGTAATTATTTTTAGGTGGGAGGAACAGTCTTTTGGTCATTTTAATTCCTCCCCCCTTTTTTGCTACAACTTTTGGACTGGACCTTGAGAATAGTTTAATCTTTGACCTTTGGAGTAGTGTCCAGTTTTTTAAGAGGCCTGGACTCGTCTGAGGCGTACTCTCCTGGGAACTGGCAGCATGTGTTCAGCTGCTGCTGAATTCAAACTGAGTCAGCAGGCATTGGGCAAGGCCAGTTTGGAAAACACAAATGTCCCCTCCCCTTTTTGATCGGGTGGGAGTGAGGAGGAGGAGGAGGGCTGGTAAGATCATTTCCCAATGTTCCCTAACAGACACCAGCAGTTTGTAGCATGGTGCCCCAAGTCCTTTCCCTGGAATGTAAAAAGCTATTCAGAGAGCTTCCAAATGAAGGCTGACAATTGAGCGTAGCCATCGGGCAATTCTTAGCATCTTTCAAAGGATGCCTGTAATTTCTCCTGGGCAAAGTTGAACCGTACTACAATGGGGGATCTATTAAAAATGTTGGCACGGAGGAACAACGGCGGTGTTGTCTTCAGTCCTGGGATTCTCGTCTCGCTGCACAAGCGGTAACAGGACACTTTCTATGAAATATGTCTTTGATTCTAAACGTGAGATTATTTTCTAGAAGTGGGTGTTTGACTCTCCTGCCTATTGCTTCATGTAGGTTAGATAAATAAAATAGGAATATGGTTTCGATCCTATTGTGCGCCCACACGATGTATTTCCTTGCTCTGCATGAGAGCATACAGGTGGGGGTAGAAGGTGGGGTGGGGTGGGGATAGGGTGGGTGGTTGTGTGCGCATGACAGAGTCTCTTGTAGCCAAGGATGGCCTCAAACCCTTGAACCTTGTGTTGCCAACACCCAAGTACTTAAACTCCAGGTGTGCCATGACATGCCCATTTTCACTTGCTATTTTCCTTAGTGTTTTGGACATTCATTGACTCAGTTTGGTCATTTACCTAAGGAACCTTATTATAACAACCCTCATGACTGTGTGGGTCACAGGCTCGCGTGAATCCTGCCAGGAAGATAAGCCTTCCAGTGGTTTAATGAATCAATATTTCACTCAGAAATAAATCTCATATTATTAGACCCAGTCTGTGTTTTCGTTTGCAGGGATGCATTCCAGTTAAAAAAATAACACACTGGCGTTTGCTGGTTTTATTTAGAGGATCACAGTAGATAATTCCTCTCCGGGCCTTCATTACTCCACGCTCCTCCCCAGCTGTGTGTGGAGCACACATTCCTCATCAGAAAAGCAACTTGCACATACTGCAGGATGCTTCTCAGATCCTCTGTGCCTCTTCAGCCATCTCTGATCCACGTTTCAGTGCTCAGGCATTCCCCTGGTGTTCCTTCACTTTTGCGTACTCCTGTCTGTTAGACATTCCCAGCCTGTGCCCCACAGGCCACATGCTAGATAGCTGCAGATGTGCCTAAGCTGAACTTGTAAGCTTACTTCAAACATGAAGGTTTCTGCTGTGTTAGTTCTTGGAACTCCATGGCATGGCTCTTGAGCATCTATTGGAGGTGACAGAATCCAGTAGCAATGTAGAAAGGTGGGATGTAAGTGTCCATACTGTAATAATGACCTTGAAAGCAGGCATTGCCATGTGGAAAGTCCTTGCATATATTATAATTTCAGCGAGGAATAAAACATAATGGTACAGGGAAAGGCATGTAACAACATCTACAGTAAGACATTCCTTCATGCCCATATCTGGAGACACAGTTGGTTGCTGCTTACTTATCCTGAGAGTTCTTTTCACAAACTCACCCTGAACCCTTGAAGTTGTGAGTATTGATTTAGAACTGTCTGGGAGAGAGGGGGTTAAATTTGGCCAGTCTCAGTCCCAACAATCTCATCAGCAGATCAGTGTATAACTTAAAACTTTTATTTTATGCATGTTCCTGCTTCATGTTCTGCAATTAATTTATTTCTACTTAATGTGTATGGGTGTCTAACCTGCAAGTGTGTCTGTGCCCAACATGCATACCTGATTCCTACAGTAGCCAGAGAAGGGCATCTGGTCCCATGGGGCTGGAGTTACAGATGGCTGTGAGTCTCAGTGTGGGTTCTAGGAATCGGATCCAGGTGTCCCGTGTGTGTTTGTCTTTCTAGACACTCGCTTTTCATGTATCACTAATTCATTATCAGTGACCTGGGCAGGGGAACTGTGTTACATCTAATGAGAGTTACCTCACAGGTTCGTTTCTTCTCTAAAGCAAACTGTAACCTTCTTGTTATTGGGAACAATGGGGAGCACTTCAGTACTCCACTGGGGGATCATTTTAAACAATCTCTTTCCCACAGAAACCATACAGACTGTGCCCTGAGCAGACCCCCTCCTAAAGGCTGTGTGAGGGTGTGAGAGCTAGCACAAGATGGAAGCACTTGGCCTGTTCCATGTCAGCTTGGAGGGTGGTGTGCTTGTTCCTCTGGCCGAATGTTTCCAGAGTGCTGGATCTGAAAAGTGTCTCTGAGTGGAAAATACTGGAGTGGAAAAGTTTAGCAAGCCGTCAGAATGGCAAAGACAGAATCAGCTGATAATGGGATCTACTACATTTTGACTACAAGTATCTATGGACAGTTAGCATTTCATCTAATCCCAACTGTGTGGGCGACGAGTATGACATTGGAAAACGTAGTTCTGTGGAGTATTTTGGAAACAGCAATTAGTAACTTTCCTTTGAGACAGATTTTATTTGAAACTCTCAGATCACCAATGAGTTCCTAATTTATCTTGACCATCTAATTCCAAAACTTGAGACAGTTGCAGGCTTACGTTTCTCATAAGACAACCGACTCTCCTCTAAATTATTCTAACGTGGAAGTTAATGCAGCTGTACTACAGTGTAGCATGGGACGCATGAAGGTATATGCCAAGCACAAATGGCTGCACACTGCATTTGCAATGGCTGCAGCGAACTTGACTGGGAATGGAATTTAAATAGGCATGCATTATTGATGTTAATTCACTCTGGGGAACTTCCCTCTGCAATCTATCCAATCCACTGTGTACCACTAGATAGATCATATGCATGCTTTTATACGACCTATGTGGGACTGTGAACCAAGACAGAAAGATCCATTTATCAAGACACATGGGAAACGAATGGGCACTTTCACAGCAATAGATTTTTTTCCCAATAGGAAAAATTGTGTATGGTACTTCTAAGATATTATTCAAATATGTGTGCCTAGATATTGGAGAAAACTCAAAAAATTAAACTCTCATGTTTAAATGAATATGTTCAATTAGAGTCAAGTGTTTGTGTGTGAATGTGTGAGTTCACGGGGAGCCATAACTCCTCGTGGAACAGGGATGACAGAAATCATTGAAAAAGAGGCTAAGGCAACAAATAAGTAAAGTTCTCATCGAGATTGTGGTCATCGATACTGAGGTGAAGGTGTGAGGTGGGTGTGAGAGAGTGTGGCTGTGTCTTTGGGGGTGGTTTTTGCAGGAGAGGTTGCCTGGAGATGAGGGCAAGGGTAAGCATGTCTGTGATGATCAGGACAGTAGAGGGACGTGCTCACAGCTGCAGCCCAGACTCAAGCGTTAGCAGCTTTTAGCATGAGTTGGCAGATGGTTGTGTTGGCTGACTCATGCCAATCACTTGGCGGACATCTTTGCCTTCTCTCTCCTTCCATCTCCACAGGCAGTTAGTTGCTCTGTAGGTCTCCCGGGGTTGTTTATCGTTCACTCTGCCCCTCTGTGCATTCACCTTCAAGGCCCTGCTGCCTCTCCTTGCATAGGCCCCTCTTGACTATCTTCCCCGATTTTCACAAAGGCCCTTGTGTCCGCTGTCCATATTTCAACGAGAATCAGCTTCCTATTGCATCAGCCGTATAATGTCACCTCTAGGCACAGAGTCCTTCCAGGATACTACAAATGAGATCTATGTCTTATTTACCGTTATGCATCGTTAGTTATGTACTGAAATAGTACAGCGATGGGCATATAAGCTACTAAAGATTCATGTGTAGGGGAAGACATGCTTCTGTGTTTGCTCTAACTCTGAAGACTCTTTGGTCCGCTCACCGATTGGTTCTTACTTTATATTAGCACAGTACCAGCCCTTTCCAAGAAGGCTTCCATCACAGAAAGGCATGTAAAATAAAGAAGATTTAAGTTAGGAATCAAACCCTTAAGTATCACACACACACACACACACACACACACACTCACATTACTGATTTGTATGAGTTGAACCTGTATCCTGCTATTGTGCTGAAAGAGTTACTAAGTCTTCAGTTTCCTGATCAGGTCTTTATGGTGTTTTAATGATAGGTAAGATTTAAATTTTTTATTTGTATACATTTCCGTTGAGTTATGTGCTATCTAAGACGTCAAGCACTACAAGGAATAAGGGTAGAGAGTGTGGGTATCCTTTTATCTTTCCATATATCAGAGAAAATGCTTTTAGTTTTACCTACTAGGCATAATATTGGTTGTAGGTGCATCATATATTGCCAGAAGATACATTTTATACTTCTAGTTACTTTTCTTTCTCCTTTTTATCCCTAGTTACTCTTCATAGAGGAGTTGTACTCAAGATAAGTAGTCAGAGATGAACATAATTTGCTTATATATTATAATCCCGTGTGGGTATGAGTTATGTTGATTCATTGCTATTTTGATTAATACAAGTCAAATTAAATTACAAATTTCCCTAAAGGACAAATAGTTTAGCATTTGTTCTTCAAAATACACATATATGTATATATCAATATTGCATGTTGCCTATTTACTTTCAGTATTTAGACAGAATTAGAGTTGATGCTTAGTGACATAATCTTAACTAAACTAATATTATGTAGCTTATTACAAAAGTTGTGGTCACATTTTCTTTTATTTAATCTGACATTTTCCCTATGATTAATTTATGCTCTTCCTTCACAGTGATTCCAGGGAGGCTTCATGGGGACATGAGCAACAGTATAGTAATCAGGACATTTTGCTCTGACTCAGCAGGCTCCAAACAATTAAATGCATATGCTACTTTTTGAAGATACTTTTATGTGTATGAGATTTGGCCTGCATATATGTCTATGATCCATGTGTGTGCATTGCCTGCAGAAACCAGAGAAAGGGCATCAGATCCCCTGGAACTGGAGTTACAGATGGTTGTGAACCACCATGTGGCTGCTGGGAACCAATCCTGGGTCCCCTATAAGAGCAGCCAGTGCTGTTGATCACTGAGCCATCTCTGCAGCCCCTAGTTGTGCTATTGACACCCAGTAAGATGTATGTCTCTTAACAAGGGCCAGCGAATGTCATCTTCTATTTCTTACCACTCCAAAGTGAGTGGGCATGCTCACACAGCTTGTGCGGCCTTCCTTTACTCACCCAGGCTGCCACCATCTCAGAGCTGTGGGGAGTACCGTGAACTGTGGGCACAGGAAACGGATTCAGCATCCATAGTGGCAACAGATGGACTGTGAGGAGATGTTGGGGACCCTTTCTGTTTTCTCTTTATGTCCTACTCTTCGCAGAACAATTGCATAGGAATGTAACGATCATCTGAAAAATTAAGAATGGCATTGTTTATTACCCGCCTGTTTAGGATGCCACAAAGACAGATTGTTCCCTTGCAAATTGCCTTCTGCTTCCTGGGCATTGGTGCTTATCATCACGAGAAACACTTACTCAACTGGGCTCCTCATCATTTAGGGAACTCTTATTAATTGCTCGCTATTTTTAAGCCTGTGATAGGTACCAGGTATAAAAAGTGATTAGAGAAAGGATTAAATGTAGGAGGACTTTGGGGAAGGGCTGATGTGTTAACCACTTGCGGGTTTAATGCCTAGCTTCAGACTCCGTATTTGATATGTTCATCCGCAGCAGTGGCACTACCTATCAGCAGGATTTAGGGGGCATCATTTGGTCACTGAACGAGTGCAAGGCCGTTAGTCAAAATATTGGAATTCAGGGCCAGAATTGTGCTTAAATGCTGTGTGTCAGCTCGGGATTGACAGCCATGCAGGCCACAGCATTGATCAATAATTGGGCAATTTCTACACAATATATAATGAAGGACTTTGAAACCATCAGAATCTGTGGTGATTGTGATTCTCTTTGGGCACCTCTGCCGCTCTCACGCAACTTGTGTGAAAACTGACCACAACTTATTGGAAAGGCAATCTAGCGCTTCTCTGGAGCACCCAGGGTTTCCAAACTCTGTAAGAAGATAGAGAACATTCTGAGTAGGCTGGCAGATGAAGCCTGAGGGTGGGAGGTAGAAGTGAGGCCCCAGAAAATATGGGAATGAGACTTTGTACAACCCCTTCTGAAGTGAGTGAATTACTAAATACTGTTAGCATGCTCATTTTTGTTCAGAATTATCACAGAAGCCATGTACCAAGCCTTGCAGGAGACAGTCTACAGACCATTCTAATTTATCCTCCAGAAATCCCAATCAATCCCCACCTTTAAAATATCTAATTCGAGTTATAGGAAAGAAAGTTATTAGCCAGCAAGTTTCTTTATAGGCATGGTTCAAGGTATGGGTAACTCAGCTAAACTAGAAACTATTTGCAAAATCAGGACTCCCTCCCTTCCTTTATAATCTACCTCTCTCTCTCCCTCCCTCCCTCTCTGTATGTGTGTGTATCTCTCTCTGTCTCTCTGTCACTGTCTCTCTCATATATAATCATTATACCCATAGATACAAATGGATGGATAATTGATTAATGACCAGAAAGAAAGATAGATAGTAGATAGTAGCTAGATTATAGATGTCAGATAATGTATTTGTAGGTAGATGATAGATGAATGTATGATATATGATAGTAGATAATAGATTAATTGATAGATTGATGGATGATAGATGAACATTAGATACTAGATAGATGGTATATGATTCTAGATTGACGGGTATACAATGGAGGAATAATGAATGGATAGATGATAAATGATAGATATAAATTGATGAATATTGACAGATTGGCAGGAATATACATAAATATATGGTTGCTAGGTGGCAAACTGACAGCTTTGCAAACAATAGATAGATAGATAGATAGATAGATAGATAGATAGATAGATGATAGGTAGATAGGTAAATAGGTAAATACCTATGTAAATACATATATACATACATACATACATGCAGACAGACAGACAGATAGACAGACATACATACAGACCAATAGAGATTTTTCTAAGCATCTTAAGAGGTGTCAAAGAAGTATTCAGAAGATGGCTTGTTCTCTCTATGACTGCCAGAGGCTGCAGCTCTTGTCAAACATCATCGGTCACGTGGTTTCATCAGGGAGAAAATGCAAGCACCTTAAAGACTCAGACCAAGGCTGTTCTCTCTGGGAGGCCTTCAAGACTTTTCTCCATCAGGTCACCCCATTTATTCGATACCTTAGCATGTCTATCTTTGTCCCTCTACACATTTTCCCTGTGCACAAGAATCATGGCTGTTGCACACAGTTAGTGTCAGATTGGACTATTCCTTCTCATGCCCCTGCACCTGCATTAGTCCATAAGCATTTCTGGGGTGGGGGTGGGGTGGAACTCACGTCGGATTCATTTCCATATTCCAAGGATGAGGATTACAGCACAGAAGGTGCCAGTCTGTATTACAGTATATGTAGATGACTGTAAATAATACATTTGGCAATGATAAAACCTCATTTGCCATATCTAGCTCCATCTCATTTCTCCAAAGGTGAAAGGTCAGCAATAAGTGACAGGCCAGGGGCTTTCAAAAGTCCACGTGGAAAGTGTGAGTCTTTTGGGTATTGCATTCTAAAAATCCATTTCACGTTGGAAGTCATGTGACCCAATGCATACCTGTCAAGTGGCAGATTTATTGTTAACTGTGCTGGCCTTTTAGTAGGGTTTGCACATTCGTAGTGGGGTGGTGCATTTGAATGCCTGTATCTAACCTACAGGTGTGCATTCAAAAGGCAGTGCTATAGCAAATAATTAACAATAAATAATTGAGTTATCCCCCCAGAAACATGGCTCCTATTTTCTCTGGCCAGTGGATGGTCTTTATCATTTTGAAAGATTTTAAGGTTTGGGGCCAAAGTCAAGGGGGATATCTCCTCCCTTTGAAACAATTTTCCCCTGTGTGTCTGCTCAGCCCTCGCAGCTGAAGGTTTTGCAGAAGCATACAATTGATATTTAAGGATTCAGATGTCTATATGGTGGAAAAGCTCTTTAACTGGAATTTTTATATTAAGATCTTTTTTAAAAAGTGCTTGCCAAAACAGAAGAGACTCTACCCTGGGGATTTATTTTCCCCCAATGAGTTCATGTTATTAAAATTTTGGTTTCCTTGCATATTCCTTCAGCGATGTGAATTCCATGATCACTTGAAAGGTTCTTTACATTTTTGCTCCATCCTTTTGTTTTCTTATATCCCGTGGTCTATCTGGGTGGGACGGATGAGGAGAGGGAGAGTGGCTGTTAGGGTTGCCAGAGGCCGTCTCAGCAGCTGTGTAAACGGCCAGTTCTGGGACGGGATTCAGGATCAGCACGGCTCCACAGTGGGACCTTTCTTGCTGCCTGTTGCTGCTGCTTTGTGGTCATTCAGGAAGTCAAAACTCAATCTGAAAGGCTCTGGAGAACTCCTCCTAATGAACCATAAAACTCAGCGGTCTGGAGAGAGGCTGTTTCTGATGCAGTCATTACGCTTTTGTGTGCACACTGATACCAATTAGACTACAGTGTAGACCAAGCGGGAGACCCACATGGTTGCAGAGGCAGCTGAATTGTGGCACCTGCTGCGGCCGGTGCCCGGAAGCCAGTGATTTCTCCAGGAGAAGCAGAGTCCAGCTTCTTGTGCTTTTTGTTTAGCCCAGCAGTGCCCTCCCTGTGACCTCCTCAAGTGCTTTAATTTAAAAAAAAATGAATTCACAGAAATAATGATTGTTTCATGGTTCTTTTGTTTTCTTTGGAAGATTATATAATATATAATATATATATATATATATATATATATTATACATACAATTTAAGTCATGGAGCTGGAGAGATGGCTCAGTGGTTAAGAGCATTTTACTCTTCTTGCAAAGCTCCCAAGCTTGGTTCTCAGCACTCAAATGCAGCTCACAAATGTCCGTAACTCTAGTATCAGGAGGTCTAATGCACTCTGGCCTCCTTAGCAACCTGCACACACACGGTGCACACAAAGTTCCACAGGCACACACATTCAAATAAATTTTTTTAAAAAAAATCTTTTAACACACTTATATAATGCAAAAATAAAATCCCACATCTGTGTAGTTTTTTCTTAAATCACTTTGAAATAAAATTACTCTAGTGAAATATCTAAAAACAGGAGCAAGCACTGCATATGGGGCGTGCTCCACAGTGATGATGGTATTGTTCAGGGATTGAATACTTGGGAGATCAGTATCACGTTGTGCTAGTCCTGCAGGCCGATGATGTTAGACATAATTCAACAGTGCAGTGTGCTTAAGACAGCAGGAGGCTGGCTGGTGTGTCAGCCACAGGTCACCTACGCTGAACACTCGGCATAATAACATATTAAGAACTGGGTCTGTGCAGACACATCCAGCCTTCCCTTTTCTTTCATCTGTGATCTAGGTAATAGTCGCACCGGACACGTTACTCTCTATAGACTCAGACTGTTTGCTCGATTGTTTTAGCATCACTGTGTTCCCGGACACTGATGCAGGTGCTGGTGAAATCTGGCACCCTGTCCTCAAGTCTCTGTTTACACAATGCTGGCATGGATTTAGTCTTTGCAATGCGTATTGCATTTCTGCCAGATTACTCTCAATGTGTTTGACAAAAAGTTACAGAGAAATTTTTGGGCGGGTGAAAAATGCATCATTATGTTTGTGACTGAGTCCTCTCAGTCCCTAAACTAGGCTTTTCCTTACGTACTGTACAGAAGTCCCCAGATGTGAGATCAAAGGGCATTTTGCTCACATTTAGACTACCACGAAATGTCTAGATGGGTTAGTAATAACTATGCAAACATGTCAGTTGAAAGTTGTATAAAATCTTCCAGGAGGAGAAGAAAACAAGACTTTAGCCCACTGACTTTGTAGATGACAAATTTAATGTAAGAAGTTATAGCTGGGGTGGGAAACTGGCAAAAACTCTTGGTGTGAGAGGCTAGTAACCCCAGGTGAGATCCCCAGAGCCCACAAAGCCGGAGGCAGCAGTTCATGTGTGTAATCCCAGCACTCCTAAGTGAGATGAGAGTGCAGACATGTGAGCCACCTGGACCCTCATGGCGCTGCTAGGCCGACACGTACTGGAAATCTGCAGAGCCATCGGGAAGGCGCCCCCTCCAAACAAAGTGGGAGGCGAGAGTGACTCGAAGCTGTTCTCTGATCTCTGCACGTTCACCATGGAGCATGTGCACATACATGCACGCTCACATGCTCTCAACTACACACACACCCACACACATATACACACACACATACACACACACACACACACACACACACACACACACACAAGTTCCATCTAATTCTTGGCACAAAAGTGACTTTCTTCTAGCTCCAATTCCAGCAGAAATGTTTGGAATTTGTTGGAGGACATTTCTATGTGGAATTCAGAAGAAAACTCAGGTATTCTCTCCCAGGAGCTGTCCGTCTTTTGATAGTCTCTCTTCTGCCTGGAGTTCACCGTGTAGACTAGGCTAGCTGGTCAGTGATGCTCAGGGATTCATCTCTGCCCCGACAGCCCTGGGATGACGGGTATGCATCACTCCTCCTGTCTTTTTCACCTGCGTTCTAGAGCCCAGACTCAGGATTTTTTGCTTACATGACCTTGCTTTGTTGATGGAGTCGTCTTCTCATACATATTCTAGCTTTTAGGCTCAACAGAAGTGGGTGTTCATTGTACAAATGAATGCCTTCAAACAGTGTCTTTCATCCGAGGGATATGTGGGAAATTCTCGGTGATCTTGATTCAGCTATGACTCTGATTTAGTAGCTGTGCAATTTTCTAGAAGCTAATGATGACGTCATTGCTACTACCCTGTAGACCACACTTGGAACAACAAGCTCACCAAATGTGAGAAGTAAATATTTCCACTTCGGATGCTGGTAGAAATATTTAACTTTGCAGAAATACATAAGATATACTCTTAATATGGAAAGTGGAGTCTGAGTTAGGACATGTTTCTAAACAAATCATTACACAGCTTTGACCCTTGTGTTAGGGACAAAAGCTGAGCCATTTGAAGAATGCTGCTGACATCTAGGCTGCTTTGTATCCCCCACATTAATGTGATGCAATTTTTATATAATAAAGAATTATATATGACTGTAGACATTGCATTAGCTTCAGAAAAGATCCCATAAGTTGGATTTTCATTGATTTTTGTGGTTTTTAGGTGAGCCTAAGAGTCTGTCAGCAGTCTCCATGCCAAATTGTTCATATTTTTATATATTTCTGTTCCCCCAAAGGAAGGCTGGATCATATCTATGAGTTCTGGATGCAGATCCCCCAGAAGACTCATGATTAGATAGGACCTATGATTGGTACCCATGCTTGCTTAGATAACAGCACATGATAACCAGATGTCACCTCCGGGAAGACTTGGCTTTCAGTGCATCCATTCCCTTACAAAAATGACATCTGATGTTGACCTAATCTGCAGTGACTTAAATGGCTTATCCTGATTGCTTGGCAAAATACAGTAACCTTGTAGGACTCAATTTGGGGTGCTGTCCCATATATAAAGTTTTGTAGCTTACATAGTAGTTAAGAAATAACTTAAATTAAGATAGATGTTTACTTTCTCTTCTGATATTTTTCTCAGTGTGAATAGCAGAGAATAGCTTTATTTTCTTGTCAAATATTTAAAATACATCAATATTTGTTTAGTAAGTTTGTTTCATATGAAGCCTGTTTTCCAAGCAAGAAGCATTTTGTCCAGACATAATGTAAACTGCCGTGAATGGACTAGGATCTTGCAGAGACAGACCTTCTAAGGAACAAGAACAGGGCAGCAAGGATGCTCTTTGGATAGCATCATTTTCAGTTGGTCATTTTGTCTGGTGTATTCAAAGATATACACACACACTTGGGATTCTCCTTCTAAGCATAATGAAATATACAGACACCATGAAACATGACATCACAAATATTTGCCTACACTAAAACTCAGACCATAAGTGGAACTTGGTAACGGTCCCATCATTAGTGCTCAACACCTTCATCCATAGAAGGGAGGGATGGGGATGAGGTGAAGCCATGCCTCTGTTGCCAGGCAACCATTTATCATAATTTATTTGTGCTTTAAAATGTTAACTAAACAAACGAGCTGTAGGAAAACACATACATTGACTCATTTGAAGAAAGCACTGAGAAGGGTATATGTGAGCAGTACATAGCATAGGCACAGACTGGACAGTACAGGAAGCAAAATGAATCTCGCGATAGAATACAGGGAGGTTGATGATCATTAGGGTTAATGCAGGAAATGGAGCTGGATGGAGCACTGTGAAAGATAACTTACAGCTGGGAAATGATGTACTTGTCTTAAACTCTATGATCATTTAAAATTTACATATGTTGGGAATGTTCCACTCATTCAGTATTTGTGACAATTGAAATGCTTGTATATAATACAGTGCCTACTAAAAGATTGATTTGTATATTTGTGCGTGTGTCTGTGTCTGAGTATACGTGGAGGCCAGAAAGAAGCACCGAGTTTCTTCCTCAGACTTTCTACCTATTCTTTTGAGGAAAATTTCTCTGAACCTGGGGAATCACATCTTCTAGGCTAGGTTGGATGCCAGCAAGACGCCACCATCCTGTCTCCACTCCCTCAGACCTATAGTCACAGGCACACACAGAACACCCAACTTGTGACCTGGGTACTGGAGTACAAACTCATGATTGTGTAGCAGGTGCTCTTTACCATTGAGTCATTTCTCCAGGCCCATGAAATACGTAATTTAAAGTATAATTAAAATATATAAAGGTAAGATGAAGAGAATGAATATATTTAACTTGAAGTATAAAAATTGCAAACAATATAAAGACGGTAGTTACACATAAGTAAGTTAAATATAAAACAATTCCATAAAGAACTCTATAAATTCTGATGTTTGTGTATATTGCGTAAAATGATTCTGAAAAGCAATGCAATGCATATTTTAAGAGTTTTGAATATCTGTCTGCTTGTCAAATGGAATTTGACATTAAGTACTTTAAATACCCAGCAGCATCTCATGAAATTCGAGTTCTGTAGTTTCACAGACACCTTCCAGAAGGTGTGCCTTTCTTCAGTGTGTTCAGTGCATCCTTCTAGTACATTGACAAGTTTGAACAGAGATATTAGTTATTTCTCAGAAAAGGCTCAATCTAATCAGTTAGTGACTCTGATGTGGTAGCCTTAGGAAGAGCAATACCCATGTATGTATAGATAGACACAGAAATCTCTTCTTTCTTATATTTTTCTGAGAAAAACAAAACCATGTTATTTCCGTAGCTACATAAAAAGTTTGCTTAAAATGTAGCAATTATCAAATACATTGATAGGTGTCAACTGAAAATACAGAGAACTTTGAGCACACACACACATGAGCACACACCATAAGCAGGTGTATGAAACACGACCAGCATGCTAATAAACACTTAGGACCTTCTAATTTGTGATCACTTACAGAAGTAGCTACTAGCTTTCCATTTAATAAACTAATTTATGTAAATTAAGTCCTGTAAGTCCTAGTTTTGTCCTTCTTGTTCAGCCCTGCAGGCAATTCATCTAGAGTGTGGCTCTGGTTTGCTGTCTTATCATTGCATGCTGGCTATTTCATAGTTTGAATATCTCAATACATCTGCTCTGGTTGGTTTTTTGTCAACTGGGCAGGTGCTAGAGTTTTCTAGGAAGAAGGATTTCAACTGAAAGCATATTACCATCAGAATGCAAAGAAGCAAGTCTGCGGGGTCATCTTGATTAATGATAGATTAACAGTAATATAGGGTCCACTGTTGGTGGCGCCATTCCTGGGCAGGAGGTCCTATATGGTATAAGAAAGCAGGCTAAGCAAGCTATGGGTAGCAATCCAGCAACCGCCACTATTCCATGGCCTCGACTTAGCTCCTGACTCTAGGTTCCTGCCTTGTGTTCCTCCCACGACTCCCCTTCTTTATGGACTGTACACAGAAAACCTTTGTTCACTGAATTTGGTCACAGTGTTTATCATAACAATGGGACCAAAGCAAGGCTCTAGCTAACCATCTCATTTTCATATAAACTTTTGTATGGTTTGCAGTTTTATGCTTCTGATGAACTTCTTATATTTTTTACAAGTTATCAATGCAAGGAAATTATGCTTAGCTTCTTTAGTAATTTTGCAGGTTTTAGATACAGCATGTTTCAGGGTTATGGTCTTATTCTCTCTTCTTTTCTTTCCTAAGATCTCCTTAGGTTTCTCAATCTGATCTCTAGTTTGCTCTATAGTTTATGGTGTCAATCAATTCACAGTCTTGTTTCAGCTTTGCAGTGCAGAAACTGCAAGGGTGAGCCAGTACACCTGTTCTGTTTTCTTAGGCTGACCTCCTCCTGCTCATTTGGTTAACTTCTTTTGTGACACTGATTCTGCATTGTGCTTTCTGTAATGGCTGAATAATACAATCAAGGAAAGCAGTTCAGGAATTCAGATAGTTCTCAAGATTAAGAACTATTAAGAGCTGCGTTTGTAGCCAGTAACTTTGCAGAGAGAAAGAGAGAGAGAGAAAGAGAAGGAGGGGGAGGGAGAGAAGGGGCAGAGGGAGAGGGGGGAGGGAGGGAAGCAGAGGCAGTTGGGACTGTAAGTGGAGCAAACAACAGAACTGACAGTGGGCAGAGGAGAGGCTCGAAGAGAGGATAAAAGTTTGGGCTTAAGACTGGGATGCTCTGAGAAATTTCTAGTACTCAGATTTGGCTAGACTCAAGAGAAGACAGTGGGAACAGAGACCAGAAAGAGAAACTGACCTTAGTGAAAAGTTTCTGCACCCCAACAAGCCTCTCTGCCGGAGCAACAAGCCAAACCACACCAAATCAAACTGAATTAGAAGGAGATGGGGAAGAAAGAGAAAACATGTGCCTGTTTTTTTTTTTTTTTTGTTTTGTTTTTTTTTTGTTTTTTTTTTTGCGGGGGGCAGTTTAAATACCCTGTGTGAGTTGTCTTGAGCATCTCTGGGGGAGGGAGTCATCATTTGGTGGACTTTCTGAGATATGGCAGGGTGTGAGGAGAGAGAGATGGGGAGGGGGATTAAAGTGGAGCTTCCACCAGAACACTTACCATCTCCTCTGACTGAAATAGTATAAATAAGCCAAGGCATCCCAAAGGACTCTGACTGAAATAGTATAAATAAGCCAAGGCATCCCAAAGGACCAGGGGGCTAACATACTCTTGGAGTCTTCATTGAGATGAAGTTACAACCCAGAATAACAAAGCAATACACACCACACCCAAGAGCTTATGGTTCTGTGAATAGTGCCTGTGATAGAGAATGAAAGCTCAGTTAAGTAGGGGGTGGGGGACAATCGGGATGGTTAACCAAGAACAATGCATGTATCAGTCAGCAATTAGCTTATATAAATCTCCCCCTTCTTAACAACACTAGCTATAAACAGCTAGTCTTACTGTGCCAGGAGGGACATTATCACATCATCAGATATTGCCTGGGTTCCTATGGGCTGTAGACACTGTACAAACCACATGTACAAATATACTTGAGCCATGGGAGTTCTCCTTAAGCATTATGGGATATGATCTGTGATTGACTGCAAAGGTTCATAGTCACATGTGTTTCTGAAAGTAAGAAAGAAGAGATTTGGATTGTGAGAGCAAGGATATTATATCAAGAGCATCCCAGGGGGCCTTGTGGTGGAAGTTAGAGCCATGCTGCAGTCTATTAAGTAAGAGTTGATCAGGTAAAAGAGTCTAAGAGAAAAACCTTCTGTTCTTCCTGGTATGAGGGGAAAAGTGGAGTTTGCCTTGCCTGTTCCCTTTGCCCAGGACCCTCTCAAGTTGCATAAACTAACTAAGTATTTAGGGAGTGTTTTGTCATGCAGCATACCCATGAAATGAGAGGAATGCACCCGGGTGGTGTGTGCACCTGCGGTCACAGTGAAAGGATTAAAGCAAATAAAGTACCAGAAGCGGCTGATGCTGGAGCTGGGGTAGCATTACATCAGTTCTGCAGTGTACTTTCTTTAAAATGTGTGTGTGTGTGTGTGTGTGTGTGTGTGTGTGTGTGAGAGAGAGAGAGAGAGAGAGAGAGAGAGAGAGAGAAAGAGAGAGAGAGAGACAGAAAGAGACAGACAGAGAGAGAGACACAGAGAGAGACAGAAGAGAGGGAGCAGAACAGAGAAAGGGGGGGATGTATGTGTGTGTGGCTGTGTGCAGTTGTATTTTTGTGTGTATGCCTTGTAAGTATCAGTGCCCTCAGTAGCCAGAAGAAGTCAACTAATTCCTTAACACTGGAGTTACAGGCAGTTATGAACTCTCCAAAATACCCATTTTGAAGCCAAACTCAGGTTCTCTGGAAGACCAGTAAGCACTCTACTGAGCCATCCCTCCGGCCCTCTATTCTTCACGGAATTAAATTATACCATCACCCTGAAGTTTTCATCAGGCAATGTGTATCACTTCCCAACACTTCCATTTTCTGGGTGAATGACCATGAGAAGCCGGTTTTTATCCAGAGTGTTAAGCCTTTCCACCATGCCAGGGAGGGAAGTTCAAATGTGGTTATTTCACAGAGATGATTGAACCACATCATTGATTTATGCTATTAGGATTTATTTGAATATGTATAGAAATTGTGCTTTCTGGCATAGTTCCACATCTGCTCCTTGTTTGGGGTTAGGCATAGCAGCTTCAGCCAATATGATTCTCAAACTTTAATACCAAAAGGCTGGTGTGTTGAAATAAAATGTTCATGTTCTCTTTTACTTGAATAATTTGTGTGTGTGAGTGGGGGGACAGACATACATGTGCCACAGCATGCACAGATGTGGAGGATGGAGGAGAATTTCTGGTGTTGGTCCCATCTTTCCACCTTGATTGATACTGGATCTTTCTACCAAGGCCATAGGTAGACCAGTTGGCCCTTCTGTTTCTGGTGCTTCTCTCAGCTCAGTCTCCCACATCCTCTATGTTGCTACGGGAGAGTTGTCTGTATTTTGTCAATCATGTTATAAATAAATGCTGATTGGCCAGGCAGGAAATACAGGTGGGAAAACCAGACAGGAAGTAGAAATGATGTAATGAGAACAGGAGAATTCTGGAAAGGAGGAAGTTGATTCCTTCCACTCCTGCCCAGACCACCCAAACAACAGGATGTGATCTGCCCCACTAAAAAAAGGTACTGAGCCACATGGCTAACATAGATCAGAAAAATGGGTTAATCAAGATGTGAGAGTTAGCCAGTGAGAAGCTAGAGCTAATGGGCCAATCAGCTTATAATTTATGGATACCTATATGTGATTTTCTTTGGGGCTAAACAGCTGGGGTACTGGGCAGGACAGAAACCCCAACAAACAAGCAGCCTGGGCCCCACTCACTGTTACAGTTGCCATGCTAGTAGCACATCCACTTGCTCACAGGTTTGGCTTTTATGTGGGTTCTGGCCATCTAAACTCAGGTTGTCAGCCCTGTGCACCAACAACACTGACCCACGATGTCACCTCTTCTGACTCTCTTTTACAGTTTTGTAATTGATGAAAGTGGTCTTGATTTTATCATTTTTGATTCTTGTATCTATTACCTTTAAGAAAAATAAAAATGTTCTTTATGAAGCTACTTCTTTTCTGGTTGTATGGCTCTGTTTTTGTCCTTTGTGGGTTCTGAATTTTTCAACAAAACAGTTGCATCATTATGTAACTTAATCACAGAGTTATGTTTTAAATGTTATGAAGCTCAGAAATATGTAACAGACACCAGGGTGTCTGGCCCTTACTCATGAATTTCCCTGGGAATATGTTGAGTTCTTTGCACTGGACACTCATTTCAACAATGCAACCGTCTATCCATTAAACAGCTTATAGCAGTCACCATTTGGTAGATGAATTTCTCTTTTGTTTATTCCTTTCCCTCCTTCTCCTTTCTCTTCCTCCTCCTATTTTGGCTTGTCTTTGTTGATTTTACATAATGTGAACCTGTAAAATATTTTATAATAAAGACCTTGAAACTCTTTCTCAGAGGGCTAGAGAGATGGCTTGGTGCTCTATTGCTTTGGTAGATGACCCAAGTTCTCTTTCTAGAACCCATGTCAGGTGGCTTTCAGCTATTTTATCTCCAGCTCCAGGAGATGAGACAGCCCCTTCTGCTTCCATGGCCATCTGCCCTCATACGCACACCACCCCCCTACACAGATATACACAAATACACAGGTTCAAAGTTAAAGGTAAAGCCTAAAAATGAACAAACAAACCAAACCCTCTCTGAGTTTGGTCCTTTGTGGTGTGTATGTTCCACCCTGTCCTTGGATAAAGTGAAGTTATGTACTGAGTATCAGATATGAGGAAATAGTGTGTTGATATTGTGGTAAAATATATATTTGGCTGCTTTGCAAAATGGGAAGTCAATCTTTATATGTAGCTGATTCTCCTTGCCTTCAGATCCCATTATCGGAACTGAGGGGACAGATACACTATTATTTTTTTATTCATTCATTCAATGAACAAACAATGTGGTGCTCTTGTAAGAAAATACAAGATTTCTACTCACTCTACCCTAGACTTCTTCAACTTCTGGATAAGAAATGACACAATACAGTGCAGTACAATAATGAGAAAATATACTTTACTATTAAAACCACACCCTATGACCCAATGGCACCTAGATCATGGGTTCATTGGAATAATTAGATGGCAAATACTTTGGGAGAGATTAGGAGAAACTCCAAAATGGAGAGTCATGAATTCCTGAGAGGCATTTAAACTTTTCAAAATAGTCAAGGACACAGTTGGAACTGATATGTCAGAGAACTGGACTCTGACAGGATGGCCCTGGGGGTGGGACACTGTTCACATTCAGTCATACATGAATCAAGAAGCTGACAGGCAGTGGGGACCAAGGAATGTCAGGGTTAAGAGGTGGTCAGCCAGTCACAATAACTTTCGGCTGGTGGCCAGGAAAGGAGGAAGTGGAAGATGATATAGTATGGGCTAAGGAACTAGAGCAGGGCATGATGGAGGAAGGTGAAGGGGCAAGGGCATCGGAGAAGGTAGCATGGGAAGTGGCTGAGCCTGGAGAACAGACTGAGATGTTAGGTGCAACCAGAAGGTGGAGGAGTGAATTAAGAGCAAATTTCTCATTGCCTCTGCATTTTACAAGGAAGTTTGTACGTGTGTGGTGGGATAAGAAACCCCCATAGGCAATGAGTAGAGAGATATGGGCAGCGCTGAATGTCAAGAGTATAAATACCTGAGTTGCTTTCATGCTGAACCCTAACTGCATAGGTAACATGGCATGAATTAGAGAGGGAATGAGAGCAATGGCAACCTGTTCCACATTATTCTGAGAGTTTTGACAATCACTGTTCACTTTATCTTTATAGCCAATGTACAGAGTAGAGTTCAACAGTCGTTTTGTGCAGATCAAGAAACAGGACTGAGGGGTCGAGACATTCATCTCAGATCAGACTGGGATGAGAGGCTAATCTGTATTCTTTGAACCTAAAGTCTGCAGCCTTTTCATATTCACTGATCAAATATGAAAGAGTGTTGAACGTGGTAAAGTGTTGTGTACTTAGATGGGGTAAAACAAACAATCAAATGAAAAATTTCAAACATTCGGCTGATTCCTAGTGCTGTTTACATGGAAACTTATTTTTTTACTGCCATGGGTTAAGATGCTAGATTCCCCTTGTGTCATTATTGACGTTACTAGTCAACTTGGCACAACCTAGAATCACCTGGGAAGGGTCTCATTAGGTCAGCCTGTAGATATATCTCACAGGGATTGTATTAATTAAATAAATTGATGTGAGAGGACCCAGCCCATTGTAGGTGGCACCATTCACTAATCAAGAAGTCCTCAGCTATATGGGTGGAGAACGCGGGCTAAACATGGGCAAACAAGAAAGTGAACATGCATCCATTTCTTTCTGTTCCTGACTGTGGGTGTGATGTCATGGTCCTACCTTGACATCCCTACAGTGATGGGTTGGAGCCTGGAACTGAAGCTGCCATGAACCCCTTTCTCCCTCAAGTTGCTTTATTGTGAGGGTAGTTTATCATAACAACAGAACTGAAACTGGGGTACCTACTATAAGATCCAACTTATAGCCCAAGGTACCACTTTAGATTTTCCTAAGCATAAGAATTGGAAAACTTGGGATGTGCTTCTGTTTTTAAAAATTGAAGATATCAGATGAAATGAGGGGATTGAAGTAGGATGTGAAGGCAGGTATGCCCAAAGTACATTATATTCCATGAAGATGGTTTTATACAACCTTTCATTTTTTTTAAAAAAAAAAATGAGAGAGATGGTTTGGAGGTTAAGAGTGCATAGTATTGCAGAGGACTGTAGTTCAGGTCTGTGCCCACAGCCCACATCAGACAACAACCACCTTTACTCTAGGGGATCCAGTGCCCTCTTCTGGCCACCATGGGTACTACACTCACAACACACACACACACACACACACACACACACACATAAAATAAATTTTTTTAAAACTAGTAAAATTGAATGAAAAATAAATTGGGAATGTCTGCTTTGTGTTGACCATGGCTGTTTCAGGTTTACACCGGCTTATGATTAAAGAATGGATAGAAACACTACATAGTTAATAATTGTTTTCTGTTTGCCAGTTGCCTCACTGTATCAGTGTCATGATTGAAACTATTAACTTATTTTAGGTGAAGGAAAAGTGCAACCTAGATAGTGCCTGTGTTTCTTCGTCTTTCTTTCTAAAAACCATCTGCAAAAGAACATCAGGGCACCTGAACCCAAGTTGTGAGCTGTCATTGCATTAGCTAAATTATTAATAACATTGAGTGAAAACTGGGGGAAAAAGAGGATCATTTGAGGCTGGAGAGAAAACTCAAATGGTAAAGGGCTTGTTTGCAAGGATGAGGACCTGAATTTGATCCCCCAAATCTACATAAAAAACAACGGGGCCTGTTTGTCTGCATTTGTCTCTCCAAGGCTGGGGAGCAAAGGTGGAGAGAAGCATCCCTGGAGCTCCCTGGCCACCAGATTAATGAGAGACCCTGTCACAAAGCATCTGGTACATGGAAAACAGCAGCACACAAGCCTTTGGTTTGTGTACTGTACCCATGCATACATATGTGTGTTCATACAAACATGTTCCCCCACACAAAAGTTCCTTAGTTTTCAACATGGACTGTTATTCAAACAAAGGGACAGGTTTTCAGTTGGAAGCATGGACCAACAAATACCTTCAGATGAACTGTAGAATGTGACTCCTTTGCCTCTTTGGGCTTTGATCGCTCTCAGACAGAACCCCAGCCCCTTGACCTCTAGCACTTAGCCATCTGCTCCACCACATGGGCCTGATCTTGACGCAATCCAGGCAGGAAGCTTGCTCAGCTAGAACTTCTCCTCTACAAGACTGCTCCTTGGGGAATTTTTTTATTTCTTTATCAGATTTCATTTGAATTTTCTTTGATCATTTATTAAGACCGTTTTCTCCTGTAGAGTCAGTGTAGACCCCTTCTTGAAAGCCAAGAGTGATGCACAGGGAATTCATACCACAGTTAGGAGGATTGCTATCAACAAGAAAGTTGTCTGCAGGGTCCTGGTGCTGACAAGTTCATTGTTGCATGCTCTGTGGACAGCGTTCCTGCCTGCAGGTGTCTATCTTTTCCCCAGAGTCCCGAAAGCCAGGAACGGGAAGTCTTCTGAACTTGGTTCATCTTTGGAGCAGTGCTTCTTAAGAGTACATCATCAGCATATGGCTCACCAGGGACCATGTAAAAATGTAAATTCTACAGTTGTATGCACTGTCCACAGAGGTAGGATGTCTACTCATAGGACCAGCCAATCAGTGCTAAGAAGCTCCCATGACCTGTGGGTGGGCATTGAAGTTGGAGGAGCAGTTTGTTGTGTAGAGTAGGTCACATTTGAAGTGCAGAATCATGGAACTAGAATGGTATGTATTACATGGTGATGGTCCTACTAGTACCGTGGAAAGAATACTTTGTTTGATAGTAGCCTAATTGCCTGGAAGAGAAATCAGTTTGATGTTTGTTTCTCTTATGTCTAAGATACATATAATTAGGTCTGAACGGTGAGATGGAGTGGTGGCTAAAGGCGCTGGATGCCAGAGCCAAGGACTTCAGTTTCATTCCTTGGGCCCTCATGGTGAAAGGAGGAAACTGATTCGCTCATGCTGTCCTCTCACCTCTGCACGCAAACCATGGTACACACCTGCAAGCACACACATACACCTACACACATACACATGCACACGTGTATGCACACAAGCATGCATACACCCTAAATAAATAGAATATAATTTAAAAGCAGCATTTCTGATGGTAAAACTGTTACCCCTTTTCAAATACTTCTTCAGTTTCCCCTCTAGATGTTCTTCTGACAGGGTATATTTAGAGACGGGATGCTTTCACCCAGTCTCCTCAGCTCCCTCCCCTTCCCCAAAGCCAACACCCCAGGGGAAGCAGTATTTACTATACTGGTGTATTATTGGTGCCATAGTGAAATCTACACGAGCTGATGGACAGGTATGTACTTCTTCCCAGTTCTTCATGCTTAACTGAAGCCGTGTGTGGTGCTGATTCAAACATGCTCTCTCTTGGTTTGTAGATAGCTATGTGGTTCCCAGTACCTTCTCATGTCCTTCCTTCACCGAGCCACATGGCTTCTTCTCTACCTTAATAATCTTCAAAAGGCCCTGTCTTCAGCCATGACTTTCTGAGAGTCTGGGGGTGAAAATGCATACAGATTCATTTGGAGGAAAGGCTTTATCCCATGACAACTGTGTCTGCCCTTGGCCATTCATTTGTGCCTCAAACTAGTTAATTGTTTTAAAGAATCATTTTTAACAACTTTAACATTTTGTTGTTGATTTTATGTGTATGTATGTGTATCTGTATGAGTTCATGTGTACCGTGTGCATGTTGGAGCCCAAGGGGGCCAGAAGAAGGCCTCAGATCCCTGCAACTAGAGTTACAGGCCCGCAGACCATCGTGAGATACCTAATGGCTGCTGGGAGCCAAACACAGGTCCTCTGCAAGGGCAACAAGTCCTCTACACCACTTAGCCAAATGTCCAGCTCCCCAAATAAAAACTTTTGTGGATGTGTGTATGAAATGGGGCTGGTCCCTACCGCATTCCAAGCAGATCCCTCCACCTCCAAACACATTCCATTAGTGCCCCTAAATGCCAAAGAGAAAATGAATGAGCCACCCAAGAAGCAGGGGAAAAAAATCACATTTGCTAAATGGATAGAGTTTCATCCATTAAATGAATGTGATACCTTCTTTGCGTCTGGTATCCATACAGAGGGCTTGTGAAAAATGAGTTAGCAGAGAGGTAATTGACTGCGGAGACTCTATCTTTAGTCTCTGCCTGTATTTTTTGAATTAATATACACAGTGGGCGATGTGAAGGATTCAAAAATAAATTCTATGTAGAAATATCCTACCAATTTGATGTCTTAATAATGTATGAAGAGCAAACCCATAATAGTAGTTATTTTCGCTTCAACTTTGGCAAATAAAAGGAGCCTTTCGTTTAAATTAGGCTCGTGTATGTCAATGAAGTATGAATTATGTCAACAAATATAGTTTGATGTAGATGCAACGTAAGACAAAGGATAAATGCCAGCAAAGAACTGACTAGTCCCTTTACAACTTTGGCATAAATTGTGTTTTGAGAAGCTAGCATAAAGAGAGTTTAAGAAGGGTGGCGGGGAGGAGGCAGAAATCTTTAATAAATAAATAAATAATAAAAAAGAGAGTTTAAGAAGACAATAGTCAATATGTAAATTTTATTTTAAATTATGCATACACACATACATGCACATATATGCATGTGTATGTATGTGTGTGGTTATGTGCATATAAGTGCAAGTGTCCAAAGAGGTCAGGAATGTAGGTTCTGTGAGTTGCCCAGCAAAGGTGCTGAAAAGGGAGCTTGTGTTCTTTGTAAGAGGAGGTTATGTATTTAACTGCCGAGCCATCCCTTCAGCCCCACCAGCTACTGTCTAAAAGACTCAGGACATAAGGAAAACGGTGTTGGAAACATGGCTGAACTGGGGACTTTTTGACTGCAGGGGTAGTTAGGGAACGTGTACATACAATGTGGAGGGGCACATGTTCGTTTCAAAGAATGTCCAGCCAAGGCTGTTAGGCGACCGTCCATTTGGCTGGGGAAGGCCCACATGGAAAAGATTACAATATAAGCTTCTCTTACTCCATTTATTTATTCCCACCGAGAGTTCCAGCACCCCGCAGAAGTCGGCTGTGGATAGTATTTTATCTCCTCTTGCTGTAGGAAATGAAGGGGTGGAGAAGGGAATTGGATTTGTCTGAAAGCTCCTGGAGCCAGCAGGCAGGCTCGTGGGACCCCTCAGCTGTCCATTTCTAGGCATTATTTAGTGACACAGTCACATTTTCTAAGGTCAGATTTTGTCTTCCACTCATGGGTGGCGGAGCTGAAGAAAATCTTTACAAAGGTTTAAATCTTGATCTAACCCTTAAGAAGACAAGGTAACATAATATATGTTTAGAATTAGCCTTGAGCTCAAAGCATGTAAAAATACATAACTTTTCATCTGGCTCTGTGGTGTGTGTGTGTGTGTGTGTGTGTGTGTGTGTGTGTGTGTGCAAAGAAGTTTGGGCGTTTAAAGAAAGGGCATAGAGACTAAGGAAAGAGCTTACAGGTAGAGTGCTTGCCTGCCAGATACAAGACAGCGTTCCACTCTATTTTCAAAACAGACAAAAAAGAAAAAATTAAAACTAACCTCAACCTTATTACTGATAACCAATGTTGACACTGTGGATCGTGGAGAATACCACACCAGTCATGCAGAAAGTACCTGTTTCTCGCCGTGAGCATTCAGATGTGAACTGTGACCACCAGCCATTAAATGCCATCTCTGCTGCTGCAAAGCAAACTTTTCTACATAGTTGTTAAAACAGTACCTCGTCTCTGAGTCCAGGAATGAAATTCCTGAGACTCAGGTGGTGTGTGTGTGTGTGTGTGTGTGTGTGTGTGTGTGTGTGTGAGAGAGAGAGAGAGAGAGAGAGAGAGAGACAGAGAGAAAGTGTGTGTGTGTGTGTGTGTGTGTGTGTGTGTGTGTGTGAGAGAGAGAGAGATTGTGTGTTCCTGGAAATCACTCACATTTTGCTGTTTTTGGCTTCTGTTTCACTGGAAAGCTGAGCCTTGGTAAAACTAGAGTGCATGGTCAGAACGAGTGAGGTTTTTTTTTGAGAGAGAGTGCATGAAAATTAAAGAGGGGGAGAGAGAGACAGACAGAAATAGAGAGAGTGAGACACAGAGAGACATAGAGAGGCTTATATAATTTCTGGAAAATAGGCTTATTCCTTTTGTTTTTTTATTTGCTTAGCAAAATAATCACAAGTGATTTCTGAAGAGATGTGTTTGCTCTCGTTCTCTTGCTGTAAAGCAATACTGTATTTTCCGTACATAGCGCTGACTGAGACAGTCATCTGAGCGGTGTCAACACAGGGGAACAGCATGAGGTATAGTCTAAGAATGCTGTCCCTGGGTGTGACTTGGTTGGAGATGCACCCATTTCTAATTGTGTCCTCACTAAATTTTAATTTTGAAGGTTCTTCTGTAAAAAGAGTATTGCAGGATACTCTGTAGACACCAATTAAGGGGTTCTTAGAGAGATGGCTCAGTGATAGAGAATGCTGACTGCTCCTCCAGAGGACCTGGGCTTGGTCCAGCACCCATTCAGTGGCTCACGGCCACCTCAAGCTCTGTTCCAGGGAGTCGGATACTCTCTTCCGGCCTCCACAGGGACCCTGCAAACACATGGAGAATGGACATACATGCAGGCAAAGCATTCATACAATACAAATAAAGATGCAAAATTAAGAGAGCGAGAGAGAGAAAATAGAGATGGTATTTTTAAAAATTCTTTAAAAAGTAGAAACCAATTAAGAAGAATTTTTGCCATAAGGATCCTGTACCTGTTGTGTATTAGTTTTAAACGTCTTGATCGTTTTTTCTTTTTCCTTTAGTCTCTTGCATACCGCGTTATTGGTACTTTTCAGCATTTTTTTTTTTTTGCCTTTCCTCTTCCTTTCCTCCTCTTTTTCTCATCGCATTTTTTAAGCACCCATTTGCCTGAACAGCCTGTACCTAGAGAGCATCTATCTGGATAATCTGTCTGGAAAGATGGCATTTGAGCATAAGATTTTGCTGGTCATTTTCTGTGTGTGTGTGGGGGGGGCTATGAAAACACCGGGCAGGCAGCATGATAATCCAGTTCAGCATGGCTCAGTAGTCCATGCTGGTTCTAACCTCTAAAGTCTGATACTGGCCTGGAAGATGGGTTCGGAAGGCCGACCACATGTGCTGTCTTAAGGGCCTAGTGGGAAGATTTGACCTGGTTACAGTTATACAGATGGTGTAGAGGCCATCTGTGCTGTGGCCTCCTCCAGTCATGGCTGTAGAGCTCAGGGGAGCCCCTAAGCCATATAGATAATGCAAAAGACACGTAGACAATTAAGAATCTCTGGTCCTATTTGTGTGTGATATGGCTTGGCCCTACAGATGGTGCAGAGGTTAATGCTTCTCAGCCTGTGGGTTCCGACCCCTTTGAGTGAGGGAGGGTGGAATAACCCTTTCACTGGAGTTGCCTAAAACCATCAGAAAACATGGATTTTTATAATATGATTTATAACAGGGGAGCAATTGCAGTTATAAAATAACAGAGACAGTATTTTATGGTTGGGAGTTGCACAACATTGGGAACTATATGAAAGGGTCGCAGCATTAGGAAGATTGAGAACAATGAATCTAAACTATTAACCAGTCCTAGCCTTCTGGGTGGGAAACAAGTTATACATCTTTTCCATTGAAAAGACAGCTCTGCTTGCATAGCGTTTCTGGTTTCCCTAGTGCTGTGCGTGTAAGGAGCTTTGTGCTCCCCAACATTTTCTTCAGGCAGAAAACTTGACAGTTAGATAAAATCTGAGAAGGAAACATGTGCGAAGTGATGTGTGCAGTTGTCACTTTCTAAAAGGAAAGACTGGTTTACATATAGAAAAGTTACAAGTAGCTGGCTACAGATAATGTAGCCACTAGGAAAGAGCAGAGCCAAAAACAATGGAAACAGAGTGGTGAGCGGCAATAATATTAACACCTACAAAAACCTAGCAGTGCAATAAGGTAAGCAGGAAGCAGTTTTATATTAACATTATTTAAATACAGAAATAGCACCTTAATTGAGCAATGTGAACTTGTTAGGTAGGTTCAAGCATAAAAGTTATACCCCCAACTCTTGTACCAGAATGTGAGGGTTTTGCAGTGGCAATCTAGAGTCTATCATAGTCTAATTTAGGACAAGAAATAATAACTGTTAGTGATCCTGCAGAGGACATGAGCTCTGAGTCAGCATGGAGGGTGTGTGCTACCTCAAATGATGCTGGCCAGGGTTTATGAAAAATATTGTTTAAAAAGTAAGAAATAAAAATCGAAGGCTGTGTATATAGTGATGGTAGAATGGTGTTCAACGAACACAGGAGAAGCCTCTGATTTCCTGCATAGCTAAGGATGTCTGGAGCGTATGATTCTCCTGCCAATATTTGGCATGACAGGCATGCACCATCATGTTTACGTTAAGCAGTTCTGCGGATTAAACCCAGAGCTCTGTGCCTGCTGGTCAAGGACTCTGTGGAGCCTCATCCACAGCCCTATTGGCCACATTTCTTAGTGGAAGATTTTGACCATTCTCAGGGACTGATCCTCTACAGAAGGTGATTGGAGAGGATGCCGTGAAGAATAGCTAGTGTAGAGGCAGATGCTCTGCACCTGACACTGTCCTCAGCTTTCCGGGCAATCCCTATCAGCCCTCAGAGCAACCCTGAAGCCCCAGGCAATCCTATGAGCAAGTCTGCAGACTCCACCAGCCCTCAAATTAAGACTAAGGAAGACCACATTCGGTGTTCCTCTCTATAACTATGCGCTGCTAGTGGGAATTCAATTTGTTATTTATTTATTAAATATATTTATTTTGTAATTTGTGTGTATACAAGCATTTTACTTGCATATATGTCTGTGCACTCCAAGTGCCCTTGGTGTTGGCTAAGGCTAGGATATGTAGTATCCTTTCAAACTGGAATTACAGGTGGTTGCAAGCCTTTATGTGGGTTCTGGAATCAAACCAATATCTTCTGTAAGAGCAGCCGCCATTAGCCAGTCACTGAGTTGTCTCTGCCGCTCTTGAGTCATTATTAAAATATGGTTATCAACATCACCATGCAAGCTGAAATGATGCAAGGAGTTCAGTGGTTTCCCAGGCAAAAGGATGCAGTTAGAACTGAGATTTGAGCCATGGCAGGTGGGTCTAGGATGCCTAGGTTATTTGTTTAGCTAGACTACTGTGTTCTCCTGGACATCCCCAAAACATAAAGCTTAGTTGAACTGGAGGGTGTGATGCATGAAAATCATCATCATCATCATCATCATCATCATCATCATCATCATCATCTTCATCAGTAATAGTAGCAGCGGCAGGAGTAGTTTGAAATGGAATCTTACCTATGCCAGGGTGACCTTGCATTCCCTGTGTGGCCAAGAATGACTCTGAATCCTCCTGCTACCACCTCTCATTTGCTGAGTGCAGCAGCATCTCTGGCTAGCAGGTTGCTTGAGATGGAATCCAGGGCCCCGCTTATGCAAATACTCTCCCAACTGAACTAGACCCCCAGCCTGTAACTTCTCAGTTCTACAAAAGAAGATGTGGTGGGTGGAAGGAGTTGGGCTAAAGTGTTTAAGATGACAGTCAAGGTCTGAGCAATAATGGGGGTACAAATCTCAGCCTAATGGTTATGTCCTCAGTTTATTCCTGGAGGCCCATAGGGAACACTGCACCTTGGTTCCCTCTTTTGGATACCTGTGCTAACTGATGGCATATTCCTGAAGGCACAGCTAAGTGCTTACCTATAGAAGAGGGGCCCATATTATCAAGTATAGCTGGGATGAGATCACTCTGATGTGAGAATGGGGCTCAGTAGTGTGTGCCCCAAAGTTCATGAGGGTCATTTAAGTGTCTTAACTGGGTTTCAATAACATAAAGCTTTGTTTTTTCTCTCTCTCTCCCTCTCCCCTTTCCCCCGTCAGGTATGGAAAAATTGTATCCACGAAGGCAATTCTTGACAAGAATACGAATCAGTGCAAAGGTAGGTGTGGTGTCATCCTGCTCTGAGCGCTTGTCTGTGCTTCCGTCGATGGTACCTCCACTGCAGAGGGAGCATGGCATGCGGTCGTTGGCAAGCCCGTGGGATGCTGTCAGTGCTTTGATGGGTTGTATTTCTGGTAACACTGCTCATTAATTTTTTTCATTAACAAACAAAATGAAAATCACAAATCAGAACAAGTATCAAATTGCTCCAACAGAAAACTGAATTACCTTCTAACAACTTGGGGTTGGTCTGCTTTGAATGATATTATCAATGATACAAATTGATTTCCTAAGTAAAGATGGGGTATGCAGGGGAAAATGGTCCCAGACAAATTATGCTTTAATTTCTCTGTTCTTCAGAGAGCCAACAAGATTTGTTGACTAAAAATGAATTTAATGATGGGCCAACTGTATCTATGCTTTGGCTATAAATATCTCACAAAATTTCAGGATATTATTAAATCAGGTTCTTTCTCTCTTCTCCCTGCTAAAAATATTTCAGGAATCATTTGTCAATGGCTGTGACTTATGCTTCTCCATGTCTGGAATCCCTCACAATGTTTAAAAGTTACATTAAATTATTTGTATAATCTATACAGTCACTGCTATATGACTTGGTGCTAACTGGTAAATTAGAATGCTTCTTGTCACAAATATTATTTCTTGCCCTTAATCCAGCATTCATTGTAATACTGAAATCAAGTGCTGTGGGTAAGACAAACAGAATATGCACAAGTTTTAGCAAAGGATATTCATGTACTCATCTGTGTACGCTGACCTTCTGGGCAGCGGTAGTCAGAGTGATCTCAGTAACTTTCCAAACAAAGTGTTACTCGTCTGTGACCATTTCAGGAGTGCATCAGGTACAAGACAAAGAATGGCAGCCAATAAGTTCTGTTTTTGAATAGTTTACCTTATGGTTGAAAATAAACTAATCCTGCAATGAGCAAGCATGACCGCTTAGCTGTAGTCACACATCTGGAAGGCAGAGTTGGGGAATCGTCCAAGCAAGCCTGAAGAAACACCATGCCTTAGATTAGCCACACCTGTGAGCTCTGGGTTCAACTATAGATCCTGCCTCAGTAAACACAAGCAAAGCAACTGAGTAAGACACGCAAGACACAGACCTCCGCAGTCCACATGCCCTCACATGGTCACATGCAGAGAAGTGAATCCTGGTATCCTTGGTTGGACCATTGTTGTACCGAATGCACTGTGAGAATGGGAAGGAGATCCGAGGATGACAAGTCAATTTATAGTACTGTGGAAGAGAACATTCCTTTCTTGTGAATGATAATTATAAAACAAGTGACAAAGGAATGGCCAGCAAGGTCAGTGTTCAGGGCGAAGATTTTCAGACTTACAATTATATATACGCTTGCATTTGTTATATAAAGTCATAGCAAGGAAGGGTTACTGTAGACACCAGAATTTAGGAGACTTAAAAATTATATCTGTTGGTCATTAAGCACACTCACTGCTCTTGTAGAGTACCTGAACTCAGTTCCCAGCATCAACATGGTATCTCACAACTGTAACTCCAGGCCAGAGTATCTGATGCCCGTTTCTGACCTCCAAGGACATTGCACACATACAGTGCACATACATACACATACATATATACAAATATATACATACAAATGCTCATAAATACACATACATATATGGAGGTACAATACTCACACAAAATAAAAAGAATATTTTTAAATAAAATAAAGTAAAATTGTATCCTGGATACAACATAGGCCTCTTATTGTTAATGTTGTTTGGGGAAATTATTCTGTGATTTCTATGTGTATTACAGAAAAGATGTTTTAGGAAAATGAGAAGAACTGAATTAAGTAGAACTGGTTAAGAAAGAGGCATGGCCTCTCTCTCTCTCTGTGTCTCTGTCTCTGTCTCATCTATCTATCTATCTATCTATCTATCTATCTATCTATCTATCTATCTACCAATATGTCATCAAACTGCAATTCAAGTGGAGGAAATGAAGACGTCACTACTCTGGTTCCTAATTACCGTTGGTGGGGGTTATTTTGAGACTTCTCAAAAGTGCTTACCAGTAGGTAGAATCAGGGAGAACAATTTGAGTAAAATTGCTGATAATTGCTAACAGTGGCCAAGGGAAGTGGTAGAGGAATCCCAAGGAGACAGGAGCTGGCCAAGGTACAAAAACTTGTTTAGCCAAGCACTGCTAGGAATGTAGAGGATTATTGGAGTCCTCCAAAAGGAAAGCAAGAAAATAAAGCCAGAAAAAAACTTAATTGTATCAGGTCTTTCTCTGTCCTGCCACCTCCCAAATAACCACATGAAAATCTCTTATTAATTATGAAAGCTTAGCCGATAGCTTAGGTTTGTTTCTAACTAGCTCTTATAATTTAAATTAACCCATTTCTTTTAATCTACACTCATTTATGTGGCTCAGTTACCTTTACTCTGTAGTGCCCATACTGCTTGCTCTGTGTCCTGCAATCTCCTCCCTTCTTCTACTCAAAAACCTGTGTGCCTGCCGGGCGGTGGTGGCGCACGCCTTTAATCCCAGCACGCGGGAGGCAGAGGCAGGCGGATCTCTGGGAGTTCGAGGCCAGCCTGGTCTACAAGAGCTAGTTCCAGGACAGGAACCAAAAGCTACGGAGAAACCCTGTCTCGGAAAAAAAAAAAAACCTGTGTGCCTGAAAATCTTGCCTAGCTATTGACCATTCAGCTTTTTCTTAAATCAGTCAGAATGATACATCTTCATAGTGTACAAAAAGATCCGCAACACCTAATTTAGAAAGTTCTGTGGAGAAATAATGGGATCAATACTAGAGGTGTGTAACCCATGGTAGAGAAGGGGGTTTCTTGTATGATATGGTAATAAAACTATCTAAATGGAGACTCTAACTATGGATGGGAGGAAGACTCTTCACAGGTTCTGTAGTAGGAGGGGTGCAGGAGAAAAGCAAAAGAAATAAAACCTCAAACCTCAGGGCCTGAAGAGATGGCTCAGTGGTTAAAAGCACTTGATGCTCCTGCAGAGGACCTGAGTTTTTTGAAACTTTATCAGCACCGAATTGTTGGGCTGTACATAGCAGCCAGTAACTCCAGCTCCAGGAGATCTGATGCCCACTTCTGCCCGCTGTGAATACTTGCACACATATGCACTCACAGAGATACATAATACATATACATAAACAAGAATAAATCTTAAAACATCAAACTTGAGAGGCTTATAAGAGAAACAGTATCCCCAGGAGAAGTTCTGCAACCACAGAGATAGTTTGTATGCACTTAAGTATCAGATGTAGCATTTCGGGAATTCCACTGCTGGTTAATGGAACTGTATCCATCCATCCCTCTTAGTGCTGTCTTCAATCAGCCAAGCCTTTTACAAAAGCCATTGTGGAAAGAACAGTCAAGAGCATAGCTTTGATATCATTATGTCACTCCAGACATTTTCTCAAATACTTTATTTGAACCTGTTTTCAAACCGTGTGTGTGTGTATACTTATATATGTATATATACATATATATGTATGATCATTCTTTCTCTATATTAAGAAAAACAGAAAAGATGAAAATTCTAACTTCCAAGGCATATGAAACTATTGTATATCTATTAAAATGGAAATCGTGACATCTGTAGTGTCGATCCCTGGAACATGTTTGTGATATGAAGGTAAATCGATATAAGAAGAGTATGAAATAATGCATTACTACATATGGAGAGGTGTCAGCACTTGGAGGCTGTGGTTATGACTTCAGTGGAGTCTTACTGATGGGGTATAGTTGCCTCTCAGCTGACCAGCTGTGTGGCATAGGTTTAATCACTCAGCCTCACTGAATCCCTGTCTGAGAAGGTAATGACGACAGGAAGGTCTCATTCATAGGGTGTTGTGATGATAGACTTACAGGTGATGTGCACAGGTGAGCATGTGCTTGGTTGCTCTCCATCTTGCTTTTGATGCAGGACTCTCACCAAATCTCTAGTTCACTGCTTCAGCTCGAATGGCTGGGCAGCCAACCCCAGGGACCCTCTAGTTTCTGCCTCTCCCACACTTGGGTTACAGTCATACTGACTTATAAATGGGATCTGGGAACCTCAACTCAGCTCGTCTTGTTTATACTGCAATCACTCTTTCTACTGACCATCTCCCCTGCCTAGGAGGCTAGCAATATTTTTGTTTGTTGCATGAGTATATGTGTGTGTTCATGTTTTTGGCCATATGTGTATGCATGCAAATGTCAGCATAGGTGTGCATGTTTAAAGGGGCCCAAAGCTGATATCAGGAGCCATCCTTCATTGCACTCCACTTTATTCACTGAGGTCTTTCCATTGAGCAGACAGCTGGTCTACCTAGTCAGCTTTCTCTGAGAACTGGGTATCTCCTCTTTCCTAGTGCTTGGAGCTACAGGTGGGTCACCACTCCTGCCTGTGGGCTCTGAGGATTTGAACTCAGGTCCTTACATTTGGACAGCAAGTTCTTTACCCACCAAGTCCAAGGCTAGCTATCATGAAGGAATACAAATATAATTGTGTTAGTGCAAAACCACATTGATATTGATATTTTGACATTTCTTTAAATGTATTTGGGGTATTTCCAAAAAAAAGTAAATTCAGCTCCTAGAACAATTCACTTGATTTCATTTTTCTGCATTTCATTTTATATATGTGTATGGGTGTTTGGGCAGCAGGCTGTGCACCATGTGTATGCAGTACCCACAGGTATCAGAAGAGGACATTGGGTCCTCTGGGAGGTTAGTGAGTTTCCATGTGGGTGATGAGAATCAAATCCAAACTCTTAACCACTGGGCCATCTCCCAGTCCAGAGCTAGTTTGAATTTTGTCTATATTTTGTTTGTTCTGTGACACCTCAGGAACTCATGGCCATATGTTATTTTGTTTTGTCGAATGATTTCAGGTGTAATTGAGTTTGAAGAAGATGATACCATTTGTTACCTTGAGCAGAAGTGGAGTTATCCACAGCCACTTTCTTTTCTCTCTCTCTCTCTCTCTCTCTCTCTCTCTCTCTCTCTCGTTTGTTTTTCAAAACAGGGGTTCTCTGTGTAACAGCTCTGGCCATCCTGGAACTAGCTCTGTAGACCAGGCTGGCCTCGAACTCACAGAGATCTGCCTGCCTCTGCCTCCGGAGTACTGGGACTAAAGGTGAGCGCCGCCATCGCCTGGCCACAGCCACTTTCTTAAAGCAAGGGATGAAAGTGTGGGAGGTCTGGGTTTCGTCTTTAAATTACTGAGACCATGGAGACAGTCCTTAGAGGACGCAAATTGGGTTTAATCTTCACGGAGACACTTGCTTTCCAGTTATTTACAGCCTCCTTCTAGCTGGAGGTTAGGGAATCCAGCAAACCTCTCAGAAGACAAGGACTTATTTATTTCTGTTTTTTCAAGAGGTAGTCAGCTTTCCACACATGGTTACACAGGCTGAATGTCCTCATGTTTTGAAAGACATGAGAATGTACATCTGTTAGTCTCCTTCACGATGCAGACAGAGGCATCAGTTGGCCTCTGTGTGTCAGCCCATGGGCTCTACTCTTCCTTAACCTCCAAAAAAGGTTCTTATTCTGTTATGTACTTTTTCTTTTTAGCTTCCCACATGCTCCCTGATAGTAGCCAGGCAGCAGAAAACATATGTCGTTCTTTTAGAAGAGCCATTCAGAACTCTTTAAGTATCTCTTAATTTTAGGCTTCTTCTTTCTTGTGTAGTGTGTAAAAAAGTTTCCACTCTGTGTAATATACCAAAGTAAAACAAAACAGTCACCCTTGACCCAAATGACTAGAAACTGCCCAACAAAGGAAACCATTGCTTCAGATGGGGGTCTTCACGAACAGACCACAGTTCATCCAGAACAGCCAAACACGGGGGCGAAGAGGCGTTGTTCATGACTGAAGCTTGTTCTGCTCTGTCTTGGGTTTGTTTTTTTCTTCATTTATTTTTTTATATATCTTAAAATATTTTGTCCATCCCTCTGAGTTTTTCTCCTGGGCCCAGTATATTTGCTAATTTAATAGTTTTCCAGGAAAATTAAAGAAGCTATTCAGCACAAGGTATGGGTCTTTAATGACTTGGTGTCTGTGCCTCTCCCTGCTTTTAAAGGCTGGTTTTGCTTTTTCTTCTACCTCTTACTCCATTCCATTTTCTTTCTGGCAGACATTGTATTTAGAGCCTTGGGAATGAGTAATGGATCTTCCAGAAAAGTCTCCAGGTCTCCTTGCCATACGCATAGCCATGGTTAGAATGTGCCCAGAACACCAGCTTGCCACTCAGAGTGGAAAATACCTCACCACCATAGGCTGACTGAACTATATTTGAGGAAGCTTTTTGCTGCCTTTGACATTTTGTTGGATTCTTAAGAATCAGAACTGAGGGACTGAAGTTAAGTTGGCTCAGCAGTTAAGGGTACCAGTTGTTCTTGCAGAAGATCCAAGTTGCATCCCCAGCACTTACATGGTAGCTCACAACCGCCTATAACTCCAGTTCCAGGTAATCTAATATCCTCTTTCGGCCTCTGTGGCACAGCACAATGAGATGTAAATATGTACATTCAGGTTAAATACCCATATACATAAAAAGTCACAGCTGAGTGTACTATCCAAAAGTAGTGACTTAATCCACAAGCCATGTCATTTATTCTTTATGAGTAGCATCAGAGAACTGTCTTCTGGAGAGGATGTACTCCTACCTGCTATGCTACCTCACGTAAGAGCCGAGAGGCGTGTGGCTTTGCTATTGGATTCATGAAGCAGTTCATGGCTGTGTTTATATATTTTTCTATATACATGTTTATACATATATATATATATATATATATATATATATATATATATATAGTGGGGTTTATGTATGTAGTATCTACTCACCTCATACATATGAAGACCAGAGGGAGCCTTTGGGTATTTCCCTCTGTCACTCCACCCTCTTAGTTTTTAAGGCAGGGATTCTCAATGAATTTGGACCTTATCATCGACTAGATTGGCTGGCCACCAAGCACTAGGATTCTCTGTCTCTACCTCCCCCGGTGCTGGGATTGGAGATGTCCCCTGCCACAGCTGATTCTGGTCCCTGGTGTGTTTGTGATCTAGACTCAGGTTTTCATTTCCGAGTAGGAAATATTTTATCTCCTGAGCCATCTCTCCACCCACCCCATGTTTGTTGACATAGGTTTCTGTCCCGCTCAATCCTGCAGCCTTTCAGTCCCAAAGAAACACATAGGGGCCTACATCAATTATAAATTGGTTGGCCTATTAACTCAGGCTGCTTATTAACTAACTCTTGCATCTTAAATTAACCCGTATTTCTTGTCTGGGTTAGCCACATGGTTTGGTACCTTTTATCAGTGAGGCATTCTTATCTTGCTTCTTCTGCATCTGGGTGATGACTGCAGACTGAGCCTTTCCTCTTCCCAGAATCCTCCTATTCTGGTTGCCCTGCCTATACTTCCTGCCTGGCTAATGGCCAATCAGTGTTTTATTAAACCAATATAGGTTACAAATGTTTATAGGGTACAAGACTATTGTTCCATAGTACATGCTTATGTATTTATTTTATTTTTGAGACAGGGTCTCACCATACAGCCCAGACTGCCCCACAGTGCACAAAGATCCGCCTGCCTCTGCCTCCCAAGTGTTGGGATTAAAAGATGTGCCCCTATACCCAGCTTCCCAGGTTTACATATTTTTAAATGTCTTTTTAGGTGACCGAATGTGAAGCCATACTTTTGGATGGGTTTAGAATTAGTTAACTGACTTTTCATTTCTGTCCTAGTTGCTAACGTGACTTGTTTGTATAGCACAGAGGGGAGCTGCGGGATCTTGTGCTAAGTCCCATGAGCCTGAAAGGAAAATGCGGCTGTGTTTGTCATGCTAGGAACAGTCAGGAAAGAATGTGAGGTACAGTCTGCATCTGCCCCAGGAACACTGACAAGCACAGAGCAGGGGTGCTCCTGTGCGTGTGTGTGGGACTATTTAATTCAGGCTGGTAGCACGGCTACCCTGAGGTCCTCCACCAAAACAGCTCAAGCAGAGGGGGGCAGTTGACAGCGTGCTGTGGGGAGTTTTCCTCAAGTGCCTTTTATTTTCTGAAATCAGCATGAGCGGAAATAAATGTTCTGTGAAATTTATGAGTCTGAGGAGTTGCATTTTGAGAGGACGAGGCACCTCCACCAGGTGGGCTCACAGTCTATTGAGCAAGAAGCTCTTGAAGGAAAATGGTCTGAAAAGCACATTTATTCAATTTTCAAATAATGGGATTAGATTACAAAAAAAAATGAATTAAAAAAGCCCAAACAGTTTTACTTTAGACAAATACTTTTCTCTGTGTGATAGCCAATGTGAACTTAGAAGTTCTCTCATGGCTCACTTGTCTACTCTGAAATTCATCTTATGACTTACCACCATTACTGAGCATGTGCAACTGGTGGGCTTCTCTGGGCATTGATATCAGCTGTGAGTTTTATTTCCAAAAGGTTAGTTCATGTAGGGACTAGGTTGTCTGCAGTCAGGCTATCATGTTATGCATTGTTCAGCGTGTGTTCTTTACATAGACCCTTCTAACCTTTGTACATTTCAGCACCATACTGTCATCTACCAAGTTCACACACAGGTTCGTGCAAACAAGGTACCCCAAAATAATGAACAAACAAACTGCCAATATTTCAAGTAGGTTTATGATGTTGTGCTGGGTCACATTCATTAATATCCTGGGGTCATGGGATGGACACACATGTATAGAGTCCCCAAGGTGGTGATAGTACTTTGCTAATTCTTCAATCAAATAACCAAAGGCTGTTCTCCTGCCCCAAGTCATACTTATGGATTTTCTATTTCCAGTACCAGGACAGTAAACAACAGTAACAACAATTATTGTCGTTGTTGTTATTTATTCAATGTTAAACTGGGAAATTTCTGAAATAAGCAAGTGGCATAGGGTCTCATGTTCTGGGGGAGCCATATGCCTGATCCATTGTTTGTATTGACTGCTGCATTCATATTAGACAAAAGCAATAAAAAATGACTATAAGCATTAAGTGTAACAAGCAGCATTGGTATTTTAAGCATAAAATTGTATGTGACATTTTCAAATAACTGCTTCTCACTTCCCAGTGCTTTTGCACATGGAAAGACGATACGTATTAACTAGATTTTAGTAATTATAATGGAATGTTAAATAGTTTAAAATCAGAATGATTGAGTTATGTTGCCTTTTTGCTTGTTTGTTTGTTTTTGAGACAGGGTATCTGTGTGTAACAGCCCTTGCTGTTCAGGAACTTGCTTTGTAGACCAGGCTGGCCTCGAAATTATAGAGGTCCACCTGCTTCTGTTGGGGTTAAAGATGTGTCATCCCACCATAACTGGTTAGTAGTGTTATCTTTAAATCATAATCATAAAATAACTTTTACTAACTCATTATTTTTGATCTTTAAAAAATATTGTGTATCCTGTGTGGTTCTGTGTGGGGGTATGTGCATAACTATGTGCTGCTCTTATGACCATTATCTGACTCATGATCACCTCCAACAGGGCGAGAGACTTCTTATTCCTGGGGTGTTGAGTCCACAGCGCAATTCCAGGAGGTGACTTTAATTCTAGGGCCGTACTGTCCCACATGGATCATTGGGCATCCCAGCAGTGGGAACCCCAAATGTGATTGCCCATAAGATTCCCAGTCTATGAACAGTGCCAGGGTTGCCAGAGGCCTCCTGACAAATGGGTTTCACCAAATTAATCTCGAAATGTAGACAGTTACAACTTAGATGATTTATTTTATCACTTTGAGATCACCCCTTTTTCTGGTTTGAGTATCCATTTTCATTCATCCATACTCTTAAGTAAATGAGAGATTCTAAATATGGACCTACATTTAAAATAATATGCAAAATCTGACCGTGCATGTGCACAGACACAGTGCATATGGACCTGTAAAATTATTAAAACACATTAGCACTGGGGCTGAAGCAATGTCTCACTGGCTGTGGCTGCTCACTGCTCTTGCTGGGGACCAAGGTTTGGCCCTCAACAGCCACCTAGAGGCTCATATCTGCCAGTGACTTTAGCTTTCTAGAGAATCTTACGCCCTTTTCTGGCCTCCATAGAATCCTGCACACATGTAGTACAGCACACATACACTAATACACACATGTATAAATAAAGAAAATAAGCAGATATAATTTTAAAATTTTTCAGTATTCAATATCATGTAAATAAGATAAAATCCAAATATAAAGAAAGATACCTTCAAGTATAAAGAGGGGCCATAGTTCTGTGGTAGAGTGGTTCAATGGCACACACAAAGGACGGGGTTCCATCCCCAGCCATGGGGGAGCTTTAAAAAAAGATGCACTCCCAAGACTTCTCAGTTGACTTTTCCACCAAGGAGCTATGCAAATAATAATATTAAATTTTCTAATATAAATTATTTGATATTTCTGAACGTCTTTTTCCTCAACTGTCAAATTAGCCTGTTGGTGCTACAACACAGAATGCATATTGCATGCAGTCACCACGTGGCAAGTGGTGGTGTGGAGATCAAGTAAACACTTCCCTGGACTCAGCCTTTGGCACTGCTTGTGGGAGCTGGTCAGTAGGCAGAGGTAACGCAGTGCACTTCTGAGTTCATGTAAGTGCAGAAGCCACACACATCTTGGGCTGAGAACTGTGCTTTAGAGACAGGAAACACGGTGTGGTTATGAGTTCGTGTTACATGTAGAACACACACGTGTCTTGGGCTTTGCTAATGGCTGACCGGGAAGTGTTTAAAGGATGTTTCTTTTTCCCACATTGTGTGGCTGGCTGTGTGATCCCATGGCCCGTCAACTCGATGCCTGTGAGGAAAATCTCCTTCCCTTGCAATGGCAGGTGGTAGGATTCATTCTGATTGAGTTGGATAGGCCCTGGAAAGAAAATATTCCTTTATTCGCCCTCTGTGATCCTGATCACTCTGCACTGCTACTTTCCAAGTTCAAAAGCACAAAGAAGAAAAAAAAAAACCCTCGAGTCTTGCTTTGTTGCTGCGTCTGTAAATGGCAAAGCAGAGAACATGTAGGACAGGCCCCAGAGTCACACGGTCTGATGTTTGCCTTGCACACGTTAACTTATTTGTTAATCTCATTGCTATTGAGCCAATTATTTTCCTTCCATTTAGTTTAGATATGGGAACTCTGGGGTATGAATGCGAAAAATTCATGTGCGTAGCAAACCCGACAAAAATAGAAACCTGTAAAACCGTAAACAGACTTTGAAGCATGACCGTGCCATTCGTCATCATTTAACAAGTGGCCATTAGCCAGCTGGACCGTTTCATTATCCATAAAATACTGCGAACGAAACGTTTGTGGACTCTGTTCACGGGACCATTAAAAACATCCATGTGCTTCTTCCCCGTGTTGGGGAAGAAGAGAAAACGGCAAGGCTTATTCACCTTCTAATTCTGCTAGGGGAGAGGCAAGCCATTTTAGCCTATTATTTATCAATTCATTCTGCATTTGTGTGATCATGGTGGATGTGTGTGTTGTTCTTGTGCACGTCTATGTCTAATGCATGCACGCCCAGAGGTTCAAGGAGTAGTCAGTGTGTTGCCCTGCATTTCTGCTTTCACGCCTTGGGACAGTGTCTCTCACTGAGCTTGGAGCTTGGCTGGTAAGCCCCAGTGGTTCTTCTGTCTCTGTAGGCACAAGCCACTCCCAGCAATTTACATGGGTGCTGGGAGTTAAAAGTCGGGTTGGCATGTGTGAACAGCAAGTGCTCTTACACACTGGGTCATCTCCCTGTTTCTCAACCTCATTTCTTTGAATTGCTCAGCATCCAGAAAGACCTATTACTCAGTCTACCGACTTCAGCCCTGACTGGGAAGGCAGTGGGGTTCCTGCAGCTGCTGAAGAAGCCTCTCTCTGGTGTCTACAGCAAGACACTGATTCCCTAATAAACAATGCACACCCAGAGCTGCCAATCACAGCTGTGTGCACTTTGAGACGTTGCCCCGAATAGAAAAAATCCAGAGTCCAGAACAGAAGACCTCAGGGACACTACAGACAGAGAAGATAGTGAGCGCTGGGGCCCAGGGTGATGTGTAACACAGCCACAACCCAGACAGAAAGAGTCAAGTCAAATGTTAGAATTGGCTGAAACACACGAGACGCCTTGGGAAGCCTGCTATTAGGAGTCCTTTCGCTAAAGCAGAAAAAAATTGTAACTACTGAGGTTATGGTGGTTCCCCAAAATAAAGTAAATCAACGCAACTAAGGCAGCTGTAGAGATGGCTTGGTGGTGACGAGTGTGTACTGCTCATGCAGGGCCCAAGCTGAGTTCCCAGAACTTGTATCTGGCAACTCACAGTTGCCTATAACTACAGCTCCAGGGGACTCAACATCATCTTCTGGCATTTATGAGCTAGTACCTATTCTCTCTCTCTCTCTCTCTCTCTCTCTCTCTCTCTCTCTCCCTCTCTTTGTCTCTCTCTCTCCCCCTCTCTCTCTTTGTCTCTCTCTCTCTTTGTCTCTCTCTCTCTTTGTCTCTCTCTCTCTTTGTCTCTCTCTCTCTTTGTCTCTCTCTCTCTCTCTCTCACACACACACACACACAAATAAATAAATAAATAAGTAAATTTTAAAAAAATAATGTGACTTAAAATTTTTTCAAAGTTTCCCATGAGATCATCTCAGTGACAGAGGTCCAAGAGCAGAAAATCTCTACTTGTGTGTTTAAGGTGTGAAGAAATTGTGAGAAGTACTGTGTTATTTCACAGGGACAGACACGAGTGATTAAATCAAGAAGGCTTTAGTAAGAAGAAACCTGATCAGCCTAAGAGTTCCCCCACCTTCTTTCCTTCTTCCATTGTTTCCCTTTTTCTTATTTTGTGATTCGAGGAATTGCACTTAGAACCTTACTCCTGTGGCCAAGCATTCTCCTACTCAGCTACAGACCCATCCCATCTTCTCCTGTTTTTCCAAATAAATGAGGCTTACTCCAAGTGGAGTGTGTGTGTGTGTGTGTGTATCACTTAAAATTAATATATATATATTAACATTAATAAATATATATACATATAGATCCACTTGGGTTTGTCATGGTGTCACTGTAGAAATCACAAGTGGGAAAATACTTGTAATGTATTTTTATTCTAAGAGACGTTTTAAATATTTATTTCAATATTTGCCTGAAAGTTTCTATTTTTGCTTAATGGATTGTAATCCTCAAAAGAAATTCCAGGCAAAAACCCTACACTCCTTCCTGATGAGGATTCTGCTATGCAGGGATGTCCTGAGGAGGTTTTCCTGCCTTAGGTTGCTGCCGGGCTCCTTATGTTTTTCTTCTTTTGGGAAACAGGATCTGAGACAGCAATAATGAGTTTGTATTGCGTGTGTGGCAACTATGTAAAAGCTTGATTATGGGTCTGGAGAGATGGCTCTATAGAGGAGCAGAGTTCAGATCCCAGCACCCATACAGCAAGCTGGGCATCCCACAATTTCCTGCAACTCCAGTGCCAAGAGATCGAGTGTCTACTGATGTGCACATGAGCACCCGTGTGCACACTACTTTTAAAAAGATCTTGCTTAAGCAGGATTGACGTGATGTATGATGCATATTTACAGTGTGTGTGAAACTTAACCCTTCTACCCTGGATCAATTTCACTTTTCCAGCTGTTAGTCCTATCAATATGGATAGTTAATGCCACTTAGATACATCTTTATGGGATGCCAAGTCCTTATTCTCTTTCCTTTCCCCGTGAGCTTTAGAAGTTTCTGTTTAAATCCAAGGCTCTGGCTTTGTTTATTTTTAGGGAAAATTTCAAAAACCTTATAAAGTGTATCTGTCCCAGTATGGCTCTAGCTTATGAGCGACCTTCTGCAGACAACAACAAGAAAGTATTCTGAATGAATTGGTGAAAATATGAGGCATATGGAAAGTTGGGGAATGGCCTTATGTTTTGGGAAGATTTGTACTGCTTCCACTGACCCATAGAACCCATAGTCTTTTGAAACCTCATGAATTAACCCCAGAGGCATAACTGTTTACCAGATCTTTTGTCTTGAGTTTCTCCTTCATTCTCTAAAGCTAGGACAGGGAGTTTTCACACCATCTTCCATCAGTGGGACCAGCCAAGCACCCCAGCAGTAAACCATGTGAAACAGATAACACCATCAAGGATCCTGGATTCAGATAAAGAGTTGAGAAAAAATTAGGAGGAGCAAGAGGTGGAGCCATTCTACCCAGTAGGAGGAAGGAGGAAAGAAGGAGGAGGAAGACGAGGAAGAGGAGGAGCAAGAGGACGAGGAAGAATGGGAGAAGAAGATTAAGAGGAAGAGAAGGACAGAAAATAGGAAGAGAAGGAGGAAGAGAATCAAGAAAAGGAGGAGGAAAAGGAAGAAAGAAAGGAAGAGGAGGAGAAAAAAGATGAAGAGGAAATGAATTTTAATGGCATGGATTAGGAATGGAATCCTCAGTTGGTTTTCTCAGTAGAGAAGCCATACTTCAACATGTGAGTGCAGAATGAATTTATGATGAGATGTGTCGTCTTTTAAATGTGATAGCCATTGGCTATGGTGGCAGAGGATATGTTAAAATGAACACACTGTGTAACTTGGTCCCCATCAAGGTTGCCATTCCTAGCCCTCTAATGATGCATCAGAGAGCAAATGTGTGTGGTTGAGGTGTAGTATTTGGCTGTAAGACTAGCGATTCTTTAAAACCAGCCTGCTTAGTTCCCTACGTATCACTGGAGGCTGGCTATATGCAATTTCCTGGTGAGTTCTAAGCAAACATTTGTTTGTGTGTCACCCTACATATGGTGCAGATAACAGATCAAAAATTGATCCACTCAGGCCTAGCTTAATGAACCAGGGAATTTACTAATGTTATTTGCATCAGCATGGATGAATCAAGGGCTTCTGCATCTCGCCAAACCCCAGTCCAGCATGAATGATGACTCATTGCAGCTGCCTTCATAGTGTTCCCTGCACAACTTGTTCCACTAGAGAGTCTCCTTTGCCCGGTTGTTCACAGCATATGCCAGCTGGGAGCCGGCCTTGCTAGGGTTAACTTTCCAGCATCCTCAAGCTTTGTAAGGGTCCCAGAAGTCCTCCCCGCTCAGGAGGGGCTCTTCCGGTTGGAAGGAAACAATTGCACATCACCTGTGCACCTGCAACTCGTCATGGGCGTGAAATAACTGAAGAATGCTTAACGTTCCCTTTTATATGATGGAAAGCAAAGCCAGAGGCGCTGTGTAGTATGTCAAAATTAATATGGTGGAAACGTAAGATGATGTCAGCCTAACTCACAGAAATAGATCTCTATTGTTTAGCTCTTTCCTTTGGGTCCCAGATAATTTTCATGAGGGAGATTAAGAGCAGTGATCCCACTGCAGTGCTCCTGCTGTGTGATACCAGTGACGAACAGACTCAGCACATCACTGTATCTGGAGTTTATATAAAGGCAGACAGTTTGAAGGAAACATGGAGTCACTCCAATCCACCTACGTCCATGGTAGCATAAGCAATGCTGGTTGGGCTTTCTGGTCCTGCTTGTCACTTAATACCAGTGTTAAACACATGGTAATTGTGCCTTCAAAGCATAGGCTTCTTTGGAAAATAGTTTGGGCTCATTTTGTTCCTAACAGCATTTTGGACTTCTGCTATGATAAACGCATGCCCAGGTTTCCACCGGTGATAAGTTTAAAACATTGTAAGTGGGGAAAATAGCCATGAAATGGTGGATGGAGAGAGTCCAAGCGTGGCTGATGCTCTCTTGGTTTGACTCCCAGAAGGAGGCAGGGCTCACTCTCAGTGCCTGGTTCTCCCAGCAAGCATGCTTTCCCATCTTTCTCCATTCTTGCAGGCTCACCTCCCAAGCTTGCTCAGCGGAGAAAAGGTTAATACCTTTAAAGAGCCCATTCTATCCTGATTATTTAACCAGGCTCCCTTATTTTCTTTAAATATCTTCCACTTAGTGTCCAGAGTGTTTGGGGTCACTATCTTCTTGATGGATGAACCCAGGAATCCAAACCCAAGGAGGTAGGATTATGCCCAGTCTAAATTCTAGGTCTTGAAGTCAAGCATCTGCTGAAATCTGTTTGACTTCTGCAATCTGGTTTTTCTCAGCCTCTTCCCCACCCACACAGTTTCCCACCATCTAAGAAGCACTCTGCTATCTTTTTGCTTTGTGGGAGTTTTAGTGAGATAAAGAGAGTGGGGGAGGGAAGAGAGAAAGACAAATACAGAGAGAAAGAGGAAGAGGAAGGAGAGGCCAGGACCAGCCTGCCTCTTCAGAACAGCAGCAGGAGTCGCACTTTGCTTTCTGAACTGAAAGCTACATCATGACTCCTGCCCCCGGGCTCCAAGGTGATCTCTACACACTATTCCTTGTCTTTCAGCAGCAAAATTCGAGTCCATGTTTACTTCCTTGTTCTTATTCTAGAATACTCCAGCTACATTTGAGTCTAGATTCTTATAACGTTTAGATTCTAGCTACGTTTCCTATTCCTTCAGCCCCACAGTTAGTAGTAATAATTTGGGTGTGGTGTTCCATTTCTAGTACTTTGAAGTACTTCTGCAGTGGATATGATTGTATACAACATGGTTCAGCTACTCTCTTCTTCCAAGACAGCCAAGAGCTTTGATGTTGCCAGAAGTTTTGTTTAGACAGTGAAGGGAACAGGAAGGCTTTCTCATCTGGATGTCACTGAAGAGTTAAGGGGTTACTTGAAGCTCTTTCTGGACTGTGAATGGTTTCACTCAATCTTGGTTCTCCAAATAGTATGTAGTACCTTGTGTTCAGAATCCCCAGTTCCCATGAGCTCACAGAACATATGGCACACAGAGACTGTGACCTTTCAATCCACCCTAGAAACACAAACTCCATTTCTGAGTTTAGAAAGGAAATGCTTCCCTTGATGGCCAGGAATTGGACTGATGCTCTGCCCAGGTTATGTCTGAGCTGTTCCAGTCAGTGGTGGAAAAAATGACCTCCTGGGTAATGTGTGCGTCACCAAGGCTTGATGCTGCCCTTGGGCCAGGTCACTGCAAGTCCATGTTTGTGAGTGGCAACCACAAGCATGAAACCAAATATAGTGGAATCTACTGACAACTGGGATATGATACTATGTCTTGTGGAAGCTAAATGATAAAGGAAAATTAGCAAGAAACTTGAAATGTACTTTCCTATCATATTTTATGCATTACTTTTTAGATTGACAAATAGAAATTGCATAAATTGGGCCTAGAGAGCTGTCTCAACCAATAGAGTCCCTGCTCTGCAAGCACAGAATTTGTCCCCAGAACCCCAGCAAAACAGTTAGTGATACCTGCTTGCAGTCCTGGTGCTAAGGAGAGGGAGGCTGGCAGGTGACTGGGACTGGCTGCCAGTTGAATCAGCAAGTTCAAGGCCAATAAGAGATGCTGTTTCTAAAACAAAATCAGTGGGATTGCACCTGAAGAATGACATAAGAGTTTGACCTCTGTCCTCCTCATGCATGCACACACATTTTTACAACACATAAATGTTCACACACATGTACACATATACTTATAGACTAGCATAATTTGTTTGAGGTACTGTGGCTTGAATCCATGGGCATCATTCATACCAGACAAGAGCTCTACCCTTACCTCTATCTTCAGTCCCCACACAAATTTTGTAATCTATGTACTTTGTTGGATGCCAAGTCAAGCTTATTAATTAACATATGCAAACTGTTGCAAGATATTTGATTACACTGTGGAAATATACGTCATTATGATTGGTTTAATGAAAAGCTAAATGACCAATAGCTAGGGAGGAAGCATATGCAAGACTTCTGGACAGAAGGAGCTCTGGGAAGTAGAAAGGGGGAGTTGCTAGGCAGATGCAGAGAAAGCAGGACATGCAGGAGGAGAGGTAAAAAGTCATTATCCTCATAGCGGCACAAAGATGAATAAAAATGGGCTACTTTAAGTTATAAGAGCTAGTTAGAAACAAGCCTAAGCTAAGGCCAAGCTTTCATAATTAATAAAAAATCTCTGTGTCATTATTTGGGTGCTGACTGGTAGGAGAGAGAAAGATTCATCATAAATGGCACCTAATGTAGGGCTCAAATATCCAAACACAGGGCCTGGGAAAGCTAAGAGAAGTTCTAGACAAGGAGACAGACATAGATTCCCAATACTGCAGTCTCTCATGTGAACCAGTGCTTGGTGTGCAGAGGTGCAGCTACTGACCATTGCCTGCGGGCTTGAGCCAGCTGCCAGTGCCATGCATCGGTGGCATGTGCTAAGCTGAGCCATGCGGCAGTTGACACAGCAGTTTAAGATTTGTCTGTTGTGATCAGAAAAATGTTGTGGGCACTTAGTAAAGCCAGGTCCAGACACAGAAAACCTCACACATGTGTAAGGTGTGTTTAAAAATATACTTAGACACTAAAGAAAATGGGTATAGACAGCATGAAAATGGCTTTAAAATAATAAAGTCTTGAATTTAGCCCTGAAAATTAAACCATGAAAAAACGGGAAATATACAGGATGTCTGAATACTGTATGGTGCTTTCTTGAGTTTGAATTTTATAAATGCCAATGAGTTATAAGCTATAAGATGCTGAGAAACACTGGATTATGGGGAGTACTGCTAAATGAAACCAGCCTATATACTTTAGAGATGTCTTTGATTCAGAATAGAAGTCAATCAATGTGTTGCATCAGGGGAGAGGTCACACTTTTGTTTCTATGAGAAGCAAAAAGCTATAGATTTCTTCAAAAGTTAATCAAGATCAGATTTGACCAGGGGAGACCTCTTGAGGCTCTTGGCTACAAGCATATAAAAAAGGAGCAAAAGATAAATTATGAGACAGGGGATATATAAACTGATCCTTTTACATGGTAACAACTCCAAGACTGGATGTGACATGATAAATATTGTTGGCTACAGAATCCTCTTAACTTATTACTACATGCCATCCTTTCACACGACATGGGTAGAGATTTATATTACAGTTTGGTTATAAAGTTCAAACAAACTTATAAAGTTAACAAATGCCTTTTACCTGCTCAAACATAGAACAAAAAATCTTTAACTGACTTGTGCACACTGCACATTCTATACTTGTGTTATTGCAGATATATATGTTATCTTTAAAAGTCTGTGTGTTTTCAGAAATAAAAGGATCAGATACCAATAAGGACAAGTAGCCCAGGTGATCCAGCCTTTCAGAATGCCTGTGCTGCAATTTTCTCAGCATTCTGCATCCAAAGCAATTTCAAAACTGCTACAAAGATAGTCCAGCTTCATGCATTACTCTATCCAGACTTCAGATAGGTCCTACACTTTCCAATCATACAGAGACTGGAAAACAAATGATTTATGTAGCTCTCCCAGGACTTGACCATTATTTCATTTTTCAGGGTTCCCTAGAGAGGCTGTCACCCCTATAAAACAGGAAGCAGTATAGAGAACATGATGCCCACATTTCCAAGAGTTGGGGTGGGTTGTTTTGGTCATTTGGTGTGTTATGGATTCTTGTCATCATTTAGGGTGGTTGGTTACAATTTGTTATTGTTATGTCGGGGAAAGAGCTCTGGGAAGAATAGAGGGGGAGTTGCCAGCTGGACGCAGAGGAAACAGGGCATGCATAAGGAGAGGTAAAAACCTCAAGCCACATGGCAGCTCATAAGTTAATAAAAATGACTTAATTTAAGTTATAAGAACCAGTTAGAAACAAGTCTAAGCCATGGATAAACCTTCATAAGTGATAAAAAGTCTCTGTATCATTATTTGGGAGCTGACTGGTGGGGCAGAGAAAGACTTATTACAGCAAACCCTCAGATATGAATATACTTTGTGATGAGAGCCCGGCAGTTCTGTAGAATAATCTAGAACTGAGATGTGGGACTGTGTGAAATGAAGAGGGATTCTGCACAGCAAAGCAGAAGGTCAAGTGAAGAGACTGCTACAGGTTGGAAGAAAACTGACCAGTTTTTAATCTGACAGAATTAATGCACAACTCAGTACTACAGTGTCCCAGTTGATATATGGGCTGATGGAAAGGACAGATTGTCCTCAAATATTTAAGAACAAATTTCCCAGAATCTCATTGCCCCTTAATCCACACCAAACTGTCAGCCTCTGGTAGACACCATTTTTTTGCTTTTAAGATTTATTTTTTTTTCTATTTGTAATTATTTGTGTATGTAAGGGTGGTATGTGCACATGGGTGTAGGTGCTCCTGGAGATTGGGAGAGAGCATCAAATCCCCTGGAGCTGGAGTTTCAGGAGATTGTGAGCTACCTGACATGGGTTCTAAGAACCAAACTCAGGTCCTCTGCAAGAACAGTGAGTTAGTTCTCTTAGAGTTGGCGTCACTTCTCCAAGCACTGTGATTAGTTTTGTCACTGTCATAGTGATGTCGTCACGATAGCTTTGTAGAATGTGTTAGGATGTGCCCCACCTTGTTCTTTTTTTCAGATGAAGAGTTGCTGTCCACGTTGTTAGGAATCTCTTCTAATGCTAGGATTTGTTTTTATTTCTCTGTTGAACAAGACTGGAATCATGATATGCATTTTGTTTAATCTGCAGACTGGGGTAGTATGGACGTTTAAATTACTGTTTGTAGTCGATGACTATGGAATGTTCTTTGTGCCTTGCTCTCTTTCATCAATGCTCATTTTTCTATGTGTTTATTGCTGCTGTAAATGGGATTATTTTCTTGATTTCCCTTTTAAATAGATCACTGTTGCTATATAAAAATTGATTTTCTTCTTAAGAAGTAACCTTTTCCTGTAAATTTTAAAGAATTCATCTGTACTGGTGGTTTCTGCTTATGTTTTGAGGATTTTCTCTATATAAAACCTTGTCTCCTTGCCTGCTGACTCAATCCAGAACTTTTCATCTTCTGAAAACAGAAGCAGGGAAACTGTCTTATTCTGATATTATCTCTCTGTCCTTTCTCTTGTCCCTGATCTTATTTGGGGATGAGGGTATGAGAGGGACTTTCCTGTGTGACAGTTACAGCCATGACGTGGGATACATCATATGGGTTCACACACTGGAGGACTTCATTCCCAGCCAGTGATTCTGTTTTGTCAGGTAGTGGAACCTTTTGGGTTTGGTTCCAGATATAGGAACATAGAGTGATCCTTGGGGTTATAGACTAGCCCTGATTCTGGTCTAGGTTTTGGCTTCCTGGTTGCCTATGCCATGTAACCAGATGCTTTACCCCCTGCTGTCACATACATAAAATAGCTGTCCTTCCCACTGTGCCATCTCCACCATAATAGACCATGTACCCTTAAATTGTGTGCCAAAGTCTCCCTGTAATCTCTCAAGTTGCTTCTGTGAGGTGTTTTATAATAGTCATAGGAATAATACTCTGTTCCTTCCTCATTTATGGCAATGTGGTAACTACCTTCTGGGTTTTATCTGTTGAGATTTTAATCACTAGAGGTTGTGACTGAATCATCCTATATCACTCAACTCATCCTCATTTGCTGATAGTATATAACCCTCTCAATACGCTGTTAAGTCTGTTTTTAGGCATTTGGCTGAGAATTTTTGCATCTGTGACTCTTAGGATCCTTCCTGTGCCTTTGTCTGGCTTTGGTGACAGTGATGATGACCGTAGAGCATGGATTTTGTTCAGTTACTCTCGAAAGCATTTAAAGAGATTTGAGTTTGCTCTCTGAATCCATTCAGCAAATATTCCTCCAGGATCTTGGCTGCTCGTTGGTAGCTATTATTTTACTGTTAGTCTCCTTTCATGTAATTAACCTGCATTGAGTTCCTTTACTTCTTCATGGGCCTATTTTGGAAGTGATGGTGGCTAATTTTGTTTGCCGCCGTGGCACACCTAGATGAGGGAGCCTTATTTGTGGAATTACTCCATTAGATTGCTCATAAGCATATCTGTGGGGCATTTTTTTAAATGAGGTCACAGTACTGTGGGTGGCACCATCCCAAGACACATGGGCTTGACCGGTGTAAGGCAGGAACCTGAAGATGAGCCTGGGAGTGAGCTGGTCCACAGCATTCCTCCATGGTTTCTACTTTGAGCTCCAGCCTTGATTTCCCTTACCGATGGAATGCATTATGTAGAGGAAATCAACCCTCTCCTCCCACATTGCTCTTTGTCATCATGTTTATCCCTGCTACAGAGAAGCAAACTAGAACAGAAGGTTATTTGCGACCGGGAATTTATGCATTCCTTTTAGGCTATCCCACTTAATTGATGAATAATTAACCATAATAGCACATCATGGTTCCTCATGCTTCCGTTAGCAGCTGTAATGTTCCTTTCTTCTGTATCTTTTGTTCTTAGTTTAGCTATTTTGTTTATCTTTAAAATAAAAAACCTCTTAGTTTTATTGATCTTTCATGTGGTTTGACCATTTTCTATTTCATTTATTATGATCTTATCTTTATGGTTATCTTTCTTTGACTGTTATTAGGTCCAGTGTGCTTTTTAAATAATAGATTTTTTTGTTACAGTTACTTCGTGTGTGTGTGTGTGTGTGTGTGCACATAAGCATACACAATACCTTGGACAGTCAGAGAACAATTTTTAAGAGTTTCTTCTCTCTTTCTCTTTTGTTCAGTGTCCCAAGGATCAACTTCACATTATAAGGCTCACTTTTATCTGCTGTGGCACCTTGCTTGCCCAAACACTGCTTTTCCTCTAGTTTTTGAAACATAAGTTTTTAGGTTTTCTTTTTAAAAGAATACATTCCAAAAGATGCTTTGATTTCCATATTCTTTATACAAGTGAGCTCAGATATTTTTCTAAGGAAGTACTATATTAGGAATATAAAGGCTACGTATGTGAATGGAATCTTGGCATGACTGAAAATTGCCAGTAATATGAAGATGCAAAACACAAAAGTGGGTCAGACAGAATTTTACTGTTATTTGAAATAACAGTATTGTTAATAACTGGGGGCAACATGGAAAGCTACCTGAAATATGATGAAATTAGCATCAAGAAAAAAATTCTGGACCTGGTTAGTGAATTCCTAGAAAGACCATGAGATGTTATCTCTGAAGATGGTTTTGCTTGGTACATGGAATACGAGCTGGTGCTCTCCTTATCTGGACTATATATTCTATGAGAAGGCATCTAGTTTTAAGTTTGCAAAACTCAAGACTTAGCTCAGAATAAAGAATTCGCAATTAACTTATAAAAGAGAGCAGAAGGAAAACAAGTTAAAATTTTTATCTTCAAGTTGACCAAAATTCTGTGAAAAAGAATGCATTCAGAAAGATGGGGACTTGAAGGAATTCAAGTAGTGATTGAAAAGTGTGTGTGTGTGTGTGTGTGTGTGTGTGTTCTGTGTGTGTGGTGTATGAATGCATGTGTGTGGTGTGTATGCATTCACATGTGTGTGTGTGCTTATGTGCATGTGTTAAAATAATGATTTCTGAGCATCCGTTTCAAGTATGCCATCTGGAAAGATAATCATGATGCTAGAGACATCTCAGTGTGGTCTAACAGTGTTGATAGGCAACAAGATGAAAACATTCACCTATTCATTAATGAAAAATTTAAAGATGTTTATCATCATTAAAATTCAATAACATGTGTAGACAGAAGTTTCTGTCCCACCTGGTTTCACAGCCATTCAGTTCCAAAGAAACACACAGAGTCTTACATTAATTATAAACTGTTTGACCTATTTGCTCAGTCTTATTATTAACTATCTCTGTCAACTTAAATTAACCCATAATTCTTGTCCATGTTTAGCCATGTGACTTGGTACCTTTTCTCAGTAAGGCATTCTCATCTTGCTTCCTCTGCATCTGTCTTGTGACTGCCTCTCTGCCTTTCCTCTTGGCAGAATTCTCCTAGTCCGGTCATCTTGTCTATACTTCCTGCCTAGCTACTGGCCAATCAGCCTTTTATTTAACCAATATGAGTGATAAATCTTCACAGTGTACAAGAGCATTATCTCACAGCAGACATATGTAAATCTTTGGCTCTCTGTCATTTGGAATGAACTGTCAAAAATGATAAACTTCTAGCTACTTATAGAGTGCAAGGCCTTTCCTTGACCTGGCCTGTCCAACTTTTGTGTGTTTGTAAGATGAAGCCTGTGTGCCTTGGAGGGTGGGACCATCATTTTTCTAAAGTGTCCTTCCTACCAACACCTCTGCAGTTGTGCCCTGAGCAGCCTGCCTGCAGGATATCGCTTGTCCTTCTTCCCCTCTTGTCTACCCACACCTCAGTCCATATGCAAGGATACTTTGGAGCCTGTTTCCTTTGCCCAAAACATCACAATTGTGCAATGTTTCATAGTGTTTGCTGTGTGTGGAACACTCACTAAGCATAGAAATCAAGAGTTTCAAATACACGACTATGTTTTTCTAATTGAAGTCATTATCAACATCTGCACTTTATAATATGCAGAGAGGAATGAAGACCTGTCCCGGGTTGCTATGCTAGGAAAATAAGCCCGAGACACAAACCGAGCTGCCATTTATCTCTTACATAGCCCGTCTTCTGTGCTTGATTTGCTTCCCAGCTTTGCTGACATCCAGCAAGGTGTTCTCTTATCTGCTCCTGTAAACGACTTAGACATTGTGCTAGTTTTATTTGCTGTTGCTGTGGTGAATGCCCTTGCCAAGACAACATAGGGGAGGAAAGAGTGTGTCCTCAGCTCCCGATTCCAGCTCACAGCACAGCATTACTGGGAAGCCACAGTGGCAGGAGCAGAAGGATCCCATTGCGTCCGACACCTGCGGGTGAGAGCACAGAACAATGAATGTGTGCTGCTGGAGTTCAGCTTGCTCTCTTCTTTCTCTCAGTCCAGGACCCAGTCCATGAAATGGTGCCGACCAAGTGCATGGTGGGGCTGTCCCACCTCAGCTCACCCACTTAAGGAAATCCCTCACAGGCTTACATACCCCACCTAATCCAGACAGTGCCTCATCGAGACTCACGTCCCAGATTATTTTAGATTTGTTACTGACCATCCCTGACATCCTTCCTCTGCTTCCTTTGATAGAGATTTCCATTCTTTCCACCGTAGCACACATTTAGGAAACTGGGCGCCACCAGTCTTGCTTCCTTTTCATGGTCCTCTGAGGCCATGGACTCATTAAAAGTGAGAATTTAATATTTCTTCAGAGGAAAACATCGTCTTGTTTTCATTTCTTACTCACTTGTGCTTAGCACAGATCTGACACATGATAAGTGATGCTTTCAGATCCTCTGCTCCTGGCTCGAGCACCCAGAGATGCTCATGTGTGTGCTTGTGATTATGGTTAGGAAGTGGAACAGCACCGGAGCCATTTGCCGTGCATGTGTACTGTGCTTGTGCCTTTTAAAGGACTCGTAGACACAAAGCCCTTTGTACACAGGCTGCCTTCTTTAAACAGTGGCTTGTTACATCTTTTGTGTCTGTTCTTCACTTGTTCTTCCCATTTTTGTGGTCATGCCTAGGTTCCTCAGTGTCTTTTTGGATGTCGTCATGACTGAGATCAGTGTACACTAGTCTCCCTCTTGTCCATCTACTCAGAAGGCCAGCCATTTTAGTCTTAAAACTAAAACTTTAGTGTGTTTCTAACCACCCCAGGCTTCTCTTTGAGTTCATGCTCCTTCATCAGTCCCTTTCTGAGGCTCCTACTATTCAAATGATCTAGATTACTTGGAAAACACAGAAACTTCCTAGCTCTCACATGGTCAGGTCAAAACTACCTGTGACTCCAGTTCCAGGGGATGCAGTGCCCTCTTCTGACTTTCATGGGTACTGCACACACATGGTGCACATACATATAAAGAAGTATACATATGCACATTATTAATAAAAATAAATATTAAATAATCAATAAACACACAAGGTACTGTATGCCCACTACATGCTATAAGCTATTAAGAATTTGTCACACACATTTCATTGCGGGAAACAGTGAGATTTCCTTTTGCAAGTGACAGTGAAGCTGATATTTTAATAGAAACAGAGAAAAGAGATGATTGAAGCAAAAAAAATCAGTATGTGAAATAACTTTATAAAATAAGCTCAGCCTTAAAATTGTATAGTGACCCAGTAAGGCGCATGACCAAAGACATCATAAAATAAGTTTTGCATGCGTGGTGTAATTTTGTGTCACTCTATTTCTAGTATAAAGTCCATACACATCAGATCATTTGCTCTTCTCTGAGAGTCGGTGTCTGTGCACAGCATTGCTTGATCTCCCTGAGCCTGATTTGGAGCCCCACAACTCCACTGGTGTCTGATGTGGGCTATGATGGAGAACCAGACTAGCCATTTAAGTCAGAAAAAAAATAAGAATATGAGTCCTGCTCCTAGACCATTGCCTTAGTTAGGGTTTCTTTTGCTATGATAAACACCATGACCAAAAGCTACTTGGAAAGGAAATGGTTTATTTCATTTTACAGCTTGTAGTCCATCATCCAGGGATGTCAGGGCAGGAAAAGGAGACAAGAGCTCAGGCAGAGGACATAGAGGAGTGCTTCATACTGGTTTGCTCTCCATGGCCTGCTCAGCTTTCTTATTCAACTCAGGATTACCTGCCCAGGGTGGCACCGCCCACAGTGAGCTGGGCTCTTCACATCAATCATTCATTAAGAAGATTCCCCATAGACTTGCCTACAGGCCATTTTCTTTCTTTCTTTCTTTAACCATTATTCTTCTCTGTTTCAGTGCATCCCCAAAGCAGCTTCCCTTCCTTCTATCCCTCCCAGTCCCTTGCCCACCTCTCTTCCCCTCTCATCAATTGCTGGATGATGCCCTGCTGATGTCAGCTGGGCAGTCAGTGAGTGTAGCAGAATATCATTAGGAATCATTTCATTTACTTCCTTCCCAGCTGTGTTGGTTCTATCCTGGGTCTCTAGGTTATCCAGCCTGGTTCCTCACTGTCCAGGTGGTGTCAGGTCTGGACTCCCTCTCAAGGCATGGACCTCAAGTTGGCCCAGTCATGGCTTGGCGGTTCCCACAAGTTCTGCAGCACCATTGCCCCAGTACATCTTGCAGCCAGGACAGAAGGTAGGTCCAAGGCTTTGTGGCTGGGTTGACACCCAGTCCTGCTGCGTGGGGCCCTGCCTGGTTATAGAAGATAGCCAGTTCTGGTTCCATATCCCCCATTACTAGGAGACTTTGCTAGAGACACTCTCGTAGATTCCAGGGACTTTCCACTACACTATATTTCTACATCACCCCCTAAATGCCCCCCATTTCTGATTGTCTCTCTCAGCACTCTCTTCCTGACCCCCTACCAGGTTCCTCCTGTTCTTATCTCCCCCACCTTTTGCTCTACCATGTTCATTACAGCTTTATTCGCAATAGCTAGAAACTAGAAGCAGCCTAGATACCCCTCAGCCAAAGAATGGATAAAGAATAGACATCACACAATGGTGTAGTTCTCAGTTGTTAAAAACCATGACAGCATGAAATTTGCAGGCAAATGGATGGAACTAGAAGGGACCATCCTGAGTGAAATAATCCAGACTCAGAAAGACAAGCTTGTGAGTGGACATCTGCTGTTAAAGATCAAAATCATGCTGCAACCCTCAGACCCTGAGAGGGTAGGTAACGAGGAGGGCTTAGGAGGGACACATGGATCGCCGTGGGAAGGGGAACCGGAATAGATTTTGTAGATGAACAGGCCATTTTCTCATGGAGGTTCCTCTTCTCAGCTAACTTTAGTTCTTATTGAGGTGACAAAAATAAATAAAAGCAAATAAAAGAAACCCAGTAATAATAACAACAAAACACTCAGCATTCCTTTTGCTGTCATTAAAAAAAGATACAATGCAGGCCACCATTTAGAAAAAGACTATCAGAACGTGGTGTTGATTTTATAAGTGGAAAGCTGAAGGTTCCGTTTGAAAGTATGAACACGTGTTGCAGGACTAAGGGACTTCAGAGTCTCTTGGCCTACACTGAGCTCTTGAGTTTGGAAGTCTGTGGGGTGCATAAGTTGCAGAGCAAGTGACCACATTTTCTGGCGTCGTGTGCTTTAAGTTTGCATGTGATTGCATTTCTTCTGGCATTAATATTTTTCCTTTCCCACGTTTGACACCTTCAGCAGAAGCTCTTCCACTTTATAATTCTTAACTACCAGTTCTGATTTCTTCCCAACTGAATTTCAGCTCACAACAACAAAATCGACGTGTCGGTAAAATGGGGAAGTCAGCATCCTGAAAACCTTGCCTTACCTCTGAGCTCATAATTAGGCTTCTTTAGCACACGGAGGGTTGTGCGGCAGTGTGCTTGTTTTGCTTGTTAGCAAATAAATGTCACTGGTCTCTGAGTTTTGGATTTGAGACTTCAGAAAGAATCTCTTTAAACCGCAGTTCATTTCCTCAGATGCAGCCTGTCGTGAATCCGGTGAGTGAATTTTGAATCGCCTGATGTGACAGCTTGAGTCAAATTATTATGTAGATGCTGCAAAGAGTGTAGGACTCCTTGAATTTCATAATTGCAATCTAAGATTTCCTATAAACATTTCTGGAAGAAACAACTCACGTAGACTTCAAGGCCAGTACCTAGCTATGCTGGTCGTGCCATTTATCCATTTTCCAGGTGATAGTCGATCCAGCCTGTTCATGATTTCCACCAGGAAACAGATCCAAAAGGCTGGAAGTTTAATACCAAGGACTCTTCAAGGAAAATAAGCCAAATAACCTGAAAAATCAGCGGTGACAGAGGTGTTCCTGGTCGATCAGTCCAGGGTAAAGGCTGAGTAATACTTCCGGCTTGGTGATGGGGGTCATGGGACTACAGGCACCTACGGGCACCTTTGGTATTTAAAATGCAGACATCTGAACAAAATGGCCTTCGGACAACCCATCTTTTCTTCACTCCCTTGCAGCTGTTCCAGCAGCCCTTAGCTGGAGGATATATTTGGAAAGTGCTGTTTTTCCACTATTAGCACATCCAGGTAACCGGTCCAAAGCTGCTAAAGCTCCCACTCGAGATGTAAATAGCTATCACAGTCCGCGCTGTGTGTCATAAACCAGCCCTTTTATTTCCAGTAAGACCCCTTAGCTGCAGTTCCCAAGATTTGATTGCACAGGTCTCTCTCCCGAACACATCCCTTCCCTGCTGACATTTACACTGGTTGTGGGTTTTTATGTAACTCGTTAGAGAGAAATCTGAACCTTAAAAACGGTGTTAGTCTTTCTAGAACCCTCTGGCAAAGGAAAAGTCATTTATTGCCCTTAGATGCATGGAGTTGAAACCTGCACTTCTCAGATTGGAAAGTCTTTCAGAGAACGGATTTTGTTATTTTCCCAACTGGGCTGCAAGAATCAAGCTGCCGATATCACCGACCTAAAGGATCCCTGCCTTCAAAATGCAGAGAGCCAGTGTTTAAAATCTTCCCATTCCCTCCGTGACCCTCATCCGGACAGCTGTACGGAGCCTTTCCAACTGGCTCCTGCCCAGACTTGATGGGAACAAAGTGGAGGAAAGAGTCAGAAGAGACATTGTACAAATTGTTTCCAGCTTCAAAACCTTGTCTTTGACGAAGCCATGATTTCCAGCCACATTTTCTTTCAGTCCTCCTGCCCTGCCCCGGGGTAACTAGCCTGTCACTCATTAATTACCCTAATGGGATTTCTTCCGTTCTTTCAGGAACTTCTAGGATGGTTTTTTACTCTGTTTTTGTTTTTCCAGCCTTATTTGGGAGGGGCATGTGAGAAAGGATGCATGGTGACCAGGGAGTTCCTCTTCCAGACACACTATATATTTCTTGAACGTCTGTTGCCTTCTGTTTGAATAAAATACCACTGTAGCCGAGCTTATAAAATGCGCCTTTTCTTCCCCGTTCCTCATTTCCTTCTATATTTTCCCCCTGGCCTGCCTTTTCCACATCTGAGTGGCCATAAAATGCTGGATGTCATCTCAGAACTGAACACCAATAACTTCTTTTGACACAGTCATGTGGAGTGGGAATGGAACAGTGTTCATCACTGTATAACACTGCGGCCTTTGACTTTGGTCCCAGTCGGGAGCATCAGTTTACACAAATGAACTGTGACCCAAAACTAACAAGAAGATGGGAAAGGAAAGAGGGAGGGAAAGAGGGAGGGAGGGAGGGAGGGAGGAGGGATTTATTTATTTGGGCTTACAGATTGAGGGTACATTTCTTCCTAGCAAAAAGGGTGCTGTTTTCCACTGTTGTGGCAAAAGTATGAGGCACCTTGGGCGCATCTGGGTAGATCAGGAGGCAGTGCAAACTGGCAAATACCTAAGGCCCTCCCATTTCTCCCAGGTAGGTTCCACTTCCGGAAGACTTCGCCACTTGCCTAGACAATCCCATCCTCTTGGGAAGAAGTGTTTAAATATGTGGACTGATGGGGCAGTTAACATTCAAAACACAATACAAAGATTGCTTTCTGAGTTAAAAACTACGTCGAGGGTATAACAATGGCACAATCCTTTTCTCCTTAATAAAAGAAGAAATAACATGTCTGGTCCTATTTCCTTCATTCTGCAGCAGCCTGATGAGGTTTGCATGTCCTTGGAGGTGTCATTCCTCCATCTCAGTGGCTTTCTTTCCAAAAGTAAGTTAGGTTTGATGAAGACTGGTGGAGTAAGACATACTTTAAAAATGGAGTGGAGCCGGGCAGTGGTGGCGCACGCCTGTAATCCCAGCACTCGGGAGGCAGAGGCAAGCGGATCTCTGTGAGTTCGAGACCAGCCTGGTCTACAAGAGCTAGTTCCAGGACAGGCTCCAAAACCACAGAGAAACCCTGTCTCGAAAAACCAAAAAAAAAAAAAAAAAAAAAAAATGGAGTGGAATGGCCAAGTACCAGGTATCGCATGGGATTACTCCTTCCTAGATGCTCAGTTTCAATTAGACATGATCTAGTATTTGTCACCCTTGCGGCAACATCACCTGATGTTAATGATGAACTATACTGCCCAAGTGCCCAAGAGATGGAGAGATGGGCAGACGCTGATAAACTAGAGTATAACCACCGATGGCAATCTAACGGCCAGTAAGTACTTCAAGAGGGATCCAGATTTCCCTTCTAATACAACATGTGCTAACTTTCTTCATTCTGCAAAATTTCAGAGATGAGGCAGTCCAGGCACTATGAGTAAGCTGTGCAACTTGTATCCCACGGAGCCAAAATATAGGGTCTTAGCTGTGTGCCAGTGTGGCACAAGTAAGATGATCTCTGACGAAAGTGAGGATTTGTCCAAATCACCTCTAAGTTTGGAAAAAGCACAGAAGAAGAAGCTGTGGGGAGGAGAAAGAGGCATTTCTGCTTGACTCTGAAGGATGAGTAGACATTTATCAAGCAGAGATAGCAAGAAAAAAATGTACTCAGAAAAGAACAAATCTTGGCACAGCCCGGAAGCTGCAGGAGTATTTGGTATTTTTCTAATGGCTTAACTGTCCCATGCCTGCATGGATGCAGCCTTTGGCTATGCATCCCACAGCACAAGCTGGAACTTTATTATGAAAGGGCTTGCGTAAAAGCCAGAACAGAGATCTTGTGACCAGACAGTGTGGATCACAGAAGTTTACAGGCAGATGAAGTAAGGTGGTTGAAGCTGTGTTTGGGGTCAGTTTAGGAAAAGGAATGGGGATTGCCCAAGGTGAGCGAAAGCTAGATGAGGAGACAGGCTAAGAGGATGTGGCCTTCAGGTTAAATGTATTGGCTTCTAATACGTGTGATGACCAAAAGTGACTTGGGATATTTTCCCCAGCGTGGAAGCAGACTAGAGGGAGACAACTCAAACCAATAGGGCAGCTCTGTCCTTAGGAGCTTAGAGCTCATTTCTTCCTGCTTGTTATCTTTGTGCTTTTCCTGTGGTAACAGAGGGATGCTGTATCTTAGTATTGTGTTTGTGTTCTTTGTTGGAAGAACCTAAAGGCTGAACGACCAAAGGCGAATGCCAGCTAACTATGTCTTTGTTCAGGAACATTCTCTTATATACCATTGATGCCATGGTGTCACTGGACTTGGGTGTAGTGTACTGAGGTGACACTGGACTCTATAGTATTGTAGGTGGCCTACTGACAATGCTTATTAGAACAGAGTAGAGATTGTAGTTATCTACAGAAGAACAGAAGAACATGGACAAGGAGATGTGCGGTATGAAAGTTGTTGTGGAGACCTGTGTTGGAGGTAGAAAAAAGCAGGGCTTAGGACAGAATAAGCTGAATCAGGTTGGCAAGGGAAGACATTCGGAAAGATGCAGTGGGTTCCAACTTTGGCAGCTGTGTCATTTTAACTGAGAATGAGTGATGAAAAAAGAATCAAAACATACAGAAGACAGTGATAGATTTGATTCATGGTGTATTTAATTGATTTATCTATGCAAGATGCTATGAAAAATTTGTTAGCTGTGTCAATCAGCTTAACGTTCTGAAGCTGATGGCTGGAGGGTTGGGAAAACCTTACCTGTAGCAGGTGATGAAGACACATGAACAGAGTGTAATGAAGGAGGAGAAGGAGAAAATGATTAAGGACAAATGGAAGACATCAAAGCGAGGGCAGACTTTCTGCAAGGGGTGCTCACGAATGTCAGAGGTCTGAGATTTAAGATGAGAAAGACTAGGGGATGCCTGGCTAGCTGTCAGGCCTCTGGAAAGCATCTCTAGATGTTTAAACTTGGAACACCCTGATGCGTGGCACTCTCAGTTGGTTTCATGCCCCTGAAGAAGCTAATTGTAAGAGAGAAAATCAAGGCAGTTCCCGGATCTCATGCAAAACAAAGATTGTAGGAAATGTTGAGCCTCATCCTAAATAAAATTGTTGTGATTTTCTAGTTTATTTCAACATCCTTAGAAATCCCACTATATCCATGGTTTCTTATCTAAATCCTTACAGCTCCTTATAAAACTGCAGTTCACAGAGCATTTGAGTGATAACAACATCATCATCAGAAAGGCTTGATTTACACACTCAGATAAATATACACTTTTAATTGAATTATTTTTTATTTTGTGAGAATTTGATACATGAGTCCCGAATTTACAAATTTTCTACTCTTCTATTTTCCCCTCCAAATCCTTCTATGTGTTTCCCATCCCCCATCATTCCCTCTCAGCTTCATGACCTCTTCCTTATTGTTGCCATGGCAACCCGTGTCTCTCTTCTCTGTCTGAGAGAAGGCTGTCATCCATGTCCCAGCCATGTGTACCAATATGTGTATGATACACCAGCATTCTTCCTGAGAGCTGAGATTCTTTGATGGATAATTTTTGAGAAATGTTTAATAAAACAAGAACATTGTTTTCTTACATGGGTCTAGAACTATTTAGAAATGAATTTCTTCTTGACCTTTAAAATAATGGAACAGTTATTACTTAATGAGTTAACATGTGGTGGCATTGTATACATAATTGTTGCTTCCGTTCCTGAATTTAAGTCATAAAGAAGCTGGCTCCTTAAATAAACACATGTAATTAATGAATTTATCCCCAATAAGAAAGAGCTCAATGTTGAAAATATTTATGGCTGTCTCCTTTTAAGATCTTCAGTAAAGTCAGGTTATATAAGGTTATCATTAATGATGAATTATTTATTATTATTATTATTATTATTTATATTATGTGCATTTATGTAACTCTATACATGTGTAAATGCAGTGCCTACAATTGCCAGAAGAGGGCAACAGGTTCCCTTGGCACTGGAGTTAAAGGGGGTTGTGAGACAGCTGATTCAGGTGCTGGGAACTAAACTCAGGTCTTCTGCAAGATCAATTGTGTGCTCTTAACTGGGAAGCCACGCCTCCAGCACTTCTCCTTCCCCTTTGCCGAATTCTTTTACAGAAAAGCAAACAGAACATTTAGAGGCCCAAGTCAATTTGCAAGAGTCTTTTTCCCATGGCAGGACACATCTCAAATTTAAGTGGCCATTTTCATCTTGTCAACATGGTTCATATCACTCTTGCAAATTGTTAATACACCCTAGGCTCTTCTGGATCTACAGTTAGCTGAGGCAGGGGTTTGCTGACACCCTGTCACCTACTGAGAGGTACTCTCTGTTGAGGATTGATGCCATCTGCATTGCTGTAGGCATGGCTTTGGGGACATTTTCTTGACTAACAGTTTGGGAGGGCGCTCACTGTGGCAGTGCTACCCTGGGCAGGCTGAGAAAGCAGGCTGATCATGCCAGTGAGCAGTGTTCCTTCATGGCTTGTTTCAGCTCCAGCCTGCGGGTTCTGCTGTAGGTTTCTGCCCTTGCTTCCCGTGATGATGGGTTGTGACCTAGAAGCCAATCAAACCTCTTTCTTCCTAAGTTCAGTGTTTATCATAGAAACACAGAACAAACTAGAATGAGTGTGTTTTTGTCTTTATCACGGCAAAGCGGAACTTTGCAGCCTGGCCCTGTGTGTACACAGGCACTGTGACCTGATGTGTGACTTCTGAGATTTCCTTGTATGTGGATCTGCCGTCCTCCGTTGTATATTCTTCAGTCATCACTACAAAACGAAGTCTTAATTAGTCTCTCCCATGGGAACCACTGCTCCTGCTCAAGCGTTCTCTATATCCATGATGGATCGAGCACATACAGGTGCTGCAAACTGGCCATGAGCCTTGTAGCTTCGTCATCAGCAAGCAGCAGGATTGTGTTTACAAAGTCAACTCAGTCTTCCTAGCTTTCCACTTCTTTTGAACTAATTGCCAATGCAGTCTATGATATCTCAAACTGTATTAACAAGCTTCTTTCTATTTTTGGGATGGAATTAAAATTTGGACCGTGTGTTTCCTGTCAAGCCACTTTCATGTCAATCAACTAGTTTATGTTCTCTCTAAAAAAAAATGGTATAATTTATAAAATGTATTTTATTTATTCCTTGAACACACACATATATATATTATCTTTTGATCATATTTAACCTCCTATAAACTTTCTTGGGCCTTTCTCTGAACCCCATTCCTACTCACATGATTTGGTATGTGTGTGTGTAAGTGTGTATGTGTGATGTGGGAGTGTCATATATCAATCTGTTGATTTCATTGGTTAAGCAATAAAGAAACTGCTTGGCCCTCATAGGTTAAAACATAGGTGGGCTGAGAAAACAGAACAGAAGGCTGGGAGAAAGAAGCTGAGTCAGTGAGTCGCCATGATTCTCCCACTCCAGGCAGACGCAGGTTAAGATCATTCCTGGTAAGCCAGCTCTTGGGCTACATAGATTATTAGAAATGGGCTAGTCCAGGTGCGAGAGCTAGCCGAGAAAAGGCTAGATATAATGGGCCAAGCAGTGTTTAAAAGAATACAGTTTCCGTGTAATTATTTCCGATAAAGCTAGCCTGGCGGGCGGCCGGGTGCCGGGGACACAGCCCCGCCGCTCATATTACTACATATGTGTGTGTGTCCCACTGAATTTAGTTTAATTAATAAGGGTTTCTCCCAGGAGCTTGTGTGTGAGTTTGTTTCTTGGCACATGGGCAGTTTCCCAGCAGTCTCAACGCTGAATAACAATAGTATTTTCCCAACATTCAGTACCCAGTACCCGCCTCTAACTCTGCAGCTGGGGGCGGGGCTTCAAAAGTGTCTACTCCAGTCACCAGGTCCTCGTACACACTAGGCAGTCATCCTACCAACTGAGCCAAGTTCCCAACACTGTTACTATCCCCACTTTTCAGCTACAAAGCTGGAGACAAGCAGAGGAGTCACTGTCGGGGTCACATAGTTTAGTGACGTAGCTGGGATTTGAATCTGGACAGCCTAGCTTAGGGGATGCATCGACACACAAATAATGGAGCTGGCATTGTGTATTAAGCCGAAAGCAGCTACCGTTGACCTCTCGGCTGAAAGCCCCTGAGCCTGAGTTGTTCAGTCTGCTTTGGATGCTCAGACAGTTTGGAATTTTATCTCCATCTTAACACAACCCAGCCTGGTACACTTTACAAGACTCAGCATGCTTTAAAACCAGGCTTCAGCCAAGAAAGCGGAAATTCCTCTAGGCAGTTCAAAAGACTGTTTGAATAGAGACAGGGTGGTGGTGGGGGGACTAGACAGCTAGACCAGGTAGGAGACGGTGAGGGATGGGGGGATGCTGTCCACTCTGAGGTTAGAATGGGAGGAAATTGCTAACACATGGTAGGTACTCAGACATAGGGGGAGGAGGTGAAGCACACCCCCACCCAGGTCTTTCTGACACGGAGACAAGGTAGCAATATCATAGATCAGAGACTGGGGAAGTCTGCTGAAAGAGCAGGGCTGTCTCCTGGCAACCAGGACTAAGAGGGACACTGTGGCAGAAAGAACTGCCTTGATTGTTCCTTTATTTTACCACCTACCAAGCCTACAGGAAAGTAATTTGCAAAGGATTCTGGGAAATGTATTTTACAAGCCCAGGGCCCAGTGGTTCTAAACCAGAGGTGAATCAGCCTGTGCCCATGCAGTGATGTCATTCGGAAACCCTCTTAAGTGAAGATGGCCATAGCCATACTTGTTGCCTCTTTCAGCTTCTGTGGAGGGAGTCATTGCCGTGGCACACAGCTGCCGATAGCTAGAAGCAGTGACAATACAGCCATTCCCTTAAAGCATTACAAAAGGCCTGGAAAGCAAGAAAGAAACTGAGGCCCAGTAACATTCCTCCCAGTGCATAGGAAAACCCAGATTCAAATCCGGGTTGTCCAGCTCTGAAGTTCATTCTCCTCGCCATGACAACACGTCACCTGTGAGAGGCCAGGCCCACTTGTGTTTCCAGAATCCTGAGCCTCAGGGCACCACACTGGGTCACACACCCTTGGTGAATGCTTGCTTGGCCAGTGTGAGCCTTCATTTCAATAGTGTGCCAAAGTCACTTGAGTGTTTAAATCTGTTGTGTTTGCTTTCCAAACCGTTTCTTTCCTCATGTTTGCTTGGTCTGTTTGTTTATTTATTTACTTGCTTACTTATTTATTTTGCCCTTTGATCCTCATAACTGATTGATGTCTGGAAGGCAGCATCCACAGGGTCAGTCCAGGCTGCCTTCTGTACTCTCTCTTCATGTATCTAAGTTTTCACACAATAGTAGCACAATGATGAAAACCTATGTCCTGGGGGACAGAGTCATCTAACTTCCAGGAAGTTCATTTGAATGAGGGACAGCTCTAGGGGGCATTCCTTAGGTGTCTTTCGCCTGTCTCCTGTTTGTTTTTAAGACATAGTCTCTCCTTGCTTCCCAATAAAGCTAGGCTGACTGTTTAGCAAGCCCAAGCATATGTTTGTCTCTGTGTCCTCAGGAGAGAGATTAGAACCTCTTCCACAGGATTCACCAAGTTTGACCAATTGTTTGGCTGTGGGGTTCTGCATCTGTTTGCATCAGTTGCTGGATGGACCCTCTCTGATGGTGATTATGCTAGGCTCCTGTCTGTCATTAGAAATATTTCCACTCACTTGTTTTTTCTTACCTTCCATGGTTGGGTCTATACTAGGACTCTGGGTCACGCGGTCTCTGGTGTCTGGTCCTCCGCACAGTGTCAGGAGTGGGCTTCCATTTGCACATGGCATGATAGTATGCATAAGCAACCTCCAAAGTTCTACCAGGGAGCTCCTACAGCCGATAAACACCTTCAGCAAAGTGGTAGGATACAAGATTAGCTCAAAAAAAATTTAGTAGCTCTTCTATATACAATTAACAAACAGGCTAAGCAGGAAATCAGGGAAGAATCACCCTTTACAATAGTCACATATAATATACACTATCGTGGGGGTAGCTCTAACCAAACAAGTTCCATATAACAAGAACTTCAAGTCTCTGAAGACATTGAGAAGGTATCAGAAGATGGAAAGATCTCTCATGCTCATGGATCAGTAGAATTAGCATAGTAAAAATGGTCATGTCACCAAAAGCAATCTATTTATTCAACACAATCTTCATCAAAATTCCAATATAATTCTTTACAGACATTGAAAGAGCAATGCTCCACTTTGGTGTGGGATGACCTTCTGCATATGTGCTGCTTTTATTGTTTGGTGAATAAAGCTATTTTGGCCAATAACTTAGCAGAGTAAAGCCAGGCAGGCAATTAAAAATAATAGAGAGAGAGAATAGGCAGAGTCAGAGAGATGCCATGTAGCTGCCGAAAAAGAAAGGCACTGGAATTTTACCAGTAGGCCACAGCCTCGTGGTGATACACAGATTAATATAAATAGGTTAATTTAAGATGTAAGAGCTAGCTAGGAATATGGCTGAGTCATCAGCCAAGTAGTGTTGTAATTGATGTAGCTGATATAGTTTCTGTGGTTATTTGGATCTGGGCATCCAGGAAATGAACAAGCAATCTCTGCTTACACAACTTCAAATGAAAAATGAAAACAAGGCAGGGTAGCTAAAAAGATATAATAAAAGATCTTCTGAAGGCATCACCATTCCTGATTTTATTTACATTCTTAAGGATTATCCTTGTGTTACCAGGCAGGGAGGCAGCCCCATCCCTGTAGTCAGAAAACTGAAGCAGGAGGATTGCTTTGCATTCAAAGCCACCCTAGGGCACAGAATAAATACCAAAAACAGAAAAAAACAAAAATGACGCCCACACGTGACTACAAGAAGCAAAAATAAAAAATCATTGGCTGAATAAATCTTTAAGTGAAAAAAAATAGCAGATATCTATTTTAGATGTGACCTTCATATTCTCTTGCTTTTCCCGTGGTTGGGTTTAGCACGTGACTATTGTTGGGGACTGTGCCTTTAAAAATGAGAAAGCACAGCTATCCTGGGAGCATTTTTTAAAAAAATAAATTCTGGCTCCTGCTGCAAGATTCAAATATGACTAGGCTCTATATCAAAATAAAACAGAGTGGGATGCCTCAGCTTGGACCTTTTGTCTACACTCACTTCCTGTTGACCCAGTGACATCCCTCAGCTGGCCCTTGCTCAAGCTGTTTGCACTGAATGGGATACAGTGTTCTCTAGGGCTGCAGAACCTTACATCTGAATCACAGCCACTTAGGACGCAAATGGTCCGCCAGCACTCTTTCATTTGGGGTTGTTGACTTAAGTCCAAAGGTCGGAGACAAGCCAGCAGCATGGTATGTTGGTTCCATCTTCCCAAAAGTAATTACAGTATTCAGGTTCCTGCCCCATACAAGACTTCTGCTTTTTTTCTTTTTGTCCCCTTAACACAGTCTCTGTGTTATGGGTACAGTTTCAATATTGGTGGCCTTTTGAGTGTGTAGTGCTGACACAGGTCCTGTCTGGAGTGAGTAATAGGGACCACTGCCAATTTTCTTTAAGGGTATTTTGGTGTCATTATCCCAATACTTACTCAGTTATCTCTGAAGTGTCATTTCCAATTTCTTTCCAACCTCTATAGAGGAAGGGTGGTTCAGCTATTTTATCTATGAAATTGGAGCAGGTAGTTCCATAGGTCTGCAGTTCCCCAGACTCCTGTGAATTTCCCTCTGCTTCTTCTACTTTTCGTGTAGAAGATTTTTCGTGTCTTAAGTAAGGCGATGCCTTCAGGAAGTCTGTAGCTATTCAGAATATGGTTCACAGAAGAGCAAAGTGAGCTAGGTGTGTGTGTGTGTGTGTGTGTGTGTGTGTGTGTGTGTATGTGTGTGTAAATGTTCAAAGTGCACCCCCCATCACAAACATGTTTTAAAAAGGCCCCACCAATGATGGGCTCACCATCAAGGATTACAAATGTGTACTCTGGATAGTTCTGCGAGGGGTTTTCAGACAGTTTCTGCATACCACCCTTTGCATACCACTGACAGTGGAGATGCTGTGTGAAATTGGACAGCTAGGTTCTGCCCCGGTGGTTTCCTTATAGGGCTTTGTCCAGCAATGGTACTGATCTAATAGGTGAAGGTCGCTAACATTTCCTTCCCATCCTTTCTTTCCTCTTCCCTCCCTTCCTCCCCTATCTCTCCTTCTCTCCCTCTGGTTTGGATAGGGAGTTTGCTTCTGACTCTCTCTCTCTCTTCCTACTTTGTTCTTCTTGTATACCCTTCCTCCATTTGCACCCTCCACTGACCTCTTTGGTCAAGCAGCAGCTTTCTCTCTTTCTCTCCCTCCTCCCTCCCTCTCTTTCTCTGTCTCTCTCTCCCTCTCCTCTTTCCTCCTTTCTATAAACTTTGAAACTTTCATGGAAGTATATATTCTATGTTGGACACATGCTGCCACCCCCTCTACTGCTTTCCTGAGACTAGCTCCGTTCACTTAATACGGTTATCTCCAAAGATAATTGTTTTCCTGCAAAGGCCAACACTATTGTTGTTTATGGCTGAAAACATTCCCATCATGACATATGGTTATCTCAAGCAGTCCTTGTCTCGGTCAGTTCGTGTGCCTTCCAAACATTCCAACACGATGCTTACCATTTTCCAGTGAACTGTGGCTCTGGGAAACTGACAGTCCCTCTCAACATATCTGTGTAAAACAGAATTGAAGTGTACTGCCTAGTTTACTGTTAGTACATTTTATCGTGTGCTTGCAAAGATGTCACGGGGCCCTTTTAAGACATGCCCAAAGGGGGCTGGAGAGATGGCTCAGTGTTTAAGAGCACTGGCTGCTATTCCAGAGGACCTGAGTTCAATTCCCAGCAACCACATGGTGGCTCATAGCTATCTATAATGAGATCTAGTGCCTTCTTCTGGCCTGAAAGCACACATGAAAGGAATGTTGTATACATAATAAATAAATAAATTTTAAAAAAGACATGTCCAAAGAGACAGCTACTGTTACTGACTCTGAAATATCTGAATTCCTCTGCCTATAGCCAGCAGGTCAGCAATGTGTTGGGGGATCCAGTGTGTGGCAAGGCCGGTTCAAATGTCTTTACTAGGCAGAAGAAAGGAAATTATGGGAAGTAGTTACTGAAATTAGAACCAGGCTTTTTAATACCAAGTATTAGCATTGAGTTATGAATGGAACCTCTTTTAGTCTCTCATAGCCCAGTGCTGTTAGCCAGCAATGCCGCAAAGGGTTTGGATAACTTCTTAAAATTCTAGGGCATATTGATGTAGGAAACTGAGCTTCAGAATCAGGAAGCAATTGACCTGACATACAGTTAATCAATGTCTGAAGTTCTGCCTACCACCCAAGTCACCGGGAGCCCAAATGTTTGCGGTATGGATCTTAGTTCCTAGCTAAAAGTCTCTTTCATGTCATGAATGAATCAGCCACCACAGAGTTCTAGAACTGTATGCAGCACATTTTTTGACCCATGGTTCTTATTTGATAAACATCAAGTAGGAAATGTGTATTGATGGGCTAGAGAAAAGGCTCAGTTCCTTGCCTTGCAATCTTGAGGACCTGTATTTGATTCTCAGAACCCACAAAAAAACCCAACAAGGTAGGGTGACAAAATACAACCCCAGGGCTAGTGAGGTGGCCACATGTGGACTCACTGACAAGCCATTCTCCCTGCCTGTTTGAGGAGTTCCAGGCCAGTCTGGAGGCCTGTCTCAAAAGGAAGGTAGGGAGCCCCTGTGAGAGAGCACAGGAGGTTTTCCTCTGACCTCCACATTCATGTGCACACATGCGCATTCACCCTTGCACCACGTGTACCACGTACCAGCATACTCTTGAACACACATATGTATACCAAAGAATAAAAAGAAATACTATTGATAATTCCATTTTGTTTTATACTGGAGACATCATCTTATTTATAATCAGTTCCTCCATTAAAATATAAGATATTTAATGTTTGGTGTCTGTTTTAATCCCAAACCCAAGAACTGGTGATTATTTCCGTAATCATTATTGGGCAGAGGCATAAACAGATCAGGATGAGGAATTAAGAGGCACAGAACAAGCCTGCCACATTCAGAAATGCTTTGGTCAATGCTGTCCTTTCAATAACATTTATTCCTTCTGAAAATGTCTAATAACCAAAGCCACACACATCTGAGTTTGTGTGCCATAGAACAGGTCAGCCATTAGAATTCCTTTGTCATGTGCCAGAGTGTGTGGCATATGTCTGTGTAAAAGCCTTAGCCACGCAAGCCTGACAGCTAAATTCTGTCAGTCCCCAGAACTCAGCTAAGGAAATCTGGATGCAAGGGAACACGTGTGTAATCCTGGGGCTCTTAGGCTTGAGTGGGAGACAAAGATGGGAGAATTATCTGAAAGTCTTTGGCACAGCAAAATATGGGGCAGAGAACCTCGCCTCAGCAACCTGGGAAAAGACAGCTGACTCCAAAAATTGTCTCCTGACTTCTTCACATGTCCTGTGGCATGCCCATGCTCAAACACGTGTTTATATAAAAAATAAATAGGTAGTAGATACACAAACAAAAGAATTCCTTTGATTCAAGGTGTCCTGTGGCATGCCCATGCTCAAACACGTGTTTATATAAAAAATAAATAGGTAGTAGATACACAAACAAAAGAATTCCTTTGATTCAAGGAATGTCATAGATTGCATTTTCATAATCAAGTTTTACTTTTACTTTTTATAATAGCCCATGCTCATCACAGGGTAGTTTTAAACTCAAGTCTGTTTGTTTATGATAGCGCTCACAGTGTAAAAGACTTGAAGAAATGTAGTAATTAAGGTAATTCTTTGTGAGTATATGTGTGTATACATATTCATATGTGTGTATGGGTTGCTTGTACATATGTGCACATGTATGTGGAAAACAGAGGTCATTGTTGGGTGGTTTCCTACATGACTTTCCATTTATTTTTTATTGTGAGTGTGTATGCATGTGTGTGTGCACAGGTATATGTAAGTGTGTACATGTGCACATATGTTCCATAACATACATGTGGTTATCAGGTTTGGGAATCGAGTGCTTTTACTCACTGGCCCATCTGCTGGTTCACTCTCCGACTTGTTTTTGAAGCCGGAGTCCCTCACTGAACCTGGAGCTGGCCTGTTTCCTTAGCTCCATCGATCCTCTCTTCCCTTCATTCTCAGCACTGGGATTACAGTGTGTGAGCATGCTGTTATGCCCACAAATCTGCACACATATTTTTATTCACACAGCATTTTTAAATGCAAAAAAGCTTAAGAAAGTATTTGCTCATTTTCTTCAGCCTTCCTTATTTAATCTGAATCTGAGAAGTGTCTTTCTATTATTGAGCATACACAGTAATCAAGAGTGTATAAAACATATCCATCTAAGAGATGTTTTGGTGTCTTTCCATTTGAAATATAGCGTGTTCTGTGCAGATGTGATGGTGCCTGTCCCTAATCCCAGCAGTTGGAGAGCAGGCAGGAGGGTCAGACATTCCAGGTTGTCCTTGGTTACATAAGGGAGTGTAAGGCTACCTTAGACCCTGTCTCTTAAGACCATGTGATCTGCCCAGCAGACAGCCAAGGGAAGTCACAGTTAAGGAGATACAGTCATGAGGCCCCAATTCCTTAACAGTAATCCTGCTTGTCTTCTTCCAGCTGCAAATAGTGAGAACCTTATTGATTTCCATCCCCATCCCAGCCCTGTTCCAAGTTCTCACTAATCTAAACCATCCAGAAAACTCTTTTTCAGGTCTCACCCCAAAAATCTCCTTGTATCTTCGTCACTCTATTGTGTTCTTGGCCTCACTCAGTTTTTGCTTCCAGCTCTAATATCCACGTAGAATTCTGCTCACACACCCGAATTTGTAACATTCGTGTTGAGTCCAGGCAGATTGGACCACAGGATGGCTTGTCTGTTGATCACCACATTCCTGATTGTTCCTTCATCTCAGCTGATTCTGAGAAGAGTTTCTTTTCCTGGTGCCCCCTATTCTCCATCATGAGAATGGATAATTGATAAACACAGCCTAATGAAATTTACTGCATCCCAGGGTAAGAACAATGGACCTCACCTCTTGTGAATTTTCTAGCAGAAGTATGTTCCTAGAAGGTGATGCTCAGCCTCCAGCCTCTGAAAGACCAGGATCTCACTTCTAGAGCTTTCATGACCTATACCATTAGTGATACTGAACAAAATTGGTAAACAAGCTAGAACAGGCGATATTCTGGTTGACTTTTACATTCTTCACTTTGAGCACTCCTTGGGAAAATGAATCAGACATCAGGACATACACATGTGGGCACTTGGGTGATGTCAGAGGATTTTATTTAATTGTACTTAAAAACGGAAGTTGCAAATTTTATTATTTTGTGGACAACTTACAAACAATATCATTGTGAAATTGTGGGCTTTGATGAGTATTTGGGATCTGTGGCAATGTTTGCAAAACTCCTTTCTCATGTTTCATGAATTGTAAAAACAATATTGGAAAAACAAAGAGAATTCCCAAGAAGAACAAACCTGTGAGCTCATCTCCTCCGTGATATACTCACCATGCAGACCTCTTCTGTGGCTGCCAAATGTGCAGGGTGTCCTTCCTGTACACAGTAGGTTTTGCAACATGCACCAGCCGGGTGTCATTTCAGACAACTCTGGCTTGGTAGTATATATTTGGAGAGAGTATTGGGTCCCAAGGCTGACAATGAAGTCCCCAAGACTTCTGGTTTCGTGAGATGTCTTCTGTAAGCCTCAAGTTGTTTTTCTTGGTTTCTGGATGGGGAACTTGGAATTGGCCAGATACACTCCCTTCTTGGATTTTACCAACTTACTTGAGTGTCTGACAGAAACCAGGGAGAAACTTTGTTTTACTGGTGTATTAGAAAGGAACTTACAAGCGCTTGGGGTTGTGACTCAATTGGCAGAATGTTTACCTGGCATGCATGAAGTCTTTGGTTTGATACCAAGTGCTACATGAGCTGGGCATGGTGAGGTATCCTAGAACTCAGGAGGCAGAAGCAGGCTGATTATAAGTTCAAGGTCATTCTCAGCTATATAGCAAGTTTGATGCCAGTTTGCTAGTTGTAAGGACCATTATGTGGTAATTATCCCCACTAAGGACCAGGATGAGGGAATCATATTCTCCACTAAGGACCCCCATGTGGTAAGCATTCACCAATATCATGCCTTAGAACCAACATGACTATACCTCAGTAAGGACCACTCTGTAGTAATGATACCACAGTTTCACAAGGAATAATTCCCCCCACAACCACTGCAGTAGTATAGTGTTTTCAGCCAGAACTACATAGATTATAGACAGGGTTATCTCTCAATCGAAACAAAATCTTATATCCCCATTTTAAATTTTATATTTAAAAATTATGTCTATGAGATTATATTTTATTATAACTAATGAACTTTATTTATCAGATTCCATATAATATTGAAATATATACACATTTATATTTACATAAGAACAGACATGCACACATGTATTCAACATTTATCTCTAATAATAAAAACATTAAAAATATTTTTTCTGGCCTTTTGTAATATATAGCCCACAATCATAATCCTTGGCTGCCCAGCTGTGTGAGAAAATATCACAAAGTCCTAATCTGAATCAAATATCACTTTTAATAAAAAAGGAAAAGCAAAATGCTCTGATGCTTAGTTAGTGTGTAGACTAGACCATGGAATTAACTTGGTTGAATGTAGTTGAAAATTTCAGTGTAGTTGAAACATTTAAAAAATGTTTCATGAAAATTCTTATGCTTAATTTACATAATCTGTTGTAATGATACCCCCTCCCCAAAAGACATGAAAATATCTTATTGGCTGAGATCTGAAGTCTTTCCTCCCAACAGCCTAGTGAGTTCTTCATGGGAATATTTGTGGTTTTGCAGAGGTCAGATTGGTTAGACCAGACAAGTTAACTAAATTTGTCATGAAAACATAGAGCCAGCCCATGGAGACAAGAGGCCAGTTGTTCTGTGGTCCCTTCTTGGAACTTATTGTCTTCCTTCTGAGGATGTTGTCAGCGAGGCGGCAGCATCAGCATCAGTAGGACTTTGTAAGAAAACACCTTGAGAGTGTTTTTCTCAAGGAAGATCATGTGGTTAGTATCTCCCTGGTCCTGTAAGGGGTTCTGCCTCTGTAATCCCAGGCTTGAGAGACTGAAACAGGAGGTTTCAAGACAAACCTGCACTACATGGTAAGTTCCAGGTCAGTGTGAGATCTTGTCTCAACAACAAACAAAAATACTGTTAATGGAAGTGTCTGTCCTGCCCAGTTCTGCAGCCATTCATTCCCAAAGAAACATACAATCTTATATTAATAATAAACAGTTGGACCTATTAGCTCAGGCTTATTATTAACTAGATATTATAACTTAAATTAACCCATAATTCTTGTCTATGTTTAGCCACATGGCTTAGTACCTTTTCTCACTGAGACATTCTCATCTTGCTTCCTCTGCATCTGGATTACGAATGACTTTTCCCTTTCATTTTTCCAGAATTCTCTCTGTCTGGCTGCCCCACTTATACTTCCTTCCTGACTACTGGCCAATCAGCATTTTATTAAACTAATATAAGTGATAAATCTTTGCAGTGTACAAGACATAATCCTACAGTAACTGGCAAAAAGAGAAAGAAAAATAAATTTGCATGCAGTTTAAAAACAATAACAAAACAGTTTCTTTGTTGGCATTTAAGAACAATGAGATTTGAGAAATGGGGCTTTGGAAATGATAAACCAGGAAGCAAACCACTTGCCTTACAAGCACAAGGACTTGTGTTCAGTATGCCAGAACCCTTAAAAAAGAGTATCAAGTGGTATTGCATGATTGTAATCCCACTGCTGGGAAGTGGCAGACGGGTGGGTCCCCTGAGCTTGCTGGCCAGGTGAGCCAGCCTGGAAGAAGCCTGTTTCAAGAAGCATAGTGAGCAGTACCTGTGGAATGACAGCCAAGGCTGACCTCTGGCTTCCACACTCATGGGCACATATGTACACACTAATGCTCAGACACAAACACATGCACACACACGAATACAGGTTATTTGTGAAGAGTGCTTCAAGCCTGTAGCCTACTGTGCTCGATCTCCATGACCTCTGATATTTTGGCAGGGTCCTGCCTGGCTCGCACCTCAATGGGAGTAAAGAGTGTTCCAACACTGCCTAGAACAAGCTCCAACTATGAGATTCCCCTGGCTCGTGCTTCTTTTGATTTATTTGGCTTACAGATTCATGGTGTTGTGTTCTCCATTATGCTTATGTAAAGGATACGTCCTTTGTTCTTTGCTTGTTCGATTTTTCCATTTCATTTCTGACGACATGTAAATGCCATGATTAGCATGGAAAATAATGTGCTTGGCTCTAGATGTGGATGAATCATACAGCAGGAGCATGGTAGCATAGGAAGCACCAATGTTCCCAGTGTCCTCAGCAGTAGCTCCCGATGCTTCCATTAATAAGCGCAGTCCCTTGGTGCTTGAGCTGGGGTTCTTGCTGAGACAGCAGGGAAAATACAAGTCCACCTTGTGCTGAGCTCTGGCCTGGTAAGGAATGTAATGCAAAGTTTCTATCCTTCGCAGCATTTATCAATTCCAGACACAGACTTCACCACTGAAAATAGAACTTGGACCATAAGAGGAGTAACTGAATTTGGCTGGCCCACTTGGGGACTTGTGTAAACTGTCTTTTGTCACATAGCAACTCCCCAGGCTTCTTCTTTTTATACTACTCAAATATACTTTGAGGAGCCCAGTCAAATAGATCAGTCTTTCTTTCATTTACTGAGTCCCTTGGGAGAACATAAAAGTGCCATGCTGAGGATCAGGAGCCATGAATGGGCACAGCAGCCATGCCAAGGTGCAGGAGACATGATTAAACAGCGCAGATGTTTAGTCCTGATGGCTTCTTTCCCTCCCTCTCTTACCACTCAGAATTGGATATAATGGCTCAGCAGTTAGGAACATTTGGTTCAGTTCCCCGAACCCACATGGCTCACAACCATCTGTGATTTTAGATTTTTAAGGATCGGATACCCTCTTCTGGCCTCTAAGGGAGCCTGTGTGTGCATGGTGCACATAAATTAACACAGGCTCATACATATGCATACAAATATTTTTAAACAAAATTAGATAGAACAATTGGGATTAATAAATAATTCTTTAAGTCTTCATTCATTTCCCTTATCTAAAAAAAAAGAAAGAAAGAAAAAGAAAATCCACCAGAAAGATCAGATTTATAAATGTATGATTTCCATGGACCTGTTATTATGTTTTTCAACAGGCCTTCCAGCTGGGTGTGACCTAAGACATGAGTCCCTGAGACTCTCAACATTGAACGTGTATGCCTTCAGCCCCAGCGTGAGTTGAACACTGAATGAACAGGACTCCAGATCATATCATTGCCCACATCCCATCCAGTACATGTAGCATTATTCTTAATAAAATCCAAGGGAATCTGTACTCTAAAAAATATGGGTGAGACTTTGATTCACTCAAAAGTAAAAATAACTGACAACATGAAATTTATCAAAACCATTTAAATGGGAATCAACTAAACACATCTTCGTGCATGTTGTATGGACAGACTTCTAGATTCACACTGTGCACTGACAGTATTCAGAGGTGGAGGTCTAAAGAGATGGTGGTGTTGGTAAAGTGCTGTCCTTAAGAACATGAGGACCTGGGTTTGGGTCCCTCAAACCCACATGAAAGCCAGATTTGATGAAGGACATTCTGAGACCCCAAATGCTGAGAAGGTGAAGAATAAGCTGGTCCTTGGAGCTCACTGGCTAGCCAGCCTAGTCAAACCAACAAATTTAAGACTGAGGGAGAGACCCTGCCTCAAAAAGTAAGGTAGAGAGGGATTTGAGTAAGACATCCAATGTCAGCCTCTGGCATACTCTGCATGCATGTATGCAAATATTCCTATACCACACCCCCCCATACACACACATTCTGAGTGAATACAGCCAGTAGCTAGCTACCTGTACAACTTTCTGTTTAAATAAGAGATTATGAGGAGCACTTTTCTTTGGGTTCTGTGGTCTAACTTTCATTCATTAAATTATATATTCTTAAATGCCAATAAAAACCTCAGGAGTACCTGAAGTTTCCCCAAGTCAGATCACTTAACCCATCACATGTACTTAAGGGCTGTCCAAACTTCTGACACTGTAACAAAATGTTGCCACTGATAGATGTATTAAGAAGAATTCCTAGCTGCCCATAGGCCACCTGTTGGATATGCCTGGTTATGTATCCTTGTGTCATTTTATTTTTGATTCAATTATCTGTAGCTACTATTACTTATGAAATATAACCATTGGAGTTCATACTTCCACTTACTTCATGTTACAGAGATTAAGAAATCTGTTTTTAATATGTTCTGCTGAACATCAAATGTCACGTGACTAAAAGCCCAAACAATGCCAAGATTTTTTTTTTTTAATAATGGACATTAAAAGTCATTTAAGACAGTCTTACATCATTTGCAATTCTATTCCCATTCTATTTGTGGACGTGCAGATACTAGAGCAATTAAACCGGGGCATAGGTACAGTGTTGTGGAAGAGTGATTGCTGAGCATGCATGAAACCCCGGTTCCATCAGTGGCGTCATATAGCGTTGGACATGGTGACACGTCACTACACTGGGGAGGTAGAGGCAGAGAGCCAAGAAGTCCAAGGTCAATCTGCAGCTACATAGGCAGTTCAAAAACAGCCTAAGCTATTTAAGATTCTATCTCAAACCAACAGCAACAACAATTATAAAAAGAAAACAAAATCTCTGTCCTAAATTAAGAAAGGAGACTGAGTTTCAAGGATTCGTCTCCTGTTACACCCCTGGGTGGTGTTCCTTCCTTGTAGAATATGCAGCACCTAGCAACTGTAGATGCTTCGATGTCTTTGAAGGTAGTGGCTTTCACTTTTCTCAGGAGTGTGGGGACAAAGGTCCCTTTCAGTAACATCTTGAGTAAAACTTTGACAGCAGGAACACTCTGTTCTGAAGCTTGGTCATCTTCAAACAAGGCCCCAGCTATCTGCAGAAGGTCAGAAAAGGCTAACCACACCTGTGCCTTCAGATGTAGGTGGCTGAGGTGTGACTTCTTTCTTACCTTTGCCTAGACAGAATGAATCAAGAGTACAGGTTCATCTCACAGGAGATGTGTGATACTTTAATTATAAGCAAATGTATTCTCTAATATATGGGAAAGAAACATGGCAGAAAAAAGAGACACAGTTCCTGGAAAGGAGCATCCATGTTGCACTTGGGAGATCATTTGCATTGGTTAAATGTGGGAGGATGTTTGTTTCCCATGATCCTTTGTTTCTGGAGTTATTGCAGTTACTCACTTTTTAAAATGGTCAAATTCATGTTTGTAGATTTATTGAAGTAAGTTTTAACTCTAGGTTCATGAAGATATTCAGCTGAGATAAATGAGAAAAAATTCTAGCCAAATTTTTAGAAAGTAACTAAGTAGACATTTGAAAATATTTCTTTTATTTTTCTTGATGTGTACATTTGTGTGTTTATATTTCTATGTGCATGTGGGTACAGATACCAAAAGAGTCTGGAGGAGAGCACTGGGTGCCCAGGAACTGGAGTTGTAGGTGGTTGTGAGCCACTCATTGTAGCTCTGGGAATGGGACTCGGATCCTCTAACAATGTGCTCTTAGCAGCTAAGCCATCTCTACAGGCGCTTAGGTATACTAAGGGAGCCTCGAGTGTCCATTGCCTTCCAAACTCAATTCCAAACTTCCCAGCAGCAGACTCTCTATCAGCAGGAAAATGTAATAAAGAATTGTCATGGTGGTGCGTTAATGAGCTAAAAGTTTTCTGAATGTTTACTTGATAATATGTTTTTAAGACCTGATAAACTAGTTTAAAGATTTGGGTGGGAAAATTGTTGATTAAATGAAAGTATTTGAAGAAAGAAAGCACAGCACAGTTGGGGAAAGAAGAATCAAGTCAGCAATGTATTTGTGGACAAATCACTTAACAGACAGTGCCATGCTGAATACTGAAGACTTATTTTATCACTGTGGATGAAACTGGCTGAAAATAACTGTCTAATTTAGTACACAGCCTTCAAGATCAAGATTACCTAGAAGTTGCTATCAAGGATCTTCTCCGGTGAGAGGAGGGAAAACACATGTTTTGCTAACTTCTGCAGGGGTCTTGAAGCACTTTTGAATCGAAGCAATAAAATATATCCTCTTTAAGCAGGGAACATGTGAGTAGTGTGTGTGTGTGTGTGCGCGCACGTGTGAATGTATGTGTATGTATGTTTGTTTGTGGTAGTATGGCTATGTTAAGATAATGCTTTTTACAAGTACCACCGTAAGTTTGTGTTCAGCTTGACAATTTGTATGTGATTTATCATGCTGAAACCTCATTTGCTAGACTGTAAAATAAATTCATTGGAAGCTTTTCATTACATGCCAACTGTTCAAACCCTTTGATAATGACTAAGGGCAAAGGAATTGGCATCACCAATAAGTTTGCCATGCCTCTGGGCATGAAATACTCTTGATTAACTTTTTCTACCCTCTGGAGATCTTGGAGGTTTCCATTCAAAGTAACAGTCTCAGAAATGATGCGTGGCCAATCTAGTTTGCTTCATTGTCTCTTCCAGAACGTTCTGCGGATGCTGCAATTGCTAAGAATTTGTGAGACCTATGAAGCAGATGTGTAGCTAGTGAGGCATTTGCACATATCAGAGATTGATGTCACTGTTCTCTTGCTGTTATCTCACTCTTGATGGATCCTGAGCCCTGGGGAGAGAATGTAACATTGATGTCCCATTTGAGTGTGAGCATTCGACGTCACTTTTTCTCTGCACTTTAAACAGCTGTTAGTTTCTCTGCTAGCCACCATCTAGTGCACACAGAGACGGCTCTGCTGAGGTCTGGTAATGGAAATAAACTGTGGTAGACATAGAACATTTAGCACAGTTTTTTAGTATGTCAGTGCAGTAAAATACTAGCAGTGTTTACCCCTGCATTCTCTACAAACCGTAACTGAAGAGTCAGGTGTCCACAGAATGATCTCAGCAGTACAGCACAGAACTTCTTAGCACAGAGCTGCTGACATGGTGAATATGCTTGAATTTCTCTCTGCTTGGAGCTCTGTTCTCAGGTATAGAGTATCTAAGAAGGGCAGCCCCTCGGCCTTTTGGTAGATGTCTTATTTACATCTTTATCACTGTGACGAAACACCATGACCAAGGCAACTTAGAGAAGAATTTGTTTGGGCTTACAGTTCCAGAGAGTTAGAGTCCATCGTGGTAGAGTGTATTCATGGCAATAGGAGCAGGAAGCTGAGTGCTCACATCTTCGGGTGAAGGAGAAATGGTGTAAGTCTTTAAACTCTCAAAGTCAGCATCCTGTGAGGCACTTCCTCCAACAAGGTCACACCCCCTTAGCCTCTACAAACAGCACCAGCATCTGGGATCCAACATTCAAATACCTGAGAGTATGGAGGCATCTCATTCAAACCTCCACAGTGGGCATGGCTGTTCTACAGATGCTGTGCAGAAGGTGGTCTTTGATAGTTGGAGTATTAACTGGAAGCTGACATGCAAAGCAAACAGCTTCTCTGTCTGTCTGTCTGTCTGTCTGTCTGTCGTCTGTCTGTCTGTCTGTCTCTGGTACCAGCACTTGTGACATATCATGTCACCTTGGTTATAATTTTTTTTCAGGCTGACTGAAATTAAAAAGGAATGGCTTCAAAACTTGTTAAATAATTAATAAGATAGAGTTTAATGTGTGTACTCATATGTGTGTATACGTGGCTGCATTTGTGCAGTGTGCATGGAGAGGTCAGAGGGCGAGATGCATTGTCTTGCCTTCTATCCTGCTTGAGATGGGGTCTCTATGATAGATTCTCCATTGCATATGGCAGGTTAGCTAGCCTGTGACCTTCTGTGTTCTTCTGCCTCTGCCTCTCATCTTACCACAGGAACACTGGCATCACAGGCCTCACTACGTGTCCCACTCTCGTGTGCATTTGGAGAATTCACACTCAGGTCCTCAGGCTTGAAGGGCAAGTACTGTCCCTGACTCACTGCTGAGTCATCCCCCCAGCTCTGAAGATGAGGCATTCCACACACACCCCTTGTCATTGCTTCGCGTGCGGTGTTAGTTTGGTTGTACTTACGAGTTCCGTTGTATTGGTTGCTGATTTGCAGCCTGTCCTAATGTAACTGCCCTGCAGTCCCTGTCATATTTCACTGCCACCATGTCATGAGGGGTCAGGGAGCCTGGGAGACGTGTCAGAAGAGCCTACCAACCTCATATATTAGCAGGCTTACCCGACAAGGCTACAGAAATGAGCTTCAAGTTGCAAGCACCGTATTGACTTGGTGATTTATTTGTTCTCCAGACAGGTCAATTAATTATTTCGCTCTGATGCCACCCTAAATTGTAAGTAGAAAGGGAAAGAAAATGAATTGTCACATTCTGTGCCTGTCTTTCTTACCACTTACGATGACAAAAAGCAGCTTCTTTGGTGACTGTAGGTGTTCCCTTGAAATAGCAGAACTGGGTTGAACTTAGAGCTGCTGGTTAGCGCAGCTGACAGGGGCAGCTTCAAGGGCTTTGAAGGCATTGATTGCAGCAATGCCTCAGGGTTTGGGTCCTTAAGAGGATGTTGGGTAAAAGGAGTAATTCTTTTCTCAAAAGTGGTGTGTGAGTGTGTTGGGTTGGGGATGTGTACGCTTGTGCAGGTAATTCCAGGGCTCAGAAGAGGCATTGAGCCCCTTGGTGCTGGAGTTGTAGGTGGTTGTGAGTCCTAGCGTGGGTTCCAGAAACTGAATTGAGGCTGTTTTCAAGGGTGGTCTTGCACTTTTAGCCACTGAGACATCTTTCTAGGTCCATGAAAATCATCACTATTTAATACTTTTTTCTGCACTTATTTTCCTTCTTGGGCATCCATAAATGTTCATCCCCCCCACCCTCCACCAGTCACTGGCATTTTTAGATCTTCTTCTAATAGGTAATTGAGGAAAATGTTTTTAAACAATGATCCAAGCATTCCTGGTTCATAGTGTTAAAATAGTCTGGAAAAGGTTCAAACTAATTCTATGGTGAGAGATGTTTTCCTACTGGAAAGAAGAATCATCCATTCATGACAGATTGTCTCTAAGATAACCATTTCACAGAGTTCCTCTCTCCCAACTTGAGCACCATTTTCATTCATTACCCCCACCACATTTTCCCTCATTCAAGTGAAATATCCCACACTAGCTTTGGCCTTAAAGGTAGTGAGTGAAACACTAGTTGGCAACGAGTATGTGTTTAGTAGAATAATGTTAGGGTTTTAAAATTGGCTCTCCCTATGGGCTGATGGGATGACCAGTGGGTGAAGGTCCTTACTGTCAGCCTAATGATCCCTGGAACCCATATAATAGAAAGAGGGAACTGACTGTACCAAGTTCTCCTCTGACATCATACATGTGCTATGGCACATGAACCCCCACCCTGTGCACATATGCACAATAAGTAAGTAAAATATAAAAATTAATAATTTGTAAATTGGCTTCCCTAGTGTGGTACTTTGAATGAGAATGGCCCCACAGGCTTAAATAATTGAATGCCATAGACACCAGGGAGTGGCACTGTCTAGGAAGAATTAGGAGGTGTGACCTTATCAAAAAAGACAAGTCTTTGGAGGTGGGCTTTGAGGTTTTGAAAGCCCAAGTCAGGCCCTGTATCTCTTTTTATACCTGCCGCCTTTGGATCAGGACATAAGTTTTCAGCTACTGCTCCAGCACCGTGCTTGTCCGCTGTCATGCCTTCCCGGATGCTTATGGACTAACTCTCTGAAACTGGAAGCCCCCAATTAAATAATGTCTTTTATAAGAGTTGTCTTGGTCATGGTGTCTCTTCACTTCAATAGAACAGTAACTAAGACACTTGAGAACAACAATTTGAAGTTGTTAGTCCTTGAGTTCCCCAAACCCTTAAGGCACTGCCACGAGAGATAACTGACGTGACTTCTGTGAAAGTATGTCAAGAACCCTTGTGCAGGAAACAAATTCTGCTCCCGAAGCCGTGAGTTTGATCCCTTCCTCTTAATCCTCACACAGTGAGTCTTGCCTAGCTGCCAGGACATCACTTTGGGGAGCATTCCAAGACTGAAGCTTTGTTTCTATGTATATGTCTAGAAGATTCTCTGATACTGTCTTCACTGTCAGCACAATCTGGAATGGCCTGGGAAGAGACTCTAAATGAGGAATTACCTCGATAAGATTGGCCTAGGGGCATATTTATGAAGTATTGTCTTGACTGCTAGTTGTCATAGGAAGACCCAGCCTACTGTGACCAACACCATTACAGAGGCAGAGAGACTTGAATGGTTTAAAAGTAAAGAATACTGGCTGAACACAAGCCAGTGAACAAGAAAGTAAGGGAACCTATATCCTGTCTCTGCTCCTGACTGCAGATACACTGTGACTCGCTACCTAAGTGACTGCACCCAAAATGATGGACTATGACTTGGGATTATAAACACAACAAACCCTTTTTTACCCTCAGTTTCTTCTGGACAGTGTATTCCATTATAGTTACAGAAGTGGAGAAAAGGCCAAATTCCTCATGGAAACATATAGAACACGTGTGGTACCAGCATAACATGTCCTTCACAGTCATGTGTTACACACATGGAAAAGCACCATAGTTTTATATTGTATTTTGGTTTGGCATGGATAAGAAATATAACCAAATATTTGAACTTTCATGGTACTCAAATTCATATGCCCACTAAATGTTTATAAATTATTTTGGCTTCTGCACAATTTATGCACACTGGATTTTCCTGTGTAAAACCTGAGGTGATTTCCAAAAGACTATCCTTTCTAACAAATGTAATAACTTTAAGCTGTAAATAGAAAACCAAAACTATCATCAAAAGGAGTAGAGAGATATATACTGTTTGGGGGCATGTTGCTGCCTGCTAACCCAACCAAAAGGTGATACAAATAAGGAGTGTCACTACCCTTGTGTAACTGAGGAAGTCCATTGGTAGAGGCTGGAGCTTTCATCACAGAAATTTCTTATTTTTTTAAAGTAAGAGTTGCTTAGAAGACAGTTGAGTTTGAACTGGGATTTTGAAGACAGTATAATGATCTGGTTTGTGTTTCTAAATGACTTAAGATCTCTCCAGCATTACTTTAACGAAAGCCATGACAACATGTAAGAGGACAGCAGGCAGAAACAGGTCCCTTTGGTAGACACAAAGTTCTTGTGATCTGGGGAGATGCACACAGTATGGGAAAGCACAGCATCCAGTCAGCCTGGATTGGCAATGAAACTGTGTATTCTTGGTCAAGTCTATGGCCCCATGGAACCATCAGGAGTTTTTTTCTTATCTACAAAATAAAGATGTTAGATTACATGCTATGATATGGCGGGCTACAAGGCTTCTCACTGACTCTGCCTTCTTCCTCCCAGCATTCGGTTTAGTTTTCCCCATCTACCTCTATTCCCTGCACAGGCCCAAGATAGTTTCTTTGTTAACCAATGGTATTTTCCCCATACAGAGGGGAATCCCACATCATAACTAAGGTCTTCTGGATGAACAGAACAAACCCTTAACCACTAAGCCATCTCTCTAATCTCCCTTTTATCCTTTTGATGGATTATTACTTAAATCTACATGAAGTTAACTTTACAAATAATCTTTTCTGACTGAGTTGACTTGAAGTCCCTTCTGTCAGACATTTGTATAGGGCCATCTATTTTCTGTCTTGTTCCATTTGCCTGTGATGCCTTCCTCCTTCTTTCCCTCTCTGGTTGTGCTCATCTTTGTCAGTGATGCACCTTTCTTGTGGGTGACAAACAGAAGTCATGTGTTTATTAATACAATCTCCTAATCTGCTTTCTTGTGGTAGAATTGCCACCAGTAATATTCAGGATTATTTTCAAGGCATATGCAATAATTTCTATCATTAGATATTTTTTGTAGTATGTTTCTTAATTCTGAAGTTCTTACCTGCTGCTCTAGTGTAGTTTATTTTTTCCTGTGGCCTCACAGATGTATTTGTCTTTCAGTGAAGAAGATTCATTAAACTGTTACCCCTACTTCTGGTTCAGTGTTAGGAGTTCTTCGTTTGTTTTCATGGTGAAAGTTTTCCAGATGCATAATCTGGAACAGTAATTGTTGACTTCCAGCACTTGAGGGACACCATTGCATCGTCTCTGGACATTGGGAGCTTATCTTAAGAAGTCAGATGTCCTGACAGTTTTGCCCCTGTGTGTGGGACTTGGGGATTCTCCCTCTTAGCTTCAACATCCTTTCTTTATTCTTCTAGTAGGATTTCCACTAACATCCTATGGGCAGGCTATCCCTACTCTTTCCTCTTTGATGTCTTAAATATCTTCTCTGTCTGGATAGCCATCTCTGTCTCTGGATTTGAGAAATTTCTCATTATGGTTTTATGGGCTATATTTTCAGTGCCTTTAGCTTGTACTTCTTGGATGTGCATGATTGATAAATTTCAATTCTAAATAATGTCCCGTAGATATTAAATATTCTCTTCATGTTTTTATTATCACACTTTATTATTGTCTTAATGTTCTGATTCATCCCCTTTGTCTTTCTTCAATATATAATTTTCTGTCTTCCACTTGACCAGTGCATAGACTCACTAGTGAGTTTATTTGACTTATTGGGGTTTACTCCAATTTTTCAATTTTTTTTCACAATTGCTTTCTCTTTGGTGATTACTTGTAGCGTCCTGCATTGACTGCCTTATTTCACTCGTATCTTTGCTCTTTTAATTCAGTCAGGACTTTTCATCCTCTTTGATTTTGTTGACTGTCATTATAATCATTGCTTTAATTATTTTGATGGAAATTTATTTAATTCACTCTTAGTAGAACCTGTTATTATAGCATTAGCAATTTTTGGAGGAGTCATGCATGCTGCCTTAATATTTCATGCTCTTCATGTTTCTAGATGGGACTTGAGCTCCAGGGATTAGATAGTTGTGTTAGTTATAATCATGCATCCATTTGGCTAAAGTATTCACAGTGTTTGAGTGTGTGTTTTCTAGTATGTTTGAGGCATCCTTTCACCTCGCAGGACTGAGCTCAGTAGCTAAAGCCTTAGGTATCATGTTCAGAGTAACAAGCGTAGTGTCCAACACAAGCCCCAGAGGGGGATAGTAAATACAGAAGCAGTCACCATGATGGATAGACTCACTATGAGCATTAAAGGCACAACTCATTAAAACAACCACCCAATGGTGCAGAGATGGCTCTGTAGTGAGAGTGCTTGCTTCTCTTTCAGTGGACCTGAGTTCAGCTCTCATCAGATGCACCAAGCAACTCACGACTGTGTGTAACTCTAGTTACAGGAGATACAACTCCCTCTTCTGCCATCATACTGGTCACACATACAAACTCTCTGTCTCAGTGTCTGTCTTTTTCTCAACATACACACACACACACACACACACACACACACACACACACACAAAGATAAAAATAAAAACAGCCACTCCTTCAACTCCAGTAAGATTTAGTGAATAAAGGAGAAACAAGATGGTGCTGTATATGATGACAACTTAGTTACTTCGTGTAGGAATGAACAGAAAACAAATTATTCTGGGCAAATAGCGTATTAAAGTGAAAACATAAGCAGAAAAAACTGAAGGGAGAAACTCTGAAGGAGGGAGAAGATAACACGTTTTCAGGTAAAGGTAGAATGAAAACAGAAAAGGAAAAACAATTCAATCCCACAATCTCAGTCAGTTCCAGCTCTTGAGAAGTTGAGGCAAGAACTCAAGGCCCAGGCCAACCCGTGCTACCTTGCAAAGCCTGTGGGTGTAGGTGAGAAAATGCAGGACAGAACTGCCTACAACCAACCTCCAAATTGCATATAGATGAATATCTGTCTCCGTGGGCTCACTCACCTGAGTATAGCTACAAAGCCTATCGCTGCTCTCTCTTGCTTCTCCTTTGATGACTATTTGCCTTGGTAACTTGGGATCAATATCAGCATCATCCTCTTGAGCCCTCAAACCACTGCTCTAGGTAAAATGGAGGAGAGGGTTTTCCGTCAGCTGTGTGGTATGTGGACCCCAAGATTCCTGTCTGGTGACTTTGCAGGTCTTTATGGCTGGGTCTAGTGTTGACAATGCTTTTGTTTTGCTTTGCTCCATCCCTCCCCAGTCCTCTGCATCCGCTGCTCTTCTGTCTGTCTGTCTGTCTCATCATCTCTTTACTCCTAACCCGGTACAGAAGCACCTGGTACAGAAAATGATGTAAAATTTTCTGAAGTTTTTACTTTCTAGACCTTGTGTCTGTTTTCACCTGTGTTGTAGGATAACTGTTCTCCAGCTCTCCCAGTTTATTCTCTGGAAAGCGCAGCATTCAGTGCTGGACCAGAGGGTTAACCCTTCTTTACCAAAGTCTTTAACCTCCTCAGCTAAGTTTATTTCTGGGCATTTTATTTTCTGAGGCTATGATAAATGGTATTGCTTTCCTGATTTCTTCCTCAGCATGTTCATTTTTGTCACATAAAAGAACCATTGATCTTTCTGTATCTGTGCAATATCCCGCCACTTTGCTGAATTTATTTGTCCAGTCTGAAAGCCTTCTTCTGGTGGAGCTTTGGGGTTTCTAATATAGAATCTTAATTTTTGAAATGTGGGATGATTTTACTTCTTCTTACCACAGGTGGATTACTCACATTTATCTCTCTTGCTTTATTGATCTAGCTGAAATTTAAACAGTTATACTGACTGTCCCTTGTAAGAGTGAATACCCTTGTCTCATCCTTGCCTTTTCAGGAATTGCATTCATGTTTCCTCTCTTCAGCAGGACTTGGACTCCCACCTTGACATAGGCAGGCTTTATTGTATTGGGGCTCATTCCTTCCACAACTTGGTCCTTGTATTAAGGCTTGTATCATAAAGGGATGTTGATTGATTTTCAAATCCATTTCCTGTATGTGCTGAGATGATCACATTATTTTTATCCTTGATTCTATCAATGGACTATACTATGTCGGGGCATCACACATCTGTGAATGGACTATACTGTGTTAGTGGTTCACATATTTGTGAGTGGACTATACTGTGTCAGTGCTTCACATATATTGCACTATCCTTTCATGCCAGGGATGAGAACATGTTGATACTAACATATGTTCGTCTTTAATGTGCTGTGAATTTGTATCACCATTGTTTACCGGGATCATGTCTCGGTTCGTGGTCCTACCACTATCGGAGTCTGTGATGTCTGTGACCTGTGGTGCCACCAAAGCCACATGAATGCCTGGGATCTAGACTGTTTCCTGTGCCTGTGTTGGTGTCCGAGGGCCATACTGCGACTGGGTCAGAGCTGCTGCTGAGGGCTATTCATTTGTGTCCATGACCCTACTGCTACCAGGGTCTGTTGATGCCCTTGACTCCTGATACCATCAAGGCAATGCGGATGCCAGGGCTCTGGGATGCTACCTGGGACCATGATTGTGTCCAAGGACCACATTGCCATAGGGGCCATGCTGCTATAGGGTCTATGCTGCTACCTGGAACCATGGTGGCCCAACAGCAGCCAGGGTCGGTGCTGATATCCATGACTTACGTTATAACAGGCAGTCATGAGAAACATGTCTGTTGAAATCTGAGAGCAGTGTTGCACCAGCCATGACCCTCACTGGCACCTGGATAACTGTTCCTGCCCCTCACTGGGCACTGTAGCAGGAGAGCTGACACCAGCCTTCCCCCAAAGTGTGAGCTGAGCCCAGCACTTGGGAGAGACAGCCCTACCGCTTACAGGAGGCATTGGAGATCTGACCCCGATGACAGGGGCCTAGGAGAGCTGTCTCTAAGCCTTGCCTGAGAGGGTGGTCCCAATGGCCTGGACTGACCAGCTCAGCTCCTAAGCCTTGGGTTGGCCCACCCTAACAACTGTCCCATCTGTGATCTGCTGGAGTGCATGATGGGACTGGTCCTGTGGAATGATACCTGCAGAATCTCCATGACTTGGGCAACAACAGGATATCAGAAAGAAATTTTGATGAGGGCCCAGTGATGGTGGAATACTAAAAACCAGAGGCCTTCTACCAGATCAACAACTCATTGCAGTGAACAGTTTGCAGGTGGGACTTATTGGACAAAAAGGTGTGTCCTGCATGACACACCTCAGCTCCCGACGCAACTGAGATGAATGAAGAAGTGTTGGAAAGATGGAGGATCAAGATGGATTTTTTATTTGTTTTGTTTAAATTAATTTAGTGGCCTACTGCAGGGGTAAGGGGCAGATATAGAGGGACTGGGAGGTGAGCGGGATTGGGGTGCCTTATGTGAAATTTCCAGAGGATCAATAAAAGATTATGTTTAAATTAAGAAAAAAGACTTTCTTTGTTTTCTAGAATATTGTTTCTTTTGGAGAAATTTCCATCTACTGATGAAAAGAATGTTGTGCATTTTTAGATGTGATATTTATGGATGGCTATTAAACCATGGTGTAATTAATCAACTTGAGTGTTTGATTGTTCCTGTTTTAGCTTTACTTTTCTTTTAATGATGCAAGTCACATCCTAGTCTTGTTTCCACATCTTTCTGTCTTTATGTCCCATAGTGTTTGTACTATGAAATCGAATGCATGGGCATTTGTTCACATGGTTTCCTAGTCTTTATACCTTCTTAATCTACCATTCCCTAGGCTAATAAGTAGTGACTGACCTTCTTAGTCTCCTCAGTAATTTTATCTCAACATTTGCCTTGATGGATACAAGAATTGTTGCTTCTGCTGCATCCAGGTCCCATTGGAATGTGCCACGTGGCTTTCTGTCTCTGCAGGTCTTTGTTGGTGAGTTGTGTTTCTTGCTGGCAGTGAAATGTTCGACCTTGTTTTTAATCTCATTAGCTATAACACCACCCTTGGAGTGTTAAGACCATTTTCAGTCACAGTTAAAATCACCTGGTGTGTAAGAAATCCTGTCATTTGATGTTTTATTAATAGTTGACCTTTTCCTGATTTTTGTTTGTCTATTTTTCTGGTGGGAATTCCTTTTTCTTATACTCCGTGATGGTATTTATCTTCTGTTCGAAATGCCTTCAAATGTCCTCTGCAAGGCTAGTTTAGGGATCACAAATTCTTTTATTGTATGTTGTTTAGAAGTTCTTTGTTTTCCTTAATTTGCAGGAGAACATTGCGAGAGATAGCCAATTTGTTAATAGATTTGTTTGTTTTATTTTAGGCACTGAGGTACATCACCCCATGAGCTCTTGTAGTTTATAGTTTCTGCTGAAAAATCTTCTGTTAACGAGTTTGGTTTCATTTTCTCTTAAAGTTTCAATGTATATTTTCATTATATTCTCTTGTTATTTTACCTATACATTGTGACAGGATCATTTCTGACCTTGTCTGTCTGGAATTCTAGATGCTTCTGATACTTGGATAACATATCTTTCCCAAAATATAGAAATGTTTTATAGTTCCATGAGTAGGTTTTCTAAGTCTTTAGTCTATACCTTGGTACTTTTTTTTACACCTTAATGTGTTAAATAACATCTCCTACTCCTATTCTTGAGTTCTTGCATATTATGCTCATAATTAATTTTTGTGTCAGTATTGTCTAAGTGCTCTAATTTATGAACCTTGTCTCAAGCCCCTGAGATTAATTATTCTGCTTATCCTCTTCTGTTGGAGAGGTTTTGCACAGAATTGCATAATTTGCTTTATAAAGTCTTCATCTCGAGTATTTGCTTACCTTCTCAAAACCTCTGTCTCTTTACTGACCTCCTTTGTATCCTTCCTGCCTTTCCTCATACACAGTTGCTCCTTCTTACTTTTTGAAACTCACTGGTGCTTTTGAGTTCTTGATCCGGTTTTTATCCACCCGAGTATCTGTGGACACTGTTGTCTGGCAGTTATAAACTTTAGCGATAGTCACATCACTTTGCTTCATTATAGTTCTATTTCTGTGATGGCATGTGCACTGGCAAGAATATCTTATATGCTTTCTTGTGAGAGCTTTTTGAAGGAAGATCTTCTGTTGATGATGTGTCCAAAGGTAATGGATTATTATGTAATGTTGAATATATTTCCTAGTAAACTTTTTGCTGTGGTTTTCTTGTTGCTTCTTTCACTGAGGTTCGTGGCTTATGGTACCCTATACACTGTGTCAAACCAATCGTCCAAAGCAGAAACCAGTCAGCAACTGCAAAACTATCAGCAAGTGCAGAAGTAAAGCCTTATTTGCAGAAAACATTGAGACACTAGAGAGATAGCTCAGTAGTTAGGAGCACTTCCGGTTCTCCAGAGGTTTCCAGTTCAGGTCTCAGATTGATTGGCTATGTGCTGCCCCTGCTGATGTAAAGCAACAGTCAAGCTAAGTAGAGCAGATGTAACAGATCTTACCCCACTGGACCCATGCCTGTGGCTCTCTGAAGCCCAGTCCCGGTAGCCAATCCCACAACCAAACTCAGTCCCCTGACCCAACTCAGCTGGCTCCTGGGGCCATTAATATTAAGAGTACGTGAACTCGCATCCCTCCATGTCTCTACCATGAACCCCCTCTGTAGAGACTTAACCTGGACAGGCCTTGAAGCAACACAGGAAGGCTACAAGGCCAAAAAGGAATGGCGGTATTTGGAGTTGGTGGGCAAATTTATTTTAGGATAATGCAAAAAAAAAACCTATAGTCGTTCTTAGGATCCCCTTGTTTCAGTATATTGAATCCCTCCCCTTTGGGGAAATTATTTTGAAGCCTTATAATATTTTCTATAAGATGTGAGTCACCATGGGTAGGCAGAACTGAATTGACAAAATGCACGTCTTTAAAGAAACAAGTCTTTGTGTTCTGGAATCTTCTGTATGCATTGCTCTGAAAATGGCCTGGCCTTCTTTTCATTTGAGTTCTTCAGTTCTATAAGTATTCAGAAAAAGTTTTTATTTCTCCTTAAAGCACACTGAGTATAAAGTTAATAGGCAATAAAATGCATCCATTTCTATCTCTAAGCAAAAAAGTGGATGCGGTCATGCAATTCTGAGAGCTTTCTCTCTGAAACTTTCCTAACAACTTTTATTTGGGGTTGATTGGAGAGAGAGAGAGAGAGAGAGAGAGAGAGAGACATTGTTGCAGCCCTCAGCACCTCAGAATTGAAGGTAATAACTGCTTCAATTAATTTTTCAGAAGTCATACATTGGATGGAAATGCTGTCTGCATTTCTCTGCATGTTCAGACCCTGTGCTTTGTAGGGAAGCAGTGATTACTAGAAACTCAATGCAGTTCTGGGTCCCCGTGTTCCCACCCTTGTTCTGCTACTGACTAGGGGGAAACCATGAGTAACCGACTCATTTTCTACACCTGTACATCGGGCTAGCTGGGAATGGTGTCTGATTTATGGGGCTGTGCTAAAATGCACATGGGTGGAGGCGTGGGCCTGTGGTTAAGAGCAGCCATTGCTCTTGCTGCAGATTCAGCTCCTAGGCCTCGCATGGGGTGGTTTACAACTCCTCCAGCTCCAGGGGTTCTGCTGTCTCCTCCTGGGTTCCACTCTGAGGACACCAACACTCACACATACAAACACACACATAATTTATTTTTAAAAAAAGTCTAAAAACAATTACAGAAAAATATTTCGATACTATATAATGTATTGCATATTGTTTCTTAGAAAATGTAAGACAATATTAGTGTAATTCCCAAGTTACTAAGATGTACCCATAAAGCCTTTTTAGTTATTTCCCACTGGCTATGTTTTAGCTAGCTAAACTTATTTTGTTTTGTTTTTGAGATAGGGTTTCTCTGTAGCTTTGGTGCCTGTCCTGGAACCAGCTCTTGTGGACCAGGCTGGCCTTGAACTCACAGAGATCCGCCTGCCTCTGCCTCCTGAGTGCTGGGATTAAAAGCATGTGCCACCAACGCCTGGCTTAGCTAAACTTATTAAATGTTTTATTACTACAAGCTGCCTTGGCCTGGGCTGTGAAGAGAGATTGGCGGGCGAGGCTGGCTGGAGAGTGCCAATGGCTCCTGCTGCTCGTAGATTTTTCCCTGTCAGAGCAGCCTAGAAGTTTTGACTCTCTAGACTGACTACACTGATTTGAGTTCTTTTTTTTTAATTTATTTATTTATTAAGGATTTCTGCCTCCTCCCCGCCACCGCCTCCCATTTCCCTCCCCCTCCCCCGATCAAGTCCCCCTCCCTCATCTGCTCTAAGAGTAATCAGGGTTCCCTGACCTGTGGGAAGCCCAAGGACCACCCACCTCCATCCAGGTCTAGTAAGGTGAGCATCCAAACTGCCTAGGCTCCCCCAAAGCCAGTATGTGCAGTAGGATCAAAAACCCACTGCCATTGTTCTTGAGTTCTCAGTATTCCTTATTGTCCACTATGTTCAGATAGCTGATTTGAGTTCTTAAACCACAGCAGGCACACAATGCTCACACTTGCATCAAATAAAGTCCAGTTATAAAGAGTGATAGTCAATCTGTGTGTCTCAGAAGAACTTATGGATAAACATGAGCCACAGCCAGGCAGGTGGGCACATAATGAATGTGGTGGTGCTGCGGCCTGACTGGCACGTGACCCTCCTTCTTACCGTGCCCATGGTACTGCGGCAATGCTGGCACGTGACCCTCCTTCTTACCGTGCCCATGGTACTGCGGCATGGCTGGCACGTGACCCTCCTTCTTACCGTGCCCATGGTACTGCGGCATGGCTGGCACATGACCCTCCTTCTTACTGTGCCCATGGTACTGCGGCATGGCTGGCACGTGACCCTCCTTCTTACCGTGCCCATGGTACTGCGGCATGGCTGGCACATGACCCTCCTTCTTACTGTGCCCATGGTACTGCGGCATGGCTGGCACGTGACCCTCCTTCTTACTGTGCCCATGGTACTGCGGCATGGCTGGCACATGACCCTCCTTCTTACCGTGCCCATGGTACTGTGGCATGGCTGGCACGTGACCCTCCTTCTTACCGTGCCCATGGTACTGCGGCATGGCTGGCACATGAGCCTCCTTACTGTGCTGGGAATGGCTTCGTGGAAGGGGCAGGCTTGGTGGAGATTTGGTGAATCAAGTAAAACTTTGGCAAGCAAGACAAATCACCAGGATGTGGTTTTGGATGAGAGCAAGAATAAAGGAATGTGTTCCAAAGTCAGTTACAGACACAGGGAGTTCTGAATCAGTTAGGGGGCAAAGAGGTCATTAAAACTCATGAGTAGTTAGTTCCAGGCATGCACGCCTAGATGAAAGAGTTTGGGGGCAGAGAAGATCAAATCTGGGGTGAAATGCTTGCTACATAAGAATTAAGACCCGAGTTTCTTCATAACACCAGGCATGACGGTATGTGCCTATTTGGCAGCACTGGGGAAGTAGAGACAGTTGGGCCCCTGCGGTGGCTCACTGGCTAGCCAACGTGGCTGAACCCTAAACTCCAGATTCCAGTGAGAGACCCAACTTAAAAAAAATCAAAGTGGGCATCTCCAGGGGAACCCTATCAGAGGTTGATCTCTGGTCTATGTGTACACATGCGCGCACACGCGCGCACACACACACACACAGGGCATGTGTGCACACGCAGGCATACACTCTCACATACATGCACACACAGGTTTAGACTCATGTAAAGGTGGTTTTGAGATGAAGAAGGACATGTTCGGAACAGAGCTTGGGTGAAGGTTGGGGCTTCAGTGTAAAGTGTATGGTGGTTAAGGGAACAAAGAGGATCATAGCTCAGTTAGGACAACATGCTTGAGTCTCGGGGTCATAACTCAGTGAGGACATGCTGCATGATTGACAGAGCAGCTCGTTAACTCATCCCTCCATCTTTGCTCTCCTTCCCTCATAACTCAGCTGTATGTAATCACCTTGACGGGGTTAAACCTTGGCTTCGAAGGAGAAAACAACAACAATCCATTGAGAGAGACATTTAGTTTTGAATCTGTACTTGAATGAAAGCCTGCAGGTGCTGGGGTACACTGCTGCTGCTGCGGCTGCTTTGTTACTCATGGAGCAAGTACCACGTAGCTGACCAGTCTCAGCTAGTCAATCATTCAGTCAGCCAATGCTCTGTTTGCTAGAAGACCTATCTTGAAAACTTTCCCAGAGTTATGGCAAAGCCAGTTATTCCTTTATCTATTTTCAGGAGATTTGTTTACATCAATATTATTTTTAATGTGTAGGTGTTTAGCCTGCATGTATATGTGAACCGTGTGCATGAGGCTGGAAGAGCCCTTTGAACTCCTTGGAACTAGAGCCGTAAATGGCTATTGATGATGGATGCTTTAAAATAATCCCACGCTAGCTCAGAATTGAGTATAATAAAGGGTTATTTATTTAGTGGTAGACTTACAGATCCCAGTCCTCTCCATGAACGGGGAACAGGAACCAAATCCAGAATCTGGGAGAGAGCAAGCACGTGCTTTACATTGGCATTTATAGTTTAAGAGGCCACGACCCACTGGGCTGGTGTCTTAAAAGCTACTGGCTGAAGGAGTTCCCACAGCAGACTGTGAGTGGCCGTGTGAGTGCTGCTGACTTATCCTGGGTCTTTTGAAAGTGTGGCCACTGTACAGCAGCTTGTGATCTCTGAGCATCTCTCCAGCACCAACCCCATTACCTGTTATAGATAAACAAAGCCCTTTATAAAAATATAACACAAAGCCAGAATACAGTTGAGCCATATCTTTTGTACAAACATACCTTAATTTGAAGACATTTTGAAAGTGCCATTAGCAATCTCCCCCGCCTCTCTCTCTCTCTCTCTCTCTCTCTCTCTCTCTCTCTCTCTCTCTCTCACACACACACACACACACACACACACACACACACAAATGCATTTTCTTTTCCTTCAGCAATTAATAATCTGTTACCTCCAATACACTTAAAGAGTCCATTTATGACCTGGTAAAGTATATTCTTCTGTAGGAAAAATATGTGTGTCATGACGAGTTAAAAATATTTATTTATTTATTTATTTATTTATTTATCTATTTGGTGGGGGTGGGGTGAGCATGGACCATGGCTTGTGTGCAAAGATCAGAAGACAACTTGTAGGAACTGGTTCTCTCCTTCTGCCGCGTGTATCTCAGGAACTGAACTCCATTTGTTAGGCTTGGCAATACAGGTTTGCATCCTGAGTCTATTTTTTTTTTAATTACTGTCACTTTACTTGCTTGCTTATGGCGGTTGACATTTCTGTTGGCATCACTGGATTCTCGTGCCTGGGGGAGGGGGCAGGGTGACTGAGTATATACAGATGAAAGCAGGCATGGATAAGCAAGATATTTAGAGGAACACTCGGAATGCCCCGCCACACTCTTGAACTTCCTCTGTGGGTTCTGCGCTAAGCAGGCTTTTGTGTGTATCCACGTATCGGCATCAGTGCCTCTTCCCAGGGCGATCTTTGGGCTAGGTGTCTGTACAGTGAGGAACAAGTGCCCTGAAGACATCTGGCCCCGTGCCCTGCTACCCTGTTCCCCCACTGCAAAGACGGCTGCATGAAGATGACACACAGCGCCTATGACCCTACAGCTTCCACTGTGCGACCATGGAAGCAGAGGAATCCTGACCAAAAGCTACTTCTCAGCCATGTGTGGAACCTCCTACTCCCTCCTGAAATTTGTGAGAATGCACATCTCAACTCTCCCAATAGTAAACCAAAGCCTTCTGATTTTAGACCATGTTGTTATGGTCTGTGGCATTAACTGATATTCTTAGTACCCTCATATGCTGTGGAACAATTTGTTATAGTGGCTTTCACTTGATTCTACATCTTTACAAAATTTCTCTCATGGGAACCACTTTACCTAGAGAGCTGTGAGCGCGTCCCTCTGCCCAGCCCTGGCTCAGCCCCAAGGGCTGTCTTCTGAACTGAGGGGAAAGCACGGTTCCTCAGCTATAATGTGACTTACATTCTTGAGTCCCCTGCAAAGTCTGGAGTTCCTAACCTGGCTTGGCAGCTTCACCTTCTCTGTGGCTCTCTGCCCTTGCAGAGCACAGCCAGCCTTCCCAGGAGCCTCCTGTGGCAGCTTTAGTAATTACTTGTCCTGCCGTGTGCCTCGAGGAACACTTGAGACAGAGCTTTTGTTGGAAGTATCCTTCCGGTCCTCCACCTTTCAGAGACATGTTCCCAGTTAGTAACCTTCTGAGCTGGGTAAATATGCTCTAGGCGGATAAGCTTAATGAAAGGAAATATTCCCCTCCACTAAAAAGACACTGTGATTCCCAGAACTGAGATAGCGGGCTGCCTGCATCCATGTTGGTTTAAGGATTTCCTGTTTGCTTGTCTCTTTTTTTTTTTTTTGCTTTTGTTTGTTTGATTATTGATCGTCTATTTGTTTTTGAGATTAAAGTCTCACTCTGTGACTCAGGCTGATCTACAGTGGTGCTATAGCCCAGGCTGGCCTGGAACCTGCAGCAGTATCTTGCATTTGCTTCTGGAATGCAGGGATCACGGCATGTGTCACCATGCCAAGATTAGTTTCATGGCTTCTTAAAGGAGCAGCCCTGCTGTGAGTGGCTCCAGCAGTGTCCTTTCTTCACCCACACCCTGAGGAACACTTGATGCAGTTTTGCGGTTGTACAGATGCAGCTCTGGGAGGAGGTCCAGTGACTGTAGCTGAAGTTCCTCTGGGAAGATGGAAGGTGAGCACTGGAGCAGGGCATGCTGGGAGCTGGAGGGTTAAAGGCAGTTGCTTGATTGATGGCAGAAGCAGAGCAGTGGGATAGAGTCACAGTCTTGCAAGAGGGATATCCATGCAAAGTGGCTGTTAGGCCTGGCAGATGTCCCAGCTGTAAGTCAATCATGGATTTTAGCTCCACTATTTAAAGAAAAATGTTGAGCCAAAGAAAATCTACCAACCATTTATAAACACTGAATCTGCATTGCTGGGGTTTTTTTAGCCTAATTTTGGTTAAACGATTAAAAATGTAACTTATAAAAACCACATAGTGGCAAAACTGAGTAGCAACATCCTCCTGGGGACAGGAGAGAGAGAGAGCAGGCTGGAGGTTTATTCATAACAGGAACCAGGGAAAATCTAGGAGACTGTTTATCATACATAATCTGATTTAAGAAGACATTGCTTTTGGCAAACAGGAAAAGAAAGCCACAAAGTGAAACAAGCTGAGAGGAAGGGACAAAAGGACAAGATGAAAGGAAGACAGGCTGTGGGGCCAAGGTCTCAAGCTGGGATAGAACAGCTGGGATGGGACACCGCGGTCCGGAGATAACCTGGGTTGCAGGGGAGGCCAGGAAAATAGTTTCAAGATAAAATATGTTTGCTTCAGTCCTTACATACACACACACATACACACACACACACACACACACACACACACAACTCACTCACAAGCACTCACACTCACCCATATGCACATACACATGCAAACATGAATACACTTGTATACATACATACATGCACACACATACACACGTTTCCACAGGAACTCGCACGCTTGTGCACACATGTATAGGCACACACATCCACTTACACTTATACATGTGGATACATGTTCATGAGCATACCTGCATACCCATGTATACATATGCACGCACCCTCAAACACACAGATACACATGCATGGATCACACACACACACACTTCCAAATGCATACACACATGCACACTCACACACAGAGAGGAAAAAATCATATTAAGTAGACATGACAAATGAAGCTGGTGAAAATTAAAATAGAAATTTCCAAAAGGAAACTCATGGGGCAGAACGTATAACTGAAGACATAATAGAAAAAACTTTTTTGATATGGGAGGTGACAGGCAGGGGGTAGGGAGACATGAGATGGCAAAGGTTGATCACAGTCACCCAAATTATCTAGCAGGCACTGAAGAGCATCCCAGAATGGGGTAGGAAGGACCAGGAGCTGCGGAGCAGGGGAAGCATGGGCTATTCATAACGGCCCTCACGTCCCCCATGGTGATCTGCAGAGGTGTGTCTCAGAGCAGGAGTGGGCTCATCTTTCCACAGCAAAGAGCTCTGGGTCTAGTTCTGAAAGTGGGCCACGTTCTGAAACATACCAGTGACCTCTTAGGACCCAAATGGCCCTTCTTTGGAGTTAAAGGCTCCTGTCACGTGACATGCGGAACGTGTGAAAGATATGTGCAACTTTTTTCCTTATTTGTGGGAGGCGGCCCCTGGAATCAGTCAGGAAAAGTAACAATATTGCACGGTTTCAAGAATGGCCATGTGTGCTCTGGAAACCATACAGTGATTCCCACTGAAGCAGGTTAAAAAGACCTGAAAGGGCTTAAAGGAGTTGCTGTGTCCACTATAGGGAAATGATTCCCCATTGTAATGACTTGGGTAAAGCTGTGGATTTTATAGAATGCCATGGGAACGTCACAAAAGCATGGCATTGCACAGATGACAGAGTATGACAGAACACGTGGGGCCAGGGCTTGGTGGGCAGAGTGCCTTCTGTGTAAATGCAGACTTGAATTTGGATCCTCAATACCCATTGGAAGATGGGTGTGGTGGCGGGGTGGGGGGCGGTTGAATGTGGGGTGGCCAGATTCCAGGTATTCCTGGGAAGCTTGTTTAGCTGAAATGACAAGCTCCAGATTCAGTGAGACCCTGTCTAAAATAATTAAATCAATCGATAAAAGTAGAGAAGCCCTTGAGGAAGCCATCTGATATGGAACCATGGCCTCCACACTCATACAAAAGTGCATCTGTACACATTTGCACACACACATATGCAAACACACACATGTTCACAAGTGCATATTGTGCACATGCATATGCACACACCCCAGAAAGAAAAAGACAGAAGACGAAAACATCATATTCTGTAATTCAACAAGGATAGTCGAAATGGAAAATTAAAACATCAAGATACTTTAAAAGAACATTATTAACAGTGATTATCTCTAGGCCAGGTCTTCTACTTAATTTTTGTTTTGTGTGGTTCCTAAACAGTCATGATTTAACTTGATGGTGAGAGGGAAGTAAAACAGGACAAATCAAAGCACTTTCATCAAACCCATCCTAATCTGCTTCCTGGTGAGGTTCCCACAGCCGAGCCACCTAGCATGTCTGCCCATGGAGTCTGCCTCGGCCAGGTTCATCTTCGTCACACAGCAGTGATACACACGGCCACCTTAACACCTCGGAGAAGTTTTAGGGCTGAACGCTAAGGCGGCCGTTTCTCTTCCTAGCGGTTTCCACGTGTTAAACATTCATTGTTCTTCAGAATAATTAGTCCACATGGTGAAATTGGCCTCCATTCGGCATTTATTGAAGAAACATGAATGAATAAATTTAGTGAATCAACGAGTCCTTGATTAAAGTGATTGGATACTTATTAAAAATTTACTGGTTGTGAACCAAAAAAAAAAAAATGAAGATTCTCTCTTCAACTTCCACTTAGAAGTCAGAGAGCTAAAGGCGCTTGCTGTTTCTGCAGAGGACCAGAGTCCAGTTCCCAGAACCCCTTTTGGGGAGCTCACAACCCCCAGTGACAGCAACTCTAGGGGACCTGACACCCTCTTTCAGCCCCAAGGGCACACTTTAGTAAAAATCAACCATACTTTTAAAAACTCCACTTAGCATTTTTAAAGGTTTATGTGCTTATATTTCTAGTCCATAAAGTGTTGGATTTGACTGAGTTTATAAAGTGCCTAGTAGGTGCAAATTGCTGTGGGAAATGGGAAATGCAAAGGCAGTTAGTCTCCCTTTCCAGAGGTTAGTCTCCACCCAGTTCATTACACTTTCAAATACCCCGTCTTCAAAAAAAAATAAACCCTTTCTAGATGATGATGATGTCACGATCGTTCTCGAAACTCAAACAAAGTGACGCTTTAGTTCAGTGCTGGCCAACAGTGCCGTGGCGGAGTCTGGGTGCTTCTGCTGGCAGGGATGAACAAAAAGCAGATGGCGTTGCCTGCATTTTGAAACTTGACGACACCATATTTCCAAACAAATACTGTCTGACAAAAATAAGCCCATCTGGGATTTTTTATATATATAATTGTTTTCCCAGCCAAAGAATCCTTCCTTTTCCCAGCATTCTGGTTGCATTCCATCTCTAACTGCCCCGTCATGGACTTCTTACAGCCATAGAGATTTTGCAACGATACAAATGACGTGAAAAACATCAAGACTTGTTTGGAAATGCTTAGTAACTTAGTGGTATGAAATGTACCCACATAAAAATCTGCTTCTCCTCCCATACAACACGGAAGACAAGTAGTAATCACGGCCTCTGAAATTTGGGGCTGGAGAGATGGCTCTGTGGTTAAGAGCACCGCTGTTCTTCTAGAAAACCCAGGTTCAGCACCCGCATGGTAGTTCACAACCGTCTGTGTATCCAGCTTTGGGGGTACCTGACACCTTCTTCTGGCCTCTGGAAACACTGAACACATTTTGTTCATAGACATTCATGCAGGCAAAACACTCTGCCATATAAATAAAGAAATTCTAAAAAGTATCTGAAAGGGGGGAAATTGCTATTGAAATTTAAGTTCATTATTCTTTCTTTTTGAAAATCGCAGAATGTTTTGCCCAACAAATGTCCAGTCAAGAATGGAATTAGAGTAATGATTAGAAAAATAATTCCAACTTGACTATAATTAAATCTGGCTTTATTATATAAACTGTATTTTTGAAATGCCTTCAGCAGAATAAGTACTTCTCTGTAATGAGGGGATAAAAGTCAAACATTTTAATATGGAATGCTGTGTTTAAAAAATGAATACTTAAAGACATTATGAGCTTCCTTTAATAAACTTAGAAAATGAGACATGGCCCAGCTTGGTTTAAAGTGAAGATGAAGATCATCCAGTAATTTACTAGAGGGAGGAACTGGATTGTACATTCTTACCTCTGCATCCTGTTTAAATACGGTCCCTATGTCCCCAGGGCAGCCATATAACTTATATTGGGGCACAGTTTTGTGTAATTGTTAAAATGGGTTTTATTTATTGCTTTCCTGTGTGGTGTGTGGTGTGTCTGTGTGTCTGTGTGAGAAGGTACGTACATGCACAGTGCACGTGTGGACATGAGAAAACAGCCTCCAGTATCAGTCCTTGCCTCCTGCCTTGTTTGAGACAAGTTCTCTTGCTCACCAGGCACACTGTGAGCTTCCCCGGATGCGCCCATCTCCTCTGCTTACCCCTATAGCAGTGCTAGGATCGCAGATGCTGTTTCCATATGCTTTTACATGAGGTCTGGGGATTCAAACTAGGTCTCCATTCTTGTGTGTCAAGTGCCTTACCTTCTTAGCCCCAAAATATGATCTTAATTTTAAGAACAAACCTTTATTGAAAGAAAAGCGAAAGCGCTGTCTAACTTACAGATGTAACATTTCAGTGACGTGGAAAACACCATTTCAGTGATTTATGGGTTGCTTTAGCTTTCCGCTACAGTAACCAAGACTTGACAGACTCTACTTCCTTTAGCTCATTGTCTTAGATCTAGTATGTTGGGTCTGTGGTATGGCAGTGGATCATAGCAAACACAGTGGATCACAGCAGAGTGGATCACAGCAAGCAGAATAGATCCCAACAAACAGAGTGGATCCCAAAAAACACAGTGGATGACAGCAGGCATGGTGGGTCACAGCAAACAGAGTAGATTCCAACAAACAGAGTGGATCACAGCAAACACAGTAGATCATAGCAAACACAGTGGATCACACCAAACACAGTAGATCATAGCAAACACAGTGGATCATAGCAAACAGAGTGAATCACAGCAAACACAGTAGATCATAGCAAACACAGTGAATCACAGCAAACACAGTTGTTTACCCTGTGAGCATTTGATCATTCAGTAGATGATTTTGTACTTGATCTGGGAAGCATGAAAGATCAGGAGCCTTGTCCTCCTGATACGGTGATGCCACATGGTGCAAGCACACAGTGTGTGGGCTTTGGTAGGAACGGCCTCTCTCCCACCCCATGTCCATTGCGTCTCCTGGACAGGGGCCTGCAAAGATCTCTGAACACCACTGCATCCTCCACTAGGCCAGGCTGATTTGTATTATTCAGGATACAGATGAGAAAGATACACACTGACTGGTAAAATTCCAACCCCAAATTCTCAGATAGTTGGTGCATTACTCCACTGTCTGTCATCAAAAATAACTGGGGAGCAGCCTCAGTATGTTAGTTCCTCTACTGAGCATCTGTCCATCCAGACACTTCTTCAGATCTTAAATACATCCTGAAGAGTCAGCTCCCATCTGAGCTCAGGCATATCACTGCAGAAACATGACTACTTTTGATCTGCCCTAGCAAAGGGAGCCTGCATCAACAACTACACAGTCATTGGATGTTTTATTATTTTCATTCATCTACACAGTATTTGTAGAGGGCTCATGTTGGTGCTTACTGAGAACCAACAGATAACTTTTAAAGTATTTACTTATATCTTGTACAAATATTACAATTAAAGTAATTTTTTAAAAATGTGCTTCTGAATTTATAGTTGTCACTGTATAGAGTTGTCATTAAATATTTACATATAATGTATATTGTGATATATATTTAAATACAGGTACACATCTGATTATACATTACAGAGTATACTCATTTATTTATATGTCAGATATATATATATATGTGTGTGTGTGTATTTGTATATCTCACAGAATGTATATATATGTGTGTGTGTGTGTGTGTGTGTGTGTGTGTGTGTGTGTATGGGGGGAAGAATGCCTATGTATGATGTACATGTGTGTGTTGCAGAATTCCAGCTGCATAATTTCACATTGTTCATAAAATGTGAAAAGGAATAATAAGGAAAACTTAGCTGTCTCATTATCTTATTGCAAGATCAGAGAAATGATATCTATAAAGTATTTTAAGGGGCTGAAGAAATGGTTCAGCTCTTAAGAGCATTGGCTACTGACCAGGGTACATGGGTTTGATTTCCAGCACCCACATGGCAGGCAGCTCACAACCTTCTGTAAGTCAAGTTTCAAGAGACCCAACATCCTCTTCTGGCCTCTGAGGGCCCTCGAGCAATGCAAAAAAATAGTAAATCTTCATAAAAATCATTGTAAGGTTTAAGTGAAATGAACTGTGAAGAAATTAGTACTGTGCCCAGCAGGAAGTCTGTATTGGCTGTTTTCATTTTCGCATAAACTTTAATTTCACTTCGAATATAAGAGAGCATGGCCTCTGTTGTACAGCAGGGCTGTCTCCCCTGCAGACAGGAAAGTGCTGGCCCACGGCTCCTCAGCCCTACCCACCATTCCAAGGTGGCATCTGTCCTAAAGAAATGTCAGATCGTCAGATCGCAAAGGTCAGCTTTGGGTTCTGTACAAGTTGGTCCTGCCATCCCTCAGAAATGAAGACCATCTTTAAGCATCAATCTAAAGTGTCTGGTGTTATGGAAACTGTCTCTGTTGTTTCCTGCAGGGGCTGGCTTCAGGCAACAGCATTTCCTTTGGTGGCTTTTGTTTCCTCCCTCTGAGGCTGGAAAACCAGGTTTCTTAGCCCTTCCTTTGATGTTCCTGCTTCCTTGTGTCACTCATGTCCCAGGGAACTGCATTTCCCATCATTTGTGGAAGATCCTGATACAAAGTGGACTGGAGGGGAACTGGAATTTATCCTCCCCCACCAGCACATTCAAGATTGGAACTTAAATTGTTTTCCAAAACTTTTTTTTTTGGTTTTATTTTTTTTAATTTATTTATTTATTTTTTTCTTCTTTTTTCTTTATTTTATTTTATTTTTTTTCCTCCCAGCCTCCCATTTCCCTCCCCCTCCTCCCACCCTTCTCTCCCTCCCCCCACTCCTCTCCTCCTCCCTCTCCAGTCCAAAGAGCAGTCAGGGTTCCCTGCCCTGTGGTAAGTCCTAGGTCCTCCCCTCTCCGTCCATTCCTAGGAAGGTGAACATCCAAACTGGCTAGGCTCCCACAAAGCCAGCACATTACGTAGGTTCAAAACCCCGTGCCATTGTCCTTAGCTTCTCATCAGCCCTCATTGTTCACCATGCTCAGAGAGTCCAGTTTTATCCCATGCTTTTTCAGTCACAGTCCAGCTGGCCTTGGTCTTATTTATTTTGTTTATGTAATATGTAAGGAATATGCAATATTCCTTCAGTGGATTAGAGACTTTTTGGTGTCCTGTGGAAAAAGGGATTTCTGGAGCTGGTGTGGATGGAGTTATTTATGTAAATTAGTATAGCTCTCGTGGAGGGAACCATCTCTAGCTTATGCTGTGATGTGATTTGTGTGCTTAAACACATTTCCAAGGTCACGTGTCTAGAGGTAGGACTTATAAATGGCTTTCACTGTCTCTGTACTTTGCTGTCCACGTGGAGTCCTGACTTTCTCTGATGGCATTACTTAGTCATCTAGACTTTTTTTAAAAAAAGTTTTCTCCTGTCAGAATGAGTCAGTACCTCACCTACTTTCTATGGCTGAGTAATGTTGTTCCTAGATCCCTTTGTTACATCACAATTAAACAAGGCAAGTTTTAGACAGTGAAGCAGGCCTTGGACACCGAGTCTTTTATTGCTCTGAAAACCATGAGTTTCTGGTCTCACCTGAAAAACCTATAGCACAAAACTCCAGTTTCTAAGCTAGGGCTGCAGTTGAGCTGGAGGGAGCTTGTCTGGACAGCTAGAAACTCTTGGTTTGGTTGGCTGCTGTTGGCGAAGGGCTGCTTGTTGGTTCCTGGCCACTTAACCCCGAAATAATCACACTGTATTAATTAAATCACTGCTTGGCCCATTAGCTCTAGCTTCTTATTGACTAACTCTTGCATATTAATTTAATCCATCTCCATTAATCTGTGCATCACCCCATGGCAGTGGCTTACCAGCAAAGTTCCATCTGTCCCTGGCTACATGACTTCTCTCTGACTCTGCCTTCTTCCTCCCAGCATGCCATTTAGTTTTCCCCACCTACGTAAGTTCTGCCCTATCAACAGGCCAAGGCAGGTTCTTTATTCATTAATGGTAATCACAGCACACAGAGGGGAATCCCACATCAGGCTGCCCTGGATAAACTGAGTGTGATGGTGATTCCCTATCTCAGGGAACACAGGGTCAGGGAAATTGGTTCTAGGTCATCCCTCAGCTCTGTAGCAAGCTCACAGCAACCTTTGGCTCCATGAGACCCTGCCTCAAGAAACAAACAAAACTGCCCCCACAACAAGCAAACACAACAAAAAAGTAAAAAAAAAAAAGTTCCTGAAAACAAAAGTAGAGTTATTAAACATAAATCATTTTAGCTGGGCAGTGGTGGCACATGCTGTTAATCCCAGCACTCGGGAGGTAGAGGCAGGCATATCTCTGTGAGTTCAAGGCCAGCCTGGTCAACAAGAGATAGTTCCAGGACAGGCTTCAAAGCTACAGAGAAACCGTGTCTCAAAAAAGCAAAACAAACAAAAATAAATAAATAAAGATGCTAACTCGTTAGCATAGAAAGGTTTAGACATCTGACATACTGGTTTCCAGTGCCCACTGTATATACTGAGAACACAGACTTCCCCTGAAGAGGCTGATACCTCCAGTCACGCATCTGGTACACATTTTGAGATGGAAATCCTCAAGGGACTTAATGTGTGTGCTCACCGATGAGTGCAGGGATGCATTCCAGGATGAAACATCCACTTGTTTTTGTGATAATTTTTTTTGTTTTTTTTTTTGGATTTTCGAGGCAGGGTTTCTCCATAGCTTTTTGGTTCCTGTCCTGGAACTAGCTCTTGTAGCCCAGGCTGGCCTCAAACTCACAGAGATCCACCTGCCTCTGCCTCCCGAGTGCTGGGATTAAAGGCGTGTGCCACCACCGCCTAGCTTTTGTGATAATCTTAAGTGGTCCCTCGAACACCAGGGCTTAGTCAGTGGCCAAAGGGCTCAGTCAGTGGCCAAAGGATCATTGTATAGGATGTGACTGATCTACTTTCAGTGTTAGGGTCTTTCCCATCTGGTCTCTTCCCTATCTCAGAGTTAAACTCTTAGTCTGAGTTGTTCAGGAGGATTGTTGCAAATGTTCTGAGCTCCAGGATAACTAGGACTACAACGTGAGAATTCCTCTCAAAACAAAGTAAAAAACAAAACAAATGAATGCTTGAATGAATGAACAGTTATTTCCCTTGCTTTATACCAAAAGCACCTAACTACAGAGGAGAACATAACTTTGATGTGAGTTTAGAGCAAGAGCCATCTTCTAAAACACCCCTCTGCTTTAAGAGGTGAGGACTGGCTTGTCACGGAGGGCTGGTGGACCACACTAGCTGGGGTTAAAACAAGAAGGTTTTGATTGGTTCCTACATTCACTCCATCATTCTGTCAGTGGCTGTTAGAAAACATAGGCTGCAAAAATTATATAATTGTTATAAATGCCACGACCGATGTGTGGAGAAGGATAGAAAGAATACTTTTGCATTCCTGGGAGAGGAGCACAGAGTTGGTTGGAACAGAGGTAGAGTGGCCTTAAGGCAGCAGCCTCAGTTCCTGGAAGGACAGGAGAGTAGCGGAGATTTGCTGTGAAAGCGAAGAAGTCCTCATAGCACACACCAGGCATTGTTCTGTGCCCTGTGCTAGGTTATGTAACACCTTCCTTGACCTCTCCACTTCAATGAAGTTAAGTAACTAAAAGTTTTAGACTAAGAGGGAAAAGGGGGAGGGGTGCTGGGAAGGTGGCTTGGTGTAGAAAATGCTCGACTTGAAAAAGGAGCAACTGAGTTCAGATGTCCAGTACCCTTGTAAAAAGCCAGATGCAGGTGCCACGGTGCACACAGAATATCAGCCCTGAGAAGACAGACTGAGGACACCTGGGTTTTCAGGCTAGCTGGTTAGCCCAATTAAGGAGCTCCAGGGTCAGTGAGAGACTCTGCCTCAAAAAAAGAATATAGAGAGCAATTGAGGAAGGTAGTAGACACCAACACACACACACAAACACACAAACGCATGCATTCATGCACACACACACACACATGCACACTCATGCACACGTGATAGGACAAGAGGAAAAAGAAAAAGGAAATCTTGGAAAACTCAGATCGATTTTCCCCATCATCTTTACCCCAGCCGATCCAGAGTAAGCTGTCAGTCTTCCTCACACTGTAGGTTTTCACTCCTGCTCAATGTCTGTGTCCTCACTGGGCTTCCATAGCCTCTTCGGAGAGAGGACTTATGTCTGATATCTTTTGCCCTCCCTACATCACCTGACTCAGACACTAAGAACTTCACCAGGCATTTGTTAAATTAATGGCTCTAATTTTATATTTACATCCTGCCTGCCTCCCAAAAAGGATGGGCAGGAAATGGAATTGATTTGCAGGGGTTGATTAATGAGTCTGTTGTTCTTGGCCCTAGAGCGCACACCCCACCTCCATGTGTAAAATCGAGATGTTGGACGTGGCTTCCAGCCTTCCTTCTTCACACCTGACCTTGCCTAGCGATCTAAAGAGGTGCGCGTGATAGATCTCTGCCCTTCAATAGGCAAACGTCTGCAAATTGCCCACATTATCACTCTTAGGGGTCCATTATTTTTCTGCAGCATTCGGCGACAGAGCCAGTGTTGGCAGGCTGCAGAGCTGCACAGGGCAGTGGCCCATTATTACAACAAGTGAAGAGAAATCGAAGGAGCCTATGGCCCTATTGCACAGCTGCCACTCAGGCTGTTATTGGGAAAGCTTTGAGGAACAGCTCACCTCTACTGGTCTCCCAAGCTCCACCCCTCCACCTGTCTGATTCTTTCTTGCAGTTTAATTTTGGGTGTCCTCCACTGGCTGCTTATCTGGAATATTCGCATGAAAATGTGACACAAAGGTTCAGCCATTCCTTCCAACTCGTAACACTTTAAAATTGAGGTTCCAAATTATTGCTGTAAAAATAGCTGATCTTATGACTCCCAAGGGATCCCTTACTTTAGTCTGACTCTTTCAGAATGGTTTGGTTTTGTGAAAATGATGGAGGGAACGTCTGCCCTTAGCAGCTTTTGTGTTCAAGGGCAAGTCCACCTCAGTGTTTGCTAACTTTAATTTTCCGAGGGTTATGAGACTTTAATTTGATTCTTTATCCAATGTGCATGAAATGTTTGCTGGAATTTGCATAATACATTTATTGTACAATCATTCTACATTGGTTACCTGCTTCTTCAAATGAACATTAGTTTTTTTTTAATGTATTAATGTAGAGCAAACTTGAACTTTGAGACGAAACAGAATTGCTTGTATCACCAATGCACAAACACAAAAGCAGGGTTCAAGAGCACAAGAAGTTACACTTACATAGATTATTAGGGGAAAAACGAAAACAACCCAAGCCTGTGGTTTCCGCTGGTCATTTTTCAAGTTGAAGCTGAAGGAGTGATGTGTTTAGAATATGTTCTGTGGGGAGGAGCATAAGCCTACCACACTCATCTCTTAGCATGCATTTAGAGGTGACTGAGTTAGCCGGACTCGTGGATTTCAGCTCAGGCTGAGGAGGTGAGGGCACTGCCATAGGCACTCAGCCAGCTTCTTTGAATGCATTTAAATTCATTCAGTGCCTACAACCAGTGCGCTTTTTTCATACGATAATATTATTATTCTCATTTTGGCTGATGACTCTGTGCCTAATGCCTTACTGTTATAAGATAGCAGAGGCGGAATTTGAACCCAGATTGTAGGAAGGGATTCTTGTTACCACACGGAATGATTTTTCAACAAGTGTACCTGTCTATTGTGTGCAGCCTTGAGAAGGGGACCTTGAAGGTATTATAGTTGGTGGAGTCTTGGGCATGTTTGGAAAGGGGCTTGGAGAGAACAGAGGATCAAGGAGAGTCAGCTAGGTACAGGTAGCATCCTTGCTCTTCTAAGAGTCTTTTAACGACAGCAGCTGGAGGGAGCCCTGTGCTGTGGTCCAGGACATCTGTGTAGCTTGTGTGCAGTGTGCATACATGAAGGACCACTTTGGTATCTACTAATGCAGTAGATATAAGCAGGCCTGCACAGCTGCATTTCCAACACCCCCCCCCCCCCAGTGATCTCATACTGTTGATATCTAGATCATTTTTAAGCGGGAAGGTAAGGAATCTTGAGGGGAGGGGTTCTCTGGTCTCTACACATGTTGCTGCTCTATTTAATGACCCAGATAATGACCCTTATGAACATCCTTGTTTATAAGCATCCTGAACTGTAGCATTCTCAAACTACTGCATCTTAACCAACCTCCCTAAGATCCTAACATTCTATCCCCCTCATACGAGAACGATTCAGCAAGGGAGAAAAATCGTATTACTGTATAAATAACCAGCTATTTAAAGCAACACCTTTTGTGCTGGTGAAATGGTTCCGCGTGGAAAAGAATGTGTTGCCCAGCCTGATGACCTGAGCTTGATGGCTGGAATCTACATGATGGGGAGGAGTGAGCAGAAGCCCTCATTACTTCTGACCTCCAAGCACATGCATGTGCATGCCTGGGCACTAACACACACACATGGAAGTACTTTGAAAAGATAAAGTATGATATTATCATCATGCACACCAATTTATAATTTTCAGTAGAATTTTCTTGGAGGAAACATGTCTTCAAGTATTGAAAACAATTCTACTTTGAAGGCAGAGGTAAGTGTGAGGTCAGGGTGCAGAATATGCCTCTTCCTCTTAGTCTTCTTCCTGTCATGGGTCACATTTTCCCTCCTAAGATCCTGACAGTCTTCCGTAATGCCTTTGAGATGTAGCCAAGCACAATACTGTGAGGAGGAGATAAAACTGTGTGCATGATCTGGCACCACTTTGGTTAAAGTAGAAAAATTAGTATTATTTTCTGGGGGGAGGGGAATTGAGATAGAGTTTCTCTGTAGCTTTGGAGCCGGTCCTGAAACTAGCTCTTGTAGACCAGGCTGGCCTTGAACTCACAGAGATATGTCTGCCTATGCCTCCCGAGGCTAGAATTAAAGACGTGCACTACCACCGCCTGGTGGAAGAATACATTTTCATTGGCCATTTATTTATCTTTGTGTTACTTCATAGATGATATTTTTTGTATTAGCTAATTCTTTGTGTGTGGGAGTGGGAAGTATGCAAGTGTGTGGAGTATCTGTGTGTGTGAGTTACATGTTCATATGGTTATGAGCACCTGTGCCAGTGGAGACTGGAGGATGATGATGTTTCTTCCTGGGTCTCTTTCTGCCTTGGGAGTTTTTCTGATAATGTCTCTTAATAAACCTGGAGCTCAGAGATTTGGTCAGTGAACCCCAGGCATCTTCCTATCTCCTCCTGCCTAGGTGAGGATTACAGAGCTCACCATATCTGGCTTTTATACAAATGTAGGGATCAAAGCTCAGGTTTTCATGCTTGCACAGCAGCATGAACAAAGCAGGCTCTTTACCCGAGATCTCTTCCAGCCCCTAATATTTCTAATGTAAGATTGCATAATGTGAACTTTGTAGCCCAGCCACTTAGAGGCACCATGTAGTGACCTGAGTTCAATTCATGGGACCCAGGTAAAAAATGGGAAGGGGAGACCAGCTCCAGATAATTGCCCTCTGTTTCCAAACTCAATTCCTTGGCCCCTGAAACACATAAAGAATCAACTGTAATTTAAAAAAATATATATAAAATAGAAGAAAATAATTCCTATTTGTGTTTAGGGAGAAATGAAAAATTGAAAATCAATTTTTCTTTTTTATGGTTTTAAAAATATATGTATTTATATGTGAAAGTGATTGTGTGTGTGTGCGTGCATGTATGTATCTTCTGGGAATCAGTTCTCTCTTTCCACCACATTGGCCCTGGGGATTCAGGTCATCAAGCAATAGGAAAAGCACCAGTATCTATGGGGCCGATTTACTGGCTCCTATTTCAGGACATTTTGAGAGCTGTAATTATATTGTATTTTTCTATGAACTCCTGAAACTTCCTAGATAGAGAATGGTGAGAAAGTAACCATTCATTCTAGTCATGATTTGTAAGTAGAACTATTGGGAATCAAGAATAGCCTTACAAACATAGCTTAAACCCCAAGGTCATGGTGGAAGCAAGCTTGTGTTTTTCTGAGTATTGCTTTGCCTGTGATGCTCCTTCTACCCATGGATGCTTCGCTTTGGATTACCAAGATGCTATCTTGGTTATCTTTGAAATCTAATTAACACTTACAGTTATCTTCTCCACATCAGGTAGGGTGAAGATAGTACTTCAGTTTCAAAAAGATGCAAATCCAGACTATGTCATACCGATAGAGGGTACTTGTAAATGCTTGTTTAGAATATTTAGAATAAGGCCAATAAACACCAAACAGAGTAAATTCCATAAAATATATGCATAGATTAAGAAGGAAACAGCTTGTGTTCAAATGCGATTTTCCAAAAGTTTGGGAGGAGGAGGTCATGGCTGGTATTCCGGTTTGCTTTCTATTGCTGTGATAAACACCATGAGCAAAAGCAGCTTGAGCGGGAAAGGGTTTGTCTCATTTTCCGGGTTATCGTCCATCACTGAGCCAAGTCAGAGTGGAATTCAAGGCAAGGGCTTGGAGATAGGAATTGAAGTTGAGGCTGTGAAGGAACACTGTTGACTGACTTGCTACCAATGGCTTGCTCAGTTTGCATTAGTGTACACCCCAGGACCACCTGTCGAGGGGCAGCACCGCCCACAGGGAGCTGGGTCCTCCCACATTGTTTATCCAAAAATACCTCATAGGCCAGACTGATGGAGGCAGTGGAGAAAAACTAAGCTACATAGCAGGAGTCCTTACTCTTGCAAACAGAGTGCTTAAAAGTGCATGGGGCAACGGGTGGAAATCTATGGCAGAGACAGGCAGGGGTGGTGGGGGCCATGGTGAGGGTGTGGCAAGTGGCTGGGAGGCAGATAACTAGAATGCACCATGTGAGAAAAATAAAGTATGTGTATAGTAACTCAAAGCTGATACTCCAACTCTCTGGAGGCAAAAACAGGCAAAGTTCTGTAAGTCTGGAGATAGCATTGTCTTCATCTGCCCAGTAAATTTTAGGCCAACCTGGCCCACCTGATAAAGCTCAACCTTGTAAAACAAAACCAACAACAAACAAACTAGCAATGAACAAAACCACGAAGGAGCTGGAGAGATGCTCTGCAGACATGGGAGCTCAGTCCCCATGAAGGCATCTGTATAAAAAGCTGGGTGTCTTCATGCTCAGCAGAGTGAGGGGTGGAGACGGATTTCTGGAACTTGCTGTCTATCAGCCTAGGGTCAGATTCCACAAGAGGGCCTTGTCCAAAAGGAATAAGGAAGAGAGTGGTGGATCAGGATGCCCATCATCTTCTCATGAGCCTGAACACATCCACATAGCCACACACACATGCCAAAACAATGAATAAAAGCAGGAAATGAAAGCTGGTGGAGAATTTATGGGGCGTCTTCTTAAAGGATTCCCGGTTCTCCTCCTGCAGGCAGCCACTTCGTGCTATCCTCTGGATGGCTGCAGTTTGGCTGTAGTGTCCATCCATTAAATTTGATGGATGCTGAAGATGACTGATGACTCTAAACATCCCACACCAACCATTTGGGGGCTCGCTGAGTCTAAATACAGGGCACAGACCTCAGCTTAGCAGAGGTTCTCCTCCAACCAGTGCTTGCTTACTGCCTTGCTCTGTGCTTGGAAGAACCAGAGCTCTACCCTTTGTAAGGCTGGGGCAAGGGGAGGGAGAGAGGAATGGACAGTCAGAGCTCAGGTCCTAACGAGTTCTGCCTACCTGGTGGTGGTCTACAGCCTCTGGAACTGTGACGACAATAGCAGCTTGCTTCCATCAGTCACAAAGCCAGTGGGGTTGTCTCATGGGTATCCAGGCTCGCTCCCCTGACCATCACTCACTTACCTTCCTTTATTCTAATGGAGGAGACACATTGCTTCGACAGGTCACAGACATCTCTGAACACAGTCTAGCAGCAAAGGGAGGCTTCCTGCAGGTCGGTCTGACATTTATACCCACATCGGCTGCTCCTTGCATCTCTGCCATGAAGCTAAATAATAGCCGGTCCAGAAGAAGAAGAATAGCCAAACTGTGTGTATTTTGAGTCCCAGTAAAGCACGGAGATTGCACTGAGCTCTTAAGTAATGATCCAAGTCCTAGTCTTGACTCTCAGTCAGAAGCAGTAATTCCTCTATTTAAACATCAGCTCTATGGAGGAAGGAGGGCAGCGAGCTTGGGCATCTGAACTCGGGTCTGGCTCGGTATGATTTCTCACGCTATGTAAAAAGAATGAGAGAATGTCCCATTTCAAGTGGTCCTGCTATTGTGTGGACGCAGCATCCATCTCAGTTTCCTATTTGCCGGGGGTATGGTGCTGCAGCCCTTTGTATGGGCTGTAAATAGGCTCTCTCTTTAACATGTAAAACTGTGAGATCCCAAGTTCTAATTTAAGGGTATTTTATGTATACACGATTTAGGACTATAATGATGGAAACAATTTTAGGAAGGTCTTTGTTCTACCAAATACAAATTGTCTGTTTCCACAGCTGAGCAGGCTAGAACTTTTTTGCCCATCCAAGGCAGAGAGTGTGCTACTACTTCCCCCTCCTCTCTCTACCTGCCCCTCCCATCTGTCTCCCCCTTTCTCTTCTCCCTCTCCCCCTCTCTCCCTCGCTCCTCTTATGCTCCTGCAGCTATCAACTGCTTTTTGATACCCAAACAAGGGTAGAACCTCCTGAATCCTTCCCCAGTAGCCACCAAAGGAAGTTAAATTCTCAAGCATCCCATCTGTGAACAGTTGAGCAGGACTTGAGATTCATGTAGAAGTCTCAGCCAAAGCGCTCACTTGTTTTGTCTGGAAATCACATTGGACTCCCAGCTGGCTCTGCATCTGTGTTCTGAGAGGGGTTCCTTCAATAAGAATCACTCCCAAGACAAAGAATACACAATTGGTGCGGAATTTAGTGTGCATTTAAAATTCTGAAACCAAATGAACTGGGTACCAAAAACCTAAAGGAGAAGTTCTCCAGTTGCATCCCCCCCCCACGCTACCCCATCCAATCCCAATATTGGCAAATAAATACCTAATTTTAATTGCCAATATAAAGAGCAAGCAGCAACATAAAAACCTAAAATCAACTGTTGAATGTAATAAAGAGACTTTAATGAAACTCCAAATCCATCTTTGCACAATAGTTTTTGAAAGATATAGGTCTGTGGAATATGTCACCTATGACTGCAGGAAAGGGAACAGACAAAAGCCCCTCTGGTGATCCTGTAGAGTTAAGTTGTAATTAATATAGATTATTTTTTCTGGAAGGTCATCGCTCTGGTAGTGCCATGCAATAACAAAACTTTAACTAAGCGCAGAAGGTATAAAGCATTTCAGGGAGGCATTGATTAGGATGTCGATGGAAGAGTGCATTCGCAGGATGACCTAATTATCCCGCGGTTCCTTCTCTCCCATTGCTCCACTTTTAGCTAATTGCTGAGCTGCCTGCCTTGTCTCCCTGACCAGGAGGAAAAACAAGCTCTGGGTGTGGGGAATAAACAGTGACATTCGGATCCAATTTGCTTGAACCTGTCGCCAAGGGCAATGACGTCATTGGGGGAGGCAGGGAGCAAAGCCAGCAGGCTGAGTTTGCCCTGGCTAACCTTCTTCAGGGGCTGAGTTAGCCCTGGCTAGTCTTCCTCAGGAGCTCTGGACTTTGCACTGGCTAGCCTTCCTCAGTGCCTGAGTTTTCCTGGCTAGCTTTCCTCATGGGCTGAGTTTGTCCTGGCTAGACTTCCTAGGGGCTCTGTAGTTTGCCCTGAGTAGCCATCCTTGGGGCTCTAGTTTATTCTGGCTAGCCTTCCTGGGGACTCTGTAGGGTTGAAAGCACCATAGCTGGGCTAGATGACTCTGCCTCCCTTCCCCTTGCCAGATGCAGAGAACGCCTTAATTATTTATCAGGAAGGAAAGCAAATTGAAACCAAATTAAAGTGATTTTTTTATCCCTTACTAAACGCAGCATTGTGTTTTAGAGGCCGCCTTGTATTTCATTTCGTTTTCTTCTGACTGTGATGTAGCTCTTACCCTCGTAAACCTCAGAAACGCCATGTTTATTTACAGAATTGACGTATTTTTCAAGGTTTCTTGAGACATGTTGGCCTCTGGACTCTCACTGAAACAAGGAGAAGTATGCGCGAACATCCCACAAGTCAGACCCGTGGCTCTCTAATCTGAGTCTGTATGCTGAATCTTGGCTCCTTGTTGGCCTGGTGCCATCCCTACAGGTGTGGGGTCATTCCTTTGCCGCAGAATTCAATTCACTGAGAGAAAGCCCAGGGTGCCTGGTGCCTTTGTGGAAATAGCTTAAGTATTTGTAGGAGTAGAGCTTGGAAGAGCCATGTCTTGATTCTCTAATATACTGTGTTGTGCGTAGGGTTGGAAGGGAAGGGAAGGAACCGGAAGAGGAACCTGTAACACAGGGTTATGATGCAGGATAGGCTTGGCTGACAGCAGGGGTATCTTTTGGTTTTGGTTGCTGTTGTTTTTAAATCAAAGTTTAATTGTGACATCTTCACTTGTTAATTAATAAGCACTGTAATCCCTCCTGTAAGTTTACATATTTTAAACGCACGTTTTATGTACTTTGACAAGGATTTGCTGAATACAGGCTTAGGTAACATCCAGCAACTAGGGCTGTACAGGGAAATGGCAGCTGGTCACAAATGCCTCCCAGAAGTTTGGCCATGTGACAAGAGATGCGGCTTGGAAGGCTGTGGAGCCTTGCTGGAGGAAGCAAGTCACTAGGGGTGGCCTCATGGTCTTATAAACCAATCCGCTTGTGTCTGCTCTCTGCCTGACTGCAGAGACTCCAGACCAGTTTTCTCACGTTCTTGCCGCCATGCCTTTCCCGCCATGGCAGAATGTGTCCTCTCAAACTGAAAGCCAGAATAAGCCATTCTCCCTGAGTTGCTATTGTCAGGTACCCTTGGTCACAGCACGGAGAGATGCAACCAATGCAGCCAGAGCACTCTTTCTTCTTCCTCCCAGTGACTGCTGGTGAGGGGACAGCATGCCCATATCGCTCCCAGATGCACCTGTGCCTGCATCTTCCCAGGAAGGATATTTTATGAATTGTCGTCTTGTTGTCATGAAGCTTGGCTCTCTTCTCAACTTGATTTCCCTTACTCCTTCTTCAGAACTGGAAAGTATAATCAATGCGCTGCCGTAGGTGGGCCCGCAAATACTTTTGAATCACTGACGTGAGTTTCAGTGGTCTTTGCCTTGACTTCACATGGGAATGAGGACACATATGCACATCAGGAAGGCATTTTCAGTGCAATCATAAGGACCTGGTTTCAGTCCCTAGCAGCCATGTGTAATATTTGGCATGATGACAATATTTTTGCAATCACAGAGCAGGAGAGGAAGTGACAGGCAGATCCCAAGGGCATGCTGGCTGCCCAGTCTCACCTACTCAGTAAGCTCCATGTGCATTAGATATCATGGTAGATGGATCCTACCTTGATGCTTAAGGTTAAGGAGTGACACCTAGGGAAGAGCACTGGGCTCTGCACACATGTATATGTGCATGTTATGTATATGTATACAACCCCCATTGACTTCGTTCTTCTATCATCTAATTTTGTCTCTCTCCATCAGCTATCTCTACCAGCCCTTTCCCATTTTCTCCCCTAACTCTTCCTCTTCTCGAGCTTCAGTCTTTACCACTCTACAGACATCTGTGCTCTTAAGGGCCCTGAGCATTTTCACACTTCCTCCATGCATGCAGGTTCTCCTGCATTTGGCATGGCTAGTTCTTCCCTCTTGGGGTTCTTCTTGTCTGATTATAGGAGGACATGTTCCTGTTTGTGTCCATCATCCTCTCTGGTCCTCTTTCCAGTCTTCTCTGCAAACTTGCCTCTGAGACCTAAGAACTGAAGTTGTTCAAGTCGACATCTAAATCTTGCTCTAGTTCTCACTATGATTTTTCCCTCTCTCCATGTCTGTGACTAGCATTTTTAAGTTGTTTCCTACTGTATATGTATTTCTGATTTTATCCTTTTTACTGAGTGCCAGCCTAATGTGCCTCTGTGTCAGTTGTGTTTCCTGCTATTGTGTTGAAATACCTTGTCCAAACCAGCTTAGGAGAGAAGGGACTTGTGTCCCTCATAGCGGGGAGGTAGCAGCATGATGGGGCTGTATCCATGATCCAGAACAGACAGCCAGAAACACATTCATGTTTATGTCTAGCTCCATTTCTTCACTCTTCCACAGTTCAGCAACCCCTACCTAGGGACTGGTGATGCCACAGTGAACTGGGTCTTCCCAAATCAGTTAATACAATCAAGGCAAACCCTGAACAGACATTCCTACAGGGCACTTGATCTAGACAACTTCTCATTGGAAATCACTTCCAGGCATTTCTAGATGGTGTCAAGGAGACATTCAAAACGGACTGTCACAATATCAAACTGCAATATGGCTTTTCTGCAGCGGCTCTCACGGGTGTTCTGACTGGACATGTCTTCAGCCTTCCTTCACTCCTGTGCGTCCTCCGCCAGTCTTGTCACTTCGGCGAACTGCAGCTCACTCACACAGTGGCTCATGGCAAAGGAGAACAGAACCCAACTAAGCAATCATTCTTGTCATCTTATACTTTCCCTACTCCCAGCCTAATCAGTCAACTGTGAACTCCTGCTGGTCCTCCCTATAAAATATAACTCACTTCCTCTCTGTCACCCAATCAGGTTTCATTTGCCTTGCCGGGCGAGCTCTTGAGTCACCTCCACTTTTTCTGCCAACGTCTTCCATTACCATCCAGTCTCTAGCTAGCGGGAACATCTCCATGATTTCTCGGTACTGAAGAGTCAGCCTCTCATTCTGTGACCACCCCCCCCCCATTCTCCTTTATTTTGAGGAAGGCAAGGCCTTCATATCTGAAGGTTCCTTGGCATGGCCATTCGGTCACATCTCTCTCTAACTCACCTAATAAGCTGAGTGGGAACTGGAGCTGTTGCTTCCTACACGTTACATATTCTGATGGGTCAAGTGCCCCATGAAGGAAGAATGAGCCTCTGCATGAATGCAGGCCATCCCTAACCCTATCTGCACCTCCCATGGAAAGATGTGGTGCAAGCCCAGGCCCTCCAGGAAGCAATCTGCAAAGAGAATGAGCTGGAGAGAGCCTTTCACGGGATTTTGTTAACTCACCCCCTAATTCCAAATCAAGTACTGTCAGGCATGCGGGGCACAGGCCCCAGGGAGGGGTTGAGGACCATTAGGGGTGCAGGCTCTAGAGCAGGGCCAAGGGCTATCAGGGATGCAGGCTCCAGAGCAGGGCTAGAAACAGTTCTCTGTATGGCACTGGATAATTTCTATGCAGACTTGCTTCACATTGTGTCTCTGCCATCTAACAGCTTCTGCTTTTTTGGCCAGTGTGTAAGTTAATCCGTGCCTCAGTTTCCTCATACAGTGGACCCAGAGCCAGTGTTCTATGACACAGTGATGCTTTCATACATAAAAGCACCCTCATCCTCAGAACAGCACCTGACCTGTGGGCAATGATGTCTAAGCTTTAGAAGTTTTAGTCCTTTGCCTATAACTCTGGTTTTTGGTTTGTCTTTCTTGTGCTGCTTTTCTTCCCCATCTTATGAAGAGAAAATTTGCCAACCCTTACAGAACACATTTCCTTAAGTATGAGAAGCGTAAGCTTCGAGGTCCTGTTTTGTGGGAGCATTTTGCTTGTACACTGCTGTGTTTCAGGTTCATTTTGGGATAACATGCTGGGAGGGAGAAGAGGAAGATGGGATTTGAGGGAAGAAAATTAGAAAGTTAATTAAAAGAACCAGCTTGGTAATTGAATTCCCAAATACTCTTATTTGGAGGTTGGGATGGGAATGGATTATAGCACACAAATAGTGTGTTTGCCTCAGTGGCAGGCCTAGAAGTTCTGAATGAGACAAGCTTCAAAGTATAAGACAGATGTCTATCTTCATGGAGGAGTAGATGGGTTGATACATTCATAGACTTTTCAAGAGCACAACACATAATACTTGTAATGTACATATTTATATGTATCATGGATATGCATGTATTGATACATAGAACTCATATACTATGTTTATCATATATAATATTTTTATGTGTATATGGATTTGTGTTAGTATTTTTTCTATTGTTGTGTTAAAATCCCTTGACAAACAACAGCTGACAGGAGAAAGGGTTTATTTTGGTCTGTCGTGGCAGAGGAGTAGGGGAAGACTTGCCATCAGGCATGGATGTCATGGTGGTCAGAGCAGAAAGCTGATGGGCCACATGTCATCTTCATACTGGAAGCTGAGATTGAACAGCAAGTAGGGCCCATCTACAAAACCCCTGCCTTCCATGGTGTGTTTCCTCCAGTAAAGCTCCATCATTTAAAGGTTCTGTAGCCTCAAACAGCGCCTCCTGCCGGTGATCAAGTGTTCAAACACATGAGCCTGTGGAGGACAGCACATTCAAACCACAATACACATACACTCCTGCAGTTACTGTTGATTTTTATATGATTTTGAGACATCCTCTCACGTACCTTCTCCTGCCTCCACCTCAGTCATGCTAGAATCACAGGTGTGCACCAACACACCCCACGGAGTGTTCATATTTTAGCATATTCTTGGCAGCCGACTTTGCTGTTGGGTAAATTCCTGGACTAATGGTGGCATGAAGACCATTTTCTCTCAATAGTCCTGTCTTATTAATTGTTCTGCTTGTTTGTTTCCCTGAACATTTATAAGTGCTCATATAACCACACAAACAGAATCATATATTTATGACACCCCCCCCCCAAAAAATAAGTAAGAAGGCTATTTAGTATTTGTTTTTAGAGACTGGAGTGTTTATTCATCAAATGACTCTTTTTCAAATATTAAAAAAATCAATGATTCAAACTGTTATCGAGAGAATATAATTTGGAACCATGGGCTGAGTGATTGCGTAGAAATAGGTTCAAACCCCTACTCTAACCCACAACCTTTATTTATTTGTGCAACCAAGACATATCTATTGGCTGCCTGCAACCACTATTGCAGCCTCTGACAATAACTTTAGTGTTCTTGTTTCTTTACATTTCGCTGTGATGGTTTACCCTGGGAAAACCAACTTAAGCATGAGACGGTTCATTCGGGTTTTCAGTTCTAGCACAGTCCTACAGCAGGGGGATTACAGTGGGGGGATTTGAAGCAGCTGGTCACATCACATCCACAGTCAAGAAACAGAAAGACTGAATCCTCCAGTTTCCAGGATCCAGGCTCCCCTCCCAGGGGATGTGCTTATCCACAATTCAGAGGGGCCTTCCCATCTTACTATCCTAAAGAAGATAACCCCACAGACCTGCCCAAAGGTCGGCCTCTCAGGTGGTTCTGGTTCCAATAAATGTTGACCATCACACTTATCTGTTCTTATGGCTTTTTATGAGTATTGGTTTTTAGATGTCTGGAAAATGGATTTTAGCCTCAGACACTTAAGGATTTCCAGTGCTTTATTTTCCTCCCTCTTGCAGCAAATCTGCAGCAGGAAGAGCACAGTAAAGCGAAGCTTTGCCTGAGCTGCCAAGTTAGGGCTAAGTGGGCTTCTTCCCTGCACCCCAGTCTGCAAAGTACTCTGGAAAATGAATTAACCTCCTCTTATCTAGAGTTACTAAGGTATCTCGTGTAAAGCACTTGGGAGCAGAGATATGAGAGTGTTGTAGTAGGAGCGGAGAGGCTACATCCCTGGCACCCGGCCGCCCGCATGGCTAGCTTATGCCCCGAAATAATTACACAGAAACTGTATTCTTTTAAACACTGCCTGGCCCATTAGTTCCAGCCTCTTATTGGCTAGCTCTTACATATTGACCTAACCCACTTCTAATATCCCTGTAACACCACGAGTTGTCTTACCAGGGAAGATCTTAACCTGTGTCTGTGTCCGGTAGGAGAATCATGGCGACTCCTTGACTCAGCTTCTTTCTCCCAGCATTCTGTTCTGTTTACTCTGCCTACCTAATTTTATGTCCTATTAAAGGGCCAAGGCAGTCTCTTTATTTAACCAATGAAATTAACACAAAACAGAAGACTCTCCCCCATCATGAGAGTCTTTGGGTCTAGCCAGGTTTCGCCGGGAAGAAATGAAATCATAGCTGACAGTAACTCTGCATTCATTGGATGACAGAAGTGCGCCTCCTGCCTGTGATGACTAATGCCAGGTTTTGTATCTTTGCAGGTTATGGTTTTGTAGATTTTGATAGTCCTGCAGCCGCACAGAAAGCAGTAGCATCCTTGAAGGCAAATGGCGTGCAAGCACAGATGGCCAAGGTAAGCCTGCTCAGACAGAGAGGGTCTGTGTACATGTGGACCCTTGTGTGTGTATCTGTGTGGGAGCACATGTTAGTCCTCCATAGTGAGCGAACCCCAAATTATGGTTTACACTCTTTCTGTACTCAGCTGCTAGGGAAAAGGAACCATACAAAAGACCTGGCTTATTGTAATCTCTCTTATTTGGCATATAGTTACTCATGAGCTCTTTGGTGTGGAGACCCCGGTGATTAAAGGATACATGTAGAGGGCTCTGCTTTGCCTGAGAGGGGAGATATGTATGCATGGGAGTCTAAGACTTTCCCTTGTCAGCAGTGCTGGAGTCAATATACATGTATGTACTGGTGTCTAGAACTATCTCTAGTTGATATACATGTATGTACTGGTGTCTAGAACTATCTCTAGTCAATATACATGTATGTACTGGTGTCTAGAACTATCTCTAGTTGATATACATGTATGTACTGGTGTCTAGAACTATCTCTAGTCAATATACATGGATGTACTGGTGTCTAGAACTATCTCTAGTCAATATACATGGATGTACTGGTATCTAGACCTCTCTTTAGTTGGCAGAGTTGGAGTCCATATACATGCATGTGCTGGTGTAAAGAACTTTCCCCCAGTCAGCAGAGTTCTGGGGTAGTACAGAAAGTTACCAGTGACTTAATGTGTGCTAAATCTTCATTTATTTGTTCCATGTTTGGGAGGCTTCTGAGCTGATAGCCTTTTCCCTAGGCTGTGCAGGCAAATGGCTTATGGCTAATGTCCTTTGTATCGCTGGAACTTCACTTTGGCCCATATACCCAGAGTTTACCTGGGGAGCAATATTCTTGATGTTCATCGTTTTCAATATTTACTTGTTGCTACATAGTATTCATTGTCTGGAACTCTGTATGTAAAACTATGGTGAATTTTCACAAGAAAGTGAAAATTGTTCCTTGTCATTTTGTGCCTTGATTGCTGTGTTGGAAAAATCTGCCTATGTGGTATGATAATATGGATCTTAGGAAAAATGTACACCGATGTCATTGTCTTCCTTTTAATTTGGGAATCTAAGGAGATGCCATCATAATGTTATAAGCTAGGTATGGTGCATGACTTTAATCTCCGCACCCTGGAAACAGTGGCTGGTTGATTGCTGTGATTTCAAGGACAGCTTGGTCTATGTAATGGAGTTCAAGATCAGCCAGGAATATACAATGAGAGGTCTCCAAACACTAAAAAGAAGAAAGAGAAAAGATATTAAGAGTAAACACCAAAAAATATTGCTGGTGACATTTGGATGTTGGGTAAATGTTGATGGCAGCCATTTTGAATCCTCATCAATAATCTAGGTTTAAAATATTCTTCCTGTTAATAGTTCTGAACTTATCATTCCCAGATTTTCATACTCTTGGATGCCAGAGGTAACAGACCATGAAATCTTGAGCATCTGTCCCTGGCTTGTGTCTAATTTTCTGGCCCTGTTCCCACAGAAATCAGTGATGTCATGATGAAGTCATCTGGTTTTTGCTATGATTGTGTCCATTCTCTAAGAACCTTCTAGCATCAGCCTCAGACTTCTAGAAGATCAGCATTTGGGTGCTAGCAGTTGTTGGTACATTCTGACCAATATGTGCAGATCACGTCTGATCATGACTGTTGGGAGCCAGTTTCTTCTTGAGTGACAATGGTGGGCTCATTGTCTTTCTTGTTATTCAAGGTTATATGAATTAGAATTTCCCAGTCTGTGAATTATATTCTTTGTCAGGATTATGCCTAGGAACTTTAGATTTGGTCAAGGATTGAGACAGATGAAGTTAACAGTTTTAATTAATCAGGAAGTTACATGCATGTCCTGGTTTAAAGGTTCTTTGCAAGAGTCAATGGCAACTGAAGTAGCAATTTCCTGTACCCAGAAAACAAGAGATAGAGTGTGGCTGTGGCTGAGGCAAGAAGTGGTTATGAAAAGACAGAATAGTAGGGCTGAAGAGATGACTCAGTAGTTAAGAGCACTATCTGTTCTTACAGGGGACCCCAATCAAGTTCCTAGAACCCAAACTAGACAGCACACAGCCTCAAGTAGCTCCTGCTTTCAGAATCCGATCCTCTCTTCTGGCCTATATGGGAACTACATCAAGTGTACACATGCACACAGAGGTGTAAACACATATAAATTTTAAAAGGAAAAAATAATCTTTAAAACCTAAAGTATATCCTTGGGGTGGAGAAAGAGTTCTATGGTTAAAAGTTCTGTGGCTCTTACTGAAGATCTGAGTTGGTTTCCACAACTAACTTCCTGTAATTCTAGTTCCAAGAGAACTAGTGCCCTCTTCTGGCCTCTAAGAGCCCTGAATTCAAGTACACACACACACACACACACACACACACACACACACACTCACACACACTTTAAGATGAATCTGTTTTTTAAAAAATGAAATATACAAAGTGAGGAACCTGAGAAGTAGCTGAGGAGATTAAGGCGCCTGTTGTGATGTGAAGACCGAAGTTTGATCCCCAAGTCCTACATGGTAGAAGGAGAGAATAGATTACCAGAATACTCCGAACTCCATATGTGTGTGCATTGTGTACATGTGTGTGCATCACATATAAATATGTGAATTCATCAATTAATTAATTAATTCTTAAAATAAAATGGCTATTGGAAGGTATTTGGTACATTCTATTTATAAAATTTGTAAACTTTGGAAGTTATCAGATAGTAGTGGCTTATAGATCATGAACACACAGCTGTTTCTAATTCTCAGGAGATAGAGACAGACAGACAGACAGACGGACAGATAGAGACAGATAGATGATAGGTAAATAGATGATAGATCATTGATAAATGATAGATGAGAGATAGATAATAGAAAGACAAGCAAATAGGTGATAGATGAAAGATTTGATTGATAGATGATAGATGATGATAGATAGATTGGTTGACTGATAGATGATAGATAGATAGATCATATACAGAGTTGAGCTTTTGTATTAAAATGGACAAAGTTGACACTGACTTTAATATTTTCAGCATGTGTGTAGATAAGGAATCCCTGTCTATGCCTGACTATCTCTCTCATGTGCATGCATGTGAGTACATGCCCAAGCGCACACACCCCAGTCACTGACCTATATCACCCAGTAAAGAAACCGTCTACACTAGGAATCATTTAAAGACCTTCAAGGATTATTCACGCTGGCTGCCATGTTGGCCCTTGTCCCAAATCCAAGGTGCCAAACCTGGCGTGCCTGGCCGGGCTGTGGGGAATCACTCTGTCGTAGGCTTGCTGAAGGTGTACCCGGTCAGGCTGTGGGGAATCACTCTGTAGGCTTGCTGAAGGATTTTGCAGTTTTAGTGTGCTGCCTGTGAAGTAAATCCTCGCAAAGTTTGAGCCCAAAGCCTGCTTTAGATTCCCATCTGCCCATTGCAAAACTTTCAGCAATAAATGACTCTGTAATTTAACTACCCAGAAGAAAATAAATAGCCTCCGTTTGACAATGAAATGGAACAAGCTTGGCCACCTGTATTAGCAGATTTCTCACTGAGCTATTGGATTTCACGGCACTTTTTCCCTTTTCCTGGCGATAACTGTTATTTATTATCATATAAACCTGCAGTCTGCAGGGTGTGTGCTACTTGCAGTATATATTTTACCATTTAAGTATGCACCAAATCGCCTCCTGCATCCTTGTTCTTATCAGCATCTCACTCTGTTGCTTGTGGTGTGGCATTTTAAGATCCCCAGGATTTTAAAATAAAATGCCTCCTGGGTTTGGAGAGATGGCTCATCAGTCAAGAGGGCATGCTGCTCTTGCAGAGGACTTGAGTTCACTTCTAAATACCTGCTTCACGCTTCTGTGACACAGAATCTAGGGAATTGGACGCCCTATTTTGGAACAAAACTGATACCTGCACTTGCGTTCACATTTCCCCATACAGACACACACAGAGACAGACAGACAGACAGACACAGAACTTACATGACTAATAGTAAATATTAAAAAATGCCACCTGTGGTTAAGTTCCCATAACAACCTGGCACCCACTTTAAACTATGGAAGCTGCTCCCCCTAACAAACATGTTCCGGTGTGTGCCTGAGAAAACACCAACGGATACCTCAAATACAAAGAACTAAATAGGGAATTATCCAGGAAGTAGTAATTGATCAGTGTGTTAGTCACGTTCCTGTTGCTTTGAGAAAATGCCGTGCACAAAAGAAACTTATGGAAAACTTTATTTTGAGTTACAGTTTCAGAGGAATAGGTCTGTTATGATAGGGAGGCATGGAAATGGCAAGAGGACATGGTGTCAGAAGCAGGATGCTTAGAAATTAAATCTTTTACAGAAAACATGAAATACATAGAGAACTAAAGGCAGCAAGAATCTATGGAATCTCAAAGCACAACATGGTGGCTTACTTCCTCAAACAAGGCTGGAATGCCTCCCCAGATAGCACCATCACCTCACCAAACATCACCATCCCCTCCCAGACAGCACCATCACCTCACCAAACATCACCATCCCCTCCCAGACAGCACCATCTCATCCCAGACAGCACCATCCTCTCCCAGACAGCACCATCCCCTCCCAGACAGCACCATCCCCTCCCAGACAGCACCATCCTCTCCAGGACAGCACCATCCCCTCCCAGACAGCACCATCCCCTCCCAGACAGCACCATCCCCTCCCAGACAGTACCACCTGAGTCATTGGCCAAGCAATTAAAATTAATATAGTTTCTGTGTGATTATACGGGTCTGGGAAACTGAGAAATGAAAACGCAGCCTCTGCTTACAAGTAACCATTCACCAGTATTAACATTTTCTTTCAAGAGCCAAGCTTGTAATTTTTTGGTAAAAGCAAATTTAAAAAATTTTATCAGTGTGTGCTGGTGAAGAATGTAGGTTTGAAGGATGCATTTGCCTTTGATTTCTGGTTGTGGCATCACTTAGCAGTGCGAATTTCCTGTGTTGTGAAAATATCTGTAATACTCTTTGACAATAATATGCTGCTTTGCCTGTAGGGGTACCATGAAGCTTTTGAAAACCCACAAGGCATCGGGCATATGCCTTTGATGGCAGCAAAAACCTAGTTCCTCTGCATGGTTTAAAAAGTATTGTGTATTGGATTCAGATGTGCTGGTAAATCTTCTGTGAATCTTAGCATATCTTCAGATATTCTGTTATCAAATAATAGTCTGTAGGAAATATGTGTAAAAGCTTTAGTCTGTAAATGTTTTGTGGGTTCTATAAATGTTTTGAGCGGAGCAGTGTGTTGGTTATAATGAACTAGGATTGTAAAAGCCAGAAGTCATCAGGGAGATGGACAAGGGACCGTGTGATGCCGCAGACTTCATTCAGAGAGAGGCCTGCATGGGGCATGATGAATCTTTAGTCTAAGAACCTGATGAGATGTCTGTCCACGCCTATAGTGTTGGGGATTGTCTTGTGGTATTGCAGGGGTAATCTGGATGGCTAGTCAATGAATGTCAAGTGACCAATAAACAGTGGTATGGCCAGTCATTACTGAGGGGACCATGTGGGTGGGAGAACTCAAAAATAAAGTGACTTGAATTTTGGCCACCAAATTATCTTAGTTTCTTCAACTGTTATTGTTTTACTCAAATGAAGGAGCTTTACAATTGGTATGGTCATGGCTAATGAAACCTCTTTCTTATTCTGTGTTTGTAACATTTATCCTATTTGCCTTATTGCAAAAGCTGTGAACTGTTGGGGGAGGCTGCTCATTCGTTACTGTCTGCTTAGACCACAAAATAATTACTCAGAAACTATTTTATTTGAAATACTGTCTGTCCAATAGCTTAAGCATATTGCTAGCTGTCTCTTATATTCTAAACTAACTCATTTCCATTAATCTGTGCATCACCACGAGGTTGTGGTCTACCAGCAAAATTTTGGTGGAATCCAGCAGAAGCATCTGTCCCCGGTGGCAACTACATGTCTTCTCCATTACTCTGCCTTCTGTCTCCCAGAATTCAGTTTAGTATTCCCACCTAGCTCTATTCTGCTAAGGCACTGGCTTAAACAGCTTTATTCATTAGCCAATAAATCAAAACATAGACAGAAGGACTTCCCATAGCAGTGGACCAAGAATTTTAGCTATTGCAAATCTTGACAACCTTGAGGTAGAGCTAAGAAAGTTATTGGTTGAGGAATATGGGTCTGCTTACTTATCAAAAGAAGAAATTGAAGAAGCCCTAACTAGTTAGGTGAAGAGATAGCTCAGTAATTTAGAGCATTGACTGCTTTTGAAGAGGACATAGGTTCAATTCCCAATACCCAGCCAACCGTCTATAACTCCAGTTCCGGGGATTAGGCACCCTTTTCTGGCCTCCATGCACTGCATACATATGTGCACTTACATAAATACATGCAGGCAAAAACCATGCATATAACAAAACAAAACAACTCTCTTTTTTTTATTTAAAGGAGAAAAGAATTCCAGCTAATGATAGCTTAGCATACATGTGTTTATTTGACTGAGATACATGGAAAATTCTGGATAGTTGAAGAACATTAACATGGGCATTTAACAGCAAGGGACAAGTGGGCAAAAATTCTAAGCTACTCATGTATAAATGTTATCGAACATTCAAGGGGCAGGGAAGAGATTCTTGCTTTGAAAAATACTTCAAGAGTCATGATTATGTTTGCATATACCTGAATGCTGACTGAACAGCTATTATCTTCCAGGACCTATGTGTGAGTCCTCAGCTCTTCTGACACCTATAGGGACTGGTCTGCTGTTATCTTCCAGGACCTATGTATGAATCCTCTGCTGACCCATCCTACTCATCCATATGAGCCCCCACGTAAATATTTTACAATACAGCTATGGAACACACTTAGGGTCTTATTATCTTAGTTTAATTAAGTATACATGTGTGCATGAGTGAGCATATGCACAAGAGTAGAAGCCTCACAGAGGTCAGGAGAGGACATCTGATCCCTTGGGTCTGGAGTTACAGTTGTTAGCTGCCATGGGAATGCTGGGAACTGACCTTAGGTCCTCTACAAGAGCACAAAGTGCCATTAACCACCGAGTCATCTGCTCAGCCCCTGGAATGTACTTTTAAGTCAGACTGTTGCTGAGCTTTTAATGGAGCTCTTTCCTCTTGGTTACTGACCGTGTAATGAAAGTGGCTGTTCTTCATCCACACTGGTGCAGGGTGTTCTTGTAGACGCATGTCCAGAGGAATACGGCCCTCCAATAACTGAGAACTACATCGCGTCTTCCTCCTCCTAGTTGGTATTTAAACTTTCACTACAGGAAGGACCAAGTGTTGGCCTACCACAGGCCCATAAATACATTTGTGACATCTGTGTTTTTGGATATGTCAATTTGGCTCAAGATATTTTTTAAGCCTTTCTCCCCTTGGCCCTAGTGTAGAATTCAGGGATTCAAAACCCAATATTGAAATTATCAGAGTCCGTCTAATCCCAGTCATTAATTATCTGAGGCATTTGAAGCAGAATCCTCTGAAGTTAATATTTACATTAGCTTTTACCTAACAATTTGCATAATCTGTCTGTGGGTGATACCCTGCTCTTTCCAGGGGCCTCGATGGTCTCTTCCTAAGCTTAAGGGTGAGTATGCCAGGAGAAATTCCTGCATACCCAGTGTTGGAAAAATGCAACATTTATCGGAAAGTGCCTAGGTGTGATGTGGGAGGTCCTGCACATTCCGCTCCTTCAGCCTAGGTGTTCTAGACTCGGGTCTGTGTTTTCATTCAGAGTCTGTGAGGAGTTTCAGCCTTTGCAAGCTGTGCACAATGTCAGTCCTTTTATTCTTCTTGAAGGGACTATGCCAGAGGCAGACTTGGGAAAACACGTATACCTTCATGTGCTGCTGGCGAGTCCCATACCAGGAGCCCTCATCTTGCCTCCTGCCTTAATGATTGTCCCTGCAGCTGGACAGAGCCTGTCCTCTCTCCGAGGATATACTGACAAGTTCTATTTGAATCGGCATTGTCCTTGTAGATCCCCACCTGCTGAATTAGACATAAAATCCTTGCGAATGAGGTAAGCATGGCTGGAGAGATTGCTCAGTGAGGGAAGAGGCCTGCTGCCAAGGCTGAGGACCCCAGTTCCATCCCTGTGACCCATACAATGCATGGAAAGAACTGACCAGTTACAAATAAAATACAGAGAAAAATAGATTTTTTTTTTAAAAAAATCAAGACAAAATTGCATGCTATGAGTGACTGTAGCCCTGTGCTCAGCCTGATACTGTGTTCCCACCATCTCCAGGATGCCCTTTGAAACTGGTACTTAACCTACTCAAGGATGCCATGAGACTCTGTCTCTCCTGGGCAACTTGTTGACATCCAGTCACTATAAAACTTCCTCCCTTTCTTTTTATCTTTAAAAGTATCCGAAGTTGAAAAAATACTATTCAAATTCAGAAGTCCATATTTGTTTCCTGAAGTTGATTTTTTTTTCACCTTCCTGGTGAGGTGATAGACATACTGAAATCATGCAGACATTCCTGCAATCATAGCATTCAAAAAGACTCTTAGAATTCTCTAAAAAGAATAGTACACTGCTGAGAGTGGAGACAGGCACCCCGGCAGAACAAACCCAGGGCCTGATGTACAGATCCCAGGCACTGAAGCTCTTCCTCAACCCTTGGATGTATGAGGCCGGGTCTTTATAGCCCAGGCTGACCTGGGATTAGAACTGCCAGTCTTCCTGCCTCAGTGTCCTGATTGCTGGGATTACCAGCACATCCTGGTTATATACTCAGATCCACCCTTAAGAGTCTGGCCTAGAAGCAGCTCTTCTTAGGTCTTCCTGTACAAAATCCTACTGCTTTATACGGATACAGTATCACAGGAAATAAGACCAATGTGTGGAGGAGTGTTTCATGTTGAACACAGCACACAAAAGCCTCTATTTTATCCCTCTTCTCCAAGTATTGCCTTCTTAGTAGAAAAGTCATTCAAAGAAACTCAGCCTCTGGCCTCATATATTCCTGAAAAAAGAGCTCCTTGCTTCTCTAAGCAATATGTTTGAATCCAGGAAGAAATGATAAATTGATATATTTAAAGGACCAAAGTTTGCAGACATCAGTTTTCCAAAGGCAGAACGTGTTTCCCCATCCAAACATAGGATTCTTGTGGCTCGTTACTGGATTGTGGGTTATTTGTGTGAGTGAGCATGTATCATTCTGTGTGAATATATATGTTAATATGTTTTCTGTTCTGTGAATGTGTATAGCATATGTATGTGTTTCAGATGGGCATCTTCACAAGTGTCTGTAGGTAAACATGGCTCTGTGTGTGTGTGTGTGTGTGTGTGTGTGTGTGTTTGTGTGTGTGTGTGTGTAGACCAGAGGCCAACATCCAATGTTTTCCAAAAACACTCCTTCCTTATTCTTTGAGATCAGGTCTCTCACTGAGCCCGAGGCTCAAGGATTCAACAAGTTTGTTTGAACAGTGAATTCAGGAAGAAATTCAGAGTCTCCTCTTCCCCATCCTGGGATTATAAAAATACAGAGCCATTCCTGGAGATCCCAACTTGGGTCCTCATGCTTGCATGGCAATTACTTTACCAAGCAAGCTCTCTTCCCACCACGTAGTAATTATTTTACACAATGAAGTCCTTTGTTTGCTCATCTTCGGTCCTCTTAACTTCCAGAAGGAAATATTCTGTGAGCATACAAAAATATGTCTTCCCAAAGGCTCATACATTTGAATTTGGTCCCCAGTTGGTGGCACTGCTTGGTGGAGGTTATGTAACCTTGAGAACATGGAACCATGAAGGAAAGGCATTGGTGGGGGTGGACCTCCAAGGTTTATAGCCTTGCCTCACTTCCTGCTGACCCTCACTCACTTCCTGCTCACCCTCTCTCACTTCCTATTCATCCTCACTGCTTCCAGCATGTGATTAAAATATGAACAGTCACCTGCTGACTCACCTGCCTGCATCCATGCCACCATACCATTATCAACCTCCCTTGAATCTATGCGCCAAAATAAACTCTATAAGTTGTTTGTGATTGTGGTGTTTATCACTGCAGCAGGCAATAACTAGCATGCACACACACACCCTATTGTCTTATATTATTCTTCACAAAGACCACAGTTATCAGAAACGCTTCTTTCCATCATGATTTATATTGTTCAGTAACAATTTCTCTTGCCCTCTTCTCCATCCCTTTCCTCATTTCCAGGAACTAAGCAATCAGTTTCTCTAAGTACAGACTCTGGGGATATGTTCTTAAAGCTTTCTCCAGGACACTGATGTCTCAGTGTGGTTATGATCAATTCTCGGGATACAATGTGTGCCATAGACAGGAACCAGGAGGGGAAAAGACTGCATCCAAATTCAGTAAGATGATACACAGAAACATCAAGCTGTGAATTAAAGGAAACAAATACAAAAAAAATTACAAACAAACAAGCAAAGCAGAATCTAATTCCATATCAGTGTTGGTCTGGAAGAACAGATACCACAAGAAGTAAATCAGCTTCTTGAGAATTGTAGGAAACCTTTTATCCAATACACAGAGAAGCAAAGGTCAAGTTATAAACAGAGGAGGCAATGTGATGTGGTGGTGGGCAGGGGGAGGAGTGTAACATGGTAATCGGTGAATCCCTAGACATACATCTACAGCCATGCAGAGAGTTAAAACTAGTTAAACTGTGAATAAAGTCAGGCACACACACCCCCCCCCCCATCCACACCAGGGGAAAATGCGGTTAATAGAGAGAAAAACAAATTATCATCACCTTGTCTACCTTTACGGTGCTTCTAGACATCAGAGGGGTATGGAGTAATGACTATAAACTGTGAATGGACTGACCACAACATTGCTTATTACACAATTAGAATTATGTGCTAGGGGACTTGTCCCACTGTACAATGCTGCAATTCATTCAGGAACCGGGTTTTAAAATGGCATCCAGAATTAAGTGAAAGGGTTGAAGGTGCAGCTCACCAGTCTCCATGTTCAGACAGAAAGAGAGAGCAGGAACATTCGAGAAGTCTGTGGTTCCGTGACATGGCAGATGGAGCCAAGGAATGAATTCTTTTTGCGTGTGCTAAAATAAAAGGGTGCATCTTTATCTCATTTGTGTGCTCATATGTCTGTGTGTGCAGGTATGCATGCAGTTGGGCAGGTATGCAGGGTTAGAGAACAACTTTAGAGTGCTTATCCTTAGTATTGTTCACCTTCCGTTATCCTTCCTCCCTGCTTCCACTCTTCCTCTTCTTCCTTCTCCCCCAACTCTCCTCCTCCTCCTCCTCCTCTTCTTCTCTTCCTACTCCTCCTCTTCCTTCTCCTCCTTCTTTTTTTCAGAGACAGGGTCTATTGTCTGCCTTACCAGATAAACACTAACCTATTAAGCTATACTGTCAGGCTAGCCAACTCCAGAGATCCTCCTGGCTCCACCTTCCCCAGCCCTGGGATGACAAGTGAATGGTACCTTATCTAACACTTTTTTCATATGGGCTGGGTTCTGGTTCTCATCTCAGTTCTTTGTTCTCTTCAAGCAAGTACTTTACAGACATCTGCTTAATAAACTATCCCCAGTAAGTCTCACATTAGTAAGAAAGTACCCTCCTATTTTAAATGTTTTATTTTATTTTTAATGTTTAAACGATTTACTTATAAACAAATTCACATTGGGAACAGAGTTGAGGCCCCTGTAGTTGAGTAAGTCAGTCAGGGGTCTAAGTGCAGAAAGTGAGACACCCCAGCACTGGCCACTTCATTAACTCAGAGCCATCTCTGCAGCCCTTGCCTATTGTCGTTGTTACCCATTGCTTATAGCACTGATTCTTGTGGAGGATTGAGAGCACCTTGTGCTGTGTGCTTTTAGTCACCAACATCAAACTCACAAAGACGTGAGTCTTTTGATATCTTTTGTGGGTGAGCACAAGCATTGCAGCCTTGAATGGAGACAGGGAAAGACACACTTACCTCCTGCCCCTGCCTTGCGAATTGGGGAACTAAACCCCAACAACACTCCAACTATGCCGGAAAGAGATGTCACTCACTGGGACCCATTCTGAGGTTCCTCTCAATCCCTACAAGCATTGGGAAACATTCCTGGTGCCTCATCTCACTGCTTACCCCTCTTGCTGTGAAGCTACCCAAATTTTAATATGGAGAATTTACCAGTGTACTTACCACGGACCCCAGCATGCTATTAGCATCTCTTTCCACACATTTCCTGACACTTCAGCTTCCTTGCCCTTGGCCCAATGTGTTGGACAAGAGCATTGCAGACTGAGAGTCTGAGGGTGTCTTAGGTGGAGGAAACTGTTTGCTGGCTGTGGTCACAAAGGTTGCATCCAGGGAATTGGAGTTTTCCCGAGCTTTTGCTGAGACCTAGGAAGCCAGCAATGGTGATAATGTCCAGGAAATTAACAGCTCCTGCATATGGTGCATCCGTTGATCCCAGCCAAATGGTGCTTAGCCGATGGGTTGTGGCTCTCATAGGGACTGTTAGCACAGTACAATGGTGAGGCTTTATTAATCGGGTGCAGTGCTAAGCTTCATGGTTCTCTAGTTGAAGGACTTAACCACCATACATATGGTTGTAGGGCAGAAAATCAAGATCTTAAAGGCACGGACGTTCTGCTCTGCAAAAAGATATTTGTATTTTTCACAGTATTATATCAGTGATCCTCTGTGTGTGTATGTGTGTGTGTGTGTATGTGTGTGTGTGTGTGTGTGTGTGTGTGTGTGCATACAAATATGTATACCTATGTGAGCCTGAGTGAATGTGGAAGCCAGAGATTAACACTGGCTATGCCCCTCATTTTCTCTCTTATTATTATTTCTGTGAGATAGGGTCCCTTAATGAACCTGCAGCTCACTAAGTCATCTGTCCTTGCATGCCAACTCTTGTTAGCAATCCCACTGTCTCAGCATCCCTGCTTCCCAGGTCTGGTGTTATTGATGCATGCTGACATACCCAAGGCTGTGGATATGACGCTCGGGCTAAGGTTTGTTCGGGAAATACTTGACCATTTCACCTAACTAACTCCCAAGCCCCCTTTATGTGATTTTCTTATGATGTTATCTAAGTTTAGGACTCTGTAAAGTAAATAATTCATAGCTTTTATTTTAAGAAAGATTTGAAGTATGATGCTATCTTTCCTAGTGCTCTGTACCTATCCATCAGTGTGGTCGTTAAGCTGTTGCACTTTTTTTTAAAAAAAAGATTAACTTTAATTTCTAGACTTGTGTTTGTGTGTGGATGTGGATATGTGGACAAGGGCAGTGGCTGTGAAAGCCAGAAGAGGAGGTCATTACCCTAAGAGCTGAGTTACAGGTGGATTCAGCATGGGTGTGGCGATTGAAATTGGGTCCCTTGCAAGAGCAGTACGCGCACCTAACCGCTGAGCCATCTCTGTGGCCCCTTGCTTGCTGCTGTTGCTACCCATTGCTTCTGGCGTTCATGTCTTGTGGAGGACTGAGCCTGCCTTGGGCCATTTGATTTTAGACACTGATGCCCTCAGATGTGTGAGCTTCTCCTCGCAACAGTCATCTTCCTGTGTCCCCCAGACTCCCGCTTCAGCAGCGGTCCTTATGGAAATCCTGCTGACAGCCCACTCTAGGCCACACTTCCTCTCTTCTGCATTCACGGCGGAGCATGTGTATGTCCCAGAATTCAGGATTTATAGTTTGACTTTTGTGTGGAGACAACTAAGTCACTGTCGCCCTCCCAGGTAAGGGCTTCGGAAACTCGGGCCTCTCAGAACCTTTTCCACTCCATGCATATAGGCCTATAAAACAGGTCTATATAATGGGTATGCTAGACAAGCATTTACTCAGAATAAATGCCAATGGCGTGTATTCTAAATTCTTTGGCATGCATGTAATCTCACTGTTGCACCAAAACAAAAAGCAATTTGCACTTTGGTGAGATTCCAAGCAGGTCAGCTAGCTACTTCAGAGGCTTGAGCTGAAGAAGAAAAAAGAAAGGGGAACCAGTTGGAAAATAGTTCTTAAGCTGTGAGATGCGCCAGTGGGTCCACATGCTAAACTTTGATTACTAAAAATTCCTTCAATTAGTATTCCGTAACCAGAAGTGTTGATGTTTCTAGATAATTAACTGTGGATGTTAGGTGCCCCCGCCCCAGGAAATAGCCCAGTTTCTTTTCTCTTTAATCTGTCTCCCTGGGTGGGACTTAGCCCTTAGTGGTCATTTGTATTCTTTCAGGGTAGACTTCTAGAGAAGTGGAAATTGGCTGTCAGTCTTTTTTTTTTTCTCAAGGTATAGGAAATAATAAGAAATTAGCCTTAGGTGTTTCGAGATGTTCTCTGGCCTATCAGCGATGCCCGTATGTTCCAAACTAAAGCTCCTGTTCCTCTTTGCATGCACCACAGCTCTGCGGGTCCGTGCTTTCCTTAAATATTTTAAGTGCAGTGTTTATGTATCTGTGGTTTCATAAGTTTGTTTACTCTTATTTAATATCCCTTCTAAGATGCAACCTGCCAACAAGTTACGGATTAAATGGTGTGCCATGTGGATCACCAATGTTTACACTGAAGACTCAAATGAAAATAGCACAGAGATTTTGTTGGCCTTGGCATCGACACAGAGGGATTTACATAGCTTCAGGATGGGCCACTCGCATGCATCCCAACCCCAGGCTGTTCCACGTCCCTGCCTGTAGGGAAGATTGTGTGGTTCTCTGGGAGTCCCACTGAGTTCTACGTGCTCCCCAGTGAGGCGAATCTGTCATCTTTTTTCTCTCATAGTGCCAAGCCTAGGTTATGGCACAGGTTAGGGAAATGCCTCTGCTCATTGAATCAGGACCTGGTGGAAAAAGAAACAGTGATGAGAGAGGGTACGGATATTCCCAACCAAATGTTGCTTAGGAAGGGTAAAAGTGGAAATGACAGGTAATGGCTTCACAACCGATGACCCAGAAAGAGTGAAACACCGGTGCATGATGGTATCTGATCTTGGCAGTTCAGTTCTGCAAGCAGGGAATGCTGTAGCATTTGGTGAAGCCTTTTCTACATGCCCTAATCCAATTGGGTGGATATGGTATGCCAATTCTGGTTTTAAGGATTTCTACCCTCTCCCATTAATACAGCTAAAATGCCCATCCGTCTCCAAAGATGTCATTGAGACTACTTAGGAACTGAGTAGTGTAGATACCGATTGTCACATTGTCTCCAGCTGTTTTCTTTTCTTTCTGATTTGTGGAAACATGAGGCAGGCTAGGCTTGGTTCCTGTCTCTTGCTGATGCCCAAGTGTTTAGGGCTTTTGTTTTGGGATCTTTGACATATTCAGTGTCTCATTCTGGCTTTGATGAACTTCAGTTTTCATAGGCCTTCGGCCTGACTTTGTCAGTGTGCTACTGAATCCCGCACCTCTGGGAGGGGTTACTGATTGCCTCTGATGTTTCGGTCCTGATGATAAGTTAGATCAGCATGGCTGTCTTTCCCCAGGCCTACACACTTAGTGGTGTTACGACATCATCTTCCCATGTTCCCGTCACTGAGAGTAGGGAGTGCATTGTTTGTAACTGCATTCACTTCAAGGCGTGCAGAGACGTGAGTGTGTCTTTGCCTTGTTCCGAATATGCAATGTCATCTTCAGGCTCCCACGTCTGAACACTTGGCCTCCAGTGTTTGGTACTATTTCAGAAGGGTGTGCCATGCTAGGAAGTGGATCTTCTGGGTGGAGCGGGCCACAGAGGTAGGCTTTGAAGTGTTGTACCCAGCCCTACTTCCTGTCCATTTTCTACTTCCTGACTGTGAAAGCAACAGAAACAGCTGCCCACACTCCTGCCACCATGCCTGCCCTATCACCATGGGCCGTCTCCCCTAAGTCAGGAGCTAAAAATCAACCCTTCCTTCACTATCCGGTTTCTTGTCAGAATTTGGTCACCGAAAAAAAAAAAAAAAAAGAATCATGATTTGTCTTAAAGGGTAGTCAATGAGTCAAGCTTGAGCTCAATCTCTTGTACACCAATGGATTTGTTCTTAAGCAGTTTTACACATGTTTGGGTGTAACAGGAGAGCGAACGGGACACAACAGAGCATAGATTTGAGAGGCAGAGCAAGCACTGGGCATGGTTTTCTGTATCATTTGACTCTCTCCTCAGAGTCTCTGAAGCATTCAGGAGAAGCTGTCAAGCATGATTTCTTATAATGAGCAGAGGCAACTTCATAAGCAAAGCACATGGCTGCATCTTATTTATGCGATATCAAATCACAAGCAGGCATAAGTGGACATGAGAAGTGCCTGCAGCCGGGTTAGATGCTGCCATCTGCTCTGGGTTCCTCTGCAGCGCTCTCCGTTGGCTGTTTATTCACACTTTCTTCTTCTAGATCATCTACAGACGATGTGGCCAGCACTGATGTTGGAAAAGCCAACTGTGGGAGAAAACAGAGAAAAAGAATTCTATCAATACTGTGTTTTCTTTCCATTAGAAAAGCATTCCAGCTGTATGCATTTAAGGAAGAGAGCATCTCCCATCGGAAGATGAACCACACAAGGACATTAATAAACAAAATACCCTGAAAAAGAGAAAGAGGTCATGTTTGCATTCCAGCTTGACTCAACGTAAACATTCTATTAACGCCACTAAGGTAGATATGTTGGAAAATTCCCAACGCCTCCGTGGAATCCCCAAATCACTGTGCTTGGTAATTCCCAGATTGGTAAATTATCATGTCAGCTTATGACAGCTGATATTTGTGAGTCAGAAGATATGAATGGCAGCCCACTCATGGGAATTTAGTTTTCAAGTGTCACTCCATTGACTGGGCTCTGTTATATCTGAGCGGCTGTACCAAGGTAGGGGAGTTAGGTGGCTTGCAATAGCATGCATGTGCTTACGGCAGCACGTCAACAGCAGCAGCTTCCTTGTCTGTGACAGCCTTCTCCCCACGCTCTGATGCAGTGACAGCTAACCAGTCCCCGTGGGTCCCACAGCAGTAATTCCGTTAGTGACCTGTTTGCCCTTGTGACCTCCTCAAAAGGCCCCACTACCCCATACTTTGGCCTTTTGGATTTGGAAATATGAATTTGAGGAAAAGCAACATTCCAAAGGTGGCAGCAGACTGATCTACAGAGGAAATAGCTGATGTTTTTTTGTTGATTTTAACATTTTTTTTCTATATCATATACCTTTACTCAGAAGAAACTTTAAAGCATTTCATTGTGTGGATTTCTGTCTGGAAAATTAATTTCTTACTGTTGCCTTTTTATAAATGTTATTAAAGTTATTTGCCTAAATTTTCTGATCAACTCTAGTTAAAACTGAAGTTTGTTGGGCAGACAACATGGCTCAGCAGGTAAAGGGGCTTGCTGCCAAGCCTGATAACCTGAGTTCAGTCCCCAGGACCCACATGGTAGAATAAGATAACTGAGTCCAGTAATTTGCCCTCTGACTTCAATATGCGTACTCTAATAAGTGAGTACTCACACAGATATATGTATATTTGTATGTATGTATGTGTATATATATATATATATATATCCCTAAACAGATAAGTGAAAAATAGATCAAACTGAAATTGGTAACAAGTAGCATCTCAGAAGCTGAGCATGGTAACTTATGCCAGGAATCCTGCAGGTAAGCTTGAGGCAAGAAAACCACCTGCTTTTAAGGCCAGCCTGATCTGAAGAGCAAGGCCGTGTCTCAATATATAAATAAATATTGTGGAAGATAAAAGTTGGCTGTGGTGGCACACACCATTCCAGTGGCCTAAAAGCTGAGGCAGGAGGGTTGTCACAAATTCAAGGCCATCCTTGGCAATAGTTTAAGACTCTGTCTTAAAAAATAAAAAATATTATGTTTAAATATCTTTCTCTTGAACTTTGGTCTTCTATTCATTGGTGATAGTGATTCAATGCTGCTGATTTTAAGAAGAAAAAGTAAGCTTATGGAACAAAATATGTGTGTGTATACATGTGTGTGCTTGGGATGTGTATGTGTATTGTGCTTACATGAGTGTATATGCTATGCCTGTATATGTGTGTGTGTTGTATGTGTGTGTTCTTGCATGTTTATCTATGTATGACTTACCCAAGGCAATGATCCTTGTTTTGTGCCATGTGTGTCCAGCATCCTCAGAGGCCAGGAAGGGCGTTAGATCCACTGGAGCTGGAGTTATAGGCACTCGTGAGCCAACCAACATGAATACCAGAATCTAAGCTTGTGTCCTCTGCAAGAGTAGCAAGCCAAGTGCCCTTAACCACTGAACCATCTCTCCAGCCCTTCTTGATTTTGAAACAAGGTCTCACTCTGCCACCCTGCCAGAGTGGAGCTCGCTGTGCGCCTGTGCAAATGCAGAGAACATATAAGCCAGAACCAGGAACCTGAGCCCCTTCTTCATTCAGTTTGACTCTTTGCTTTGATCAGTCATCTTTAAGATGGATTGTTCCTGTCTGTCTTACTCTTCTCTTGCTGTGAAGAGACACCATGAGCATGAAATCTTATAGAGGACAACCTTTAATTGGAGGTTTGCTAGCACTTTCAGAGGGTGAGTCCACAACCATGACAGAAAGAATGGCAGGCTGGCAAACAGGCATGGTGATGTGGGAGTGATTTCTTATTAATAAAGAAACTGCCTAGACCCATTTGATAGGCCAACCCTTAGGTAGGCGGAGTAAACAGAATGGAATGCTGGGAGAAAGAAGCTGAGTCAGGGAGTCGCCATGATTCTCCCACTCCAGACAGACGCAGGTTAAGATCTTTCCTGGTAAGCCAGCTCGTGGGCTACACAGATTAATAGAAATGGGTTAGATCAATATGTAAAAGCTAGCCAATAAGAAACTGAAACTAATGGGTCAGGCAGTGTTTAAAAGAATACAGTTTCCGTGTAATTATTTCGGGTAAAGCTAGCCATGCGGGCGGCCGCGTGCCAGGGACGCAGCCCTGCCGCTTGTAACACAACAGAATGGCGCCCGACGTGATGGACTAAATCCACTTAAAAACCTGAAAAGGCTTAAAAATAAGGGAGAGAGACTGTAACACAGATTTTTGCTGTTTGTTGGTGGCGTGCTGTAGAGAGATTTCCTGATTCGGCAACAGCAGCAGAAAAAAAAAGCTGCGTCATTTTAAAGTGCGGCTTCTTGGGACTGTGCCGCCAGTGCAAACTCTGGCTTTAAAGCATTTCAATGGATTTTATGGGACTGGATGTTTGTGTTCCCGCTTGGGATCGGAAGGAGAGTGCTCTCAGTGCTCCCCGCCTGCACCTGGGCAGATGGCAGAATCAGGCTTAGGCAGGCGGAATAGCATGGTGAAAGAGACGTGTTTTCAGACTGCGCAGTGCTCTGCGTGTCAGATTTGGTTGTAACTTGGATAAAAAGAGTTTCTGTGCTGCATGCTCAGTCTCAAAATTAAACTACTGAGTGCGGCTCCAATGAGGACTTGCTGTGTGCCTGGAACTGTGCACAGCTCAGGGGCACCAAATGGATCTGAGGCAGGAGAGGCTGCTCCTTGCTGAACTGTGCTGGTCTCAGGCAGTAACTACCGTAATTACCATAAAAACAGCACAGTTAAGGTTTCAACTGGGCAGGACACAGGCGGTACCGTATTACCTGTACATGGCACAACTTAAGTTTTTAACAACTGCTTAACATTTTAAGAAATGTTCCTGGATAGTAAAAAAAATGTTACAGATTCACAATAAAACAGATTCAGACATAAAAGACCACACTGTTGGATGAATGCACATAGACTTGAGAGAGATAAGAAAAAAGAATATAGAGAATAAAGTTAATGGTTTAAAAAAAAAAAAGGTAAAGTCTTTAAAGAGACAGAGTACAGATAGTTAAGAGATTAAAAGAAATAAAAAAAAATAAGCCATGTAAAAATGGAAAATTCACAGAGAGTCTGGATTATGTACATTGTGTTTTCTTTAAGATTTTTGACTATGAAGGAGCTAAGTACAGAGAGACATTTCATTCTATGGGCTGCCAAATGGAACCAAAACGGATATCATGAGGGTATGACTTCAGAATTTGGGTCTAAGGATATGATGCTTTGGAAAGGGTCTTCTTTTGTTTTCACAGAGGACCAGACCCTGTGGATTGCATCTATCCCGATATGGTATGATAGACCACGACCTCCTGAAAAGTTCCTGTGAACACCCTCAAAAAATTACTTCACTCAACTGGCAACTGAGATAAATCTGGCACCCAGGTTACACCCTAAATGACCTAATTAATGACGCCCCCATTCAGCAGGAAGCAGTTTGGAGAGAAAAAACTGCGCCCATGTTCCCAAAATATTGTTTATAAATGTTCTTTTACATTTAAAGGGGGAAATGATATAGGTATGAGTAATTTGCATTGGTGTGGATTTTACAGGCAATTTTGTTATATGTATATGTATTTCTGATCTTGATTAAGGTATTGTGATTGTGTAGTTCATTTAAAAATGTAATGTATAATTAAGAAATATAGGTTATGGATAATCATCAGTAATAGTCAAGCTTGTAGTCATGTTAGTTAGATTTTCTAGATATATAGAGATACATTTCAGTTAGATAGACATTCTTCATATCTTTCAAAGACTGCAGAATATGGCATTTAATGTTTTAATAACTTAGGGTTTTTCATGACAATGAGACACGTCTGCTCCTGGCAGCACCAATCTACTTCGAGAGGAAGATGGGCATCGAAGAGGATCCTTATGGAGTTTGATAGCCATTTGGGCAAGAAACTGCTCTTGCCTGGACTGTTGCATAAAATGGACACAGAGAACCCACAGAGAGAGGACTGATGAACTTGCCTAAAGGTGAGATGGTCTTTCGGGGTTCCTGACTCATGAAAGAGTCTGCGAGACATTCTGCAGGACACAGCAGATAGTGACTGAACTGTCTTTGGAATTTCCTGCTTCATGGAAATGTCTGCTGGATACTTTGGGCCTGAAGGCTGAAGATGGATGCCCCAAAGGTACAAAAGAACTTTGGGTGACTGTCCAGGCAGCAAGATGTCTCTGTCATTTCTAGAGTTTTCTTATTTCTTGTTTACTTAGGTAGTATTATATCCTTCTGGAGTCTTTGATGGAGTTAAAGAATGAATAGATAGTTATAGTTTTCCTTAGTTATGATAAAAGATAAAATAGATATAAATATTGTAACTGTAATTCTTGCTTGATAACTGTTTTGCTATATGTAATTTTACTATGTTAAAGTTAAAGCCTTTTCTTTTTTGTTTAAACAGAAAAAGGGGAAATGATGTGGGAGTGATTTCTTATTAATAAAGAAACTGCCTAGACCCATTTGATAGGCCAACCCTTAGGTAGGCGGAGTAAACAGAATGGAATGCTGGGAGAAAGAAGCTGAGTCAGGGAGTCGCCATGATTCTCCCACTCCAGACAGACGCAGGTTAAGATCTTTCCTGGTAAGCCAGCTCGTGGGCTACACAGATTAATAGAAATGGGTTAGATCAATATGTAAAAGCTAGCCAATAAGAAACTGAAACTAATGGGTCAGGCAGTGTTTAAAAGAATACAGTTTCCGTGTAATTATTTCGGGTAAAGCTAGCCATGCGGGCGGCCGCGTGCCAGGGATGCAGCCCTGCCGCTTGTAACACAACAGCATGGTACTGGAGCAGCAGCTGTGTGCCCTGTTGAAATAGGGGCGGTGGGCTGCGTCCCCAGCACCCGGCCGCCCGCACAGCTAGCTTTACCCGAAATAATTACACAGAAACTGTATTCTTTTAAACACTGCTTGGCCCATTATATCTAGCCTTTTCTCAGCTAACTCTCGCACCTGGACTAGCCCATTTCTTATAATCTGTGTAGCCCACAAGCTGGCTTACCAGGAATGATCTTAACCTGCGTCTGCCTGGAGTGGAAGAATCATGGCAACTCCTTGACTCAGCTTCTTTCTCTAAACTTCAAATTGCAGACACAGAGAGAGATCTAGACTTGGTCTGGCATGGGATTTTTGTTTTTTTTTTTTTTTTTTTAAATTTATTTATTTATTAAGGATTTCTGCCTCGTCCCCACAACCGCTTCCCATTTCCCTCCCCCTCCCCCGATCAATTCCCCCTCCCTCATCTGCTCGAAGAGCAATCAGGGTTCCCTGACCTGTGGGAAGCCCAAGGACTGCCCACCTCTATCCAGGTCTCGTAAGGTGAGCATCCAAACTGCCTAGGCTCTGGCATGGGATTTTTGAAACTTCAAAGTCCACTCCCAGTATTAGACTGTTCCAACAAGGCCACACCTCCTCCAACAAGGCCACACCTTCTCCAAAAGGCCACACCTCCTCCAACAAGGCCACACCTCCTTCAGTAAGGCCATACCGCCTCCAACAAGGCCACACCTCCTAATCCTTCCTAAACAGTTCAGCAACTGGTTATTGAACATTCAAATATGTGAGCCTCTGGGGGCCATTCTCTTCAAACCACCACAGCATCTGTGTCTTCTCTTAGTCTGTCCTTATCAGCCGTCCTTTCATTTTTGTCCATAAACACCCCATGACTTACTTCAGCCAGTCAGTGCCACAGTGACTCAAGTCCAAGATATTTTATAAATTAAGTAAAATTTTGGTGGTGAGATTTTTAACAAATTTGATTTATTGAAACATAAAAACATCCTGTCAAATAATTCTAAATAATTCTAATGAGTTCACACCAACACGGTAAAGTGCAGTGTAGTGTTGAATGATGGGACCCAGTGTGTTTCTTCTTATGTTGCTCATCAACTCTAAGTTAATTCCTGATAAAAAGGCAGGACTATCCGACCACTCAGAGACATGTCTGGTGATTGCATGGTGTGTGTTAGTAAGTGTGTGTGTGTGTGTGTGTCTGCCTTCTGTTTATGTCTGTCTATCTGTGTGGGTCTGTGTGTCTTTAAACTCCTTGGATGAGTTGGGGGAAAAGTACACAATAGAGAGCTTACTTCTTTTCTGCTAGTGTAGCTTGCTGTGTTTTCTTCCTGTTTCATTCACATCCTCCCTTGATAATTAGTTGTCATTGTCACCTTGACATGATCTAGCATGACCTGGGAAGAGGGTATTAATGAGGGGTCATCTAGATCAGGTGGGCCTGTGGGTGATTGTCTTGATTACCTTAATTGATCGTGGGAGACCCTGATTAACTTAATTGATCATGGGAGACCCGGCCCACATTGGGTAGCACCATTCCCTAGGGCTCTGTCCCCTATGATATAAGAAGAAAGAATCCTGCATAGAAGGCACACGTGCCTTTCATTGTTCCCTGCTCTTGTGTGTGGCTGTCGTGTGACAAGCTGTTCCAAGTTGTTGCGGCCTTGCCTTCCTGCTAGGATGGGAGCCGTGTCCTGGAATTGTCAGGGAGCAGGAGCCCTTTCTCCCCCAGGTTGCTTTCATCAGGGGATTTTACCCCAGCAGCAGAAGGTAACTTGGACTGGCTCCCGTGCTCCACTCCCTGCCCTGTTTGAGTCCTCCCTGCCGTGTTTGGGTCCTCCCTGCCGTGTTTGAGTCCTCCCTGCCGTGTTTGAGTCCTCCCTGCCATGTTTGAGTTTTCAGACTTCTTAGTGTTACACGATTCTTCAGGTTTTATTTCCTATCTGTCATGGGCCAGTGCTTCTAAGAAATACCATAAAAATGAATGATCAGAAAAAATGAAATAAAGGTAAACAGACACATAAAATGCAAGCCTCGTTTTTATTATTAGTTTTAAAAGACAAAGTCAAATTTATCAACTTGCTGGAAACGTTTCTGAACGGTGCTTCTCAGAAGGCGTGATCTCTCCTCACTCCCATGACTGCTTTGGGGTGGCACCTTCATCTTCAGCTCACACATAGAGCAGTACTGCTTTAGCCCTGGTCTGTCCAACCAGGTGAGAGCCACACTGTTGAGTCGGTTGCTGCTTCGGCAGTCTTTCTGATGGAGCCCAATCAAGGACCTGCAAAATCCTAAATGCTCCCCACCTGGGTGAAGTGATGGTCACACAATTCACACGTCTAGACTCTTAAAGACATGTTGGAGGAAGGTACCATCTCCTCCTATTTTCCAGCAGATTGTTTTTCAGTATATTAACCAGAGTAACCATACCTGGACCCACTGCTGCTTAGGGGCACAAAGTCTCCACTGTTTTCCATAGATACTAGGAATCAGAGAGTTCATCTTTACCCTTTTGAAATAATGCATACATAGCAAATATTTGTTTTCAGTAGATATGGTGGATAATATTGGTTCTCAATTGACAGGCTCTCAAAGGACCTAAGAGGCAGACCTCTGGACATGTCTGTGGGGTTGCATTCAGTTGGGTTAATTAAAGTGGGACGCCATCCATGGGCTAGGATCCTGGACTGAGTAACGAGGATAAAATCATCACTAGTGTCCCCCTGTCTCTGCTTTCTCGTGACAGTGCGGTGTGACCACCCCCTCACTTTCCTGCCGTGCCTTTCCCCCCTCCACCATGATGGACTGTGCCCCCTTAAACCAGGAGTCAAAAATCAACCCTTTCCGCTAAGCTGCTTTGTTAGGCATTTTGTCTGTCACCAATGCTGTAGGTACAGAGTGCAGTGTTCACAGAAATGGACTTGTCTGGGAATTCGGGGAGGAAAGGGAGGAGCAATTTACAAGCAGTGTGTCTATGCTAGAGGCAGAACTTCTGCTGCAACCCAGTACAAAAGGGTCTACGCGCAAAGGGGGATGTGGCACCTAGGATCTGGAGAACAGTTTTTACTGCTTTCTTTGAGATATGCAGAGAGTTTTGTAGTTGGCCCATTTATTATTTCTCTCCATGTGACCTGTTCCTACTGCCATGGTTTGTAAGCCACAAAATTTTGGCTTTGTTCTCATTACTAGAAAATGTTAACTCAGAAAAATGAATTTGGCCTGGTGAGATAGCTCAGTGGTTAAGAGCACTGGCTGCTCCTCCCGAGGACCTGGGTTTGATTCCCAGCACCCACGTGCCAGCTCACAAGTGTTCCAGGGGATCCAAACACCATCTTCCAGCTTCTGAAGGCACCAGGCATGTATGTGATACACGTGCTGATAAAATATCTATACAGACAACACACTTTAATACCTAAGTTTAGTCTCCAGAACCCACATGCTGGAACTGACTTCCATAGAAGTTGTTCTCCGTGCGCTATGGCATCTTAGCACACACACACACACACACACACACACACACACACACAAACAGCCCAAATAAATGTAAACAAAATTTAAAGGACTCAGCATGAGTTCAGAGGGAGATGTGATGGATGGGCCCAGGCAGATTTGGAGGGGGGTAGATGCAGTGTCAAGGTACATTGTATACATGTATGAAAATTTCAACAATAAATACAAACTGAAATTTAAAAAGGAAAGAAGCTAATTTCACTTTAGATCAACAGCAATTCTATAAGGTTTTATTTTTCAGTCTCTGTTCTAAATATTCCTCGCTGATTGGTCTTTGTTATCTGAGAACAAGAGCCTAGATTTGGGCTGGAGAGGCTAGAGATAAATGGGACCCTGTCATTAATACATGTGCAGTCTGGGAGTATGACAGCCTCATGCATAAACACCAGCCAGAAAACAGGGTTAGATAATTGAAGGCTAAATGCCCATGAGGAATGAACTGTACCCAGCAGTCTGTAATCCGTCATGCCTTCAAGTCCTAGCTTACGTGTAAGAAGTGTTCTGACCACCCACCTTTATTCCCGCCCCCCCGGCAGAGTAACACAGAGTCATTTATTTTCAGATATCTGCATCCATGGTACTTGATTCGGGGCCACTTTGAGGGACAGTGACACACTCAGGCTGCCTTCTGTGAGCCTTCCTAGCCTGCTATAATTGTCTTGTCATGCAATTTAAAATGTGATGACATTGTCTCTTGACTCTGTGTCTTTGCCATTGTGCTAGCCCACTGTCTTCCATATACTTTCTGAAGTAATAAAATAAGGGCAGCTTGGCTATTGTGTGGAGGATAGGATCATGATCTGGAAGAAAAGAAAGGATTTGTGAGTTAGATGTAATCATGCATTTGTATTTTAAGTATGTGTCTGTGCATATGATGTATATGCTATGTGTCTGTGTTCATGTGCTCATGGATACAGGCAAATATATTTCCCAGCATGCATGTGGAGGTCAGAGGTTAGCCTGAAGTGCCAATCACCTTCTACCTTGTTTGAGGTGTATCTCTTGTTTTCCACTGTATATGGCAGGCTTGCTGGCCCAAGAGTTTCCAGTAATTCTCTGTCTCTGCCACCCACATTGCTCTGTATTATAGAAATGTGCTATTTACCATGCCTGGATCAACTTAAATTATGGGTGTTCAAACCCAGGTCCACATGCTTGAGTGGCAAGCCCTTTATTCGCTGAGCCATGTACCAATCCTGCATGCATATTTTTACATATTTGCAGTTAGTGTATCTATCCCCATGTTTTCCTATCTGACCTCTGTGCCTGTCTGTCCTTGGAAAAATGCCTCATTTTGGCGGGTTTAATGGTATTTGTGGGACATGTCTTTGGTGCAGAAGCATTTTATTTCCCGAGTATTAAGGTCCTTCCATTTGTGACAAAGCATCTTATCCTAACCTAAAAGGGGCTACACCAAGCCCAACAGGAATGGAAATGTTTGGCATTATAGTGTATGCCTGTGCGTGTGCATATGCTTGTGTGTGTGTGTGTGTGTGTGTGTGTGTGTGTGTGCTTGTGAAATAAGATGATCTATTTTTAGAAATCCAAGTGCAGTAAAAATTACTGATTTTCCTATGGTGAACTTTAACTTTTGTTGATATGATTGAAGTAACTGGAGATGGAAATTGTCAGGAACATTTAACAACAACAGCAATGACATCACAAAGGCTGGCAAAGCTGGTCATAGTCCAGGTGGTAAAGGACTGGTTTCGAAGGCATGCTCTCCAAACCTGAGTTTTCCCTGGTAAACCTTCCGCAGAAGCTCCAGAGTCATCACCAGCAGGATGCTGGAACTCAGCTGTGTTTTTCGCAGAGTCCAATACTTGCAATGAGCAAGTGCACTAGAGAGTTGTGATGCTGGCTGTAGAGGAGCCCGTTGTGCACACTCTGTAAGAATTTGTACATAGCTATAAAAGGTTAATCTTATTCGCTAGAAGCATTAAAAGTGGGAGTGAATCAGAGAACCTTCACACATATGGAACTCACATTAATCTTAGAAAAAAAAACCCAAACAGCAGGAGGCCCCATAGTCAGCATTCAGGAGGCTGAGGAAGAATTAAAGGCCAGCTTTGGTCTTCATAGCAAGTTCCAAGACAGCCAGGGCTACATGAAGAGAATCTCTCTCTCTCTCTCTTTCTCTAGAGAAAGAAAAATTTGGTGGTTGATATTTCATAGTAGAAACCCAGCATTTTTGCATACTTAATACATTGAAAGACATATATCAGAGTGTGTGTTTTCTCTGTGTTAATAAGAAAGGTTCCATGATGCACTGTTCCAGAGGCGTAGAGTCGTGCAAGGACCAAGCTCCAGGACTTTTTCTTTCTGCTATGCTTCCTCATGGTGTGTGGGATGTGCCATCTGTCTGCTGGGAACCGACACACAAGGGTATTTATATCCAAGCCTGCCACCGAGGTGGCCCAGGGGCTGTCATCCAAGCCTGCAACCCTCATAAGAAGGCAACCGGGCAGACATGGAGGCCAGGAGGGTTTATTATATTGCTGGGTGTGGAATAAAAACACATTAGACTCAAGATGAAATTTAGTACCTGACTCACTGGGGGATTTGAAGCAAAGTTGTCTGTGCATTTATACCTGTGACAGTTTGAATGACAAGGGGTTCAGACACACACATGTTTGAACACTTGGTCCCCAGCTGGTGGCACTATCTGAGGAGATTATGGAACCTTTAGGATGTATAGCCTTGCTAGAGGAAGTGTGTCACTGGGAGGAGGGTGGGGGGACTTTGAGAATTTATAGCCTGGACCCACTTCCTGTCCCCCCTCTCTGCTTCCTGTGTGTGGATAAAAATGTGACCAGCCAGCTTCTGGTTTCTGTCACTGCTATGCCTTCCCCACCATGATGGACTCTATCACTCTGGAACCATGAGCCAAAGTAAAATTTTCCTTAAAAAAAAAAATAAAAGAAAGGTTCTAGGCTGGTAGAATCCTGAGTTTTGTCTCTTGTTTCATCAATGCTAGGTCATTCTGGTTGGTTTTCATTGTCAACCGATGTAGCCAAGAATCACCTGAGAAGGAGTCACAGTTGAGGGATTTCCCAGATTAAATTGACCTATGGCCACATCTTGGGGTGAATTGGTCTTATTTACTGAAGTGATGTGGGAAGTCCCAGTCAGAACCCATATATTGATTTACAGTCATCTGTAACCCCAGTTCCGAGGGATCTGGTGCCCTTGTCTAACCTCCAGGGGCATCACACACAATACACATGGAAAGAATGAAGGGAAAAGAAAAGGAGGAGGCAGATGGGGAGAGGGAGGGAGAGAGGGAAGGATAATGGGGGGGTGGTCAGAGAGAGAGAGAGAGGTGGGGGGCTAAGGGCAAGAGGGAGGAGCAAAGGCTACAAGGGCAGCACATCCCCCTAGTTGCTCGGGTGGCCTCTTTACTCCTCCTCTCCTCATCCTCCTCTTTGATTTTCTGTGGTGCCAAGGATGAAACCCTGGGCTTCGCACTTCACACTAGTGGAGCCTTCCGACTGTCGCATCCCCATCCCAAGGTTGTTATTTTCTGTCTTTGTAGTCACGTGCCATAAACCAAGGCTGAAGTGAAGAGCCTCATTCCAAGCACGCAGCCTCACCGATGTCTGGAAAACAGGCCTCAGACAACCTTCGTAATCTTAATATATTGCTTTAAGTTGTATAATTAAGGGGAAATTAGTTATGTAACAAAATTATGATCAGTGTTTATGGGCATAAATCTTGAATTTGCCTGAGCGAATTTCATGTTCTCCTGTGACTGCCTGGCCGGAAGGACCCTGGGGCCACTGCCTGGGTTAGTCCCTTCACTGGGACTAACCTGCAGAGTCCCATGCTCACAAGGGAAGCACTCCAGTTCTTCCAATGATGCTCCTAACACGTTCCCAACAAGGAGACCCCAAGTTCACTTTGTGCTGGGCCTCATGACTTTCCCATTGCCTGTTTTAATTATCATGATTAAGTTTTTCCAGCCTCTTGTGGTTAAAACACAGTTAATATTAGCTTGTGTGCCTTTTCATGAAGTGCCTGGATATTAAAACATACCTAGTTCTGAGAAATGGCCTGCTCTAAATACACATCATAGAGGCACCCAGTCTGTGGCATTGTGAATTCAGTCAGCTTGGCTAAAGAAGATATCCCAGTGTTTTAAGTCAATTTACATTTGTGATGGACCATACAGGTAGTTCTCCTGGGACACGTTGGACATGTCTGTAGGATACCAGCAAGAATAGATCACCTGATCTAATATCTATATAAAACAATACACCCTTGATAGCATGACATTGGCTGGAGAGACAGCCCAGCATTTCAGAGCATTGACTGACTGCCCTTCCAGAGATCCTGAATTCAATTCCGAGTAACTGTGTGGTGACTCACAACCATCAGTAGTGAGATCTGGTATACTCTTCTGTCCTGCAAGCATACACGCAGGTAGAATACTGTATACATAATAAATAATTAAATCTTAAAAAGAAGGGGGGGCAGTGAAGGGGCTGTGTACTTGGCACAGTGTTTAAGAACACTTGCTCTACCAGAGGATCTTAGTTGGGTTCTCAATACCATTGTCCCATGGCTCACAACCTCATAGAACTCTAGCTTCAGGGCACCCAAATAGTCTTCTGGATCTGGGGGCACCTGAACTTGTATGTCATATGTTCACAAGGACACACCCATACAGATTAATAAAAATAACATTTTAAAAATTGGCCAATGAAGATGGACAACAGGTAGGCATATATGTAATGATATCTCAGTCTCATACGCATAGTGTGGCTCAGAGGGTGAAGATAAGTCTAAAGGCCTGAGTTTGAATCCCAGGTCTCCACATGGTGGAGAGAGAAGCAACTTGTGTCCCACTGACCTCCACAAGTGTGCCACCGCACACGTATACACACACAGTAAATGTTTTAAAAGCTCAACCTCGTTCGTTATTCCATAGATGAAAATTAAACCTGAAGCCCTAAAGAGGATGGGGCTCACTCTTGGTGGAGTGATCACAAGGAAAGTAAAAGGATGAAGGTGACAGGTGTTGGTGGGTTTGCACACTGGTGGTGGGCATGCCAGCTGCTACAGCCTTCCTGGAAAACAGCAGGGGATTCCTTGTCATTGTCACATGATGCCATAGACCCTCTTCTGGGTACAGAGCCAAGGAAAGTAAAGCCAGTATAGCAGAGAAGTTTTCCCTCTCGTTTTCCATTGAAGTACTGTTCACGGTAGCCAAGACAGGAAAGAGACAGAATTCTGTGTTCACTAACAGATGCATGGACTAAAACTGTGCTGTGTGTGTGTGTGTGTGTGTGTAGTGGGATACAATGCTGCCCTGAAAAGATGGTAATTCTGTTATCTACAAAACCATTTAAACACCTGAAAAACATTAATTCAGTGAAGTGAACCGGGCATAAAAATATGAATTCATATGTGAAATCTTAAAATTGTTATTTCCAGAAGCAGAGGGTTAGATCAGTGATTACTGGAGACACTGTGGATTTGGGAGCTGTTGTTCAAGGGACATGCAATTTGAGCTGGGCAGGAAGAGTAACTTCTAGACTGCTGTGCCTCTGGACTGTAGTTAGCAACAAAAACCGTATACTACAAAGGCTGAGATTTTTAACTGTGCTTGTCTTAAATAAGTGTGTGAGGGTACGTGTATGTTAATTCGGGTGACTTGGCCTTTCTAAAGCCAAACAGGTGAGGCTATGTGGGGTTGGTATCAGAAGGCAATGCGAACTCATATTCTAACACAAGACATACCCCTCAGGGAAAGGAGTACACGAGTTCATTTCATTTCAAATTTCAGTGGCTCATTATGGTGTATGTGTGAGGTGGGGAGAAACGGAGGTGGGGGGAGCAGTTCACATACCACAGTGTGTGTGTGGAAGTCAGGTGACCACAGCTGCATGGGGTCAGTTCTCTTCTTCTGTCTTCACCTGGATGGGATCCAGACCATCTGGATTTGGTGGCAAGTGCCTTTACCATCTGAGCCATCCCGCCAGTCCTTGACTTCCTTTTTGGTCTTACCTCGCCCATTAGCATCCATTGCATATGCTCCAAGGACAATATGAAATCTCAGGAAAAAATGACATCGTAAGTTTCATCGACTGAGGGATACAGAGCCATACAAGCCAACTGTATACGAGACTAACGAAAGTCTGTTTCAAAGGGACCATAGTTTTTGAAGCCTTTGCTCGGTGGTTTTGCTATAGGTTTTGGTAGAATGTTATTCAGAATATGTGAAGCTACCCACCAACCAGAGTGAGTGTCTAGAAATAAGCAGCTCGACAGTGTTCTGATGACGTCCAAATTAAGAAAGAAAGCCGAAGCAGGGTCCTTTGACGATCTCTGCGCAGTGCAGTGACCACTAATCACTCACTTCCAAGTTGCTTCCCCAACTTCTCCTTTTTCACTATCTAGATTTCCCTACTATGTTTTGATAATTGGTTCTAATTGGTGGCTACGATCACAGCAGTATTCCATGACTCAAATCAGAATCAAAGGCAATTAAAGAACTTACCAACGAGGGAGAGTGATGACTTCCAGCTACTGACGTCTGGAAATTAAACCACTTGGCTTCAGGCCTGATGCCCATTACTATAAGTTGTAATGGCCTCCCTGAGTTTAGCTTCTGAATTTTAAAATGAGGACAGTAATAAAAAAATCTAAGTCTGATTTTTTTAATAATAATGTCTGCATGAAGGCTATGGAAGACAGCTCTCAAAAGGAGAAAATGGCTACTTAGCACAAACTGGAAGAAAACAGTGGGTGCAACTGTTTTTTATATTCTTCCATAGATCTTGTGTAGCAGGGTGATATGTTCTTTTTCTCATGACTTTGATGAAATAACTGACAGAACCAACTTGAGGACGAGGCTAGCTCTAGCTCTGACTCTGAGGGTGTAGTCTAACACTGCAGAGAAGGCTTGGCAGCAGACATGAAGCAGCTGGCCACAGTGCTGCAGACACGAGGCAGCTGGCCACACTGCATGCAGGATGCACAGAGAGATGGATACTGGTGCTCAGCTCATTTTACCCATTTAGTGCTGTCGAGGACCCCAGGCCATGGGATCGTGTTCGCCACAGTTGGAGTGGTTCTTCCCACCTCAACAAACAGGATCTAAAAGCTCCCTCGTGGACATGCCTCATGGACATGCCCAGAGGAGTGTTCTATATTAATTCTCTATCCCATCAAGAATAATGATTACCTCTCCTAGGAGGTGTTTGATTTCATCAATTTTTATAATCCATGTCCTGTGTATCAATGCTAACCCAAGAACATATGCAGCATACAGGCATTTGGACTGAAAATACATGTGTAGCATAAAATATACAATGAAGCATATTAAATGAGCATTTTGGACACTTTCAGATGGATATGTATGTTAATTTTCCTAAAGTAAACACCGTGTTGGATAAACAGTCTGTAGGTCCTATGACTGTGTCAATTTCTGAATGGGGAGCTGTACTGGGTGGGGCTACCGTCACCATTCATGTGGACGTTTATAGCAAAAGAAACACAGATCATTGATTCTAGAAGCTTCCTTTAGTGGTAGGAAAAACTGAGGCTTGGAGTCATGGCTTGGTGCTTAATGTTGGATCGGAAATCAAGATAATGATCGTTTTTATTTGAAAACTGGGGCACTGAAGTGAATTTCAAATACAGACTGCATGCAGCTACTTCATGCTTTAGAAATTACTATAGATTTCTGTGATTCTGAATTCCATTTCATGAGTGACTGAGAGAAATATCTGACAGGAAACAACAAAACTCACCAGGGATGAATGTAATGTGTGATTTCCCTAACCAACGACACTTGCACATGCAAATGCTCCCTTATATTTCTATTATTGTAGGGCATTAATTTTTAATCTATGAAATGATGGGAGAAAATGAGAAATGAAAGTAGTCCAGTTTGCTTTTGGTCCCTGTGATAAAGTAGTCTGACCAAAAGCAACTTGGGGAAGAAAGGGTTTATCTGAACTTGCACCTCTAGGTTCGAGTCCATCCTTGATTAAAAACCGGGACAGGAGAAGCTGATTGGTGCTTCTCTTACAGGTTCATGCTTAGCTTTCTTGTACAAGCCAGAATACCCTCCCTAGAGGATGCACCCACCCGCAGGTGCTCTGGGTACTCCTACTCCAGTTAAGGATCAAGGCAGTCCACCACTGAGATGCTCATGGGCCAGCCCTCTCTGAGCAATTCATCAAGTGAGAGTCTCTTCTCATGCAACTCTAGGCTGTGTGTCAAGTTGATAGTTCAAGGACAGAAAGTTTCCACTTTGTGGATTTTTAACAGTTAGAATTTGCAAGAAATCGGTTTGTGATTTAGAATGACAAAGACAGCATTTATGTAACAGAACCCTTGGGTTCAAAGTCACAAAATACAAGAGACTCAGTGCTACAAGTAAAGGGGAGATGCTAATGGAAGACCTTGTTTTCTCATGGTCTTCCTTCTAAAGATCAAGTTGTTAAGTCCAACCAGCTGCATCTTGTGGAAATGAACAGTTGATGTGACTCAGCAGATGTGACAGCTGTGTTACTACCAAACAAAACACAGGCCTGCTGGCTCTTCAAAGTGGCTCCTGGTTCTTTGTGGTAGACAGCTCTCCTTATCAGATCCGGAATCTGCACATCAGGGCTTGAGCCTTGCAACTTGAGAACTGCCCAATGTTGCATGTCCCCAAATAGGCTGTGATTTCCCAGCGTGTCTTGAAAATGAGTTTGTGTGCTTTGCATGTTCCCGGGAAAATAGATATGCCAGGCTATGTAGTGACCTGGCTAACTTTATTTAAGAAATCCTACAGAGGAAATAATATGTTGCCTGTAAAGTATGCAGGAATAAAGAAAAAACTCAGGTTTCTTATCCCAAATCCAACACAGGGAAAATAGGCAAGGAAGAATTCTAGAAGGAGAAAGCTATGAAAGGCATCCTCCTCCGGTCCTGCCAGTCAGTTGGCATTGAGGGCCGTCTGTGTTCTCACAGCAACCTCAGGGACATCGATGGATGGAAGGGGATGGCCACATCAAGGCCACTTCATGTTTCGAATTCTGAAGGATTAGGAAACACACCTGAAAGAGGATGTTGCCTGGTGGGTAAAATGAAAGGGCTGACACCAAACAGATTTTTGTTTAGTAACAGCTAAGGGGTCTAGGGAAGCTGCTCAGTGGGTAGAATGTTTGCCACACAAGCATGAGGACTTGATTTGGGTCCCTAACAGCCATAAAAAATATAGGCACACATCTATAATCTCAGGACTACGGAACTGGAGACAGACTATCCAACCAAGCTACCATAGTCAAATTGTAAAGTTCCATGTTCAGTGAACTCAATGAGTCGGTCTCAAGACATAAAAAGAAGTCACATGAGAAATGACACCTGTATTTGTTCTCTAGTTATCACACATATGTGTAAACACATACCAGAACACCTGCATGCATACACATGTGCAGAAACATGTGAACATACACCATACCAGAACAAACAAACCATGGAAGAACTCAGATGCTATGATGGGCTGTCTATCAGGTATGCACTCATTATTGTTTTTTTTTTATTTTAAATTTATTTATTTATTAAGGATTTCTGCCTCCTCCCCGCCACCGCCTCCCATTTCCCTCCCCCTCCCCCGATCAAGTCCCTCTCCCTCATCAGCTTGAAGAGCAATCAGGGTTCCCTGACCTGTGGGAAGTCCAAGGACCGCCCACCTCCATCCAGGTTTAGTAAGGTGAGCATCCAAACTGCCTAGGCTCCCACAAAGCCAGGACGTGCAGTAGGATCAAAAACCCATTGCCATTGTTCTTGAGTTCTCAGTAGTCCTCTTGTTTGCTATGTTCAGCAAGTTTAGTTTTATCCCATGCTTTTTCAGACCCAGGCCAGCTGGCCTTGGTGAATTCCCGATAGAATCCAAAGACAAAGATATAGGCATCCTCCTGAATATTAACTGTCATCAGGCGATGAAAGGAGACAGAGACAGAGATCCACACTGGAGCACTGGACAGAAATCTCAAGGTCCAAATCAGGAGCAGAAGGAGAGGGAACACGAGCAAGGAACTCAGGACCGTGAGGGGTACACCCACACACTGAGACAATGCATTCATTATTGTAACTTGTACCAGAGAGATGATATTATCAATACAAAGTCAATGTAAGGATTAAATCAGATCATGCATGCTGAAAAATGAGCACAAGACTGTGGACACAAGGAAGGTCACGACATGCAGTCCACGCATGTAAATCACCAACCAGTTGAAACTGAGCTATACTTAGATGGCTAGAAGATGTACTACCTTTGGGCAGAGGTATTAACTACAGAGAGTCCGGAGAAGTGTTTGGGGTTATGGGATTTATTGTTTTATCAGGGAGCAGGAGAGACAGACAGACAGACAGACAGAAAAAGTGAGGATGTGTGCATGCTATGGCATGCATGTAGATGTCAGAAGACCTCAGATGAGACCTTGCCTTCTACCTTAATTAAGGCATTCTCTCTCTTGTTTCTCCACTGTGTGGGTCAGACCAGCTCTCCCATGTTTCTCCTTCCCATCTCACTAAAGAGTGCTGAGATTTTAGATGCTCACACTACATGTCAGGATTTTAGGTGGATTTGGAGAATTTGAACTCAGGTAGCCATTCATTTTCAGCAAGTTTCTTTCTTTTTAACTCAGTGACCTAATGCCTGAGCTAAAGGTTTATATTGTTTACATTTTGAGGTCATTGTCCTCATTTGCTGCACATTTGTTTAAAGATTGCTTGTTTTTTTTTAATTTTTTAGGCTATATAGGTATTAAGAATTAGAAGCCAATAGTCATCCACATTTGTCATACTTGTAGTTAGACTAATCAGGTTCTTTAGATGCATAGAGATTGTATTCTGCATATATAGGTAATCTTCAAATACTTCAAAGAGCTGTGTAATATGGTATTTAAATAACTTAGGATTCTGTTGACTGAGACACAATTGCTCCTGGCAGCACCCATCTATTCCTGAGAGAATGTTGGGCAGTGAAGACACTCCAGTTGGAACTTGTTTTCTTTTAGGCAATACTGGCCTTTGGGCAAAGAACTGCCCATGCCTTAACCACTGACAAAATGCATGATATCCAGACTGAACAAACAGGATACAAGCAAAAAGACTGCCAAATCTTGCCAAGATAGGGTAAGATGCTTTTTCAAAATTTCTTGCCTCTAAAAATGATCTGTCAGTTACTCTAGGCTTTATCCAAAGTTGATGTGCCCCAACCTTGCAAATGAAACTTGGTATGATTGCCCAGGTAGCTGGTTGTCTCTGTCATTTTTTGCACATTTTGGAAGTTGCTTGATTGCTCTTTCTGTTTACTCAAGTAATATTATTTCACTTCTTAGATCTTTAATGGGGTTGAAGACTAAATAATCATAGTTACTTTCCTCTCATGACTTAGCCAAGCCATATTTAATATAAGATTTAGACTCTTTAGGGTAGGGATAACTATTGAAACATTTAGCATATGTTTCTTGTTTGATGTTGTTCATGCTGGTTATAATTCTAATTTCTATGTATGTTTTTGCCTCTTCTTTTCCTGGACAATACTTGATATTTGTTCTTATTGTATATAATTTTGTATTAGGCCTAGAGCTCTCTTATTTAGACTAAAGAGGAAGGCACTGTGGGAACTCCTTCAGACAATAATTTTTAAGATACCAGCCCACTTTGGGTGTGGTACTGTAAGTGCAGATGTGTAGGCCTCTTTGCTGCTGGAATCAATCCTAGTTCCCAGTGCACACAAAGGACTGTGGATCGCTACTATTTCTGTGAGTTTATCCCCTAGTAAATAAGCCTTTGTTACACTTTATTCCAGTTTATTTTGGAACTCTTTTTTACACCAAGAAATTGGCACAACAGGCTTATGTTTCTGTAATCTATAATGTTACCAAAAGTACTGTTTTCCAGAGAATTCCATTAGGAAGGCCAGGTGACCTGACAACCATTTCTGTTTACCACAGAAGCTTTAGCAAAGGCTTGCCATCCCAGCTCCCAGCAGGCACAAGGTGCTGCTTTTCCTTGGTCTGGCTCCCTTGAATCCATTCCAGAAAGGACAGCAACAACAACAATTAGCACAGTAACACATCTGCTAGAAGAAAAGTGATAATTTCCAAACACCCAGGAATCACAAGATAGTGTGGAGAAAGCATTTAAGGGAATTTTTGTTAAAGTATGCAGGTATGAGAAGAAAAACACACACATCTAAACCCCTTCCTTCTAAGTAGTATAGTAGGGAGACAAGGTCTGTAAACACATGTTCAGGCAAAGTCATGGAGGCTGGTGAGCTGACTCAGTATGTAAGGATGCTCACTGCTCTTGCTGATGACTGTGTTCCTGTCCTGGGACCCACGTGATGGTAGGAGAGAACTCGCTCCTGTAAACTGTCTTTCCTCCACACATGCACTTACTATGCCACAGATACACAAACATGCATGCACATGTATACAGGCACACACGCATGCCCAATAAAAAATATAAAAAGTGGGTCTCTATAAATGTGATCTAAGAATTTAATGAGATAATCTACTTTGGGGAGAACAGTAAATTATTATTCATATCCAGTTTTAACCTATTTAATTTCAACGTGGTCCCGTCATAATTAAAACAACACTGTATGCATGCCGAGAAGAAAGTAAAGGGCATGGATCATGAGAAGAATATGTCATTTTTCTTTCTTCTTTTTTTTCCAGCAAGGGCTTTATGTGTGACACAGACAGACAGTTCTTTAAAACACTCTATTGAAAGCATATGACTTGAGTTGAGGAAGCCAGGGAAACATCACCTGGAGGAAAAATAACCTAAATGTCTTTTATCACCTTGTTGAAAAATGGAATGCTCTCTTGCTGATAGATGTCAATAGAGTAATTGCTGGGAATGGATGGTGGTAAACTGTGAAAGAAGCCGGGCTTTACAAGGGGTTGCTGAAGCCAACAGATGTTTTTGTATGATATGCCTGCTAAATTAATTTTCTGGACTATAGTTTATATTGTTATGAAAAAATAACAGACAAGTGATATGGGTATTATATAGGGCTGTTTTATTTTATTTAACCTAATACCTCAGAATTTATATCAGTGTCTGACTCACTATGAGCTCATATTTTTAAAAGGCATCTGAAGTATGCTCCAAGCTCTTTATGAATATGACATAAACATGCACAAGCTACCATATGCATTGTAACAGTTTCAGATTGAGATTTTGAGAAGATACAAATCTTTTCAGGTGGGACTACTAACAGAGAGGGCATTAGCCAGGATTCTTTGAAGGGGAAGAATGAGTACGTGCACGGGCCTGCACACACACACACACACACACACACAGACACACACATACACACACACACAGACACACACACACACACACACACACACACACACACCTGCACACAATGGGACTTATTAGAATGTCATGCAGGCCCTGATCTGAGTAATCCAACAATGGCTGTCTCCTGACAGTCCACATGACTGGATGTCTCAGCTGTCCCTATCTGGAGGCCCAGTGAAGTCCTAGAGAGCCAACAGTTTTCAGTCTAGGTTGGAATTCCAAAGAAGTAGGTCCTAATACCAGTAAAATGATGCTTCAGCTACATGGTGGATACACTTGCCAGTGAGGGTGAGGGCAGGCAGGTAAAAAGCAAAAGCTCCCTTCTGTATGTCCTTTTATGTGGGCTGTCAGCTGAGGGTGTGGCCCAGATTTAGGTTGGGTCTTTCCACCTCAAATTATCTAATCAAGTAAAATCCCTCACAGGCATACCCAGCTCCTTGGGTTAATTCCCGATGTGGTCAAGTTGACACCGAGATTACCCATCCCAGAGAAGTTGTTTACACTCATTTCCCAGTTGGTGATGCTGTTGGAGGATGTAGTGAGGAGGTGAGCAGGCCTGTTTTTCCTCCCGCCCGGCTACTGCACGGCTAGCTTTATACCCGAAATAACAACACACAAATTGTATTATTTTAAACACTTCCTGGCCCGTTAGTTCTAGCCTCTTATCGGCTAATTCTCACATCTTGATTAACCCATTTCTAGTAATCTGTGTAGCTCCATGAGGTGGTGGCTTACCGGGAAGACTCTAACCTATGTCCATCTTGGGCCGGAGCTTCATCGCATCTGCCTCACTGCCTTCTTCCTCCCAGCATTCTGTTCTGTTTATCCCGCCTACCTAATTTTCTGTCCTATCAAAGGGCCAAGGCAGTCTCTTTATTAACCAATGAAAATAATACATAGACAGAAGGCCCACCTACATCAGGAGGAGGCAAAGGGGGCTTGGCCTTACTGGAGTGTTGTTTCATAGAGAAATCAAAGTTTTTGAAATTAAATCAAACCTGAGCATATGCAACAATAAAATTGGGATTCTTTGCTACTGTGTTGGATAACCTTGAAGACTTAGAGTTGAAGGTCTTGCCAGGCTTCATGTGCAACTGGAGGGATCCTGAAAACACACTTTTAAATACCATGGGAACAGGCACTGCACACACCTGTCAGTCAGCCTCCGACTATCTGGATCATTCTCTTGGCTCTCAATTCATCCTCTGAACTCATTGTCCCAGGTTCTGGGAATAGCAAAAATGGGAAAGGGGAGAGCGAGCCATGTAAGAAATGAACTCAGTTTATTTTTCTTCCCAACAAGCATATGTCTTGCATAGAGAAAAAAAGAAAAAGTCAGGCACTGGTAGTGCATGCCTTTAATCCTAGTACCTGGAAGGCAGAGGCAGGTAGGTCTCTGTGAGTTCGAGATCAGTGTGGTCTACAGAGCAAGTTCTAGGACAGGCTCCAAAGCTACAAAGAAGCCCTGTCTCAAAAACAAAAGAAACAAAAACAAAAACATAAATGAAAACAAAAAAATCACAAACCAACCAACCAAACAAACAAAAAACAAGAAAACAAAACACAAAAAAACAAAGAATGCCAGTCACGGTGTTATGTGCTTGCCATTCTAGCAGTTGTGAAGCAGAGGCAGGAGGATTACTGCAAGTTCAAGGCTACTATGGACTACATAAAGAAACCCTACACCCCAAATAAGAGGGAGGAGAGAGAGATGGTTCAGTCAATGAGCTACTTGCCTTGCTTATAGGAGGACCTGAGTTCAGATCTCCAGAACCCATAGTAAAACCTGGGCCTGTTGTTCTTCTCTTGAACCCCAGCAGGAGAGGCAGGTAGATCTTTGGGGCTTTCTGGCCAGCCAGCCCCACCAGTAAATGAGCCCCAGGGTAGTGAAAGGCACTATCCAAAGATCAAACAGACCAAACCTGAGAAAACACACTGGAGATTGATCTCTGACCTCCACAGGTGCAGACATATGACACGTGTAATTGTGCACAGAGCCACAGATAAACAGAAACCATCAAGTTAGAAGAGAGAAATACAGTAACATGTACAAGACTGTGCTTAAGTGTGAACAGTTCTCTGACCCCTGAACCTTGAATGGAATTTATTTGAAGGACAGAAATCTCTTAGTGCCATTCAGTTTTTCCTTGACTTCTTGGCTTGGAATATCGATGGCACATTATTTAAAGTCTCAGCACACAAAAGCAAACTGTGTCATTCTTGAACACAGTTGTTGGTTGTTTTGCTGCTGTTGTTTGCTTTTCTGTGGCATTTGTGTAACAGACCCCATGGAACCAGCTTCAGCAAGATTCTGCCAAAACCTTTGTTTGAGAAAACGGGATCATGGGAGGAATCTTCTCCTTGTGGGGCCTCCACCCATCCACATAGACAGCATCCCGTGTGTTGGAGGAAGACCGGTTGTAGGTACCCGGCTGTTCAGCCCCAAAATAATCACACAGAAACTGTATTATTTAAACCACTGCTTGGCCCATTAGCTCTAGCTTCTTATTGGCTAACTCTTGAATATTAATTTAACCCATCTTCATTAATCTGTGTATCGCTATGTGGCTGTGGCTTGCTGGCTAAAGTTCCAGCATCTGTCTCTGGCAGGGCTACAAGGCTTCTCTCTCCTGACTCCACCTTCTGCCTCCCAGCATTTAGTTTAAATTTTCCCCACCTATCTCTGTTCTTTTGCCTTATCACTGGCCAAGACAATTTCTTTATTCATTAACCAATAAAAGCAACACATAAACAGAAGGACCTCCCACACCACCGGTGATCTGTGGTCCTGGGTTCTCCATCTTCCCACACTGACAGTGTTCTGTGATCTGTGGCCAGTCAACCCTGCTTAACCTACAAAATATAAAGCCTTCCCAGAGAGGCAGCTGTGCTGTCCTGGGGGCCGGAAGGTCACTCAGCCAGTGTGTATGCTTGAGGATCCCCATCCATTCTAGGAGGATGTGACTCCTTCCAATGCACAAGGGGGGATGAATTCTAGAATATTACTGTTACCAACTCAGCTTAAATGAGAATGACCCTGATAGGCTCTGGCATTTATACCCTTGGTTTCCCCTTGGTGGCAGTGTTTGGGGAGGCATAGAGGGTGTGGCTCTCCTGGAAGAAGTGTGTTATTGGAGGCAGTCTTTGATGCTTCAGCGCCACAGGACATTCCCAGTGTTCTCTCTGCTTCCTACTTGGGTTTTAAGATTTGAACTCTCTGTTGCTCTGATCTGCATGCCTGCCTGCTGCCACATCTCCCCACTACCACAGTGCCAGACCCTTACCCCTTTGAAACTGTCAGCTCAAGTGAACCCTCCCTTGTAGAAGTTGCCTTGGTTTTGATGATGGATCACTACGACAGAAATGTAATGGATATACCAATTTAGGTGACAGTTACTAGCCAAAAGTTCTATAACCCCAAGTGTTCTGGGTGTTAACTACCTACACAAGCCTGACAATGGCAATAACAACACCGTGTTCTGGAAGAAGGGAGGTCCACCTGGCTTCTATCCTGATATAGAGGGTGCAAACCAGGCCTGTCAGCTTGATAGTGACTGGTTGGTTTGGGGAAAATCACCTAAACCCTCTGAGTCTCAGGACCTTTTTAGCAAGTGTAGGCCTGAAACATTTGGGCTGTACATTTCAAGATTTCATATGGGGTTTGAAGAATATGAACAGTGACAAAAGCCCCAGAAAACTAATATAAAAGTGAGGAAACTGCATACAATTAAACATCCATCACATGGGAGCTCATTGTCTAATCCCAGCATTCAGCAGGCAGAAAGTGGAGGATCAGAACGGAAGGTCAAGGTCATCCTTGGCGAGGGAATTTGGGTAGAATGGAACCAAGAGCTTTTAAATATATTTTTTAAAATTCCATATTTGTTTATCGTGTGTGTACCTGTGTGTGTTTCCTCACACCATGCTGTGCATGTGAAAGTCACCCTTCAGAGTCAGTTCCCGCCTTCTACCATGTGCATCCTGAGAACCGAGCAATCGTCAGGCTTGGTGGCAAGTTCCTTGACTGACTGAGCCTCGCACAAGCCCAATTTAATTTCAGGATTATCATTCTTTAAAAAACAAAACTTCATTTTATATTTATGTATGTTTTTTTTTCTGTAGTTATGGCGGTATAGTGTAGCACATGAGTTCATTACCTGTGAAAGCCAGATGACAGAATCAGACCCCCGGCATGAAGTTATAAATGACTATAAGCTATTGTATGAATGCTGGGCATTGAACCTGGGTCCTCTGCAAGAGCAGCAAGTGCTCTTAACTGGTGGGCCAGCTGTCTAGCCTTAAGTTTTTTGTTTGTTTGTTTGTTTCATTCTTGTGTATACAGATAAGTATTGGGTAAGGCTGAGGAGACAGCTCTATAAGTAATGTGTTTGCCTTACAAACACAGGAATCTGAACTCAATCCCTAGAATGCACCCCACAAAAGCCAGTAATGCTGGCACAGGCCTACAAGCAATCTCAGTGCTGGGGAGGCAGAGACTGGAAGAGTCCCGAGGATTGCTCACCTCATAGCCTAGCCTATTTGGCAAGCAACACACTAACAAGAGATTCTACCTCAAGTAAACTGTTGATGGCACCCTAAAAATGACCGTTAAGAGTGTCCTCTGTAATCTGTACTCTCATCATACTAACACAGACGTACACAGGTGCAAAGGGAAAGCTGAACTGAGCCAAGTCTTTGCCAACAGCTCTTCCTACAGGATTCTGAGCCACTTAAGAATGGAGCGCTGCCACGCCCATGTGGCCTTCCCCACACCTGGGGTCAAGAGCCTGAGTGACATTCAGAGGTTATTGCGTTGCCCTTTCTAGGGATTGCCACTCCTGACACTGAGGGCTGGGTCATGCTGACACTGGGCTGTCAGACACTTTATAAAACATACTGATTTCAGGGGCCATGAAAATGAGGGAGAAAATACCCTTCATAGCTGGTGGAGCTGTCCACATGCTTGAGGATTGGAACAATGTACTCTAATGGCGTCCAGTAGTTCAGAACGCAAGCCCAGAGATTCCGGTAATAAACAGAGCCCAGGCTGTGTTCTTCAGCCATCCAGTAGCTATTTTAGGACGGAAAAACTCCCCGGTGCCTCAGCAGCTCATCTGTAAAATCTACACTAGAAGATTATAAATTGGATACCACTGATAAAATTATACCTTCCTAGCCCAAGTCCTTGTACAAAAATACATTCTCTTCTCTTTCGCTTATGTGTTCTCTACATGTGACTATTTTCTGTGTGGTACATAGATGGTTAATGTTGATAAAGTTGTTATATCTTACTATTGAATTGGTTAATCTGCAAGATAGATACATTTGGATACCTCAGTTTTAAAAAGTATATTTTATCTACAAGGAATTCATTGGCCGTATCTCTTCTCAACCGCTCATTGCAAATGCAAATTTGGACTTCATTTTTTCCTCACTGCTTTCATGAACTTGTGTTTTGGGGAAGGCCATGGGCCACATCAGCAGCTACTGACAAGCTGGTTTTAGCTGCTTCTTCTGCGCTCCTACATTTTCAGCCACAGAAACCACACTGCAACCTAAAATACAGTTGTTCTGCCAAGACGGCTGTCTCATTGCCCCGTGTAAGCAGCAGTGACCTCCACCACAGGGCCGGATAATTAAGCCAAAGGATTAGCATCCTAATACCTGGTGTTAATTCTCCATTAAATTTCTAGCAGGTCACAGGAAATCAGGTTCTCACTGTCTGAAACAGAGGAGAGAGCCTGAGTGAGAGACAAGATAAGGGTCCTGCCAGGAAAAGGATGCAGCATGTCAGCAAGGGCAGTTTGTGTGGTTGTTGAATTGGGTTCTGCTTTGCTGTTGCTCTTTTTCTAAACTACTCATGGAGACTCTGTTTTTTGTTTGTTTGTTTGTTTCGTTTTGTTTTTTAAAGGATGTCCTTGCTGATAGTAAGAAATGGGTTCTATAGTCCCTTTAAAAAGATGCATCGGTTCTTATTTATTTAATTAGTGTGTATGTTTGTATGCAACGGTGCGTGTGTGGAGGTCAAAGGACAGCTTGCAAGAGTTGGTTTACTCCTTCTGACTTGTGGGATTCCATTCCCTTGTTCCACTGTTTGGGCCCCAGGGATTGAACTCTGTTCAGCTGGCCTTACCCGCTAGGCTGTCTCACTGTCCCTGTGTAGTTCCTTTCTTTCCCAGAGCACAGCAAGAGACTTCACACAGGGTCTCTTGTATCTTCTCCTTTCACAGGAGTTGTGTTTAGAGGACTTAGAGACATGGATGCCATTTTTTATATACCAGGCAGTAATCAAGCTGAAAACAAAAGTTGACACCAACTTAGCATCTGCTCCTCTTGGCATCTATCTGGTGCCCGCCGTGGAGAACTTAGTCTGTGCGGGTTCACTGACAAGAAAATCAGCCAGAATGCATAGCACATGAGAAAGGAGTTAGATAGTTAGCGAAGATTCTCAAATAGAGTCAAGCATCGGCATAGACCATGCGAATCACTGGTGCCATTTTATGACTGGAAACACAAGCTACACAGACCTGAGTCCAGTTCCTCGAATCCATAGAGCTAGGAGACAGAACCAAATTCTAAAAGTTGTCCTCACACCTCCCCACATTGTGCTTGTGTGCACACATATGTGCACACACAAGTAAATAATAATAATAATAATATAATAGTTCATTATTCTTTTAAAAAAAATGGAAAAGGAAAACAGCGTGCAAGCCCTCATCCCTGGTTCCCAGTGATTCTTAGCCCAAACAAGTTTTTAAACCACTGGAGAACAAAAGAGCTTTGTTTAAGCAAGAGGAAAGGTCTAAACTGATTAAAAAAAAAAAAAAAAACAGCTAGGGTTCCTTTCAGACCAACCTAACGATGAGTGTACTGAGTGTGGTTCTGAACAGCAAAGAAAGCTCTTCTCCCAGACTTCTTTTTTGCTCCTAACTAGGTTCCAGAAACCCTTGCTTTCATTTTTATTTCTAGCCCTGGTGTACTCAATTCTCAGAACCCTTAAGACTTTCCAGAGGTGTTAATGGTATCGATGACATGAATGAGGAATCTAGGACTTGGGTGACCTTTCTGCCTCTGTTCATTGTGTGCCCTTTACTGAAAGAATAACAAAGAAAAGGCTATTTTTAGATAACATAAATACATAAGATTTTTTGGATTTGGAGAGGGTAGATGAAGATAGCACAGTTCTATACTGTCATTAGCAGTGTGAGGGGTTTTCCCGGTATACTGGGGAACTTGACTCCCATACGGGACTCCTAGCTTTGAGGAAGGAAAAGGTTTCAGGCTAGCCAGGTTATGAGGCAGACCTGGTGACTGAGTAGGGGTGTGAGATGACTTGAGCACCCCAGGGACAGGGAGATGACCTGAGCATCACAAGGACAATGGGGCAGCCTAAGCATCCTGGGGATTTGATAGGCCCTGAGCATCCCAGGGGCAGTGAGACAGGCTGAGCATCCCAGGGGCAGTGAGACAGGCTGAGCATCCCAGGGGCAGTGAGACAGCTTGAGCATCCCAGGGGCAGTGAGATGCTTAACAGGAAAAGGCATCTGAGACTAAGTGATGACCTGAGCATCCCAGGGACTCTTGTGACAACAGTGCCTCTAAGTTGCCTTCTGATCTCCACATGAGGCCATGCCACGATCATGAACATCTCCCCCTCATCCCACAACACACACACACACACACACACACACAGGCACACAATTAACAATTATAATGTAATTTTTTCATTTAAAGAAGAAAACTAGACATGGCCAAGTGTGGTTGTGAGCTCCTCAAGAAAGAGTCACTAAGCATGAAGGGTGTGTCTTATCACAGAATGCTTCCTGTATGTGTGTGTGGAGGGAGCCTCCTAGGGTTACCATAGACAAGTTAGAATCAGACCCACAGTGGTTCAGTATGACTGGATGTCTGTACCCTAAAGAGAGTCAAGTTTTGTTCGTGAGTCTAGCCACATAGGGACAAATGCATGAGGCTATCCCCAAGGTCACATACATTCAGGCCTTGAGCATGAGTCATTGATGCTTCAACATAAAAAAAAAAATCTATTTATGTCTAAAAGGAGCATTAATTCTATGTAGCAGCCTTTATAACAAATATAGCCGATTGTGCTCAAAGTGTTCTTGTTAGCTGGAGAGAGGCTTCAGACACATTCCTCTGCCTCCTCACGCCTGTCGTCCACCTGTCTTTCCATCCCACCTCAAAACCACATAAAAGTAGGAACATCCATTTGGGTTCTACTTTTTCATGATTCTATTGCGGTTTGACAAAGACGCGCATGATAACCATGCCAAGGCTCTGTTTGCAGTTTTGTTCTTCAGACATGCACAAGTGGGTACCATTGTTTCATCTCTAACTGCTCCTCCATTTTTGTCACTAGGGCTTGAGTCAGATAAATCATTATAAATGACAAATACTAACCGACATGATCGTTCACTCCGGGAGGAAATAAGAGGTTGAAATTTCCAAGCAAGATCTTTATTCATTTTTACCACGACATGGAGAGATGTTTTCCCCAACAGCATTTGAATGTTAGTGCCTTTCTTTAGGGAGACATGCTGATACACAGCACAGGTCAAAGATCAGAGGCCCATTAGGATAAAGGTTGACCCCCACCAACCTAATCACACTTGTCCTGTGTCAACGGAGACTGCTGACTCCTTTCTAATGAGATTTTCTGCAATGAGTAGCCTAGTTTAAGCACACTTTCTAGTCTTTGTGGCTCGGTGTTTGTCTGTGTGAAAACCCATTTTGTTCTGTTTGCAGAGCACCTTTCATTTGCTAATGATCTGCGCAAATTAAGCAGAAAGGAGGCGGAGAGGCAAGGTTAACTTTTTCAAAACGGCTTTGCTCCCCATGAATGGCAGGCCTGGGGCATTCAGCCTCCGCTGCCTCCTGCTCCCAAAGAAGACTTACCAGGCACAAAGAGCCAGGGAAACTGCCACATGCATGCACGCGCCACCCAGAAATGCAAACTGGTGGGAGGGAAAGTCTATTCACAGACTTCCTAGCAAACTGAGAGCAATTAGAATAGATGAGATGGTTCCTTTCCCCATGCAGGTTGGTGCCTGCCTGGCACATGGCTCTGTGGAGTTAGGAGCCAGAATCTAGGCTGTGCCGAGACTTTCTTCATTGTGACTCTCCTTGAATAGCACAAAATTCCATGTTGTGCACACGTGCAGGCAGAGATGCACTGAGGAGCTAGTGGGTTTGCAGCTGAGCGTGAAGAATTGTTTGGAATCTGTCGTCTGCTTTGCTTCTCATTCGCTATCTAAAGTGGTGTGAGGAAGATGGGAAAGGACTGAGAGTTGGCAGCTGGGCATGCAGCACGGGTATAGTTACTCAGCAGTGGTTGGCGTGTGTGCATGTGTGTGTGTGCGTGTTCACGTGTGCGTACACTTATGTTGTTTTCAGACGTCATCCACCATGCTTTTCTCAGGAGGAGTCTCCCATTCACAGGAAGTTCACTGAATAGGGGGAGCCTTAGCAACCTCTGAACGTGGCTTTTAAAATATGAGGTCTGGAGACTGAATAGAGGGCCTCATACTTGTGTGGAAAGGATTTCACTGGACTGCACACATCCCTAGGCCCTGAGGGCCTTACGCTTGTGTAGGAAAGACTTCACTGGTCTGCACACATTCCTAGGCCTGAGGTGTTGAATTCACTGCTCCTTTCCAAAGCAGAAGTACTAAGGATTGGGCACTTGAACATCTTAGGACTCGAGATTCCTATTCCTCCTTGTGTGTGGGGGGGGGATGGGGGCTTTTGATGATAATTATAAAGAGGATGTCTTGGTAGCTGAGTGTTATAAACATCTCTTCCTATCTCAAAGCCAGGTAATGACTTAAAGAGACATTTGTGACTAATAAAGAAGCCTCTATGAAATGAGATTAGGGCTGTGACACACAATGAACAGAGGGCAGATTTGTGCATGCCCGAACTGATTTTAAGGGCTTTTTTTCTTCTCTGCTCAGCACAGAGATGATGCCCACAGATGCCCCCCCCCCTGCAGCCCCACTCATTCCCTAACTCTTTGTGCAGTTCCTAATGGCACTCTCCCCATCCCTTCAAGTAACTGGCCCAGCCAGAGCTTTTAATCTTATCCTAATGATGTTCCTGACATGCTAAAGCAGTTTCATAAAGGACTCCAAATAAGCCTTGGTCTGCATGTCTACAAATCAGAACTAAGAATATTCCCAAGACGTCAGTTCTAGGCTGTCAACCCTCCTCTCCTTGCTTCTGTGTTGTTCCCTAAATTCATAATACCTGTTTGCTCATGTCTATGTTCACTCCTGCATATGTACATATAGTGGGTAAAGATACTTGCAGCCAAGCCTGAAGACCTGAGTTCCATTTCTGGGGCACATGCCATCGCAGAAGAGAATCAGCTCCCTCAGGTTGTCCTCTGACTTCCACATAAATGCAGTGCTATGTATGTGCCATACATGTGTGCGTGTGTTCGCGTATGACACATGTACACACATTTTTAAACATGGGAAAATTATGTATGAATTTCTGAAAATTAGAGTATTTTGTGGTGGAAGAAATACAAAAAGTCTCTGCTCAAAACTTGTAACAAAGTATGGAAAATTCATCTCCAGTCTATCTTCTACTTAATCTGTAGCTCACTTTCTTAAGAGAAAGTGGTACCAGTAGAAAAGATTCATTTGGACAGAAAAACAATATCCTGTCATAAAGAATTCATCTTCAGCCCTTTAGGGTAATAGCATTAGTGTATATCGACAGGATTATTTTGTAGTTCCTTCTGCATAAATTGTATCATTTATTATATTGTTGTCAAAAATTCACTTTTATGTGTGTGCGCCTACTTGTTTTCATGTGTACCATGTGAAAAGTGTAGTAACAGCAGCAACCAGAAGAGGGTGCTGGATCTCCAGTCATTGGAGCCTTCCCATGTGGATGACGGTGACCAAACCAGGTCTTCTGCAATAGAGTGCTCTTGACTGCCGAGCCATCTCTCTAACCCCTGGGTTACATTATTATATTAAAAACTCCCAAGCAGAAATAGCATGATAGAAACAGATAAGCCCAAGAAGGGCTGTGTTGTCCCAAAGTTGTTTTGCATGGTTTAAAAGTACTGTTCTGCATTTCAAAGATGGTTCTGAAGGCTCCCTAATTTGCTATTTCTGTTCAGTTGTCAACCATTGAAAGGCCTTTATTGACCTCTAAATACCAATTTCTTAGGGAAACTTGAAAGACTTGGCCCATGACAAGAACCTGGTTCTGCCTTTTAAACTGTCAAGAGCCAAAACCTGGGCCCAGAGAAAAAGAAGGAAAAGTCTTGACTTGGCTGCATTCCTAGGAGGTGCATGAGTAAGGGTGCCTGCGGCCTCCTCCCAACTACAGGCTTGATGCTGGAGTCTCATAAAAGGCCCAGCTTGTCATTCCTGCTAGGTTCCTATATGGATCAATATCGAACACACTGTTTCTGACTCACATTTTATCTCCTGAATATTAATAATTCTGAATTTGCAAAGACCTTGTGTAAATAATCCCACTCCATAATCTTAGCTGTTCTAAAAGAGCCTTTGGCCAAATGGAGACAATAAACTTGATAAATAATATGTTATAAAGAAGTCTCCGCTCCATGTGGTGGTTCATGCTTGTAATTTCAGGATTTGGAAGACTGAGGTAGGAGAATTTCAAGTTCAAAGCCAGCCTGAAGTGCATATATATATATATTGAGATAGTTTACTGGCTGAGGGTGAATATTGACCTTGTAGATCCAAGTTCAAATCCCAGCACCAAAGTCAGTAGTTCATTACCAACCATCTGTAGCTCCAGCCCTATTCTTTTTTAATATAAAAAAGAAAAACTAGAAAAGGGAAGAGATTTCCTAGAAACACCTCTAATTCCTACCGGTACTGATCGTTATTCCTGACCAAAGAAACGGGTGACATCACGAGAATAACGAAGGACATAATGGGCACTTATTGATCATATGTGGTGTTCTAGCCAAGTGCCAGGCATTTGAGGACCCAAAGGAAGCAGAGCTGCGCGGTTTGCTCTACCTTGAAGTGGCTCTCACTCTCAGCATGTGGCTAGCATAGCTTTCATTGTGCTATTAGAATTACTGCAAGATGCAGGCAGCTTCTTATGCAGATGCCCGTGTTAATGTGAACACATTTCCATTTTGGAGACAGAGCAGGGGACCAAATTTGCTTTATTCTCATACAATGTTAAGGGATTCAGCAGACACCATGGGAAGCCATTTATTTCTGCATGCAGAAAATCAGCTTGCTTATATCACCTGGTACTGCCTACCTGGGGATTTTCTTTTTCTTTTGGAAACAAGAGCTGAAAAGTCTCTCACTAACAGTGAGTAGGTCAATGCCTCCCTTTCTGGAGGTGGCTCTGAAGCATCACCTGACTTATTCAGATAATCTGGCATAAGAGATCCTGCCTTAGCATCTATTTCTGGAGTGGTGAAGCCCTATCCAAGATAACATCCTTTTCTAATGTCTCCTAGCAGCAGTTTGAATGAAAAAATGTTCCCTGTAGTCTTAAGCATTGAACACTTGGTCCCTGGTAAGCGGCACTGATTGGGGAGGTTTAGGAGGTGCAGCCCTCCTAGAAGTGCATATTGAAGATAGACAGACATTGAGCTTAAAAATCTCCTTCCACTTTCCAATTCTACTCTCTGCGTCCCGTTTGTGGTTCAGGATGTGAGCTCTCAGCATCCCTTTCTTGCCACCATGCCTCCACTCCTCAATCATTTTAAATTTTTTTAATTGAGCTATATATTTTTTCTGCTCCCTTCCCTTCCTCCTTCCCCACTTCCCTTCTACCCTCTTCCAGGATCCCTATGCTACCAATTTACTCATGAGATCTTGTCTTTTTCTATTTCCCATGTAGATTAGATCAATGTATGTCTTTCTTAGGGTCCTCTTTGTTGTCTAGGTTTTCTAGGGCTGTGAACTGTAGGCTGATTTTTCTTTGCTTTATGCCTAAAAGCCACTTACAAGTGAGTACATATGATATTTTTGTCTTTATGGGTCTGGGTTACCTCGCTCAATATGATGTTTTCAAGATCCATCTATATTTCAAGGTGTCGTTATTTTTTTCTGCTACATAGTACTCCATTATGTAAATGTGCCACATCTTTCTGATCCATTCTTCAGTTGAGGGACATGTAGATTGTTCCCACGTTCTGGCTATGACAAACAGTGCTGCTATGAACATAGTTGAGCATATGTCCTCATAGTACAATTGAGCTTCCATTGGGTATATACCCAAAAATGGTATTGCTGAGTCTTGAGGTAGGTTGTTTACTAATTTTCTGAGAAGTCACCATACTGATATCCAAAGTTTGCACTCCCACCAGCAATGGAAGAGTGTTCTCTTTACCCTACATCATCTCCAGCATAAACTGTCATCAGTGTTTTTGATTTTGGCCATTCTTACAGGTGTAAAATGGTATCTCAGAATTGTTTTGATTTGCATTTCTCTGATGGCTAAGGATGTTGAGCATTTCCTTAAATGTCTTTCAGCCATTTTAGAGTCCTCTGTGGTGAGTTCTCTGTTTAGGTCTGTGCCCCATTGTTTTATTGGATTATTTGTTCTTTTGATGACCAATTTCTTGAGTTCTTTGTATATTTTGGAGATCAACCCTCTGTCTGATGAATATCTTTTCCTATTCTGTAGGCTGTCATTTTGTCTTGTTGACTGTGTGCTTTGCTTTACAGAAACTTCTCAGTTTCAGGAAGTCCCATTTATTAATTGTTTCTCTCAGTATTTGTACTAATGGGGTGATATTTAGGAAGTGGTCTCCTGTTCAGTCATGGACTCTTAGATGATTTGATCATGGCATTTTTATCACAGCAGCAGCATGGTAACTAATCCACACTTACTGATATTCAGAAAGTTGTTCCCTAAGACACCATTATCATTTCCTTCCTGTGCTCGGAAGGCTGTTCATCCAGCTTCCTTGTGTGTTGAGCTCATCTTTCCATAAAATGCTAGATAGCAGCCATTTCTCACTCATGGTTGACTTGGTGTTCTAAACATCATTTTGATTGCTAACTTTATATGTTTCAGGTGATTTTGTTTTGTTTGTCGGTTTGGGGTAGGGTCTCCCTATGTTGCTCTGGCCCTTAAGCTCACGGTAATCCTCTGCCCTCTGCCTCCCAGGTGTTGAGATGATATATGAGTACCACCGCACTCAGTGTTCTCTCATATAAAACTGCCAGATAAAACTTACCAATCACCTACTGGTTCTATAATTCAGCCTGTAAAATCTTCAGACACTCATTCCTTTAACGATGTCATCCAGATCAATGTCTTTAAGTATTTTCTAGAGGCCCCTGACTCCCAGTAATTAAATTTCTTTCTCAGGTTTTGTTCTCAACCTCTAAATTCCCTGTGTGGCTGGGGATGATGCTTTCTTCTCCTCCCTCTACCTCTGGAGTGCTAGCATTAAAAGTGTGAACCACTACTCAACCTCTGGAAGGTGCTGTGGATGGAACCCGGGGCTTTCTGAATGCTAGGCAAGCATGCTAGGCAACCAAATGAGCTATGTATGTATGGAGGTGAAAGGATGAGCTGTTCTTCTCCAACATTCTATCCACCTCCTTTGATACAAGGCCGTTCATCAGCCTGGGACTTAATAATACCATTAGACTGGCTGGTAGCAAGTGCCACAGACCATTACATCTGGCATTTTCGTGGGCTCTGGGGATCGAACTCAGGCCTTCAGGTTTACAGGGCAGGCACTTTTCCAACTAAACCATTGTCAGTCGCTAATAGTGGTGCTCTTACTATATTCTGTGCCATTGGCCATATGACTTCCTTTCAGCCATTTTAGCCAATCACTGTTCATTGTTCAGCAGATCTACTGGTCAGAGGCTGTGTCAGTTGTGTGCCTTGCCTCAGGAATTCATCTGTTTCCTATATCTCCTAGTTTGAGTTCTAAGAAACTTTAGAATATAGTTGTTTATTATTATCCTTTATTGTATAGTTCACTATAAAGTGATCTTAATATTACTGAGTTTTTTTTTCTGTTAAGTTTTGTGCATGGACTCTCCCATCTATTTGCTAGTCAGAAAACAGAAAATGAAGGAGAGAGGGAGGGAGAAAAAGAGGGAGAGAGAAAGGAAGGAAGGAAGGAAGGAAGGAAGGAGAAGGGAAGGGAAGGGAAGAGAAGGAGGGAGGGAGGAAGGAAGGAAGGAAAGAAAGAAGAAAGGAAGAAAGGAAGAAATGAAAGAAGGGAGAAAGGAAGGGAGGGAGGGAGGGAGGGAGGGAGAGACGAAAGGGAGGGAGGGAGAGAGGGAGGAAGGAAGGAAGAAAGGAAGGAAGGAAGGAAAGAATGGAGAACGGAAGGAAGGGAGGGAGGAAGGGAGGGAGGGAGGAAGGAAGGGTCAGAAAGCACTGATAGCTAAAACATACATTTTACTGTGGCTTAGTCTTTATTGGTTCAGCAGGACAACTAGTTGCTAGGAATAAAGGTCCAGAAGGATGGTTGCTGCTGTCCAGAGAATAAGGAGTGCTTTGTTACTGCTTCTCTTTTGTTTAACTTGTCGGGGAGAAAGATAGGATGTAACAGTATAGAAAAATAACATTTCAACCACAGATGGTATGAAATAGTTACCCATGGCTTAGGCAGAGCCTAGTTCCTGCCTACTTTGGAGCATTTTTAATCGGAAAAGCATTATTATCCTCCCTTGCCTTTTATATTATAGAGTAAGTTTTATTTATTGCTACTGGCTCAGGAAATGACCCAATGTGGCCTCGTAAGACAGAATTAATTTGCAGTGACTCCAGCTGAAAACTTGGCTGCCTTTTAACTTAATAACTTGAGAGTTGTCAGTCTCCTTTGAAGTTAATGATAGCTGTAAAGTGCAAATAAAACTTCCCTAAAGGGAATCAGACGCTGGAAGGCTGGGAAATGGATGCCCCCCCCCAGAACTATTAATATATGTGTTAGGGAGAGGGCATATGGTGAGATGGGATTTGAATTTCATTGTGAATTTTTTGCTTCTTGTTTTGGCTTTTGGATGACAGACTATCCAACAGTTTCCCCCCACCAGAAATGAAATATAAAGCACTTAATAGGTTTTCAGAAGTGGGTCACATATTAGAAGCAAAGATCTTTTGTGTGAAGTGCTGTGTTAGAAATACTTAGGATGTAAGCACCACCTCTGGGGGGGTCCATGGATTTGCACAGCAGGGCATCGCATAGCGCATGAAAGTTCAGTTACATGCCCTGGTCTTTCTGACATAGGTATACGAAACTATTTTAAGTGTGTTTTATTTCTTTAATGGGTGAACTGACTGGCTGAAGAGAAAGAAAAAATAGGGGAAAAAGCAATCAAAAGACTGTGTCAGTAAAGAAGAACAGCCACTGTTTTTCTTTTATGCAAAGTAGCACACTGGGTCACGCCCAGGCAGCAGGTCCTGTTTCTTTCTTTCTTTTTTTTATTTTATTTTATTATTTTTTTTGATTTATTTATTTATTAAGGATTTTTGCCTCCTCCCAGCAACCGCTTCCCATTTCCCTCCCCTTCCCCCATCAAGTCCCCCTCCTTCATCTGCTCTAATAGCAATCAGGGTTCCCTGACCTGTGGGAAGCCCAAGGACCGCCCACCTCTATCCAGGTCTCATAAGGTGAGCATCCAAACTGCCTAGGCTCCCCCAAAGCCAGTACGCACAGTGGGTTTTTGATCCTACTGCAGGTCCTGTTTCTAATTCGTGCTCAGGTTATCTGTGGCTGAGAGGCTCCTGACTAGGATGCTGCCTGGGGCTAGCCTGTGTTTTGTCTACAAAGATGTCTCTCTCTGAGTTCGCATCAGCAGGAAGTGGTGCTAGGAATTTATTTTTCTCTTTCTCCTCATTCATTTCTGGGTTTATTTCTTCTTAATGTCTGATCAGAAGAGTCCGCAGATGTCCCTGGGGATGCCAGGTTCCTGTTGGGCCTGTGCAGATGAAGGCAGCAGTAAGGAGCTGTGTTGATGGTTGGGTGGGTTTCCTCCCCAAGGGCAGGAAAAACTCTCCTGAAAGCCTGAGGGATACGCTCCACCCACGACCACCCTAAAACTTGGAGTATTTCATTCCCTTTCATCTGAATGCCTTGTGAAATATTTGAAGTCTACAGAGATTGCCAAAGACAGGATGGGCCAGCGATACCAGACAGTTTTTCCTCTAGCATTTCCTAGTTAATGAAACTTGGCAGCAGGCCCCTAATGATTCGGATGAAATTAGAGGATTCTTCTCGTTATTCCTTTCTCAAAATCAGCCTTTCCAGAACTCCAGTATTTGCTGCAATTTATATTTGCTGCAATTTAGTGTTTTAATGCACCCTATTCCAAGAGATGCATGCTTGCTTGCTTTCTTCCTTTTTTTTTCTTTCTTTTTCTTTTTTTAAAGCAGGGTTTCTCTGAGTAGCCCCGGCTGTCCTGGAACTCTCTATGAAGACCAGGATAGCATGGGTTTTAGAAGCATATGTTTTATAATATTTCCTGCTTGAACTCAATGTCCTGGGCGAGGTGCAGGTGTTTGTACTTGGGATTGCTCATGTGTCTGTTTGGTTTTTGCTGTATTGTAAATTTTGTGTGGGCTGCTGCCAGGTGAGAAGTTCTCCTGGGTTCTTGTTTTTTTGAAGGAAAGAATTCAGGCAAGAGAGAACAATTTAAGCATTTTATTTGGCAAAGTAAATGCTCCGAAGAAAGATTGGCGTGAATAGTGTTGAGGAAGTGGTTAGCAGTATAACGTGGACAGAATTATTTTTAATGAATACTTATGGATGGTATAATTACCGGGTGAAGTGACTATTTCCCTCCCAGATCATTGTAATCACTACAAAATTTCACCACAGAGTATCAACAATAACGATATAGATGGTAATGAAGTGAGGTCTTTTGAAGATGCAAACCTTTTGTGAAGGTGTGGAGGTAAATGCCAAGATGTGTAGCTTGGCTCCTAGCCAGCAAGAACTTGTCTGCAGCTTCAAGGACATTTGACCACAGAGGGTCCTTCCACCTCTCAGGAGATACAGCTCCCACACAGAGATGTGGTTTCCTTTCTTTATCTCCTGTCTCACTTCTTATATGAGCGGCGTAAACATTCTGCTAGCCCCCATCCCCCAGTTTATGGGTTCTTGTTAAAGATTTATTTACATAGGTTTTATGTATGTTGTGTGTGCCTGCATATGTGCATGTGCATCATATACATGTATGTAGTACCCATGGAGACCAGAGGAGTGTGTCAGGTGGTTAGCAACTGTCATGTGTGTGCTGAGAACCAAACCCCGGTCCTCTGCAAGGGCAGCCAGTGCTCTTAGCCCCTGAGACATCTCTCAAGTCTCCCTCTGATTTTTCTAACAAATGTCTCAAGTTGTTCAAGAAGTAGATTCAAGAAGCAATCCTCGGGTAGGAACAGACAGCATGATGGATCTGGAACTAAAAGCACTGCATTTTGTATTATCTTCCCTAGTCCCTTGTTCCCTCGCTGTGGAGTATTTGCTATCAGACTGTATTTATAAAGCATTTAGTACTCATAATAACACGGGCATTGGAATAGACTATTTCTCTCTCCATAAAATGAGAGAAATAGCTTAAAGAGTAATAAAGAATGATGCCTGGGAACACTTCATTGCTGGAAGCCTTTAGAGGCTCCTGAGATGCAGGTGGTAATTAGACATCCCTTCTTTTTCTCTGTCAGTGGGGAAAGATGCAGTGTACCTTTTGTGAACATCTGTCCTATTTGGACAAACAATGGTTTCTCAAAGTGCAGGGTTTCTTATGTATGTGTGGGGTAGGGGGTGGAGGTGCATATGTGCATGTGTGTATGTGTGTTGTGGGGGGGTAGGAGGTGCATATGGACATGTGTGTATGTGTGTTGGGGGTTGGGGTGCATATGCACATGTGTGTATGTGTGTTGTGTGTGTGGGTAGGAGGTGCATTTGCACATGTGTGTATGTGTGTTGTGTGTGGGCTTGGAGGTGCATAAGTGCATGTGTGTTGTGTGTGGGGGTAGGAGGTGCATATGCGCATGTATGTATGTGTGATATGTGTGGGGTAGGAGGTGCATATGCGCATATGTGTATGTGGGGGGGTGGAGGTGCATATGGACATGTGTGTGTGTATGTTGGGGGTAGAGATCCATATGTGCATGTGTGTATGTGAGGGGGATTGAAGGTGCATATGCACATGTGTGTATGTGAGTTAGATCAGAAGGCAACCTTGAGTATCGTTCCTCAGTACCATCATTTGTTTGCAAGACAGTGTAGTAATATGAGCGGTGGGGCTGCGTTCCCAGCTCCCCGGCCTGCTCGGCTAGCTTATGCCCCGAAATAACAACACACAAACTCTATTCATTTAAACACTGCTTGGCCCATTCTCTTCTAGGCTAATTCTCACATATTAATTTAGCCCATTTCTAATCATCTGTGTGTAGCACCCCAAGGTGCGCTTACCGGGGAGATTCAAGCCTATGTCCATCCTGGGTAGGAGCTTCATCCCTGGAGCTGGGCATGGCATCTCTCTGAGGCGGCTGCCCCCTAGAGGAGAGCTGTCGAGTCTCTGAGCTCACTTCCTCTTCCTCCCAGTATTCTGTTCTGTTTACTCCACCCACCTATGTTCTAAGCTATGAGCCCAAGCAGTTTGTTTATTACTTAGCCAATGAAATCAACAGATTGATATATGACACTCCCACATCAAGACAGGATTGCTCACTGGCCTGGAACTTGCTTAGTAGGTCATGCTGGGTAGTCACTGAGACCCAAGATCTGCCTTTCCCTGTCTCCCCAGTGCGAGGATCATAAGCATGTGCCACTGTGCTTGGACTTTATTCACGTGGGTTCCGGGAGTTGAACTCAGGTCTTTGTGTACTTTAACCATCAAGCCATCTCCCCAGCTCTAGCCTTCTAAAAGAACTGTATTTCCTTGGAACACAGGGCAAATCACATATCCCCTTTCCTACCAAAGAAGATTTTGGACCCTGAAACACAATTTCAATATGACTGAGAAAAATACACGGATGAAATTCATTCCACTGAATGTCACATCTGTCTATGAAAGCATGCCAGGACAGATAATGAGCCGTTTGATACTTCGGAGTAAAGACAAGCATTAAAACTAAACCTGAGTCAACAATAGATTATGAATCTAACATTATTAGCAGATAGATATGTATTTAAAATCATTAGGCTACTAAGTCTGTAACTCAGAACTTTGGTTGCTCTGATAATATCCTAGGAATTGCCTCTTAATCTCCCTGGATCATGTGGCTTACCAGCTTTTCACTTCACAGTTGCACAACTGCTTGATGACTGCTTAGTCATCATCTTCTGTTATGCAGAACAGCTCCAGAGCTGTTGATGGGTGTCTCATGGTCACTATTGGGAGGAAAATTCCAAATTCTTGCCTCATCCTGGAAATACAGAAAAAGATAGCCTCAATACTGAGATATTCAGTTGCCTTGCAAGAGGATGATTTGTGAAGCATTTTGACATCTGCTAGAATCTGCAATGAAGAGGCAAGCCAACAGACTTCATAATTTCTCCTCTAACATTTCGTCAGCATTGCTCCTTCTCATGAAATATAATGGAATGATGGAAAACAGTGTTATTCGGTAGACATTGCCAATTTAGAGCAATTTTAAGCCGTGTGTATGTGTATATGTGTGTGTGTGTGTGTCTGTATGTCTGTGTGTGTGTGTGTCTGTGTGAGTGTAGTATGTGTGGTATTGAATATTAATCCAATATTTGTTATACATCAGGCATTGAGATTCCCAAATCTGCTGAAAACATGAATTCCATCCACAAAGGTCAAACCTTTTCCTTGCCCTTTAGTGGGAGATCCTGCAGATGTTGAGTTATCCCAGTATGATGACAAAGACGTGGAAATTATCAGAAAGGGGCCTAGAAGGGACCTTGGCCTTGGCTTAATGATGGAATATGACTGAATCCCTGAACGATTTAATGGATTTCAACACAAAATGCCCAAGAATCCATTTGAATTTCTCTGTTGGTAAAAAGCTAGAAATTCTTCACATCTAAGAGAAAAACCCATGGGCTTGTCCCAGAGAGCTAATTTGTAAGCATTTCTTATAGAATAACGATGGTTTTGGTACTATCCCAGATTTAGAAAGGAAAATATCCATGGGGAAAGTTCTAGAAATAAAATATTTTAGAAACAATTCAATATTAGCTACTATTCTACAGGCTTGGGGGGACTTGATTATTTGAGCGAGGTTGGGTTTTATTTATCAGTTGTATTCTATTTCCATGGAATTTGTACTAAGATGGAAAAATGTCCACATTGATATTTTTGGATAAAAGCAAAGCAATCCTGACAGCTTAGATTTTGCTTTGTTCCACTGAGTTTATGTTTAATTTTATTTTCTTTGAATTTGTCTGTTATTTTGTTTTGTGTGTTTGGGTGCTTTGCCTGCATGTATGTCCACACATGAGCAGTGCCTGTGGAGGACAGAAAATGGCATCAAACCCCTGGAACTAGAAGTAAAGATGGTTATGAGCTGCCATGTGTGTACTGGGCATGGAACCCTGGTCCTCTGCAGGAGCAGCCAGTGCTCTTAACTGGCGAACGATCTCTCTAGCCCACCTTCATTTCTCCATCATCTCCAAACTTTATTCCACTGATTTACAAGAACACTGCCTACTTTCCTTTCATTGTTCTATATGACTTGAACATTTGAGCTGTTTAAAGTCATTTTATTACTTATTTCCTTCTCCTTTGTTGCTGGAGATTGAACCAGGGTCTCATCCATGAGCAAGCAGACACACTGTGCACTGATTGCTTTCTTCTCCCATGGACGTGTGTTCTGAGATAACATCCACTGAGCTCAGGACAGGCATCTTGCCTGGAGGAGGGGCTAAACAAGCCACAACCCATTGGACATGAGTGGCAGCTGGAACTGCAGAGGCAATGAAATGCTTTCTAAAGCTTAGAACCAAGGCTCTCTCCAGCATTGTCTTCCCAAGAAAGCAAGAACTGAAAGCAATTGTTTGACAGGCACAGATCTCACCCTCTAGAACTGACATCTCTTGAACATTTCATGAAGAGCTTTAAGAAGCCTTTGGTTTACCTGTTTAAAACAATCACCACCTTCATTTCTTGAGCCTGTAGACAGAGGTGGGCTCTCTGCCAATACCTACCGTTAGTCTGTGATCAGAAACGATGTAGCTTTGTATGCCTGCTGATGAAGTGACTCTGAGCCTGTGTGTGATGATAAATGGAGGGAAGTTTTTATTTGGGGAGCTTTGTGTGTGTGTGTGTGTGTGTGTGTGTGTTGCTTGTCATTTTGGCAAGACTAGCTGGCTAGTGAATCCTGGACATGCTCCTGGCTCTATTTTTTCAGTTCTAGGATTACAAGGTTGCATAACCATGCAAATCTTTGTCTGAACAAATGTACCAAACCCTTGTCCTTATAAAGGTATGGCAAGTATTTAAAGCATACACACACACACACACACACACACACACACAATCACTGCCCATTTCTTCCTCCGTCTCCCATTTCCCATGGTCTACTTTGTGCCCATTGACTGTTTGTAAACAGAAGTATCTGTCCCACCCAGTCCTGCAGCCATTCAGTCCCAAAGAAACACAGAGGATTATATTAATTATTAATTGTTTGGCCTATTAGTTCAGGCTTATTACTGAAGCTCTTACAACTTAAATTAACCCATAATTCTTGTCTATGTTTAGCCACGTGCCTTGGTACCTTTTATCAGTGAGGCATTCTCATCTTGCTTCCTCTGCATCTGGCTGGTGACTGCGTCTCTGCCTTTCCTCTTCCCAGAATTCTCTTAGTCTGGTTGCTCTGCTTTTACATCTTGCCTGGCTACTGGCCAATCATTGTTTTATTAAACCAATAATAGTGGCAAACTTTTTCAGTGTATAAGAGCATTAACCCACAGCAAGCTTCTGCTTTCATGACTTACTACCTATTATCTAGTAACAATAAATAAAAAAAGAAAACATTTGTTTCTCTTTTTTAAAGAGCTTTTTAAAAAGGATGTACTTACTTTTATTTGTATGGGTGTTTTGCTTGTATGTATCTATCACATGCATGAAGTGACCACAGAAGCCTGAAGGAGGCATAATGTTCCCCTAGAGTTATAGACAGTTGTGAGCTACCAGGTAGTTTAGATGCTAGGTACTAAACCTGGGTCCTTTACAAGGACAAAAAGTGCTCTTCATCACTGTACCATCTCTCCAGTCCTGTTATTTCTCTTTCTATCATTGGCCTAATTTCCTACAAACCACATAAATTTGTTCTTCTATATGGATGAAGCAGATTCCATTGTGTATGTATACATCTTCCTTATCCATTCCTCTGATGCTGGGCACCTTTTTGTCTCTAGCACAAATAGAAAAACCAGGACTATTTACCACATATGGATAAAATAATGTGTCTTGGAAACATCCAGCCCTCTACTTGCACAAATCCCCCACCCTTAGCTCCTGCAGAGCTCAGGATCCACCTCCAAGAGCTGGAGAGTGGCTGGAATTCTTCCTAGCAAAAGTGCAGTCAAGAGAGAATCAGCCAATAGGAGCTATAGGTGACATCCTTAAGCCAAAGATCACTATGAACCTGACCCAACACACAACTTTAAAACCTACTTAAAACATTATGAATGTTTTGAATTTCTTTATATATGTCCCTGGATCACACAATTCCCTTGTGTGAACTTTTTAGGTGACATCATGATATAATGTCAAAAGGTCGGACACTCCACAGGACCTATGGGCTTCTTTGCTTTGTTTTTGCTCTCTCTTGGTGGTTCAGAAAGACTTGTGTGGGGAGGTTTTTTTCTGCTGTGCAAGGAAGAATGTCTTTGTTCTCAAAGAGAATGAGGGAGAGTGTCAGCTGGTGTCAGGAGACAGATCTCTGTGTGTAATTGAACTTGGTCATTGCTGTCAATGGTTAAAGGCCCCTGTTTTTCAAGCAGAGTCTCTGCCCCGCCTTCATGCTCAGGGTTTCCCACCCTCATTCTGAGGGTTTCCCATCTGCCTGCAGACACAAAGATATTGCAATCTTCTTGTTCGGCTTTTAAATCACATGACCTGAGCCCATGTACACAGGTTTCATCTGGTACTATTTCTTAATCTGATACAATAATGATTTGAATACACTTCAACTCATTAAACATTGTCAATGATTTAGTATTAAGAAAAGAGGCAGGGATTTTGAGTCTTTGAACACCTTTTGTTTTCCCTCAATGCTCCACCATGCCACACTGTCTGTCTGCTTTTGTAGGTTTGACAGTTATATGAACAGAAGCAGCCAGATTTAATCTGACAGCCACAGATGGGGAAGAGTGCCACCAATCTAATTATCTAGTAATCTAGTCAGAAAGGGAGTGATTCTAGGCCTTTCTGAGGCGGCTAATAACATTTTGTGTGCATTAGCAACAACACACGTGGAGCTCTCAAGAACAAGGCTTTGGCCTGCATGGGGCTCGCAAACCTCTCATAGGCACTTCCCCAGAGCTGGTCCTGCAGGGTCTGGTGACTCATACACTTCAGCTATCATTGCTGTGAGTGTGATAGTTCAAGGTCCATGTTTACAACCAGTCAGGTTTCCATCCTCTTAGAAGGTCCTTCGAGGATGAACTGTGAATTGGGAAAACCAGTTTCCTGTTGTCTTCTGTAGGAATATATTATGAATTCTGGGGCAAACTAAAGGGGAAAAATTTAAAACAATACTTTCCACAAGAAAAACACTTTATGAACCATCTTTCTAGATCATTCCCTATGTATGTGGAGGAATGGGGGCAGAAGTTTCCTAGAGAAACAAGAGATAGGAGAGTCTGCATGGTAGTTTGTGTCTCTGAATATCAAAGTCAATGCTACATGCTTATGTTACACTTCTGTGGTTTAATAAGGAATGCAACATTTTACACACACACAGAGAGAGAGAGAGAGAGAGAGAGAGAGAGAGAGAGAGAGAGAGAGAAAGAGCGCCAAGAAACTGGGATGGCTGGTTAAAACCTTGCCATCTTCTTTCTGTAGAAACCTCCATTTAGGATAATTGTGTATTTTTTCTTTAGAAATAGAACGTTTTGTGAATTCCTTGGCTCCCAACATGCTAAATTTTGGTCCTCTGAAGGATGCTTACATCAGCAGCCAACCTCCTTATTTCAGTTTCTGTGTTTTGAATGCATCTTCAATCATACAGAATCTCTCCTTGGTCAACCTAGCCTGAATATTAGCACTGGAGAGCACTGGAGGCTAACACAGGAGAAATCGCTCACTGACATGTTTATAATACAGTGATTTTACCCCAAAGTTATCCTTGGTAAATAGACTTCCCAAAGGGCCTCCAGAAATCATGATATAAAACTCTACAAAGGGTGACTGAGGGGAATGCCATGTTAGCTTCTTCTGTTGTAACTTTGGACAATTTTCAGTCACAGTTTGTATCTTATTAGCTGATGTATTATTAGACCACGTCTTATTATGTAGCCTAACTACACTGAATTTGCTATGTAGCGCAGGCTGACACCAAACCGTCTGCTATCCCCCTATTTTGCCAGCTGAGGACAGAGATCTAAGGTGTGTGCCACTATGCTCAGCTTCAGATGAAAATTTATATGAGCTTAAAATGCTTCTGTTCCTATAATGAGGGTGGCTTCCTGTGGACTCTACTGTTCCCATAACAAGTGTGGCATATGGCCCTGTAGACTCTACTGTTCTTATAATAAGTGTGGCATATGGCCTTGTGGACTATACTATTCGACTGTGTCTCTATGTATACACAGTAATATTGTTGAATCGTAAGTATATCTACAGCAGGGGCTGTAAAAATGTGAGTCCAGAAGCTAATGAGTCTAACTGCCTGGGTTAGGAGGGAGAGGTCACCTCTGAAGGACTGTTCCTCTTAGGCATCTATCAATATTCTCATTGGTCTATGTGTTCGGGCCTATCAACTAGGGTGACTGGCTGAACATTTTACTAAGTAGAAATGAGATCTGAAGGCTGGGGAGATGGCTGAGTTCATAAAGCGCTTGCCAAATCTGAGGATTTGAGTTGCTCCTCAGAACCCACAGAAGAAATAGGGGTTTGCTTGTGTGGGTTTGCAGTCTTCACAGTGCTGGGGAGATGCAGACAGACAGTCAGACAGACAAACAGATTCCCTGATGCTCACTGGTCAGCTAGTCTAGCCTACTTGTTGAACTACAGTCCCATTGCGCCTCTACCTCAACAAACTAAAGCACCTAAACCAAAGCCAGAGACAAAGTGGATAGCATCCAAAGATGATGCCTGAGATCTGCATACATGTGTACAGATGTTCACCCTCCTCCCCAAATAAAAATCCTATTTGAGGGGCTGGAGAGATGGCTCAGCGGTTAAGAACACTGACTGTTCGTCCAGAGGTCCTGAGTTCAATTCCCAGCAACCACATGGTGGCTCACAACCATCTGTAATGAGATCTGGTGCCCTCTTCTGGGGTGCAGGTTTGCACACAGACAGAACACTGTATACATAATTAATAAATAAATCTTTTAAAAAAATCCTATTTGAGTATGCCAATCCTGAATTATTTTCTATAAAGCATTTCCATCTGCAAATGTGACTCTTTAGAGGAAATTAATGCCATGTTGGCTAATCCCCACAGAAATGATGCCTAACCATGCGTGGCTCAGATCTTACAGAGTCAGAATGAGAATGAAACCGTCTGTCATGCCCATGACTTGCAATGATTCCAGATCTTTTAGTATAACCGGCACGGATGAAAAGAACATCGGTACTTATATCTTTCAATGCTGTGTCTCAATAGACATCCACGGAACTCAGGAGTGGGGTGCACACAAAGGAAGCTACGTGTGGGGGCAGTGGCCCTTCTAAGAACTTCCAGAGGTGCCTCTTGGAGCTCTCTTGGGTCACTCGTGTGATTACGATCAGCAAATCAGGACATGTCGTCAATCCCCTCAGTCAAATTAATATCTGTGAAGTGACTTGAGCCTTCTTGAAGTTCAGTTTTCTGTCTTATTCATTCTTTGCAATGTGTCTGGTACTATCCAAGGAATGCCCCGGGACAGAAGACTCTTTGTGTGAGGAACAAGATGAAATTCTGAAGCTGCCATAAAGGAATGAGTAACCTGTGCTTGTCCAGTTTTTCTATGACATGTGCTCTCAGCTCTGGAGGAAGTTCAACTGGAAGGATGTCAAGTTTTGATCCAATGATTAAAAAACCCTCTTTTAAATTATTAATACTAGTTATTTCCTGGCTGCTCTAATGGTGGTTTCTTTTCCTTTTTATAAAGTTCTTACGTTTACACGCAGAGTCCATTCTAGATGTCTGATGTGCTGTGGTAGACAATGACACATTGTCAAGAGCTAGAGAGGTGGCTGAGTGGTTAAAAACACTGACTGCTCTTGCGGAGATTCTGAGTTCACTTCTGAGCACCCAGGCCTGGCAGTTCATGATTTCAGCTCAATTCTTAAAAAGATTTTCTATGGGTATATTGGTGTTTTGGAATGCAGATGACATACTGGGCTCAAAATGTTTGGTTAGGTTTTGGTTCCCTTTTGGCTTTTTTGACACCAGTTCTCACTATGAAGCGCACACCAGCCATGAACTCAGCAGATGACCTCAGTTTCTGCCTCAGTTTCCCAAGTGCTGGGGTTGTAGGCATACATTGCCACACTCAGACATGGTTCAGTGGTTTTGATAATTCTACGGGCCTCCGGGGTCTGCATGATACAGCTCAGACTTTTGCTGTTGTCATAGTTCATATTTGGGACGTCATGCAGAGCCCTGCCTCACCTCTGATCTGTTTAGGCAACCGTGATCGCACCTTGGTAGTTCATCCTGGCACAATAAAACCCCGATTTTCTTCCTGATGTTCTCGTTGTTAGATCTCAAACCTGGGACAGGTCTCATCCTGGCTCCTCCCAGAACTCCTCATACCTATATAACTCAGCCATTTTTGCTACATCATTCTCTTGGTTAAGGTCTCTTGGTCCTGACCAAGTCTAATAGTTGGCACCTCTCTCTTCTCTCATGGTCCAGTTTAGTCGGCCAGCCATGCTCAGCCTGGGCTGTTCCCTCTGCCTGCTTTTGCCCTTATATCTGCTATAAAAAAACCTCCATATTTTAGGAGTATTCATGTCCTCTTCCTTTTATGTCATTTTTTTCATTCATCCTTAATTTGTGTCATCCAATGAGAGTAAATATTTGGCCATATGCCTATTGGAATTGAAGCTTAAATTAATTTCAGCTAAATAAAATTGAACTTTCAGTTCCATTCATAATTAGACAAGTCACAGTTCAGGTGATCAGTGGCCGGCTCCATGCAGGATGGACAGCTTGGGTGCAGAATATTTTTGAATCCCGGGGGGGCATGCTCCCTGGCAGGCCTGCTCCATTTACTGATGAGGGTTTCTGCTTTGACTAAGAGGCAGAGAGCAGTGGCAGTTGCGACCACACAATTCTAGGTTCAATATCACCAGCAGCAAAGTCAATAATGGTGGCTGAGGCTCTCAGGAGGCACATATGTGTAATTACACCTCATCAGGACTTTCTGTAGCAATTAAATGAAATCATTCAAATATTGGTTTTATTAATGCTTTAAAAGGAACAGGGCCAACAGTGGCTTGACAGTTTGGTCTTTTTATTTCACTGAAGTTAACATGTCATGTAATGACTTTTGCAAATATTCTCACCTTTAAATACAGTGAGAGCTAAACAGTTGTGTGGATACAAGTGGTAAGGGACAAACATCTCATCCTAATCTTTCTCCACCTACACCAGAAGCATCAACATCAGGCCCTACTCTCTGGTACAGCACATCCTCACTAAACTTTCCCTGTCTTATTTACTGCTGTGGCCTCAGCACGGGAACCTCATTGGTTGAATGACCAAATAAATGTATCCGTTTCCATGGTAAATACTTGCACAGAGGCAGTAGCAGGTTCTCAGATCTGCTGAAGGTCAAGTCCGTGTGGAGATGCTGCCGTGCCAACATGCAGAATTCCCGAGAATGTTCCTTCTCTGTAAAGGCCTGGACTATAAATAAAGAGACTGAACAAAAGCTGTAGAGTCTTGTAATCTAGACACTTCCCTATATGCTGGTAATAAAAGCTAAAACCATGGTTTTATTTTTTACCTTCTGGGTGTTGGTGGTCATTCAACCCTAGAGACTCTTGGACTGAAATGCTGCATGCAGGTAGCCTTTTCACTAACTTGTTCTTTAGGGTCAGGCAAATAGGAGCAAGCAGGCAAATCCTACAGTCTTCTAAATCATTTCATACTTGTAAAAGGCAATACCGGTGTGTTCTGAGACCCTTTGGAAAACACCTTAATCAACTATTCCAGGAGAGTGGATCCATCGTGCGGAGTTTTCATATATCCATAGATATTATTTGCTGGTATTTTAAAAGTTCTGTGTAAGATGTCAAGAGGAGCTGTTTTCCCATCTTGCAAATAGTAAAAGAAATGCCCAGCGAAGTTACGTAGTATATTTGAGTTCTTTCCTTGAGAAGCGCTATGAGCAATTTAAAGAGAGGAAAAGCTAGTCCCAGGGTGGTGGAAGAGGTGTCAGTCATGTGTCTTAATAGTACTTGCCCAGAGGATAGATGAATAGAATTACAGAAGACAATTTAATTAGTGGGCAGAAACCACTTAAGTTATTAAAACGCAACGCGAAAATCGTCCTTCAGGTGTATTGGCTAAAGGTGTCCAATTGATTAAAACTGGACTTTCATAAGACTTTGTAATCACCTACCTGTATATTTCCTAGGAAAATCTAGTAGCCTCAACAGTGTTACAGGAATTTATTAAATATCATGTCATATTAGGAATGTTGGTTTATTCACCAGAGTAAAAGTGAATTTATTTTTATTTTACTGCCCTGAGGTCTGGATATGTTTCTATGCCCCATGATAAGTCCAACTACTTATTTGCTTTTTTCTTTTGTGCTCACCTTTAAAAATAATCAAAAATCTATTTACTAATGCCTCAGACTCATGAGCATCAGTTTTCCACATGGAATGAGACAGGCTGCAGTCACCGTCTCCTCTGATTCACGCGTGCCTCCCCGGCCTGGAGTGCTGATTTCAGAGCACAGATTCTGAGTGGAGATCTCACTCTCCTGGAGAATGGTGACTCCCTCGTGCACAAGAGCCATCCCAGTGGGGCCACCTTCCTCGGGAATAGCAGATGTATTTCATAAGTGACAAATTCGACGCTGTCTCAGTTTCATTTCTGTTGCTTTGATAAAACACCGCAACCAAAGTCTATTGCAGTTTACCATTCTAGATTACAGTCCATCCTTGCAGGAAAGTCAAGGCAGGGCTTCAAACAACCAGATACAAAACAGCCGAGAGTAGAGAAAAGTGAGTGTGTGCATGCTCTCTTGCTTCTTTGTGTTCACTGTGATTTCTGGACACCCACTTAGCTCAGGAATTCTTGCCTAGAGAGTGGTGTTGCTCACAGTGGGCTGGGTCATCTTAATCTCAGTTAACTTCTTAAGACTGACCTGCACAGACATGGTCACAGGACGGTGTGGTAGAGATGATTGCCCATTGAGTCTCCTCTCCCAGGTAATTTTAGACATAACACTGAGGAAGCTCATCCTCACAGAGGCAACGCAGAGTATACCTTCTAAAGAAAACTGTTTTCTTAATTGTGTGCTGGGCACTAGGGTGGTGGCGGTGACAATATGATTTAAACAAAGCAAAATGGTACATTTGGGCACAACAGAAGAGATCTTTCTGAGGCTCCTGTCACAATAAATTTTAAGTAAAAGGTCACCCATGTTTTGCGCAGATGTATTCAGAAATTATATAAAAAAGAAGTAATTTTGATATCTTTCTGAATGAAGAACACAAACATGTATAATGCAGTTTTCAATTGACTTCTTTTGTGGGGGCTTATGCACTGTGAGCCATAAAATGATAACCTTGTGCCCAATCTTAAAGAGGGGCATCTTCTGCCATATTTCCAACCCAGTGCTAGAACAGTATCTGTTTTTCTATGATTGCTTAGTGTCACTAGGTTGGAGACATAGGAAATGAGGAACTGTGTCTGAGTGTATGATGCTTTGGGTTCTCCACAAGTGACTGCCATTGTCTTAATCTACTCTATCTTTAAGTTAATTGAAATACTTTAACCTACAGCTGCTCACATAAACACAAGCATGTGCAAACCTGTGACCATAATCTCTTTTTGTTTGAATTATTACTGACCGCAGGTTCCAGAGACCTTAGATGTCACACATAGGTTTTTGTTGTTGTTGTTGTTGTTTGAAACAGGGTTTCCCTGTGAAGCCCATGCTGGCTTTGAAATCTTTATGTCATCTGGACTGAAATCAGAGCAGTCTGCCTACCAAGTGCTGGGACGGACCACAAGGGTACATCATCACAATAATGATGTTGGTAGTTGGGGAATACATTTGATTTCAAATTATTTAAATATGCTAAAATCCACATGTCAGGGAATTCCAGCTCTTATTGAATCTGTAGATAAATGAATAGGGTCATAACTTCACCTTGTTTAGATTTTATTAATTCTCATGTGAATAAAAGAGTTAAATCCAAGGTTCTAAATATTCCCAAGACATTTGTAATTGTGGAGGGTGATGGAAAATGAAATAAAATGAAAGCCCAAAACTCATAAAAATAGCAGTTATCTGAGTATCAACACGATGTTATCCAGAATGAAAACCCAGAAACACACAGAAGATTCGATAAGAAAATCAATATATTGTTTGCTATTTCTGTGTCTATCTTCAGAAATTTAATATTTACCACAAACCATTTCTACAGTCTCCTGCTGCTGACTTTATAAGTGGTCGGCTGCAATGGATCCTGGGAAGGATTGGTTCAGAGGCTGCCACAGCTTCTCATTACTTCCATAACAGTTTAAGACATAAAAGTAAAATTTTCACGAGGAAGTTTTCTTTTTTTTCTGGAAGATGATTTGAACACCTAATAAACAACAAAAAGAAAATAAGTAAAAAGTTATATCTTTGAGCAGGCAAAACTTTAGAATTAGTTCCTCGGTTGTCTAACATTTTGGGAGCGCTGTCTTTTAACACAGAGATCTGAAAACCACGTGCTTTGCTGGGGATTCCCAAACTCCAAGGAAATGAAAATGTCAACCAGTATTAATTCTCTACTCTCAGAGGTGTAATGACAGACCTCTAAAGCCCAAAGTTTGTTTCCGTCTCTTTGACCCAATACATACAAGATTAAGAAAGAGCCCTTGTAGTAAGAAAGGGGGAGACTCACAGTTGGCTTCCTGTCCATGAAAACAGAGAATAGAATCATGCGGTGTCATCAGATTGCCTATGAAGGACTGGATTAAGAAGATGGCACATGCCTGGGCTGTTGGTTCAGAATGCGTCATTATTGGGAAAATGAGTTAAAAACTTTCATAAAGAATGACTTCAGTTGTTGAGATTTGCTTAGAAGTCTTTGTGACAGGCAGTAAGGCAGAGCCGTAGATCAATACTGATCAGTTTAATTCCAGATCTGCAGCTCATTACTAGAGAGATCTCCAATAAACTCCTTGAAACTCTCATGTTGGCATTTCTTCATCTGTAAAATTGGAACAAGTGTGCTAACATCACACTGTACATCTGAGGATTATAGGCATTGAATAAGAGCTTTTACCCAAATGAACTTTTACCCAGGTACCCACCAAAGATAAGCTACAGTTTCATCCCTTTTTCTCCTGTATCATCATCATCATTGAAGATGGAGTTGGGTACTCTTTAAAGTCATAGATTGGGAACAGCAAGATGACTCAGTGGGTAAAGGTGTTTGCTGCCAAACCTGACTACCTGAGTTTAATCCCTGGTATCTGCATAACAGAAGGAGAAAATCAACTCTTGGGAATTGTTTTATATTCTTCACAATGCTTCTCTTAGCATAGCATACACACACACACAGTCAAAATATACACAATGAGTATAAACATCTCTGAAACTTGACTGACTACCCAACACCAGATAGACTGTCATTTCAGGTGTGATACTATTTACTTCTGTCTGAAGTATTCTAGCCAACGCAAGGTGAGGATGTGTGTTTGGATTCAAGGTCATAATGGTCCTTGTATTTGAACCTTAGTTAACATAATCACCTCCCCATGCCAATATCATGTTCAATGTGGTATTAGCCAATTTCACAAGGGAAATTTCCCTCACCAAATAAAACCTCCAGCTATCTCTCAACTATTAATCAATCTATTAATACCATAGATTTTATACCATCATCTCTAAGTATCATCTTGTTGCCATATTGTCCAAGAGTCAAATGTTTTGACCACAATATCATGCTTGGGAAAATCAAATGCTTTGCATAAAATATAAGTCATTTCTCTTCACTTTTGCTATGGGACAATGATCTTGTAAGCCTGTAAAGATTTGTCAGTTGTATTGCTTTAATAAAATGCCGATTGGCCAGTAGCTAGGCAGGAAATATAGGTGGGGGTGACTAGAAGAGGAGAATTCTGGAAAGAGGAAAGGCTTATTCTGCAGTCATAACCCAGACACAGAGGAAGCAAGATAAGAATGCCTTGCTGATAAAAAGTACCAAGCCACATGGCTAACACAGACAAGAATTGTGGGTTAATGTAAATTATAGGAGTTAATTAGAAGCCTAAGCTAATAGTCCAAAATAATTAATGTAGGCTTCTGTGTGTTTCTTTGGAACTGAATGGCTATGAGACTGGGCGGGACAGAAACTTTTGTCAACATACGTCCAAGAGCCACTTCCTCAAGCCTTCTTTCTACGTCTCGGTAAACCTGGTCCTGTTTACATTTATTCAGTCACTTGACAGTGACTCAGTTTACAGGGACCACAGAGTGGCCACCTCTCTTCCACCCACTTTGTTATTGTGACATGAAGTAGAAAGGATAGGGTGTGCACAGGTCTGTGAGTCCTACCACCAAGATACCAGCACCCATATATTGACGGCTGCATTATTCACAGTAATCAGTCATGGAAATAACCTAAGTACTCATTAGTAGATGAATGGCTAAGGAAAACGTGGTACATAAACAAAATATTTTATATTTAGAGGCAAAAAAACAAAGGAAAAAATAAAAACTGACATTGTATGGGTGCACCCCTCGCGGTCCTGAATTCCATGCTCGTACTCTCTCTCCTTCTGCTCCTGATTTGGACCTTGAGATTTCTGTCCGGTGCTCCAAAGTGGGTCTCTGTCTCTGTCTCCTTTCATCGCCTGATGAAGGTTAATATTCAGGAGGATGCCTATATGTTTTTCTTTGGGTTCTCCTTATTTAGCTTCACTAGGATCACTAATGATAGGCTCAATGTCCTTTGTTTATGGCTAGAAACCAAATATGAGTGAGTACATCCCTGAGACAATGGGGATGTTCTATCGGGAACTCACCAAGGTCAGCTGGCCTGGGTCTGAAAAAACCTGGGATAAAACTGGACTTGCTGAACATAGCAGACAATGAGGACTACTGAGAACTCAAGAACAATGGCAATGGGGTTTTGATCCTACTGCACGTACTAGCTTTGTGGGAGCCTAGTCAGCTTGGATGCTCACCTTACTAGACCTGGATGGAGGTGGATGGTCCTTGGACTTCCCACAGGGCAGAGACCCTGATAGCTCAATGGGCTGACAAGGGAGGGGAACTTGATTGGGGGAGGGGGAGGGAAATGGGAGGCGGTGGCGGGAAAGAGACAAAAATCTTTAATAAATAAACGGAAAATAAAATAAAAAAAACAAAAAAAATAAAAACAGGGCCTTGGGAGAGTTAATTTTGGGAAAGTGGGGTGGAAAACTTCAGCCAACATACTTGTAATTGAAGTGGGCCTATTTATTTGATTTGAAAACAATCAGCTTTGATATTCTGCCTTACTAATAAATCAATGTAAGGGGGTTACTTTGGAAAATAATAACAAAAACCAAAAAAAACCCAAAAAACTGACATTGTAACAAAATGAATAAAACTGAAAATTATTATATTAAGTGAAGTATCCCAGACCTAGAAAAATAAATACAATGGTTTCTCTAATATATGAATCCTATTTTAATTTTAATTTATTTATATATGTATATGTGGGCATGAGGTAATAGGTGGAAAAGGAACTCAGGTCCTCTGGAAGAACAAGTCCTCTAAAACTGCTGAGCCATCTCTCCATCTCCAGAATATAAGTCTTGAAGAATACTTGGGGTGGGGAATATAATACTTGTAACACGAACACAGACGAGGAGGTGGTGCATAAAGGAAGAAGTGGGGACATAAGAATGGGAGCAGAGGAATGATCAACAGAACACGCTATGTATGAAGAGGCTATCATGAAAGCTGCTATTTTCTATGCTAATTTCTTTAAAGAGGGAAGAAAGATTGGCAGAGATGGTGCCATGTAACCACAGTTTTCATTTCCAATGCATTTTACAGATGATAAAATCATTGAGTAGTAAGAGAGGAGTTTGATGATTAGGAAATCTGGGTTTCTTGCCTCTTTAGTGATACACGGAAAGAACAGAGCCACAGTTACCTACATCACCAGTAGCATCCGGCCACAAAGTAGGCAGGTAGACATCATATCAGCCCAGAGGCTCTGGATCCAAGGGGAGGGGACCTGACCTCTTATTTACAAACACAAGGTATCCTGTAGCCCAGGAAAATAGTTTGGGAATTTCTCTTGGGATTTTCCAAAAGAAGCTTAAGATTCACGGATGAGGTTGGTGTGTGCACACATGCATGCCGTGCACGTCTATTTTTAACACTGCTATGGCTTCCTCCTTCATTTCATTTTTATTGTGTTTTCTTTGTTCTATTTGTCTTTGTGTATACATGTGAGTGTGCATAGCCATGTTATGACACATTGGGAGGTCAGAAGTCAATCGGCAGGAGTTAGTTTTCTCCTCTCATCACATGACTTCCAGGTGTTGAACTCAGGTCAACCCATTTGGTGGCAAGTTCCTTTACCCCTGTGCCATCACATGGGCCCCTTGACAAACATTTTCTTGCAATTGCTCCAAAATGCCTGGCCTTGCTGTGTGGTGGCTTTAGCGTACTTGTGGTTTTGCCTTTGAATGACGTCACTGTTTCCGTGAATGTCGTTTTGTAGTTTTTGTGTTTTCTCCATTAGTGCCTTGATCTATGAAACAGGAGAAATAGCATCTGTGGTTGTTTTGCCTTAAAAAATCAAGGCTCGTGGCCCCTGTGAAGATGGATGAGGTCGTTTGGTTAAGTGTGTCTTGCTGGGTAGAGGAAGGATGGCCCATGAATACTAAGGAGCATGTGAGTCATGCATGCTTTCATGGAGACGGAACTGGGTCATTTAGCTCCCCCTCTGCAGGGAGTTATAAAAGAAGGAGGTAGGGAGAAAAGAGATAAAAATATTTCTTCATGTCTGACTCCTGTGGTGACCTGTGGAGTGGCAACGGGGAATTCTGAGAGGCCATCTGCATGAGATGATGGGTTCCGTATGTAATGTCAGCCAACGACAGCAGCATCTTCAAGATGTGTTAGTGGCTTTGGTGATTGGGTGGGATGAACAGGTGTGGAATGGAGGTGGCGCGAGATGGGTTGCTGAGCCTCTAGTGTATGGTCCTTGTCATGCTGGAATCAGGAGTGCTAATTTCCTTGGTACATCACTTTGGCCAGACTACTCAGTCATACCCTAGTGTTTCACTGTGTCACGCAGTCATAGTTCATTTTTCTCTGAGACTCCTGGTCAGTGAAAGATTCAGGAAACCAATCTTCCTCATGCTGTGGTCCTCTCCCTGGGGCGTCACCAGTGGCTGGAAAATGTGTTCCAAGTGCAATCTGATTTGTGGAAAGTCATTATATTCATTTATTTTCTTGCTGTGTTGACAAACTATCTGACAAGGGCCACTTAAGCTGGGAAGAACTGGTTTATTTTGGCTGACAGTTCAAGGGTATAGTCCTTCATGTCAGTCAGCAGCAGCAGCTCCAGACGGCTCAGCACACTGAGGAAGCAGAAAGAGAATGATGGCCGCTGTTCAGCTCACTTAACTTCTGTTTCATTCAGCCTGGGCTCCAAACCCATAGGAGGTTGAAATGACACTCAAGGGTGGCCTCTCCTCCTCAGTTAGCACAAGCCAAAGTTCTCTTCCATAGCTGGTCAGGTTTGCCTTCTATGTGATTTCATGTCCCTTCAAGTTGGTAGTATTAACCATCATAGTATTTATGAGCAAAGCTTGAACATGAGGTTTCTGACTTATATTTCCTTGATGAGAGAGCAGCCTCGTTGCCACAAGGGATTCTGGGACACATAGCTGGCTGGAGTCAGCCCCTTGTCACTGTCATGTTGGAAATGTCTTTATTTTCCTTTCGTCAACCCTGAGGCACGAGGAAAGGCCAAGAAAAAGGCCAAAATTTTTCTTTCCTCTGTGCCCTTTTTAAAAAAAAAAACAGGGCTGCTATCACAGGTGCTGTCCACATTTTGGTGGATCTTTCTACATTAATTCATGCAATGAAACAAACTTCTCAACCGAGGCCCCCTCCCTGCTCAGCAGATCCTACATTCTGGCATACTGATCTTTAAAACCAGCTTCACATCAGCATTGATCAGGATTCAGGTCCCACCATCTAGAGGATAAAGTCTATCTTTTGAATTCCTCTTCTATCAATACATCATATGTGAAGGTTTTTCCAGAAACTTACTGAGCTGCCACCATGAGGTTTAAAGATAAGGATGATCACTGCTGACGTTGAGAGTTGAGCTTGCTGGAAATTGATCACATGTTATCATCTAAGGCTCTCCATTGGAAATAACAAACAAGCCTTTAGTAGACACTGGGGTCTGGGATCTGGGTCTAGGTAGTAGACAGTGTCTTTGTCCTTCCTTCTCTACCATGTTTCTAGAATTTTCTCTCTGTTGGCTTTATATATGATCTCTGTGAACAGTTGACTGCCATTGGTTAGTCTGGACTATGATGAGGACTAACACCAGTTATTTGAAGAGTGGATTATAATATTAGAATGATGCTATTATTATTACTATCATTATCATTGTCATTATTTTGCTTCCCATTTCTGCTGCAACTTATCATGTCTTCTGTTGAGATCATATCTTTGGGAATTCTGGCAGATCACTTAATTTTAGAACATACTATTTCTGTTAATATCCTTTATCTTTCTCTCTAAATTGTCTACTTAGTAATATGTAATCCTTCTTAAAGTATGCCACTTCTACAGGCTTTGATATTCAGAATTTAATCCTTTTTTGTCCCTCTGACATCTGTTCCCTCATTCATTTCGGAGTAAGCCTATCTTTATTTCTGTGGCATCTAGAAGAGGATCCAAGACCTCTGCTTCATCAGTACTACCAGCCAGTGGGCCGTGCAAACTCTAGGGAGGGTTAGATTCCTGCATTTGGCTTCTTTCCACTGACATTTATAATGCTTCCATATTTCTATAGTGAATAGCATTAGAGAAGTAGGTGGTGAGGTCATCAGAGCCTGGGAACCCACAGCCAGCTTGATGACAACCTCAGCTAGTACTTCCCATCACAGTGTGTATCCTCTGACTACATTCTCAATTTTTACAGATATTGCTCTTTTTTTTTAATTGTCAGATGAGTTATCTAAATCCATTTTGTGGCACTTATTCATATAGGGAATGTTTTCACACTTAAGAGATCGTGGGTGCTGAAGAGATTCCTCAGTGGTTAAGATTGCATACTACACTTGCGGAGGATACAAGCTCCACTCTCAGCCCCCGTATTGGGCAGCTTGCAACCATTTGTACTCCAGCCTCAGAGGACTTAATGCCCTATTCTCTGGGCATCTTTACTCACATACACATAACCACACAGATACACATCTATATGTAAATGAAATGATGAAATAATTTTTAAACTTTTGAGAAATAGCTCAGTGTTCAGTTATATATTTGGAAATTGTTTTCAGAAGAGCTATTGGTTTATATTTCTAGGTACTGCAAGGGGTCAGGGGCACTCAGATTAACTGACAATAAATAAACATTTGCTTACATTTTTCTGAAAAACAGTCAATTTCATAGATATACGTGCTCAGCCCACTTCAACTATACACTGTAGCTGCAACTGAGAGTATTACAGTATAGGAACTGAATATGAAAATATTAGAATTTTATGTATGCCTAAAGAGATCATAAGTTAGTGATGGAGCCAAGCTATCAACAAAATATGTAAACATACTAAACCTCAAAGCTATGAGAAAGTTGGGATGGAAATTGAATACTCATATCCCAGAGTTCCTGCACCACTAAATTATGTCTCTGCCAAAAATAACCCATGGGGTTATTCTTTTTAAGCTATCCGGAAAATATTTTATCTCCATGAGAACTAAGAAATTAGAGTCAATTGGGTAAGAGGTAGTTAAAGAGAAGAGCTTGGTGGCCCACCAGTGGATTTATCTTAGGAAGTGTCTACTGCTCAAACTTCATGTTTTACAGTGAGTGATGGTAATGTCAAACCCGTGTGCTTTTCCCATTGATTTAGTGGCTGCACATGAATCTACTGATATTTTAACTACCTTCTCTAGCCCCGCCACTCAAACTGTGGCCTGGTGGGACTGTTGGTCCCTCTGAAACTGGTTTGACTGCTGCTGCCAAATGTAGTTTTCAACTAAATCTCCACCAAGACTCAAGAGTTAGATGCTGGAGTAAAAACCTGTTAGCTCAGAGAAGCAAGAAGCACCCCGCTGACATAGTTTGGCCAGACACCCCAAAATATAGCATCTCTCAAGCTGTCCCTAATGGAAAAGACCACAAAAAGACCCTCCGTACTCCTTCCTGTGCGACTCGCCCTCCATCTTCCTGGCTTTTCCATATTCTATATGGCTAATTCCTATAAATTAGTTTCTGGCTTCACTCCTGATACAAGTTTGATTTTGTTAACATAGTCTCGGGTTTCACAGTGTGATCAACCATTCAACAACATTTCCGCCTTTTTGTTTAAATAAAAAGGAGAGGATTTGACTCCAACACAGTAAAACTATACACAATTTTTAAATAAGAATTATATTCACAACCCCAGCTTCCATTCCATTCCATTGAGAGCTGTCCATCTTGGTTTTTTGTTGTTTTTTGGTTGTTTGTTTCTGTTTTTTTGTTCTTTTGTTTTTTGAGGCAGGACCAGTCATTAATCTGGAACTATTGAAGTAGTCCATGTTGGCTGACTAGGGAATCTAGGGATTCTCCTTTTTCTGACTCCCTGGATCTGGGAAAGCAAACATGTGACACCATGCTCTGATTTCATGGATTCTGGAGATCAAACTCAAGTCTTCATATTTTTATACAAACATCTTACAAAATGAGCTGTCTTCCTAGACCCCCTGTGGTTTATCTTAAACTTATATCTCATATAAAATGTGACATGAACCAGGGGCAGTGAAGCTTTAATCCCAGCTTTCAAGAGGCAAAGGCAGGCAGATCTCTGTTTGTCTACATAGTGAGTTCTATGACAGTCATGACTACTCAGAAAAACCCTGTCTCAAAAAATGAAAATGAACCAAGTACCATGGTTTTGATAAGCTTGAGTGTGCCACATGAAGAAGGGCACTCTGTCTGCTCACTGTTGTTCCTGGGGCTAACCTATGATGCTGGAGAAGGAGGAGCCATAGAATAGTTTTAGTGAATAGATGAGCAAGTGGATGAATGTTCTAACTGTTCATTTTTAAAGCTTTTGTATCTTCAACTTCCTAATTTCAAAGCAACTGTGCTTTCTCTGGCAGCACATATTCTAATTTAAAAACAACATTTAAAGAAAAATGTTGAAATTACTTACTACAAAATTCTACACTTGGAATGATGTGTGAATGACTCATATGACAATGATGGCATTTTCATCTGTGTTCATTTTATGGATTTCACCACTTAACAGCTGTAAAAAAAGATCGTATCTTAATTTGGATCCTTAGATTTGAAGTGTTGACTTGAACACTTGAAGTCACCTGTGCTTGATGTTCAAAATTGCACATGTCATACATTAGGGTTTGCCATTATTTTCTCAAAATTAAGGCAATGATTCTGTTTTAAAGGTGATTTCAACCAGCTCAGGGGAATTAGTATGGCACAACATTATTCAAAAATAGAGAATTAATGTTTTAAAGATTCTCTCACAACATGTGGGGTTGTTGGTCATGGCACATCCATAGTCAGGAAGCTGAGAGAGGTGAACGTTTATGCTTGGCTCACTTTCTCCTTTTTATATACTCCATGCCTGCGTAATGGTGCTGCCCACAGTGGGCAAGTCTTCCCATCTCTGTTAATCTAATCAAAGCAATCCCACACAGACATGCCCAGTGGCTCATCTCCCAGACAATTTTAGAGCTCAAATTGACAGTGGAGATTAGCTATCACATAGAATATCCCAATGAGGGGAAACCCACTTCTACATTTGTAATGAGGCCAACTTCAAAATATCCCTACATTCAAAGTTTATTTATAGATCCCCCCAAAAGGGCATGATGAGCTTTTAGGTGACACTCAAAATAATTCTGGATATTTTCTTAATACTAAAACATGTTGGGAAGAATTTTTTAAATCATTCATTTGGGTTGTCTCTAGGGGAAAAAAGTTTATTGAAAGACCAAATATGAGATACAACAGGAGAAGAAATGGCAAAAATAATTCTAATGGAAATAACATTCCATATGTAAACTAAAAATACCAGCAGAAGAAATCCATACAGTAAATAATGGGGCCACAGTAGGAATTCAGCTCTTATTAGATCCCTGGCAGATAGAAATTCAGGTTGCTATGTATTTTACATGTAGGTTGGACTTCCTCTTCCTTAAATTTTTAACTATTATTTTATGAACACGAGGCCACCAAAGAATAAAAAAATTCTACCTTGACCCTGTGGTAATGCCTTCAATTATCTATCAGTAACTGATGGAATTCTGTAATTTTTTTTCCACACACAAGATGCCAATCTAGCTTAAAAATCAATAATCCCCACAAGTGAACCTTAATTGGATTTAGTGATTCTATATTTTCCACTGAAGAAAGATTTCACTAATCTAGATTTCTTTCTCTCTTCCCCTTCTTGTTCCTTACTCCTCTTTATACCTCTCATGGCAAAGGAGTTCATTTACCAGGCTGGGATTGAGACCATGAATCTAAACATCCTGCCATTGCCCTTCCTCTTCACAAACAGCATATGGGCACTACACACAACGGCTGCTCTAGTGAGGAAAGCACTTCATTGGCCGACATTTCTCTTCTGGGCTTTAGAGCTTGGTCATAGCACATTTTGTTCTGAGAACTGCTTTCTGGTAACAAGTTAAAACCAGTTCGATCTTTTTTCATTTGAAATGTTTTATATGCTACAAGAACAAAAAAAATTAATTAATAATCATTCCTATCTGGCACCGCATAGGGCATCTATCTGTATGTGCTTTCCCACTGTGCACTTTAGATAAAAGTTTCTAATCTTAATTAAATACCAGTGCCATTATCAGAAAGTGCCAGTTCATATCTAATGTTTAATAAGAACTTGTCTCTATTGGCTGCCTCTATCACTCGGAGTAAAAGCCAGGCCTTGAAACAATGTAGAAGTCAGTGCTGGAGCACAGTTAACCCTCTGCCCGCATTTCCTAACTGGGTTTCCTCTCAAGGTCCCTTTAACTAGAGTCTCTGCTGTCTGAGGATCTAGGGGGCCACACTCCCTCACAGTAGAGTTCCATAAATATCCAGTCATTGATGCTTGGATATTTTGAATGGTAGTTTGAATGAGATTATCCCCCACAGGCCCATGTATTTGAATACTTACCCTCAGAGGGTTACAATGACTCTCAGGCATTTATTCAAAAGTACCCCTGGGTAAATGGGTGATCTTGGTCCCATTGAAAGCAAGGGTTTTTCAGCCCTTCTTGTCCTTATCTAAACTTCATTTTCTTCAGGAATTATATACATAAACTATTTATGTTTTCATTGTTTCACCCACTCGGAAACTAGCTTGGGTCTTTGCTCCTAGTTGCTACCCATGCAGGGCAGAAAACAGAACTGGGCACCCCACGGAGCATGCAATACATCTTCAGACATTTCATTAACAAATGAATCAATGAATATTGGTGGAATTTTATATCTCCATGAGTCTTCTAAACGTTTCTGCCATGTTAATAGGTGCATTTGGGGCTTCAGAATTCTACAGGGTGGATGGATGGGACAGAAGAAAGGATAACTTCTTTTTATGAGTGAATGGGAAACATGGCACAGAACCAAATACATGCTTATATAAAGTGATTTTTATCTTTAAATCATTCCATTAGCCGAATATTAGCATAATTGACAATATTGTATCATATTTATTGTTCACATTTTCATAACTTTTTTATATAAATCTGCCAGGAGAACATATTTTATTTCTCTTGAGCTGATTACTTTGTTTGTATAGAAACAATTTTAATACTTCACATACTTGTGGAATTAAGAATGAATTCACCATGAGTATTAATCACTAACTCCCAATTCATTCTTCTTGAAGTTTAGTTCTTTGGCAAAGCTAGACCAACCTGTCCAATTTAATGATGTGCTAGGTTGAGAATTTTCCTGTTATCACTCAATATGGCAAAAAGAAAATCTATTAAAAACAGAAACGGGGGCTGGGGAGGTGGTGTGTTGGGGCTGGGGAGGTGGTGTGTTGGGGCTAGGAAGGTGGTGTGTGGGACTAGGGAGGTGGTGTGGTGGGTGAAGGACCTTATACCTGATTTTTTTGGAAACATAAGGACCTTTGTCTAAATTCCCACAATTCATGACTTGTGTGTGCCAGTAACCTCAGTAGTCGTGTGTGTGTGTGTGTGTGTGTGTGTGTGTGTGTGTGTGTATGTTGGAAACTAGAGCTAGAGATTCCTGGGGATTCACTGGTGAGCCAGCCTGACAGAAATGGTGAGCTTTGGGTTTATTGATAGAACCGCTCTCAAAATAGTAAGGCAGAGAGCAGTAGAACACAACCAATGACCTGCTCTTGCCTCTGCGTTTTTATGCATAGGCATGCACACATACACAGTAACATGCATGCACCATATTTTTAGATCACAAAAAAACAGCAGTGCACACACAATTACATTTAAAAGGCAGCTTTTCCACTGTTTTGCTTTAATAAGACCACTGTTGAAATTATCTCAAGATGTGAATTAATATTTCATGTGTGGCCAGATTCATCTACCAACTCAGGAGAACACGGGATATGGCAAACTGGCCCTCTTCCCACAGCAAAATTGAAACGATAACAAGAGGAAAGCATTGGTGATAACTGAATGAGTTCCAGCTATCTAACTGTGATGGAATTCAATTTTGATGAATAAAACCCTCTTCCTACTGCCAGGTCAGTCCTGATGTAGGCTGGAACATAAACTTCTTGGATAATAATTCATCACTGGGCTACATTTAACTCTCTGAGGGATTGTTTAGTCTAACCAATGGATTCTTCACATAAAGCGTGTAGCAATAGCAGGAAGTATATATTGGAATCTGGTGAAATCTAAGTTTTTTGTCTTTAGCTTAGTTATCTTGACCAAAAACAGAGTTGTCCATAATGATTAGTTTTTTTAACAGTCCTCATAATTTTGAAAGAGCTGCTTTGAGTTGCTATTAATTCACTCCACTCCATATGTGTGGAGTCTCCCTTGTGTATGACATGCTATGACTCTGAATGAATTCAACACACACACACATGCACACAAACACATGTGTATGTATTCTTACTAAGCTAGAACAGTGACAATGATAAACTGCCAAGGTTTTGAGTGCAAGTGTTTGAGGTGACACTCTACTGGCATGTGCCAATCTTCTTTTGGCTTTTGATGTCATTTTAATGTGCTTAAACCCCAAAATCAGTATTGGAAAGAATGAATTTGTAAAGCAAGGGTTTAAAAGAGTATAAATCAAATATATGAACGTTGTTAGTCTTCAAACAATGAGTTAATATATTCATGTGAAATTTTAACAGTAACCAAATGAACAATATTTTTGTTGTTGTTTTCAAATAACACCTCTATACCCTTTGATGGGAAAGAAGGCAAGAAATGGCCTATGAGAATAAAGATAGCACAAGGCAAAGTGGTTAATAGCTTTGCTGCTCTTACTGTAGAAGACCCAGAGTTCAGTTCCTGAGACCCGTATTAGATGCTTTCTAACTGTTTGTAACTGCAGCTTCAAAGGCTCCGACATCATTTTCTGAACACTAAGGGTACCTTCACATCTGTGTACACACACACACACACACACACACACACACACACACACACACACATATATATCCTCAAATATTTTCAAGAAATTGAGCATAGCAGCCTGGTCTACAGAGCTAGTTCCAGGACAGGCTCCAAAGCCACAGAGAAACCCTGTCTCGAAAAACCAAAAAAAAAAAAAAAAATTGAGCATAGCCTAGGGCCCCCCCCAAAACTTTCTCTGCTACTTTGGAAATACACAGTCACAATTACTTGGGTGCAATTCCTGTCACAAATCGCATCACCTTCTTGGGCAATGCATATTTGATATTATCTATTGGCCAGTCATCCAGGTGAAAACACAAGCCCCTCTAGGCATTTTAGCCACAATATCTTTAATTCAGGAATCATCTACAAGAATGCGTAGGCACTAATATTGGAATATTAGACCCTGTGTATTTTTATTTTATAACATTTTCATTTTGTATAATCTGTGTACCATGTATGTGTCTGATACCCCATGGAGGTAAAAAGGCACTGGATTCCCTGGGGCTACAGTTAAAGATAGTTGTGTGCTTCCATGTGAGTGCTGGGAATCAAACCTGTGTCCTCTGTGAAAGCAGTTTGCGGTTTTAACCCCTGAGCCATCTCCCTAGCCTCTCTGTTTAGCTTTCTTCTATCACTGTGATAAAATAGTCTGGCCAAAAAGCAAATTCAGAGAGGAATGGGATTATAGGTCATAATCCGTCATAGAAGAAAGTCAGTACAGGAACTCAGTCAGGAACTCGAAGCAGGAACCATGAAGGAGTGCTGTTTCCTGACTCATGTTTAGTGAGCTTCCGAATACAGCCAATATCACCTGGCTAGGAAATGGTGTTCCCCACAGTGGAATGAGTCCTTCTTGGCCAATTTGCAGTGAAGACAATCCCCCCATAGACATACCAATCTGGTCCGGGCAATCCTTCTGTTGAGACTGCCTCCTCAGGCGAGTTTAGGCTGTGTCAAGTTAACAAAGCCATGTAGGCAGTCACTTACCCCTTGGATATAGTTGAGCTACTATTACACCCAGCCTTTTCAGCTCTGCCATTTACTGCATTGCACCATGTATTGTTGGTGAAGTTGGTTTCTTCTTAGTCAAAGCTGAGCTGCTGCTATGTCTTCTGGAAAACTTCTCTGGCTTGAGAAACAGTAACCCAGACACTTAGACATGTCTACCACTGTGACTGACTGACAAGAACATATAAAACCAAACATATTAAACCGTGTCTTTTTCCTAAGCTGTGACTTGTGTTCTAGAATTTTCCATGGATGGCCCAGGGATATAGTACACCCAACCTTCTACATCCTACAGCTTAGCCTCTCTCCTCTTCCTCATCTCTTTTGCTTTACCTCCCTGCCACCCATCAAATCCTGCATTCAAATCCTGGCCACAGCCTTGGTATGTGTCTCTCCATCTTAGGTGTTTCAATTTCCTTTTTATTTATTCTTTGTGTCTTTCATATCATGTATCTCTATCCCATTCGTCTCCCTGTCCCTTCATGTCTGCCCTCTGCCTTGGCAACTTCCTCCCCACCCCCAACCTGGTAAAATTAAATAAAATTTAAGATATAAAAAGAAAGTGAAAAATTTTGTCATGGAAGTTATAGGATATACAATGAGTCACACAGTAAACCCTATTATAACACATATATCTTTACTTGTATATGTCCATTGCAAAGCATCATTGGTCTGGTTCAAGGCCTCTGGTTTCTGTTACACTATTGATGCTGGGCCCTCACTGGGACTCCTCTTGGTCATCCTGTTGTTGTCCTGTGTTGTGGAGATTCTGCAGCTTTGGGTTTGCAGCGCCAGCCCCTGCACGTTCTCCAGCAGATCACAGATGGGGTGGATGTTGGAGTGCACTGACTCATAACCATGATAATGGGCCTGGGTAGCTGTAGGGTTGGTCAGCCCACCAGCTCTCCCTTGTTCTCAGCACCAGGTGAGTTCTCCTGCATTGCCCTGGTTAGTTCACTCCTTGTAATGATGAGCAAGGGGAGGGGATGAGTTTTCCTGCTTTCACATCCACAGGGTCAGTTTGTCCACACCTGCACCATCAGAGCCAGCTCCACTGTGTCGCCCAGGCGTGGCAGAAGGACCACTCTCCCAAGGGCTGCAACTGATTAGGAGCACAGACAGTTCTCCCACACTTATGACCTCAGCTCAGCTCTCCCACCTGCCTTAGGAGGTGACGGTTAGGTGGGAGACACTCTGTTTGCCCCTCCATGTTAGTCTCATCGAGTAGCCATTGACCAGTTGACAACAGCAAATCATGAAAATTCATCTACATATTTATATTGTCTAAGATTGTGTTGCTGGCTGTGAATGAACCCCAAGTGCTGACCATGGAGTCACTGGGTAATAAAGCATTATTATCACTCTCAGTACCATAAATGACACAAACACCACAGTTACTACTTGATAGTAGAGGCCAGAGCTGGTAGATAGAAATTAACAATTTTATGCCATAGCTTTCCTTGGGATATTTGGGCATGTGGCTGATTTTGGTAAATTTCTGCCCAACTGTAGATTCTCTCCTTCATTCCTGTTTATTCATTTTTATGGCTTCCTTCCCATGCTTAATGCTGCTTTTTGTTGTTGTTGTTGTTGTTTCTATTTCTTAAGTCACAAGTGACAGACGCAGGGATGACTTCTTACTGTACCGATCGAGCTGGCCAGTGTCCACCAGCACAACAGCTCACTTCTCTGTATCTTTCTGAAGTCTTACAGCATTGTCCTCTGGCAAGATTCAAACTCTCAAAACAAGGCCTTTCGCCTGGGAATTACCAGTTAGGGCTCTACTTATCACCTTCTAATCTGTCTTCACCAAAATGAGCACCCAGCCCTTCTTTGTAGTTGCTAATGTGTGATGGTCGAACACTATCATGCAAGTTAATATTTAATATATTTCTACCTGTATACAAAGCTGAAAGGAACCTTTTTGTACGCTGGATTGCAGCCTCTAAGCAATTGTAACCAACATATTCCCTACGTCAAAATCCTAGTATGTCTACTGTCTTCTACGTGCAAATAGAAACTGAGTTTTACAGGTGGAATCAATCAAGAAGTCATTAATTTATGTTTTTTTCCATTGCCTCTTTCCAAACACAACTGCTCAGTTTTTATTGCTTTGCAGAGTTTTGTGACATTTATGTTTTACTACATAGTTATAACTAAAATTATTCAGTTTTTAGATGTAAAAAAATCAGTAGAAACTGTCAATCATTTTATAAAGTAGTTATTCAACATTTTATGTATTACATACACTAATACACAGGCACACAACACACACACACACGTATGCACACCACCTACACTTACACTCCACAGCACACATGTTAGAAGACAACCTGCAGGATTTTATTCTCTCAGTCCTCCACGTGGATCCTAGAGCTCAGTTTCAGGTTCATAGTCATGATGCAAATCTCATTTCCTGCCTGAGGCATCTTGCAAGTCCATGCCTATGCATTTCTCTAATCCTTACCTGTGTCATCATGATTTTCTAAAATTTATCAGCAAGTGTTTATTAAAAGAACCTGAGGTGCCATAAGCTAATGTTTGTAGGATGTGTTTTTGTGTATTTTGCTAGAAGTGATAGCACTGCTAGGTATAAAATACACAGGCCAGTCTTTGCTTTCAAAATTCAGTGCACCTCAAGATTTCTCAAGACTTTGCAGTATGATGCCTTGCTATGACTGCTCTGCCACAGGAATCCCAACTTTCTTCTCAATGAACCAATTTAGTTATGGATGCCCCTGGAATGGCTTGGTCGACTCTTGAAGTCTCACCAGTTTATTTTGAATCATACTTTTCTTAAAGGGTAATCCATGTTTTCTAATCCATGGGTTTAGGATCATCTTTGAATTTCTTTTTAGAAATGTTTAATGTGCCATACAACTGCTTTGCTTGGTGTTGGGGGTATCTACTCTTCTCACCCACACCTTGCTATACTTGGTATCTGTACCTTTGAAGCTGTGACCTTCCCTAAGTCTTACTGCAGACAGCTTTGGTTACCAATAGTTATATTTTTTCTCTTGGATTTCTGGAAAGCAGCTGCCTCACCTTTCCCCATAGGCTGTTATGGTGGGTTTTCCCCCCAGAAAATTAGATACAATGAAAAGTAATTTAATCGGTATTTTAAACCTCTTGGGGTTGGCATAGTATAATGGAAAAACCTCGAGTCAGACAAACTGAGTGTGACTCTGGCCTCTGTCTATCCCGTATCAGCAATGTGGCATTGGTTGGTTTTATTTCCTAGATTCAGAGTCTCCGTTTCCTTGCAAAGCTGTTGTATACATTAAAACAAGAACCTGGTCAAAGCAGGGAGTAAATCACACATGAACTATAAGCCAGAGTGCTAGCTATTATCATTTTACTTATTTTAAAGGAGCCATGGTGTTAAAAGAAGTAAGATTAATGTACACAAAGCCTGTAAGCACAGCCCGGAGTGCTGAGCACTGCCTAGGCAGGGCTAAAGTTTCTGTTCACATCCTTTAGCTTTTCCAAATATATGATCCAAGGAAATTGACTGATGAAATATTCCTTGAATTGCATAAAGGCAGACTGGGAATTTCAAAGTGCAGATTACAACTGGCATTCAGTGGAGGAGCATCTAAATTTCCAGTATAGAGAGAAATGAGATCCATCATTAAGGGCTAAGATGCAGACCTCAGATGACAGGCTCCTGGCCCGGCCAAGTCTTGCTTGGAGAAGAAGAATGAGCAGGAGCTGTACTTCTCTGTCTGCTACTTGTGATGTAGCTAAGATGTATATCAAACCCTGAGTTAGGTCTGCTGTCATGGCAGCATCATCCAGATCTTATCCCAGCCTCCCCTCAATTCCATGTCTTTATGAACTCCATGGAAAGAGTTTGCATAAAACCCCTCAGCGTGTACTGTAGAAAATAGAGTGTGTTGTGGATCAAATGAGGCACCCTCAAGGGAAGAGGATAAACAAGAGCAAAGTGACCATAGCTGAGCAGAGCACTCTCCTGGGGAAAGGATGGATGGTGGCCTGAGGCTTAGTATATCTTTTTACATTTTAGGCAGTCTTTAATTCTCTGGAACAGACAGTTTTCTTGGGGGAGGGTGCTCGTTTGTCCCAGTGATTGACAGTCATGTTTTGATTGACTATTACAAAAGCAGGGCAATGTAATGTACTTGTTCTTTAGCAGAGAGCCTCCTGCTATTGAAAGATCTCATAAGGTCTCAGGTTTCCTGAACCTGCTTTAGAAAGGTATTGATTAATGACCTTCCAAGTGCTTCAGAATGTCACACTTCTGCCCAGGGGCAGACATACTTGAGTTCCATTCCTCTGACCAGTAATTAGGACCCGGGTGTTCTAGTTTGGTGCTTTATAAGTTGCTGATTTTGAAGGACAGATCCTCTAATCTAACTAGCTGCCTAAAATAAGGCAAAGGGAAATTTGCTTTTAATGTGTGGTAGATTCACACCACAATTTCCTGTTAAAATTAAATTCCTCCTATGTGGGCAAGATGACTTGGTGGATGAAGACGCTTGCCATTTGACCTGAGTTCAATTCCTGGAACAACACACAATGTAGAAGGAAGGAATGACGTTAGCAAGTTGTCCTCTGAATTCTAAACAGGCACACTCAGACATACACACACACACACACACACACACACACACACACACACAGAGAGAGAGAGAGAGAGAGAGAGAAAGAGAGAGAGAGAGAGAGAGAAAGAGAGAGAGAGAGAGAGAATAAATGGAATATTTTATAAATCCCTATGACTAGACACCAGAAGTATTTAATAGTCTATGAGAAGGCATTTTGACCAAGGAGAGATAGGATAACGAGGTCTTAGAGGAGTTGCTGGACAACTCCTCAAGCTAAATGGACAGGATGATGGGGGAGACAACAGAACACTAGATCCCGAAAGAGGGAAGACATCCGGACCACCTAGGGTGCAGCAATATAAAGGGTAGAGTCTGGGGACCCATGGCTTTCTCTGTTTTGTTGAGCTCTAACCCCTAGTGCCAGCCACTTACCACTGATGGGCTGTTGAATGAGGCAACACAGTTATTGGCTTTCTGTATATCATTATTTCTGAAGGTTTTGTAGCCGTTTAATGGGATTGTGTCCATGGAAACTGTTTGAGCAACACTTGTTTCTTGTGGTCGCAGGGACCATAGCATGAATATCACCCAGGAGTCTGTAATAAGTGCAGATCCTTGTGTACCACCCAGGCAGACCAAATTGGTTTCCCTGGTGACGGAGCCCCAGGAGTGCATGGTTAAACAAGCCCCCACTTGTTTTTTATGCAAGATAAAAGTTAAAAGGCCACTGTGGCTTAACTTCCATTTACTCACTAAGGACATACGTATTCATTTTATTTATTTATTTTTAAGATTTGTTTTATTTTTAATTATGTACCTGGGTGTGGGTGGTGGTGGCTGTAAGTGCACATGAGTGCAAGTGCCCTCAGAGGCCAGCAGGGGGCGGGGGATCCCCTGAAGCTTGAATTAGATGCAATGATAACCTTTCCTCTGTGGAAATGGAGCCCAAACTCAGGACCTCACAGGAACTGTGTGCCTGTGTGCACTCCTCACTGCTGAGCCCTCTCTCCAGAACCTTGTGTTTATTTTTTCACCTTTGACCTGCATAGACCCACTTATAAACAACGGAAAGTCATAGTAAAACATCTCCTTGCAAGACCCCTCAGTTTTCCCATTTGCCAGCCATCCTCTTTATAGTATTTATTAGATCACTTTTTTTTTACAATACAGTACACTGCCAAGATCATGATTAAGAAGCTTATTCAAATGAATTTAAAATGCTGAAATGGAAACGACCTGGGGATGTAATTGCCAAAATTTAATCAAGGATTTAATTTGCAGCTTGGACCAGCCAAATGGATTTTCCCATTCTCTGGTTCACTGTTTATACAAGGAAATTAAAAAGTATGGAATCATAGGCTGAGCAGTGAAGCTTTGAAACATTCTGTACCAGGCTCACTTATTCTCATTAGCCATGTTATGTCATCTCGGTCTTTGGGAATTTTACTTCCCAAAGCCAGACTATGGCAAATGAAGGAACTAAATGTGTGTGTGTGTGTGTGTGTGTGTGTGTGTGTGTGCATGCATTTAATTATAAATTATTGCTGCGGTATTTTAACCTATACATTGCTCTGAACAGTAATAGGACAGGTTTAAAACACCATTCTCAATTCTGTTTGTTAAAAGATATCCTTTGTTTAATGTTTGTTAAATCTCTATTTTTGTATGTGTGTGCACTTGCAGATGTGAAAGTGCCCAGGCACACACATGGAGGTCACAGGACAGCTTGCAAGAGTCTGTTGTCTCCTTCTGCCATGTGGGGTCCTGGGGATGGAACTCAGATTTTCAGGCTTGGTGGCAAGCTCAGCCTCTCACTGTCACTGAATTGACCTAGGTTTAGCAAGCCGTGTCCAGCTACCCTGAAACGGTCTCATGCAGAGACAGTGGAGTATGATCTCCAGTAAGCGCATGCGTCATGTGGCTGCTAATGACCACGGTGGTGCAGTCCCATCACGTGGCATCCTCCATCTGCCAGTCACTGTAGACAAAGAAACAGCCACTTAGGCATTTTTCGTCTTGTTTCATCAAGTCCCAGACAGTGGCTGATTTGTGTCTGGCCGTCTCCGTGGTTCACACTCTGAGATCCCCTGCGTGTGTTAGACAGAATAGGAGTTTTCAACCGCAGTTTGCCAGTTCACGGTTAATGTCTGTGTGCTCTTGGTCAGAAGTCAGGGTTGACAAATCAGGTCAGTGATGTTCTCAGTCATGCTGGTGGGGGTGGAGTCAACATGATTTTAGACTTGCATATGTGTGAGGTGTAATCACCAAACTGCTGGTTTCACATACAGCAGCATCCGCTTTTCTAGTACTTTGGGAACCTGGAGGTTTTCTAGAATATTACAGCAATTCTTTTTGAAGAAGAAATCCCAATAACAGGCCATTCTATTCAGGCTATTAATAGTAGAGACTTCGACTGGTGCAGCTTTTACTTCAAGTTCAAGGAAGGGCAAAAATTGCAAGCTTTGCATGATGGGAAGGTTTATGGTGTGGTTCATCCTCCAATAGTTTCTAGAAACATCTACAAGCAAACAGGGAAAACGGGAAGAAGTTTACAGTGGCTAGCATTTCTAGATTCTGAAGTAATTCTCATGGCATATTCTTCATGGGACATGCCTATCATTGACTAGAGATCAGTATCGGGCATTATTTTTTATGTATCAGTATCCATATGATAAAATGGAAATGGCATTCTGCTCAGCCTAGTTGCCGAACTGTCCACATACCCTGACTTACCGTATGATTATATGCATTTTATTTATCAAATTTTTTCATCAGAATTTGTAGCAGGATGTGAAAGTGCTTGAAGAGGAAGTCAGTTAGCTTTTTCTATCCTCCAGCATCTCTGACAAAAGGAGCTCACAGCGATGATCTGCCAACATCCCTCCGTGAGGCCCTTAGCTGTAAATAGCTCAACCAGTGAAGCTTTAGTGCCAGTGCCTGACATTCAGTACAGCCCTGGTTGAATGCTCGCTGCCCAAACTTCCATGCTCAAGACTCCAAGGTTGAGTGTACTCAGTGGAATGTGCTCTGAGGTCACGTGATAATGTCTGCCTCAGGTGGGGCCTAAACTGGGAAACAGCTTTATCTTCCCTGGAGATTTGGAAGTGAACCAGAACACCCACAGCCAGAAGGACTAGAAGGGTGCCAGGGTGCCAGAACTGTGTAAAAACATTCCCCCTCTAGCTCCCATTTGTATCCTGTCAACATACCCAATATTTTCCCTCCAACTATCCTAGTCATAAAAGGCCTGCCTAATATATATATATATATATATATATATATATATATATATATATATATATAAGAAGTGGTGGGTGGGCTCAGGAAAGGGGCTAACACAAAATTATTCTTTAAGAGTGAGCTTTATTGAGAGAGAAAGCATTGGAACCATGACCACCATGATTTGGCCTTGAGGGGGTAGACCATTCAAAGGGGGATCAGTACTGATGTCAGAGAGAGCATAACAGGGTCTTACAATAGAAAAGAGGCTTCCTTTGGAAGTTGGGGGCATGGCTCGGTAGTTAAGAGAATGTAAAGCTCTTCAGAGCTCCTGGATTTGGCTGTCAGCATCCACATGGCAGAGTACAAGCACCTGTAACTCCAGTATAAATAGAGACTTTTCTCCATCTTGTCCAGTCCCCCTGGACCAGTTTCTCTCCCCTTCCCATACCCACAGCCGCTTATAAGATAACTACTCAGAGGCTTAATATTAATTGCCATTGTTGTGCCAATGGCTCAGTCTATTACTGACTAGCTCTCACAATGAAATTAATCTATTTATGCTAATCTGTGTATCTCTACATGGTCATCGCTTACCATGATGCCCTAGCACGTTACTCATTCGGGGGCTGCATAGCTTCTCCTTGACTCCATCTTCTTTCTCTCTATGTCTTTGGATTGCCTGCCTGGCCATTGGCTGTAGTAATAAGGGTGCGGCGGGGCTGCATTCCCAGCACCCCGGCCGCCTGCCCAGCTAGCTTATGCCCGAAATAACAATACACAAACTGTATTCATTTAAACACTGCTTGGCCCTTTAGCCCTAGCCCTTACTGGCTAATTCTGTTATCCCGATCAACCCATCTCTAATAATCGGTGAGCACCGGTCTTACCGGGAAAGGTTCAGCATGTCTAACCTGGCTTGCTTCATGGCGTGTGTCTGCCGGGAGCGGGGCAGGGCGTCTGCTCCCTAGAGGAGAGCTGTGGAGTCTGAGCTCACTTCCTCTTCCTCCCAGCGTTCTATTCTGTTTACTCCTCCCACCTATCTCCTAACCAATAAAATGGGCCAAGGCAGTTCCTTTATTAGCCAATGACCTTCCTCCATCAATTGGCTAAAACAGCTTTATTCATCAACCAATGAGAGAAACACATATTTATAGCATGTAGAAGGACGTTGTAAATCATTCCAGTTCCAGGGGATACCCTCTTCTGGTCTCTATAGGCACAAGACATATATATATATATATATATATATATATATATATATATGCATTCATGAAAGCAGAACACTCATACATTAAAAAAACAGATTACAGAGATGAGAGATAGCATAACGTAAGAGTGAGACTCGCCATAGACAGGCTGATGGGGGAGGTACCTGGGAGAACCTTTAGATAAATCAACAACTTCTGTAACTTTGCCAGACATGGTGGAAATCTTTATGCCAACAAGTTTAGTCTGAGATACTCTACATGGCAGGGTCAGAAAGGAGCTAGGCGTTCTGGAGGCCCATAACAGTCACGGCACAGCTTCTTCATTGTTTAAGAGAGAGAAAAGGAGAGGGAAGGAGAAAGGGAGAGAGAGTGGAATGAAGAAAGGGAGAGAGAGAAGTGGTAGTAGAGAGAGAGGGGGAAAGAGGGAGAAAAGGAGTGAAGGGGAGAGGGGAAGAGAGATGTGGGGAGAGAAGGGGAGCGTTGCTGAAGGAGAGCATGGCCCTTTTTCTGTGGACTGTGGGAGGATCTTGCCTCTTAGAGTAACCTGAATGGACAGGCTCTGGGAGGTAGATGATGGAAGAGCAACATGCTTATTCTATTATTTGAGACCAAACACATCGTGCAATTTGCCTTAAGACCTGTATGCTCTAGGAATGAATCACATCCCCTATGAAAGTGTAAAATTTTAGGTGGCTAGGTATTTGGACCCCAGCTAACAGTGGGATAATGGCACCCAGTTGAACTTTCTGGCTTCCCTTTAAGAGGCAAACGGGTACGTGGTCAGTCAGGATTCTCCTTGCGGCGGTTGGACAGTGGGGTGAAGCATCCAGTTTTGCTTTCATTTTTTACTACCCTGTTTCCTTTGTAACCCTCCAGCACATGTCAAGATCATTTGTCTGGTTCCTTGTAGCCTCTTGTGATCTCTCCCTTCATGCCATGTTTCCTAAGTGCGAGCCGGCTGGCTCCAGCTCATGTTCAAAGACTCAACTTTCAAAGCAAATATACACACAAGTCAGTAGTATTTTTTGAAAATAAAGGTTTGCATGTTTTCCCAAGGGGGACAGGGGGGCAAAGGAAGGATGTGAAACTGGAGTGTGAGTTTAGTTCATGTGGCAGGGTCTCTTAAAGATTGCATCCTGGAACCATAGGGCCAAACTGAACAGCAGCAGAGGGGAAAAAGCAGGGTGGAGAGGAGAGAGAGCTCAGAAGAAAGCCGGGATAGAGGAGCAGTATCAGCAAAGGCTGAAGTAGCAAGCGAGCATCCAGAGGTGGAAGTCTGCGCTAAGTGCTTTGCTGGACCAGACGTGTGCAGCCAAGAGAGAGGCTCACAGACATGCATACATAGATGCACAGCCAACCCTCGAAGAGAGAGAACATCTTACTTCATCGGCTTGCAGAGGAATGTGGCTGCTGATAAGACGGCAGAAAATATTTCTGAGAACAGAGACAGCCTGTCTGAACCCAGCTTAACTTCCCCTTATCGCTTTGTGGAAACATGCTATCTTCAAGAGCCAAATTAGCTTTTCATGATATGGTTTCTTGGCAGCTCACAGTGAGGCACTGCGGGGCTGAGCGGGAGTGACTAAGCGGTTTATGAGCAGACCTCTTTCCACAGCTGCTGCCTTGATGGGTTTGATGTCAACCAGACATGTAGGATCTTTGCTCTTCCAGAGACTTTCAGAGATTTCTGGGAACATTAAATTTGATCTAAGAAAGACATGGGCAGTGTAATCAACAAAAGAAACCATAGCCACAGGGTATGTTTTTGTGAGAAACCAAATAACTAGACACATTGATGTCTTAACAAGTATTGTTCATTTTCTGTTTAGAACATTCCAGATTTGGTTGTATCCGTGCAAGCAGGAGACATATTTGTGATCCACTGAACAGAATCTTTAAGTCATTATGGTATTAATCCAGGAGGTCTACCAACTAGCAGTTAGGGACTAAAGAGGGTAAATATAGTCTTAGATATTAGAAAGACAATATTCAAAATTTTATTTTTAATGTTTTTCTCTACTATTTTTAAATTTCTAACCTTTCTCTCTCTCTCTCTCCCTCTCACACAGAGAAAGAGAGAGAGAGAGAGAGAGAGAGAGAGAGAGAGAGGTGTGACACACATGGTGGAAGTCAGAGGACAGTTGGCAACATCCAGTTCTCTGCTTACACCGTGTGGGTTTCTGGTACAGATATCAAATTGTTGGGCTTGGCAGCAAGAGCCTCTGCCTGCTGTGCCGTCTCACTAGTCCTTCCTGTGAGTGTTTCTGGCTGGCTGGAGTTGTCTTCATGAAGTTATGACATGGCTAGTTTCTTGTGGTCTTCACGGAGTTATGAAATGGCTTATATTCTCATGGAAGTTTTGTTTCATTCACCAATTTTCTGTTAGATAAAAATAAAAAGTTTTCCAAACCAACTTCCAAACTTCCCAAATCTGATTTTCATAATATGCACCCTGAATGAAGAAGCTTGTCCCCTGGGCTCTGTAAAGTCTAAAACTCGTTTTCTTGCTGTTGACGCTTCTTGACTAATGGATTACTTACTCCTAAGTTAATGCAGCCCTGCTCTCTTGTTTTCTTACCATTTTACTTCATGCTATTGTGTATGGGTTGTGCATGTGTGTGCACATAACTTTCTATCTTTCAGTGGTAATTTTTCATAATGTTTTGCATACAGGTAACTTTACTACTTTCAATGCGTATACCCCTCCTTTTAATATATTTGAGGTGAAGCTTAAGTCGCTGTTTAATCTCTATTCCAAGTCCATCTTTTTTGTCCAATAAGCCAGTTACATATTCCAGAAATAGAAAGAGTCCTGGTCCCTGTCATTATTCAGTAGATAGAGAAAGAGACTTGATCTTGAACCCATACACATAACGGCTAGAAAATGTGTATATAAGGCAAAGTGGTGGCGCATGCTTTTAATCCCAGCACTCGGGAGGCAGAGGCAGGCAGGTCTTGAGTTTGAGGCCAGCCTGGTCTACAAGAGGTTCTAGGACAGGCTCCGAAGCTACAGAGAAATCCTGTCTCGAAAAAACAATAAATAAATAAATAGATAAATAAATAAATAAATTGTGTGTATATCCAGTATGTTCTCTTGAAGAGCTTGTGCGCATTGTTTTTGGAACGATCCAGGACTTCCCTGCACCCACATCTTGTTAGGAGAGTCAGCACCCTTCCCCACATCTTCTGTACAAGGTCCATCAAGGTCACAGCCCCAGCTCCTCTCTATGCCTCATCACCACCCATTCCTCCATTCTCCTCTGTAGTTGAGAGACTCGGGGAAGCATCTCTTGTTGGTCCTATGGCGTTTCCCTATGGTCTTCCTTACATGGGAGTGTTATAACAGCTTGGAATGTATGACATCCTTTTTTCCTATTGCACATGAAGGAGAGTCTTTGCCATGACAAGTGCCTTTGACCTGACACAGGTCCTTCACTTCTTTCTGTTGCCATGGTAATTGCCCTGACAAAAACCAACGTCATGGAGAAAGGGTCTATTTAAGCTTGCAGTTGAAAGAAGCAGCCCACCAAAGCAGGAGACTCGAGGTGACAGACGAAAGAAACAGCTGCTCCTATCACACGAGCCATCCCATATAGAGGGTGATGCCCGCAGGCTGCTGCTCTGCTCCATTCTCCCGCTTGCACAGTCCAGAATCCCAGCCAGGGGGTGGTGCTGCTACAGTGGGTGGGGCTTTCTACATCAGTTACTACAATGAGGATAACCCGCAGACATACCCAGAGCCCCATCTCCCAGGTGCTTCTAGATTCTGTCAGGTTGACAGTGAGCATTGACCACCGCAGCAGGCAATGTTAGGTGGAGCTTCCTCCTGCCAGTGAGTATGTGTTCATGAGGCTTCAAGGCAGCCCAGTCCTCCCTCCAGCTTATCTAGTTACACAGGGATATTTTCCTTTGAACTCTTTTTGGTTCCATCTTGACCACAGAACTATAGTTTCCTATATTTTGGGATCACTGCTTTTGTGTCTCCCAGTGAAAATAGACTCTCCTTTTGTCCCTCTGTTAAAAACAAAACAAAAGAAAGAAAGAAAGAAAGAAAGAAAGAAAGAAAAAACAAACAAACCCAAAACCTTAACTTAATCTTTGCAAGCTCAGGGTGTCTCTGAAAAGCCTATCCAGAGTCACTGTGAGACAAAAGTGTTCTGGGAAGTTCTAACCGGACTATAAAACATCATTACAGAGGGCTGGAGAGATGCCTTGGTGGTCAAGAGCATGGCTGCTCTTACAGAGGATCCATGTCCTGTTCTCAGCACTCATATTGGGTCACCCACCACTACCTGCCAGTCTTGCTCCAGGGGACCTGCCACCCTCTTCTGACTTCCATGGCAACCCCATCGTGTGCACACACTCACACGGACACACACATATAACTTAATTAAAAAAAAAAACCAAAGGTTAAGTTTGAAAAGAAATCACAAAAAGACACAAAGTAAGTTGAACATCAGAAGAAATAATTGAGCATTTTACTCTTTTTACAGTTCACATCTTACTGAGTAGGTGCTCTAGAATAACAGCAGGTGGTGTTAAATGATCAATTTTATTATTCATGTTTTGTATTTCTTAAATTTCTTAAAATACAATGGGTTGTAAGCCCCAAATTCACCATTTCTTTGAGGTTTCTGAGAGATGTAATGAAAGGTCCCAGATAATTGTTTTACCCCACGCAGTATGTGTTACTAAGTTTCTTTGGCATCCATCCCGACTATAAGAAAATCTGCGTACATTTTTGATCATGCAGCATCTTTTGTGGTTCTCTTTTCCAGTCAGATGAGATTTTGATTTTCTTTACAAGTCTTCCTTGGTCCTTTATATATAATCTTATGCATAATTGGGGGGGGGCACAGCTGAGACATCATTGCCCAAGGTAGTAGTGTTCTTAAAAGGCACCAACCACAAAAGTTTGGGTTTGTTTGTTGTCTGAGTCTCTAGAACAACCAGGTTCCTGTTTAATCCTGTCCCTTCAGAATGCACCTCACACTCCTAATCTTTCCTGCTGTGTGCTCAGCTTCTAGTAATCCACAGGAAGGAATCCTCGGGGATCCAGTCCCTAGACAGCACACATTCGTTTCACAGTTAGTTTAGACACTGAAGCATTTAAACACTGTAGTGTACGTATGTAGGGAATGGATGTACAGGCATGTGACGTGCATGTGGGGGCACACATGTATGGTATAAACAGGGAGGTCAATAGCTTTAAACACTGTAGTGCACATGTGTAGAGAATGGATGTGCAGGCATGTGATGTGCATGTGGGGACACACATGTATGGTGTAAACAGGGAGGTCAGTAGCTGTCAGGGGTCGGGTTTCTCCTTTCATCCTGCTTTGAGGCAAAGACTCTCTTGGTGTTTTGCTGATTGGTTGCATAGCCAGTCTTCGTGGTGGACAGGCTTCTGGTTCATTCTCTGGTCTCTGCCTGCCATCTCAGCGTAGGATGGCTAGGATTACAAATGCCTGCTACTACATCTCACTTTCTGCTTGGGTCCTTGGGATCTGAACTCAGCTGTCAGTCCTGCAGGACAAGTGGTTACTCCCTAAGTCGTCTCTCTGGACCTGAACATTATTATCCTTGGTATTTCTTTTCCTCTCAACATAAAGACATTTACTTCAGATTTATCAAATAAAAATGACTTGTTTTGAATCTGATGAGCCTCAATTTCATCGCGGGTCCCTCTAACAAGGCGGGCCTGAGTTAACTGCTTTTGAGAACTAAATAGCAAACAGCATTCGACTAAACGCAAAGGGATTTTGAATGTGCTGTGTTCATACATTTTGGGTATTTTTTTAAAAAAAAAAACATAGAATACAGTGTAGCATAAAAATCAATCATTTGACCCAAAAAGAGGAGCATGGGATGTACTCACTCATATTTGGTTTCTAGCCAAAATTGAGCCTATAATTAGTGATCCTAGAGAAGCTAAATAAGGAGAACTCAAAGAAAAACATATAGGCATCCTCCTGAATATTAACCTTCATCAGGTGATGAAAGGAGACAGAGACAGAGACCCACATTTGAGCACAGGACAGAAACCTCAAGGTCCAAATCAGGAGCAGAAGGAGAGAGAGCACAAGCAAGGAACTCAGGACCGCGAGGGGTGCACCCACACACTGAGACAATGGGGATGTTCTATTGGGAACTCACCAAGGCCAGCTGGCCTGGGTCTGAAAAAGCCTGGGATAAAACCAGACTCGCTGAACATAGTGGACAATGAGGACTACTGAGAACTCAAGAACAATGGCAATGGGTTTCTGATCCTATTGCACATACTGGCTTGGTGGGAGCCTAGGCAGTTTGGATGCTCACCTTACTAGACCTGGATGGAGGTGGGGGTTCCTTGGACTTCCCACAGGACAGGGAACCCTGATTGCTCTTTGGGCTGACGAGGGAGGGGGACTTGATTGGGGGAGGGGGAGGGAATTGGGTGGCGGGGAAGAGACAGAAATCTTTAATAAATAAATAAATTTATAAAAAAAAGGAAAAAAATTACCAAAAGAAACATTAAAAAAAAGTCAATCATTTGAAGCAAAAACTTAGATACATTTAGTTTTGCCTTTCTATTTTCTAACCTGCTAACATGGACATATTTTGACGGCCAGAAATAAGTCACAAGAGATAATAAAGCTATAGTCTGTCTCATAACTGTTGTGATGGCAGTTTTTAAATGGATCGTGAACTCTGTGAACTGATGAAGTCTGGTATACAGAGCATAGAAAATAATTGTGCATGATATTTAATCGATGTGGTGTAATGCATTAAAATAGGACATGTGTGGGGGTGCAAGTATTTAGTTATTCATTTGTCACAACAGAAGACAAGCTTATGTTCTTGTTTAGAGGTACATGAGGAGGGTTAGAGAGATGCATCCGTGCCTAAGAGTACTTACTGCTCAGGAGAGGACACAAGTTCAGTTCCCGGCACCCACATGGTGGTTGTCAGTGCCTGCAACTCCAGTACCAGGGCTACTGGTGGTCTCTTCTGGCCTCCTGCTGCACTGTATGCATATGATGTGTATAAACTCACACAGGCAAACACACACACACTTAAATAAGATAAATGCATACATCTGTAAAGGTACCGGAAGAAATAAATGGAACAGAACTAATAGATCTTTGCTGACAGTGCAGTGGAAAGTTCTGGTTCATGTGGGCACTCATCGTGGCCCACTTGTGCAAAGCTTTCAGAGTGGAAGGAGTGGCATCTCACTTTCTGCTTGATGGGTTGGATCGTTCACCCTTTGCTAGTTGTACTTCTTTTCCTCTCTCCCCTCCTCATAAATGTGGAGACACCATATCCTAAATAAATGCATTACCTCTCAATGGACTCGTTTTCCTGAGAGACCATTCCCTTCATCAGACAGCTCCCCTGAATTCCTACTGCAGGCTAAAGGGGTGTGGTTAATAACCCTTGCTGGTAGAAGCCCTTGTTCGGTTTGGAAGAGAACCAAGAAGATGCTTCTTTGTCCATAAATTGTGGGAGTCTTCTGGGTGTCAGGCCACCCTCACCACTTTCTTGGACAAATAGCTTCTGAAGTGAGAAACTTCAGCTAATCTTGGTGTATTGAAAGTTTTGGGGATTTTTGTACGTGAGTAAAATTCATATTCATGGAAATGAACATCTGTCTTATATCCCATGCCCAAAACTGAATATATTGTTTTAATTTTATAATTAGCATATACTTAAAAGTTCTTATATGCTCTGTGTGCAGCATTTAGTCAGGCTTATTATGAATGTATAGAGGATTAACTTTGCTTAGAAAATACAGCCTAATGGAGAGTTCTATTATCTTGTGGTTTGAAAGACAAGTTTAGCTCTGCAGAGCTGTCACTGTATAGAGATATTACATAAATATGTCAATCACACTTTGACAGCATGGTATCATATTCACACTGACATCCGAATCTCAGAGAACAAGGCATTCCTCTGAAGGTGCACGTTCTTGCATATTGCAAAGCATGCGTTTTCTCTCGTATTAAAACTCTTTCTTCTGGGTCACGGAAACTCCAGGATGAAATGGACTAAAGTGGTTAAGGGCTCGGCCCTTTAGCCTACCCTTAACGTTAGGAGCGGTCTCTTCTCTCATAAAATTGGCTCAGGATATGGTCCCAAAGTGGCTTTTGCCTCTGACATCTGTGAGAGAGAAGTATGTGTACTTTCTCCTTTCTTCTCTTAGGTTGCCTGGGAACGTCTCTGATGGGCAATTGTCCCAGAATAAAAACCCCAGGATCCCAAAGAAATACCTCACAGAAGAAAACGAAATCAAGCCCAATAGTTTAATTCTTGGCACCTAGGACTTATCGGGTCTTCTGCCTTCTTTTACATAAGAAGAATAGTGCCTGGTTAAGGACGAGGCTGACTTCTTACTTTTGTTTTCTTTCCTGTCGCAGCAACTTATCCACTTACCCTAGAGGTAAATCTAATGGAAAAATGTCTTAAAAACAAATAAGGTATTTTTATCCCCAAGAACAGTCTCCAGTCTTACATGAAACTGTGGATTTTCTTCTAGTAGTATCTGGATATGAAAATCTAATTCAATTCTAGCTGCAAACAAGCAATTTAAAAATAAATAATATATAGAAATAGGCTTAATTTCTAATTATATATATATATGTTTCATAAATATTTGTACATACCTTGGATTGCACCTAGGGCTTCCCGCTTGTTAACACAGCTCTCTCCCCAACCTCCTTTATTATGCCCTTTAAAATGTCTTGGTTCCACTCTTGTCTGTCCCTGCCTGTGTGACCACTTAGCCAGACTTGCTAAGACTTAGGGCAGCCTCACTTTTAGCTGGTGTTATGTAGTCCTGTTTATGGTAGGTATAGAAATGAGTTCAGCCAGTCCTTACTAAGAAGAACCCAAATGTGGTTGGTAACCAGGCTGGATGGCATTGTTAATAAGCAACCTGACTTATTTGGGTGACAAAAAATGGAACAAAAGAGCAAAGAGAACGTAAATACTGAGATGTCCTTGTCATTCTTATTCTGGGAGGGTTTACAGGGTGGGCTAATCAGAGTCTGATCCCTGGATCCCTCTCATCGCCAGCTGTTTCCCAGGTTCCCTCTGTCATCTCTCCCCCATCATCCCTCAGCATGCTCTACTGCTGCTTCTTCAGACTTCACTTCAGTGTGGGACCAGGGAGGACATTGTTCTTTGAATTCCTCTAAAACATCCCAATAACAAATGCAGTGAAAATGCCCCTGGCTATGTTGTCAGCACATGAAAGCAAGTGATGCCCTCTTCCGTCAATTGCGTGGGCGCAGGGCATGAAGATGGGTCTTCTCCAAATAGCCAGTAGCCAATGTATTATGACATTAAGAGTAATACACTCTTTTTCATTTAGGCTCGGTGACTTGTTCAAATTCAGTGACAGCTGCTTTCCTAGGGCTAGCTGGCCAGGAAATCTAGTCAATAAGCAAGCTCCAGGTAAAAGTGAGAAACTCTCCCCCAAAATAAAGTGAAGAATAAATCAGGAAGACATCTGATCTCTGTTTTTTATATGCTCACGTACATGCGTGGATGCACACACACACACACACACACACACACACACACACATACATACACACACTTTGTGCTACCCAACCACCATGACACACTTTCCTCCAGATTCTACCATCTCCGTCCCCTTTGCTAGATGGTTCATCACTGTTTCTGTGACATGTGACATGTGCATCCCAGGCTCAATAGCAAAAGAGAAAACGCAGCCCAGAATTCTTTATTCCGGGGGTTTCCTTTTATGAAGGCTCCCTGGAGTGACAGGCCTGTGGCTGTGCCCAATGTTCCTATGAAATTAGAGCTGCTTCCCTGGACTCCTGCTATTCTATTTATAGCCACAGGGCTTCAGTATCCGAAGTGTCCAGAAAGTTCTGAGAAATGCACAGAATTCTATGTGCATGGCAAATTCAACCTGGGCAAAGCACGAGTCCCCACGAGAGAGGAAAACTGAAAACCAACTATTTCTTGCTTTTATTAGAATAGTAAAAACTGGGGCAGTTTGTGTCTGGATGTGTTGTAAGGCAGGATTCTTTTTCTTGTAAATTTTATAGCCCGGTTGTCAGGAACCTGGCCATGAATGTGGTAAATGGAGAAACAGAGGCTTTGGAGGGGCCAGTCTTCTCAACAGTCTATGGGTGCTTATTTACTTATGAATGGTTAGTAAATATGAGGGTTTAAATGAAATAGCATTTTATACCACAGTGAGCATGAAAGGAATGTATCTACCAAAGCATTAATGGCTAGAGAGGGCAAGCACATATTCTTGCTGTCTCCTAAGTCTTCTCGTTGGCTTTTAATATTAATTTTCTGTTTATTTTTGAGATTGAGTCTCACATCGCCCAAGCTGGCCTTGAAAGTCACTGTGTGACAGAGGATGACCACACATTTCTGATCCTCCATGCTTTTCCCCCACTGAGTGCTGGGAGCACAGGTGTGAGCTGCTAGGCCTGGTAGAGGCGGTGCTGGCAGCGGGACCCAGGCATCATGCATGTCCAGCAAACTCTGCTCTTCATCTGATATTTTACAGTATTGAGGGGCCCAGCGGGATGGACCCACAGGCAAGGGTGTTTCCTACTAGCCTGACAACCTGAACTTGATCCCCATGACTGGAATGGTAGAAGACCAGAAGTGGTGCCTTGAAGTTGGCCTCTGGCCTCCATGCATGCACACACAGACATGTGAGCACACAACACAATTAAATAGGGAAATACAGAGGGTTAAAATGTTCCGGGAGAGCCCTCTGCAGACTGGCGCTACTTCCTATCTTTCTCGATGTTTTCTTTTTCAGAGAACAAGGCGGTGCTTTCTGCTATGCTATGCTCTTTTCTCTTTTTTCTGAGATCTGAGCATCATTGTGGCCTCAGGGCAACTGTTGCTCTTGCTGTGCCTCACATATCTGCAGATAGGTTCTCTGATGATGGCCCAACACCTGATGCGGGACATGGATAGCTAGACTGAACACACACACACACACACACACACACACACACACACACACCAGGACTCCAGCATGCCGGTGCTTTCTGCCTTCAACCTTCATCATTGTGTACAGTACATTTTTGTTGATTGACCCAGCTGATCACTTGCATTTGATTAAGCAGTCCAAACATGAATAGTGACTCCATAATTGATCTGACAAGATCCCCTACTGACCTCAGCAAATGGACCAATTGAGCCATCAGTAGAAGACATCAGGTCATCGGGATGCTAGACTGGTCCTCAACCTCAAAGTTCCATGAATAACCCTCAATGACTTGTGCTTACATTGACTTTGGTCATCTTATTTTTATTTTTTTTTCTTGGGCCAGAATGTATGCTGGTTAAGGTGAGCATTAGCCCGTGAGATCTGCACTGAGTGCTAAAATGACAACATGATCTGACACCACTGAAACACAGGGATTTTATGATGCTTCCATTGTCTTTTGTTTTCCTCAGCTGTATCTCAGTGGAGACTTGGAGCCCAACTGCAATGCATTAAAATGATGGCAGGTTTTCCTGTGAGATCCCACCACAATCTCTGTCTTCCCTTGGGTTTAGCTTTTGTCTTGTTTTCAAGTAATTTATGTTCCTCGTTTAGTTCAGTTTTATTAAAATTATGTGAAATATTAAAATGAACTCAAAGTGAAATTTATAAAACTGTATTCAAGCTGGCCTTGTCCGTCCACCATCTTTATTTCTAAGCGAGAGTTCATCGTTAGCTTTTCTTATTATTATTTAAAATTTTTTATAATTTATTTTGCATGTGTGGGCTTGTGTTCCACAACCCATGTGCCCAAGTCAGAGGAAAGCTTGTGAGAGTCTTTCTCTCCTTCTACCCTGTGAATCCCAGGGATAGAATTCAGATCCTCAGACTTGGCAGCAAGCCCCTTCACTTCACCTCCTGGGTCATCCCTTCAGACTCCAGTTTTAAAATAAAGGCATGTGTACATGTGCATGTGTGTGTGTGTGTACATTCATGTGTATATGAGTCTGTGTGTATGCCCGTGTGTGTGTGGATCTCTCTGTATATGTGCACATGTATGTGTATGCATGGGTATTATTACCCTTCTCCATTTTTCAGTTAATAGGAGCATACCATTCGTACTAACACCCTCTTTCTTCATAGACTGATATTCTAGGACTTCCTTTATAGTAACATGTGTAAACAATTTTAACAGACACTTTCCATGTGCAATATCACTGTTTAATAAATCAGGTCCCGGGGCATGAACGGTAATCCTTTACAAGTTTTTCTTATGCAGGAATGTACTGTTGAAGAACCTTTAGCAGAAAGGGAGAATTTCTCCATAGGAAGAGACATTTCCAAAATAATAAACCATGGTTTTATCATCATTTTTTTTTATTTTTAGAGTATAAAATAAAATCGTGAGCTTCCTCGTTACTCATCCACACATAGGCAGTTCTACAGTTCGGTTCCTATTGCCCTGGCTTTCTTCTCTCGTTCCCGATGCTATCCCTGCTTTACAGTCATCCCCATGGTTCTACAGTTTGGTTCCTATTGCCCTGGCTTTCTTCTCTCGTTCCCGATGCTGTCCCTGCTTTACAGTCATCCCCGTTCTGCTTTTATTATATCCACACTCGCAAATATAAATATGTTCCCACACAGCACACCCCAGAGTGTGGTATTTGCCTTCCTTCCCAATCACCCTCTCGCGTTCTACCTCTCTTCCCTTTAGCTCTGGCTCTCATCTGAGAGAAGCCATATTTGTCTTTCTGGATAGCTTATTTCACCTAGCAGGATGGAAACAGCTGTTTTCTAGTGGCCAAAATTGACATTAAGACAACAATAAAAGCACATACCATCTCACCAACTGCAGATACCCCTTCTGCTTCCAGAGTTTTTCCTGTTCACACATACCCATAATCTGAAAAGAATACAAAGTAAAGACACATATACTCCTGACATCTCTTAGTTTTCCCAGTTAATAATGCAGCTTAAGTATTAACTACATCAAAACCCAATTTCCATAACTATAATTTTAAAATATCTGCTTCATTAACCATTTCCTTATACTAAATCGCTATTTCACAGCCTTTAATATATTTTGCTGTATTGCAAAGAAAGCTATACTGATTTGTGCTTTAAACAGCAGTGTAGCAGCCTGCAGCTATGGCTCACAGTTAAGAGCACTTGCTGCTCTTGCAGAGGTCAAGTTCCATTCCTAGTACCTACCTTAGATAATATGATTCCAGCTCCAGGGGATCTGGCAAACTCTTACGTCACTGTGAGTCCTGGTACATAAATGTATACCCCCAAACACACACAGTTACATATAAAAGTTATATACTTAAAGCCAAGAGTGTACGTGTCCATGTCTCAGAACTCTCTGAAATGGTAGTCTGCATGCATTAGGTGGGTTGAGGTAGATTTGGGATACCAAGAGAGCTGACCTTCAGACAGTGAGTCTCTCAAAGAAGAAAAGAGTAGATGCTATTCTGCTTTCTCTAAGCCTAAACACGGGACAGGATGGAGAGATGGCCAGGCATCCTCTGGCCTCAGGGACACCTTTGTTTGAAGTGTTGGTATCTGCCCTTAGGTTTCATATAGTCGTTGGAGTCAAACCCCAGAAGATGGAGACTTTTTGCTGTCAGTAAGCCAAACCAAGCTGTGTTTGCAGCATTTCCAGGGAGGCAGGTTGTGGGACATGAGCTGAGAAGGCTCCAGAACTTCCCCGGAATTCATTTTTCCTTCATACCAGGTCAGATCCACTTTCCAAATTGTTCCTATTGCAAATGCCAGTCTGGTCAGTGCTAGAAATGTGGCTATGAATAGAAATTTGCACCTGTACTCAAGGACCTTAGCATTCAAAAGGTTAGACAGGCAAGGAAATCTGTAATTATAGGTCCTTAGGTTTGCTAAATGCTATGGTAAGATAAACTTAAGGGCAGAGGGGGAAATTCCATGTTGATATTCTAGGAAATGTTTCCAGGAAAATGAAGAGGTAGGATAATTAGAGACAAGATTTTATATGTGGACTTCAGGGAAGAGGGAGCAGCTTATGAGGGATAGAGGTGCAAAGAACGAGTTGGGAAGAAGGCACATCTAGAGCTGCAAGCTGAACTTTCTTCAACTCTCTCACACAGACTGATTTTTGCCCAAGAAATTGTTACAATGCCTCATTGAGTATGGGAAATAGGTATAGAAATACAACTTTCACTAATGAGGAATCATAAATTTATTTTAAAAATAATTCTTTGTTAAATCTAATTTTGTCATTTATTGACAGCAAATGAGAAGGGTGCATTGTTTTTGCATAAAGAACCACTACTTGGATGGCCCTATGTGCAGCATCTGTGATGTTCCTCGGAGTTGATTGGTTTCATAATCACCCATATTGAGAATGCCACTTGAAATAGTACATAAGAATTAAGTATTATATGTATGCCTATGCCCATTTTAGATATTGTTGGTAATCCTATTCTCATCCCAAGCCAAAACTTGTTTAGTTGTTTTGTTATTTTTGTCAGCAACCAAAAATTGTAGTTTTTAAAAATCAGGCATTCTGATGTTGTATAGTCCAAGGACATACTCATTTAATACTTATTGCTTGTGTGCTGAGGAATGATGGTAGGGAAATATTAAAGGTTTTAGTTTTGTTTCTGTAAGAGCAGAAAGAGCGCCGCAGCTCTTTGAATGTTAGCTGAGCTGTTGCAGGCACTGTGTGACACCCCCACTGTGATAAGTGTGCATTTGTGTGCTCAGAGTCAATGCTGCAGTCAAGGTGAGGTGCATTATGGGGAGGCCTTGCCTGAAACTCCCTGGACTCAATCCATGTTTGATTTTGAATTAATTTTTGGTTATGGCTTGTCAGAAACCATTGACTACTGCCAAGCTTTTATAACCCCCCACATTTAACGATGCCACCCTATAGAGAGTTGAGACCCCACTGTATAAGAAGCTGGAAGCTAGAAGATACATGGAAGGAGTATATATGTGGGGTGTGTGTGTGTGTGTGTGTGTGTGTGGTGTGTGTGTGTGTGTGTGTGTGTGTGTGTGTGTGTGTGTGTGTGAAGGGCACATGTTATTGAGAAAATTGAAGTAGTTGGAATGGCTAGGAATGCTCAGAAGGTGAAGGATTTTCTTAACCTTCATAAATATTTTGGAAGTAAATTCTGTTTAAAGTTTTAAAAATGGACGCATAATCCCCCTGAAAATCAAACTAGTATACCAAGTAAGACCTGCTTGCCACAACTTTGAAGGGCATCTGCAGCCCAATGGGAAGCTGAGAAGATAAAGTCGGTCCCAAGGGAGGTTAATAAGGACCAGCGTTTTTGCTTGTATTGATAGTTGATGCTGACAGTGGCCTCAGATACTGCCAGGTTTTAATCCCTCACCCTGTAGTCTGCGGTCTCCCAGCAGCCCTACTGTGTGCACATTCCTGCTAGTGATCCCCTCACAGGTAGACCAAGGCTAGAGCATGACTGTTAGACTGTGAAGCCATGGAACCCAAGCTCTGTAGATTAACGTTTTCTCCGGTGACCTGCTTCTGTCACTCCAGGCCATGCCTTCTTTTCCATGATGAAACACATCACATCGCGTTTGTGCTCGAGGTTGATCACTGCAATCATGCACTGTGTGTATAGATACACATGGGCAACAGTTGCCAGACGCTTAGTGGATGCTCTCTGAAAAGGACATGTGGCTATCAAGTAGGAAGTACCTTGACTAAGAGGGTAGAACCTTCCTATGGATGTGTGCACTTTTGCTAATGTTTCCACCAAGTCAAAGGTATCTCGGAAAGTGTTTGACTTCAAGCCCTTGTGGTTCCATGGTCTGATGGAGCCCTCCTTTCTTCAGTCCGTCTCTGTGGAGCATTATCTAGCAGGTGTGAAAGCTTATACCAATCCTTTTGTTTAGGAAAACAAAGTGTGTGTGTGTGTGTGTTTGTGTGTGTGTGTGTGTGTTTGTGTGTGTGTGTGTGTGTGTGTTTGTGTGCATGCACATGGCTCTGTGTAGGTACACATACACGCATACATACAGGTGAAGGCTGGAGTTTAACATCAGTCATTTTCCTTAATTGCTGTCTACTTTGTCCACCGAATCAGTCACTCACCAGTGTAGCCAGTGGAGCAAGCCAACTTTCTCAGGGGACTACTGTCCCTGTCTCCCAAACATTCATGTAGATTATAGGATCTAAACTGTGATACTCACATACGTTCAGCAAGCACTTACCTTTACCACTAAACTGTTTCCCTAACCTCAAGTACATCAGCTAAATCATCCCATATGATACTTCAAAGGGGCCTTGGTGATTAAGAGCACTTGCTCCTCTTCATCACAAACTGAGTTCACTTCTCAGTGGCCATGTCATAGGCCTCACAACCCACGAGAAATCCAGTTTCAAGGGATCCAGTGATTTCTTCTGGTCTCTGTAGGTGCCTGAGATCTTGTATATATACCCACAAACACACACACACACACACACACACACACACACACACACACATACACAGACACACCGACTTCCCTCCCCAACAGATAGGTACACAGAGACATACACAAATATGTACGCACATAATTGAAGATGAAGTATATCTTAAAAATATTTTAATATACAAGTTTGCTAGAGTTTTAAAAATGTTTGTAATTCAGCTGTTTATCCTGTGATGTTTTTGTCTTTGTGTGTATGTGTGTGTATACTATATGTGCATAGAGTATTATGTTTGCATGTTCATGTACAGGCACACACATGCCAAGGCATGTGTATCAGAACAACCTTGAGTGTCTGTGTCCCTTGTTGGCTTCTGTGTATGCCAGGCTAGCTGGCCCTCAAGCTTTTGGGGATTCTCCCATCCTCTAGGATTACTGGGATTACAGACACAGTACTATGTTCAGTTCTGTGTAGGATCTCAGGATCTGAACTCAGTTCCTCACACTTGGGCAGCAAACACTTTACTTACCAAGCTGTCTCCTGAGCCCACTTTATGCTTTTCTTAGTCCCCCAATGTATTGACTGATTTCCATTTCATTTGTATTTAGTGAAAACCGTCCTTCACAGAGAAGCTGTGTATATCACTGCTCAGTGATGTCACAGGGTCATACTGAGATAAGTTGTGGTACTACATCATGCACAAACACATTAGGAGTTAATGTTGACTTTTGGATTCCGGAACTGGGACACCACTGACACCATGGTAGACTCATTAGTTTTTTTTGTTATTAGTTAATTAATTAATTTATTTATTTATTAAAGATTTCTGCCTCCTCCCCGCCACTGCCTCCCATTTCCCTCCCCCTCCCCCATCAAGTCCCCCTCCCTCATCAGCTCGAGACTCATTGTTTATGTAGTGACCCATGCTAATCTCAGGTCTGTTTACTTCCTGAAGAGTCAAAGACAGTGGCTATATTTTCCCTTAATCTTCATTTACACAGCAGTAGGAGCCAGGACCCTGCTCTGTCCTTCAAGGCTGTCACATGACTGTCACTAGTTCTAGCGAATTGTGAGCTGCTGAAAGTACAAGGACGGGATGTCATCTAATGAAGGCTTCCAGTATGATGGACAAAATATTTGATTCCTGGTGCCAAGGAAGCATATGTCACTGGTAGTGCAAACTCTTCTTGATGTAAGGAAGGGCACCACCAACTGGGCCTAGTTTCCTGTATGCCTCAGTGTGTAGTGAAAGTCCTCTCTTGCCGACTCATTCTAGCCCTAACTCTCAAGTGCTAATTCTCTGCAGCATACTCCACATTCCAGTCTCTTCCGTGGACACTAATAATTCCCTAGCTTCTCCCAGACTCTGAAAACATTGAAGCATCCATAAACCCAATTTACTCAGCTGTGCAGTAAGAGCTGGAGTGTGGTACATCAAGACATCAGTCAGGAAAAGTGCCTTGTCGTCGGGAACGCCAGATTCCTCTGCCTCATTCTTTATGTCACAGGTGTAGATGGACGTTTCTATTCCACCCAATCTCACAACTGTTCAGTCCCAAAGAAACGCATGGAGGCTTATATTAATTATAAACTGTTTGCGTATTAGCTCAGGCTTTTTACTAACTAGCTCTTACAACATAAATTAACCCATAATTCAGGGCTATGTTTAGATGTGTGACTTGGGGCCTTTTCTCAGTAAAGCATTCTCATCTTGTTTCCTCTGCTTCTGAATGGTGACTGACTTTCTGCCTTTCCTCACCCCAGAATTCTCCTAGTCTGGTCACCCGCTATGTACTTTCTGCCTGGCTATTGGCCAATCAGTGTTTTATAACCAGTATGCATGACCAATCTTTATAGTTTATAAGATCATTATCCCATAGCACACAGGCAGCACTGAGGTAGGGGGAGGAGAAATGACAGAACTATCTGCAAAAGACATCACTCCCAGGATTCCTTTCACTGCTAGTACTCTGGATGTGGCAGGACCCATGTGGTGGGAAGAGCCATGCTCCAGCATTTCATGTTCCCATTGAAGTCTTTAGACAGACTAGCCAGTGACATGCAGATCTCTAGGGGTGATACAGGGGTGAGAGAGATGTTCCTAAAATCAGTCACCATGGATACATGCTGCATCTGACCTATAGAATTCCTTAGCACACCCACAACAGTTTACATATTCTCCAAGACGTTATCATATACAAGACATTTTCTTTTCAAGCATTCCTCTTAATTTTTTTGACAATTTGCTTTACTATTTTAAAACTATAAGAACATGGGCATAACCGTGTCTGTGTTAGAAGAGCTGGAGTTGCAGGCATCATGCTTGTCCATGGTGAGTGCTGGAAATGAAACTCAGGTCCTCTGTAAAAGCAGGATGGGTTCTTAATGGCTGAGCTGTCTCTTCAACCCTGGAATATTTTTCATTGTTGTTTCTTCCAGTGAATCTTAAAGCAAAAGATATATATGAGAAAAAGCGTCCAAATCTCAGGATTTCCCTTGTATCTATGTTCTTTGGATGGAAGGAATGGGCTTGACTACTTATCCCTATGGCTTATACTTTACCTATTCTTCACATCCCCAGCAGATCAGTGTGGCCTCTCCTTTTTAAGATGGCCAAAAAGGGAGCATGGCTTACCATGTACTTTTCAAATTTTAATAAAATATGTCACATACCCAAGCAACCTCTACTTTGCAAGGGCTGAGAACTTGAAACTAATGTCTTCCATAAGAGAAGGGTTTTGCATATCTGGAAAAAAATCCTACATGTTAGTATTTCTATCCTCCCATTAATCAAAAAGTATATATTTGTTATCTTGATTTTTAAGTATATTATGGCGATTCCTACTTTATCTTTCAAATATCATTCTTTCTTTAAGAACAAGTGCATGTACTTGCACATGTATGCATTGCCTATGGAGACTAGAAGACAGTATCAGGTATCCTAGAATTTGGGATATAAGCCATCGTGTGTATTGAGATTTGAACCTGGTCTTCTAGAAGAGCAGTCTCTAGACTAACCACAGAGCAATGTCTCCAGCACACTCGAATGGTGGATGTAATAGATAAAATAGAAGAAAGTTATGTTTGCATCTTGGTAGGCTTTTCCCACTGAGTTAATAATGCTTCATCCTTCTAGCTGGAATATTTAGATACGAAAACAGCCTTGATGACATTTCCACAGCTTTAAATTTTTATGACATTGTGTGAGTGTATGTGTGTGTATGTGTGTGTGTGTGTGTGTGTGTGTGTGTGTGTGTGTACATATATGGAAGATAGATGTCACCTTTAGAGCATCGTTTCTTCTCTTCTACCACGTGGATCATGTGGAGTCCAACTCAGGTCATCAGACTTGGCATTAAGTACCACCGCCTTCTGCACCATCTCACCGGTTTCCCAGAGCTTTTAAAATTAAAAAGTGGCCTGTTCTAGACTTGTTTATCTTAGAATGAAAATCCAGCACCGACTTATTTTTCCCAAGCATGGCAATGGGTGAGTGAACAATTTTTTTTAACCATAAAACAAAATAAATACCTACCAACAACACTTACATAGCCTTCCAGCCAAGAATAAAAATAGGCTGGCAGTCGACAGTTTCCTCCTGTTTTTTTTTTTTTCTATAAGTAGAAAGAATGCCTTGGTTCTTTTCTGTTGTTATTTTTTTTCCCCATCTATCCCTTAAGACTCACCTCAGGCCAAGCTACACACAACTCACATTTATAGAAATAAAGACACTTTTATGTTTTGGTCCCCTGCCATTTCTCTTCAACACAGGACAATTTCTTACTTTTTCTCTTGCCAAACAAGGGTAGAAAGGGAGAGACTGTCAAGTGCCTGGAAACCCATTTGAGAAAAGACAGGTCGGGGTCTTTCATTTTCCGGAGCCTACAAAACACGAAGCAGCTTTCTGCGGACATGTTTTATTGTGCCATGTGTTATTGTTAAGTTCCACTGAGCATCAAGCAATTGCCCCAGCGAGGGAGAAGGCCCTCCAGTGTGACAATGTCAAGTGTTCCTCATGGCAGGTATGCCATGGGTCTATTGTGTCATGCATCCAGAGAACCATCTTGTCTTGCGAAACCAAGAACAGGTTAAAGCCCCATGGTTGACAGCAATGCATGGTCTTTTGGTTTTTCACTCTTTAACACTTGATTTTCTCAGCTATGACTTCAGGAAAGAAGGCCACTTTGCACTCAGCTCGTCCTTTACCGTTCTCAGGCCAGAGAGTAGGTTGAAGGTGACTGTCAGAACTCATTTTCACAAGTGTTCATTTGATGCCAGACGGAAAATTCGTAAACCTGCTGATTGTGTTATTAAGTAGTCTTAGACCTAAGTCTGTGGACAAAGTAACTATCATGTCAGAGGCCCAGGAAATTTTGGCTTTTGATATTGGCAAGGAAATGAAGAATTATCTCATGCATTTGACCGCAGCAAGTGTTTGAGTTGAGCAAATAAAATAATAAATTGTGTAATCTGTAGAGATTTGGAATCGAATCTTTTCGGAAATGAGTTATTTTTCTTGCTGATGTGATAAAAAGTTTCAGAAATTTAGTTTATTCTTCACTGTGCTTCCCTAAATTCAATGCTTCCACCCAGATGATGGGTAGTCTTGGGGCTTGGGATGGCTCTGGAAGTGGGCGCTGTTCTTCCAGGGTGGAAAGGATGGATCCAAGTGAGTTGCTTCTAATGAGGCAGACAATGGGTTGGTCCAGACAGTTGCTTCCTGTAGGTCAATAAGAGTAAGAGGGCATCTACCCAGGGACATAGTGGAAGGGATGGGGCACACCCCTCTTCAGTGAACATCTGGCTGTGGGGCCCCAGCAAATGGGAGACATATTGGCAAATAACCTTCAGTCTCTAGAGAGATACTCTCAACCTCAGAAATCTCTATTCCCTCGTGTGACCCTTCTAGGGAGGGTTATAGCAACTGATGAGTAAGGTTATATTTCTCATATGGGTATTGTGCTGGCTAGTTTTATGTCAGCTTGACACACAAGCTAGAGTTATCTGAAAGGGGCAACCTTAATTGAGAAAATGCCAACATGAGATTATAAGACATTTTCTTAATTGATGATTGATGAGGGAGGGGCCAGATCACTGTGGGTGGTGCCATCCATGGCTGATGGTTCTGAGTTCTGTCAGTAAGCAGTCTCAGCAAGACATTAGGAGCAAGCCAGTAAGCAGCACCCCTCCGTGGCCTCTACATCAGCTTCTACCTCCAGGTCCATGCCCTATTTGAGTTTCTGTTTTTACTTCATTTGACGATGAACACCAATAAGGAAACATAAGCCAAATAAACCATTTCCTTAACCTCTTGCTCTTTGGTCATGGTGTTTTGTCTCAGCAATGGAAACCCTAACTAAGACAGGAATCTTATCCTAATTCAGTAAATGGCCATTGTAGCTACTTTCAGAGCCAGACAAGAATCAATCTACATGATAGCTCAATTTCTCCCTCTGCTTATGATCACTTCTGTCATTTGCCTTCCACAGGACAGAACCGTGTTGTACCCCTGACTCTGTCTCAAGAATGGTTTCCCAGGAAAGCCATTCCAAGGCCAACAAACCTCATTCACTTTTGAGGATTGTTGCTAATCACCTTCTTACTGGAGGCTGCTGACCTTGTTTTCTAATGGACAGTTCTAGCCACCAATGCCATGTGTCACAGCTAATAGAAATACAGAATGTTTGTTTCTGGGATGAGTTCTCTAAATGTTGCCCGAGTTTAAATAGTCAACGCCAAATCCATGTCCACACGAGCAACACTCACTGGACTCAGTTGACTTCATATAAAATAATAACATTACAAGAGAAGAGCTTGTTTATTAGAGGGAGAATGTGGAGGGGGCCCCGGAGGTGTAGAGAGGGAGGGGTAGAGCTGATACCAATACTCACGCTGGTGTATTGGAGGGAGCATGTGGAAGGACCGTGGGAGGGTAGAGGGGGAGAGAAGAATTGATGCCAATACTCATGCATAAAATCCTTTGCAAATTATAAAAACGTGCAGAAATCTTAGGGGAATGACTCTTAGGAAGCTCTCAGCTTTTATATTGACAGATCCTGGTAGATTCAGAAGAAATCAGGACTCTATTTTGTTTTGTGAGAAGAATACTGGCTTTAGTGTAATGAAGAAGTTTTATAGCTTTTAGTCACATGTACGGTCCTATGAAATTCTGCCTTTTAAAAAAATTCTCCCATTCTGATTTGAGATTTCAAAGAATTATTGCCTTCATTATCAGTAGCCAGTGAAGCTGCCAATTCAATTATCTTCCACGGAGGACACTAGTGCCTGATAGAAACTAAAACAATGAGTGATCCAGAGTCATCTGTGTGTGTCCCCTAAGTACTTTGTTCTTGCATTTGAATACCAAAACCTTAGTGCAGGTACATTAAAATATAACAATTTAACAAACTGCCCGGAGAAGATAGCCAAGCAGCTGTGTGAATGTGTGGTTCTCTCTCAAAGAGAGCTACGATTGTACATCACCCTTGAGATAAAGCACTGCCTTATGAGAAAGTAACGCTTTTTGAAAATTTCTGTCCATCTCAGGAAATATAAAACTGCAGTAATATGAAAAGTGTCAAGAAAATGAAAGGTCAGTTGAAAGGCAGCTGGTGGTCTGGGGAGATTGCTCAGTGGTCAATGGTAGTTTCTTCTACAGATGACCCTAGCTGCGTTCCCAGCACCTACATAGGGCGGCTCACTACCAGCTGTAACTCCAGCTTCAAGAGATGCAGAGCCTCTGGTCCCTGGGCACCTGCACTCACATGCGCATGTCACACAGACAATAAAAAATTTAATATAATCAATAAAATCTAAATCAACCAAAAGAGTTCGCACATCCCATAGGTCCAGATTTTCTGTCTTATTTATTGGTTCGTTTTTGAGCTTTGGCACCCCGCTAGTACACTTTTTACATTGTTTGAAACTTTCATTCATGTATACAGTCAAATGTCATACCCACTCCCTGCTACCTCATCCCAACTTTACATTTTCTTTTCTATTTTGATAGCCTGCTAAGTGTTATCATTTAGTGCTGTTCATATTTTTATTTTGATAGCCTAAGTACTATCAGTTTGTGTTACTCATATGTGTGTGTGTGTGAGGACATTTGCAAGAGCCTGGAAACCTACCCATGGACCATCAAAGAAGAGCGATTCTCTCTCCCCGCATTGATCAGCTGCCAGTCGCTTGTTAGCTGTAGGTGGGTCCTGCAGAGCTCCTCTCCATATTCTTAGTCAATGTTGCTTGGTAAGAATGCTGTGAAAAGTTCTCTTTAAAACAGAGGTCAATCCAGTGGTAGAAAAGGAGAAAAGGACCCAAGGAAGAAACTCCCTCCCCCTAGTTTGTTGTCACACAAATAAAATTTTTCAAAAAAAGAGATTCTTTAACTCTGCCCTCTTCCCCCCTCCCCCTTCCCCTCCTCTCCTCCTCTTCTCCTTCTCCTCTTCCTCCTCCTCCTCCTTCTCCTCCTCCTCCTCCTCTCTCTCCTCCTCCTTCTTCTTCTCCTTTCTTTTCTTCTTCTTCTTGGTTCTTTGACATAGGGCTGTCTGGGTATGCCTAGCTATCCTGGAAACTTACTCTGTAGACCAGACTAGCCTCAAATGCATAGAAATCTGCCTGCCTCCTTTAAACTCTTTTAATTTTAATTTTACCACTGTTATTAGAAGTTTGATCTAGTTTTGTTTTATAACTTGTTGCAGTAAGGCCTTGGTCCTTTTTCACCCATATGATGTCCTCAGTCCTCATTAGTTTCATTGGTTCTTTCTTTCTTTTTTTTTTTTTTTTTTGTTGTTGTTGGTTGGTTAGTTTTTGCCATCTTAAAACGAGCTAGAATAATTTGGGCAGAGGGACCTCCACAGGTACAAGTTAGGGTGCAGAAAGTAAAAAGGAGTTCACCAGAGACCACATGGCTAAGAGCAACAGACTTAGCATGCAGGGTCTGTCAGTCTGCCACTGGCCATTTCTCCCCTTGGCAGTATAATGAACAGAAGCAATGATAGCCCTGTGTCCTCAAAAGGAGTAGGCTCAGTGTCACCTGAACACACAACAGTGGGGCTGGAGAGATGACTCAGCAGTTAAGAGTCTTAGCTGCTCTTACAATGGACAAGAGTTCAGTTCCCAGCAACCAGGCTATGGCTCACATCCACCTGTAAGTTCAGCCCCAGGGGATTTGGCGCCCTCTTGTAAACTCTATAAGCATTGCACTCATGAACATGTACACTGTACATACATGCACATACAGGCATGTGCTTGTATACATGTACATACTCTACACATACATACACATATTTAAAAATAAGATAAAATATTTTAAGAGGAAAAATTGCAACACTGAGATAGAAAAACAAAGTCCAGCTTCTTCCAGTGAATCTTCCATGTTTGTAATTATCCTGCCATGCTTCTCGCTTTTAAAAACTAACTGAAACATTGAGACAAAGCCAGCTAAGGCTGAGTTTCAGGGCTTGCTGTTCTTTATGAGACCTCCCAGAAGCTTCCTTTCTGATGTTTTACTATGTGGTACTCACCTGCTGCTATTAAGGCTGTGGGAATGTTCAGGTTCCACTTTTCCCCACAGAGCACAAGCTGTTACAGCACTCACCAAGGAAGTGTGTTTACTTGTTTACCTGAGGACCTACTATGTGCTAAGCCTTGCAGGAGACATTTGCTGTGGACTTGTGAAGAAAATGAAAGCTGTGATTCTTTTCACCATGTTCATTTTCTCATGGCAAAAGAGACCAGCAATATGAATTCTCTTAGCCAGATCATTGTAATCTCTTTAATAGGATTAATCCATGAGCTATAAACATTTTTAACTGGATGATGTCCCAGAACATGAAGGATTTCCTGCTTCTCGTGAGCACCATTCTTCTGCTGCAGCCACGTAAACATTAAGATGTCCTCTTGTGAAAACACTTGTCAACATATAAAACAAAGTTTGACACATGCATCTGCCATGTAACATGACCTAAAACTTTCCATGTTTATGAAGACAATGATGCAGATAAATATTGAAAGTGTCCTTTTCTCTTTTCAATCATTTTCTCCAAAGGGGCATCACGTCTCACCCTGGGTAACTCGTTTGATACAGTGATACACAAAACCTAGGAAGTCTTCTTAAGCCCAAATTTTTCGGTAACTTTTCCTGAGTATTAGGAGGTTTGCTTCAGTGCAGTGGGTGGGATGACATTCATCTCTGTCATCAGCAAACCTTGGATACAACCCTGCACAGAGATTAGTGTTGGCCTGTTTATTGGGGCTGGATTAGAGTTGTGACCCCATGTCCTTAAATTTGACGTGGGATTCTGGCCCACTGTGGAGTGCAGCCCTTCAGCTGCTTCTGGAAAAGATCTTTCCCTCATTTCTTGGCTCTCTGGGCTGTTCTGACTGAGTTGGGAAGGAGAGTTTGAGTGTTTTGGGTCTGTGCGCTTGGCTAGAGTGTGGAAGATTTGGTTGTGGTCCTCGTCTCTGAGGAGCTTGGAACATGGCCTAAGAGGTTGCCTGATGTACATTGTCGTAATAACTTGGAGCTGGAAGGGACCGCAGAGGCCACCTACACCAACATCTTAGATGCAGAATCTTCGAAGCCAAAAGGGGTCAAACAAGTAACCCAACATCTTAGAATGAACTTATGGCAAAGGCGGATCCAGAATCCAGGTCTCTTCCCAGGGTCATTCTCTTCCCATGACCACAGCCTCTCTCTCATCATTGGCACACCCTCCTCTTAACCTAATAAATAGAATGAATTGGCGTCAACTTCGGACAGGGTCAGTGCCATGGGGATTAGCTAACAACTATTGCCTTTTGTGGTAGAGCAAGCATCTAGCACAAGACTAATGACTGAGGAAAGCGGAAGAATGAAGCAAAGCGAGGACATGACTGACCAATGCAGAAGAGAATATTAGCAAGATCACTGAAGGGATTAAAACCTCAGCTTACACAAGTGGTCTTCTGTCTTTGGGGGCTTGGAAGCAGCTCAAGTGGTCTCTTAGGCATTTTGCAGTTACTGCATGTTTCTTTGCATGGCTGATTTTGATGGAAGTGTGTGGAGGTTTGTTTGTTTGTTTGTTTGTTTTGCATTCCCAAGAAGGAAGACTACAGCTTTAAGAGCCAGAAACACTTGCCTTTGTTTTGTTTCTATTTATTCTCTGGGGAAAAGGGGCGTTGGGGGGGGGATTTGCCGGAGGGGCCTTCATGTCATTTTTATGCATTATGAGTAAACTTAGATGCCAACTTGGCCGGGCTAGAGGATGCACAGTGGTTGGAACAGCTTTCTTGATGTGTTTCTCTCTGAGGATCTTTCTCAGAAATGATCACACCGGGGCCAGTAGACCGTGGCACGAAGCTCCACTCTCACTGATGATGGAAGATCTCCTCCGTGTGCTAAGGGGCTGAAGAGAACAAAAAGTAGATCATGGAGTAATTGGCTTCTTGCCTGGAGCTGGGATAGTTATCTTCTCCTGATGCTGGACATGAAGGGCTCAACTTGCAGACTCTGGGAGTTAAACCAGGAGCCCCCTACAACTCTGGCCTTTATCCTAAGACAGGATTATTCCAGGGCTCTCCTGGGTCTCCAGATGGCAGGCAACATATCATGAGACATTACCTCTCTGGCTCAAGAGTTTCATCTCATGAGAAACCCAGTTATGCATCTGTCTATTTTTACCTCTCTCTGTGTAATAATCTCTGTACCGTTCTAGCCATCTCTGTTTGTCTGCATATGTTCTTTTGGTTTTGTTACTCTAGAGAACCCTGATCAGTGAACCCCATGACTCTGCTCATATTAATACTTTATGAATTCGGTAGTGATTGACTTCTATAATAGATATCTAGGGTTCGGGATGTGGCATATTGGCTGAGAGTCAGTAGTGTTCAGTCCCTAGCACATAAATGTGTGGCATGATAGAACATTCTATAATCCTAGAACTTGGGAGGCAGAGGCAGAAGAATTAAGAATTCAAGAAAGAGCATTCTTAGCTACATAATGACTCTGAGGCCAGCTGGACTACATGGAAGCTTAATCAAAACCCAAAATATCAAGAGTAGCAATATGTGTGTGTGTGTGTGTGTGTGTGTGTGTGTGCTTCTTCTGTTTTCTTTGCAAATTAATCATATAGCCACGCACTTTATTTTCGTCTCTCTCCATTTACCTTCATAATATCACCATTTTCCATCTACTAAAGCTTTCATTTCGAATCATTTTAATAACATTAAAACTCCTCATTTTATGGAAGCATATTAAATTAAAATTTCTCCTGTGTGAGATATTTAATCTTGGTTTTATGTCAAAAACTCAGATAGCAGCAGGCTGAAAAGTGCAGGAAATTTATTCATTTCTCTGACCCATATATCCTGAAGATACTGGGTCTTCTATAGCTTAGCTCATAGTCCCTGTGCTGGCATGCTCTAATTGTTTCTGTCCTGGAAAATTACATTTATGGCTACTGTAGTAAGTCAAGAAGTTATAATCATTATATATGATGCATACAGATAGCCATGTAGGTGTTACATGTATATATTACACTTTTAAAATGTTAGCCATAGCATTTGATTTTAAGATAAACATTGTTGGAATAGCACAGGTTATATTGTTGATATAGTCTGGGCTTTTTTAAAGGCATGCATCCTGGAGTTTGAATCTTGACTTTGGCAGCTAATCTTGGGTCCATCCTTTATGTGGTAAAAATAGTGGTGACAGACTCTCTACCCTGAATGCTTGGCTGGATATTTTTATTGGAAGCTAGATTATATATTCTCATTGAAGGCTAGTGTTAGCTGTAATGCAGAGAGCACAGTGCACAAGACATCAGGTGCCCAGCTAAAAGATTTCCACCACTGCTCGCGTTCATAGATCATTTTTCAAACTGTTCTTTTCCCAAGCAATTTGTAAAGTAAATTTTATTCATTTATACATAGAAACATTATAAATGGATAAAAGGAACACCTTTTCCCCCAGTTAACAGCATGCCCTAGTTAGTGCACCCAGCCTTCGTTTATTTACTTTTGAGACAAGATCTTGCTCTGCAGCCCATGCTGGCCGAGAAAATGCAATGGTCCCCCCGCTTCAGACTCTAAATATGCATGTTAGCACCCCCAGCCTTTTCTTCTGTGGCTGCTCAAAGGCAGAAGTGGCCTTTCTTAGCAAGGTCTCTAATTCTAGCATTCCTCCAGCTCTTTGAGAATCTTAGAGAGCAATCCTAAGGTTCCTGGCCATGGGGCTGCCCAGGGACAGGGCAGGAATTCCCAGCGCTGTTGCTCACTGCAAATGCTTTCTTAGCTTTTGCCTCAGCCACATGCTTTGTCTTCACTTCTGTGTGCCTGTAAATCTTAAACCATGGCTTTGTTTCTGCGGTGAGCATATTTTTTTGTCTTCTGCTCCTTCACCAGCCATGAGTATTGTTGAAATACAAAGTATAAATTATTAGGTTTTAGAAAAATTATGGAAGGTGGAGAGATGGCTCAGGGCTTAACAGCACTTGCTGCTCTCAACAAGGTTCTGAGTTCGGGCCCCAGAACCTGCATCAGGCAGCTTACAACCAACCATCTGTGACCACAGCTCCAGCATAAGATCCCTGGGCCTTCTTCTGACCTCTGTGGATACACACACACACATGCACCACACACACACACGCACACATGCACACACACACACATACACACACACACACACGAGCACGTACCACACACTTCTGTGACAGGTAGCTCAATTCTTCAGCACACACAGGAAGGCCATCGTTTCCTTATCATGACTGTGCACACTGGCTAAATGTGGATTGTCCCATCCCTGAGCACAACAGTGGTGTAACCTTTAGATTTAGCACCCAGAGCAGATATCAGCGTGGTGTGTAAGGAGATGCACAAAAATTGATCTAGCCGGGTGGCAAATTGGTGGTAGTGAACTGTTTGCAGCTCTTTGGTTACTCTGGGGCTTTTCTGGATTTTGCTGCAGGTATTTTTCTTGGGTAAAAATAAGAAATTCATAGGATCACCCAGCTACCATGATAAGTCAGGTTTGTGAGAGGAGGGGAATGCAGAGATGACCTTCTTAAGTGACAGCGATCATCGTACTCTTGTATGTTCGTGTTGACATTTGCTTCTTTGTCTTCTGCATAAGGGTACAAGGTTTGGAAGTTCTTCATTTCCCCTTTAAATTTATAAAAAGTAAAGTCAATATAATACAAAATACCAAATGTAATGCTCATATCCTGTTAATCTATACTGAGTGATGAACATAATCTTCATTCATAAAATTTTCCATGTTTCATCAGATACATATGTGTATTCAAGTATATAAATGGTTGTGCCATGCCCATCTATGTGAAACGCCCTTTGAAACTGTATTAGTCAGCAGGAATCCCCCCCCCCCCCCTCCACAAAGCTGACTCTAATAGGAGGACTTAATGCGTTTTGTATATTTGGGAAGTGATCTTAGAAAAGAGAAGTAAAGGAGCGGGTGACATGAGGAGGATGGGGACAGAAGAGGTTAATGAAAAGAATGCTTGATTAGAGAGGGAACCTCTGATTGTCACCAGGGAAGCTCCGAGGAACCACTGTGCATGCCAGATGACAGAATGGGACAATCACTGTTCAACTGTCATACTGCATTGTCGGGAAAATGACCCCTGCATGTTAGCTCACTTGCAAATTTGGTTGTATGTACACAGCTGAGCAATCTTTTGTAGTGCCGAAAGAAAACAGCACATCGTGACCATCTGCAATGACCTGGTTGGGAACCGGCCACCACAGTTGGAATCTGATGGACCAAAGGGCTCTGCTTAGATGTAGCAGGAGCACAGGAGCCTAGCCTCCATCCATTCCCATCCCCTTGCTATTCTCCAGCCAGCCCTTCTACAACAACAATGTGTATCTTTGACACAGGTCCATGTTAGAGCACACATTCTTTCTTAGTGGCATCTTTCCTTTCTCAGTGTTAGAGTGAGTTAATGCTGTGGTTCAAAGGTGGCATGCCCGCCCCCATGGGCTCCGGTGTTTGAGCACTCTTTCCCCATGTAGTGGAGATATTTTGTAAGATTGTAGAATCTTTGGAAGTGAATCTCTGCTGCCTGCTTGCTGATGGTCACGATGTGGCCTACAGCCGCATCTTTCTGCTGCCATGCCTTTCCCCATGTAATGGGTCATGCCACTCTAAACTGGAAGGTATAGTTAGCTTTCCTCCTGTATGTCGCTTTATGTCAAGTATTTGAGCACAGCAACATAAATCTACAGCCTATAAACTACAGTGCTCCAGAGACCGTGACACAGGCATGCACACATCCTCACTCTGTTCTCACTGAAGCTCAGCAAATAGCATGAGAAACCTAGACTGGCATGGTGATACGCACACACACAGAGACAGATAGACAGATAGACAGACAGACAGACAGACAGAGATAGATAGATAGATAGATAGATAGATAGATAGATAGATAGATGATACATAGATATATAGATGATACATAGATAGATGGAAAGAAAGAAAGGAAGGAAGAAAAAAGATGATAGACTTTGAAACTAGTGTTATAGCTCTGGTTTACATAGATAGATAGATAGATAGATAGATAGATAGATAGATAGATGATACATAGATATATAGATGATACATAGATAGATGGAAAGAAAGAAAGGAAGGAAGAAAAAAGAAAGATGATAGACTTTGAAACTAGTGTTATAGCTCTGGGTTACATTGTGTTAGAAAGTTTCATTTTGAAAATTGTTTGAGTTGTTCACTTGAGTTTCATAAAAAAAACAAAAACTCGTTAAATGAATTTGGCTTGGAATTAGGACAGAATTTCTAAGTTTCTCAAAGTCTGTTTGCTGTTTTGTGAATTTAATTCATGCAAAGCAACCTTCTCAGCATTGATGATGGCAAAATGAAAATATTGATCAGCTCGGAATGCAATGTGACTCCCCGGCATCCTGCAGCTTCTAATGTTTAACCAAGGCTTAGTAACTCTTTATGTAGATTAAACAAGCACATACACCTCCCTAGTATGAAAACTGGTCTTATCTTAAATATATGATAAAACTATAAGTAAAATAAAGAATCGTTTTAAAATATTTTTATTATTACCAGTAAATGTTTGATTTGTGTACATATATTTTATACTCATATACTGGGGTTGCATTAAGTATCTTGAGTCCACAGTGACTGGAGATGGAGAATGTTTAAGAAGCCATGTTTTAAAAGATGGGGAAATAAAAACCTGAGGCTATGAGTTCATTAGTCTAGGACCACAGGACCTGTGCGTTTATATTTTACTAATTTTGTAATGCCTTGCCACTGAAATTGTTCCAAAACATGTTAAATGGGCATAAAATACACAAGCCATAAATCTTGATTAACAAGGTTCAGAAACATGCTCAGTCTAAGTGCCTCATCTTATAAAAGATTAAGATGAAAAAAAAATTAGTTTGCTTTTTCTCATCTAATCTTTTGTGTTCTTTCTGTCTCCTCTTTCACAGTGTTTTCTGAGCCGTGAATGGGTTTAGGTTAATATAGATGATTCATTCCTAGCTGAGGTATTAATAACTCATGGTTAATTATTCTTGGTATTATGACCAGTTGTGAGTCTCTGTCTTAACTGCTATCCACTGCAAAACAGCTTCTGTGATCAACACAAATCTGTGGATATAAATAATCAGATGTCACCCTGACAGGATGACTGTTCAGTATGACAACTATTAGGAGACTACTAGGGCCTACGACCCAGCCATGGTTGACCAGGTTCAGATTAACAGGCCTGAAATTCCTCCTGTAGAACAGACCTCAGATACAAGTAGAAAGTCAGGCTGGTTACCTTCATAACTCCCATGCCCCTATTGCGTTGACAGGCATATTGAGACTGCACATTCTGTCTTCTTGTAACTGCACTGATTCCTGAAGACAGAGGATCACACACACACACACACACACACACACACACACACTTAACAGAACAAATTTTACCTCTGCTGCTTTTAACAACGTATGGCAATCTTATATACCCTCTTGGACAGTGTCAATTTATTTGTCTCATTGATATGTTGTCAGTGAATGGTCTCCATTTGGGTATCTGTCCATCGATCCCTATATAAATGTCCTTGTAGCTACTCATGAGTTCTCCTCAATATAGAAGCAAATTCATCATTCATGGAAATCCTTCCCAATTTTTCATTCTATTAGTATCATTCTTCCAATAGTTCATGACAATAATTTCTAAGGGTTTTCTACATTTCTAGGCATTATGTACAAGAAACTAAAACTGAGGGTCATATCCAGTGGGGAGAGAACCGGCACATATACCAAGGCTCTGGGTTCCATCCCTGGCACCGCCGAAGCTAGGATACAGGAGTCACACAGCGTATATCCCAGCTACTTCAAAGGTGGAAGGCAGAGAACCAGGAGTCTGTGGTCATTGCCCTGGGCCACGGTCAGGTCCTAGAGTTCCAGGGCTGGGTGAGAGGCTGTCTAAAATCAACCATGGAAAAGCTCTATTACTTTTTCTTCCTCCTGTGCCTGTGGATGACTCAGGGGCGAAGCGCTTGCTGTGCAAGCCCAATGACTGAAGCCTGATCTCTGGAGCTCATGGAAAGGAGGAGGGCTAACTCCATAGGCTTGTCCTTTGACCCCCACAGTGCCCACACAGACATTGTACACACAGAGACACACAGTACTGATGATAATAGTAATAGTAATACAAAAAGAGCACAATTATTTTTTATTTTTTTTTTTTTGGTTTTTCGAGACAGGGTTTCACAATTATTTTTTAAAACAACACATGAATTTGAGGCACTAGCATTGCATGTGTGTGCCTACACACACACACACACACACAACATATGTTCATAGCTAAAAAAATTAGATAGGATTTATAAATTTGTTGCTTTTTAATCCTACAATAACAATTTTACAAAGAAGAAGAATTCATCTCAGATGCCACCAGCCACTGTCGCTGCCTTGGTGTTCACAACTATAACTGTCAATGGTCTGCTCTTGGGTCTCATGAGGAAGAAACCATAAAGAGAATGACTAAGTACGTAAGGGATCATTTGAAAGGAAATAAGAGCCATTATCCTGGCAAGTGTCCTTCAAGTTAAAGTTCATAGGGTACTGCAGTGTAGGGATCAGAATGTCACACAGCACAGAAACATAAAAAATATAGTTTATTTCCTTTTTAAAAAATAAAATAAAAGTGAACAAATAAAGAACATTACAGTTCCAGACTCAGTCCATGTGCCAGTGCTTAGGAGCATGATTGTATTGTAAGAGACCCATTGGGTTTTGCTCAACCATATATGCTCTGATGTTAAATTCATGTTTTAATTCAAGTTTTAATTGAATTCTGTTGAATGAACAAGTTTTCTCTTATGTGACATGGAAGTGTATCTTCCTTAATAATTGCTCTAAAGCTATAAATGGAAATGTTTATACTTCATGATACATTTGCATATGCTAAAGGGTTCTTTAATAAAAATAACCAAATATACTGGAATTTATATGTGCTATATATGATATATAACATATAGTTATAGTGCTATTATAAATAGAATATTTAAAATATTCATATACATCTACAGAGAGAGAGAAACCCACACACAACACAATGTGGTTTTGTGTCTGTTTTTCTTTTAATTTCTCATAACGCTATCCATACTAGGGAGCCTCAACCTTGAATCACAGATAATGTCGTTTGCAGATAATTATTTGTTGTAACTGTCCTATGCATGTAGAATGCCAGGGATAGCTCCTCTAAGTCCAGTTGTGGCAAATGAAAAGGTCTCCGGGTATTGCCAGATGTCCCGTGGGAGTCTATCCATCAGTCAAATACAACACACTGCCTGACTATATGTGTGTACGCTGTGGCCTTGTTGTCTTAGATGAGACAATGACACTGGTGGCAATCATACTGGATGCAGCGGGAGGTGCAGACCTTGCACAGCTGGGTGGATGCTATCATGGCAGAAGGTAATTATATCTGAATGTAAAATACTTTTCTGTGGCTCCTGGCTCGTGCACTAATTCTCCCTGATCACTGGATTCTAGTTTGAATCTGCATATTAATGCATTCTGTCCAGGAATCTAGACAGATGTGGCACCCACTCTCCTTAGAGAAGCCCAAGAACTAATAATGTGCAAATGAGGTAACCAGTGGACACTATCAAGGTGTGTCAAATATGACACACATGTCCCACACGCGTCCCACATGGGGAAGCTGACACAGAATCCCACATTCTTAGTGAGGGAGGAAGTGCAGTTTAAATACGAAGCACAAAACAGTCTGTCTCTAAGATGAAGCACTTATGATGAATGCTTTAGTTTTGTGGACTTTTATTATCAATGCTAATAGCTCATTTCTTTCATTTTGCAGCTGTTCTGTTATTTTTGAATAATTTCAAACATTTTACAAAACATTGCAAAAATAGCACAATGTTTTTCTCACAGATTTTCCACACAATTAACGTCCCCCTACACTTGCTTCATTGATTTTTTTGTAGAAATGTACACATATTGTTATGATACCAAGAAGTTGGAGAGTAAGCAGATACACGATGCAGTTTTAGACAGGGCTATTTTTCTTATACGTGCCAATAACAAGGAAACTCACTCACACTGTCCCAATAAAGTAAGTGACTGCAATCACTGATATTAGTGCAAGAGAAACATCTGCATCAAGATGGTCAGACTGCGTCTTATTTCACCCATTTCTTTTTATAAAAAATGCACAACAATTGGCCATGAGGGACTGGAGAGTCAACACAGAAGTTAGCAGCACCTGCTGCTCTTGCAGAACTCTGGAGATAGGTTCCCAAGCACCTTGTATGCCTCACAACCACCTTTAGCCGGAGATGCCAGAGATCTGACATACGCTCCTGCCCTCCGCTTACATGCACATACACGTGCTCAGAGTCATACAAGGCTTACAGTAAAAAGCAAAAATGTAATGTTGCATCTATAGGCTAGGCTGCACCCAGGATCATTAGTTGTATTTATACATCTCTGTATCCATTCACAAATAACAGTTCCCCACTCCTTCCTCTGTATTTTTTTTTCCTGAGACAGGGTTTCCCAGTAGCTATAGAACCTGCCTGGAATTTGCTTTGTAGACCAGGCTGGCCTTGAACTCAGTGAAATCCATCTGCCTCTCTGCCTCCCAAGTGCTGAGATTAAAGGTGCGCACCACCACTGCCCGACAGGATTTTTTTTTTTAAATATCAAGGTCGTTTGTCATGTAGAGTACCCTTGATACTATGTCTGATGTTCAGTTAGGATTAAATTGTGGTTGATTTTGCTTGAAGGAGACCTCAGTGCAGCATTGTTCTTTTCCATGTGTTTCGTCAGGGACATCCCATGCTCACACATCCAATTCTGGTTATCCTACTCCAAGCACTTGCTTATGGAGATGTCTCAAAAGCATCTGTATTGAAAAGTGACTAATTCCCCCTTAAAATTAATAATTCCATTTAGGACAGTACTGACAGTTCCACTCATTTTCTTGTTCTCCTGAAACTCCTTTCTTTAAAAAAGGTTTTAGATTGATTTATTTGATGTGTTTGTGTTTTATCTACAAGCATTGTGTGTATACCACGTGTGTACAGTACCTGTGGACACCAGAAGGCATTGGATCCCTTTGCACTACAAGTACACTTAGCTGCTGGGCTATCTTTCCAGCCTTGGTTTTCCTTTTAAAAATCCCTCTGTGTTTCTCTCCCTGTCCCTGTCTCTGTCTCTCTCATTGTGTGTTACTTACATGGATGTGTACACAGGTGCATGCCTATGTGCAGTAGAAGGTCAGAGAAAAATATTGGGCGTCCTCCTCTTCCACTCTTCCATTTGTTCGCCTGAGACAGGGTCTCGTGTATTTCAGACTGACCTACAACTCACTCTCGAGCCAAGGATGACCTCCAGATCCTCTTGCCTCTGACTCTCGAGTGCCAGAATGACAGGCGTACACCACCTTGCCCTCCTTGCTATCCTCAAGCATTCTCCTGCTGTTGTCACCCAAATCCTGGCAGCCATGGATACCAAACAGTGACTCTGTAACTCCAACGTTCTGTCCGCTTTTATGATCTTCCTTCCAGAAGGGGCGGCTTCTCTCCTCCCACTTTTATTCCATAATTCGCTTCTGAAAGTAGGAACACAGAGATCCTCATTTCATTCTATGGGTTAAAAGAAAGGCGTCACAACATCAAGATAATTGATGTTCTGCTTCCCTGAGCGCGACTGCAGGGACACAAAGGTGGTGGCCAATAGGAAGTAATGGCCTTGCTTGTTCTCCGGGTGGCTCATCAGCTTCTTCAGCCACATTCAGGAGTCGGTTCCTCCTGCAGATGCTCTCATGCACAAACTGCGTACAGTTTCTGCCTCAGCGAGGCACTGAAGTGAAGGAAGAAAGCCATAGTCCCCTTTTCTGGAATCTAGGAGTGTTTCCGTCCATTTTCAGTGTGGTAAGCACACCCATGGCTCAGACGTGGGATGGGGACAGAAAGCTGAATAAGTCCCAGTATTTAATGTACCGCAGGTCCCAGCTGGATGAATGGAACAAGCTTAGGAATTCAGTATTTTCTGAATAATAGCATTTATTTTATACTCTAAGTACTCCCTGGGAAGTCTGAATAACATCGCAGATTCTGTGGTGTAATAGCTTCGTGGGCTAATTGACTCGAATGCCGATTTTGCTCCTTAAAACAAAAAGTCACACAGTTTTGATTAATGAGTCCAGTAATAAATCATTAATCTTTTCATCTCAGAAATGATAGGAGCAGTGTTATGTTTTGTACCCAGTAATATACTTCTAGATTTTTTTGTGCCAATACAGTGGCCACAATTTAAAGATCTCATCACCAATTTAATGTACCCAACTCTGCATAATTTAGTATAACGTCTAGCAACTTTGCAGTGGGAGAATGTCATGGGTCGAATTCTAAGTAGTCATAATTGTTCTGTTATGAACATGGCTTATATTCAGTTTGTAGTGGTCTGTTTGTAATGTCCTAAGCTTTCTGAGTAATTATAATTACAGGAATATTAATGAGTTACTGGAGTTCCCCTGTGTCCCTGGCTCTCTGCTAAATTTTCAGTACACCATGCATTGAATTTCACATTAGCCTGCAGAAGTTATAAACATGGCTTCCAGTTGTATGGTTCAAGAATTTTTCTGAGAACTGGCAATAATGGGCTAACAGCATAGAACCAGCCAGCGCCAGTGACCATGCCACTGTGTGTTCACCTGCCATGCTCCCCATTTTTGGGAGGTGATATATGGGCAGATCACTTTGGGGGTGTCGGGGCCACATGCAGTTATGTAGATGGCTTGACCTGGCATGCAGCTGTCTCAAGCCTTTACATCTTGAGAGGATTTATATTTCAAGGATCAAGTTCCAGCTTATGGTGGAGCCAAGACATCATTTACCCATGGTCTAATTGCCAAGGAAAATAGAATTCCAAATTATGGACTCTAAAAGTCTGAGGGCAAATGTCTACATTCCTGGTTTGCTGTTGTATTCGCTGGTATAAAATAGCACCTTATTATTAAAATTCGGTCATAAACTGCCCGCTTAACTGAGAGATCTATGGAAGGCATGGATCTTCATCAGTTGGGTTTGTCTTTGGGGAGGAGCCAGCATGTGCTGAAAGATGGGAGAACTCCTGAGCCATGGCCAAGAACACATATGTCAAGAAAAAGTAGAAAAAAGAAAAGTAGATGGTCTGTTTGGTGAAGAGCCTCAGAACCAAGAGTTAGCGCAGCACAGGTCTTTGTATCTATTGGTGTGGGGACTGCAAGTGTCTCCAGTTGTCTCTAGTGTCTTATTCTTTGGGACCATAAGATTCCTTAAAAACTCAGAGCTGGCAAGACACATGCGGTGTGTGCCTGTCTTCAGAGTGACCCCAGGCGCTGCTGGTAAAGCCATCTGTTCCACCGCTAAGCCACGTTAAGAGTTGGACTTCCCTTGCTTCCTCTAGTACATCTTAAAGAAACTAATCAGAATACAAGTGCCAGGTACAAAGCAGCAATGATGATGGAAAACATTCTCCTAGAAGTACAAGGAGTTCACCTCATTTGAACCCCAGCAACCCTTGCTTACAGCTTCCCTTTGCTGTTCTCAACCAAGATCCTCATGTTAGTTAGAGACAGAGAGGCAAGATAGGAAGGAACCTAGGTTCTTCAATGTTCAGTGCCTGTTAATAAAGACAGTTTTCATTGTGAGAGCTACACCCCCTGCACACATGCTCACTCGTTCCCACGTCCCCCCCCCCCCCACACACACACTTCACTTCACAGAACGTTTTCTTCAGGTTTGTGTTCAAGGTCAAGGTTCAAGGTTGCTAAATCTCTGCAACCTATTCAGGTTTTCCTGGGAGACACAAGGATTGCACCAGCCTGGAGTCTAATGTCCTCCGCCCAGACTGACAGAATTTTCATGCTTGCTGAATTAGTTTTTAAGTGGCAGCCTAGAGCTGACTGTTTCCTCCACTGTGTGGCATGCACACGGCCCCACAGAGTCAGCTCCCTGTGACGTCGGCAGGGCTAGTTTAGCAGTGAAAGCAGGTTCAAGCAAAGCGGCAAGACAGTAGCATTGTGTACTGAGCTCCGGTCCCCCACTCTCCCTCCATATGTCGAAGGTAGCTTTTGTTGTTATAATCCTCTTGAAGTCGAGGTTAGAAAAAAGTTAGTTTTATTTTCCTCAGTATTGGGAAACCGCCACAGTTCTAGTCTTACTAATAAGGCTTAACCTCGGTTCTCCTTTGCTCACTCACTTCCCAGTATCATGAAGATGTTTATTCTTAAGAAGGGGAAGTATCTTTCTAAGGAGCTTATGCCTCAAGGGAAACTCTGTAGGCAGTCAGCCAGCAATACATTGCCCATTCTAATCTCTTAAAAAGGTGTGCCTCAGCCATTCAACACAGTGTGTCCACAGCATCTGTCTTGGATTGGTTGGATTCCCTCTGGCTGGACTGCTCGACGGCTGTGTGAGACTGGGCAATTGCAGAGCTCCTGATAACCCGGCCTTTCTCACTTGTAAAATGGAGCTATGAATGGAGTCTACCTCAAGGGTTTTTTGAAGCCATAAAGATATAATGAATTTAAATGACTTTATAGTTCTTGGCACATTGCTAGATAATCTTCCTGAAACGATTATAATACCAAACACAAATAATTTATGTAAAATGATGTTAGCATTAATTCCACGTGGCAAATGAACATTCACAGTGCCTTTCTTGTGAAATAATTGGGATGAAATTATACGAGAAAGTTATCCATTCATGCTTAGTTGTTTATTTATCGTATTGATATATAGTCATTGCACCTGCTACTGGGTTATGTAAGGACATTTTTGCACTTGTATATAACATACTTGAGAATATCCCTCTACCCCATACTCATTGTATAACAGAAACTCAAATTTCCTGAATTGTCTTGTATTTTTTTCAAGTGACCATGACTTTGCAGACATTCATGCTGTGTCCTGTGGCTGTGCTCTACCCAGAGTCGAGTGGGAATGGTTGTTCTTGAGGGTAATTTCATGTCCTGACCAGGACTGCACCTCAATAACACATTTCTGAATATGCTAAATATAAAGTTGAGCCTTCGCCTTGTGCCAGCATATTCTAGGTAGAAAATTTTTATTTTTATTTTTTTGAGTTGGGCTTTTGCTGTGTAGCTCCTGCTGTCCTGGAATTTACTCTGTAGACCAGAGTGGCCTCCAACTCAGACATTTGCTTGTCTCTGTTTCCTGAGCACTAGAATTAAAAATGAATCTCTATGCCTGGCTAATCTAATATTCTGTCCTCCTCCTCCTCCTCCTCCTCCTCCTCCTCCTCCTCCTCCTCTTCTCCTCCTCCTCCTTTTCTTTCTCCTTCTCATTTCTTTTCTCTCCTTCCTCCTCCCTCCCTTCTCTTCTTTCTCTTCCTCTTCCTTCTTCTTTTTCTTGTATGAATTAATAATAGAATGCCGTAATAAATTACGGCAGCTTGCACACAGAGCTATAATCCTGTACTTGTTTGAAGTAGAATCAAGTAATCCTTAACAAATCAGGAGATACCTTTCTGTCCTGGAATACTCAGCAGCTGGATGGTATAGATGGCCTAGAGCCCTTCAGAGTAGAAAAAAAGAGACCAAGAAAATGTGGAATCTGTTCCCGGTATTGGGTTGCTCTCTGTAGCTTTGTTCTCTGGTTTCATTTTTGGCGAGCAGAACTGTTAGGACAAAGTCATTCATGGGTCTCTGTGGCATGGTGGTATGTTATAAGGAAACTATCAGGAGGGTGCAGTATTTTCTAGTGTAAATCTATCACATTCTCACAGGGCAAAGCATCCTCCAGAGTGGGGAAGGGGCTGATGGTTCTGAAATTAGAGTCCAGTGTGTGACCTGTGGCTCCGGTGTGACAACATGCAGACATACAGGAAAGCCCTGAAGGCACACAACCCTCTGGCTGCTCGTGGGCACCACATGCAGACTCAGACTCGCTTGTTCAGTCACACACATGTGAACTCAAGACTGCCCAGAAGATGCATAACAAAACTCACCCGGGATCAGTGGTTCAGGTTGCCAGGGATCTATTTCTCTACAAGTCCACTCTGTATTCTCATGAAGTAAGCCTTCTGACTGGACCTGAGGCTGTTCAGTCATTCACCAATGCTCTGCTTGCACTAAATCTGAAATAATTAAAGACTCTGTATCATCTGTCTTTCTTAGAAAACTGTATCTACTAATTGTTGCTTTGAGGAGGTTGTTCTTAGTGGAGTCTCATCTATATGCTGAGTTCACTTGCAGTAAGTAAACATTGTGGAACACGAAGATCAATAAGTGCATTCTCTACAAATATTTGCATTGATGATGTGTGCCCCAATCTTTTCTTCCAGCCTTTTGAAATGTGCATTCTTGCTATCTGTAGTTGCCATCCTGAGCCAAAGTCCGGCAGCACTTCTTGCTCTCACGTAACTGTACTGTGTCTGTAAATCAGTCTTCCCCCTTCTCTCCATCCTCCTGCTCTTCTGAGACTCTGGAAACCCCATTTTACTTTCAACTTCTTTTTTTAAAATATTATTTTAATGTGTGTGTGTGTGTGCGCGCGCGCGCGTGTGTGTGTGTGTGTGTGTGTGTGTGTGACCTTGGCAAAGTGCTGTTGCAGAGGTCAGAGAACATTACCAAGGCGTCTGTTCTCTCCTTTGACTGTGTGTGCCCCGGGAATTGAACTTGGATCATCGGGATGAACAGCAGACATCGTGATCTGCTGAGCTGTCTCACTGACTCTCTGCTCTCAGCTTCGGTGGAACCAGCTTGTACATCCCCTGTATGAATGAGTTTGTGTGGCTGGCTTGTTTCACTTGACACAGTGATCTCCAAGTTGTCTCAAATAAAGAGCTTCCATTCTTGGCCTAACTATTAGACCATGGTGGGTAAACACATTTGCTTTAATCATTCTCAGTTGCCAAACATTTTCTGTGGGTTCCCAGTCATGGCTATTTTGAATAGTGCTGTGGTGAGGATGGGGTACGGGTCCCTCTTCTGTCTGCTGAGCTCAGTTGCTTCGCTGTATCTGCTGAAAGGACAACAGTTGATGAAAACAGCCTTGAGGGCAGGCCACTGTGCTAACCTAGACTTGGGCATGCCTTACACTGTTCTGTAAGGTCTCAAAAACAGACAGTTTTCCTGGTGGGTGTTTTTCTGCCCAGTGATTGAGAGGCCTGCTTTATATTAGCTCTTAAGAGCTAGTGAAGTAGGATGTCTTTGTTGTTTACCAGAAAGCCTCTGGCTATATCATCATCTTACGACCTTCTGGGAAGTTCAGAATGTTCTATCTCCATCCGAGACATGACTCAGACCTCATTCTCTTAACTGCTGATTACAAGCCCGAAGCTTCTGTCCCCAGCATTATGAGGTCCTGATTAGGAGAGAATGGTCCATCCGCAGTGGCCTTAGAGCCTGGTAGCACCCAACTACCTCCCTATCAATCTGACCTATATGTGGGATGTGCTCTCTCTCTACATGAACACCCCTTTGCTTATTTAAATACTGCTGTATTCTGATGCTGTACTAACTATGAAGACAGCAATCTGAAACAAATTAATCACATTTTTCGGTCATTTATATACGTGAAAACCTTGAGGGAAAGAAAAAGGGGGACTCATTTCAGGGGAAAATGTATTCTTGGGCAAAATGACACATTTCTATTCACATTAACAACAGAGAAACTACTCTAAATTCTTTATGAACAAGGTTAATAAAATAAGGGATGAGTCAAGAGAGCCCTGTTCGGGTGAAGAGATGCACAGACAGCCCAGGATGGAGGAGTTGCTGATGGTGACACAGCCAATCAAACAGATGGCAGGCGTATGTTTTTACAAACTGAAATCCCACAGTGTTCATTCAGCAATGTAGGGACAGGAGAAGGGATGCTGGCCAAGATGGGGACTGTACAACTCAAGCAAGAATGAGTGGAGCGGTCCAGGTGTACCAACTGTTGTATTGCTGACCTTCTCTAGCGCCATAATGTGCCATTTTCTCGTCATCAAATCTTAAAAAGTAAACTCAATATTATCAATTGATAATGTCATTGGACCAAGTGTAAAAGGACAAAACCTTATCTGCTGCATGTCTAGCCTACTTCAAATCCATCGAGTGACCTTGGGACAATTAACACCAATCCCTTAATCTTCATTTTCTCTGTGTTAAATGAAGAAATCAGATGAATTCGTTGTCCCTTGTGTTCCCTCTGAAGCTACCTCTTCTTAAGGAGTTAAGCCAACGGCTGAGGAGGTGGTTCATTTGGAAGACTGCTTACCAAGCACACTTGAGGTCTTTGGTTCGAACCCCAGCACTGTCTAGGATGAAGATGCAGACATCTGCCTGATCCTGCTACTCAGGACCCAAGGTTGCAGGGCCAGGTGCTGAAGATCATCCTCAGCAACACAGTGAGCTTCAGAGTAGCCAGGGACGCGTTAGACCCTGTCTCAAAGTAGAGACGCCAGTAAACTGATTAAATAATTGAAGAAAAAAATTTATGTTCTTTTAGATTGCAACTGTCACAGGTGAAATTCTAAACAGTTCAAAGCACTCATTTGCTTTATGACACCAATCAACCTTCCCTCAAATGACTACCCATTTAAGATAAGTCTGCTGTGTAAATAACATTGTAAGTGGAAATACAGGGTATATAGTCTTTTAAAGTTCATTCCACAAAGAGCTGGAATTCTATTGTCAGCCAATATATTCAAGACTAACACTGCATTTCAAGGGATGGAATTATTTAATGAATATCACTGCCCAAAGCTGTATTCTCTCTATGAATACAAATTAAGGAATGACCCCATCAAATGGTATATTGTCTCTGTGAATACCAACTAAGGAATTGGCCTTGCTGTTTGAATTTAGATTCAGGAAACAGCTTACTAGGCAATCCCTTGTGGACTATGTTCTGGGTGTTCACAGTACATTTCTGAGTTGCTGCAGCATGCTCAATGCTTACGGAGTCTGGACATGGATCTGAGTTGGGATTAACTAGCCTACAGAAAATGACAAAAATCACAGCACCTACATCTGGGACAATGATGTAGGTGTCTTCGATTATTCAACTTCTCCCAGGGCGAAGGAGCACAGGGGACTGAGTCGTGAGCTTGCCATGGGCTGTGGCCCAGCCATTTGTAAGGTCTGGCTGAATGCAGAGACTCTTAAGTGGTTGAATATGTATTTCTCAATGTGTGTCTTATAGAAAACCATGTTGCTCCTAGTGAGAGGGATATAGCTCTGTTGCTGAAGTGCTTGCCATGCAGGTGTGATGGTCTAAGTTTGATCCGCAGGCCCCATGTGTCATAGTTCAGTTCTGTTGCTGAATATCACACGATCACCAAGGCAATTTATAAAAGAAAGCATTTATTTGGGGCTTACCATTTCAGAGGGTTAGAGTCCCTGACCATCACAGTGTATGCATGGCAGCAGGCAGGCAGGCATGATGCTGGAGCAGTAGCTGAGAGCTCACATCTTGAGACAAGAACCACAAGACAGAGGATGTGCTAACCGGGGATGGTGTAAGCCTTTTAAAGCCTTCTCCAACATGGTCACGGCTCCTACTCCCTCCCAAACTCTTCCACCAACTGGGGAGCAAGTAGTCAGACATAGGAGCCTATCGGAGACATTCTCATTTAAACCCCACCATGAAAAACGGGAGACTCAGCATTTGATGCTTTGCATTGGGAGAAATTATAAATGGGAGGCTCTCTGACTACCCAGTCTAGCCGGATGGGTGAGGCCAAAGTCAACCAAAGACCCTGTCTCACGGGAGGCAGATGGAGTTTCTAAGTGAATACCGGAAGTTGCCCTCTACCCAGAACAGATTCTTTCCAGTTTAAAGCATGTATTCTAATGTGCCTCTTCCTCTCTTCACTGAGAATCCCCTTTGCGTCAGAGTCAGCTAGAAATGTCAAAGGCATCCACAAACAATTCCTTAATCTGGTCACTGCTGGGAGTAGCATTCGATTCACTGGCAGGAGACTCAGACCTTTTCTGTTACAGTCATAACATAAAATTGTGAATTTAAATGAGTTTCAGTCCTAAAGGCATGTTGATTTTAGAGAAACCTTTTAAATAAATAGTATGTGGCAGGCAAAAAAATATCCAAAAGCTGAATTGCAAATGATTGAAACTTGGGGAACATTGAACTGGTTGAAAATACGCTGAACTGGTTGTAAGTCTAATGCTAACTCTGCCACTAATTATCAGATTGTCCTTGGGCTGCATGATAAATCTTTCACGGCTCTCTTTCCTCATTATCCAATACGAGCGTTGATATTTGCCAAAATACCTTTAGAGTTATGATGGGAAGATTAAAATTAAGCGATGGATAGTAAAATACTGTAAAAGTTGAAGGTTTATATGCATAAGTCTCATTATTATGTATGTGCAGCATCAGAGAGAGAGAGAGAGAGAGAGAGAGAGAGAGAGAGAGAGAGAGAAGGAGAGAGACCTTCAGCCAACTAATGGAAAAATAATCTCATTTTCTTATTATGATTCTGACATTTGAGGTTTGTTGGTGATAGGATATTGTGTGTGTGTGAGAGAGAGAGAAAGAGAAAGAGAGAGAGAAAGAGAGAGAGAGAAAGAGAAGGAGAGGAAATGAAACAAGGATTTCCGTTGAATATTTCCCACATATATAGGCACCATTCCCATATGCTAAAGCTGTGTGGCATTTTGTTCAGATAGATGTGTTCATTTTTAACATTTTCATGGTAGTACAAGTGTTTAAAATGTAAGTTAGGCTTAAATAACAAACACAGTAGTAGCTTTTTTAAATTTTATGTGGATGAGTGTTTTGCCTGCATGTATGTATGTACACCACATGTGTGCAAGCCCAGAAGAGGGAATTAGATCCCCCAAACTGGAGTTAGAGATGGTTGTAACTGCTGTGTGGATGCTGTAAACCCCAAAACTGGAGTTTCAGGTAGTTGGAAGCTGCTGTATGGGTGCTGAGATCCCCAAACTGGAATTACATGTAGTTAGAAGCTATTGTGTGGATACTGAGATCCCCCAAACTGGGATTACAGATAGTTGTGAACTGCTGTGTAGATGCTGTGAACCCTGAAACTAGAGTTACAGGCAGTTAGGAGCCACTATGTGGGTATTGAGAACCCCCAAACTGGAGTTACAGGCAGTTATGAGCCACTATGTGGATGCTAAGAACTGAACCCAGGTCCTCTAGAAAAGCAACATGTGATCTTAGCCACTGAGCCATCTCTCCATGACAAAATCTTATTCATCTCAAGAATTAATAAAAAAAATCTGTGACCTATTTGCATAAAGTTGTTACAAATAATGCAATTTAGCTCTGTATCAAAATTATTTCTTGACCTAAAATAATATTTGGTATTACATTTTTTATAGTCTCTCATTCTTTTTAAAACCTTATCTTTACTTATTCCAGAAGATTTTTTTTGATTCCTTTTGCCAGTTTAATCTCTTGTTTACTCTTGAAGCTAAGGTTTCGTTTGACTAAAGTATAGTGATTCAATTAAATGGGTGACTTATTTTGATATTAGTGATTAATCATGGCATTCTGACCCTGTTTTGTTTCTGAAAATACAACTGTTCCAAAATACATACAACTATATTTATATTTATTATTAATTCATACATGTATTGTAAAAAATTTACACATACAGATAATGCTAGCAGTTGTGGTTTTCTTTGCTATTAGGCAAAGCTTGCATAAGCATTGTTACCACTGAATGAAGCATTAGACATAATGAGGTCATTTGCATATAAGAATTCCTGCTTGGTCTGTGATGGCAACTCTCAAATTGATGCAATTATGGGAAGCATTCCAAGGTCCTTGGAGTCCATAATTCAGTACCTCAAGATGGTCCTGAGAATTGTTATTTCTATCCAGTTCCAGGTGACATTTTAAAATTTTTATTTATTTATTTTTTCTTTTGAGAGAGAATCTCATGGTGCCCAGATAGCCTTCATAATCACTATGTAGCTGAGGCTAGCCCTGAACTTCTTACTCTCATGCCTCCACCTCCTGTGTGCTGAGCTCATAGGTGTACATTGCATACCTGGCTTCGGGAAGCATTAATACTGAGGTTCTAGGTCACAGCATGGTGCCCACTGGTCTAGCCTGAGGCAGCATCAAAGAGCAGTACAACTTGTGGCCTAGATGGTGGTCTAGGGAATATGCCCTGCCTTTCACACTTGTCATATAGACAAGCTATGGATTGATTGTGCCTTCTACAAAGTGGGGGTTTTATTGTATAGGGCTAATGAGAGAAAAAACACACGGGAAGTACCTGGGATGATGGCTTACTGAGTGTAGCCTTAGCAGAGTGCTGTGTTGAGACTGGTAGAGAGCGAGCACTAGCTGGTAGGAGTACCCTCCACTCACTGGTTGGCTTGCCAGGGCTTCAATTACCCATAGTAAACCACAACCTGAACCTAGTGAGAGGAAAATTCCAGACGTAAGTTCACTTTGGTAACTGTGAATTGACACTCTTCTGAATACACAGTGAGTGCTTTCATTGGCCTGCTGTGGTTGTAAGTCCGTCCTTCATCCAGTGTATCTGTATGCACACGGAGGCAGAGCTTTGTCTACTGACTACACTGTGATTTATTACCCAAATAATCACACAGAAACATATTAATTACAAATTCTTTGGCCTATTGGTCAGGCTTATTACTAACTAGCTCTTAAATTTAAATTAACCCATTTCTATTAATGTATGTATTGCCACATGGCCATGGCTTTTACTGGTCTGCTGTCAACTTGCTTCGTGGGTGACTGGCTCAAGTCTCTCTCGATTCCACCCTTCTTTCTCCCTGTATTCAGTTTCACTTCCCTGCCACACTATATTCTGCCTCACTATAGGTCAAAGCAACTTTTATTATCAACCAATGAGAGCAACATATATATTCAGAGTATACAGACTGCTACCTGCCTGGCAGACACTCAGGAGCTCTACCAGGCTTTTTTTTTTTTTTTAGGCCATCAACCAGCTCCCAAACCATGATCCAGACTTATTATTAGTTTTGAATGCTCTCTTAACCTAGCTTTTGTCCGCCTAGCTCTTTTAACTTAAATTAACTTGTATCTCTTCATCTACCTTTTACCTCAGAGTTTTTTACCTTCCTTCTGTATATCTTACTTTCACTGCTTCTCATGGCTGGCTGGCTGGCGGCAGCTGTCTGGTTTCTGGCCCAGGTGTCTCCCTAGTTCTCTCGTTTTGTTCCTCTGGAGTCAGATTTCTCCTCCTATTTATTCTCTCTACCTGCTAGCCCTGCCTATCCTTTCTCCTGCCTAGGTATTGAGCATTCAGCTCTTTATTAGACCAATCAGGTGCCTGAGGCCGGCGAGGTGAAACAAACGCAATACATCTTTCCATAATTAAACAAATGCAGCATAAACAGTTGTTTATATAAATATAAACCTATATATATGTGTGTGTATATATATATATGAATAGCTTTATATAGTTAAAGTAATATTCTGCAGGATAAGCAAATGTAACACACCTTTGCCCTGTTAAAATAATATTCCACAACAAGGAGCAATCTCAGTTATCAGATCTGCGGTTGCCCCCAAGCAGTGCCTATGCAGGCAGGAAGCATTATCTCAGTGGCCAGTAACCTCCCAGGGCAAAGGTAGTGACGCTGGCCAGATGAACAAGCCAAGAGAAGCTGCAAAGTGTTTATTTCAGGTGAGAAGGGGATTTCTCACAACCTGAGAAAAAGATTTGTGTTAACGGGATGGCCAAGATCTATAGTGACAATGAGGCTCCTACCCAGGAAGTCATGAGAAGGGACAAATCAGTGACTTCTGCTGTCACCCTGCAGTCTATACAAAGTCATGCATAGTCCACAGCAAGCACTTAGCAAAGATGGGAAAGAGGAACTGAAGGGTTCAGTGCCATCTGAACTAAGAGGAGTCGCAGGTGGACGCCTCATGGATAAGGTGTGATTTTAATCTGTGTTCACATAAGCTCAGCTGTAGTGTGAGTGTGTGTTTTACAAGGAAGTGTGGACAACGAGCCTGGCTTTCACTGATGGCAATCATATATATATATATATATATATATATATATATATATATATATATATATATGAAATGTTCTGCATTGGAAGGGAGTTGAGTAAGAGCAATTGGTGGCCAGATGTGGTGACGTACACCTGTCATCTCAACACTTGAGAGCAGGACTTCATGAGATGAGTTGTAAGCCACTGTTGTGGCTGTTGGTGTTTTTTTTTTTTGTTTGTTTTGTTTTGTTTCGTTTTTAATCAGCTGACACAAGCAAGAGTCACATAGAAGAGGGAGTCTCAACCGGGAAAATGCCTCCATTAGACCTGATGTAAGCAAATCTATAGGGCATTTTCTTAACCAGTGATTGATGGGGAAAGACCCAGGCCATTGTGGGTGGGGATATTTCTGTGCAGGTGGTCCTGGGTTCTATAATAAACAAATCTGAACAAACCATGGGGAACAAGCCAGTAAGCAGCACTCCTCCACCACCTCTGCATCAATTCCTGCCTTCAGGTTCTTCCTGCCTTGACTTCCCTAGTGATGTACTGTGTTACCAGGAAGTGTAAGCTGAAATAAACCCTTTCCTTCCCAAGTTTCTTGGTTCATGGTGTTTCATCACAGCAACAATTCCCCTAACTAGGACAGACACCCTGGCTGTCTAAGGTGTTTGGGAAGCTTGGGAAGCTGTGCCCTTTGAGAACATCAGAGAACTTTAGACTGGTTTGCAATTTACTTTCAGTGCATCTCAATAGATGTTACATCATTGTCTCTTTTTCTTCCCTTAGCAACAAGAACAAGACCCTACAAATCTATACATCTCAAATCTCCCCATCTCTATGGATGAGCAGGAGCTGGAGAACATGCTAAAGCCTTTTGGACACGTGATATCCACCAGAATCCTGAGAGACGCTAACGGAGTCAGCAGGGGCGTTGGCTTTGCCAGGTAACTCTTTCTCTGTAAGGAACCTATGTGGGACCTGTCTTTCCCCGGTGCTTCTTCTTAATCCCACTCCCCAGTAATATCTCAAGCCTAAAGCAATGGAAAATGCAAAATGAAAGAGAATACAATTAGCTTATCAAATATTTCATCTTTCCGTAGCTTTACTTCAAGCCAAAGAAAAATCCATGAAATTGTAAATATATTGTGCTTGCTAATACATGTACACAGACTCTCTGTATGGGTATCTGATCATAATAGTATGCATATTGAACATTCAGTCCTGTCTATACTTGCAAAGAAATTAAATCTGAGATTTCCAGTTTCACCCAGTATCCCAGAGCAAAAATCCTGTGTAGTGGAGGTAGGGATGTAGCTCATTAGGTAGACTGCTTGCCTAGCATGCAGCAAACCTTGGGTAAAGCCCCGTGTAAACCAGACATGGTGGCACATTCTCATAGTCCCAGTGCAGGAGAATCAGAAGTTCAATGTCATTGCTTAATGATAAGAAATTGGAGAATTAAACTGAGTCTCCATAGCCCCCCTGGCTGAGTATAGGCAGAAGGAGGATAATAGGTTTTTTGGGAGCTGAGACAGTGTGGACTAGGGGTTCATCCCAAGGTGATCAGTAGAACACACATGTGTAAAACAGACATGGTGGCACACACTCATTAGTTCCCATGCTGGTAAGGTGGGGCAGCAGGATTAGAAATTCAAGGTCAATTTCGACTCCATAGCAACTCCAAGAGCAGCATGTCCTGGCTTCCATCCATCCTGCTGGCTTACATGTTTGATTTCTTTGTTCACGGTGGGATGGATGGGTGGTTGATGAGTGATCCGTTCCATGATTTTCATCCCGTGAGGTTCACGAATAGCTCAGTTGAATGGTTTCAGCACTCCAAGCTGAATCTCCTAAAAGCACTGGTCCTGGTGGATTAGGGTCCTCTTTTAACTTAATTATCTGTCTCCAAATACATTACCTTCTGAATTATTATGGGTTAGGACTACAGATGAACTTGAGATGGAGCTACAGAGTATCTCGAGGCACTAAGTCAGGTCTATTCACTTGTCTTTCACACCAATCCCCACTGTATATTTTGGATTTGCCTCAAGGGAAGAAAGCCCAGTCTTCTACAAAGGGCAGAATTAAACAATCAAATCATCAGATCAAAACTGCAATCATGGCAGACAGAATCATGAAAGGACAAAATGCAGATTTATCTCTGGAGGAACTGTGGGAGGCTGAGAGCTTTTGGTTGATTATTCTCACTGTTCTAAATTCAGCCTCTTCCTCCTCTGGAGTATTTCTCACTGAGAAGTCACAGGGCGACCTTAAAAATTCAAATCTAGGCACATCAGAGTCCTTCAGCATTGCCTGAGTGATTTCATTCCACAACTATCCCCAAGTGTCACCCTGGCTTGGCTCACCTTCCCGGCAATGGTTCTTCCTGTCTTGTGACCTAGACAAGGCTACCCTTTTTGATTGACCACCTTGTCTACAGCTATTCTACTGCCTTCTGCCTACTCAGCTCTTAGGTACTGACTGAGCCATTTTTCTTCAGAGAATTCTTCCCTGACCTCCAACCCCAGACTGTTACCCAAGTTAAATTCTATGTTTCCCACTCCTGTAAAAGTTTTTTTTCAAATAAAATTTATCATAGCTGCACCCAATACTTTACTTTATTTCTGTGTTCTCCCACTGTATTGCTAGCTTGTTTTCTTTTTGATTGTTAAATGGGAAGATGGGTGGATGGCTGGATAGATGCGTGGATGGATGAAGAATAGATGAAAGAGTAGGTGATGGATGGATGGGTAGGTGGGTGGGTGGGTGGATGGGTAGATGGGTGGGTGGGTAGGGAGGTGGGTGGATGGATGAATGGATGGGTAGGTGAGTAGGTGAGTGAATGGCTGGCTGGATGGCTGGCTGGCTGGATGGATGGATGGGTAGGTGAGTGGATGAATGGATAAATTGATGGATGGGTAGGGAGGTGAGTAGATGGATGAATGGATGGGTAGGTAGATGGATCGGAGGGTAGTTGAACAGATGGATGGGTGAATGGTGGATGATATATTAGTAGGTGGGTAGATGGATTGATGGCTGGGTGGATGGATAGGTGGCTGGCAGATGGATGAGTGGATGGGTGGGTAGGTGGGTGGGTGGGTGGAAAGATGGAGGATAGATGGACTGGTGGGTAGATGAATAGATGGCTGGGTGAACAGGTGGGTGGGTGGATAGATGAGTGCAATTGTAACTGTATGATTATCATTCCATGACTTTCCAAAGTAACTTAGCTCAATAATCTTTAAATTTAGCGCTGTGACCTTAAATCACCAGTTGAATTCTTCCATAAAACTCTAGGTAGTTTCTTTGGTTTTGTTTTTCATTTTGCAGACAGGAGCACCTTGTGGCACAGGGTAGCCTTGGTTTCCTCAGCGCTGGGATTGTAAGTGCGTGGTCAGCAGGCTTTTCTTCTCTTAGGACTGGGTTTACTGACTTTAGAAGGAGAGTACATTTAGAAAAAGAACCCAAGTTAAGATCCTGATTTCTTTTGTCAGTCTCTTGGACATAGATGGAGAATGAGTCTTCGTTTCTCAGTTAAGTTTAGATTTTAAATTTTGAGGAGCAGGACCTCCTATGATTGACTCAACGGCATAAACTATGGCTATGTTTTTAGCTCTACCATGTGTTAATAGAACCATCCAGATTCCTGCTTACTCACAATATAGCATTCATTCTGTTTTCTGCAACAATGGTGCCTCTTGCTTCTACTAACAGGACTAGAAATTAAACTTTGCAGAGGTCTCCACTTTCCCAAGTTAAGTTTTTCACCATTACCACCCAAACAATTTCCCCAGTCACTCTTGAGTAACTTTTGATGACTAGTTGAAGTCCTTCAATTTTTTGCTTGCTCTCTTGTATTATAACAACATAGGGGAAGACAGCATTGGCTGATGACGATAAGCCAATTCTAACACTAGGGTCAGTGCAGTGTCACAGAAAACCGCAGCAGGTTCTGCACAGCTCAGGTGTTAGGCTGGCTCTTCAAGAAGTCCAGAGTGTTGCAGGCTCTATCAAAGGAAGATTCTGTGCCCACTGAAAGAGCAGCTGGCTTATATTTGTATCTAGTAAGTTGTAACATGTGTCTTGAGAATGTGTTTCTATCTCAGTGGACAAAACCTGCATGGTGTGTCATTTGGATATCACCCTGGTCACCCCTCACCCTTAGATGTGTCCCTTAGTTTATATTCAAGAGATCTGAAATCCCTTTGACTCGAAAGAAACATGCTCCCCATTATTATTTTACTTGCAAACTATACATTAATCTTCTTTTATAACCATCTCTTCAAAGTAAAAGGACTATCTTCATTTTATATTTAAAACAGTTAACTTCAAAGCTTTGATATGAATGCCGGTAGGGTGCAGAAAAAAAAAAGTTCTTCAGTGCTCCCGAAACACTGGGCAGAGTGTGAAATTACACACGCTTCAGTCTTATGGTTTCCCTTCAGTTTAAGAAATTCTCTTATAACTTGAAACAATTTGGTGAGATCCCCCACCCTCCAGGTGGCATTTTAGAGCTATGTCATAAACCTCTAAAACCAGACGTTAATGGTGGGAATGTTGATCATCTGGGGTTCCTAGGGAGCTCGTGGGTGTGGCAGGCCTGTGAAAATGAAGATCAACTCCCAGCATAAATCAGGGAGTCTGAAGGCACATGAGCATGTGCCCAAGCTGGCTGTTCCCCTTTCCCAGAAACAGGAGACCAGTTGTCCAGAAGAATCACACGAAAGTGTGCCCGACTCAGTGTGGAGAAGTGATGGGGGGTGGAGTGGGATGGAGGCGCTAACATCTGAAAACACAGACCCTCTTTAAGAAGGCATTTACTGTCCCCCGTCCTTCCCCTGGGGTCTAAAGAGCATGAGAGAAGGCTACAGAGACCTTTGTGCTGTGTGTTCACTCAGTCTTCTGTGCTCTCAGTGTGCTTCTCCTAGAGGCTTCCTTTAGGTGGCCCTTAACTTGTGGCCACACTGGCTTGGCCCTTCCCTCTGGAATGAACAGACTTTCTAAATAAATCATTGCCATTCTTTCTTTTTTTATCAATTAAAAATAATGCCAATTCATGGAAATTTTAGACAAATACTAGCCTGATCATTAATAATTAATATAAACAGCGAGTCAAAAAATACTCTTCATTTATTTTCTCCCGTCCAGGTACTAGCCAGGCCTGACTATGTTCACTCCTAAGCACAGGACAGGACTGAACACATTGGGATGGTTTGGCTTTAGTCTTTCATGTATTTTTTAGGAATGACTTTGAATATCAACATTTTATAGCTTTATTATCTAACTGGGCATTATATCTGTTATTCTTTCCCATCTCCTGAAATATAACGAGAAAAGAGATTTACAATAAACACAATGAAAGCAGCAAGTTTTATTTAAGAACCAGTATAAAGCAAGAGCTGCTCTTTGCTTCCCTGGCAAATGTTTCATGCCCATCAAATCAATCCAACTCTTTTTGGTTTTTATTCTTTGGGGCGTTTTTCACTTATATCTACCTTGACTCTGCTAAGGAAACAAACGAAAACAGAAAAACAACCCTGCCCTGTACTTTTTGCAGTACTTTTGGCATTGCCATCTAAGGTACATGGAACCAGGAAATCAAATGTGATCAAGGGTAAATTTCGTGATTAGCAATCTCGCTGCTGCAGCTGCGTCTGCACCCAGACTGTTCCAGTCATGCTGGCAGACACTAGAAAGAGTGAGGCCGTTTCTTTTGGTAATTGTAATTCCTCCTCCAGTGGCTGGGCAGATGTGACCCACTGGGAGCTACGCTGCTGGTTCCTCCCGGCTTCATCCTCTGTGGATACCTCTGCTCTCCCTGTCATGCGCTGCTTCCTGCCTCCTACCTGCATTCTATGTTCTCACCATCAAACACTGTGATTGTGGGTGGAGAAGGCAGAACCATCTGTTCTCATCGCTGTGTATTCAGAGCCTCAGAGCCATCAATCACCTAGTTGTTAAACCCCAAAACACAGTCATCTTTTTGAAGCTTCTAAGAGAGAGTTTATTCTGGAGCCAAATATGAGTGACCATGGCCTGGGGAAACAGACTTGGGTTACCTCAAATACCATGTTTCTATGTAATAACTTCCATGAAGTTTTCACAGTAATAGAACAATGAAAACCATAAATCAACATATTATTCAAGTATACAGGTGGAAACTTCACCTCGGTAGGTTGCCTGCAATCAGAACAAACTTTGCTACAGGCCTGAGATACTTTCTGAAGTGTCTGTGCCCTGCTGGATGGTGGGATGAAGTGATCGGCTGAGTATCTGCATTCAAAAGTTTTCAGTTGACCACAAAGTCATGATGTTAAGGTCAGACACAGACCTGGGCAAGTTATGGCTATTGGGGCCACTAAAGATAGCTCAGGATAACTTGTGGTTAAGCTCTGGACCAGTAGCATCTCAACCACTCCAAAATCACACTGCCTTTCTCATCCTTGTCAGTGATTCAGAAAGTCAGCCAACAAGACAATGAATCAGACAGCATCACTCAGTTGTTAATCTGAAATATCCCAAACTCCAGTCTTGCTCTTCCTATATCTTTCTAAGAAGCTGGGAAAGGAAGAACATGTTGATTGTTTTATTAGGCTGCTTGTTTGTCCCAGCCGCCCAGAACCGAAATAACCACACAGAAACTATATTATTTAAATCACTGCGTGGTCCATTAGCTCTAGCTTCTTATTGGCTGACTCTTACATATTAATTTAACACATTTATATTAATCTGTGTATCTCCACGTGGCTGTGGTTTACCAGCTAATGTTCTGTCTGGCTCCGGCGGAGTTACATGGCTTCTCTCTGATTCTACCTCCTTTATCCCAGCTAGTTTTCCTTGCCTAGCTCTGTTCCCCTATAGCTCTGCTATAGGCCCAAAGCCTATATTTATCAATGGTAATAACAACATACAGAAAGAAATCCCACATCAGATAGCTATATATCATTTAAAAATGACATGTTTTTTTTTTTAAAAAAAATAACTGTTGGATAAAAACACAGTTCTGAAACAAAAGTCCTTCACTCACGTGGAACTGAACTTGGTGAACTGAATTCCCAGGGAAATTTGGAGGTATTAAATCCCTTCACCCACTTCGTGTTCTAAAAAGAAACCAGGAGAAAGTGAAGTGAACTGTTAGATATCCCAGTGGTTCTGGAATTTCAGGCCAGCTGTTGGTGCTGGTCAGCAGAGAAGACACACTTGGAAATATAGCCTCTTATTGCTTGCATTTTAAATTTGAGCCACTTATTTTGTATACTTCCTCCATGCCCAGCTTTCTGTAAGCTTGTCTGACCCCTTGATTCTCTACATCTTTGTAGGGGTAAGCATAGTTCTGCATGGGCTAGAAATCATTTGTTTCTATCTCTCTTCTGTATGTCTTATGTGTATTCTTGTATACTTCAAGCTTCAAACTTCTTCCTGATACATGAAATATATTTATTCATTCCCTATCTTAGTTCATCAGATTCAAATGTCTATAGTTCCCTACATGCCAGGCACTATTTTAATACGTTATTATTGAGGTGCCCATGAACAGAGAAACATATTGCTTTGGGGAACCAATATTTTATTGGTTTATGGAGATCATTGGATGTGATAAGCAGTCAAATATTAAATAATATCAAATTACTATAGTGTCACAAAATCAAAATAAAATACAGGACTATGATTCAGAGTATGGGACCAGGGGTCAAGGTGGGACAGCTCTTTCAATAGGGAATAATTCAATTTTGAAATATGCAAATGATAAAAAGAAATCTCTAGGGACTTGGGAAGGGGGAAAAAACCTGCTAAGAGAAAAAGGAAGTAAGGGATCTAGACTGTGGCAGATTTGGCAAGTTTGGGAGACAGGAGACCACAAAACAAGAGAATGCCTTTAACTATATCTAAGAATAAAATGTGACTCAAAGAAATGAATTAGAAGTCTTTTGGAAAGTTCTAAGCGTCAAAGTCTTGGCTTTCTACAGCATACAATGGCAAAGCTATTCTTAGTGCTGTCCTCAGGCCCCACTGCATGCTAGGTGAGTTCCCTGGCACTGGCTGTAGCATACCCAGGGTTCACTAGTCATGCTGGTGGCCTTGGATTCATGTTAATCGTCAGGCGGGAATCTTCAACCCACCTGAGCCTCTTCAGTAGCGAGCATCATAGACAAACAAGACTTTCCAGACAAACACTTCCAGATCTGAATGTATTATTCTGCCCCACTGCACAGCCAGGGACACTAACTTGAAAGTCATCCTGAAGGCCTGCCCTAAAGGCTGGTTACCCAGACTTCAGCCTGTATATGTCTCTTGTCTCTATATGCAGATGGCTTATTTAAAAGAGATCAAGCCATTTTTGTGTTATTTTTTCTAATTTCTATAATCAAAGCTCTTTCTGGAAACATTAATCTGGCCTATATAAAGAGTTAGATTAATATGCATCTAGGCAAGAATGTCACACCCTCTTAGGTATCTGTACTCAGTTAATCTGAGGGACAGAGGTACTTTCTGATACTTTCTGTATTGAGTCAGAAGAAAAGCCATTTTGATTTTATTTTGTTTTGTTTTCTGGCATGTTTCTTGAACTGTACATCCCCTGTGGTTATGTTTTATTTCTCTATTATTGATCAAGGTGATGGACATAGGTTCAGCATATTATTCCTCTACCGAGAAGACTATACTAGACGCTGATTTCCAGAATTGTGGGCAGGGTCATGGGAACTGACACAGTGATCCTGAGATGACAAGAGAGGCAGACCTCAGGAAGCTCTTGCCACCTGCAGGTCACAGGGAAAGCAGAGTCCTGTCCTCAGAATCTAGTACAGCCTGTATTTAGAGACAGGATGCCTCAGACACTAGGCCAAAACAGGAAATAGGGAAAAAGCCCTCAGATTCCTTCTCTTTTCAAAACTAATTACTGGGGCGAGGTGGCTGTGAGCCAGAAGACACCTTTCAGGAGTTGGTCCCCTCCTTCCCCTTGCTAATGGAACAGTCTCACTTGTTCTATTGCTCTTGCTACAGAGGTTAGATGGCCCATGAGCTTCAAGGCGATGCTCCTGATGCTCCTGTTTCATTGGGAGTTCAAGGTCATCATTGCTGACATGATGAGTCTTAGCAGACATAAAACCCAAGAAGCTATCATTGTAATAGCAACTCCAGACTCTCTGTGGAACCCACCCTCTCCTCCATCAGCCCTCATTCTGTCCTGGGATCCAGTTCGGTGTATCATGTTCAAATGTGTTGTTGCGTCTTCCTAGACTGCTCAGGTCTGTGACATTTCCTCTGGCTTTGGTCTTCTTGGATAGTCCTGATTCTGACCCTGGAGAATGTCTCTGCATCTGAAATTGCCTGGCAGCACCATTCCTTAGGAATGGGATCCTAAATTGTGTGAGAATGAAAAAGCTGAGCTGAGCACAAGTGAGCAAGGAAACACGCATGCATTCATTTCTCTCCAGCGGATGTGCATGCGACCTGACTGTTTCAAGTTCCTGCCTTGACCTCCCCACAGTGATGAACTGTGTGTAATCTCGAATTTTAAACTGAAATAATCCCCTTTGCTCCCTTAATTGCTTTTTAGATGGGGTCAGGATGTTTTTGGATGGGGTCACAACAGAAACGAAACTAGGACACTGTCAAGACCACAATGGTGGTCTGTCTCCTCGAAAATCCTTCTGAGTACAGAGATAGGAGGCGCAGCTTCTAGGCCAAGTCATCTGTGAGCCAGTCTTCAGGGAGGACACCTATGGTGCTCCCCAAATCAAAGGGTTGATTTTTTTTTATTTATGCAGTGGAGAAAATGTCTGAGACAATTTCTAATTCTTTAGTAATATGATGCATTTTTATTTAACCTTTTTATTATTGTATGAAAATCTGATACATGCATGCAGTAGGTTTTGATCAAATTCTTCCTCAGTCCTTCTCCTGTAGTTCCTCCAATACAACCCTCAGTTTTTCCTCCAAATTTCACGTGCTCTACCCCCACCTTTAAACCTACTCCGTCCACTTAATGCTGCTTATATCTGCATGGCTGTAGGGCCATCTAATGGAGCATGGGCATCCTCTCACAAGCCACATTCCTAAGGAAAACTGACTTAATGATGTAATTCTACAAAGTGGTTTTGGACATGGGCTCACACACATGCAATCACACACACACACACACACACACACACACACACACACACAGCCTAAGATGTTTTTCAAATATTTTTAATTTTTTTGAATTCTTTTTCTTTTCGTTGTCCTAGGGACTCACCATGGCCCTCTACATTGCAATGGGTTATAAAGCAAATGACATATGATTTATTTTTGAAATGCTTGAAAGAGCACACATTTTAGTCATTAAAAATCTTCTGATAGCTTTGATGCTTTGTGTAAATTTTACCAGAAATGAGGATGTTTGGCTCACGAGGTTGGATGTTCCAAGTCACCAATAATTTATCCAGTGCTATGATTGCAAAATCCCAGATATTTCACAAGAGCGGAAGCCTCTGATTAAGCATAACACATGACAGAGTGGATTTGTTTTTATATCCTTATCTTATAATGCTTAGGACTTTCAGATCGTGAACTGAGAGTTAAGGTGAAAGAGTTAAGCTGAACATGGTTTTCCTCAAGACTTTTATTCCTCTGTGTGTCAAGCCAGATCCAGAACATTCTGCCAATGCTAGATCGGGTTCTCATGCACTGTAGTTTGACTGTGGGAATTGTGTGAGCCGTGAAATCAGTTTCTCTGAGCAGTAGCGGTTGTTTAGGAGAACAGAGGAGGAAGAAGGAGACAAACGAGGGGCAGGCAGCTGCTGCTGCAGCAACCAAATTCTTCAGTGTGTTTCCAATGACTGAAACCAGCAGTTGTGAGTCAAGAGACAAGAAAGAAGCAGGACCCTGAATGTGTGTTTATGTTTAAACGGCAGCTCTAACAAAACCCCTGGAAGCTTTACACAGTGACCGGAACCTTATAAGACCCTGCTTAATGCATTGTCAGGTGGCTGACTCCACTCTGGAGCTGATCTGCAGGGCAGAGCAGGGAAGGCCTCAGGTACCTCATGGAATAATAGCTACACTGGAGTGAGCCAGGCCAAATGAAAGGGGCTGGTCAAGGCCTCTGTATTCGCTGCTGTCTTTCCAAACATACTAGAGAGCGCTCACTTCAATTTAGCCCAAGCACGGGCCAGATTTCAGATAGCTGGGGTTGGCAGCCTCGCGGGGCACTTCGTTGCGAAACTAGAGAAGAAAATAGGTATGCTCTGGCTAACCCTGCTATTCACCTACAGGTCTCACTCTTGTTTCCAGAGCTTTGTCCCTGCCCCTTTGGCACTTTTCAGATGTGGCCCCAAGTATTCAAATGAAATTGTCACTGCTGGGTGGTACAACGTAACGTGCTTTGACACGGCGTGATTACAGCCAGAGAAAACAGACTTTTATTGCTTTATTCTCTCAGAAAAGTGTCTCTGGTGGCTCACAGCAGATATCTACTTAGTTAGATCTGAATGAACCCAAAGTGAGCCGTCTGCCTAGCCTGCTATCTTTGTGTTCTTAGAAAGAGACCCCAGCAGGCTCGCCGCGGCTGTAAAATGGCGTTAAGAGAAGATGATCGTACTTAGAACCCAGAAGGGATGACTCGAAACTTTCAAACCAGAGTAAAAATAGTGTAGGCACGTGGGGTGGGCAGCAGCCCGTTTTCTTCTCTCCTTGCTCCTGTATTCACAAAATCCGCAGCTGCACATTGTAACCTCCGGTTATGTTTGGTCTTCATGTAAAATATGTGTCATTCCAGGACAAAGAGAAAGGGCTTGATTGGTGGGGCTTGGCAGGCAGCGTTTATCCCCTGAGCTCCCAGAGACAGGTTTAGGAGAGAAGGGACTCAAGGCATGAGCCGCCAGTCTTTACCTCCTAGAATAAAATTTCACTAATGCAGCATCTGTGGGAGGTAAGGGCTCCCATTTCCTCTCGGGCTCATGTCTCTGCTAGGAGGAAGCTTTTCCTCAAAGAGGCAACAGGGAGTAGACCCTGTGGGAAGGTGCAGAGGCAGACAAGAATTCTTTTATTCCTAGAAAAGGAAGTTTCCTACTACAAACAAAGAAAACGTAGAAATAAGAAGAATACGATTAAAGGTTCTAGTAGGTAGGAAATGTAAAGATGAAGAAACTTGTATTTCCCTGTTCCTAAATATTTAGAATGAGGAAAATATGTCTTGCTTTTCTTATTCAAATATCTTTTGATTTGAGGGTTCTTGTCATTAATAACTGAATATATATATACACATATATATTATTCTCTATATTTAAAATGTCATTGATGGAGTTGGGAAATTGGGTCTGCAGTTAAGAGCATTTACTGCTCTTCCAGAGAACATGAGTTCAGTTCTCAGCACCCGGGCTGGTTAACAACCACTTATAACTCCAGTTCTAGGGACTGACTCCTTTTCACCTCTACAGGCATGACAATCAAAGAGAGAGAGAGAGAGAGAGAGAGAGAGAGAGAGAGAGACCGAGAGAGAGAGAAATAACAAAGTGAAGACCATATACAGTTTATTTTGTGGAAACCCTTGCAGATACACCTGAGCCAGGGCAGTCTTGCCAAGATGAACATGATGCTGGGATGGGAAAGCAATCTGTCCTTAGATTGTACGTGAAATGCGGACATTTCACACAAAAACCTCATCTTATGAATATTTGTATCTAGTATTAAATATAAAAAAGGAATAGGAAAGTAGCCAAAATTCTAAAAAGACTGTAGGGGAAGCCCAGCCCAATGGGGGGCTTGTTCGCCTGGGGCTAATGTTTACCTATGTATCTGGCGGCATGAGCCCCTTAGGTCCTTTTGTATTTCCTGCCTGTCGCTGGATCGCTGGTGTTGTAAGCTATCCCTTCATTAAATTTTGCTGTTTCATACTAAGCTATCCTGGTTATTACGCCGAATCAAAAGACAATATTATGGTTTTGTGTGTTCTTTTAGCTTCCTCTTATATGTAGGGACCCCAAATAATTCTCTCTAGGTATCTTCCACACAATGAGTTTTCAATAAAAGTGCCACAGGGCTAATAACTGTCCCACCATGTGACCTTAGGCAGCAAGCTATCCAAATACAGTGCATCGTTCTCACAGTGTGGCTGAGTTAGCACTGCTCAGGCTTTGACCGTGGCTGATGTTGGTCAAGATCCCCAATGCCACCACTTACTGGAGAGGAACTTTGGCTCCTCCAGCCTCCATGCCCCCATTGATACAACCTGCCTCTCCTGGCTCCTAATTTAGTCATTTGGTTAACATCAATTGAATGCTGTCCACTGCCAAGCTGCCTTGTGTAGAAGGAAGTAAAGGTCTCAGGTTAGTTCTGTGACATCCCCCTGGGCAGCCATATGGGATGACACATTGAGCAGTGATAACCTTGTCAAGTCTCACGAGCCCATGGTAGCTATGACAACAGATGGTAATTCATGTGCACATGTCAAATTAAACTCCCCCATCCCTTTCTTATAACCCTTTATTGTATATTGTTATAGGAACAACTTGATAGAAACATATAATCTCATGTTAACTTCCCCATACTTTCTCCCCCCACCCAGAATGGAGTCTACCGAAAAATGTGAAGTGGTAATTCAACATTTTAATGGAAAATATCTGAAAACACCACCAGGCATCCCAGGTAAGAAATGCCATCAGAAGTCACTGAAAAGTGTCTTGGCTTCTGGCTAATGCTAATTCATTTGCCTACCGTAGGAGGGGTTAAATCATTGCCTACCATTGAAGGGGTTAAATCATTGCCTACTATTGGAGGGGGTAAATCATTGTTTACTGTTGGAGGGGGTAAATTATTGCCTACTGTTGGAGAGGTTACATCGTTTGCCTACTGTTGGAGGGGGTAAATCATTTATATCCTGTTGGAGGTATTAAATTATTGGCATACTGTTGGGGTTACATCATTGGCATACTGTTGGAGGGGGTAAATCATTTGCATACTGTTGGGGGTAAATCGTTTGCATACTATTGGAGTGTTGTAAAAGTGCATTTTCTACATCTCCTTTTTTCAAATCTGTGCATGTTGAGTAGTATGTGTGGTGTATGACATGTGTATGTGAATGTACATGCTATACACTCACATGAGAGGTCTAAAGGGGAATACTGGATGTCTTATCAGTCTCTGTTTTATTCTCTTGAGACATGGTCTCTCACTGAACCGGAAGCTCACTAATTTGGTTATACTGATGGCCAGTGAGCTCCAGGGATGCGCCTGTCTTCATCTGCAAGTGCATAGCCATGCCTAGCTTTTGCATGGATGTTGGGGATCTGAACTTGGACTCTCATGCTTGTATAGCAAGCACCTAAGCTGTAGAGCCAGCGCCCCACTTCCTAATTGTGTACGTGTGTGTAAACACTATTTAAAAACTCGTTCCCAGACTTTCTGGGTGATTCTTCATTGTGGTGTGTTTGAATTGTTGCTGTTGATTCCCTGAAGTGGGTTAGAAGAGGAACAGATCAAAGTGCAGGTGTGCTTGAGATGAAGAACGCTTGTGACACTCGACGTGAGTGCTGAGTCCTTCATCTGCCTTGTATTAAGTGGCTATGCCGTGATATTCATAGCAGAGATGAAGAGCCCATACTGGACCCCAACCACCACTGTCCACTTGTAAGACAACTTTATGGCAATTTGGCAGTCATGAAATCTGAGTGCAAAAATTTTACAATAATATAAGTGACAGTTTGAGAAATTGTTAAAAGCTGCAATCTATACTATCCCATAGCGTTTTATATTTTCTCAAGGCAGAAATTTTAAGAGTTTTATATACATTGTAAAATGATACCACTTTTGATCATCAAGAGTTACATTTAACATAAAAAATAAAATGTATCATGTTTATCAGAATCATTGATGCTTTAACTTGGCTTAACCTGTTAGGGAACAAGAAAAGTATTTGGTGTTGGATGATTACATTGAAAAATAGCTCATGAGCCCTGGGCATGGTGGTTCACTCCTGCCTTCCCAGCACTTGGGAGGCAGAGGCAGGAGAATCGGGAGTTCAAGGTCATCTTCAGCTACGTGGAGACTTTAAGGACAGCCTGGACTACCTGAAATCCTGTCTTCAAAAATGGTATTGCATATTAATATATGAAAATTACGATTGAATGAAGTGCTATGCTGAGATAAATTGTTGCATACTAAGAGCCTTTTAGTGAATGCTGTTTATTGTACGGCTCTTTTGATGATGACCTGTATCAGTGGAAAAAAGTATATGTGTGTGTGTGTGTGTACATGTATATATATGTACATATATATGTATATGTGTGTATATTCATTTATATTTTGGGTTTTGACAATTACTGTTATAATATCACTATCATTGGAATCCATAAAGGGTTTGGAAATTTGGCTTCTCAATTCCTTAAAACAGATTGAAGTTATATAGAGGAGAAAATGTGAACGATAGAGTTTTTTTTTTGTTTTGTTTTGTTTTTTTTGGTGGCATAATCAGGGCTTTGTCCTGACTTGGTTGCTTGGGGAGGGTGTTAGTAAAGAGAAATGCCCTTCCTCAGGATGTTTGGATGATGGAGAAGATGCAAAGGCAAGTGATTGGTTAGTCAGTGAGTGTGCATGCAGCCATACAGGTGCCTTGATTTGGTTAGCTTCCACCCTCTGGGAACTGACTTCGTCATGATCCACTAGGAGACATATGGTGTTGTTAAGAAAGGCTGTCACAGTTTTCTTCTCAGCATGGAAACAGTCTTTGCATTTTAGGAGAAATAGTGTGGGCTTTTTTCTCCTGTTAGTATAAATAGACAACTCAAGACATTCTGCCCAGAACTGGCTTTGAACAGACAAGGCACGTAAGTGTGTGTGCATGTGCGTGTGTGTCTCCTGCTGAATCAGAAACTCAGCAATCTGGTGAGAATTGCTGGCCAATATCTCCAGGGATTTGCCTGTCCTCCCACTTCACAAGCTAGGATTGCAGGCACACACCACCATGCCTGCCTTTTATGTGGGCTCTGGGGATCTGAACTCAGCTCCTCATGCTTGTGTGACAAGCTCCTTACTAAATGAACCCTACAGTTCCCTCATCTTAATCCCAGTTTACCCGACATATATCTGCAGACACAGAAGGCATTGAATTAGGTATGAATCCCATGGTTATGTTAAAGAGGTAAGCAATGAGCTAACTATGTGGAATCATTAATTAACATCTGAACACAGGTTTGTAAGTTTATAGGTTTCTTCCTTTGGGGAGGAAAAAAAGACATACTGAAATCCATCTTGACCTGACAGGTTTGGAAATATTTTGTTTGGTTTTCCCCAAACATATAGGTGATTAAAATAATTTAATGCTAAAGTCAAGAAAAATCCCTACAGATCCCTTAATGTTCCAGCATTCTTCATCTGCACACAGGGAGGGCTAGCACCTTTTTTAAACATCATAGCTACCCCCAATGGAAGCATGGTGCATCACACAGAGTTGCTTGTGAAATTTTAGCCCCTTGATAGCTCATGGCAGCAAGAAAACCAACAGCTTGGCTCCCTTACAAAATACTTAGAGGTGAAACTTATGCTTCTGAGGCCTCCCCTCGGTGGAATAGAATTAAATATGCAATACTGATCATCAGGAGCTCTCAAGTTGGCCTTTATTTATGCATAATTTTGGAAGTCAAATAGAGTTTAATAAAAGCTTCAAATGCTAACTGAAGATATTAAATCTTTGATATGTAAATCTGGTGTGAAACACAAGAGTATGTCATAAGAAACAGGTTTTGGGAAGGTATAATAGGAAATGTCCCCAAAGGATCCAGTGTGGATGTCGTGGCAGGCAGGATCAAATGGGCCATATGTTGCTTACTCAGTTTGGTGCTCATAGCTTCTATGTGGATCTGTTTAAAATATTATTTTTATAATTCATATTTTTGAAAAATTTAGAGTGTTTGTATGTGTGTGTGTGTGTATTTGTGAGTGCTGTTGCATTTAGGCCTTGGCGGACATGGGGAGGTTAACTGACACCCACTGTGGTTAGGCCTTCCTTGCTTTCTGTCTTGTTTAAGGCAGAGTGTCTCTAGTTATTTGTGGCTGTATATTCAAGGCTAACTGGTTCATGAAGTTCTGGGTACCTTGTCTTGATTGCCTGTGTCTTTCTGAAGATATACTTTAATCGCAGACACTCATGCTAATCCATTTGATTTTGACATGAGTTCTGGGGACTTGAACTTGTTCCTAATGCTGGAGTGGTCAGTTCATTACACATGAATTTTTGATAGCCCAGAAATTTATCTGTTAATTGAATTTTCTCTTCCATTGCAAAGACAAAAAGTTCAAGGTTACTAGCAGCTGCTATAACACACAGAAGAGAGTCCGGGGAGTGGTTTTAAAAATTTATTGTTTTAGCCGGGCAATGGTGGCGCACGCCTTTAATCCCAGCACTCGGGAGGCAGAGGCAGGCAGATCTCTGTGAGTTCAAGACCAGCCTGGTCTACAGAGCTAGTTCCAGGACAGGCTCCAAAGCCACAGAGAAACCCTGTCTCGAAAAACCAAAAAAAAAAAAAAAATATTGTTTTGATTTATGTGTGTGAAATGTATTTGCTGTTTTCATTTATGTCTGTGTGCTTGCTAATCTCTATGTGCACTTGTGTAGGGCTGTCTATGGCAGCCAGAGAAGTTGTTGGACCCCTTGCAGCTGGAGTTACAAGGGTTGAGAGTCAATGTGGGTGCTAGAATCTGAACTTATGCCCTATGGAAGAACACCAAGCATTCACTATCACTGAGCCATCTCCAGCCCTGTGTCTTTCTCATTTTCCCTCTTTAAGTGACCAGTTTTCCAACTCCTTTCAGTAAAACATTTGAGAGAGCTTCTCTTTGCTGGTGAACATACTAATCATTTTCAAAATAACATTAATTGATATGGCCTTCTTGAAAAAAAATAAGGGTGAACATAATTATGCTCATTGTAAGGAATTCCTCAAAGAACTAGTAAAAGAGGCAGAGTTCAAAAGCACTGAGAACTCCAATCTTCTGCTTTAGCATAGTTTCGTGTGTTTGGGGCCAGAAGTCCATGACTTTGTCTGCACATGGATGTTTTCAATATAGCAATATTTAAAACCATGTGCGAACAATCCACAGTCATGTGCAATAACCTGAGTCACCGTGTCCTAAGAAGGCTGTGGATGTTGAATCACTCAGCGTCCTATATCGTTCTATGGGAGTGCAGAACAATTTCTGCTAAGTTCATATGACTCCCATCTTCATTTGAGGATGGTTTGTGGAAGCAGGCACACACTGTGGAGCACACATGGGATTCCATTCTGTCACCCTTGGCAATGATGGTGACCCTTATAGGAAACACAAGGCTAATTAGACCAAGTAATAATCTCTTTCATCTCCTGAATCCCGTAGTGCTATTTCTACCAAGGGTTAAGAAAAATAACTCCTTGAATACTGAGCTTTGACATGGTTATAAATTTTAAATTCAGAACCATCATTGTTAAGCACATTTGCAAGAATATCATCTAACATTGATCTCATTTATGAAGTCAACACCATTTGTGTTTTGATTATAGTATGAATAATTTGCTCATTAAATATTAGTTACATGGTTGTTAAGTTTTTCTTTGTGACACACATCAATGTGATGTTGAAGGGAATGATGTAGATGCCACATTTCAGATCATCCTGGGTCTCTCTATATAGCAAGCCTCTTCCCATTGATTCATAAGAGGTCTAGTGTCAATGAGGGCATCGTGGATCTTTCCATTCACACTATTAGAGCATCCCCAAATGGTTCAGATGATGCTCAACAGGATCAGGAAAGAGGAAGGAGGGCAGATGGAAAGATCAATGATACATATGTATGGATAGATAAGTGTAATGGGTAGTTGGATAGATAGATACCAGAATCAAACTATAAAGTATTAGGACACCTGGATGAGGAAGCTTAAAAAGATCGAACATTACTGTTGTCATTGACGGATCAGAAGGTGAGGTCAGCCTCACATGTTAAATAGTGCCTGTCATGTGAACATTGCATCACTATCATTAGCAGAAAGAGATCCTGCAATGCTCCTTCCCCCAGAGAGCAGAGACAACACAGTGTTCCATAAATGCTGCATGTCCTGTGTATTGATCTTGATACTTCCTGGGCAAAACGAATGCTCATTAGTTGCTTGCCCACCTCACCCGAGGCAATTCTGTGTTCCGTAATGAATTACACAGCTATGTGGGCCAGCCCCAAAGCATTTCATTTCCAGCTAGCTGGCAGAGCAAAGGCTATGTTCCCAGAAACCTCAGGGCTCTGGAGGGCATGAACTCAAAAGGATCGCTTTCAAAGAGGCCCTAAAGCAGAGTGACCACAGTGTGGGAAAGGCTTTCCCATGTAAGGACACCCATTGATGAACACAACCTACATGCCGCATTGTGGGCAAATAAATCACGTTCTGTTCTCAGATGAGACTTCTGCCTGTGAGTGCGTGTTTCTGTCAGCAAAGCTGTCTTTCTAGAAGAAAATGGAATCATCCATGTCTGTTCTTAAGATTTTTTTATTCTTTGATAATTGCTCCTAATCCCAACTGAACTCCAGGAAATCGGGGAGAGTTGAAAGACATCTTGTCATATTAGAGAATGCTTTCCATTTTTAAGAGACCTTGTTCACAATAGCAATTTGGACCAGCTAGTGAACTAGAAAAATTGTTTTTTCTATGACAGAGATTTTATCTTTTATTGTCTTGATGTCGTGACATAGTAAATTTACTGTTTCTCCTTTCTTGAAATAAGTAACAATATGTAAATTATGAATGTATACGAACACTTCATGAGAGTGTCAGAGAAAAGTTTCTTAGAGTGTTTTTTTTTCACTATAAGAAAATATGGGGTTGGTTAGATGGCTTAGTGAGAAAAGACGTTTGCTGAAAGCCTATGAATTTGATCATCAGGATGTTACACACACACACACACACACAATAAATATAATCCAGCTACTTTTAAATAAATATTTGTTTAAACTTAAAACTCCTTCAAAGCAAAGCAAATGTCATCAGCATATTCAAATGCAATATATGTTAAAATATAAAATTTAAAATCAACTTAGATATCTTGTGGATAGGAAATGCTGGAGACCATTAGCATTGGTGTTCCTTTCATGGTCACTCTAGACCAGAATCACAACTCTAGCTGGGAAATAGGCCACAAGTGGAAAAGTATTGTGCTACACAGTTGGCAAAAATATATCCTTATTGCTGTGCTCACGTGCGCCATTGCATTGAGGGGAACAAAGCCTCATATGGGGCCTGGCATGATTGCTCAGTGGAAAAGATGCTTGTCAACAAATCTGACTTGAGTTCAATCTCGAGAACCCAATCTCGAGATGGTGGAAGGAAAGACCAACTCTTGAGGACTGTCCTCATTACAAAGCCTAGTGACACACACACACATACACACACACACAGAGACAGAGAGAGAGAGAGAGAGAGAGAGAGAGAGAGAGAGAGAGAGAAAGTGCTTTCTTAAATCAAAATAAAATTCATATTTCAGATAGACTTTGTAAAACATTCAAACCAGTTGGGTATCAGTTTTGATTTCACTTAGTGAATTTAGCAGTACTTGAGGGGTGTTGTTTTTCTGTACTTTCATTTTTCTTTTCTTATTTTTTTTTTTAAATTTCTGTGAATGCCTGTGTACCATGTGCATGAAATTACTGTGAAGGCCAGAAGAGGGGGTTGTTTCCTGGAGTTACAGATGGTTCTAGCTGCTATTTGGTGATGAGAACTGAACTTGGATCCTCTGCAAGAACAGCCAATACTTTTAACCACTGGGCCATCTATCCAGCACCATCCTGACCCCCTTATTTACTCTTCTTTTAAGATGATGTCTCGTGTCTCTTAGGCTGGCTGCTGGTCTGGAACTCACTCTATAGCCACAAATGAAATTGAACTTCTAATCCTGCTGTTCTCACTGCCTAAATGCTAAGATTACACATGTCTACAGATCTGGGACTAGAACTCAGGGCTTTGTGCTTACTTGGAAAGCACTTAACTACGTTTTCACAAAAATTTCATCATTATTTCTATCTATTAAATACATAGTAGGCTTGTAAAAAAAGTAGGATTATTGTTGTTGTTGTTGTTGTTGTTGTAATAGTGTTAGTGTGCTTCAGAAAGCAACCATAAAATATGTTAATCAATGGTGTCTTCAATTCTGTATGAATTATTTGGCCATTAACTTGGCCCATCCTGTCTTATTTTTCTGTGGACCATGCTGATCTTAGCAAGGTAAATACATAATTGATTTAATATAGGAGGGAAGAAAAAGAAAAGGGTAATACAGTTGTAAACTGGATAATGAGTTAAATAGAAAAGACATAGATTCATCTAGTAGGGACCACAAAGGTCAGAAAAAGCAGTGCCCTGTGTTTCATGCCCACTCTCTTCTGTCATCTATACTTTTAGCTACAAGTGACAATGGCCATCTCCAGGTCCTCTAACATATCTACCACATACACCTTAGTTTCTACACTTTCCCTCCTTGGACAAAAATTGACCAAGGCTCAACCAACCCAGGCCTTATACAAACTTAGAGAGTCGTTGGCCCCTGGAATAACCCTGTACTGGTGGAATTTACCGTAAAATGAATATTTCACAAATACACATTAGTTCCCTGGCTTGAATTTTTTTTTTTTTTTTTTTTTTTTGGTTTTTCGAGACAGGATTTCTCTGTGGCTTTGGAGCCTGTCGTGGAACTAGCTCTGTAGACCAGGCTGGTCTCGAACTCACAGAGATCCACCTGCCTCTGCCTCCCGAGTGCTGGGATTAAAGGCATGCGCCACCATCGCCTGGCTCCCGGCTTGTATTTTTGTGTCTTGGCTCAACACCATTGATTTTCTTTGCCAGGAGAATGCTACGATGATTATTATTAATAACTTCCAATATTATCATGTATAGATTTTAATTGTTACAACAATGTCAAAGCTCTAGTACCCATCAGAATGTGTGTGAGCTCTGGTTATTGAATGAGGTTGAGACAGAGAAGGAGAGAGAGGCCCATATTCATCTCAATGATCATGACCAACTTCACCACTAATTTCTCAGCTAGTAACCACATTTAGGTTTGTGCACACTTCCAAATGGAAGATTTGACAGGAAGACCATCCTAAACCCACAGTAAATTGTTAATTTTGTTTCTAAGAGTGTTGGGCGTTTGCCTCCTGTCAGTGTTGCTAATGAGTAAGCTATTTCAGTGTCTGCCTAAGTATGTCTGATTAGCAAGCTAAGAGAGTTGAGTGGCTTAAGACCAATTAAGGCACAAGCCAGGGAGAGCAAACTGAATAATTAAGTGCTTGGTGCCCTTCTAAATATGTGATTTCACTTAGTGGATTTCATTTAAAACAAATTCTAACCCATTTCTAGATAAATGCTTAGTATTCTGAATTAAATATATTCTAGTCTATCCCAGCAACAGTCAAGATGCCTACCATATATCCAACTCATTACTTAAGATCTTTTTGTTTCTTAACAATGAAGTCTGGAAAGACAATACTTTGAGAAGGCTGAATGGGAGCTCTCATTAGGCAGGCTCTGTAGTAGCCCTCATTTGTTTATCTTATTATCTCCCTCCTCTGACTTCTTAAGTCTTTAAGCCCATGATTGATAGATTCATTATTTTTCTATTATTTTAGCCTTTTTCATTTCAAAACCAGAACTGTCCCATCACAAATGAGCGTATTCATGCCTTATTTTCTGATTTTATGTCTTTCAAAGGCATCTTTGTCCCATGATCTGTCAATTATCTCTAAATAAAGCAAAGTAATAACATCAAAAGAGAATGTTGACCTTTATCTCTTTCCCCTGGCCTCTTTTTAAAGAGTGATTTTATTTTTTTCATGTGTATGTGTGTCTGTCTGTGTGTAGGCACTCACACATGTATGTGGGTACACACAAAGACTATAAGAGAAGGCTGCACTCTCAACCGCTGGGCACTCTTCAGCCCCCCCCCCCTTGCCCTTTTTTCTTTAAATAATTATTTCACAAACTCTAGGAATACAGCCCCTACACTTTGCCTTTTCGTTCAGTCATCCAAACCAATGTTCATAATGAAGCAATAATAATCATTATTTGTTCATTGATAAATAAATAATTTGTTAATATATGGACTTGGTAGACAGGACTCAAAACACTCTTGATGCTACCTCACAGAATTATAAATATATTGTTTACATACAAAAGCAGAATTCAGGAATTAAGCCAGACTCAAAATTGAAAACTCGCATGGATTACCTGGTGAGTCAAATGAAGAACTGGTGTTCTTAAAAGTTCAAGAGATCAGAGTAAAGAAAGCAGGGTAGAGAGTGGAGCCACCACCATTGGCCTTGGCTGTGGAGGAAGGCGGGTAGCCCCTTAGAAGCTGGAAGAGCAAGGATGTGGATTCTCCTCTCAAGCCTCCAGAGATAAACTCAACCCTGTGGGTATGCTGAGTTTAGCTCCTTGGACCTGTGTGCCACCCACAGACCCGTATGATACAACTCCACACTCTTGATGTGTTCAGACACAGATAGACATCGCACCCATCTGATTAGAAGAGAAATCTTATATATCAGCTTAGGAATTGCTTTAAATAAACTTCACCCCAGCTATATTCAACAGCTGCTTATATTAAAACAGGAAAAAAAACCCTTATTTTAACTTAGTTTCTTTATGCCATTTCAGTAGGATGGACGAGAGGAAGACTGTGTAACACTGAAAAAAAAAAAGCCCTTACACAGAGAGGTGTTTGAGTCTCAGAACACATTCCTTTTTGTAATCATATATTTTAAATTAGCATATAAAGAAGCTACCTTACATGAGGCCTTTACATACACATATAGTTTTGGCTTATAGATCCCAACCCCATACCCTCCCCAGTCGCTATTCCCCCCACCCCATACCCTCCCCAGTCCCTATTCTCCCCCCCCACCCCAAACCCTCCCCAGTCGCTATTCCCCCTCACCCCATACCCTCCCCAGTCCGTAGTCCCCCACCCCATACCCTCCGCAGTCTGTATTCCCACTTAAACCTTTAACGCCATCATTGCTCATCCTGTCTGTCTTCTTTTGTATCACAAGAACATATTATTTTTTACCTACTAAAATAACATATGAGCTCAAAACTATCTGCAAACCTAAAATATGCCAGGAAAAGTATCGCAATTAATTCATTCAAATATGAACTTCTCTTAGGTTTCAACTTTAATATCACCTTGGTAATTCCCAATATTGAAAAAGTAGAGTGGCTGAGAAAGAAAACTGAAACTTATTATAGCAGACGTCAGGTGGAACGTTTAAAGGGTGCTCCATCCGTGCTTGCTTTCCCATGAAAGGCTGTGTCCTCAGGCTTCAAGGTTGTGTTCCCTATGGAGATTTAAACTTCAGGCACAAATTAAAGTTCTCATAGGGGCTGGAACAGTAAATATAAACAAATATGCTATGATAACAAGAATTCTTAAGATTCGAGTGATTCCCAAGCTTCCTTGAGGCTGGCAGAATGATTCAGCAGGCAAAAATCTCGCCTGGCAAACAAACCTGGTGAGCTTGGCTTAATCATCTGGCCCCACGTAAGGTAGAAGAAGAGACCCAACTCCACTGAGTGGTCCTATGGCCTCCACACTTGCCCCACAGACATGCATGCCGCAAACAAATCTCATGGAGACTGGTCTTTAGTTGAGGGTCTGTCTTCCCAAGGGTGTCAGTAACTAAGAACTTCCTTAGATGACTGGGAACTGGGAACAAAAGACTGTAGCAGAGACCCCCAGGGATCCATAAGATCCTTTCCGACAATTTGCAAGTATTTTCATAATGATAATAATACATAATAATACATTGTTGCTTTTGCCCTCTGATTTTTCTCCCCTGTGAAAAGTGGTGACCCATAGGAGAAGCCAGTCAATGGTCATATGAGAAACCAGCTGTCCTCGACCAGCTACTCCAGAAATTATACAGATTTGTTGCTGATAGTCATATCTTTATTATTTAAAAAGGCTTTTGCTCTGTAGCCCAGGCAGGCCTCAGATTTGCCACCTTCTGTCTCTGCCCCCCTCCAAATGCCAGCTTTATAGATGAGAGTCACTATGATACATTCCAAAGATTAATACAAGGCTGCATTTACATTATTTAATGTTGTAAATAACTTTAAAAAATAAAACTGTTTGTATTGACTTTCAACTCATCTGTCATTGCTATTTAAAAGTAAATTAAGTAGAAATCTGATATACATGTTTTTAAGTGAGAAATCTCAATAAATATTATATAAATATAGCCTGTAGAGGAGAATTCAATAACTCTTTAAAAGTCATTGTCCTAAGACAAAGAGAGAAAACCTATCCAACCTTGGTGACTCTTGGTATAATAAAATATAAATCTTACTTTCCTAAGAGCCAGCCAAGATAAAGCTGAGTTAGGATATCCTTTTGATAGACTAGCTATGTTCTAGAAAGTTATTTTAATAGGAAGAACTAAGGATGAAAATTCATTTCAACATGTCCCAGTACTGTTTTGCATGAAAAAGTTTGTGTGTGACAGTCTGCAGTGTCTTATTTTATCGAATACAGAGGCTGCAGTGATTTTTTAAATATTTACCATTTTTACTAGTAAATAGCACAGTGCTTGACGAAATGTGTGAGTGTTTCGTGAAGGGGTGTAGAAACAACAGGCAGGAATTGTGGAGAGGAAGCTGATATAAATTTTGAGTGGCCTGTGAGCCTGCCAGATGTGGAATTGGGTCTGAGACCAATATGAGAGCCAGAAGTTAACCACAGATGTGGCACAGGGCCTTGACTGTCAGATAGCCTAGAGTATGGATTTTGGCAGACTCTGGCTTCCGAGCCCCCTAAGTGGACTCCACCATGGAGTGGAATTCCCTATGTGGAAGGCACTCAGGAGGAACTTCCTAGTTACTAAGTTACTAGATGATAGGTAACACCATAGCAACAAGGATTTCAACCCGAGTGTGTGATGAAGCACTCTATGTGTGATGGCAAACCTTGCCCACTTTGATGGGATTACAGTCACCATGGAAATAAGGCTCGAAGGAATCTTGACTTGGTGAGAGATTTTCTGGATCAGGCTAATTGACCTACTCTAAATGATCTTATATCAGCTGGGAGCCCAGACTGAATCCAAAGGAGAAGATGAGCTGAGCTCAACATCTGTCTCTCTCTGCTTCCTGACTGAGGGTGCATGTGCCCCACGGCCTCATACCCCAGCCATTACCCACCCTACTGTGAGCCAGCGTGAACCCTCCCTTCCTCAGGTTCCTTTAGTCGGGTGTTTGCCAGAGCAATGCGGCAGGTGGCTGAGGCAATATGCTATTTGTGCTTACATGATTGTTTTATTTCCTGGTGGAAATGCTGAATCTCCTTTTTCAGAATCAGATGGTCGTGAATTCTTTTAAGTTATGGAATTTTAAACTAGTTTGTATTATCTGTAAGGAAATTGATGACCTGGTCATTCATAGCACCTAATTATTATTTTAAATGGAAAAATGATGCCATAGGTAATTCAGTATCAATTTCCTCATTTAATTTTTTATAAACAGATATAGTAATGTAGTCGATCCCATCAGACAGCTCATTCATTTTTTTCGTTGCAACACAAGCATTTTACAACTTGGCTATACCTAATGTTCTTGATTCAAAGAACAGTATCCTCCCTGCTTCTGACATGCTTCCTGTGAGGATCTCATGACTGCCCTCTTTGCCTTGTGTGGATTAGATTAATAAGACAGCACTATGGAGCGTGCCACTTGGCCTGTGGAAGAATGGGTGCTTCACCTCCTTAAAGATTTATTTTTAATTATGATTGTGTGGAGGTGACAGTGGGCATGGGCACGTGTGAAAGTAGGTTCCCAGAGAGAGCATAAGAATCAGTTATATCCCATGAAAAGTGATTGAGGGTCACTTGGCGTGGATGCTAGGAACCTAATCCAGGTCCTCTGCAAGAGCAGGATAAACTATTGACCACTGACTGGGTCATTTCTCCAGCTCAAGGCTTGGCTTTTGATTTGATACTGTCACTTAGCTCCTCACCAAGCTCCTGATGGAGCCTCTCAGTTCTCTCAGAGTCCAGCAGTATATTTTTTACAAATGCATCAATACGTTTAACAGAGACTGTATAGCTTGGCAGAGTTCTATGGAATTTACTAGTATTGGCAACATTGTAGATCTCTTAGCATTGTGAGAATATTGCCAGCGATATCTGCCTTCTAAACTATGAGTATAATTTAGCAGTAGAAGCCTATGACCTGCAGCCATTGGTGGACATTACCTGATAGCCAGGCTGTATAAGAGATGGCTTTGCAGGACTGGAGAGATGCCTCAGCTCTTGTTGCTCTAGAGGACCGGGGTTCACCTCCCAGCACTAACATAGCAAGCAGCTCACAAAACATCTGTAACTCCAGTCCCAGGAGACCTGACCCCCTCTTCTGACATCCCAGGTCACTGCAGGTACATTGTGCACAGGCATACATGCAGGCAAAACACTCATACACATTTAAAAATAATTTTAAAAAATCGAGACTTCAAAATAAATGAATCTTAAAAAAAAATAAAAGGATTTCATGACTGACCTTGATGGTTCCATACCTTTAGTCCCAGCATCCAGGAGGCAGAGACAACAGATATCTGTGATATTGAGGCCAACCTGGTCTACATAGTGAATTCAGGTCAGACAAGGATATGAGAAAAAAAAATGCCACTGATAGCAAAATAAGGGCTAGTTTTCATTTTGAGTCATATACATATCTTCTTCAAGAAGGAGTTTAAAAAGTTTACATTTTCATATATACACACAGCAAAAAGAGTGAGAGGAGAAAGTGGGGAGAGTGGGGGAGGAAGGGAAAAAGAGAAGGGAAGAGGAAAAGAGAGGGAGAAATTGTGATAGGAAGGGAGGGAGCAGAGAGAGGAGGTAAGCTGATGGGAGAAATGAGGGAGAAGGCAGGGGAGGGACAGAGAGGACCAGAGCCCACCCTCAGTGGTGCACTTCTTGTAACAAGGCTCCACCTCTGGAAGGTTCCAGAGCCTCCGCGGACAGTACACTCCCACCACTGGTAACGAAATGTTTAAACACATATGTGTATGGCTCTCTCTTTCAAACCGCCACTGTACCACAGTATTCACGGAAGCATAGACTGTCGTGATTGCAGACAAAGAAGCTATTAATCCTTTTAAGAACCGAGATTCTTGTAATCAGTCACTTTGACCCTCTAGGTCTCAGGGCTCAGGAGCACAAACCCAACTCTCATTAACATAGAAATTCTTCTCACATATAAATACTATGCAGCTTGTGCAAATTTGTCTGATTTCCAATTCTCTGTTCCTTAACTCTCTCACCATGTCACATTTATGGTTATTGTTAGTTACCAAACAGGCAGAACCTAGAATCACCTGAAAGATGAGTCACTGGGCATGCTATATCAATTAGGTTAACTGAAGTGGGAAGTCCTGCCCACTGTGGGTGACACCATTCCCCTAGCTGGGATCCTGGGCTATGTAAGTGGAGAAGGGAGCTGAGCACCAGCTGCTTCCTGGCTGTGGATGTGGTGTGAGCAGCTGCTTCAAGCTCCTGCTGCCTTTGTTTCCCCACCGCGATGGGCCATATGAACTGAACTATGAACTGAAACAAACCTTTCCTCCCTTGGGTTGCTCTTGTTGGAGTATCTTATCACTGCAACAGGAAACGATGCTAACACACACATTGAATTGCTTTCTCCTATCTGGAGTGTTCACCTGTGATAAAGACAACTTGATGAGTAATTTTCGTGTAGTTAACATGACCCACTGGATGGCAGAATCATGCCTTTTGACATCCCAGCATGGCCTCTGATACCCAGCGTTTACACACAGAATGCTTAGTATAGACACTGAACTGAATTGAAAATAGTTGAATACATTAGTGAGGTTCCTAACACTTCTTTAATTCTCTCCAAATACTGCATTTAATTAGCAGATGTGTGCAAAGTGAACATGGAGGCCATCAACTATGATGACTCCACATGGAAACATTTTGTCCAGTATGTTCTTCTTTGTAGATTTAAAAATATTTGTATCCTGAAAGCTTTCTTTGGGGTGCGTGGTAGTGAAAAACCCTTTCCTTTCAAAAGCGAGAGAACCCTTTTCTTCTCCGTAAAGGTCAAATCTTCTCTTTTCTGTGCTCCCAGGTTGTGGTGCTCCGTTCTCCAGATACAGAGTTAAAACACAAAGTAATGGCCTATGGAAATTAGAAGAAGCAAGAGGAATATAAAATAAATGTGCTGGAAAACCAAGCATGCTGTTGGTTGCTTCCATTAATTCTACAACTAGTAATTAGATGTGCTTTTTCGAGTGCATTTGAATATGCACCTCTCCTCTCAAAGACTGTTGTTTTCCTAATGTTTCCTGCAGAGATGTCCTTCTACATGGGGCTGAATGCCCTATGCCATATACAAGATGACCTTGTCTTTGATAGGCGCTGTAGTTTTGATAAATATTTATCTGGTTTTCCTGTGGTGGTTCACAAAGTCTTTGACCCACAGCACATGGATCTTCTCTCGTGAACCTTTGTTAGCTTCTCTCAGAAAATTTTCATTGACCAGTTTTATTTATAGAGTTAATCTTTTGCTGCCTCAGTCAGATTCTGCAGTAAAATAAACTGGTCTTGGATTCAGGACAATTACTTGATGTGGGAGGTGTTGTATGCTGTGAGTATATTTCATTACCATTGGTTAATAAAAAAGCTGCTTTCAGCCAATGGCTTAACAAGGTAAAGCCAGGCTGAAAGAGAGAGCAAGCAGACAGAGTCAGGAGGAAGCCATATAGCCATCCACAGGAGACAGATGCTTCTGCCAGAGCTCACCAGTACTTTGCCAGTAGGCCACAGAAATGTGGTGATACAAAGAGTAATAGAAATGGATTAATTTATGACATAAGGCGGACAATGAGGGCTGCTGAGAAGCCAAGGACAATGGCACTGGGTTTTGATCCTACTTCATGTTTTGGCTTTGTGGGAGCCTAGCCAGTTTGGATGTTCACCTTCCTAGACCAGGATGGAGGGGGGAGGACTTTGGACTTTCCATAGGGCAGGGAACCCTGATTGCTCTTCAGACTGGAGAGGGAGGGGGAGAAGAGTGGGGGGAGGGGGATAGGAGTGGGAGCAGGGAGAGAGGAGTGGAGGGAGGGGGAGGGGGAGAGGAGTGGGAGGCTGGGAGGAGGCGGAAATTTTTTTTTCAATAAAAAAAATTAAAAAAAAAAGTTAGCAAGAAACACATTTAAGTTATTGGTCAAACAGTATTGCAAATAATATAATTTTTGTATGATTATTTTGGGACTAAGGAGCCGGGAATGATAGAGCAACCTCCCACTTCTGTCTGTCCTTGCTCTTCATGGGGAACCATCATCTTTGAGTTCTCTCTTTTAATTTCAGTGCTTCAGGATTTGCCATCTTCTGCATAGCTTTCTGTCTTTTGTGTGTCTATAGAGCCTCTCCTTCCCCTTCTCTCCCTTTACCTCGGTTTGTTCTGTCTTTTTGCCGAGAGCGTGAGGGGAAGTTTCTGTGTGCAGACTAGTATCCTTGCCACTTTTTCTGTTTTAGTTTGAGTCTAAAACACCCCTGGATAGCTAGATGCTGTTCTCTTTGGGAGACTAGGAGACCAAGATTTGTAGGGAAGATGTAAGTTGCCTGAGCTCAGACAAAGTAAATAAACTGAGTCCAGTGTCTAATGCTGGTGCTCATTAAATGTGTGACCTTAGACAACCTTCTTAAATCCTCTGTGCTCCAATTTCCTTATTGGCAAAATACAGCAAACCACAGACCTTTGTGTATTGATGCTAAGATGACTGTTCAGATCCACAGACCTTGTAGAATGTTCCTGGTGAATGCTACCAGCTATGCAGTACTCACCCGTAATTTGGAAGGCTCTCTAGTCTTTCCTTGGGTAGAAAAGTGGGATAAAATAGCAAGAATGAGATTTACAGGAAAAATAGCACCCTTCTTTGTATGCCTATGATTGGATGGCCAACTTTCTTCCCTTAGTAAATAGGATGAGTTAATATTCTCTATGCGGCACTGGGGAGATGGCTCAGTGGGTAATGCTTGTCTCACAGGCATGAGGTCCTGAGTTCAGGTCCCCAGCACTAACATAGAGGCCATTCATGGCAATGTGTATCTGTAATCCTAGTTCAGGGCGAGGATGGGTGAGGCAGAGAAAGGTAGATGGATTTTGGGAGCTCATAAATCAGACAATCTAGACAAGTTGAAGAGCCCCGGTTTTAGTGCAAGACCCTTGTCTCAAAAGATAAAGGGGGGGACGTTTGAGGAAGACACCCATCTGGCTTCCAAACGCATGCTCACACAAATGCATGCTCACCCCTCCATTCTCATGTGAACACACAGAGAAGCATGTGTATGTACATACACACACACACACACACACACACACACACACTCACTCACTCACTAAACTAGATTTGGTACAATTCCCATATGTAGTTAAGTATTTCCTTTCTTTAGTTTCCTCCAGGCTTTTCTCCTCAGGACTCCCTTGATTACTTCATGCACAGGCTAGTTTGCAGAAGAATGGGAACATTGGCTGTTGCTTTCTGAAAACCGTGTGCTTTTTCTTTTTTCTTTTTTTCTTTTTTCTTTCTTTCTTTCTTTCTTTTTTTTTTTTGTAGACTGATTTTAATGAGCTATTCTTTTGTTTTAAAGAAAACCAATTTGTTTTTGGAAGTTTCCTCTCCAGAAACAGTATTTCCTTAGAAACTAAGCTTTAGAGTGCTGTTCCCTCACTGTTCTGAGTAGAATATAAAAGTTAAGTGTGAGTTCCAGGAAAGAGGGTGCAATATTAAAAAAGCCTCAGCTAGAATGACAGTCCCGTATTTTCCCCATCTGGTCGCCATCTGTCTGGACTCTTGTTCTCGAATGGATGACAGGAGCCATGGAAACCAAGTGGGACTCGATCATGTTTTCTAAATTTCTTTCAATTCCTGAGGTGCCAGAAAGAAAAGGCCTTGCTATCAATGCTGCTCTTGGTGTTGAAAAGTTCCATTTAGAAAATTGATTACCACTGCTACCTGATTCAAGAGGCATAGATAGAGTCCCTTCTGTGGTTATCCAGGAATTGTGAATCTCAGTTATAAAAGAAAGTGGTATCTACGGACATGAAAACAATTACTGCAATTTTAGATTAAGATAAAAATAAAATAAAATCTTTTTAATATATCCTTTACAGACATTGAATTTTAAATTTTTTTCTCAAATGTTTTATGTGTATGGGTGTTTTACTTACACCTGTATCTATGTGCTACATGTATGTAGTGTTTGCTGAGACCACATAAGTTCATTGAATCCCCTGGAACTGGAGTTACAGTTGGTAATTCCCATATGTAAACCATTTTGTGGGTGCTGAGAATTGGATCCAGGTCCTCCACAAAAGCAGTCGGTGCTCTTCATGGCTGCGACATTTCTCTAGCCCCCTAAAATAAAATATTAATAACACAGTAGAAAGTCTAATATGGTCTTTTTCAGACTCATCTGTCCCATGGCAGTGTGATATAGTATTTATAGATATTTATATTTTATTTTCTTCAGTCATTCATTGTATTACTTTTAGTGAATGTGACTTAAATTGTATTTCAGTGTGAATGATGAACACACACAGGTAAACGAACAATAAAGAGACCAGAAAATGGGAATAAAAAGAGGAATCGGGGACTGTGTATAATGATCAGATGATAGTGTACTTCCTACAGAAGAATGATAATCCATGTTTGATTCCCCCAGGACCCACATAAAAAGCTGAGTATGCTAACACCCAAAGCCCCCCTCTCTGTGGACATAGAGGCAAGTGCATCTCTTGTTGCTTCTGGACAACTCATCTATCTGAATCAGTGAGCTCTGGGTTCAGTGAAGGAGCCTGTCTCTAAAACTAAGATGGGGAGTGGTTGAAGAATACCCTAACGTTGACCTCTGGCCTCTGCACATGAGTGTGCGTGCATATACACATACACACACGCACACGCACACACATACACGTGCACACACACACGGGGCGTGGGGGAGGACTGAAGATAAGTGAACTCACTCTACAGAGATAAAAGAGGGAGGAAATTGCATACCATGGGGGTGACAGATATCCTGCCTTCAGTGTTTCAAATATTCTGTAGAGATTTCATTCTGAAACCAAATGAAGAAAGAAAGCAATATATCAAGTTTAAAACATGATTATCATATTAAAATACTATCAAATATGCAGTAAAAAATCTCATGGTTTGTTTTCTGCTTTGAGACAGAGTCCCTCTATAAAGTCCTTGCTGTACTAGAAATCACTGCATAGTCTTTGCTGGTCAGGACCTCACAAAGACCAACCCCCACCCTGAGTGCTGGGATTAAAGGAATGCTAGACATGACTTTAAAGTACCTCAAGCTTGAAGAATGAAACCATAGGTCTGGGGAGATTGCTCAGTCGAAGTGCCTGCTTTACCAGACTGAGGAGCTAAGTTTGATCGCCAGCACTCATGTTAAAAGCCAGATGTGAAGGTCTCTGCTTGTAATTTCCTCATTGGGAGGCAGAAACAGGTGGATTCCTGGATGCATGGCCACCCAGTCTAGATTATATGGTGAGTTATGGGTCAATGAGAGACCCTATCTCAAAATACAAGGTGGACAACTCCTAAGGAATATATGGCTTTCACAAACCCTTGCATCTGCATGCACACATGTACATACAGCACACACAACATGAAAACGTTTTCCACTGCAATCTTTAATTAAGTGGAATATGTCTGAAGGGTGCTGGACAGTGAAGATTCCCTGTTTAATTTAGTGTATGTTGTAGGTACTCCTGGACATTTTGCAGTTTAAATCTATGAATTTTCAAGGAGCATGATTCATTCATGAGTAACCCTGGCTCATGCTATAATCATTAGAAACCGCAGCCTTGATGGTTTCCTGTGACTCTCATAGCTCTCAGAAGTGTGCTCTTGGGACCCCTTTACAATGATCCAAGACTCTCTGCCTCACTCCTGCCGTATCCGCCCACCTTTCATTTCCCTGGCATCGTAGATTACCAAATGCTTTACAGGAACAGATTAAGAACTCTGGAGAATCAGCTAATTTTCAAAAAGACTGCATTTTGTATCTATACCACTTTTCCTGCATTTTGAGTCAGCTAGGGGAATTTCTGACGTTTAAAATAAGGAGATTCCTACTCCCAATAGTAAAATATTTATACTTTGATATCGAGTAAAATTTCACAGTTAGCATGATCTTTGAAATACAAATGCAATTTCCATTTACTTTTCAAAGCTCTTAATTCTTTTCCCCGATGTCCCCTGACACTGTGCTGCAGAGACCTAGCTTTATTTGCTTCTTTGTCTCCTCCCTGTCTTCAATATTATACTTGGATGAGACAAGGCAAGATCTGAATGTACTTCCCCGCCCCCCCCAGCCCCGTTAAAAGGTACGCTAGTCTGTTTGTGACATCATGCAAGACTCTACCTTAAGAAGCCCTGTTTTTAAAGAGCCTCTTGCTCACAAATGGGGTACAGAGGTGAACAGGATTGATTTCTTTCTTCCTAAGAAAGGCTTTATGTAAATGCTGCCCAGTAAAAATGCATTCCCATGTCCCAAATTGATCCCATCTTAAAGCTTTGTACTCAATTCGGTGTTTTATGTATCACCATTTTAACAGAGGTTCCGTACTACAAAATGAAAAGGAACGAGAAAAGATATTGAAAAAATACCTAAAAGCCTCTTATCTATCATTTTCAGAGCTTCAGGATGTCGTAAAAAAAAAAAAAACAACAGCAAATATAAAGAGAACAAATAATTGTGTCCTGAGCTGGTATTATTCAAGTAGCTTCCGTGTGTGTGTGTGTGTGGTGGGGGGGGTGCATGTGTGCTTGAATGTGTAGTGTGTTTATGTGTGTGCTTGCATCTAGGGTGTGTGTGTGTATATGAGTGTGTGTTTCTGTATGAAGATTTGACTTCTTATGGTTTAGATTAGAGATGCCCATGCCTTGGGTTAGTGCAGATGAAGCCATCAGCAAATGGCAAGGGCTCCTCTATCCTCAGCTGTCTCTCATAGAACTTAGAACCCCATCCTCTCCTATGAAGGGTGGGGTTTGTGGAGTTCTCAGAGACTTCCAGCATAAGCTAGAGACAAATACGTGCCTGTGTGTGTCTCCCGCAGAGACTGCCATATTTGAGGAATGGCGTAGGAAACCTAGTTAAGATGGTGATTTAGTGTGCACTTAATCATTCCATCAATTGATTTTCCCTGAGACACCCGACCCAATTCTTGGGCCTGTGAGATTGCTGAGCAGTTAAGAGAACCCGCATTTGGTTCTCAGCACCATGTTAGGAGGCTCCCAACACCTGGAACTGGAGCTCTGACATCTCTTCAGGCCTCACTGTTACTGCATTGATCTGCATGAACCTATACGCCGGCACACAAATACACACAGAAGTCAAACTAAATCTTAAGAAAGGGCAAGATTCTACTTTACTAAATTGAAGATACTGATTAATTTATATCATTGACTTAAATCCTATTATTTAATAAGTATATTTTTGTTTGACCAGAAACATACCTCTTCTCTACCATAAGCAAATGGGTTAGCCTGTTGGTGACAGTTTCGTTCACTATGTAGCAAGGACAGTAATAGCACCTAACTCACAGAGTTGTTAAGTTTTCATGTATGCAGAGCCCTTTACAGAGGGCCACCTCACAAGGTCCCAGTTAGTACTTGCTGTAGCATTTACGATTATTTTCAGCATCGTTTTCTACAGAAGTTAATGTCACTGATGGACGTCTACCTTCAGCTGCAATTCAAGGCTCGTGGATGTGGTCCATTGGTGTTAGCAGCCAGAAGTTTTTTCTAGCACGGTCAAGAAAAAAAAATAAAAGCAAAACTGGAAAAGATTAAATTTTCTCAACTTGTCTTATCTTTTTCCTTTATAAGAATTGCTGTATGTTCATTGTTCACACTGATGGGTTTCATAAAGATGTTTTCTTTTGTGTATCTCAAGAAGAGTGACCAACCCATCTGTGTACCCCCCCTTATCCTTTCCCCTTCTACTGGTCCACTTTCTTTACCCAGATAACCTAGCTTCGACTTCCTGCCATATATGTGACTGTATGGATATATACATGAATATATATACATACATGCATATATATATATATATATATATATAGGGTCCACATGTAAGAGAAAACTTGCAATATTTGTTTTCCTAAGTCTTGCTTATTTTGCTTAAAATGATGATCTTCAGTTTTATCTGTTTTCCTGAAAATGACATAATTTTTTTCTTCTCTTTGGCTAAACCTAGCACATACACATGTATGCACAAACACACACACATATAATATATATATACATATATATATAATGTATATGTATGCACACACATATCAGACACACACACACACACACATTCAGTTTCGTTTTCCTGAAAATGATATCATTTTATTTTTCTTTTTTGCTCACTCATGTTTGTGTGTGTGTGTGTGTGTGTGTGTGTGTGTAGCATATAGGTATATAGAACATATTTTTTTCATTCATCTATTGGTGGATACCCAGGCTGATGTCAGGTGGTGATGTTTTGTTGAGTGCAACTGTGCTGGAATTTTCTTTGCTCAGCAAACATGTCTTGGCTCTCCAGTGTGAACCAGACATTGCCTGAGACTCTGAAACTAAGAAGCAAAATCATTATTATCCTCGAGCTGATGAAATTTGGACTCTGATGGGAGAATGTGATAATAAATAAACCCTCAAATGAAAACTAACTCCTAGTTCTTCTCTGAAGGAAAATGATGGGATGCAATGATGTGCATAAGCACAGGCCCTCTTTGATTGGGCGAATCCAGCCACTGGGCCAGCACACACCCAGCTGTGTGTCTCCGGAATAGCGTTTTGCACCCTGAGAATCATAACATCCTATTGATCTGTTCCTCGTAGATTGTTGATAAATGCCACACATAGGCAACATATACCTAAAGGCCAATTAAGTAGTATCTTCTTTATTTTGAAAAGCAGAGAAGCCCTATTTTGTGGAATGGTGAATTTTGCAACTCTGTATACTTCTGTATTTTGTCTGGTCTTACACTGTCATCTTTAGCATGCCCCATGACTACCATGGGTGGGCCACTTGATAGAATTCCACTTTAACTGTGCCTGTGAGCATTGTGCAGGATTTCTCACACTTCTTTAACAGAAACCAGCATTCACAAAAGAGGAATAGGAAAAAAAAGAGGGGGAATAAATCAAGCTGATATTAATAAAACAGCCCTCAAACTAAGTGTTTTCCCATGTTTGTGGGTTCTGTCTTAACCTACAAAAACCTCCAACTTATCCCATGTCATTTTCAATTTAATGCTGAATGGGAAATATTTTCAAGTCAGGCCAGGTTATGTGTGTATATATGTATATATGTATGTATGCATGTATGTTTTGTTTTGACAAGAGAAGAGAGGCTATGTGAAAGAAACAGGGAAAGACAGCGCACAAATACCATCCATTTTCTCCTGGATCATTTGTTCCGTAATGGAATTAACACATATATCTCACTGGCTTCCAGATTTAACAACAATATGTTCAAATTCACTTAGTCACAGATAACATAAAACACATGGGTAAACGGAAGTGAAAACAAGGTCAAAAGGATGAAAAGCTGAAGAAGGAATAATGTGGAAATGACCTTTAAGCTGAGACCTAAAATGAACTGTAATGAGGGTTCCTGGCAGCAAAAGGATAAAGGAAAACTCAGGACACTGAACAATTCAGCCTAGAATGCTGACTGTTGAGCCAGAGGTGATTAGAATCTTCCAGAAACAACAACTACTTCCTCCTCCTCACTCCTAGCCCCCTGTCTGTTACTTTTATGGGCTCACAATTCATGTTCATTTCATGTTTATTAAGTGACTGTTTTAAATCAACCAATTATTTTTATTTTAATACTTTCTGTCTTGAAAAAAAAGAATTTTGTAGAATAGATTGCTAACATCTGTCCCTTTTCATTAAGTTGGACAATGAGACTTTTCTTAAGGATTTTTTTTTCTATTTCAGAGCTGGGTATATAACTCAGTTGGTAGAGTGCTTGCCTAACATGTAAGAAGTCCTGGCTCCAACCCCAGTAACACACAAAATCAGGTGTCGTGGCAAATACCTGAGAGGTAGAGCCAGGAGGACCGGAAACCCACACTTATTCTCAGCCACATAAGAGTTTAAGTCCAGATAGATGCAGTGTGTTGATGTGGGAGTGTCATATATCAATCTGTTGATTTCATTGGTTAAGTAATAAACAAACTGCTTGGGCTCATAGCGTTGATGTGGGAGTGTCATATATCAATCTGTTGATTTCATTGGTTAAGTAATAAACTGCTTGGGCTCATAGCTTAGAACAAAGGTGGGTGGAGTAAACAGAACAGAATGCTGGGAGGAAGAGGAAGTGAGCTCAGAGACTCGACAGCTCTCCTCTCGGGAGCAGACGCCTCAGAGAGATGCCATGCTCCCGGCTCCTGGGCAGACATACGCAATGAAGCTCCAACCCAGGATGGACGTAGGCTAGAATCTTCCCGGTAAGCGCACCTAGCTGTGCTACATAGAATATTAGAAATGGGCTAGTCCAGGTGCAAGAGTTAGCCTAGAAGAGGCTGGATAGAAATGGGCCAAGCAGTGTTTAAATGAATACAGTTTGTGTGATGTTATTTCGGGCATAAGCTAGCAGGCGGCTGGGGTGTTGGGGACGCAGCCCCGCCACCGCTCCTATTTCTACAGTGTGTTTTCTTAGTCTGACTAGGGCAGTGAGGGGATGGAGAAAGAGCAAACATAGGGCCACACATGCACAGAAGCTGGGGTTGGTTGGCCCGGGTTCTTTGATAAAGAAACCACAGAACCCTGGAAGCTCAGCATGTTTATTATATAAAGTTGAACAGGGAGGCAGGATTATTGTAGACAGCTGAATAAGAAGGTGAAACTATTGTGAACAGAAAAACAAGGAGGCAGGATTATGATATGTAATATAAAGGAGATGGGTTTATATAATCTTGGTAAAGCAGTCCCTTTAGGGGTGCAGTCTTGAGGCCATACACATCCTGGGGAGAAAACGACAGTGGATTTTCTTTACACACTATCAACATCTAACTAGGGATCCCAGAGGAAGGTTTTGCCTTCATTCTGAGCCTTACCTGCCTCAGGGGCCAGGGGAGGCTCTGCTATTTTTCCACAGATCTTAGGCTTTGCAGCCCCTCACAGGGCCACGACCTCATCAGCAGCATGCATTCACTCAGTACTCCACGACCTCATCAGCAGCATGCATTCACTCAGTACTTTCCTCACTCAGGGCTTCCTCTGCTCCTACAATGAATAAATATTCTGGAAAAGCAAAATTCAAATAATTTTTGATAAGTTAAAAATAAAACTATATGTAATTCTTCTCATTCATAACCTATTGACCCCTTGGTTGGCACCAGTGGTTGCTTCTACTAAGTCCTTTCACACCCATACCGTGTGTGTGTGTGTGTGTGTGTGTGTGTGTGTGCACTTGCACATGTGTACATGCACGTGCACATTAGTGGTGGTTCATAAACTCTGTGAAAGTTTCAGGCATACCATTTTTAAATAATTTGAGACATTAAATCAGGAAACCAGCAAGAGCTCGTCTGTCTCTGAAGAGATTCTGAACGCCTCATGTTGAAGGGGATGTCGGGAGAGAAGAGGTCCAGGGACACGTGCCGAATGTACCTAATGATATTGACAGTTGTTAATAAGCAGAATACAGAGAAAAACACAACAAAAGCGGACAGTGAAGGAATCTATTAATGCTCCTTCTCTCTCCCAGACTCCCTTCAAAAGTATACAGCTTCAGCTCACCAATACGCCTCGACTGAAGGCACGGGGTGTTTGCTGATATATTTAACATTTTAAGCAAAAGGACCTCCTCTACCCCAGGCTGCAAGTGTGTGATGTAGGAGTTTCTATCCTTGCTCCTGCCACTTCTGCTGGTATTTGATAAGGACTAGGAGGGGCCAAATAAGAGGTCAATAGAATGAGTCATCTGAGTGGCTGGGGTTTTCTATTTTGTTTGTTTGTTTGTTTTCTGCCATGGTGTCAAGTTCTCCTTAGCAATTGCACTGGTTACTTTTCTCATGGTTGGAACAAAATGCCAGAGGGAAGCAGAAAGCTACTGAAGGAAGGGAGGAAGTAGGGAGGGCGGGTGGTATGTTTTGTCTTCCAGCTTGTGAGTACAATCCATTAAGGCAATGAATCCATGGTAGAGGGAGTGTGAGAACTAGTTATTTATCATTCACACCAAAGAAGCAGAAATTAATGAATAATGGCACCTGTTACATTTATGTTCTTTGCCTTCACTATTACTTCTAGGGATTCAGCCCATGAGATGGTACTGTCCTCATTCAAGGTGGGAAATCCCTCCTCATTTCAACCTCTCTGGTAATGTCTTCAACCATACACCATATCTCCGAGGTGATTCCAAATCCAGTCACACTGACAGTGCAAATTAACCATCACAGCAATCCAAGGTCTCCAGGGAGATGACAAATAACACTTGAACACTCACAGAAAATGGAACCAATGTCCCATCACAGTTCCTTGTCAGTACCAGGCATCTATGTTGCCCTCAAATCTGAACATTTATTTAATACTATTTGTGTGTGTGTGTGTGTGTGTGTGTGTGTGTGCGCGCGCGCGCACATGTGCGTGCATGCTTGTATAATCTTTAGGGCTTGTTTTCCTCTGTATACGCTGGGATAGAGAAGGAAAAGAAATGCCTGCATGTCCTGTCAAGGCTTCTTCAGTTTCTAGCCTGCTGACCATCACTAACTGGGAAGGGTGCTGTGACAGAACTGAATTCTGGGAGGAAGAAATCAGAGTCAGAGAACCTCCATGGAGCTGCCAGAATCAGACATGCTGAATCTTTCCTGGTAAGCCACAACCTCGTGGTGATATACAGATTAATAGAAATGGGTTAAATCAAGATGTGAGAGTTAGTCAATAAGAAGCTAGAGATAATGGGCCAGGCAGTGATTTAATTAATACAATTTCTGTGTGGTTATTTCAGGTGTAAACTAGCCATGTGGCCGGGACAAAGGGCCACCCTCCTTGTGCAAAAACAATCCTCATGCCTCAGCCTTTTGAGTGATGAGATTGTAGTCACCACATGTGACTTTTTATATATCATTGCAAATTTGTGATATTGGTATGTAAAACGTTTAACTTTTATCTTAGCTGTAGCGTTTGCATCTAGAAGGATGGATGTGATAGAGAGAAAGGAAGGGGAGTCAATGTTGTTTAAAAGTCAATTGTCCTTTATTCCCTTTGCAGCAAGCCTTATGAAAGAGATGGAGTATGAGCTCTTAACATGACATGTGCGGTATATTGTCCCTTTGGATGCTGTCTTTGTAGTACGTTCCTCACTAAATCATTTCCAGAAATGTAAGAGAAGACAACGAGTCATAGAGCCCTCACCTTTGCCTATTAGACTCCAAGTCAACCAGGACAGACAGCTGTGGTTACAATGGTGACCTTTGGCAAAGTCGTTCATTACCTAGATGCTTGAAATAGTTGCCCACAGTTCTTGTAGCATTCATTGGAGTGTTGTACCAGATTTATTTTTCTTTTCTCCACTTTCATTGTTTCTAATCACAAGTAACCCCATGTTACACCTGAGCAACATGTTGACTTTATCTATGCCTTCCTTGAACATTTGGAACCATTTGCTAGTTTTTGTTCAGAAGAAATGCCACTGATGGGTCAACATGAGCCACCAGAATTCACTAAGGACAAAATGGTGAATGTCTCTCAGTTAAACATAGATGGACTTGTTCTAACACCAGCAAGAAGATTAGAACACACGTGGGAAGCCATCAACACCCGTGGTCCCCATTCACACCTTAGCTCATCTCTTCCTTCCTCCATTCACCAAACCAAATCTGTCAGGATTTTCTTTTCCTTTTTCCTTTGTCTCTCTCCCTCTTTCTTTTTTTTTTTTTTTTGATTGATCTGAGTATTAGCTATGGATGAAACCTCCACTTTTCAAAGTTCTTGCTTTAATTCCTCTATGCATACAGAGTAATCACTCAGGGACGCTTGATCAATATCCCCTGCAACTTTCTTAGTGCATCAAGACAGGCTGTGGTCAAACTCTTGTACAAATCCAATAGTGCATCAGAAGGAAAACAAAATGGAAGGGAAGGCTTGCCCCTCATGTCAATTTAAAACTTCCTCGTTCTTTTTAAATATTTCATGGCATTAATTTTTCAAAGCAACAAAACAAACATTCATCAAGTGAGACTAAGCATGCCCCCCCTCCGATGGGTACATCTGTTGCTTCCCCACTGTGTCCCTGAATAATTCATGTTAATACATCTAAAGTGTCCTCTTCATTCAAATGAGCTTTGCTCCTTTTCATACAAAATTTGCTTGTCTGGAAACAGAGGTAAAACCTTAGGAAGCTGACCCTCAATTTTGTTCATCTTTGCAATTACTGGTTAGGTGTTTCTTCTGGTCCACAAAAGATGAAGGAGAGGTGAATCTATAACCCCCAGCCCACCAAGACCCTCAACCAACTTGAGATCTTGGGATCAGGTCTTCACATGGCCTCCCTTTCTCAGGAACATCACAAAGACCTTCACAGTGGCATCTCCCCACTTTAGCTCCCTCTGTTCATGCCATGACATAGAGGATTTGGATTGCCAAGTGGCATTAGCCATCCAAAGGTGATGCTGTGTGGATGTGTGTTTGTGTGTGAGTTTCAAATATAAATGTTTGTGGATCTGCCTGTCTCTGCCCTCAAATGCTAGAGTTACAGGCATGCACAGCCAGTCATGTGAGGACTAGGATTCCAACTCAAATTCTCAGACTTCCCTGTGGACCATCTCCCCAGCCCTATGAGAACTCTAAGCAGCTTTAACATTCTCAAAGTAAATCTATGTGCACTCATTTGATGTAGTCCAGAAGAACGCAAAACGCAGCTTTCATACTTTTTGTCTTTCAAACGCTCTTAACTGGAGATGTAAGTGATTCTCATGAACGATCTGAACATGTGTGAGCTTTGTAGGCCCCAGGGTTGTACCTTAAACTTGGCTTGGCTTTTTACACAGACCCTGGGGATATAAACTCATCGCCTCCTGCTTCTCTGTTTCAGCAAACTTCTGAAATTCCCAGCGTATCTACAGATTTTGTTTAAATTTTATTTCTGACATTACTTGCTGTATGAAGCTGTTTTGGTTTATGTATGGTCTGTGAATGGGTGACCAGGTTTCAAAGTATAGTTAAACTGAACAAATAAAAAGTAATTACTGTTTGCTGTGGGTATCCAGAGTTGGCTTAAACATCCTTACACTTCATCTGCCAACTAAAAACCTGTTTTCAGCACTTATTCCTTGCCCAAATCTATGAAAAGTAAGGAAGATTATCAGAAATAGCCTGTTTTTTTTTCATCCCTAAGTATACCAGGCTTAAAAAAAGGTTGTTTTTTTTTTTTTTTATAGAGGCCATATATCTCTTCCCAGAGAACTAAAATCACACAGACAGAGCCCCAACCCCAGAAAATGAACCCAGACAAAGAAACAACACGATCAGTTTGCAGCATGGGATCCATTGTGAGTCACTTGCTACTGTATCCCTGTGATGGTGCCGTCACCTCACTGTGAATAATTCAAACCATCTAGAGATTAGTGTTTCAAAAACCAGCTCATCTCTTGGGATTTAAGCCATTGAAGGAGGAGCATGTAGGCACAGAAGTCCCTGTTGACAAATGGTTTAGACTAACACAGAAAATTTCACCGTAGAAGATGGGAGAGGCTTCGGCTGCTGATGTGCCTGCCTCCCAAGCGCATGAGCCTGAGTTCCACTTCTAGTACCCACAGGAAAGCAAGCACGATAGTGGGTGCCAGCGGTCCAGTGCTGTTGAAGCAGGGACTGGAGGATATCAAGGCTCCTCTGCCAGTCTAGAGTAATCAGTGAGCTCCAGTCCCGAGAGACCCTGCCTTAGAGGAACTGAGCCACATTCCTAAGGAATAACAGAAGGCTGCTTTTTGGCTTTGGTGTATACATGAACATGCACACATGTGCAGCCTCCCCTGACCCCTACCAAATGTACACACACACACACACACACACACACACACACACACGATGATGCTGCAAATTTAGGGCTATTTTCCCCTTCTATTGATGGCAGCATTAGAGTGAGTTTTAACAAGTAATAAAAGAATCCAGCACAATTACAGGATTACCTTTTTTGAGGACCTGAGTTTAGTTCCTAGAACTCATGCTGACTACTTCACAACTGCCTGAAACTCCAGCACCAAGGGATATGATGCCCTCTTCTGGCCTCCAGGAACACTGATTTCATGAACACACACATGTAATTAAAGCTAAAATCTTTAAAATTCAGAATATGTCTAGCCCCCCAAATCCTACATTCAGGGCTCTGCCTCATAGAAATGATGGATCTGTGTACACAAATATGTGTGCAATGATGCACAACACAACCCGCTTAGTAATCTAACTTTTGGAACTGCATCTCAAGTGACTTTCAGCTTGAAATCATCGGTGGTGTCAGCTCAGTTGCACTGTAGGAATAAGATGCTGTAGGAAGGTATCCATGCATGTGTGAGCATCAAGCTATGGGCAATAGGGGAATAGTGTTTTACTATTCCAGATCGAAATTCGTTTCTTCCTCTCATTCTCCCAAAGCTTTAGTGTCAAATCCTTTCTTTGCTAATGAAACTGCACCTGTCCATGCAAAACCAAGGGTAGCGTCTCCCCCTGTTAACATAACAGGATTGGAGTTGAATCTATGAGTCCCACATGCCCATGGGAGGGCGGGTGGCTTCCTCTAGATCCAGGCGTACTCTGACAAGAGGAATGAAGAGTTTAGGAAACCCAACTCATCATTTCTGGAAAGCACAATTAATAGGCTATCACCTCGTTATGACTCTGTTTTCAGATCGCATATCATTTGGGGCTTTTTATTGTGCATTTCCTTCTGCAAGCTGTGTCAGCAGATAATATCCACATGTTAATATCCCCGCTGCCAGGCATCAAAGGCCCCACGACTCCATCAGCCTTTTCCCTTCCTGCTATTTGCTCACTGACCTTTTACAAATTTAATTATTTATATGCAGCTTGGTTCATGTTTCCCTCTCTCTCCCTGTCCCTCTCTCCCTCCCTCCATCCCTCCCCCATCTCTAATATCAGATACAGAATAATGAAGTCAGCTAGGCATTGTATTGTCCTCCAGGAAGCTCTTGCTTTCTCCATCCACGTGATGAATCGGAGGAAAAATGGCAAAGGGTTCTGCATTAAGAAACAGGGTGCTGAAATAGGGTGTGTTGCTCTGGTGATGGCCTGGTCACTGACCTCTGTAGTAGTAGGGGCGGCGGGGCTGCGTCCCCAACACCCCAGCCGCCTGCTCGGCTAGCTTATGCCCGAAATAATTACACGGAAACTGTATTCATTTAATCACTGCTTGGCCCATTCTCTTCTAGGCTAATTCTCACATATTAATTTAGCCCATGTCTAATCATCTGTCTGTAGCACCCCAAGGTGCGCTTACCGGGGAGATTCTAGCCTATGTCCATCTTGGGTCGGAGCTTCATTCTGGGAGCGGGGCATGGCGTCTCTCTCAGGCATCTGCTCCTGAGAGGAGAGCTGTCGCGTCTCTGAGCTCACTTCCTCTTCCTCCCAGCATTTTGTTCTGTTTACTCCTCCCACCTATCCTCTAACCAATAAAATGGGCCAGGGCAGTGCCTTTATTAGCCAATGACCTTCCTCCATCAGACCTCCCCACGTCTGGAAGAGTCCTGCAAGATACCGAAAGTGAAGCTTCTGATCAGACAGCAAGGTCAGCATACAGTGTGACATCACAGTAAGAACAGGTTCAACCGTTCGAGGTCACAAATAATAATAATAGTACATCAAATGATAATAAACCATCAGAGCTGGGCCATGCTGCCACCTGCTAGGTTGGCCTTTAAAACCCATCCTTTTGTTTTAAGGAAGTCAGTGATGAAAAGAGAATAGAGTAAGAAAAGTTCTCTGCGATTGGATTTCAACATTGGACAACACAGAGGCGTGTTGTCATGACAATAGCCGTCCTGGTGTTTGCGTGACAGGGCACCTTGTTTCTCCACAGCAATAAGGTGATCTAAAAATCTGGCCAGTGCTGACTTACTCTTATTTTCTAACAATCATTGGAGAAGATGAACTCCAACTTGAGATGTGTATGTATGTGTGTGTGCATGAACGCACGTGTGCACATATGCATGTGTGTTTGTGTGAGTACAGAGGTGTCATGTTCTGAAGTTAAAGGAGATCAGAGGACAACCCGAGGCATGAGAGCTCCACCTTGTTTTAAACAGAGTTGTATGCATTGTGTGTTGTGTGCACTATTGAGCCACTGTGTGCACACATACTAGGCTATCTGGCCCTTGAGCCACTCTGTGCATCCATACCAGGCCAGCTGGCCCTTGAGATTCTGAGAACTCTCTGCCTTCTATCTTGTAGTAAGAGCACTGAGATTAAAGACAGTACTCGGCACTGTGTCCAGCTTTACGTGGGTTCTGGGGATTTGAACTCATGTCCTCATACTTACCCAGCAAGCCCTTTACCCACCAAGTGCTCTCCCAAGACCTGGGAGCTTTATTCTTCTTTTATCTATAATGTGACTGTTAAATATTTATGAAATTATTTGAAATGTAAATTATGTTTTTAAAACAGTGCTCACTAGAAAAAGGACATCTTTTTCAAATGCCAAGGTGGGAGGCATACATAGAGAGATGGCTCACCAATTAAAACACTGGCTCCTCTTCCAGATGACTCAGGTTTGATTCCCAGCATCCACATGTCTTCCAGCTGCAGGAAATCCAACATCCATTTCTGGTTTCCATAGGCGCCAGGCACACACATGATGCACAGATATACATGTGGATAAAATATCCACATACACAAAATAAATACATTAAGGAATTAAATAAATAAAATTTCAAAGTATCCTATGTTTTCTTTTCTGTGCATGGATGTATGAGTTGGCACATTACATCAGCTTAGCATTTGTGCATGCCATGCATGCAACTTTTCATTCTAGCATGAGATCATAGATCATTGATTTATTTCTAGTAATAATGGCGCTTAACTGTGTCAGAACTTCCCACCTATGCCCTTCTTTACAACCAAGGTTAAAAGTTCATCTTATATGCAATGGGTTAGCATTGGATTTCCATGTTTTAACAGATGGTAAGCAGCTTTCTTCAGAGATCACATGAATTATTCTCACTAGAGAGCTGTTTTCTGGTGGACTTTTAGGCCGTTGCTATTAGGATAAGCTATCTACTTTCTGGAGAACCATCATTAAGATTTGATGACTGTGGTGAATATGGTGTTTGACATCTTCTGTAAAGATGGCAGGGCTTGCCTAAATGGCTGTGAAAGGAAGGGGAAGGGAAAGGAAGAGAAGGGAAAGGAAGGGAAGGGAAGGGAAAGTATTTACTTCAGCAGTTTTAAAGGAGGCTCTAGTTTGCTTTCTGTGACTGTAAGAAAAATGACCAAAAGCAGCTTGGGGAGGAAAGGGTTTCTTTGGTTTACAGGTCACAAGTGATACAGAATCCAGGGAAGCCAAGGCAGAGACCTGGAGGCAACAACTAAAGCAGAGGCCACCGAGGAACCTTATTTACAGGCTTGTTCCCTGTTGCTCGTGCTCAGCTAGATTCCTTATACAACCCAGGCCTATCTGCTTAGGGATGGTGCCACTTGCAGTGGGCTGGGACTTCCTATGTCAATTAACAGTCACAGAAATGGCCCCAATGTGACATGGGAAATTCCTCAATAAGATTTCCTCTTCCCAGGTCAATTGTTCTTGCCAACTTGACAGCTGAAGTTAACTATGAGATCAGGAGGGAAAAGTCCATGAGCAACTTCTCTTTGAAAGCAACGTTCTATCACCATCACCACCCTACCTTGGTTCTTAGAATCATGTGCATGTGAGTGTACCTATTGTGGGTATATGCACATGAGTTCAGATGTCTGAAGCATCCTAAAAAGGGTATCATATACCATGGAGGTGGGGTTACAGTTATTGTGAGCTGCCAGCTGAGAGTGCTAGGAACTGAACTTGGGTCCCTTCTAAGAGCAGCAAATGCTTGCAATTACTGAACCACCTGTCTGGGCCTTTGTGTTGTTAAACAGAAAACATCCTTCCCTTTCTTGTCCCTTCCCTTCCCCGTTCTTTCCTTCCCTCTCCTTCTTTCTTTCCTTCCTTCCTTTCTTTTCCTTCTTTCCTTCCTTCCCTCCTTTTGTTCTTTTGTTCGTTCTCTCTAGAAGGTAACATATAACCCAGGCTGGCCTCAGATTTGCTCCATAGCCAAGGTGTTTTTAAGCTCTTGTTCCTCTGGCTTCCAACTCCCAAGCACTGGGATGACAGGCATGTTCTGCCTAACAGCATTTAATTTCATGATCAGAGTCGAATATGTCATTGTTATGAAAGAGGTAAGGAAGCCAGGTCTGGCAGTATCACATACTCCTAGATAATAGAAGCAATTCTTTCCATCTTGAGTATAATTAATATAATATTTCTTTAGAAGAATTGACAATCCTAGAAAGGCAATTTAGCTAGGGGAGAGAGGTAATGAGACAATGAGAAACATTTAGAGACAGGTGACCCTTTGCTTGAACGTTCTTTGCATCAGTGGCTGATTAATTTTTCTGAAGCCAAAAGTTATCCCAGGATTCTGAGCCTTGTTTTGTTGTTTGTAGATCTTTTGTGACGTTGGCTGATTCCTTCTTATTATGAATCCTGGATATCTTCACACTATCTTAGAGGTGCTCTGTACTTGACAGTTTCCCATCTGTTGCTTCAAACACACACACACACACACACACACACACACACACACACACACACACTGGGAAATCTTTAACCTTCCATCACCTCCATCCCTGTCTTTAAAAAAGAATGGAGCCCTGCACTCTGAACCACAACTTCATAACCAGAGGTCAAACACCTCAACGAGAATGTTAAAATGTACATTGACTATTGGAAAGCTGAGAATACCTGAGATTAAAGGGAAATAAAACCAGAAGAGAAGTCAGTATCTCTGCCAAGTTCCCTGAGTCCAGAAAGGAATACTCGAAAGACCGCTTCAGTGGGAGGATCCAAAGGATGGCTATTTGGGGTAGATTATAACTGACCAGCCTAGAACTCAAGTTAAAGCCATTCTTAGCAGCAAGTTAAGTTCAAGAATTTAATAGATATTTGGAGTGATAATTTAAAGTATTGGGAGGAAGCTAGCTCTATTACCAGAGCTGATGCTGATAAAGCATGTATCTCCCCTTGGAGTGAGTAGATTTTTTTTTAAAGGCTGGTCTTGAACTTGATATGGAGTCATGGATTACTTTGAATCCTGATCTTTTAGCCTCCACTCCTGGGTGTTAGATCACAAGCACATTCTATAAGAGCAAGTAGGAGGATCTAAGTCATGACCTGCTCTTGCTCTTTCCCAGGCTTCACAGAGAACACAGGTCCCACTCCATGGCTGATTCGAAGGAACCCTGGGACACATAAACACACTTGCATGTTCATTACCCCCATGTCCCGAGTTTTCAGCTTAGCAATAATATAGGTATGGGGTACAGACGTGTGACTATGCACACACACGCACACACGCACGCACACACACACACATACACATATATTATAAAAGTTATTGCCATTGTATTGTATATATTGTAAAAGATATTGCCATATCTGTGTCTGTCATAAACTTCTTTACATATTAGCTCACCTCAACAATTTCACTTGACACAACAGAGGTCCTCCCCTTTTTAGTTTTCTCTATTTCTATGTAGGAGCTCCTGCAGTTTTTACTAGGATGAGTAGAACCATCACGTCCACAGATGTAGCCACATTTTCACATGCATCATCACTGCTCATGACAAAGAGCTTAGAGTCATTGTTTACTCTCATTGTTGGGTGAGCCACCATGCCTTCCTAGCTCACAGCATGGCATTCTACAACCAACCCTGGGAAACTTTATTCGTATTAAAATAATTTCCCTGTAAGATTGTTGGCATAGTGCTCTTTAACAGGCCTAAGTTAGTAGGTCTTCCTGTTTAGAAAATCTTCATTCCTCTGCAAACCGTAGTGTTGTTATAGGATCACTCAAGGCTGATCTCTCGTTTCCTGGCTTTCCTTGTCCATCTTCAGGTGGGCCACAGGGTCTGGAAAACTTACTTAGAAAGAATGGTCCCTTTCCACACCATTCTCTGTCAACCCCTTACCACACCACCCTCTGTCACCCCTTTACCACACACTCTCTGCAACCCTATTCTTCTTGTAAAAGACAAAATTTTCAAATAAAGCTTTCCTTGGAAAACCCAAGTGATATGGAACTATTCCTCCAGCTTACAGAGGATTTACAGCTAGGATAATCTGTTTGAAGAAAGTTTTCTTTTTTGCTAATAAAATTAGATTGCTTTTACTAATCAGACATACCCACCCTATACCCCCGACTCCTTTCACTTTCACGCTTCCTGAGTGAGCCTTACTAAACACACATAGCTTGCCAGGTTGGAAGCTAGTAACGATGAAAGGATAACGGTACAGAGTGTCGTTAAACAGCACACTGTTAAAAATGGCATGCGTGTGCCTGTGTGCAGGGATTGGTTGCCTGTGAGAGGCTGCTGCTCGTTCTCAGTGCGGCTGTCACGCTTGTACCCTGAGCCTTCGGCATCACTCGCTTCACCTGATGTGGGCGGTTGTAATTTATTGCAGTCTCCAAATGTAAACAGGAGAACACGGACGCATCTTCTCTCTCTCTTCAGTTCATCTTCCACGTTTTTGGATACCGTGGACCATTTTGCTGTTAGAGGTTACACTAGCTTTATCTCTATGCCCTTTTCGAGTTGATTGGCTTGAGCGTCATCGTGGAAATGCAGCTGTAGGCAGCTCTGTGGCAGTGTTTCTAGAGAGGGTGACAGTGAGGGAGGAAGAAGACACTAGAGAGTGCTGCACCATCACGCAAGCTGAGGAGCAGGGCTGAGTAAAGAAAGAAAAGGAACAAGCCAACTGAGGGCCACCATTCATCCCCCTCTGCTTCCTGACTGAGGATGGTATTACCAGCGGCTTCCTGCTCCTGCTGCCCACACTCTCCTCCATGATGGGCTATACTGTCAAGCTGTGAGCCAAACCAAACCCTTCCTTCTCTAAATTGCTTTGGCCAGGTATTTTGTCACAGTGCAGAGAAAATTAACTAATGCAATATGTATCTGAGTGTTCTAATTTCCTAGAGGGAAGTTGAAGGTGATTTCCATAATCCCTGGAAGCTTCAATTTGGCCTTCACTATAATAGAGTTAAAATTAGAAGCAGTGTCGATAGAATTAATTGGAGGGATTGTTAGTTATTACTACAGCAGTTATTGCCTTTGTGGCATAACTGAATCTGAGTCATTCTTCTTTATTACATTTATTTATTTACATACATACACACACACACACACACACACACACACACACACACACATCCTCCTACGTAAGAGGCCAGTTTGGGGAAGTAGGTTTTCTCCTTCCAACATGTGCGTGAGTTCAAGGAATAAAACTCTGGCAGGTGCTGTGGAAAGGGCCTTAACCTGCTAAGCCATCTCACTGGCCTGCGAAGAACTCCTTAGTCACGGTACAGTGCTGAGACATTGGTACTGGCTGTGAAATCGATGCCACGCGCAGACCTTCTCACTCACTTTATATATGGGGTTATTTTCAAGGCCTTCTCACTTCAAGATCACAGGCAAAGAAACAGAAAATACTGAGGATTCCCAGGTTAATAAAATCCCAAGATGTGAACCCTTCCATCTACATGCTCGTGGACCAAGAGGTCCATCATCCGGCCCACCCATGGCATGGCAGGGCTGGTGAATGCCACCTGCAGCAAGCAGGAGAAGGAAGGCGTAGAGGACTGAGAGCGTTTCCATAGCCCTTTGCTGTGCTCCCCATTGGGAGAGAGACCCATGGCTTCATTCCTTAGCACAAGGCCTCAGCAGCCCTTCAGTTATAATTCACGCTGTTCAAGTTCAGCAACTCCCAGGCCCAGGTGGCAAAGGTCCTTGAGCGGCCTGGAAACTCATATAGAGTTCTTGCATTTGAGCCCAGAAAGCCATCTTTGAATAATATCTTGTGTGAAGGCCGGCAAGTTGGCTCGGCTGGAAAAGGTGCTTTATTTCACTTCTGATGACCTAAGTTCCATCCCCAGAACCCACATGGTGGAAGGAGAGAATTAATTTCCTCTGACCTCCATATGTGCAGCACGGTATACGAGGTTATATCTGTGTGCATGCACACACACTCACTCACAGACTAAATAAATATTAAAGAAAAATAATTAAACAGCTTTTATAGCTCCCACCATCCCCAAAAATTCTCTTAGCAAAGAGTGCCTAAGACATGTTTGACCCCAGTCTCAATGCCATCTAATACTTAAAATGGGTAATAAAAGTGAAACAGACACCAAATATCTCTCATTAATTATTTTTCTTCATTTAATCAGAATTATACATAGGGCTGGAGCGTTGTCTCAGAAGGTAAGCTCATGTGGTGCTCTTGCAGAGGACCCAAGTTCTTTTCCCAGCACCCATGGGATCCATGGTGACTCTCAACTCCCTAACTCCAATTCCAGAGGAGCGTGCACCCTTTTCTGACTCTACAGCACGCGCTCACACAGTGTATAAACATACATGACTCTATGCCACATGCTCACACAGTGTATAAACATACATGACTCTACAGCACGCGCTCACACAGTGTATAAACATACATGACCCTACAGCATGTGCTCACACAGTGTACAAACATACATGACTCTACATCATATGCTCCCACCGTGTATAAACATACATGACTCTACAACACACGCTCACACAGTGTATAAACATACATGCAGGCAAAACACTACTACTCACAGCAGAAAATCCAAAGTGTTTTAAAATGCAAGAAAGGATTTTAAATGAATTTCTAAATTCTTAAAAGATACATTTAAAATTGTATTTATCTATTTTTACGCAGACAGCATTTGCCTGCATTTTAGTGCACCATGTGCATGCAGAGACCAGAGGAGGGCATTAAATCACCTGGAGCTAGAGTTACAGATGGTTGTGAACTGCCATGTGTGTGCTGGTAACCGAACCTAGGTCGTCTGTGAGAGCAGTATGCACTCCTAACTGAGGAGCCACCACTCCAACCCCAACAGACAGATTTCTGAAGAAAGAAATTGAATATAATCATCATATGTTCTATTACACTGTATTACTTCTGACAGAATATGAAGGCAAAAGTCAGCGTGTGTTTCTGAACCACACATCAAAAATATGAAATGCTTTTGGCCATTGCACTTAATATCAAAGAGTAGACTTATTAGTATAATGTCATCTTTCATTTTGGAACATCATCTTCCTAGTGGGAACTGTTTCAATGTGAGCTAACATTGGAAAATAAACTGCTTGAAATAAGGTTTGAGATGAAGTGAAGAATGACAGACAGGAAGGCTCACTGTGGAGTCAGTGTTACCTGCATTCTGCTCCTGGAGTCAATGGATCGTTGGTACAGGGGTATAATCATGCACCCATTTGACTGTTTAACTAAATTTATCGTACCTCACCTGTGACATATGCTGCGTTATATCCCATCTCTTTGTAGGAAATCATCCTTAACACAAGTTCAATGTTTCAGGAAACCTCTGGTTTATATTTACAAACACAGATACATGCACATGTGGATTTAAATATTGAGAACAGTATCATAACTGATACTATTTAAATCTAAGTAGCTTATTTACTGTTCAGTTTTATGCTTTTCATTAAGAATCTAAACCAGAGACTTCTATATAACGTTCACACAAATTGTATTATCTCTCCCCATTTCTTTAGGACGTTTCCTTAGAGTTCGCATGTGTGAATATGGTATATACATGTGTGTGCATCTGTGCTACCTGTGCTTCTCTGTGTATAATTGTGGAGGGTAGAGACTCAGATGAGGTGTTTAATTTTACCTCCCCAACACACACAAACATACACTTTACTTTGTGTTCTTATTCTTAAAATTTCTTTCACCTTAATTTTAAAGAGAGGGTCTTATTAGGCCTACAACTCACCATTCTGCTAGACTGTCTGGAACACCAGTGAATTTCCAGGACGTTCTGTGTCCTCATCCATATTTTTCTCAAACTCTGGTGTTTATAGATATGTTTTGCTTTGCTCCATCTGACTTTTATGTGACTGCTGGCAATGAAAACTCAGGTCCTTGTGCCTGAAAAATAAGTTGTTTACCACTGAGACATTAGAGTAGCCCCTCTCTTTCCCTTTCAGATTCTCATATACCCTAATGGCCTCGAACTCACTATCCAGCCCTGACTGTCTTTGAACTCCTGACTCTCCTCACCTCGCCATCCTAGTGTGTACCCCCCATGAATGGTTCAGTTTTCTGTTTCAAGAACAAATCGACACTCTATTTTGTCAATTTTTTCCTTCAATTACTAGTTATGATGTTTCCATGTTGAATAGAAACATGAAAAATAATTTCCTGAATTTATTTGATCATAACAATGGAGTCATGTTATTGCCTGTTTGTTTCGTTTTGTTTCATGGTGTCTGTTTACATGTGTATATTTAGTTTTGTATATTTCGTTTTGTTTCATGGTGTCTGTTTACATGTGTATATTTAGTTTCCCTTCTAATAATAATTGCCCATTTGGCATTTCTTGATACTAAAATATTTTAATGATTCAGACTTGCATTTGAAATCAATAATGTTGTCATAATTACCTTCAGTTGTCTACCTGACACAGCCTGGAGCTATGGTCCTCAACCTATTGGTCACAAGCCCTTAGGGGGTCAAATGAACCTTTAACAGATGTAGCCTAAGACCATCAAAAATATCAGGTAATTTACACCACAATTCATAACAGTAGCAAAATTACAGTTACGAAGTAGCAACAAAGATAATCTATGTTTGCAGGCCACCACAACATGAGGAACTCTATGTATCAAAGGGTCACAGCATTAGGAAGGTTGAGAACCACTGGCCTACAGTCAACCTGAGAAGGTAGTCTCCGTTAAAGGATTGCCTGAATCAGATTGGTCTGTGGGCCTGTTCGTGGGATTGACTAGGTTGCAAACTGATGTGAGGGGGCTCAGCCCGTGTGAGCAGAATCATCCCTAGGTAGTTGTTTCTGGACTGTAAAAGAAAGCTAATTGATATACCAATTGAGATTTGGCATTCCACCTACAGTAGCCTGAGAGTCCATCTCTTCAAAGGCCACTTCCAGAGTTTGAGAAAGAAGTCCACAGAGAAGCGAAACTGAGCTTAAAACCCCTCTACCTGAGGGATTATGGAATAAATGCGCACATGTGCTGCTTGAGTCCTGCTTTTTATTCTTCTGTCTGTTTTTCTGTCCTCTAATTTTCTTCTAAGTTTTAATTCTCTCGAGTTCTTCTTTGCTTCAATTGTCCATTCCAATTCTCCCCTGCTTCTCCATTCACCTAGTTTAATTACATTTTGTTTGTTTTACAGGAGGCTTAAGGCAAAAAAAAAAAAAAAAAGGTACAAAGGTTACATCTCATTGGTTACAGCACATTCCTTGGGTAAATGATAAGGAGTCAAGACATTTACCATGGCAACACAATGTTTCAAGGTTCCAGGTGTAAGACTGTGACCAGAGGCCAGGGGCGCATAGCCGAGTGAGACAAGCTGCAGAAAGATATGCATAGAGAGTCAGATCTTATCTGCCAGACTTGGCAAGTGAAGAATTGACCTGACTTTTTAGGCTGCTTTGGTGTGGGAGGGCCGGGAACAAACAAGTGGCTCCTTGCAACATTGCTTTGTGTTAACAACCTTGGTAGACATCTGCAACTCTGCCCTTGTGCATATTTGTAAAGTTTTTAACTTATGGTCCGTATACAAAAACATTCAGTCTAGTTTGAACATGGTCTGAGGTAGAAATGAGCTAATTGTGTGTAGCTTGTCTTTGACTGGGAAGAAATTTTTGTTTTCTTGTGTTAGTCTGAGTAAAAGGAATAAAGCAGGCTTTTAAGTATCTTAGAGTCCTCTTGGGGCAGTAGATCTAATTATGAAGCATATTCTAGTGTTTTTTTCTAGATGCCAAAATTATACGGATTAATGAGAAGTCATCTTCCTGACCATCCATGGATATATGTGCCCATAACATTGAGATACAATCATGAGATTACATATTACTTTGTAGGTATTGGGGAGACACCATAGCTGCCTTTGCACATGTGAAATTACAGACAGGAGCAACAGTTCTCAGACTTGGTGGATCCATAGGCCTTTCCTGGGTGGCAGGTTGACATCTTAACACTAGGTGTCACCTGCTGCGACTCCCATGGCCTCTGACACTCCACAGTCATAACCAGTGTGGCTTTCTGTCATGGTCTCTGCTGCAAACAGAAGCTTATTTGGTGAGGCCTGAAAGCTACCATTACCTGAGGGCTTGAGGACAAGTATTTAAAATTCAGTTAGAAATGATGACAGTATTTGGTTTTCCTATAGGTTCATGACCTCACCACCCAAGTATGGTTGACTAGGATTCTAGTACCAGGCACGAGTCCCCTCCTGCTTGTCAGGCCATGAGTGCTGTGAAGCAGCTGTTGGTGACTCCCTGGTGGAAGAGCCAGCTTTACATGCTTAGGAGCATTTTGCTATGCTGATCGTTACGGTTCATAGGCTTTCCTGTGGGACAAGACTACTGACGCTTGTCTCCATGGTAGCTTCTCCGCACCTTTAGCTATTGTGGGAGCTCACCCTCTGGGAGAAGGAGGGATGGGGGCTGGCCCTCAGGGAAGAGGCTTTCACATAACTTTCATCTGTCTTTCTCCAAGTCCTATGCCTAAAATATTCAGTGTCTTCATGAATATAGTCTTACTTTTAAGTTCTGAGAGAAAACAAAGGCAACAGCAATAGCCTGTATCATTTTAGAACTCTCTTAGTTCCCCCGATCAAGAATTCTAAGATTTTTTGGCATTTGAGGTTTTTGTTGGGTGGTCTATGACTCTTGGGGGCAGTATTATCATTCCACACAGCATAATTGCATTTAAGCTCACTTGCTCGCTCCCTCTCTCACTCTCTCTCTCCTTCCCCCTCTTCCTCTTGGTCTCCCTCTCCTTCTCTCTTTCTATACACACACACACCAATGCATACATATACACATATATATTATTTAAATTTTCTTTTCATTTTGGGTTTCAGTCATATACTTGCAAAGGATATTTAATTCAAATTTAGCAATTGAAACCTCACAATATTAGTGTTTCCTTCTGTCCTAAGACATTTTTGTCACAAATAGTGACAAAAAAAGGTTTAAACTGCAAGGTGGCATCATAAAATACAATAATTTTATTCTTCTCTCATTGGTCCTAACTCTTGCTTGGATTAAAAGTCTCCTGATTTCTTTCTTGCCAGCTGCCCTGCATTTGCTTTGAGCTCTTTGATTGCTAATAGTGAACTCTTTCTAGAATAAGCCCCTGAGCCTCCTGATTACTTGAGCCAACATTTCAGGCTTTCTTCTCTCACCAGAACTGATCTCCAATGCTATCAGAAAGGAGCATGGTTGCCTAGATGCTTTGTGATCAACTTCATTGCTAAAGAGTTGTGAGAGACCATCAGCGTTTCTCCATCAGGGTTTCCTACATAACCTCTCTCTGCGAAGCTCTGTGGGGCAGTGTCGAGGAAATCTTTGAATGACAAGAACCTTCCACAAGTCAAGGAGACTGAACACTGAGCTTCCAACTCACTTGGGCTCTCACTGCAGAGCCCCAGAAAGGAAAGAGTTTGTGGCACTGAGTTCTTGGGGTTTGTCTTTCTAGTTGATTTTGTCAATACTAGGTTTGGCATAAAGTGCACCCATTGATTTTGACATTAGAAATCAGAACCTTGCCTGGGCAGGGTACTGCAGGCCTATAATCTCAGTTCTGGACAAGCTGAGGCAGGAGGATTGCTAATGTGAAGGCAGCCTGAGTATATAGGAAGACCATCTTTCAAAAAAAAAGGCAAAAAATGGAGTAATGGAGGGAGGAAGAAAAGGGAAGGTGAGAGAGGGGAGGGGAAAGAAGAAAAGGAAGGAACAAGGAAAGAAGAGAGGAAGGGTAGGAGACTGGAGGAAGGAAGTAAAGCAGAGAGGGAGAAATATGTTTGGACCTTTTCCCTAAATGCTGAACTCTGTCCCTCAAGTACTTGGAAGCATTTTTGTCCATCAGTGTCCTCTCCCTGGGTCACTACTTCCAGCTCCAATGAATACTTCTCACTTAGAAGCCACGTCAGGTGATGGTTCTGGAGAGATGAATCTTGTGACCCTCTTGCACCCCACCCCTGCCCCTTGCACTGTTGTCCCCTCCTTCTTCACACTTGCTTGGGCACACTTCCTTCGGTAGCGCACTCTGTCACTTGCCGCTTGTGGTCTTCCCATTCATGTGTCACCATAAATAGCTGAGAGTTTTATTCCTCCCTCAGTCCATGGACAGCAACATTTTAAATGGACTCTTTGTGCCTGTTTCCCAGTTTAATCCCTGTTACCTTGATTAAGAGTGAGGGTTTGGAGTTTAAGAGTAAATTGCTTCTGGGAAAAACAAATCAAACTTGCATTGCGGACCCAAAGAATGAGCATTAAAACATATTATGCTGCACTTTCTTGGTAGAATAAACTGAGAGTCGTGGTAATGTTTCTTCCGGCGATGTCAAATCCTGAGACACTTCGATTAATTTCAGCTCTAGATTGAGTTTCTCTCCGAACACTCTACTCCCTGCTTGATGTGGCTACATTTTTCAGTGTGTCTGATGACAATTTATGCCATAAATTATTGCCTTGGGGACCAACAAGCCGGGAAAGGCATATGCTGGAGGGAATGCACTGGGAGGATGTGGATTTGATTTGTGTTTTCTGTTACTGATTTGCTGGGTGACATTGGGCCAATGGTGCAAGGCTCACAGCTCTTCACCTTCCATGTCTACCTGATGGTGGGATTCCTGCCATGTTACAGCTGGGACATCTTTTCTAGAGGAAAGCGGTAGGGTTGGTAGTAGGGGATACGGTTGAGTTCTCCAGTATTTCATAACTGTCTCACATGCCCCATTTGAAGGTTATAAAGGCAAGGTTAGTGGATATTGGTGGAATCATCAAGTGAATTGTTTGTCACTTTGTTTAGGAAAACACACAACACACTTTTTTCCAAAAATGATGGAGTGTTCTAGTGACTGTTCTCTTGCTGTGAAGAGATACCAGATCCACACCAGCTTGTAAAGAAAGCATTTAGTTGGGGCTTGCTTACACTTGCAGAGGGTTATTCCATGAGCATTGTGGTGGGAAATGGACAGGCATGGCACTGGAGCAGTAGCTGAGAACTTTACATCCTGACCCACAGGCAGCAGGGAGAGTAGACCAGAGGAGAGGAGAGGAGAGGAGAGGAGAGGAGAGGAGAGGAGAGGGGAGGGGAGGGGAGGGGAGGGGAGGGGAGAGGAGACTGAGAGAGAGGGAGGGAGGGGAGAGGAAAAGAGAGGGAGACTGACCAGGGCTAGCCTGGGCTTTTGGAAACCTCAAAGTCCACACTGATGACACATTTCCTCCAACAAGGCCACATCTCCTAATACTTTCCAAAATGTTTCACCCTTTTATAACTAAGAATTCAAACATATGAACCCATGGGCTATTCCAACCACAGACAAGTGAATATTTTTATATTAAAATTTATCTTTAACAGTTGAAAAGTGTAGCTTCATGGAAGGGCATTTGACCAGTATGCAGTAGTGTAGTTAAGGAGGACACTAGCTAGTTCCCAACCCTTTAGCCCTGAAATAATCACACAGAAACTGTATTATTCAAATCACTGCTTGGGCCATTAGCTCTAGTTTCTTATTGGCTTATTCTTACATTGTAATTTAACCCATCTCCATCACCATGAGGTCATGACGTACCAGCAAAGTTTCAGCACATCTGTCTCCTGTGGCTCCATGGCTTCTCCCTGACTCTACCTCTTTCTCTCAGCATTCAGCTTAGTTTTCCCCACCTAGCTCTGTTCCCCTATAGCTCTTATATAGGCCCAAAGCAGTTCCTTTATTTATCAGTACTAATCACAGCATACAGAGGAAAATCCCATATCACAGGAGGTCCTAGGTTTGATTGCCATTTATAGGCAAATATGTATATATCCATATATACTATATACTCATATATATTATATATGTATATCAACCCAATAACCATCAAGTTGAGAGTATATTGGCAATACTTTAGATGTCTCAGTAAGTAAAGTCAATGTTTTGTCCAAAGTTTTAATCCTAGGAACCCATATGATAGAGAGAAATGACTATTTCAGGCTATTCCCTGATTTTTACATGAATACCATAGCACACATGCACACATATCTCCACACACAATAAACGTGAAAAGATAAACTTATAGATAAATCTCTTTTGCAAGCTAAGCATAATCATGTAACTCCCCTCAATATTTCTTGTGTTCTTTCTTGGTTACTTCCCTTTCATCTCCATGCATAGTATCTGTCTAACTTCTAACAGTATAAATGAGTTTTATATGTGTCATAATTTATATATCAAAGAAGAGTGTGTGTTCTTTCACACCTGACATTTCTTTCGATGATGTGATTGTGGGACTCATTCCTGATGCTTCCTATATATGTAAATCATTCAGTCTTATTTCTACACAGTATTCTTTTGAGTGATTCTCTTGAGGCTATTCCCAACATTTGTCCATCACTACAATGCCACTATGAACATTCTAGAATAGCAGAGTGAAATGTAACTTTCTACCATTGTAGAAATGTTCCAATGCATGTTGCTAAAATTGGTGGCCATTAGGTATGTTTGTCTCTGAGCCCGTAAACTGGTGCTGCCATGTGACTGAGAGGATAAACTCATAAGTTTAATCAGAGCTCATATCATTGCGTTGTGAGAAATGGTCCTGGTCATTTGTCCAGCGTTTGTGCTGTGCACCTTCCCCCAGACCCACTGTGTGCCAGAGCAGTCTCCTGTTCTAAAGCATGTGAACCTTTGCTCTCAACTTTTTAGAATCATTTCTGCTGCCTGGAAAACTGCACTTGATTTCTTCTTTCCAGCTTTGCTTCACTTCACATGGGCATCAATCTCTTTGCCCAGCTCTAAGCTTAATGAGTCTACCTCTTCAGTTGACTCTCTCATCTATCTATCTGTCTATCTATCTATCTATCTATCTATCATCACCATCATTTATTATCTATGGATCTATCATCTATATTTATGTTCTTCATCATCTAGTGTTTATTATACGTTATTTTCATATGCATTTATTACTTATCTATATTTCATCTATTTATTTTCTCATTATTTCATCCATTTTTCATATATCTTTTTAATGTTTATTATTTATTATCCATATATCTAATTACCTATCATCTATCTATCTTTGTCTATCATCTATGTATCTACCATTGATCTGTTTATGTACTTGACTATGTGTCATCTATATATGTGTGCATCTATTATATAATTTTTTATCTACCTATATAGTCTATTATCTATCATCTCTCTATTATTTATTTCTTTCTATATCTATAATTTAGCTGTTACTATATATCTTTCATGTATCTATCCATTCATTTATATGCCATCTATATAGCTGTCTGTCTATATATCATCTATCTATCTGTCTGTGTATTACCTAACTGCCTACATATAATTTGCCTATATATCATTTATGTATCTGTCAGTATATGTCATCTGTCTGTCTGTATGTCATTTATGTATCTGTCTGTCTATGTATCACTTATGTATCTCTCTGTCTCCTCTCCTTCCATTTCTTTCTCACCTGTTGTTACCACTTGAATAATTTGCTTATTCATTCACTTTCTCATTCCATCTTGCCCCACAGTATTGAAAACCCTATCTGAACTTCTTTTCACTTTCCTTTGTCCATGATGTCAGGCAGAAAAAGTGATCATCTCGAGATAGCCCTGTGGCAGCTGAAGACATTACATTGTATAATGAAGAGGGTTTAAAAGTGCATGTGAGATTAAGCTACTGCCCTCCTGACTTTAGCATAGGGAGCTTGTCCTGGATTACCTGAGTCGCCCATTGCAATCGCATAGGTTCCGAGAAGCACGAGGGAGGGGTGGGAAGGGAGTGTAAACTGGTGTGCTACAAGGTGGTCTTAACTGACTGGAGCTGGCTATGAGAATGAAGCAGAACCATGAGCCACAGGATGCGGACATCAGTGGTAAGAGTTTCATGGAGAACATGGGGTGCTACCTAAGACAGCCATGGCAGGCGTTTACACTGCAGACCTGTGCAGTGTTGGAGCATGTTGGTGCAAGTCACCAAGCATGTGACAGTTGCTACCCACCAGGCATTTACACTGCAGACCTGTGCAGTGTTGGAGCATGTTGGTGCAAGTCACCGAGCGTGTGACAGATGTTACCCACCAGGCATTTGCACTGCAGGCCTGTACAATGTTCATCATGCTGGTGTAAGTTGCCAAAAGTTTGGCAGTTATTACCTCTGTAGAAAGCTAATATAATAGCTAAGTAAAATACATATAAGGTTAAAGGTGAAAAAGGCTGCTTGTTGCACATAAAATGGAAGATAATTCATACCAGACAGGATGAACAGAGAAATCAGCAGGTCTGCAGTGTAAATGCCTGGTGGGTAGCAACTGTCACATGCTTGGTGACTTGCACCAACATGCTCCAACACTGCACAGGTCTGCAGTGTAAACGCCTGCCATGGCTGTCTTAGGTAGCACCCCATGTTCTCCATGAAACTTCTTACCACTGATGTCCACTTGCTGTGACATGGTTTCATCTTCGAAAGGTTCATCACCAGTGAATTTCTGCAGAGTACAGTGGTTGTGCAAAGATGGATTCAGGGGTAGGCAGTTCATGGTGAATAGCGTCTGAAAGAGATCCATGGCCATTTAACATGCAACATTTTCAGCACTGTTGTGTCTAGTGTAATTGAAAATTGAAGTACCCTTAGCAATTATAAACCAAAACTTGTTATTATGACCATCAACTCATTGAGAGCGAGGCGATTGGCACATACCACCAGCAAGCCTGTTTTGAGGTCTCGGTGACCCATTCACCTTGCAAGAAATGGAAAGCACTTAGCTTTCAGAATCCTGCAAGCGAGTCATCTCTGTAATGACAAACAGAAGAGGAGGACATGTTGGGGGAGATAAGAAACTTCTGATGTTTACTGTACATAGAGGACACAGCGACTCCTACCCCCTCTGCTATTTAATCCTCAGGCTTCTGTGTAATGGATATGATTATTAATCCCATCTATAAGCTCATAATAGCACTTAATCTCTGGAGGGCTTCAGAGTGATGAGTGGCAGGGCTAGAACTTAAATCGGTTCTCTGTGATGATGGAAGGCAAGCTCTTACCCAGCCGATGTCTCATCTGCCCAACAAATAGAAAGAGAGATGGATACGGCTTGCCTTCCTTTTTATAACAGCTTAAGGATCCCAGGGCAATGAAAAATACCTTCATTTACTCTCTTCAAATTGACTAAAATATTAATAAGAGGTGTTTAGTTTGTATTTCTTTGTATTATGTTTTAAGAAAGTTCAGCAATATGAAAGGCCATCTTATTCAGCTCAGTATGAAATACAAAACAGAAGAGGAAATGGCCTGTGTTTCCTGGACTTCCACACCGAGGTGCACAGGGTGATTTCCCACACTGTGTAGCACAGGGTGATTTTCAGAATGGCTCTCTCTGTATGTGCAGACATTAGGTTAGCCATGGGATCCTACAAGCCCAATGCTTGATTCCCAACTTTACCAAAATCATCATATTGCGAGAAAAATTTGCTTAAATGGGTATGATTATTAGTTGTAATTGTCAGCTCTACGCAATGTATCACCAGGACGAGAGTCTCACTGAGGGATTATTTAGATTCAGCTGGTCTTTGGGCTGTGGGAGGACGGGAAGGGTATCACCTTGATGAAACTAATTGAGGAGAGAAGACCTGATCACTATGGGAATCGCATTTCTTATGCCGGGGATTTTGTGGCTGCGGAAAACAGATTCAGTGCAGGCATGCATGTGCAGATTTGCTCCTCTGTGCTCTTGACCATGTGGACAATCTGAATAACTGTCCCACCTCCTGTTCAGTGATTCCCCACAACGACAGACTGCAGTCTGGGACTGTAAGTCAAGCAAATCTTTTCCCTCACAGGTTGCTTTGGTCAGAATTTTATCACAACCAGAAAAGAAACCAAAGACAGTGGGCAAATGAAAGGAAAAGTAGCCCCTGTGTACATGAAATCATGGCTCCCAGGACCCAGGTTTCCCATGTATCCATACATGGCTCTGAACACTGGAAGTCCCATAAAGTTGGCATGCCTTGCTCACTTCATGCCCCTGACACTACTGTACTTGAACCATCCTTTAGGGACAAGTTTGAGGACTCCAAGATTGGGCATCAAGTGCGATTAAGTATTCCCTGTCAGATCAGCCCTTGTTTTTAAGAAACTGTTGAGTGTTATACCTGGACCTGCTAGAAATCCAAATGACATCTTGAACGGAGGCTCAGTCTCCACTCTCACTTCTAGTCTGGGACCTTTCTTGTCTACCTCTGTATGTGCCTGTAGTGCACATTTATTCCCTTCCAGCAAGACTTGGCTTTAGCAACAGAGAATTACTGGTCCAGAATATCCAGAGATAGTGTTCTTCCCTTGGCTACCACCAGCAGCCAATGACCCACAACATATGGCCCCAAAGGCCAGCCCGACTGCTACATGGGGAAGAACTGAAGGGATCCGTTCTTATTTCCTTCTCTCTATGGGGCAAAACCCAAAGTAGACTCCGACTGGAGCCAGCAACCCTGCTCAGCTGCTTCTCTTCTTCAGTCTTCTTCTTCCAGGTTCCCTGTGAGAACGCTGCCTTCAGAGGCTCGAAAGAGATGCGCCTCAATCAATGTCAACTTTCTGTAACTCCCTTATATGATTTTCACATAAAATTGTTTAGAAGGACCCAGGGGTTTTTCTGTTCTCTTGGAGAAAGTGTAGTTGTGTTATTACTTTACAGTCTTTCTAAGACATAGCACAACCTGAAGAAACACAGTGCTTGGGAGAAAGAGTTGAAGTCAGGTAGCCAAGTAAACTCTACTGTGAACTTTGGAGTAGCAACTCAGTGATTCAAGCCTTTTGTTAGATACCCTAAGGTTGCCAGGGAACAACTGTTCATTTTGCTCATTGGACCATTCGTGGTTCAATCCTTTGTCCACAGCTCACCCACTAACTCTTGTTATTTTGGTAAAGATTTAGTATGCTGCTTTGCACAGGGGTGTTGGTGTTAAACTGTTCTCAGGTTCCTGGAACATGGTATAGAAACCCTCAAAGTCCTGTCTTCTCAGCCCTGGCCCCATAAGAGACTGAAGAAGAACAAAATTGAGTGGGAACATGACATTTTGCCCTAGAGAGGCACATTCAACAGAGTAAAAGAGAAAATATGCGGCCTTCTCTCTTGAACTAATGGGTGTATGAATAAGCAAGACATTCTTGGCTAGTTGGGTAAATGAATGAATGAATGAATGAGCAAGCGACTGAACAGACTTGCAGTGTCCCCTGTCATTGTGTTTAGTCATAAGGAGGCATTGTTGTGATAAAGGACATTATTGTAGTAAAAACAAGGCATTGCTAACCCATCTGTCAGGCTCTGATGATAAGGGCCAACTAGCATTTGTCTCTTATGTATTTGTTATCTTTCTCACATCAACAGAACGTATGATCTGTCGGGGAATTCACTGGGGCCATTAAGGACAGTGTTACAGTGGGCTCATTTTCAGCCGAGGATACTAATTAACTTCCATGAAGTGAGCCATTGCCTTTACTTCAGAGTCAATAGGTGGCGTGGTGTTTAGATAGTGGAGCAAATTTGAGAAATAACTTTTCCAACTGCCCCGAATATACAGCAGAGCCTTGTCTAGTCAGCAAGTGGTAAGGGCATTTGGTGTTTTGTACTTATAGCCGTGATGCTGGAACATCGGTATCCCAGGACCGAATCTGAAGTGCGCACCTAATTTATCTATAGGATCAGCGATTGAAATATCGTTGCGCTCCCAACCAAGTGAGTCAAAGATTAAACTAGGTAAAAGTGAGTGGGTAGAGATGCTGAAAATACTGGAAACCTTGCACTTTAAGCTCCATAGCAGTGATGGCTTATGAAGTTCTCCTTCGGAAACGTTACATGAAGAGGAGGAGTATTGATCATAGTTTGGTTTTTTTTTTTTATGCCTCCATCTGTACACTCAGAAGACAGAGAAAATCTACCCTGTTTTCTCGCTTTGTTCTGAGGTAGAGGTTCATATATCCTAGGTTTTCCTTGAATTTACTGTATGTCTAAGGATGACCTTAAATTTCTGAGACTGTGGCTCCACCTCCCAAATGATGGGATTATAAGCATATGCACCAATCCCAGCACATTCATCTCGTTCTTGAATGCTTTGTCCACTTCCTGTTGGGGAACTAAATGTGATTGAAATAGACACAGGAATTCCTCCAGTTTTATTTAATATGGGTTGTGCTTCAGAGGCATGGTATGGACATAGACCATTTGACATAGTAAGGACCAAAAAATAAATTCAAACAGTTGGCGGGGAAGAGAGCAATGAGTGGCACATTTTCTGTGCAAGTGTAGAAAACCTGAGATCAGATCCTCCTCCGAATTCACCTGAAGCTCGATTCAGTAGAATATGTCGGCATTCACAGAGCCCCTACAGGATGAAGACAGGAGAATGCCTGGAAGGGCCCTAGCCAGCTACTTTGGCATATGCATATGTGCCTCAGATAAGATCGAAGGTGAAGAGCAACTTTGACCTTTTGTGCCCTCTGACCTCCACATTCATGTCATGGCATCTGTGTGCCCACCCCCACATTAATGACAAGGAGAAGTGTGTAGCACTCTCAGGAACAAAGGCGCAGCAGCCAGAGCACAGGAGGTTGATAGGCATTATGAGGCGGCTGGGGAGAAAGGGCTTCAGCTCCATATGCTGTCATTTTACTCGTGGACTTAGAATAGACAAACTCAGGCATCATTGGCCTTGCTAACTGGTAGCATTAAAAATGCTGCCTCAATTGACCTTTGCATCTTTCTCAAGTCTGATTTCTCCCATCGTGAACCCAGTCGGTTATTTTTTCTGACAACACGGGAGGATAAGAAGGGACAACCAGTCAAACAATGTGTAAAGGGATGATATGAACTTTGTCTCAGAATATACTGTACAGGAATAGCAGTCATGGACTTTTATTCGTACAGGAAGGAGCGGAGTCAGGGAATAGAACAACAAAGTAGGTCTTGTGGAAAACTATAATTAAATTTCAAAAACAAAGATGTCCAAGTGTTGGTGTAAAAGGGGTCTATGCCAAGTTGATCTCATTGTCTTTGATGTTAATGGTTAGATATTTTAGTCCACCAGTAATCAATAGATAATGTTCTGGTCTCTAGACAGGCTTTCTTTCATCTTGGGTGGTTTCTGAGCTAGATTGCTTTAGAATTTGCTATATAGGGTGATGATTATGAGCTGGTTTTCACATTTTCCCACATATAGCTGTCTCTGTCAGTAGACACATCCAGTATCCTCCAGGGATTGGTTTTCAGATGCCGAAATTGGTGTGAAATTATTATAATAAAGCAAAAACAGTGTTGGGCTCTCTGTCCTTCGCGTGTCTTCATGTTTCCACTTAGAGAGTTCATTTACACTCACTTTGAGACTGAGCGAGAATGCAATCACTTCGTTTCCCTGAATTTATTCCTTTCACCATACTGTAGGAAGAATCATAGGCATTCATTGTTTGTGGTTTTTAAAAAGGGTACATGATAGAAGCCAATGAATTAGTAAACGGGCACATGGCTCTTTTCCAAGTTCCTCTGTCAAAACAAGAGTTGCAAGAGAAAAAGACGGATTGAGTGTCTAGGAATCAGGGTTTAAAATTAGAACAGATTTCCAGCAACTTAGGAATTGTGTGTATTCATGAGAGGTTAAATACCTGACCACAGATGGCTTTTTTTGATCATGGGGTCTTCAGTCTAGCTCCCTGATCAATTATCAGAGAGCTTTGCTCTCCAGCCCCAGGTGTCTGAAGACTCCTGTACTTCCCACTGAAGATGACGGGAGTGAATGCACGGTGATGTGGACTGCCCGCAGACACACTGAGCAGGCACTGCTGTACTGAAGACCTGAGAGAATGAGGAAGTCAGTTTGGTGGCTCTTTCAGGACAGGACCGCATCGCCAGCAGTGGCTTTCTTCTGACAGTAATCCTCTCTTTCTCTCTCTCTCTCTCTCTCTCTCTCTCTCTCTCTCTCTCTCATTATTCAAGTAAACATCTTGAATTTACACAAGTTTTGGATCTTCAGCCTTCTTCTGTGTTTAATGTTGTTTCCCCTTTACTTTTATTGCTACGCATGCTGATACCCAGAATGCATTTAGCAGATCACATGATCACTTTATTGCCATCTAGGTCAGAGCAGGACACTCTGTTCTAACTTACATGTAGAGGCTCTGACTCAAGTCTGTTCACTACTAGCCTAACCTGAGTAATTTTCTTAGAGCCTGAACCACAGGGCATGTATAGCGAGTATATATGGATTAATCTATTAATATATGTATTAGTCACACACCACGCAGCACTTGCCCACAGAGGAACTTATTGATTGCCTGTACATGGTAATAAAAGGATCCAGACACAGCCTGCTCCTCGATGACTTGCAGAGCTCGCAGTCAGAGGATGGTGTGCTTTTACGGACAAGCCAAAGATACTGGGAAAGGGTTAAGGAAGGCGTGTTGTATCTTTGTTAAATCTCTCGGAAACTCAGCATCAGCTGAGGGAATCCTTCCTTCCTTTTTCCTTTAACCTTGACATCTCAGGAACTTTTGCTTCATTGAAAAAGCACATTCTCTCTTCCCCCTCTCTCTCCCCTCCCCTCCTGATTCCCTCTCTTGAGGAGGCATAGTATACAATTATTTAGTTGCCACCCTAAATATATTAGCCATTCTCTTATCAAAATGACTTTCCAGCCACACAAAGTTCCACTGGTCTCTTATTCAAGAAGCCTAGACTCACCGTTCTGTGTGGAACCCTTCTCCATCTCTGGAAGCACCTTCTAGCTAAATGCTTTAGATATGAAGTATGTTAGTGTGCGTGTGTGTGTGTCTGTGTGTGTGTGTGTGTATGCAGGTGTGGGCACACCACAGGACATTTGTAGAGGTCAGAGGACTTTCTGCCTTGTTTGAGAGAGGGTCTTTTCACCACAGCATCTGTCAAACTAGCTGGCTGTAGCACTCTGCCTCCTATTCCTGTAGGTGGTTGGGATTGCAGAGGCTTGCACTATTGTGTCTGGCTTTGACGTGGGTTCTGGGATCCAAACTTAGATCAGGCTTAAGTGGAAAGTACTTCATCTACTGAGCCATCTCCCTAGCCACTGGAACCATTTTTAAGTGCTGTTATTATTTTGCTTCATTATAAACAGGACAATTGCAATGTCTGTTCAAACTCATGTCTATGGTACTTGGCTGAAGTACACACTTATTCTGAAATTACCCCGGAACAATGGAGAACAGGGAAAACTACATCAAATACATTGTCTTCTATTATTTTCTTTTTCTAATTCATAGATGATAGAAGGGACACACATTGCTTTCTTGCAAGTAGACTGCCAACAGTGTACCCAATAGGATCCCGTTCCTTTAAAAAGAAACATAAATTTTAGGGGATAGAGAGAGGACAGGTAAAGTACATGGTGCTAAACCCAAGTTTGAATCTGGGGCATCCACATCCACAAACACACACAAAGCAGGCATGCTACATGGTGGTGACATGTATCTATCATCTCTATACTGGGGAAATGGGAGACAGGAGATCCCTGGAGATCCCTGGAGCTACCTGGCCAGCCTGGCCAAATCGGTGAACTCTGAGTTTAGCAAGTGAACCTGTCTTAGAAAAATAGAGAGCGGCTGATTAAGACCCAGCTGTAAAATTCTGGACTGGCTATGTATGAACACACACCCAGATGGGGACACACACACACATACACACATACACACACACACTCCACAAAGAAATATGTATTTTCAAAAAACCTTAAGAGTATTCTAAGAGTTAACATTTCTGAATCTCACATTTCTCTAGACAGTCGTTAGAAAGAACTCTGGCAGATCACACTCTAAGAAAGGTGATCACAGATGTTGGATGGGGCAAAACGATGCTAGGACTTGGAAATCCATCTGTGAGGAAGGAGTGAGGCCATCCTCCTGTGTGCTTTCAACGGTCTTAGCAAAGTAGAGTCTAAATATTAGCATTGTCTGCAATCGACTTCAGTACTTCAGCATTTGTTTCTCTCCCCGTTCTAAACACTGTCTGCTTTCTTGGCTTCGCCCACATAACAGAAAGGAGGCTCCAGAGGGGCCCTGTGCCTTTGGCCTCCAGCCTGCCGTCACCCAGCAAGTTTCTCCATCTACAGTTGTCTCCTTGGGCTTTGATTGCTCATTTTTCTATATATAATTTCGGAAAATTTTGCAGTAATAGCTACATATACCCCCCCCCCCACCGTGGAATTCTTTATCTCTCTCTCTTTCATCACAGGTCCAAGAATAACCAATACAATTCTTCTATTTTTAATATTTTGGGGCATGGTATGAGAGAGCCAAAGTCAAGTGGGGGGGCAGTGAAGCAGTTCTGAAAATTATTTTCTTCTAGGATTGAGCATATTCCCATTAAAAACATTTTAATTCATTTGTATTTTATATATATGACCCTGCACGTCTATCTGTGTGTTGTGTGAATCTAATGTCCATGTAGGACAGAAAATGGCATAAGATCCCCTGGAAATGGAGTTACAGGTGTTGTGATGCTCTGTGGGTGCCTGGAATTGAACCTGTGTCTTCAGCAAGGGCACAAGTGTTCTTAATCACTAAGCCTGGAATGAATAGGCAATGGATCACCTGGAGCTAGAGTTACAGGCAGTTTTGAGTTGAGTGACATGAGTCCTGGGAACTGAACACAGGTCCTCTGCAAAAGTAGTAAACCCTCCTAACCAGCAAACCGCCTCTCCAGCTACATGAACTTTTTTAAAGATTTGTTTTATTTCTTTTTTGAATTATGCATATGGGGAAGTAGGATGTGAGCACAAGTGTCTTTGCAGGCCAGAAGATGGAAAAGAATTCTCCAAAGCTGTAATTATAGGAAGTTGTGAGCTGACTGATGTGGGTGCTGAGAACTGAACTCAGGTCCTCTGTAAAAGCAGTGCATATGTTAACCAGAGCCATCTCTCGAACGTCCCTGCTTAAAACCAGACATAAACAAGCCACATTCCGTTTAGATCTCATGCTGATGAGTCCTTATAGTGAAAGGCAGTTGTGTTCAAGTCAATTAAGACAGATTTCTTAAAATTTCCCATTGTACGTGGTTGTGAGTGATGTTCGTAGGAATATGTGAACAAAGGCCTAGTCACCCTCAATAGCAAACCAATAACAGAACAAAGAAATTATTATACACAGGTCTAACTTAGCAGGCTGGGGAGTCTATTTGAGTTGTTTATGATAATATGACTGTGGAGTTGCTTGCAGGAGCAAGAGTGGCCCAAGAGCAACAGTATTCCTGAAGACCCTTCCCCTCTCTCAGAATGCATGCCCACTCATAAAAGCCACTCCCATAGAGCTTGCTAAGCAACCTGAAGGCAGCTCTGCTGATTGGTGACTCTACTGCCTTCCAGTTGTCATTCATGTGCATGTGGCTTTTGGGGAGTTGTCTTGTGAATTTTGAAACTTTCTGAAGCTTCCTGAGCCTTGTAAGTTTCATCTATGTCCTGGACCTTCTGAGTTTTATTTAACTTGCAAGGCCTTGTAAGTTTCACCTACTTCCTGGGCCTTGTAAGTTTCACCTACTTCCTGGACCTTTTAAGTTTTATCTAACTTCCTGGGCCTTTTAAGTTTCATCTATTTCCTGGGCCCCTTAAGTTTCATCTACTTCTGGGCCCTTGCATGTTTTATTTACTTAACATTGAGTCTTATGAGGGTCCTTCTTCCCACCATGTGAGATGTTTCAGAATTCTAATCTCAATATCAGACAACAGAAGGTCATACCAGTGTGGGCATGTTTTTCAAGGACCTTAGCACAAGGCATCTATGAGAATGAAGACAAGAGTGAATCAGTAAGAATTACCTACTTACTTATACTACCTCCGTCCCTCAGGCTCATGCTTGGAAGAACATGCAGAATTTATATGGAACCTCTGGTTTCTTGAGATTTCTTTATGATTTTGGTAAAGGAAATCAATTTAAAAAGAAATAAAGCAAAGCAAGCTGTATATGGTACATGTCTGTAATCTTAGCACTCAGGATGATGAGGCAGAATTGCCATGGGTGTGATGCCAACTCAATCTACATAGTGAGTTCCAAGCCAGGTAGGACTAGGTAGCAAGACACTGTCACAGATTAAAATTAAATGGAAAAAAAGAAGCTTATTTTGTAGCTGTTTGTAGAACACTCATTGTTTTACTTTAAATTATATATTATTCTGTGAGTACACTATTCTGTGTGCACTACTCTGTGAGTATGCTGTCCTGTGAGTACACTATACTGTGAGTACTCTATTCTGTGAGCATGCTATTCTGTGAGTACACTGTTCTGTGAGTACACTACTCTGTGAGTACAGTGTTCTGTGAATACACTACTCTGTGAGTACAGTGTTCTGTGAGTACACTGTTCTGTGAGTACACTGTTCTGTGAGTACACTGTTCTGTGAGTACACTAATCTGTGAGTACACAACTGTGAGTACACTGTTCTGTGAGTACACTATTATGTGAGTACACTGTTCTGTGAGTACACTATTATGTGAGTACAATGTTCTGTGAGTACGCTGTTCTGTGAGTACGCTATTCTGTGAGTACGCTGTTCTGTGAGTACACTGTTCTGTGAATACACTATTCTGTGAGTACACTGTTCTGTGAGTACACTGTCCTGTGAGTACACAACTGTGAGTACACTGTCCTGTGAGTACACAATTCTGTGAGTACACTGTCCTGTGAGTACACTATTATGTGAGTACACTGTTCTGTGAGTACACTATTATGTGAGTACACTGTTCTGTGAGTACACTGTTCTGTGAGTACACTATTCTGTGAGTACACTATTCTGTGAGTACACTGTCCTGTGAGTACACTGTCCTGTGAGTACACAATTCTGTGAGTACACTGTTCTGTGAGTACACTATTATGTGAGTACACTGTTCTGTGAGTACACTAATCTGTGAGTACACTGTTCTGTGAGTACACTGTTCTGTGAGTACGCTGTTCTGTGAGTACACTAATCTGTGAGTACACTGTTCTGTGAGTACACTGTCCTGTGAGTACATTGTCCTGTGAGTACACTGTTCTGTGAGTACGCTGTTCTGTGAGTACACTAATCTGTGAGTACACTGTTCTGTGAGTACACTGTTCTGTGAGTACGCTGTTCTGTGAGTATGCTGTTCTGTGAGTACACTATTCTGTGAGTACACTATTCTGTGAGTACACTGTTCTGTGAGTACACTGTTCTGTGAGTACACTGTTCTGTGAGTACGCTGTTCTGTGAGTACGCTGTTCTGTGAGTACGCTGTTCTGTGAGTACACTGTTCTGTGAGTACACTGTTCTGTGAGTACACTGTTCTGTGAGTACACTGTTCTGTGAGTACACTGTTCTGTGAGTACGCTGTTCTGTGAGTACGCTGTTCTGTGAGTACGCTGTTCTGTGAGTACGCTGTTCTGTGAGTACGCTGTTCTGTGAGTACGCTGTTCTGTGAGTACGCTGTTCTGTGAGTACGCTGTTCTGTGAGTACGCTGTTCTGTGAGTACGCTGTTCTGTGAGTACGCTGTTCTGTGAGTACGCTGTTCTGTGAGTACGCTGTTCTGTGAGTACACTGTTCTGTGAGTACACTGTTCTGTGAGTACGCTGTTCTGTGAGTACGCTGTTCTGTGAGTATGCTGTTCTGTGAGTACGCTGTTCTGTGAGTACACTATTCTGTGAGTACACTGTTCTGTGAGTACACTATTCTGTGAGTACACTGTTCTGTGAGTACACTGTCCTGTGAGTACACTGTCCTGTGAGTACACTATTCTGTGAGTATACTGTTCTGTGAGTACACTGTTCTGTGAGTACGCTGTTCTGTGAGTATGCTATTCTGTGAGTATACTATTCTGAGTACACTATTCTGTGAGTAGGCTCTTCGGTGTTTTGGGCTCCATTTCTATATGCTTTTCAGCTAATTTTACAGTATAGACCTTTTTAATAGTTGAGAAATTTTTGAGTCTATTTCTCTGGGCAACTTGAAAATTATTTTTCTTCTCTATTAAGAACTTTGGGTTAAAAAATTTGATTCACTTAGTGGTATCTATGAATGAAGGTCAAGGTTGAAGTCAGTAGCAGAGTATTTTAGACCTGGCATCGCACCACACACACACAGATCACACACAAACACACATAACATGCTTGCACACACACACTAGGCACACACACCATTCATAAGACTCTGAAAAATATAATTCATTTTCCCCTCTCTCGCTTCTGTGTGGATGTGTGCACATGCACACACGTGTGTACATGCATGAATATGTGCGTGTATGCGAATGTGTGTTTGTGCATATGTGTGTGTAATACAGACACAGGCCTCAAATGTCCTGCAGAGTTTCCTTTGATGAGAATTTTATAACTTTACTTAAAATTATGACTGCAGTCAGCAGTCATACTCCCCTGTGCCTACCCAACCTGGTCTAACTTTGTTCTTTTTCATTTTTATTTGTGGTAAGCATTCCACACAGTGAAACTAGCTGTTTGACTCACAAATTGCATCTCAGGACCTTGGTCACACATGTGTCAATTTACAGCAAAGTTCACGATGCTATTTGATCTTAAACAAGCCATGGAAAATTGAAGTTGGGGCAACTCAAATATCACCTCCATAGGTGGGGACAAGCAAGAATTACAGTGACCTTCAGATTCAGACTTTTTGTCCTTCCTTAGAGATGAGATATACAAAGGGTGCTAAGTTGTTTCATGTTAAGTTAAAGCCATTTTGATACAGCAATGACCTTGTAGCAATAGTGTTTAAGTACCCAGTTCTTTGGGGAATCTGTGAAAAAATAACACTCCTGAAATAACACAGGTCTTCTGTGGGAGTTTGTGATTGTGTGAGAATTTATGGATTTGAGACATGTGCCTATAAGTGGGACCCAAATGTAAGCATGGTGTGTTTTTGACTTTAGCTTTTACTGACAGGTGGAAGGTGCCTGCCAAGGATGAATGAAGAAAATGAAATACTATAATATTCTTTAGAAATCCCTCTCCCCAGGGTTGAGTGGACATTAAGAAGATGCCCTCTGGCCTCACTTTTTCTTTCTGCCTTATCTATTGTACCACAAGGTGGGACCTCATTGTCCCACAGTGCCCTTGGCTATAAAACAAAAGAAGTAACTATCATGGGTGAACTCTCTCTGAGCTGTATGCTTCCATCTCAGAAACACTTTATAAGATTCACAGTTGGAGATAATACGGATGCATGTGTGTGGTGGGAGGTGGGGGGTGATAATATTTTGTTCATAAAGAATCTAATATTGTAGAAAAGAAGTGATACATAAATATATATTAAAAGCCTAGAACATGATTACTGAAGTTATTCAATTTATGCAAAATTTGCTGACATTGAAGGTAAAATAAAAATGTCAGAATTTTAATTGACCAAGTTTGACTAGCAGAAGCAGGCGTACTTAGTGAATCTCCTGAAGCTATTTCCCTTCAGGATTCTGGATGAGATCTCCCTTTACCAAAACAGCTTGATTGATTTCTCCTCTTGTTTTTCAATGGATTAAATGCTATAGAGCAATTACCATTAGCATTTTATGAGTCAGTGGAGAGCCTCTTGCTCTATGATCCAGGTTTGTTTGAAACTTGTGATCTTCCTGCCTCAGCCTCCTCCATGTTGGGATTATGAATGTGAACCACTAGCCCAGCTAATACTAACACATTTTATAAGTACTAATGATGAATTTTTGCTAATGTCTGTTAGTTAACATACAAAATGATGTCTTAAAATTTTCCTAGACAGATTTATACACCATTATACTTTCTCAAAAGTGACTCCCTATTCTTCTGTTCTGCTTAGTTTTTTGTGGACTTGTGTAGTAATAAGGGTGGCGGGGCTGCATCCCTGGCACCCGGCCGCCCCCACAGCTAGCTTTACCCAAAATAATTACACAGAAACTGTATTCTTTTAATCACTGCTTGGCCCATTTCTATCTAGCCTCTTCTAGGCTAATTCTCACATATTAATTTAGCCCATTTCTAATCATCTGTGTTGCGCCCCTAGGTGCGCTCACCGGGAAGATTCTAGCTTATGTCCATCCTGGGTCGGAGCTTCATAGCATGCGTCTGCCCAGGAGCCAGGAGCATGGCGTCTCTCTCAGGCGTCTGCTCCCGAGAGGAGAGCTGTCGAGTCTGAGCTCACTTCCTCTTCCTCCCAGCGTTCTGTTCTGTTTTCTCCTCCCACCTATCTTCTAACCAATAAAATGGGCCAAGGCAGTTCCTTTATTAGCCAATGACCTTCCTCCATCAGACTTGACACAAGCTAGAGTCTTTTGATAAGAGAGAACCTCAACTGAGAAAATGGCCCCAGAAGATTAGCCATAAAAAAAAAGGAGGAACAAGCACACTGAGACTAGCATGAGCAAATGAACTCATTGCCTTTTAACAAGTGGTGAAAATGGTTATAGTTGTTGACACAAAGAGATGCTAATTAGTAACACAAAAACAAAACTATGAGACTTACTTCTGCATAACACTGTGCATAAATGTATTATCAAACTCAGAACATTGTTATGTAGTGTTAATGTATTAGCGGGCTTTCTTTGTACGTGTGATGCCCTAGATTCAACCCCCAATGCCATGAAACTAGAAAAAAGACAAGGCAAGCAAGCAATATATCAATCATATCCTTAAAATCTTCTGTATCTGGGGTGGAGAGATGGCACAATGGTTAAGAATGTTTGCTGCTTTTGCAGAGGACCCAGATTTAGTTTCCATCACCCATGTTGACAGCTCACAACTGCCTGTAATTCCAGATCCAGCTGTTTAAACGCCCTCTGGTCTCCTGGGGGATCTCCACCCATATGCCACACATACAGAGGAATGGGTACAGGCAGAGACAAAAAGGCTCATACACATATACACAATGACCATGGTGCTAAATATCAGATGAATGTTTTTGTGAAGAATTATGGACAGTGGTTATTTTACCACTGACTGTATGTAGTTCATCGTTTTCTTTTAAATAATATATTAGTATGCTTGTCCTGAAACTTGAGTTATTCCATGTTGTAAAACACAGCACTGCAGTCCTCTGGTGTTAAGATATTTTGCAAGCATCTGTCTGTCACTATAGGTTTCTTTCTTCTGAGTACTTAGATAGGGAATTATTCTACTTTCTATGATTAAAGCCAGTGTTTTGATAGAAATTTATCGATTGTCAATGAAAAGTACTTTGTGATAAGACTATTCTTAATTTAGAATAGGTTTTTGTGTTGCATTGATTTTGGCCTGCCTGAATAGTATTAAAAATAAAGGCATTAAAATGGAAACCATAAGAGAAGTTTTATTGATAGTGGTAGGAAATATAGTTCATGGTGATTTGCCCACTTTTTCAAGTGCTTGATTGTATCTCGTGCTATAAACCACATGGTATGAGAGACATTGATTTGTGTCTGTGCTGCAAGGGGTTCAACAATGGATATTTTCTAAGTCTGATATAATCAATTAATTTGAGTTAAATTTAGCAATTTATTATTAATGCATTAATTTTTGTCAATCAAAAAGACTGATTACAAGTACAGATCTCAATTAATGTCAAGCTTAGATTTTTTGTGACTAGAATGTATTTCAGATTTATATTTTTTTATTATGTAGAGGGTAGTGTTGACAGAGGTTTCTCTTCTGCCCAGTCCTGCAGCCATTCAGTTCCCCCCCCAAAAAAAAACCACACAGAGGCCTACATTAATTATAAACTGGTTGGCCTATTAGCTCAGGCTTCTTATTAATAAACTCTTACATCTTACATTAACCCATAATTCTTGTCTGTGTTAGTCACATAGCATACTACCTTGTATCAATGAGGCATTCTCGTCTTGCATCCTCTGCATCTGGGTGACAACTGCAGATTGAGCCTTTCCTCTTCCCAGAATTCTCCTAGTCTGGTTGCCTCACCTATACTTCCTGCCTGGCTACTGGCCAGTCAGCATTTTATTAAGCCAATACAAGTGATAAACCTTTATAGGGTACAAGACCATTGTCCCACAATAGGGTAGTACATACATGTGAGCATGGGTCCCCATGGAGGCCAGAAGAGGCTGTCAGATACCCTGGATCTGAAGTTACAGAGGTTATGAACCACCTGAGATATATGTAGGCACTGAACCAGCTCTGGAAGAGCAGCAGGTGCTCTTAACTACCGAGCAATCTTTCCCACCCTTTGAATGTTTCCTGTTGAGCATGACAACTTAGAAAATCTCATAAACTCTGTGACTTAGAGTCAGCATAGATAGCTTTTGGAATGCAGGCATAATAGAAGACAGGCATCTTGATGAGACTGTGACTTTTTGAATGATTCTTAAGTTGTTAGCTTTAATTAAAATATACTTACATCATTTCTGCCCTCTCTTTCCTCCTTACCTCACCCATGTCAACCCCCCTCTCCAAAATTCGTGATCTCCTCTTCTTTACCCATTGTTGTTGCATATACATCTGCACAAATGAACGTGTAAATATAACCTGTTGAGTCTGCTCAGGGTTGCCCACATGCATATGTTTTCAGGCTGACCACTTGACACTGGATAACCAATCAAGGGTCTCATCTTTGGGAAGACTAATTCTCTCTTTCTCAGAAATTATTACTTGCTTGAAGCTCTCCATCTAGGTGTGGGACCCATAAGATTTATTCCCCATCTGTGTTGGGATGTTGACTTTTAGAATGGTTCAGGCTCTCTTTGGGCAACCATGTTGCTGAGATTTCACAGTGCAGCTTCCCTGTTGTTACTAGAAAATAGAGCCTTACAGCAGACACCCTTGTCCTCTGGCTCTTACAGTCTTTCTGCCCCTTCTTCTGCCTTGCTCCCTGAACATCAGTTGCGCTTTTGATGTTTCAGTTGGGGCTAGGCATCAATGCTCATTTGTTCTCTGCATTTTAACTTCTTGTGGTTTTCTGGAATGGTCTCCTGCTCCAGAAGAAGCTCCTGTGAAGAGGGGGAGATCCACACTTACCTGTGAACATCACACTCTCAGTAGCCTACTCTCTCCTGCAAAGGGATCGAAGCAACAGAGAAAGCTTGGAGCTGGAGTTGGAGCTGCATCTGTGGATGTGCAGGTTGCTGTGGGCAGTGGGGGATGAGGTTATGGTTTTTAAATCAGAGGGAGGGGAAAAGAAAGGAAGAGGATGTGGACTGTGTGTGAGTTTGCCAAGGTGCATTGTGGAAGTGGGAGGATAACCTTGGGTCCATGAGCACGTACCTACTACTCATAGACACTCATACAAACATATGGAATAAAAGTAAAATAAATATTGGTTTTAAAGATATAATTGGAATGGCCTTGAAAGCGTTTATTAAATGTAAGTTAAACTGTCATCAAAGTGAACTCATTTTTTTTACTCAATAAATAATTAAGCTACACTAAGAACCGCACAGAGGAGACACACTGGAAAAATAGCCTAACCTGGCTACCACCTCCTTCTTTGAGCATTGCAAACTTGAAATAATTATTCATTGAAAAATAAAAAAAATCCCAGATTATGATTTTATATATAAATGCTAAACACAAAGTAAAATATTACAAAGAGCATTTTTAAAAGTTTTAATGTTACAGTGTGTTCTTTACTATCAAATGCAACAGTAACATTTTCTTATAATTCTGTCTGTGACATTATACCAGTTCTTTATTGTTGCTCGATATGCTTTAAAATTCTCAGGGTTTTTTTAACCTCATAGAATCTATGTTTTCTGTTCTTTTTCTTGTGTGTGTGTGTGTGTGTGTGTGTGTGTGTGTGTGTGTGTATGTGCGTGTGTATGTGCATGTGTGTTTATAAGAGAGGGAGTTTGCATGCACATTTGTGCGCATCTGTGTAAAGTTGATTCAGACACATTTGTGGCTTGTCTCCACAATGTACAAGATGGAATTTGACTTGATTTAGTGGCTCAGCAGATCTTTGCCTAATGAATGAATAGCAATCGCTATCCTGCCTCCAGCCCTGTTTACTAGAAATTCCCTAAATAATACCTTCCCATACAGAAATCTATTCAGAGCACTGTGTGCATTTTTAAAAGCTCATCAGGAAATGATGGTTTCTATAATTGGAGGAATCTATCAAAATAGATGAATTGCAAAATTATAAACATCCCTGAAATCGGCCTGAGGCAGAATTTGCCCTACTTTCCTAATGTCTCCGTTTTTCTTGTTAAGGAGAAGAAACAGAACCTGTGTCTCCTGTCTAATGTTGCTCTGGGCTCCAGAGGAGACCTCAGCAGTCACCTTCATCCAAACACTTAACATCTTCTTCTGTGGCTCGCAACCACGGAGACGCCCTCAAGGAGAACACATTCTCCCGGCAAAGGCTGTGCTCTGACCCTCTGTCCCCTTTTTCCTTTTCACCCATTTTTTGCAGAATTTTGCCCCCACCCCTGAAACACAGGAAAGACTGTGTCTTGGTTAAAACCTCCTCCAACTCATTAATCCGTAGTTACTATTTTCTGAATCCATCCTTTTGTTAAACTTAGTTGATTCCTGATCCAAGTCTTTGTGTGTGGGGGGGGGGGGGGGGAGGGGGGACTGGGAGAATTTCTTGAGACAGTCTTATTTAGCCAAAGCTTCCTCAAACTCAGTATGTAGCAGAGGTGGCCCAAATCTCCTGTTTTCCTTACTTCTGACTCCCATGTTCTGAAATGACAGCCATAAACCATTGGACCTGGCTAGCAACTCTAATTCATTTTCCCCCTTTTGTTTTGGAGAAATTAATTGGGGGTGCTTTTAAAGCTTGTCATTAACATTGGCCTCAGACTATGATTTGTTTCCTGATGTTTACTCTGGACATAAAGACATGAACAAGTCGTGGCATTTGAAGGAATGGCCCGATCATTTATTTGGAGAGTATCTACTCCATACCAGCCCTTCTATGACAAGTTGATGTTTTCTTAGTTTGTTTTCTGGTATCTGTGATGAGATACTAGGGCAAAAGGGACCCAAGAGAATAGGATTTAGTCTAGCTCATGGATTAGTATTATCTACCATGTCAGGGAAACCAGGGTGGCAGGAGTTGAGGCGGCCAGTGATATTACATCCTCAGCCGGAGAAGAACACATGTGCAGCTCTTCTGCCCACTCTACCACTTACTTAGTCTGGTTTGCCCTGCTTAGAGAATGGTCCTGCCCACAGTCAAAGTAAGTCTTCCTACATCAATTAAAGTGGTCAGGATAATCCCTACCAGGCATGTTCAGAGGCCCATCTCTGAATTTGGATATTTTTAACTTCAGAGAGATGTCCATGGTCCTTGGAGTATCTGCTTCTGTTGACTAATTTTCTGTGTTTAATTAAGTTAAGGCTTCTGAGATGAGAAGACTGCCCTGGGTATTCAGATGTGCCCACGGTCAGTGCAGATGTCCACATAGGTGGGAAAGACCAGACTTAGGCACGAGGAGGTGGGAAGTGAGAAGGAACTGCAGGCCTAGGAATGCTGACAGACAGTTTTAGAGGCTGACAATCAAGAAAACAGTGGGTCTCTCCAGAACAGTAATCCTGGGAAAGCATACACTTATCTTATTTTATTTTAAGTCATTGGGCCAGGGAGAACCTTCCTGACAACAATAGGAAACTAACAAAACATTATTATTCCCCTTTGTTCATATGGTCAATGTCACTGGATGTTGCCTTCTCAAGCAAGAATCTGTATTGATGATTGACACCTCAATGGATGATACATTAATGTCCAGCTCCTTTTCTGTAACAGACTGGGTTCTAGGGTTTGTAGAATTAGTGTATTGTGACTTTCCTGCCTTCGTCACAGGAGCATAGCATCAGTTCAGTGAAAATATACTGCTTTTCTTCTTCAGAACAGATCATCCTTGGATTTGCTCCGTCACCTTAACCTCACCCCTCCCTGGAAAACAATAACAATTTAGAGGCAAAGGGCCATGTAGAGCAGTAATACAGGACTCCACTGACTTTTATGATGTCCCCAAACAGTAAACTATTAACACCTTATTCATAGATATATATCTGGCATGCGTTAGTTTATTGCTACAGCCACCAATGTGTATTTCATTGTTTATAACCTGCAACCAAAATCTGTTGTTGTGCTACATTAAAAAAACTTCACCAAAGTCATGGACATAACAGTTTTATTTTACAAATGGAAAAAGAATTATATCTGCTATCATTCATTTCTCACATCTCAGAGAATAAAGAACCAAGCAGCAAAAGCCGCATGCTGTTAGCTGGCTCACAGAAAATATAATGTGTGTAGATTTTAAAACATCATTTGTACCATTGAAGAAGTAAGGAGAACTGTCAGGCACACTGTCCTGGATTCTGTCTTTTCAAGTTAATATGTTAGATTATAGCTTAGATTGTCTGTAATATTTTTGTCCTTCTGGGGAACAGTGCAGATAGATGTGGGACACAGTCCATGGTTATGTAGACAGCATTGTTTCACATGTAACATAAAGAACCTCTTTTACTCAATCAAACTAAGAAGTATCTTTACCTTTGGGGGGAGGGCAGTGTGTGTGCAAATAACTGGTTCCCAAAGGAGGCTGTAAAACCCGTGTTTCTGATAAAATGAAGAATAAGGATACAATTGCAAATTATAAGGCAGTTATGGCCCTGTGAGTCAATAAGAATCTCAAAATCAGTTATTAGAATCATGTATTTCAGTTTGGTTGGGGAATTGAGTCCAGAAATATTGTTTTAACTGGCATGTTTCTTGGTCATGTTTCTTAGTAACATAATAAGAATTTCACTTTTCTTCATGTCTGAGTGATTTCTAGGAGATTATTCAACTTATAGCAACATGATTAATATTGTGTTGAATCATTTAGAAGTAATATCCCCAAATAAATGATTCTCAATAATGTGTCCAAGTACAGTCACTAGTGGACAGCCTAGTAATTCTACCCATCTGTGAAATACCTAAGTTATTCAGTCTCTAACACACATTTTTATATTCAGCAAAATGTACCATCCTGAGTTATTTGGGGGAATTAAGCAAATTATAGTATGTGCATTGGTTTGAGTATGATATATATATATATATATATATAGTGTGGAGATCCCTAAGTCCTCATCTCCAGAAATTAGGCGTCAAGGTTATGTCCTCTGAGTGTCTCAGAAAGTCATATGTCAGAGGCTCCCACTGCAGAGAGGTATTCTGATATCAGGGCCCTGCTGGACATGTGAGCTCTGAGCAGTGTTCACCCCTATAGACCATGTAGTCTTCAGGGACTTGATGGCCAGGTGCAGGGGGCAGCAGTGAGTGACATCTGTCACTTTGGTTTGTTTCTAGGCCAGGAAAGCACGAAAGGACAAGGAGCATGGAGGTCTTTCCCACATGTCTAAGATGCTAGCAAGATGCCTGACCCATAGTCAGATCAGCACAGTGATGTTCAGCTCATGTCATCGCAAGGGTTTTAGAAGCAGGACAGGTTTGTAGCTGAGAGACTGCTACAGATGGCTAAATGGCCCCATGATTAAAGCCGCTGCTGCTCAAGCTTGAGGACTAGAGTTCTGGTACCCAGAACCCATGTGAACACCTTGAAGGCATGGCGATCTACCTGTGAGCTCAGGGCTTGACAGGAAGAAAGACGAGATTAGCCAGACTGCCATAATGGCAGGTTCTGAGTTCTCTTGAGAAACCCTGCCTCCTTGAAAACCATGTCTATAGTGATGAAAGGCTCTGGACATCAACTCTGGGCTTCCACATGCATGTACATATGCATGTCCACCTGAGAGTGCGCAGACACACAAGCCTGCAGACACATACCCCACACATACATAAAAGAAAAACTATCGCTGACTTTGTGACTTTGGGAAGGCTTGAAAAATCCTCCGAATTCTCGTCTCACTTCCTCCAATGCTGATGAAGTAAAGTGGTGGGTGCCATGTGTGACCCTCTGTTTAGATGTGGGTGCCATGTGTGACCCTCTGTTTAGATGTGGGTGCCATGTGTGACCCTCTGTTTAGATATGGGTGCTGTGTGTGACTCTCTGTTTAGGGGTGGGTGCTGTGTGACCCTCTGTTTAGGGGTGGGTGCCGTGTGTGACCCTCTGTTTAGATGTGGGTGCTGTGTGTGACCCTCTGTTTAGATGTGGGTGCTGTGTGTGACCCTCTCTTTAGTAGTGGGTGCTGTGTGTGACCCTCTCTTTAGTAGTGGGTGCTGTGTGTGACCCTCTGTTTAGATGTGGGTGCTGTGTGTGACCCTCTGTTTAAATGTGGGTGCCGTGTGTGACCCTCTGTTTAGATGTGGGCGCTGTGTGTGACCCTCTGTTTAGATGTGGGTGCCGTGTGTGACCCTCTGTAAACAGCTGATGGTTGTGTTCTGACACACTTTATTCATTTTGCCTACCAGTTTGTGAAAACCGATCAGATGTCAATATTTGTAATGACATAGAGCTAAAGCTTCTTGATTTATGGTATCATATTGCAGTAATTTATTTTATATTGATGTGTTAATTTGTAACAAATATGCTCAGCCATAAATCATTCATTCAAAAATCCATGGTAAGTGTCTACCTCTGGAGGCTGAGAAACAGCAACGGAGAAAATACTGAGCTCTTTGCTCTCTGGAATTTGAATTCTGGTTCAAAGAAGAGGGGAAGCAGCAAAAATATATAAATCAAGTATTATGCTAATTTCAGATCCTAATAATTCCTATGAGTGTATGAAAATAAGAAAAGGCGGTCTTCGTCACTGTTCTATTGTGTGAGTAGACACAATGACCAAGGCAACTCATAAAGGAAAGCATTGGGAAAGATAGTTGGGGCTCGCTGAGTTTCAGAGGCTTATTCCATTATCACCGTGGTGGGGAGCAGGGCACCAGAGAAGTAGCTGAGAACTGCATACTGATCTGCAGACAGAGAGACAGAGACATAGAGAGACTGGGCCAGGCATGGGCTTTTAAAACCTCAAAGCTCACCCCTAGTAACACACTTCCTCCCACAACGCACACTTCCTAATCCTTCTCAGAGAGTGCCACCTACTGGTGACTAAGTCTTCAAATAAATGAGCCTATGGGAGCCATTCTTACTTAAACCGTCCCAGGCTGCTAAGAGGCATGCGTGTCCAGGAGTGTTCGCTCTGTAAAGGCAGCTTTTCAGCTGAGTTGGCATGAAGGGAAGAATTCTGGTGGAATGCCTCCCTGGCAAGGGGCAGTGTCGAGCACAAAGGCCCTGAAGGAAGAATGACTTTACCTAACCAGTTAGAGCCGTGTGAGCAAGAGGCAGCATTGGTATGAAGAAACGGACTCCCTTTCTGTGCCTGTGAGATGTAAGAAACACATTTCATTCTGTTTTCCTTCAGGGTTTGACAGGAAACTCTTCAAGGCTTTCAAGTGGGGAGAACTTTCCCTGTTTGGGGAAAGATCACTCTCACCATCGAGTGTGGCATTCACTTTTCATCAGTAGGTTTGTTTGTGTTTTGTTCTGAGATCAGGGTGACCTCAAACTTCCTATGTAGTCAAGGGTGACCTTAGACTTCTGCCTCTACCTTCTGAGTGTTTGGGGTGACAAATAGGTGCCATGAAGCTCTGCAGTAATTGGTCATAAAGATTGCTGCAGAATTCTGGGAGGCCAAGGTGGTGAGTGCTATTGGATGACGGCAGATGGATCAGTCCTACGTGAATATCTGTTTGCTATAAAAATAGGCAATGCAGTGAGTAATTGCCATTTCTTTTAAGTGCTATGCAATGAGGAAATTACAATTTAGTTTAGAAGTTCATAAATGTCCTGCAACAAAACCCCAAATAGGATTTACAAAGATGGGCTGATAAATGCAAGGCAAATGAATTTTACTTGAGAGTATTTTTTTAATTGAATATTCACCCAAAGCCAAAATAAACCTATTATTTGAGAAGTAAGAGGAGATCTTACTAATGATGTGCTTGGCTGGCTTCCTTGGCTTTTAATGGACTGTGCAGTTGGGGCTGGACAGATGGCTCGGAGGCTAGGAACCCTTGCTACGCTTGCACTGGTCTCAAGTCCAGTCCCCAGGAACCATGCTGAGTGGCTGAGAATACCCTGTAAGTCCAGCTCTAGATGATCCAGTACCCTCTAGTGGCCTCTGTGGGCACTCAACGCCTGTGACATACACAGGGACATGGAGATAGAAGTGACTCATGTGCTGTGTATATATTTTATCTTATACTAATGAAATCTAATTGTAGATTAGAATTTTGAGTTGATTGTCTGGTTGACTGTAGTCTACATATGCAGGAATAAATCAAAGATTTAGAAAACAATATTGTAAGACACAACCAGTGCTGGGGTAACAGCATAAATAAATTTGTCTCTTCAAAGATGCTGGTGCATAACACAGCCTCGGAAAAGCTGGTCTGGGGACATAAATTGAAAAAGACCCTTAAAATGAGTCAAACCTGCCTTTTGTATCTTGAATCTCATACAGTAAACACATTTATACATCAAGCCGGATGTTCTGCCTTCTCTGGCCTAAGCTCTGGTGTTGTACAAGACCTACAGTGTGTGACTGAATAAGCAAACGCTTTCTTCTTGCTTTGTTTTATAAGTAAGTATTGCAGGAAGGGTTTAACTCCCACATTCTGGAAACTTTCTTTGTGCTTAGAAGTTATGACTTTGTAAGTCGGGGTCAGAGTTCCAAACCCAGCACGCAGCACCATTGCCTTTGGCAGCTAAAGGCCTGTTATTATGGGCAAAGATTAAAATTCCTCTGGACCAGGATCTATAATTTTCTATATTAAGTCTTGGGTCAGTGCCATCGTGCTAATAAATGAGCATCTATAACTCATCTAAATTTCTTCTTCTCGAAAAGTGCTAGGGGGAACAAATGCATGACGGCCCCTACAGGAAAAGAATGTTCACTGTTTTGAATAAAACTCCGAATCCACACAACAGGATATGATCTCGCACATGGCCTTCATTTTTTGAAGAGTGTCAGGCTTTTTTTTTTTTTTTTTTTTTTTTTTTTTGAGGAATGTCTGGTAGTGTCAGTCACCTTTGCTCTGGGTGGCCCCCTAGGTCTTGAGTGAAGGAACCTCTGGCGGCTCTATTGTTTTTAGTTGCAGATGCCCACTGAAGGAGTGTCGGAAGGACAATCTGTCCTTTTGAGACAGGCTGTGTGAAGTTTAAATGGTAACTGGTGGTGCACACGCCCAGTCCTTTAGAGACATGGAGATCCGAGCTGTCGTCTATCCTGTCTTTCTTTATTACTATGTGCTTTATGAACTAAGCCAAATAGCATGTTGTGATGGTTCTGTTTCCTCCTGCAAGTCCTACTTAACGGTAATCTAGGCTTGGGTAGCAGATCTAACAATCCAGAGCTTACCTGGCACACTCATGGCTACAGACAGGTTCAAACCCGCGTATGGCTAAAACAAAACAGCGGCAAACCCAGCAACGCAAGGCTTCCACTCCTTGCTCTTGGAGTTTATGTATGCAGCTATAACACTCCTTGGACTGTGCTCAGATGTAATTACAATCTCTCAGCAGCTGTTGAGCTTGCGAAGTCTTAACAAGGGCATGCGAGAGGTAAATGATAACCTAGGGCTTTTATCTTAACATCTCCACTATACCCTGATTGTTGCTCTAAAATTGTAGTCAGCGGGGATAGCTGTTGAGTCAACATGATAGATATGACAGTATTGTTGGCTTGACAGATCTAGAATCGTCTAGATTTTCTAGTGTACCTCACTATTATATTTGTGTATGTATTTAACTGCCTGTTGCTCATCTTGCTTTGTAATGATCTCCATGGCATCTGTGTCCATAAGTCCCATTCTGTGGAATCTAGACTAGCTCCTGGCACGCAGGGCATGCTTTGTAAATGTCCTCTGAGTGACTGATGCTGAGAAAGCATAGCAAGGTTGTGAGAAGCGTAGCAGAGGGGGTGAGAAGGCACAGAGGACAGTTTGGGGTGCACCGTGAAATATTAAGTGCTTAGAATTAGGTCGGTGGTTTGGTTAGTGGTTACAGTTCTTGCCGTGTAAATGTAGGGACTGGAATTAGGATCCCTAGGCCCACATAAATTCAGGGTAGTTGTAGCAGACTGTCTCCAATTTCAGCTAGGAAAGGTGGAGACTGGGGATACCAGAACAAGCTGATTGGTGAGACTAGCCATGTTAGTGAGATTTGGGTTTGATTGAGAGACCCTGCCTCAAGGAATGAAGTGGAAAAGTCATGGAGTATCATTGCCAACATAAACCTGGAGCCTACACACACACACACACACACACACACACACACACACACACACACCACATGTCTACATACATGCAAAACTACACACACAAATACATGAAAAATAAATAAAAGCCTAGGACTAACTCCAGTTTTTGGTTTCATTCACTGTCAACTCACCTACAGTCCAATACTCAGTTTCTCATCTCAAAACGCATTTAAAATCAAAGCCAGAATGTTATAGTGAAGAAATTGGTTCTTAAAAGGACCTGTCCTGGTGTCTTGCACATAGGCAGCGCCATTTCAAACCTGCTACTTCTGTATTTTTTCAGATCTTAGAATACACATGACATCCTAACTGCAACTGTCATCCTTCGGATGTCTGCCTTTTCCCAGCAAGAATGAGTTCTCATCTGTCTGTTCATACTCAGTTCTGAACCAATAGCAGAGGATTCTGCTTTATTAGAACCAACTGCTCATGTAGAGAGCTGGACCAGATGAGTGATGCTTCATTCAAGCGACACTTGGGAGAACTCTACCCCTCTGAACCCATGTGGGCAGAGCCAGGTATCACAATGTGGCGTTTCCAGCAACGCAGGTCGGCAGCTCTGTAGTTCTGCTTTGTTTTGTGCTCGGAGAAAAAAGGTGAAGGTGCTTTGCATTGATTGTTACCCAGTTCTCATCTAGAAGGAAGATGGGAACATCTAGAAGGAAGACAGTCAAAAAGGCTATACAGCTCTTTACCCTTGTCTTTGGCCAGTGTGCTTGAGTGTGCCTCTGATGGGGTGTGTCTGATGTGAAGGACAATGCAGAGAATCTTAGAACCCTGAGATTTGTCTGCAATGATAAGATGGACCACAATCTATCTGGAGGAAAGATCTCCTACACAACATTGTAATCATGAACTTCAAGGTTCCATCATGGTCACTCAGGCTCATTTTCTAAGGATACTACTACTCTATCTGAACTTTCAAAATTTTATTCTTTGACAGTTTCATAAATATATAGAATGTTTTCAATCATATTTATCCACCATGACCCTCTCATATCTCCCCCAATCCTGTCAATATCCTTCTTCCTCACAATAAATCCCCTGCCTATTTTTATGATTAAAAAATTCCATTTATTCTTTGACAATTTCATACATGTATAAAACATATATTTGATCACATCCTCGCTATTATTTCTTTCCTAATCTTACTGGACCCTCTCTTATCAAGAAGTCCCTTTCTAAACTTAACATAATTCTGTATGTGGCTCATTGAATTTAATTAGGATTGCTCACAGGAGCATGATGTAGGGTTATTTACAGGGACATGGGCAGCTTACCCATGGTTCTACTGCTGACACAAAATGATTCTTTCTGCCCAACAACCATTAACATCCAATAGTTTCTTGTAGATGGAGGCTATTTGTTCATTCCCAGCCACCCAGACCCTAAATAATCACATGAAAACTGTATTAATTAAAACACTGCTCAGCCTATTAGTTCAGAATTCTTATTAACTAACTCTTACATCTTAAATTAGCCTGTATCTATTATTTTATATTTTACCATGAGGCTCATGGTTCTATCTGACATCTGTCTCCTTCGGTGGCTACATGGCATCTCTCAGACTCCTCCTTTTTTCTCCCCACATTCAGCTCAGTTTTCTCACCTTGCTCTATTCTGTCCTGTCATAGGCCAAAGCTGCATTTTTGTTCATTAACCAATAAAAGCAACACATATACAGACGTATTTCCCACATCTGTTTCTAAAAGAGGGCCAGGGGTTTATGACGGAGTCATACAAGCATCCCATTAAGAACATTCAATAATTGCATATTCTCAACACTATGACCAGTAATGAATTTGCGCAGAGAACATGGTTTACTGACAACTACTCTTATAGTAACAGTAAAAAAAAAAGAGGCAAATCTCCAAGAAAATGGCCCCAGAAGCAATACTTACTATGTGCCCAGTGGTTCCTGATATGTAGGCTATGTGCTTCAATATTGTGTAAAAGCTATCTCCTATGATGGTTTGAATGAAGAATGTCCCTCACAGGCTCATATGGTTGTGGAACCTGCTGGAGGTGATGAGGCCTCAATGTTTATAGCCTCATGTCTCCTCCTGTAAGCTCTCTCTTGGATCTGGGTGTAGCTGGAGATTTGCCATCTCAGCTTTCTGCTTCAGATGCCTGCTGTCATGCCTTCTTCACCGTTATGACCTCTAGCTCCTTGGGACCATCAAGCAGGATGAACTCTTCCTTCCCTAAGTTGCTCTTGGTTGTGGTGTTTTATCATAGACATAGGAAAGTAACTAATACATTTCTTTACGGGCCACACATAAACCCATAACTGCCAATCTGTCATTCATTGAGCCTGTATTTCTCACACACTATTGTGGGATTTGTAGTTAAATTCTCCGATGTAAACTCTGTGATCAGAGTTAAATAACCAAGTCTCAGAAATTTTCTGTGGCTGACATTAATTAAATACAAAGCTGAATTTTGAAAAGATGCCTTATTAGCCAAAGGACTGTAGTTATGCATCATACCTCAACTCTGGATTTTGAGAATGACTAATTAAGCATGTTGTTCCCCATTAATGAGGGCACTGTGTGTTTCAAGATGACTAAGTGTTCTTGCCTGCTTCTCTTTGTGTCTAGCCATCACATCAGATGCCTAAGAAATATTTGCCCATTGTATTCAGTGGGAACAAATGATTATACAACAATGAACATGTTCCCAGTTCTAATGGTTAATACAATGGCCAACATGTATCCAGAGGAAATTGCAATACTCAGAAAGCATGCAAGAGGCTTCCAGTGTAAAGCAGGAACCAGAAAGCCTTCTTGACTGACTTATTAAGTATTAAAGGCATTGTTAAGAATTGTAGAACTCTTTAGTTAGAGATATTTTAAAAACTTGACAGATATGTCTGGTCATCAATAGATTAAAGTGCAGTGTTGACCAGTTCAGCTGAGAGTGGTCTGCTGGCCTCAAGCCAGAGAGAAGCTCTCAGGGCATCACCCACACTGCAAGTAAATGAACTTACTAAAGTTGTTTCTCCCCCTCTCCGACTCCTCCTCCCTGACCTCTTTCTCCCCTTTCCTTGTCCCTTCTCTATTTCTCTCCTCTCTTTTCACCTCTCTCATGTTAAAATTGACTAACACAGAAATTCTGGCTTTAAGAGATTTTTAAAGCTAAAATAGCATGTGGACATGCATGCTGAGTTGCCTAACAGATGTCATATTACAGGTTTACACCGTGGACAAATAGTGGAAGAAATTGGAAAGGACTTCTGGGTTTTTCGTTACCTCACATCCACTTTGCTATGAGAAAGAATTATCCACTGAGCACTTGAGCTTTGTGCCTTTTTCTTGCTGCTCAGTGTTTTGTAGTTAACACAAGACTGGATATAGGAGACATGTTTTATATCAATTTTGAATAAATTTTAGGCAATAGAGAAAGAACACATTAAAATTAATTAAGGTTGGGTATCCTGTGGGCATTGTGGCAGGAGAGAGGGAGAAGAGGCCAGGAGAGTCCATGCCTGCCACTAAATCAGTAGGCAGAAGAAATCACTCCAGGTAGAAGGGTGTTGACAGAGGTTTCTGTCCTGCCTGATCCTGCAGCCATTCAGTCCCAAAGAAACACACAGAGGTCTACATTAATTATAAACTGGTTGACCTATTAGCTTAGGCTTCTTAATAGCTCTTACATCTTAAATTAACCCATAATTCCTGTCTGTGTTAGCCATGTGGGTTGGTACCTTTTATTAGTGAGGCATTCTCAACTTGCTTCCTCTGCATCTGGGTGATGGCTGCATGTATGCGGTGTAATAACCAGGCTAGCTTAATATGAAACAGCAAATTTTAATGAAGGGATAGCTTACAACACCAGGGATCCAGCGATGGGCAGGAAATACAAAAAGAACCAGCCCAGCGGGGCTCACACCCGCCAGATTTATACATAAACATTAGCCCAAGGCGAACACGCCCCCCATTGGGCTGGGCTTCCCCTACATTTGCAGACTGAGATTTTTCTCTTCCCAGAATTCTCCTGTTCTGGTGGCCACACCTAAACTTCCTGCCTCGCTACTGACCAATCATCATTTTACTAAACCAATGCAAGTGACAAATCTTTACAGGGTATAAGACCACCCTTTCTGCTTGCTTTTGTTGAAGTACAATTAATAAAAACTCAGAGACAGAAATTAGGGTTCAACCTGAAGGTCAGAAAAGCAAAACAGCCAGCCACTGGCTTTTACCTCGACCTCAATCTAAAGAGGCAATCCTGCCTCCAGGAATCACTGAATGAAACTGAACCTGAAAGATGTCTCCTCCCATTTTATAATCCTCTCTAGTTCTGGGATTAAAGGTGTGCACCATGGCTACCTGGTTTCTATGGCAAGCTAGTGTGGCTACTGGGGTTAAAGGTGTGTGTCATTGTTGCCTGGTCTGTAAGGCTGGCCAATGTGGCTGTTTTACTTTTCTGATCCTCAGGCAAGCTTTATTTATTAAACTAGAAATGAAATGCCACTACATTTGTAAATGAAGATGAAAACACATATTTTTAGTCCATGATGTTGGGCAGACTTTTGTATTAAGTAGTTTGGGTTTTAAACTTGAGAGATAAAAATAAAATCTGCATTACAGGAATCTCTATACATGAGTGGAATCCACATGAGATCCCTCAAAGCTTGCTCCCAACAGATGAGCCAGTGCTTATGCATGGTCAGTAAATTTCTGAATATCCACAACATCTCTCTCATTTAATCTAGCCCTGAGTTGTTTTGTCATATTACCATTATAAAAACAAGCAGTTGTTGTTTTTTAGAGACATTTATAAGCAATTAATTTTGGTGCTAAAATCTGCTTCACAAAGGTGTATCTTTACTTATTAAAAATTATATATTTTTAATTTTGTTTGATGTGCATGTATGTGTATGTAGTGCCTACAGATGCCAGAAGGGGGTGTCAAATGCCTTGCAATTGGAGTTACAGATGGTTGTGAACTAAGGTTGATTTAGGTGCTCATGGCTGAACCAAGATCCTCTACAAAAGCAGCACGAGCTTGGGACTCATGAGCCTTCTCTGCAGCCCACTCACTTCTTGCCTTATGGTACCTTAGCTATTTAGAGCATGGGTGATCTTTGACATTTATTTGAAAAACTCAGTTTCTAAAGTCAGGGTTTAATGTGTGTTTATTGATCACTAAAGTGATTTAGGTTACATGAGTCTCCTCTTGAAGTCCTCGCAATTTTGGTACCTTGACTTTTGCGTTAGAAGTTCACTGCCCAAGTACTTGCCCGTCTAAATCATTCATCTGCTGAAGAAGATGGTCTCAGGTCAGCTGACACATATTACCTCGTTATAGTTAGATATGGCTGATGTACAATTCACTTTGGAATGAGAGCTGTATTTCTGCTCGCGGTGGTCATCACACTGTCTGAAAGTACTAAGGCTTTACTACTAAAATACATGCCTAGGAAAAAGGAGGGGAACTGGGTCCCTCTCAGCCTGAGATGGCAATCAGTTTGGAGATGCATATATGTTTACTTTCTTCCTGAAAGAAGAACCATCAGTGGATCCCAGATCATATTCTCTTTTACACTTGTCTCTTTCCTCATTCCCCCGATACAATTACTTTTTCTAGAGCTATGAAGAGTTTCACATGAAATTCAAATTACCCATGGGATGAGGTGTGAAATTCTACACTTTTTTTTCTTCATAAGGCTAGCAGAACTAAAGAGAGGGTTCAAGGACTAATACCACATGCTGCTCTTGAAGACAACTCAGGTTGGTTTCCCAGAACCCACATTAGACAGCTCATAACCACCCTTGAATCCCATTCCAGAGGACCAGACACTTTCTAGACTCCGTGGACACTTACACACACACACACACACACACACACACACACACACACACACACACCTGGAGTGAAAATTAAGATAATAGTAGCCGGGCGGTGGTGGCGCACGCCTTTAATCCCAGCACTCGGGAGGCAGAGGCAGGCGGATCTCTGGGAGTTCGAGGCCAGCCTGGTCTACAAGAGCTAGTTCCAGGACAGGAACCAAAAGCTACGGAGAAACCCTGTCTCGAAAAATCAAAAAAAAAAAAAGATAATAGTAATGAGTGTTAAGAAAAAGAAGGGCAGGAAGTCTGGAGTCCTGCGCCTCTTTAAAAGGGATAAAGACATACCCAATCTCCAGTTTCTCTGAGTTTCATCATAGGAGTAATATGAAGATGTTACCATATCCCACTACATTCCTTCTAAAAACTTGATCAATGAACAGGGAAATGCATATAAGTCTCAGAACACAATGGAAGCCTGCAGAGGACACTGGGTGCAGATGGCAGGGGCTCAGCTAGCCTCAATCAAATCACATTTGCACCCTCATGGGTGTACAGAAAATGTGGAAACACATTCTGGAAACTGAATGAGACCAAACTGATTCCCTGCTGATAAACACGTATTAATTACACTTTATTATAATTGTGTTACAGCCCTGCCTGAGAAGCATTTTATTTCACTTTCTGTGTGTTGTGTGTGTGTATGTGTGTGTATGTGTGTGTGCAGTAGTATGATGTAGGCATGTGTGTCCACGTCAAAGCTAGCGATCGGTGCTGGGCTCTTTCCACAGCCATTTCTTTGCTTGCTTTCATTTGTTTGTTTGTTTGTTTGCTTGTTTTATGGAGAAGCAAGCAATGTTTATTGAGAAGTTAAGAAACATCCCCTCTGTACCTGGGAAGGGACTTAGAGAGATGTCACCTTCAAGGTATTTTTTTTTTTTTTTGAGGCAGCTCTCTCTCTGATCCACCAATTAATGTGAGAGCTCACTGATTGAGCCTGACTGCTCAGGCAGCGAGCTCCGGCCAGGGATCTTCCATGCCTACCTCCCTGTGTCTTCATTATTCTGCCGAGACTCGGGAATGCAGCAGAGCAGGGACTTCCACATGGGTGCTGGGGTCCAGACTCAGCCCTCCAGGCTCCCACAGCAAGCACTTTACCAAGAGACCCTCTCCGGAGCTGAGCAACATTTTAAAAAGATTGTATGTGCTAATACGTAAAAGTCTCCACATATGTTAGACGAACAGAGCCAAAATGCTAAGTGATACTGTGTTATTTGGAATTAAAAGTGACATAGATGGATATATTTTCTTGGAAGGAATTACATAAACAATTACGAAGAGGTCTTTTTATGCTAAACTTTTGACTAGTAGGGATAGACTAACTTTATACACATTTTCTTACATCAATATCCTCATATAATTTAATATCAAAGAACAACAGCACTGTAAGTTTATAGCTAATTTTTCTTTGTATTTTTTTCTGACAAAATGCCATCTTACTGTCATATGTAGCAATCTCCAAATGCAAACTACAGTACATGAAGAAGTCTGCTAGAGGCAAGTAACTAACTCTCTTTAGGGACAAGTCACAGGGGAGATGAGGCAGGGTCCAGATGAGGACTGCCGTGTTCAGTAAATCAGAGGTTGCTGTGTTCTGCATCTCCACGGTTGAGACCTCCTCTGTGCCCCTTCTAATCATGAGGGTTCCTGATGTGTGGCTAAGTCAGTTGTTGCTTCTTAGATATGCCAACTCCTTAGTATTTTCATTGTCTTCATCTAGCACCCATATTTCTGCTATCTTCACCAGGTCATAAGCTCAAAGGAGCCATCAGCAAATCTTGTGTGTGTCATCCCCTCGGAGCACAACAGCTGTCCCTTGAAACTGTAGCTGTGCATTCGCCCCTGTGCGGGTCAGTTTCATGTCAAATTGACACAAGCTGCTGTCATCTGAAAGGAGGAAACTGGAGAAAATGCCTCCCTAAGATCTGGCTGTTAGGCATTTCATAATTAGTGATTGATGGGGTACAGCCTGGCTCATTATGGGTGGGGTCATCCCTGGGCTAGTGGTCCTAGGCTCTGAAAAAAAGTAAACGAAGCAGGCCATGAGGAGCAAGCTAGTGAGCAGTACCCATCCATGGCCTCTGCATCAGCTCCTGCCTCCAGGTTCCTGTCCTTGTAAGTTCCTGTCCTGATTTTCTTCAGTGATGGACTACAGTGTGGAAGTATAAGGCAAATAAACCCTTTCCTCCCCAACTTGTATTTGATCATGGTGTTTCGTCATAGCAATAGGGACCCCAACTAAGACACCCCTTTCTGGGATGAAGTTTTTCTCCTCAAAATTATATTGTATCATAGAAAAAATATATCAGATACAAATTAAAAACTAACTAGTGATGCTTCATCTTTAAGACAGGAGTAATGTTGAGGTCATGATTTAGATGATAAATTAAAATTTGAACTGGAGAGATGGCTCAGCAGTTAAGGGAGCTTGTTATTCTTCCAGAGGACCCGAACTCAGTTCCCAGCACCTACATAACCATCTGGAACTCCAGCGCCATGGAATCTGAGTTCTCCCTGACCTCCTCAAGCATACACACACAGACACACAAATAAAAATAAGTCTGTTAAAAATTATTTTTATGTCTTATGTCTAAGCACAGCTCTCTGTTTTTATCATCACTGTGATATACTTCTTTTTCTTATTAGGCTGCTTCTTATATTAGAAACTTATATATGAACTAAATATGTGCACTCATTTATTAATTAAATATTATACTGGGAATGTACATACAAATTACACTTTCTTTGAGGCCATCTACATTGTTCACTTCTACTTTCTTGATTAAATTTCTTTGCCATTTTTGGTCTGAAAGATAACAGTAGACATACATAAAACACTTGTAACATAACCAAATGACTTGTTTATTCTGGTAAGGCAAACTGTTATTAAACGGATAAATCATTTGAAGAGGTCTCAGTGGTTGCTTGACATTCAATGCTAACCCTAACCTGTGGCCAGAAGAATCACTGACACTTCTCTGCCTCATCTCATCTACTATTATGAACTGCTAAACCTGAATTTCCTTTTGCCCCCCATGATGAAAAAGAAAGAAGAAAGCAGTTGGAGAACATGCTGGCTTAGAAGTCAAGGGAAAGGTTGGAGAGATGGCTCATGGTTTAGCTTCATTCAGTGCTCTTCCCGAGATCTAGAGTTCAGTTTTCAGAGCCCGTGTTGAGAAGCTCACAGCTCCCTATGATTACATCTCCATGTGACTGAAAGCTCAACTCCAACTCCCGATGTTCTAACACTCTTTTTTCGCCTCTGTGGGTACCCATACACACTTGAAGTCATATGCATGATCTTTTCCCACGTGGTGAAAATGAAATAAATCTTCTAAATATGCTTCCAGCTCTAAAATGGAATCATTTTGTTAATGAAATCATCAAAAACTATTTCCATGTCAATTATGGTTTTAACCTGAAGCTGTCTAGTTTCCCATCTAGAAATATGTATACACACCTGCAAGAATAAGAGTTGTATCATGTATATGGAAAATGAGGCAGAGGGTGAAGTGGACATTGTCTGGTGGAGCATAGGCAGACCCTTCGCAGGCCTGCCTGTGTCTACATTGTCTGGTGGATCATAGGCAGACCCTTTGGAGGCCTGCCTGTGTCTACATTGTCTGATGAAGCATAGGTAGACCCTTTGGAGGCCAGCCTGTGTCTACTTGTTAGTAGCATTTGTAGGACCTCCCTAGTGACTTAAGCCAGGAAGCCTTTGGTGTCCCCTTATTTAGTTTGCTTGAAGTAGGAGCTCCTGTAGATATTAGCCCATCATATCTGTTTCTATATTGATGTATCATACTTAATATAAAGTTTAGAGGACTACAGATTTTCCAGTAAGCAAGCTGAGAGTAATTACTTCTTCATAATTACTGGGAAACTTTATTGCCATGCATTGCTGTAATTATGTTTTGAATACTCCCCATTTGAGCGATAGACCATAATGTCTTCCCCTATCTCACAGTCTGAGACTTATAACAGCCTCTTGCTTCCACAAAGGCCTATTATTCATTTAGTCTCGATTTTAACCACTGTTAAAAGCAACTAAACAAAATTAATTGACACCATAATACTGTAATAAGGAAATTGAAGGCAATGCAATATTCCCATGCCACAGAAATCAGCTCATTATTCAGGAGTTTGCAGCTGTCCTCAATGACGTATCTTTCCCTCTGTGTCTGGACAGTCAGAGCAAGGCAGATCTCAGAGTTTACTCTGTGTGCAAATAACTTGATTAAACGTGTGAATCGGTCAGAGGCTGTGGGTAAAGAGATCACGGGGATGTATCTGTATGGTCAAATCAAGGAATGGCATCCTGCATGTGTCACGTGCTCTCTGATAGCTAGAAAATCATGCAAGGCCTACTGTACTCCATGAACTGTTCGCCTCTGGACAATGATCAACTCCAGCGGGATATCTGAAACTCAAGGATCATATCCTGTATATAAGCCCGCCCATCTTCTAAAAATTAAGATTTGTTCTTTATTATTTTTATTTATATGTTTAAGTGTCTTAGTTAGGGTTTCTATTGATGTGGAGAGACACCATGACCATGGCAATACTTATAAAGGAAAACATTTAATTGGGGTGGCTCAATTACAGTTCAGAGGTTCAGTCCATTATCATCATGATGAGAAGCAAGGCAGCAAGAAAGACAGATGTGGTGCTGGAGAAGGAGCTGAGAATTTTTACATCTTGACTCAGAGGCACCAGGAAGTGGTCTGAGATACTGGGCATACATGGCACCTCCAAGCCTGCCACCGCAGTGTCACACGTCCTCCAACAAGGCCACACCTCCTAATATTGCCATTCCCTTTAGGGGCCATTTTCTTTCAAACCACCACAATATGCTTGTGTCTCTGTGTGTGCCATATGTTTTCAGGCTCCTAGGGAGGCCAGAAGAAGGCATCAGATCCCCTGGAACTGGAGTTACAAGCAGCTGTAAGCCATTCTACAGGGGTGCTGGGAACTGAACATATGTCCTGAACCAAGAGGAAGAAGCGTTCTTAAGCACTGAGCCATCTCTCTGGGCCTATCTTTTTAAAATAACACATTTAAAGTTTCACTTTAAGATATAATTTTAAAAATCAATTTATTAATTATTTTGGCCAAGGCTGTTGATAGATAAAAACTCAATATTTTAACCGTACAACATTAATTGGCATAAATGCCATTTTCAGTGGCCTTAGCCTAATACCTTGCCAAGAGCTCCAGTAGAATCATTCAAGAATAGCACCCTGCTACAGACTTTAAAACTCTAACACATTTCAATTGAAAACTAAAAATGCCTTGCCCTGTGACTTCTAAACTTTAGCTCTGTGCTCAAATTGTTCTTCCAAGGTTATTTTTTATTTCAACGAACAAAAAGCTCAAAAAAACCTCAAAAGGAATTTAAAAACCAAAATCTGTGGTCTCTATATATTTAATCCTTGGCAAAATGGGCATTTGGAGTGCTTCTGTAATTATATATATATATATGTGTGTGTGTGTGTGTGTGTGTGTGTGTGTGTGTGTATTACAGTTGTTTTGTCTGTGTGTATGTCTGTGTACCATGTGCATGCAGTGCTAGTAAATGCCAGAAGAGGGCATCAGATATATGGAACTATAGTTAGGGATAATTGTGAGCTGCTCATAGGTGCTGGGAATCGAACCCAGGTCCTCTGGAAACGCAGTCAGTTCTGTTAACCACTGAGCAATCTCTTCAGCCCCATATGTGTATATTTTTTAATACTACTAAATAAAAGAGTTTCCAGAGTTAATTAATCAATCATTCAAGGCCCTTTCTTTTACTATAGGTATGATCTTCTAAGTCTAGCTATTTCAAGGTTCTACAGGAATTCCTTTAAATATGTATGTGTGAGCATGCAGGGATATGTCTGCATACACACACACACACACTCAAACATATTTCTTGTGTGTATGTTGTCTATATATTATTTGTTCATGTGTTTGTGCATGTGGATGCAGGCCATAAGTCAAACTTGAGGTTGTTCATCAGGATACCCCACCTGGTTTTTGATACAAAGTCTACCACTTTTCTGGAACTGACTAGTTTTCCAGGATGCCAAGATAGCAAGCTCTGAGTACCTGCCCTCTCCTTCTCCCCAGTACTAGGATTGCATGGTGCATACCATGCCTGACTTCTTACACAAGTTATAAGGGTTGATCTCAAGTCTCCTGTATGCATTGCCATCTTTCTAGCCCTTTAATGCATATTTCTTAACCAACCCCCTGTGTAAAGAAATGTACAACACATATAAAGATACTTAATATATTGAAATTAAATTAAATTTATAAATATAGATAATTAACTTGCTTTAAAGAGAACAAACAAAAGCAGGAATTATTTCTTTGAACAGAGAAAGACTTCCTGGGACATGTCCATAGAATAATTACATTTGATATTTTAATGTGAGACCTAGAGAAGGCAGTCCCCAGTGCAACCTGAAACCTGTTGCTATGTGAAGAGTTAGACACTCTAGCTAACAGAAAGAGGTATCTATAACAGTTTTGCTTTCATAATAGAACTCTTTGCAACCAAGCAATGATAAAGTCAACAATAACTAGAAATAAAACCACAGAGAGTTCCCAGAGCAACCTCATGAGACATGAATGGTGATCTACCCTGCACAGAGTGAGATGCTTCTTTGGCGGGTTTACAGTTCTGAAAGAACTCTTGCACTTCAGCAGCCAAAGAATGATAAAGTTAATAATAGCTAGAAACAGTAGCAGAGGAAGCTGCTGAGAGTGCTCAGGTCAGCCCTCACAAGTTTACATACAGTAGCAACACAGTCTACATCAGGAAAGGGCTACTAACAGAAGCCTTGTGACTTTAACAGGAAGCAGGGTAGGGGACAGAGGATGGAAGGCAGCGAGAGTATGTTTCTTTCCTAAACATGAGATATCTTGTTTCTCTAAGATCAGTGGCCCAGCACATTGGCTCATTGGGGAAAGGTGCTTGCTCTGATGCCTAAAGACTGGGTCGAAAGCCTAGGACTCACATGGTAGAAGTGGGGAGCCCACGTGTGCAAACTGCGCTCTCACTTTCACATGCACACTTCCACACATGCCTACAGACAATAAATAAGTGAATAAGTAAGTAATTGTATTAATTCTAAAAATGAGTCAGAGGTGCTGGCTCTCATCTGTAATCACAGCACTCAAGAAAGGTAGATAAGAGATCTACCATGACTTTGAAGTCACCCTGGACAACCAAATAAGTTCTAGGCTAGCCTAGGCTATAGTGGAAGACTCTATTAAAATATGTAAAAGAACAAACAGACAACTGTACCATAGAAATAAAACTATGTGTTTTGCATTTACATACATGAGTTTAGTTGCTGGAAGTTATGTGTGTTACATTTACATACATGAGTTTAGTTGCTGGAAAGTATTTCACCTAACAGGTATACTGAGGTGACACTTCTTATCATAGGAAACATGGCTAATTTCTTGGAGCAGAAAATGAAAGTTGCTTCTAGATTTGTGCACCTGAGTGAGAAATTTGTACTTGTGTCAATGAGATGATCACATGTGAGCCTGGCATCTCATTTAATGGGTGGATGGGGCCAGAATCTCAGAATGCCAAGGGAGCAAGCACTCTGAAGAGGATTGGTTTTACTTGGCATACGCAGTTTGCAAATCTCACAGGAAATATTCTCACTCATCAGATAATGGGATTAGTGATTGATTGTGTTTAGCTCTTAGTTTAGTCTTCTGGAGTGACTCACCCTCAGTTATAATCAAGGCAGAAGTTTCTACAGCTGCAGTGGTCATTTTTTCCCTTGCAGAATTCGTGTAGTTTTCCCAAAGTCACTAAGTCAGATGGTCAGTGGATCAGACAATGAGGAAACATGTGGGTCCCAAGATCTATATAGGATGCTTTCTTTCTCTAGGGATCTTATTCTCAAAGGATGCCCTCAGATCTCCAGTTCATGTCTAAAATTGCTTCTTATTATGAATCACACACATCTTCATTTATAAATTAACCTTAGTGTATTGGTCTCATTTCTATTGTAATGGTGAAGAACCATGACCACAACAAATTCTAGAAGAGTTTATTTGGTTACGGTTCTGGAGGAATAAGTTTCTGTCATGGCAGAGAGCCATGACAGCGAGTGGCAGGAAGCTGTGAGCTCCTATTTTCCAACACAAGCAGGAAGCAGGAGGAGCATGAGTCTGTAACTCCCAAAGCCCACCTCCAGCGATGTACTTACTCCAGCCAGGCAACATCACCCTGCATCCTGCCCACAAACAGCACCACCCACTGAAGACCAGTGTTCAGACATCTGAGCCTGTGGGCGACATTCTCATTTAAACCACAGTAAATAGTAAGATATTAACAGCAATCCAAAGAAAACGGGAAAAGAGTGTTACATTATACTTTCATAAAACTGGTGTGAATGTGATCGCTCCCTCATACTTAAAACATCATAGTGTGCCCCCCTTTCTACTTCATATAAAATGTGAAATGATTCTGTTGTGCGAGAGACTATCATGGAGTCAAAACACACATATGCAAACATTTACTCACCCAGAAAGAAACCAAAGTAACAGTTGTAACAATTGAACCAACTTGGTGAACCAGTGAATACATACCTGCTGGTATTTATTATCAGGAGTGTGAGTAAAGGGGTCACTTACATAAGCCTGGATGGCAACAAACAAACAAATAAAGCAGCTTCATTATGGAAAAGGCAAGCAGAACACGGAAGACTACTGTCCAAAGTTTCCCCTGCCATCGACAACTTGCAAGCAGCCGGATACCCGACTACCTCTATATCTACCATTCAGCTGGTGGACCTCTCCCTGCTTCGCCGCCAGCAGCTCTTTATTGCTTTCTAACTGCTAGGGATAGGCAGAAACCCTCCAAATCTCTTTTCTCCCAGACATGTGAGATGAACCCACTGATGAACATTCTGGAGGGAATAGTTCAGTGTGTAGCAAATTATCATACAACAGATCCTGCACTCAGGGGTGACATGAAATGAGTGTAATAGGCAATATGACTTCAGTGTGTGGTTTACGGTCTTCCTTTAGTATTCTAGAGCCTTTAACTCCTTATGTAGAAGAACCTAATGGTTTCTCTTTGACACATTCTAATTGCCATCATTTGCTTAAGGCTGCTATGGAGTAGAGTTAAGGGATATTAACAAGTAATGAATCCTCAGCACAAGGTCTGGTACTAACGGCAGAAGCTAGGTAGCTGCCAGTCCAGTAGCATATGCAGTAGGGAATGCTGGGTAAAGGACGACTCAGGTCCTGGGTGAGGTGGGATGGAATAGTTGTGAGAGTTCATTAAGTTTTCAGATCATCACAATAAAGAACATGAGTTGATTGCTTCTGAGATTTTCCATTAATTAATTAGTTAGCTAATTACTTAAAGACAAGATCTCATGTACCAGGCAGGCCTCAAACATATGTAACCAAGAATGATGTTAAACTTCTGATACACCTGCCTCCACCCTGCAGAGTGCTAGGATTACCAGCATGTGAACCATGACCTGTTTATCCAGGCCTAGGGACTGAACTCGGGGCTTTACACATGCAACAAACGGACTAAACAGCTGAGCTACACCATCATGCCATTTATTCAATATTTTTTAACTTCACCTCATCCCTAATAGATAAAACTGTGGAAAGAAGGGGAACCACCCTATGATGGTGTGTGTTTTACATAGGACAGGAACCCCATCTGACTTTCCATTACTCTTCACCAGAGTGAGCCATGTCTTTTTCTTTTCCTTCTGTTCTGAAAAATAGAAATCTGCAGCTAACTAAGAATAGACTTAGAGGGTTGATTAAAAAAAAAAACATTGCTGTCTTTTAGAGATGAATAATTTTCAAATATTTATTAGTAGTCACATGTTTGTAGAAAGCCTATTTGCAGATGCTGGCTTGCTTGTATTCATTCTCCACTATTGATTTTTGAGACAATTAGAATTGTCTTCAAACTTGAAAATGCCCAGGGATACAATTAATATTTAGCTGAGTTCATGTTCTCAGATGGCAATGGAAGGAAGTGATTTATTTTTGTTAATTATGAACTTTCAAAATAATAGTTGGTTTATTCCAACACATACACCAGCGAATTAACCTTCACAGCCTTCTTAATGTATTCACCAAGTTTGCTGGGTCAATGTGACTTTCTCTTCAGACATGTAGGGATGTGGAGGCAGTCATCAATTATCAACACAGAGTGTTGCTTTGTTGGGTTTTAAAAAAGACATTTTGCAGTGCCATTGTTGGAAGAGACATTCTAATATATTTTAATTTTTATCGCATTATTCAAGAAAATGTACTTAATAAAAATGTACAAGACCCCTATCGTTATTGCAGTTCATCAGATAAGATTCACACTACTATGCCATCTACCAAATTGCAGAAAGGCTGAAGTTAGTGGACACAAACAGGTTTACTCGGGGTCAACCCAACGAAAATAAAGAATGCTTTTCTATCTCAAATTCCTACCTTCCAGGTTTTAGTACTGCTTCTGTGGGAGGAAACAGGGTAGAGGAAGACAGAGGCAGAAAGCCCTTCTCTGGGCAGGGTCTTAATCTTCAAGGCACTGCCTCCACCTCCTCTTCTTCTTGGATTTGGACCTGGGTTTCTGTGGGCAACCTATTTTTTTTTCTCTTCAGACAAATATGGTCGTTTCTCCACATTAGTTCTCTGAGCTGAAGAGGAATTGGGGAAGACTGTTTTAGGGGCTAAATGCTTACCAGTTTAGAGCTAAGAGAACAGAAGAGGCAAAAGCAGTCCCCTGGGAGCTGCCCTGACATACTTGGTGATAGATTATCAGATTTTTCACTTGGCATCCCCACAGTTGAACTCCCTGCCTTCTCATTAGCTTTAACTGGAAAGCTAAAGGGGAAAATCCTGAGCAGAGGGTCCACTTCTGTGAAGTTATAGAGGATTAGTGAGAAAACAAAGCTAATTTGGCTGCTATTTAGCTAAATATCTAAACATCTTTGGCAAGAGGCTCCCAGAATCTCTTTTCTGTTTTACCACCTGAAGATGCTGGTTACTCAACCGCAAGAGGAAGCATAGATCTAATTAATATTTATCAATGAAAAAATCAGCAGTCAAATATTGGGGTAAGAACCTGAAAGTTCAGAGAACAAGAAGCAGCCTCTGTCCAAAAGGGCTGAGATCCTCTCTCTGCCTACCTTACCACTTCCTTTCTTTCTCTACAGTCCTCCAAACCTCTATAGTCAGCTAGTGGCTAGCTCTGTCCTCTGACTCCAGCAAGCTTCATTTGTTAGAAAACAATAAAAAAAAAAACCACACAACATTTTCCCATTTGTGTCGAAATAGAAATTATGTACAATAACAATATAGAAATATATACAGGCAGAAATTACAATAACAATGTCTATTCCATTTGCATTTGATCAATTCAGGGAAAATACTCCATTATCTATTCTATCTTACTGAATTCAAAACTGTCATAACTAATTCAGTTTCTACCCTAACTTGTAATACCACCCGAAAGTTTTCTTTTTATGTCTCTCAACCTTTCACTTTACACCTCTTTGCTGAGTTCCTTTTCTGAATTTGGTAACAAGGAAAACTATAGTTATAACTATCTAGTCTTCAACTCCATCAGAGACCTGACAAGGATATATTATCTGAGTAAACAGGCAGTACAGAATAAATAACTTCCAAAACTAAGAAATGACAGAAACATTTGACTGACTGGAGAGTCACCCAAGATTCCTCTCTAATGTTGGGGCATCTATCCTCAGCCTACAAATCTAGAATATCTAATATATAGGAAATTTTTGGTTGACTTTCTTTTTCTTTTTTCCTTTTTTATTGTTTTATTGAGGTATATATTTTTCCATACTCCTCTCCTTTCCTCCTCACTCCCATTCTACCTTCTCCCAAGATCCCCATGCTTACAATTTATTCAGCGATCTTGTCTTTTTCTACGTCCCATGATGATTACATACATCCATGTATGTATCTCTTAGGGTCCTCTTTATTGTCTAGGTTCTCTAGGATTGTGAACTGCAGCCTGGTTTTTCTTTGCAGTTACGAGAAAATACATACTATATTTGTGTTTCTGAGTCTGGGTTACCTCACACAGTATGGTGCTTTTTAGTCCCATCCATTTGCATGCGAATTTTAAGATATCATTGTGTAGTACTTTATTGTGTAAATGTACCACATATTCTTTATTCATTCTTCAGTTGAGGGGTATTTGGGTTGTTTCCAGGTCCTGGATATTACAAGTAATGCTGCTCTGAATGTAGTTGAGCACATGTCCTTGTGGTATGACTGAGCATCCTTTGGGTATATACCCAAATCATGACCCACCATGGTTGACAAGCCCTGGCTCCTAACGGAGTGCATTTCTGAGTTTGTAACTTTGTATTCGATCCCTTCTCCAAGCTGCTGCTCTGATTTTTAACAATTTCTCAAAATTGAATTCTACGGTTTGCATAGTGAAAGTGCAGCTGACTTGAGGAGGAGATAATCACACACAAGCACTGGGGGTGCATATGTTCCTCACTATGCTAGAAGGCTCACGACCTAGAGACAAGTGTGCATGCGATTTCAGCCATTTATCCAGGAGTATATATTACAATCTCTCGAGGTCTATCAGCACTTTCCCGAATTTCAGCGATGGCTAGAACACCAGACGGTGGAGCTTAAAGAAAGAGGGCCAGAACCAAGATGTTACTTCAGAACACACTGATAACAAGGACCCACTGTGAGCCCAACTGGACAAGTTACTTACGTGCATGGAGCGCTTACTGATGTGGTTTTCCTTTCTTTTCCTTCCAGCGCCCAGTGAGCCTTTACTGTGCAAATTTGCTGATGGAGGACAGAAGAAGAGACAGAATCAGAGCAAGTACACCCAGAACGGGAGGCCATGGCCCAGAGAAGGAGAGGTGAGTCCTGAGACCAACTCAGAAACTGGGCAGCATTCCTTCCTCGGGAAGATGCCAAAGCAGACATAGGGTGCTGTGAATAAAAAGAAGTACCTGCTCAGGGAGACTGGTGTCATGTATGCCCATGTGTATATACGATTCTTTAAGTGTGGTTTGAGGAGCTTGGCTGGTGTTCTGCTTTGTCACTCTCCATCTCATTCCATTGAGACAGGGTCTCTCATGGACCCAATGCCAGCTATCAGCCTGCAGTTCCTAGAAGTCCTCTTGTGTTCATACACCTATTACCAGCATATGAGGCTATGACCAGCATTTTACATGAGCGCTGTGGATTCAAACTCAGGTCCTCATGTTTATACAGCAAGCACTCTTGCCCACTGAGCCCTCTCCCCCACCAGGGGCTTCATTTTAGCCACCCCTGTCTCCTCCCAATTCTAACCGGCAGTGAGCTGTGGCTCTGCACCTGCTAGTCTTTGGCAGTCGGTCCTCTTGGCTGTTTATTTTTCTAAAATCACAAGGAAAAGGCTCCTGGGCTTTTGTAGTGTTTTTCATTCTTGAGAAAATGGGATAAAGTAGTTTGACCGAATAAATGACATTTTGTGCCAAAGCCTTAATTTCAATGGTGGAGGGAGGCTAGGATTTATAGTCCAAGCACATGATTTGTCCATTTGTCATTTAAGAGGCATCATAATTATGTGCCGCCCTATACCCTGAACCCCGAGAGACCTGTTCTAAGAAAGGAAGGAAGCTGGGAGATTCCTCAGCAAATGATTTTGCCATTTTCCATTTTCTGAGGCTGTTTTGAGTATGTCTGTAAGGGTCTATAAACTACCTCTTCAATTGCATAGCTCTAGTCAAGTACTATAGTATGTATATTATTATAGTAAGAAGTAAATAAAATAATCATTGAGTACAGGAGCCAATGAAAAGATGCAGGAGTGTTCACATTCTCCGGGTTAGAAAGGAAGCTGAGATTGTGTTTTAATGAGGTTGTGTGGGTTGGCCGATGTGTCCCAGGCATAATTTAATGCATCAGCAGGCAGTCTGACATCCCCCGCATCATTACATTTGGCCCGTACAAAGCATCTGTAGTCTAAAAAGACTCATTTGACCTTAAAATGTGATTAGGTAAAATGCTTGCTAATTAGGGCTATCTTTGCACCAACCACATATTATAACCCCAAATTCCATGATTCCGTAAGAAAACTTGGCTCTATAAAAAACTTCATTTCCTGCAGAAAGTATTGGTAATACTTTCTTCGGGCTACAAGGGGTAGTTATAGGTAGCTCACATCTTTTGGTATCAGTGCAAGAACAACAAAAACAAAACCAACACATACAGTTCTCACCACAGAGAGAAATAGAAGTTGTCAATTCTGGAGCCAAACGTGAGTGAACGTGGCCTGGAAACATGGATTCTAATTACCTCACTGCCCGTGCCCCAATGGAACAACAGCCTCCTAGGGCTTTAATCACCAAACAATTGAAGATGTAAATCATGGTGCTTTTCAATTACTCTGTAGGGAACATAATTAGGTCTTTCCTACATCTGAGATGCTATCTCATGGCATTCTTGAATATAGAGGCTCTGTTTATACATTCCCTAAAGATTTTGCCTGAATGAGGGGGCTAAAAAACTATCCAAGATAACTTGACCTTTGGCCTACCACATTCCATGTTTAAATCTCCGGAAGTTCTAGCCTTTGTACCATGGTTCTCTGTAAATTACGAAGAAGAGCACAGGCACAGTGGGGAGGAAACTGGACATGCTCTGCCGCAATTTGGCCACCCTGCAAATGAGATTATTTTTCTGTATTGATTTCTGTTCCCCAATTTCTTTTGCTTTTTATTCTTTTTATTTCTTTTTGTTCAGTTTCAAGACTGCGAGTTGTAGCTTTCTTCCAAGCCTTGTATAATGTGGGATGCCTTGGTTCAGTCTCATGTTGCTGTAACCACATGCTTGGCAAAAGAGACTTAAGAGAACAGGTTCAATTTGTCACATATCAAGATTACGGTCCATCATAGTGAGGAGGGAAGGCATGGCATCAGGTTCATGAGGCAGCCTCTCACATTGTGTCTGCAGTCTGGAAATAGAGATGAGAGATGAAGGCTGATACTCAGCTCGCTTTTATGATAGGTCTGCCCACCTCAGTTAGCCCAATGGAGACACTCCCTCACAGCTGTGCCCAGAAGTTTGTCTCCTAGGCAACTCTAAAACCTGTCAAGATGCGGTCACTGTCAAGCACTAGACTTGGTTTCATCTTCATTGACCCTCACATTAAAGCTGCTATCCCATATTTTTAAGGGGATCTTTTATGTATTTATTTTTGTTGTTTATTTGTCGTCTATAAAATAATGATATACTGCTCAATCACTGTTGAGATGACGCTGCTTCAGGATGGTACCCTGTAATTGTAATACTTCAGAAGCTGATGAGGAGGGTTGTGAGCTTAGGCTACACCTGTCCCAGATCTAAAAAAAATGAGTCAGATGTGATCATTCTTCCAGAAGTAGCAGAAGACAGGAGGGTATAGCAGGAAGGATTCTTGCTAATGATTATCTGACCCGAACTGAATGCTTTGAACTTTGGCCACTACTAGTCTATTATATTTCATTCTGCATAAGCATATTTTCAGATTTATTATTCCAAGTAAGAATACTGCTCTAAATCTCTCAGGATTAAAGAACGAACAAAAACAGGGGAGGGACATTGTAATTGTGATTCTATGCTGGTGTCCTGGCAGGGGAGGGGGCATTCTAAAACACAGATGCCTCTCCCAAGTCCTCTCTCCCTTTGGCTGTCAGATTACATTACTTCTAATTTGAACCATTAGAGTAGGAGCCAAGGTTGACCACCCAAAGGTCACAGCCAAAGGCATATGTTTTGTTCCCATGGGAAGGAGTAGACCTGTGGCAGATGGAGCTTTTCCGGGCCCAGCACCTAATAACCCTCATAAATGTGAAATCTTTCTATTTCATAAATACATTTAAAAATACGTTATGTATATTCATTGTGCATAGTACTGTGCTACATATGGATGTTTTCAATTAAGTATATGTTCTACATCAAGTGCCCCATCCATGCCCCCTTTCCTTCAACATCACCTACCCACAAATGGGACTACTTAAAGTGGAATGCCGAGAGCCAGAGAGATGACCCAATGGATAACGCATTCACCATGTGTCAGCATCAGGACCAGAATTCGGATCCCTCACACACACCTATAAACTGGGTAGATGTGGTGCTGCCTATAACCCCAGTGCTGGAGAGGGAGAAAGTGAAGGGAGTCTGGCTTAGCCAGAGAGTAACAGAAGCATCAAATTCCAGGCTCAGTGTGAGATCTTGCCTCAGTAAATAAAAGAAGAAAGCTATCAAGGAACTCACCAGAAATCCACCTCTGGCCTCTCCATGCACATATGTACCCACACACATGAAAATACATACATTCATACAACATACACAGATGCACACACAGAGAGACACATGCAAAGACAGAATGCAATTCCTATTTCCTTAAGGCATGGACTTTGAAAAAGGAAGCAAATTACAGCAACAACAAAATTCATAAGAGAACAGGAATAATCCAGTTGAGTTAAAGTCCAGGAAAAGAACGTTAATGCTCACAACTAAATCTACATATCTTCGGGTCTTTGAATCAAGGTTCTTTGTAAATTACAAAGATGACTACAGGCACAGTGGGGAGGAAACTGGACATGCTCTGCCGCAGTTTGGCCACCCTGCAAACGAGATTATGTCTCTGTATTGATTTCTGTTCCCCAATTTCTTTTAAATGTAGAGAAACTAAGGGGCTGGTAACAACAGAGAAAAGAAACAGCCCATTTCTCCCCTCTCTTGAAAGTTAAGAAAAACTGATAAAGCGAAAAGAATTTCTGCTTGATATTGCAAGCGTTCCGGAGTTAAGCAAAACACAGAAATTGATAGGCTAATTAAAACTTCATAATTTCAAGCCTTTCTCTTTGGGGCAACATTTTGATAGTTAATTAGCACAGGCTGGTGAACCACATTTATTTATAAAACTGTAAGACTGGGAGCTTTGCACAGAGAAAAGGACACGCATAAGCAAGCCTTTCAAATATATGCTAGTGGCCATGATTTTACCTAAATGAAAAGCACAGGGGCATTTTAAGTTATTATCAGATCTTGCACGAGATGCCTGAATGCTAAGTAGTTAAGAGATTGGGGTACTTCGGCCCATCACTGATCTGCAGTTCTTTCTTTGTGTCATTTTAATTTAATTTTTATTTACTTTTTTCATACAATATATTTTGAGCATGTTTTTACCTCCCCCAATTCCTCCCAGATCATCCCCACCTCCCTCCCTGCCCAACTTCATGTAAGCTTTATGCTTTCATAAACCTTGTTGACATTTAGCTCAGTAGAAGTTGGCTAGATTTGTAAGTCTGTTTCAACATCCAAACTGCTACTACACTCTCACTACTTTGTCTTAAATATATGGAGAAAATCTGACTCATCTAAAGGACGTTGAAGCCCTAGCAGAACAGGATGTAGAAACCCACAGGATCTACTATATTGCAGAAGCTTGCAGCTGGCCCTGCACTGATATCCAAACCCCTACAGTCGAGAAGGACTATGCAGGCCCTTTAATAATCAAAATGAAACATACTTCTTGGAAAATGATCACAGTTGCTTCTCTTTTGGTGAAAAATCACTTCCTGGCCAGTTCAAGAGAATCCTCTACAAACCTAACACGACCGGGAGAGAACTGGGTGTTGGCACTCATGGTAGGAGCTTCCCAGGATCCACCTCTGGTGTTCATGTTCTGATGGGCCAGTGTTTATGATATATTTGTTCCAGCATGTTTTCTATGTCATTGTTAGTTAAAGGGTATTCTCCCTTTATGACTACTGTGAATGTCCCCATCCCTAGGGCATGCACTGCCCAGAGTAGAGGCCATATTCTCATGGCTAGCTGCAAGGAGAAAACTGCTCACCTTAATCTAGATGGTGCACCTCCAGTGGTCTGGAACCAGGAGTGCTTCAGACTAGTTCAAAAGATTCAGGAACATGAGGGTACATCCTACTGCTTACTCCATGTTACAAAAGAATTCACTTCTAGTGACTGCTGAGGCCAAGTTGGAAACTGAACTCTATCCCAGCTAGGAAGAATGGCTGGCTACACAGAAAAGAAGTGGATGACAAGATCAAATTCCACGCGATGGCAACCTAGTACTTCAGTGAAGACCATTACACACTGAAATGTTAACTGCTACAACCACCACCACACATGGGCACACACAGAGAGATACTTGTGAAATACATGTATTTACAGCATGGATTCAATTTTTCTGTAGAGATAATTAGACCAAATAAAAAAGATGGGTAAGTTCCCACTACTCTGTGAGAGACACTCTGGCTTTAAAAGTTCTCTATATTTTATTGCTATGAATGACTTTTGGGTGTGTGTATTTATATTTAAATATAAATAAATGCTTATTTAAATTAAAAATGATATCCTATCACTAGTTATTTACTCTTAACTTTGATATTAAATAGTCCAGATAACATTCATTACTATTAATATTATTTCTTATTGATTCAAAACATTAATATTTTATGAGGTATTCCTAAGCTTGAGATTAATGGAAGCAGCAAATACCCTCTGTAATGATCCCATTGGAGTTTACTTCCAAAAAAAATCACATTTTGGTCACAGTCACAAATAAGAGACATGATAGCTATAGAAGAAGTAATTGAGGCATGTACTCAGAATTTCAGCGAAAAAAAGTCAAGTTTTTATTGCAAAGGAAAACCAATAAAATGCTATTTTTTGTCTTTCTCATATCCATAATTCTCCGACAGAGTCAATTTAAAAGCAATCAACAAAGGAAGACAATAATTTCCCTCTAGTTGATGCTCGGAAGACACTGTTTCTGATTATGGTAATACTTAGAGAAATGATCCTCAGAGTTTGGATACAAAAGTGAGCTGATGGTATTAATCCTGTTAATAACCAACTCTGTGACTGCTGGAATAATGACATTATATTGACTAGAAAATCAAATTAAGTTTTGGGGAGATTCAGTGTAGTAATATTAAATTTTAGAATCCCTAAACTATCCCCACTTAAAGAATAAGTTTTCAGTAAAATTGGCTGTTAGGGTGGGGTTTTTTTTCTTCTATTTTTGAGATTATAATATAATTACATCATTTCCCTCTTCTTTTTCCTTCCCCAAACTCTCCCATGTTCCTCTCCTTGTCCTGTCCCCTTCCAAATTCATGGCATCATTTTTCATTAATTGTTATTGCATACACACACACACACACACACACACACACACACACACACACATATATATATATATATATATATATATTTCGTAACTATAACCTGCTCAGTCTGTATAATGTTACTGATATGTATGTTTCAGAACTGACCAGACCATTTGATACTGGATAACCAACTGGTGTGTCCCTGGGAAGACATCTCCCACTCTGAGCACTCCTCAGTTGCCTGTGTTATTTGTATAGGGTTGGACCCTGCCCCCTGACCTTTACCCCCATCCTGTCCACATTAGCATGTCTGTTGTTGTCCTTGTTGAGCTCCTATTTAGGCCGTCGAGTTGGTAAGACTATGGGTGCAGCTTCTGGCATGCCTAGGTGACTGATCTCAGAGCCAACTCCCCAGTCCACTGGCTCCCACAGTCTTTCTTCTTCCACTGTGACTCCTGAGCCTTCAGCGCATGAATTGCCCTGTAGATGTATCTATTGGGACTGGGCTCCACAACTCTGCACTTTGACTGGTTATAATTTTCTGTAATTGTCTCTGTCTCTTGTAATGAGAGGTTTCCTTGATGAGAAGTGAGAACTATACCTACCTATGGATATAAGGACAGTTATTCCGAATGTACTTAGGGATTAATTCATTTAGTAGAGTGGCGATTTGAAGTTCTTCTCCAGGGCCAATGACTTTACTAGTTCTGTGTAGTTGGTGAGGTTTCAAGCACCAGGCATAGTTTCCTTCTTCTTGAGCAGGTCTTAAGTCCAGATAGAGAGCTGTTGGCTACTGTGCTATCTCTGTACACCTAGGGCTATCATACCCTGCTGGTCTTTGCTGTGGGTCATAGGACTGTTGGCTGCCCCTTCCTTTGGAAGCCTGCAGAGCACGATCCAGTAACATGAGAACTCGTCCTCAGGAAGGAAGCTTGCAAGTCAGTTTCAGCTCTGGACCCTGTATCTGAAGTGCATGCTGTCTTCAGCAATAGGATTTACCTTCAATCTCTTGGGGGCAACTAAAGGTAATAGCAATACCCTGTAATGTTTAGGAGTCTTTTCGACAACCCTGCCCAACAACTCAAAAGAAGGCTTCTCATGCCTGGTGTTAGAGTTTTTGTTAGGTGGTCTATGACTCTAAGAGGGAGAATTGACAGCCAGATGAGAAAATTGCATTTGAATTACATATGTATATTGATGCACAGACTTGAATGCATTATAAGTTTTTATGTTTTAGGTATATTGCTAATAGCATGACTTTTCAGACATCCTTCCATGAAAATATTTAAGTTCCATGCATTTTTTACTAACCCAAGATTTAGGCCTATGAATACAATGATTATATATGAATAACCTTAGCTACATATCTCAGTTACACACACACAAAGAGAGAGGGGGGGGGGGGGGAGTTAGTTGATGGTTTTCAATTCATCATTGTCAGCTTTAAGCAAAGTGGTTTGTTATGACCAGGAACCCCGTATTATGTTATTTGGTTTTGGTGATGCCTGAGAATGTTTTCCGTGCTATAGTTCTGTTACTCCATTTATTCAAAGCTAGTATTAACAAGATTTCCCTTCCTTCCCAGTACATGGAGGAAGATCTGCGCACAGGCTGTGTAGTGATCTGCATACTATTTTAGAATACAAGGCCAGAACATTTTTGATGAACTTAATTCCAAACACCCAGTCTCAAAACACTGAGTCATCATTCACTCTAAATCCATTTATTATTGGGAGAAAAATATATCCTTTTATATTTCAGTGAAGGTCAGTAGCCATACAAATCACTCAAGGCTACATCATATACTCAGATGTATGATGAATCATTGTAGTTTGACTGGTTTGTGTATTTTTCTGTTTGGAACAAAGGTGAATTCAGGCAAACCTGACATCATGGTGATCATTTCAGCCCCATCTTTGGCACTGTCTTCCTCTGTTGTTATTCTCCAGCTCAGTAGGTACTACTTCACCGCACAGATGCAAAACTCAGACCCATGACTGTGTTAGTGTACATAGTCACAGCAAGAAACCATCCCAATGGTGTCTTCATGCTTGTTTTCATACGTTCTCAGTAGGACATCTTTGCATAAAAATATCCTTAAAAAAGGGGCCAGGCCTTGTGGTCCAGCCTCATCATCAAAGTGGCTGCAAGTATATGAGCACCAAGCCCAAGGGAAGCTTCCAAGTAAGACCCTGCCTCAGAATAAAGTGTAAAATCAGGCTGGGGATACAGATGAGTGATGAAGCACTGGCCTAGAAAATACCAAACACTGGGCTCCATCCTCAGCTACAAGTCAAAACAGGAGTCGCTTCAAAGTTGGTTTCTGGATAGTCAGAACTTAAGAGTACTTGCTCGGTGTGTTTCTGTGCATGTGGTGTGTGTGTGTGTGTGTGTGTGTGTGTGTGTGTGTGTGTGTATGCATGTATACACACAAGCCTAAATGCAATGCAGGTACCCACAGAGGCTATGAGAAGGGGTAAGATCCCTTAGAGCTGGAGTAATTGTGAGCCACCAAGCTACCAAACATGGGTACTAGTCTCAGATAAACAGTAACTCAAGGTCAGCCCAATATACATGAGACTGTCTCTGAAAGAAAAATAGAACACGATACATACAAATTGATTTACATCAAAAATAAATCAACAAACTGTCTATAATTAGGCTCAGATCTATAAAACTGAGATCAAAGTAAGAAAACAAAGACCCAAACAGTAATAAAAACAACCAGAGCAGCGGTCACAAGTCATTGTCCACAGCTGTATTGTTCCTGAATATTAACCATTTGTTTAGCAGAACACATCATGAAGACATTGATCATACTCATGTGCAAACCCCAATCTTTCCCACAGCTGGAAAGCTCCACTTCTACAGCTCCACATTGCCCTGGTTAGTGGAGGCCTCTCTGGCCCAAGTGCTGAGGCCCCCATGGGGAACAGGGTTTGGAAACATCCTGAGCTCTCTGTGAAACCTTCATCCTTCTCTGAGGTGGGTGCAGTAATAGCCTTTGCAAATATTAAAGGCTGAAGAATATCGCCCTCTGTGGTGCTTTTTTCATAATTTTCCTGGAACTTTTAGGTAAACGAGATAGGTTCTAGAGTTTAAATCTTAAGTTCCATGATTTCGGAATTGAGACAGAGCTCTTGACCTGCTCTCTGAGTCCATCAGCACTATGCTTTTTCTCCCATTGAATTGTGTGTGTGTGTGTGTGTGTGTGTGTGTGTGTGTGTGTGCGCGCGCGTGCACGCGTGCATGTGCCTGGCTAGCTACAGTATCACACACTGTGGCTGTGTTGTAGCTTTGTGATACCAACACATAGCCCAGGTCTGCTGAGAGCCAGCCAGTTCTACTCTGTGCATACGTATGCATGCATGAGCATACATGAACACAGACAAAGGCACACACACATACACACACACACACACATTAAATGCCTTTAAAATTAACATTTACTTTTTTAAATGATAGAAATAAAATCTGCTGCCAACATAATGCTATTGTAAACTTCTTACTTATGGATTAAGCATATTAAAAACTAGAAATTAATACATTCTATGTTTGTCCCACATTACACTAAGGTTTTAGTAAGATTGCATTTCAAATCATAAATCATAACCTAACACTGAAATAATAGATGTTTGGAGGGGTTTTGGCCAATTCTTTTCCTTTGAAGGTCATATAATCGTAAAAGTCATAGGCTGGCAGAAGGGACGAGAACTCAGAGGAAAAAGCTGAAAGAAAAATAAAACTAAACAAATTGCTGCAAACCATAAAAAGACTGAGGACTGTTGAGAATGATAAATTGTACAGCTCATATTTTAGAAGAGAATGGAAATGGATTATTAACTGACTTATTCTGTATATAATAAGAAGGTATGATTAATATCTAAAGTCCTTCTGAGTTGTGTGAGGCGGCTCAGCAAGCACAAGGGCTTTCTTCCATGCTGGTGACATGACTTAGATGCTCAGGATGCACTGTAGGAACAGAAGCAGGAAGATCAGAAGTTCAAAGTCATCCTTCGTGGTTCTCCTTTTTGGGGACCTTTGTTGGCTTGTCAGTGAAGTGGGAGGAAGCCAAGCCTGGGAACAGACAGGGTTAGGATGACTGCAGATACCTTAGAGACAGCCCTCCAGGATATGACTTCCGTGAATCAGCTCAACTTTATTCCTGAGTATAGGAAAATATAGGATTGGAAAGCCTGGGGATGAATCCATATTTTCATTAAACAGCATGCTCCCATCATAAGGCTTCATATGTGGTAGCAGGGTCATATAGCAAAGCTCCTAGTACAAGTCTTAGTTACCATTATGGTACAGGCAACAAGGGGAAGGCTTCTAGCAGGAAACTATGCCAGGAGTCACACTGGATATAAATAAGGCATCTAGGCTTAGAGACAGCTTTCAGATAAAATCAGTCCTCTAGGTCTAGAGACTTTCAGATAAGGGCAGGTAGAGAGCAGGAAGTCTCACTGGGAAGAGAGTTCCTCCTGTGGCTCATCTTTGGAGAGAGCTGCCAGGCCTTGACAGACTGCAACCTCTGACCATCAAGGCCACCCAACAACCCTTGACTATATAGCAAGTTCAAGACCAATCTGAACTAAGCGAGAGTCTATCTCCAAAGAAGAGTAACAACAACAACAACAACAATACCCTAGGACTTGACAGGTGACTTAGTAGTTGGAGTGCTTGTTATTCTTGCCAAGGACTAGAGAGTAGTTCCCAGCACCCATGTCAAGTGACTCACAACTTCCTGTATCTCTGCCTCTTCTGACACCTCTTCTTGTCTCCATGGATACCTGTACTCATGTGCACATACTCACTCACACATATACGTGCATACATACACATGAATAAAAAACTTTAAAAATAACAACAACAAAAAAACCCTGTCTTTAGCTCAAACATAAAACAAGAGTACAAGTACTATTAAAAATGAAAACCTCGTGACCAAGTGCTAAGGGACCTTGAACCTTCATGTTTGCTCTTAGGAGGACCCATTTTATCTTTAGCAAGCTCAGGGTCTGTGATGCTTTAAAACACATAACTAATGGATGACAGGAATCTGCTTGATCCTGTTTTGTGACTTTGCTGTTGAACATAAACTAGCTAGCCGTTGGTTAAGGCTTTGTCCCTCCCATTAACTTAGAACATAATGTCCCTATAAACACCAAGTTATGGTACAATGTGTCAACATTGCCATCATTTGAAACCCATTTTAAAGTTAAATATCAATCATCTCTGGTTTAAAGACAATGACAGATTTGCACTTCTTACCCAACAAGTTCAAGACTTCCTAAGGAGTATGACCTCAGCTTTAATTCTGCTCTACTAATGTCGTGAATCTCAGAGTTACCAGTTAGCTCAAAATTAAAGACCACCAAACATGTGATTCAATGTCTTAATTAACACACCTTAGGAAAAAATATATTTTTGGTTTTTTGAGACAGGGTTTCTCTGTAGCTGTGTAACCTGTCCTGGAACTAGCTCATGTAGAGCAGCCTGGCCTCGAACTCACAGAGATCCACCTGCCTCTGCCTCCCCAGTGCTGGGATTAAAGGCGTGCGCCACCACTGCCTGGCTTAGAAAAAATCTTTAATAGTGAATTGTTTCTACCATTTACAATATTCTCATCTGCACATGAGGAGAAAACTGCTGATTCACCCACTGGGGAACAATTCAAGCCACACTGATCTGGAAAGTACTGATTTTCCGCAGCACACAGATGGCTCTAGATGGAATAGCAAGCGTGTCACCAACAAGCTCCATGGGACCTGTAGGGAAAGAGGCTTAAGTGGGGGACAGAATCTTTCTCTGGAGTCTGTGAAGACATTTGGATCTCTCTAACGACTACCAGTGTGACCTGTGGCTCCTGCTTTGAGTTATCATCCTCAGTGAAAAACAGAAGCTTCAACATGGAAGAACATGGTTCAGCACAGAGCATCATCTCCCTGCCCTCAGCAGGATGTGCCCTGGATGGTGCTGTGGTCCTGAAGCTTTGCTCGGCCTCTTGTCACCATCCTTCTCGCTAAACATGAGAAGAATCTGATAGTGAGCCCAGGATAACACAATTTCTGTTATTAACCATGCTCTGTAATTTACTTTGATTAAAAGTATTTAAGTACTGTGTCCTCATGAACCACTAGAAACACACTCTTCCAGAAGAAACTGATTCCATGATTTCGATGAGATCACCTGTTAAAGAATTTGCTGGAACACTTAGTAATACTGACTAGACTTGGGATATCTTAGACCATTTTTACAGATGTAGGAATGTTGTCTAAATCACTTACCGCTAACTCCTTCACGTCTATCGCGAAGGGTTTGGCCTACACTGCTCAAGAAGAAAAGAGTTGAGATCTGTCTCCTGATCCTGCCAGGTTTTGCCAGGAGTCTTCTAACCCTTGAACCGAAGGCAAGTCTCTGCCTGTGTGATCTGGGAAGCAGCAGCTAGCTATGAACTCAGGTACTGCTTTGGTGAGTCGGGTCTGGTAGCAGGCCCTCCAGATGTGGCTTTACCTACTGCATATGCTGCTTCTGAGCTTCAGGGAGCAGGCTGAAGGGAAAGCCCTTCTCATTTTGTAAGCCTCAATAACTCTACTTCTCGGCACTAACATGTTTTTATTTGACCAAGTACCCTTTCCAGAAGCTCTAAACCCAATATTGATATGTGATGATTAAAGATCACAATTAAGAATTTTAAGTCCCCATGATATGGTAATTTTGCATCAAATACAATTGATGTGTCTAGTCCCCTGCAAAGCCCATATTGTCAAGGGAAAACGTGGGGAAAATATATGTTCTTGGGGAAGCGTTAGGTGTGCCCAGCCTAGAAGTGACTTGAGACAAGGAATATTATAGCATGCCTCTCCAGGAAGAAGGGCTGAGGACTGATCTGCATGTCCCCTGACTGAATCTAACAAGGAGGCCATGACAGGTAAGTGCAACATCCATCAATTGAGATATTTTTGGAATTGCTGGCATGTCCTGACAACCCCAGCTTGTCACAGGCCTTGTGATCACCCCCACTAGTGACTTAGCAGCTGTAGCTTCTAAGCTCCAGAGAGCATCAAACTAAAGCTAGGACCTAGAAGGGTCTGGTTCCGTTTCCCAGACACCTTTGCTTGGCTAGCATCTTCGGCTCAGCTATCGCAACCTCTGAATTCTGTATTTTCCATGGTTGAACACCGTGTCACAGTTTTGACAGTATATTTGCTACATCGTTGACTGCAAAGCACCATTGGTTGAAGACGAACTATTGTGTTATTTTAAATACCACTAAAAAGAGAGAAAAGTGACTTGACAATCTATGAAATGCCAGCAATTATTAGGCGAATCCTAATTTCACAGATATTAAGATGTCAAAGAAACAAAACTGTGTATCAGAATCTGTGAAATTTAGACATTAAGATTGAGATAGCAAACTCCCCGTGTTAGCTATTTTGCTCATTGTTGTGACTAAATTCCTGCCAAAATGCAGTTTAGGGGAAGATGGGGTTATTGTAAATCACAGCCTACAGTGATACAGACCAGGAGCTGGAGAGATGGGATGGTCTCTAAGAGCACTGACTAGTCTTCCAGGGTTTGAGCTGCCTATATGGTGGCTCACAATTGTCTGTGACTCTAGTTCCAAAGGATATAATGTCTCTTTTGACCTCTATGTGCACTGCACGTACAGGATACACTTATATCCATGGAACAGGCAAAACACTTGTACATATATAATTAATAAAGGTGTCATATATAATATGTAATATATACATATACATACATGTGTGTATTGTGTATGTATATGTATATATGTATATGAAAAAAGAGTACCCTTTTTCCTGTTTCTTATTTAAGCACCAAGCTCTTCTTAGACAAGCTTAGGCCTTCTCAGCTTTCCAACTTGTGATCTCTTGACATCTGTTTTATCTTGTCCTTCCATGTTGCTATATAAAACAGACATCCTCTGGCAGGAACGTTTTTAGAAGAAGCCAAGAAGCAGAAAACTGAGAATGACATCACACCAAAGCAACAGCTTTATGGCTCCTCTCGGTTTGATTCAATCAGCCGTAAAGAACTCACTTCTCTTGACTCTCTGGCTGCCTTTGCTGCTTTGAAAGTGATAAACCTGCAATCTCGCTTTCTCCCGTTTCCTGACAGTTCTCTTGAAGCAGTCCAGGTGATGCTTAGCAGCAGGCCCTCCACGCTGTCTCTCTCCTCTTCTCCGTCCTCCAGAGCCAAAACCACAACTCAGCTCAGGCAGGCTGCTGGCTTCTGTAAGGTGCTGAACAGACTGCACAGTGGCAGTCTTTGTCCCCTTTAGCCCCAGTCTGCCGCCACGCAAGGACTTTACAGCTCAGCGGAGCTGAGCCCACTTCAGATTCCTCAAAAGGAAGTTTTCTAATATCAGGTCTCCAAAGGATACACACAGGTTTCATTTGGAAACCTACATTTAAGAGAGGTGCAAATCCAGAATTCCCCCCTATATTTAAGTGAGGCACAAACCCAAAATCCTCTTGACGTCTCTGCTTTGCTCTCTAAGTTCTTGGACATTTATTTTTCTAATCTACAGCACGGGGTTTTCTAAATGCACGGGGTGCATGTAGGATATGTTTCTTAGGTTAAAATATAGTCCTAGCAGCCTAGAAGTCCTCAGGACTGGTCCTGCATGGTGCATGGGGCACACTGTGTGTCAAGATAAACATGGGGAAGAAGAAGGCAAGAGTTCCACCAGCCATCTTCCTGGCTTTGGATCTTGCAGCCTCTCTTCTCAGTACATCAGTCTGGTGGTTCGCTCTGATGCAGAATTGCCTGCTCCTCCTAATGTGAGGCTGTGTGCACTGTCTGTGGGGCTGTGTGCATTGTCTGTGAGGCTGTGTGCACTGTCTGTGGGGCCGTGTGCACTGTCTGTCTGTGGGGCTGTGTGCACTGTCTGTGAGGCTGTGTGCACTGTCTGTGAGGCTGTGTGTACTGTCTGTGACTGTCACCTGTTGATACAACCCCACTAAATCACTTTGCTAAGTCAGTCTTCTGGCCTGTTCCAGTGAATCTCCCAGTTTTATTAAAAAATAAAGTTACTGTCTCTTCTGGCCTGGGTGATACATGCCTGAGGCAGGAGGATCACAAGTTCTGGGCCAGCCTGAACATTGTACAAAACTCTCTAAAACCACAATAATACTCTATTTAAAAAGAGTTGGTTTTTTCTAAAATATTTATCACTCATACATTATGTCCTATTATGGCTGAAATACTAAAGCAATGCTTAGTTGTTCTTAGAAAGAGATACAAGTGCCCACTTTTGTTTAAAATAAATTATTTATGCCACTAATATACAAGTCATGTGAACTCGAAACATAGACAACTCTGTGAACATAACAAGCCCTTTTTGAAAGTAGACAGCAGGATTAAACACCACGTTTTTAAACATCAGGTGTGACCGTTTCATTTTGTTCCAAGATATTTTACGTTATTCTCCCCTGTGACTCTAGAGTTTGTCAACATGCCATCATATCTGGTGATTACACAATGGTGATTTCATGCCGCCGGCTCTGTCTAAAGGGGCTAGACAGAGCAGCAAAATCAATTTCTTCCCCGTCTTTGTGGGAAGAGACAAAGGGAAATTGAATGCAGCGTCTGCCTCAAGATCGTATTAGCATCATAACTCAGCAATCTGTCATGCTCAAGGTGAGCCCCAGGTGCAGACAAGTGCCAATGCTTCAGTTCAAAACAAAATCCCTGGCCCTCCGCTGTGACCCACCCTGTTCCAAATGCCTTTGATCTAAGACCATCTCATCTAGCTGGAGGTACTCACAGGCAGGACCATCCTAGGCGAAATCCTGAAGTAGGTGGTGGCAACTTCACCGGATTCTGCCCCCTCCCTTGCCCGTGGCACCCCTCTCCCTTGGGTTCCAGGTATATTCTTCTGACTCCTATGCAGCAGGGCAAGGGAAGTTGTTTGTCCCTTTCACTAATGTTTTAATATGTGTCCATCATACAGGACGCCCCAACCCCCCCAGTAGCCTAGGGTGCTTGGTAAACTTCCGCTGTGGAGACACCCCCAAGTCTCTGCTGACTTAGACAAACCTCTCAACTGTTATGCAAACTTCATGTCAGGTTATTCTCTCCCCTCATAGCACTTCTGATCATCCGTGGTGTCACGCTCTAGGTCCTCACTCCCAGCTAAATCACAACATGAAAAGCATCGTTTGTGAAAATTATGAGAAATGCAAACTCGAAGGCAGCGGGCTGCACTGTATGTCAGAGCCCACGTAGCATGACACATTTCCTTTCAGTTATGTGTTAAAAGTCCAAAGATTTGGTGGGAAAACTGGCTTAAACCACGTCGAAGAGGGAAAACCTCAAACACAAAGGCTCTTCTCTTTCTTAATTTCTTATAAATGCTTTTCTTCTTCTACCTGGAAAAGTCCTAGAAGCTCATTCACTTATATTTCCTATCTCTTTATTTTAAAGTAATTATGGATTTGGGGGGACAATATAAAAACTTTGCATGGTTTCTTATATATACCCAGTTTCCCCAGTGATTACAAATTTTACAATTATGGCAACAGTCAGAGAGAGAAAATTAACACTGGTAGGATTCAGTTAGTAATTTTAAAATACAAACAAAATATCGCCACACAGATAACCTGAGCTTCTTAAATTTCTCTCTACATTTTGTTTCCAAAACTACACAGAGGGCCCTGCGACACCTTAAGTTGTCTGTCTACACCCAAGGTTGTTTGTCCACACAGCACAGAGAAGGCTCTCTCACCCTGAGAGGTAGAGATGGTACCCCGAATTCACTGGAGCCCCAAGCCAATCTTATAACAGCAGAGCTGTGGGGATCCCACATCAGAAAGTGTGGGTGTAAGGGGTCAGGTTTCAGGGTTCAAGAGAGACACTGAGATGCTGAGATAGACTGTCTTTTTGACAAAGTGACTGAGTGGGAGAGTTTCTAATGACATAGAGGGACAGCTGTGTGACAGGGTTCTGAGTCAAATGGAGGGTCCCCTCTTACATGCACCAGGGTAGAGTGCTGTACCATGTAATTGATAGTGGCCCATAGGCATGTTGTCTCTGATTTCCGTGTAGCAGCATAAGTTGGGGAGATTAGGGTGTCCATCATACAGAATGTGCCCCTATGTGCCTTCTGATAGCTTGGGGTGCTTGGTAAATTTCCCTTCTGGAGGACAGAATTACACATTCACGAACAGTCACACGATAGGACCTTCCTCTACTTTTATCCTTCCGGTAGCCTTTAGCCCAGTGCTAACCACAGGTTTGTGACCTTGGGCAATCCACTGACTTCAACAAGCTTCACTGTTTTCAAGGATGGAGCAGAGGAAAGATTGTTTCTGCCTACTTCAGAGTTGTCATGAGGATCAAAGTTGGTGGCGGAGGAAGGGACAAAGAAGACTGGAATGGCCACAATGAAGTTTATCTGCCCTCCTGAAACAACTGCTGATAATAGAGACGTAGTATTTTTGGTTTTTGAAGGTGACCTTATGCTTAAAACAAATTAAGACTGCCTCTCATTAGCCACGTGGCCTACAATTCTCAAAGAAAAACAGCTGAATGTTTTGGCTCTGTAATAAAAACATCTTTTTTCTGTTCTTTCCTCTTTCTCTGCAGGCTGGCATGGCTTTGACTTATGATCCCACAGCTGCCATACAGAATGGGTAAGTAAACCCCCTTTTCTCTTTTGTTTTTTTTTTTTAATTAGTCTCTGAGTCCTGAATCTCTATCAAGAAAAATGCCCAGATATGGTTTCCTTTTGTGGAGAGTTTGTAAGCCAAACAGGTCCTACCATTGGCTGATTCTTCTTGCAAGTGCTTGTGATGGCTGTTTCCACAGCTCTAAGTATTTCTCTTAGCTCGTCTCCTCCAGTCTTCTTGAACCGCAAAACTGATAGGAGGGGAACTCAAGTGTGAACGGAGCATCGGTAGCGTAGGGCTGGGAGAGTCGCCTCTGCCTCAGGAACCTGTGTTGCCCAGCTGTCTCCACGGAGGTCGACGTTAAGTGTTGCCTAGTGTCATTTTTGCAGTGGAGTTGGGGTCATGGTTTCACTTCTTCAGTTCATTGTGTCTTCTCTATTCATTTTAATCTGTGTCTGGAAATGTGTAGCCTCTTATTTAGCTTCAAAATTCTGCCTCCCAAATCCAAGACTGTAAACCATGTGGTGTGGCCTCTCTGAAACTGTCCTGTAATTTGGTTGGTTCCTTTGATTGGCTTTGACTGATTTGCTGTTGACCCGGAGTATTGGTAGCTGTCTGTTTTCATCCCAGGATTAGGGTAAGGATCATGACCTGTCTGGTTTTTTGATTATGGAGTACATACTATTAGAAATAGAAAGAATATTGTTATTTTATAGTTAATTGTATATTAGTAGTTTAATCACAGTTGTGGTTATTGCTGTTCAGATCAATAAATATTTTTGCTGGGCCACATAGGAATGAAATGTAGATGGTGTACCAACTTACTCAGAAACTGTTAAATATATAGCTTCAAAATTATAGATGTTATTCACATGATGACAGGGTCGTTATCCCAAGAGGATATTAAGACTAATTTCAAAATAGTATGTTCTCTCTGACTTTCCCTCTTGCTCAGTTGTTTACAAAGTTATTGTAGGGTGCTTTGATTTGAAAATATGGTCCAGAGCTTATCCCTGTCAGCAAAAGTGAAACGTTTCATACATTAATGCTGTACTGGTTGAGGAAAGCATTCCCATTTTTAAATAATAAACCATTGGGTCTGTCAGAGGTGGAGATAAGAATCAAACCCCAAGTTTAAGAGAGCGTGACACCTCCTCAAAAGTCCATCTAGGAGAAAAAAGACAGCACTACCAGGCATAGTGGCACACACCTTTAATCCCAGAACACAGGAGGCAGAGGCAGGCGGATCTCTGAGATAAATGCCAACCTGGTCTACAAAGTAAGTTCTAATACAGCTAGGGCTATACAGAGAAACCCTGTCTTGAAAAACTGAAAAGAAGGGAAGAGCAGGAGGAGAACAAAGGAAGGAAGGAAGGAAGGAAGGAAGGAAGGAAGGAAGGGGAAGAAGGCAGGTAGCTACAGTGAGATTTGACATGATATTTGGGGGTCACTAACTTAGCTCATTAACAACAGGTGTCAGGGAGATTCTTTCTGAGAATCCGGGTTGCTGTGCAGAGCAGTCCGCAGAGGTGACTGCCAACCACTTTACAAAAGTAGAAGTTTCTCATGGAGAAACTGTGCAGGCACCGAAAGTTGTGCTGGAGCAAATTTAAATATTTTAAATTTGCCTTCTCATTATGGAATGGCATAAATAATGAAGAAGTCCTTGAAGCAGGAAGATCTAGTAAGTGGGAGAAATCACTGAAGAAAGATTAAAATTGCCTAAGGCTAAGGAGAAAACTCAGTCAGTAAAATGTTTGCCATGTTAGCATAAAGACCTTAGTTCAAGTATCAAAACCAAAATTAAGGAAAAACTGGGCATAGTGGCATGTAACTATAACCTTAGTGCTGTGGAAGTAGAAACAGACTAGCATGCATGGTGGTGACTTTCACACCTGTTCTAAATAGGACCTGTTCGAAAAAGTAAGGTGGATAGTGTCCTGAGAAATGACACTTGATGTGAATCTCTGACTGTCAAACACATGGACACGCTCAAGCAAGCTAACTTCCACACATGTGTGCATCCGCACTCAACATATACATACACAAACAAAATAAATAACAAAGTAGTCTAGTTATAAAAAGTGTAAGAGTTTGTTCTAGAGAGTTTGTTTGTAAATGAAAGAGGAAAACAGGATCGGACAATCCAAAAGAACTGTCTATCTAGCAATTCCCTGTGGGTCCCCCTCTGAGAACGGGTAGTGTGGTGAAAAGCCAGGTCCAAACTTTCCTTTCTTTTCTACTGCTCTCCATTGTACTGATAGAGACAGATTAGAACCTTAATGGGCTAAGAAAGAAATCAGAGAAACATCACCCTTGACAATAACCACAAATATGGTAATCCACCATATAAACAATCTGAACAATAAAAACCACATGATCATCTCCTTAGATGCTGAAAAAGCAACACCCGTTCATGATAAAGGTCTTGGAGAGAGCAGGGATACAAGGAACATACCTAAACATAATAAAGGTAATATACAGCAAGCCGACAGCCAACATCAAACTAAATGGAGAGAAACTCCCAGTGATTCCACTGAAATCAGGAACAAGACAAGGTTGTCCACTCTCTCCAAATCTATTCAATATAGCTCTTGAGGTCCTAGCTAGAGCAATAAGACACCAAAAGGAGATCAAGGGGATACAAATCAGAAAAGAAGTTAAACTCTTACTGTTTGCTGATGATATGATATTTTTACATAAGCGATCCCAAAAAAATCTACCAAGAAACTTCTACAACTCATAAACACTTTCAGTAATGTAGCAGGATACAAAATCATTAGCACTCCTGTACACAGATGATAAAAGGGCTGGGAAAGAAATCAGAGAAACAACACCCTTCACAATAGCCACAAATAGCATAAAATATCTCAGAGTAACTCTAACCAAACAAGTGGAAGACTTGTATGACAAGAACGTTAAATCTTTGAAGAAAGAAATTGAAGGAGACACCAGAAAAAGGAAGGATATCATATGCTCTTGGGTAGGGAGAATTGACATAGTAAAAATGTCAATCTTACCAAAAACAATCTACAGATTCAATGCAATGCCCATCAAAATTCCGGCAAAATTCTTTCATAGACCTCGAAAGACCAGTAATCAACTTCATATGGAAAAACAAAACACCCAGGATAGCCAAAACAATCCTGAACAATAAAAGAACATCTGGAGGCATCACAATCCCTGACTTCAAACTCTACTACAGAGCTACAGTACTGAAAACAGCCTGGTATTGGTATAAAACCCGACAGGAAACCTTTGGAACTGAATCAAAGACCTAGATATTAATCCACACACCTGATTTTTGACAAGGAAGCAAAAAATATCAAATGGAAAAAAGAAAGCATATTTAACAAATGGTGCTGGCATAACTGGATTTCAACATGTAGAATAATGAAAATAGATCCGTATCTATCACCATCCACAAAACTCAAGTCCATAGGGATCAAAGACCTCAACATAAAGTCAACCACACTGAACCTCATTGAAGAGAAAGTGGGAAGCACACTTGTACGCATTGGTACAGAGACCACTTCTGAAATATAACCCCAGCAGCACAAACACTGAGAGAAACAGTTAATAAACAGGACCATCTGAAACTGAAAAGCTTCTGTAAAGAAAAGGACATGGTCAACAAGACAGAACAGCAGCCTACAGCATGGGAAAAGATCTTCACCAACTCCATCAGTCCAGAACCTTTGCTGAACCCCTCCTCTCTCACATGCTTTTGATCTTTTCTGTCTCTCTGAGTTTGGTGTTCCCACACTGTCCCTCCATTCTGCTGGGTCTCATCCATGTTTCTTTCTTCTGAAACTCAAGCCTTTATAGTCTGAATCCAAGTTCACAGCCAGTTGTGGGCTCTGTCATTTGTGGCTGCTGCTTCTTAGGTATTATTAAGTATTGTCCTGTTTTATAACTAGGAAGACAAACTATCCATGTGTTTCTCGTGTCTTGAATTTAGAATGAATTCAGGGAACTAAGAGATGGATCACAGGGTAAAACACTTTCTGTGCAAGCCTGATGACCTGAGTCTGATGATCTCATTTCAATCCCCGGAACATAAATAAAAAGTTGGGACCATGTACAAAGCCAGATGCAGTATTGTGCTTCTGCAAACCCAGCACTTCTACAGAGAGATGGAAGTGGAGATGAAAGAAAAATCTCAAAGCCCGTGGGCAGCTAGCCGGGAGTATTCAGTATTAGAGCAGACTCAAGAAGAAAGACCTTTTCTCAATAAGATGAAAGTGGTAACCAACTCCTGACATTAGTCTTCTGACCTACACACACTTGCAAATACTCTCATACAGAATCCCACACATCCTCACATACATACACATATACACAGGTAGGCAATACATATTCATCATTCAAACACAGTCACGTGCACACTCACTCATGCTCACGCATGCACACAGTCACTCACACACACTCACATACAAACACACAGCACAAGCAGGCACACATACACATATTTACACAATTATACATATATAAAAATGGCTGTCCTACTAGTGGGTTATTATTAGGGAGTTACCAAAGAACACAATAAACCAAAGATAAGCAAAACTCTTAAAAATAATCTATTGGAAGAAGGCAAAGAATAAGATTATTTTGCTACAATCTTCATATTTCTTCAATTCCAGTCAGGCATATAAAACGCCTTTCTTCTTGTAAATAACACTATGTTATATAGTCTAATCTATTCCATTGTGTGAGTATGTGCGTGTGTGTGTATGAGCGAGTGTGTGTATACGAGTGTGTGCAGCTTCCTGTGTTTGTACATTTGAGTGTGTGCATGTGTGTGCGCATGCACACATAAGTGCAGTGCCCTCTGAGTCTGGAAGAGAAGGTTGATGCTCAGGAGCTAGAGTTGCAGGGTTGTGAGCCTCTAGAAGTGGCGCAGGAAACTCAGCTCAGGACCTCTGCAGGAACAACAAACATTCTTAACTGCTCAGACATTTCTTCAGCCAGTCTTCACTTTTATATATATATACAAAATATTAAAGAATAGCACACAAAAGGTGGAATTTATTCTCGGGAAGATTCGTGGTGTGGAGTGAGGAGGGTGACTTTAAGTTTTGCCATTTACCTGATTACATATTTACTTTTTCAAAGATGAAAATTGACTTCGTTGGCCCTTCCAGGAGAGGAGGGAGAGGCATTTGTATTCTGAGGAGAGACTGAGAGCTCAGCGATGCTCCCGACAGAGCTGTTCTCTTGCTGAGGCCTCCACACTGTAGTAGTGATGTTTTGATGATCCTCTGATATCTAATAACTATACACTGAGTAGAATATTGTCCTGCTTTCTAGTGTCCTCATTGCTGGGACCAAATTCCTACAAAGAAGCAGCTTGAGGGGTATGATTCTGTTTGGCTCATGGTTTGAGGGGACAGTCCGTTATGATAAGGAAGGCATGGCAGTGGGAGAGAGGTAGGTGATCAGCTCAGCTGTTGGCTGTGGTGGCAGGAGATTGCCGGTGCCTGGTTACATCTGGTCATACCAGGAAGCAAGGAACAGCCTGGAAGTAGAAATGGACTATTTCCTGAAACCACTTTCTAGATTCGGAATCCACCTCTCAAAACACGAACATCAGCTGGAAGAATGAATGAATGTTTACCTCCATAGGTCTGGCACGGCATGCAAATTTCAAGTTCACACCACACCAGTAGCTAAAACTGTGAGCGGCAAAGTAGTCTGGACATGACAGGGCTGTTATGTTCTTGACCTCACAACAGCTGTGGGTGCCAGCACAAAACCATGGGATCTGGTGCACAGGATCAAGCCTTGTCTAGCATGGACAAGGAGGGGCTAAGGAGGCCCCATCCCTAGCTGAGGATTGCTGGAGGAGGGTGTGGTTTCCTTCAAAGGCATAGTCCCTGGTGGGCTGCCCACGTACCACTGAATGGCCCTATGTACAGGCACATACCAGCAACACTGGTACTTCTCAATATGCTGTAAAAATAAAAACAGTGAAGAGTATGAAGAAGAGATGGGGAGTTGCAAGAGGGTTGGGAAAAGTTGGATCATAAGAGTTGAGGGATGGGTATGATCTCAGATGTATTACCAATTAATAAAATAATCAAATGAGCAGAGTCCCATAACTGCCCTTTTAATACTGTGCTGTGAAACTAGAATGGAGACTTTGTTTAGCTTATGTGTTAATCAGTAACTCTGCCATAGTAAGACTTGCTGTTGAGAGGTAGTGACTGGGAAGTGCCATTTCCGTCTGTCTAAATCCAGCCAAGTTGCCAACTGAAATCAGTCGAATATCAGTTTTACATAAGAGTTGGAAGTTAGTGTCAAAGTTATGACCCAAAAAGAAAACCTGAATAACTTCATTTTTACCATAGATCAGTTTTGGCAAAATAAAAATGTCTGTTTTTCTCTACTCTTGCAGCCGGACTCTACTGGAATTTGCTATTACCATCACCCATAGGTTTCTCTCGCCTAGAAGCCCGCTATGAAATCCCATCACTTTCTCACATGAGTGTGGTAGATGAGAATAAGCCTTCCCACATTCCAGAGCACATCTTTCCCGTGCCGCCTCCCCCTCAATACGCTGCATAAAGCTTCGCAGGGGATTTTATTGGAGCCCAATGTGTTCTTGTGGGAGGTGAGAAAGGGAATGTCTCCTGTGGCATTCTTTGCCAGCTGGTTAGGCATTTGATATTAAGTGATACGGAAGCCTATCTTATTTCTCTAAGAAAGAAACGAATGAAAAAGCTATGTTGGTATTCCAGTAAAAATGACCGAGAACTTATTAATCTCAGGCTGTTGTATTACTCCGTGGATCGTATGCATGGTTCCAGCTCTAACAATATTGCCTGTGGACATGAAACACGAGCTCTTACTGTTTATTTTGGTGGGCAAATAGGATTTTGTATGTTTTCTTTATGGTAAAAACATTCCACCCTGAGGTTATTGATATGTCCGTGTTATTTTTATTGCGAGTGAAATGAGATTTACTGTATTACTGCTGACTGAGAATCCCCCGGAGGTGGTCTTTCCTTAGGTAAACTGATACTCCATTAGTGACCCCACACCCTCATTTTCCTGGGCTTAGGAAGCATGCTTGCCTTTCCTGCCTTTCAGGCAAAAACCTCAGGAACTCTGCATTTCTTAAGAGTTCACATGTAGCAGGGGCTGGGGAGATGGCTCAGTGGGCAAAGCGCCTGCAGCACAGGAGTGATGTTTTCAGTTTGGGTCCCCACCACCCATGTAAACTGGATGCTATAGTGTGAGTGTGTAATCTCACACTCCTACAGGAAGATGGGAAGTGGAGACAAGAGAATTCCTGAGGTTCAGGGATGGGCTAGCCTGGTGTAGACAGCAGCGAAATGAGAGACCTTGTCTCAAAAGCAAAGTGGGAAGTGAGGACCCACGTCTGTGGCTGTCCTCTGACCTCCACTTGCAAGTCGAGTACCTGAGTGCATGCCGCACACGAAGATAGACAGGCTTTCTAAGGGCAGCTTGGAGTGCTATGTATTAGTTTGCTCTTAGACCCTCATCATTTGATGTTTAGTTCCTGTGAAGCCTCATCCATTTGCCCACCCCAGGCAAGGTTCTTAATGTCAGCACTATTAGCATGTCAATCCAGATAAGTTGTGGGTAGATTTTTTCCCCCTCTGCATTGCAGAATGATCTGTAGGATCCCAGAACTTTCTGGATGTCAGTAGCATCCGATTGTTTCCAGACTTTGTCAAAGGAAGAAAGAACTGCCTCAAGCTTAGAACTGTCCAGTTAAATATATAAAGAAGGCTTTCATTCAATACAAATCATATATGTGTGTGTACACATATATGTATATGTGTGTATATGCATGCATGTATGCAAGCATGTATGTAAGGCTCTGGAGTGAGGATGGCTCAGTGGCCAAGAGCCCTATATGCTCTTCTAGAGGACCTAAATTCAGGTCCCCAGCACCTACATGCCTGTTCATAACCATCTGTAACTCCAGTTACAAGGGATCTGGCACCCTCTTCTGGCTTCTCAGTCTCTGCACACTTGTGGCAAACACACATTGATGTAGATAGACAATCATACACATGAAATAAACAATAAATCTGAAAATCATTAAATATTAAAAAAAATCTCTTAAAAGAGTAAACTATTTTTGGTTGAACCATTTGCCTGGTCATGCATTCTCATGGTCTTGTGACATCTTTCACCAGTCATGACACATGCATTATCAGATAAAAACCACTAAGGCACATGCATAGAGCGCCTCTTACTTTGTTACGGTGACTACAAGTTAGGTTGATTTTCTATTAGCTGCTCCCCATTATATAACACCTCCACTTGAAGAATTTATTTGGAAACTTTTTTTTCCTTTTTTCAATAATAATAATAAATAAAAAAGAATTTATTTAGATTTGGCTAAATATATATCTAGGTAAAAGGAAAAGGCTTTGTTTCTGTGTTTTGTAGATACATGTGTGTGCAGGTGCAAGTGCGTTTGGAATTGCATATACATGTGTGCTTGTACTCACATGCATGCATGTGTGAGTGTATGTATATGATATCACTATGTGGTATGATGTATCGTGTACATATGTGTATGTGTGTATATGATGCATGTGTGTGTTTTACTCGCAAGCATGCATGTGTAAGTATATATAGGATATGTTTCTATGTGGTATGATATATGCATGTGCGTATATATATATATATATATAATGTATGTGTGTGTATGTACATTCATGTTTAGGCTAGAATTTAACCTCAGATCTCAATCTCCAGGAGACACTTAGCATAACTTTTGAGACAGGGTTTCTCACTTTCCAGAATCTCTCCAAAAGTAGACTAGGTTGGCTATTGAATGAGGTTTAGCCACCCTCTTCTTCTCTCCACTTCCCCTGTGCTGGGGTTACAAGGGCATGCTACCACAACTTGCTCTCCTTAAGTGCATTCTAGGCAACAAACCCAAGTCTCCTGTTTACCCTTTGCTGAGCTATCTCCTCAGGCAGACAGTGTTTGAAAAGCATGGTGTGGACATGTGTCAGGGTCCCAAACACACTGCGGTCCTTCATTTAGAGTCAGTGTTTCTCCCTTGGGTGCAGCCCTCCTAAGCCCCAGCTACCACACTAGCCTCTGCTGGAATGCCCCAACCTGGGGGTTTCAGAAGACTCATCTGGCTCCTCGCTGGATTTGAAAAACAGAGCAGAAACATCAGGATCACAGATGTAGGAGATTCGGTGCCCTGGCCACCCTTCCCAGCGTGCTGCCGGTTCTAAGTGACTCCAACTTGAACGGCAGTGTCAGAACACGCTGCGCAGTGTGAAATGTCGCTCTTGTTTGATGGATGGGATTAGAGAAGATAGAAAGAAAACACACGAAAATTGCCCCCACGGGTTCCTCTTGTGAGTGTCCATTTACTTGGTTGGTTTCTTTGTATTTCTGTTTCTGCGTTCCCCACAGGATTTCTTTGCAAATGCTGTCAATCCAATTTTTATTGCTTTCATTTTTAATACGCTGATTGGAACATTTTACAAAATAGACCGTTCTAACTAAAATTTATCACATTTTATCTGTCAATTTAGGAGCTTGTGCCAAAGGTTACATCACTGTATGGGCACGGGACAGATACTTTGTTGAGTGGCCCTGGGTACTTGGCTTGTCCTTAGCAGCCTAGGCAAAGTCTCTCTGCCCACTACCTCATAAACAAAATTTGCCAAAGACCTAAAAGGGATTGTTAAATGCTAACTACTGCATTTTTCACAGAAAGGGGTTGCTATATCTATTTATGAATGCCCTTCATTTTTCAAAAGCAGACAGTACTTAATTTCCCTTGATCATTTACCAAGATGTAGTGTGGGATTCCCCCTCTCTGGCCTCTCATTTCTGGCTTTCTGTCTACCTCACAGACCCATCTTCCATGGTCTGAATTCTAGCATTGACTTTGCGTTCATTCAGCCAGTCAATAAACAGTCACTATGATACTCCAGTTCCTCAGACTCCCTCCTAGGCAGCAAGGCCATGTTTACCTGAATCCACATTGAACTAACATTTTAAGGAGAGATATAACCATCTGTGTAGATAAATTTCACACTATACTGCTCAGTGGAATTGGGAACAACAGGATCATAGGGAGGAGAAAGTTCCAGAATCTCAGAAAATTAAGAAATATGCTGTATTTTCCAACTGGGGCTTCCATATGGAAGTCATTGTCTAAACTGCAATTGATCTCCTCATAAATGCCAAAGACTTGAAGTTCAAAATCAAGGACATAATTTGCTTTCTGTGAAGGTGCCCCCTTCCTGGCTTTCTGGGTGCTTCCATCCTATCTGCTAGGTGATTCTTCCTCCTGTGTGGGAGTGGGGTGGAGGAATGGGCTCTTAGGTATGTGTTTTTAATTGAAATTACAAATTCTATGTAGCCAAGGACCCACCCTTGTTATTCTGTTTTACTTTAATTGCTTCTTCGGAGGCCCATCTTCTAATACAGCCCCTCCAGAAGTCAAGATTCCAGTGTATGAACCGCAGAGGTGGGAGACACATTCAGTCCATAGCAGAGATATTTTCTGAGAAACTTCTCACAGCTTCAGTTATAGAGCAAAGGAAAGTAATAAAGGAGAGGGATTTAAAAAAAAAAAATGGGGCCAGAGATGGCAGTTGCTTCATTAGCAATAAGTGCCTAAAGCCATGAAAGTTGAGAGGGCAAAGGGTGGGGCCCCAGAAGCTGGAAGCCATCTGTGGAGATAGATTTCACATTGTACTGCTTAGGGGATTGGGAAGAATAGGATCACGGCGGGGGGGGGGGGGGGGGGGGGGAGTCCGGAATCTCCGGTATGGGAACAGAGAGGTTGGCAGTAGTCTGATTGTCAAGCCAGCGACTGAATTCTACTCCCTTGAAGGTTGGTCGGCGGATGAGTGCAAAGGTGAGGCACACTGTGAGGGACCAAGTAAAGGAGTATTTACTGTATGATGTTCCGGAGTCTGTCTTGGGCACACATAGTAAAGGCTCAGGAAACATGTTAAAGAGGAAAATAGAGGCCCGAGAGATGGCACTGTGGCTAAGAACACCAACTGCTCTTTCACAGGGCCCCGGGTTTGGGTCCCAGCACCTAGGTCACATGGCTGAAAACTGCCTGTAACTCCAGCTGCAGAGTTTCCTATGGCCTCTTCTGGCTTCTGTGAGCACCTGCACTTGGACAGTGCACAGACAGATGAACAGACAAACACACATACACAGAAATCAAAATACAAAGGACAAAGACAATTGTCTTATATGAAGCAATCAACTTCATAAAAGACAGTTTAGAAGCCAGGCAGAGGAAGGCCAGTCTCTGTGAGTTCAAAGCCAGTATGTTGTTCATTGTGAGATGCTGTCTCAAAAACAGTGTTTCCTGCATGGCATGATGGTATATACCTTTAACCCCAGTATTCTGTCAGCTGAAACAGGAGGATCAGGAGTTCAAGACCAGCTTCAGTTACTTAATAAGTTAATGGCCAGCTTTAGGTGACATGAGACCCCGTTCCAAAAGCAATCCTCCCTCCAAAGCAAGGACAGTTTGGTAGAATTTTGAGTATATATAGTTTAGTAGCATGTTTTCTCGTTGGGGTATGCCTGTATGACTGTGTCAAGCGCACACCATTTGAACCCACAGAAGCCAGGGTATTGGAGAAGAGCTGCACCTCCTCCTAAGTCCCCTCCCTGTCCTCTGGAATCAGCTCCTTCTGTCAGAACTAGACTATACCAACTGCTGACCTAGCCCTGCCTCTATGATCCTGCCTTCCCCACATTGTGATATAAATAGGACGGTGCGCTTTGCAGTGTTTCGCATCTTTAATGTAACTTAACTCCCTTGAGCCCCACTGTTTTGATGTTCCCACTGGTTACAGCCATCCCTCCTCATTCACAAATTTCACATTCATGGATTCCACCAACTACAATAAAAAGTATTTGAAAATATTGTGCATGTCCATACACATATCTTGTTCTTGCCCCTACCCTCCAGACAGTGTGCTCTAAGTACTTATAGGACTGGTGCTTTGTCTTAGATATTATAAGTAATCTAGAGCATAGGGTTTTCACGTGGCAAAGGTGAATCTTGGTTTTTCTGTATCCTCCAAGTGTATCAGGAAATGCTTCCTTTTAGGGAAACTCGTGTGACTCTGTCTTCAAAGTGCCAGAGAACCTAAAGGGTTAATTAAGACTTCGTCCTGCTAACTGGAGAATGAGCATCGTGATTGATTAACTTTTGTTATACATTTAGCAAAGGAAACAGCCACTGCTTTATCCCTGATTTTTCCCAATCAATAGGAACAGGAGTGCAATCATGTGACCCCGGTTTCTGTGGGTGGCTGCTTTGGCCTTTCACATACATGGAGCTATGTGGGAGGAAATAGGGCTTAAAATCCTACTGAACACTTAGACACCTGGTGGATGTGGATGCTAAGACCTATCCCGCCGGTTGATAAGAATCCCAATGGTTTCTGTGTCCAGGAATTTCTCTGATTTCTCTGTCGTCACTCTCTAGCAGGTTATTCCTCGGATTCATTAGTTCCTATTTTCACCCAGTATCATTTCACAATTGTTTATTGAGGATGATAGAAGGTCAAGAAAATTAATTGTTCATCATACTTTCCTGGAGCATGTCCCATGATCCTGTTATCTATACTACTTCCTTGATGGAATAGAGAAAGTTCTTCTTTCAATCCAGATGCAAGTCATCCTCTTCTCTTTTCATGGAGAAAATATTCTCTGCAGGAAGTACGGACACTAGCACAACATATCTCGAACCTTCTAGGAGTGAAATCTTATTTCCTGAACAGATGCAATTGTTGTGGTCAGTCACCAGCCACCCTTACAAAGCCTGGCACCTTCTCTATCCACTAGTCTTTCAGAGGACTCTTGGACACCACCACCTTGTGTAAGGCTTGATACTGCTCTCTGCCTTTTAGTTATCAAGACAGCTGTGTTCGCAGTTGATTTTATAGGATGATTGAAATTGTCCCTGTGTTTAGCTGAGTTGAGGAACCAGATATTGTAAACCTTCCGGAAGGTAGGAAAACAAGAGTAGGGGCTCTCCTTCCCTGACGTACTCAGTAGAGCTGGACTATCGGCCAGACATGCAGCGGCTTCCTTCATGAATTCTCTTTTGTTGTTTTCTGTTCGCAGATTTTATTCTTCACCGTACAGTCTCGCAACCAACCGCATGATCCCACAGACATCCATCACGCCATTCATTGCTGCCTCCCCCGTCTCCACATACCAGGTACGTCTGTTCACCTGCACCTCATGCGAGTGGTCCTATGCAGTCATGTGCTCCCGAGAGCCCAAAAGTGCACGGTAGAATTAAAAGAAAAATGTGTGGGCCACATAGTAGTCATCCCTTAATACAATAATGTTCATGTGATTAGTGTAGGCTTCCTGGCTTCCCGGGGTTAATTTGCATCTGTTCACTGAATAATCAAATCTCACATGCTTCGTGCTCTTCCTGCCTATGTCAGTGCAGGTCCTTCCATGCTGGGAAATGATGCTGCCTGTCGTCTGCTGTTTTCATTGCTCACATTCCTCACTGGGTCTTCTTTAACAGCACCTTTGCAGGGACCCTACTCCAGGGTGGCGTGCCATTGCCCTCTCTCTCTCTCTCTCTCTCTCTCTCTCTCTCTCTCTCTTTGGTCACAGTTGTCCTGTTAGATGGGACATCCCTATAGGGAAGATCATCCAAGTTGTAAAACATGTTTCTTCTTCCTGCTCTTTACCTCATTTCTTATTCCTAGAAAAATGAGACTTTGGGGGTCCCGTGTATGGAAATTTGGGGGCACCTGAGATTTACTGTGTGTCCTACACTAAGTGTTCTAGCCAGTAGTTCCAAGTCCAGAGGTGAATTGACATAGTCACAGGCCTACCGCAAACCCACTTCTTACCTTGTCCATGGGAACCAGCTGCCAGTGTGCCCGGCACTCTACTCTGTACCTGCTGCTGCTCATGGCTCCTCTTCCAGCTCTCATGAGAACACGCCTGTAAACGCTGAATAGGACAGATGTGAATGGGGAAAGATTGAGAACACACAAGTGTGCGGACCTGGGATTTCTTTGTAGCAGGCAGAATGTGTGTGTGGGGGGGAGTTTCAGAGTGAGCAGGAGGCTAATGTCTCCTATTGCTACTAATCCCATGTCCTTTCCCTGGCTCGGTCACCCCATACATTTTCCAGGATGTCCCATCTGTCAGAGCGCCAGCTTGAAGTTGATATGCTCCTCCCCTTAACCACGGGGCACCCGAAGCACACCTTTCCTTTTCCCCACGCAGACTCTTGCAACTAGATCCCCACGCCAACTGGGTAGAGCTTGTTTAAATTGGATGAGGTATTTCCAGAGTGGCTGACCTCTTAATTGCTGTCTCTTGGGACTCATGAGGTTGTGTGCAGGTGTGTTTTTTCAGTTTTGTTCTTCCTTTAGATGTGCGTGCATGTGTCTGTGTGTGTGTGTGTGTGTGTGTGTCTGCAAGCACACACGTGCATGAGTGTATGTTGTCTTTTTTCTGATCTTGGCCTCTGCTGGAGCCAAGACCACCCACTGAGCCACAGCATGGACTACTTAGGTGACGTGAATAAAATAGCCACAAGAAAGTGATTACATTCTCCCAAACAGCAGATTACGGCTTTTTTTTTTTTTGCATTAATTCTTACTTTGTGCCACTTTAAAAAAAAGAAATTCTCATTCAGGTGACACACATGACACCTTTTTGAAGAGCTGGTGCCTGTCATACACATTTTTCTCCACAGTACCAATTATCATGAGAGAATAATATCACACATGTGTTTAAGTTGACTCAACCTAAAATATCCCACTGCACTTTCTGTTTTATTTCTTTCTGACACTCCCTTTGATACTTGGCTTGCTCTAAGATGGGGTCGTCTGAGGGTGTGGAGCTGTGGTTTTAAGGGAAGGAGTAGAGGCCTTAAGAGTCAAACTCTGATTCTCAGTGTCTCCTTGGATGTCCCTGGGACCTGACCTTCACATAGTCTCTGGGGCTTTTTATGACTTTAGCCTTCAACAAAATAAGGTTTCAGGGTTCAACTATGAGGGCTGGGGAAGTGGCTCAGTCAGCAAAATGCTTATGATCCCCAAAACCCACAGAAAAAGAAGATATAGTGGTACAAATTTGTAATTTCAACAAAGGAGGCAAAGAAGCAGATTTGGGGGCTCACTGGAAAGTCAGCCCACTTGACAAGTTCCAAGCTAATAAGAGAACCCGGCTCAAAAATACGAGGTAAATTTTACCTTATGAATGACACATGAGGTTGTCCTTAGGCTCTATACAAATGTATGCACACACGCACACACATGTGTGTGTGTGTGCTCACACACGTGCACGAGCACACACACACACACACACACACACACACACACAGAGTGGCCTGTGTGGGCATTGCATCCAGCCACCTAGGTGGGGAATTGCTAAATTAATCAGGGCCGAGAATTCCCGCCTCCACTCCCTATGACAGTGCAATGCCACCGAACGCAAGAACGAGGTTTCCTCTGTGATTGCCTTGTCCTAATGAATGCTGTTTGATGCATAGGTCCAGAGCTCTTCATGGACGCCTCATCTGCCATACATTATGCAACCAACAGTAAGTGTTCTCAGTCACCTGAGGCTCAATATTTCTATTATCCAAGTGCAAGCTTTTGTGATGCATAGTGGCTTCGGGGTGGAGCTTTGGTCATATACTAGAACTCTTTCAGACAGACACTTTCCAGAAGCTGAGCGGCCACCAGAGAAGGCACAGAAGCACATACCGCCGGCAGCTAGAGATAGGGGTGGAGATGGAGGCAGAAACAGAAATTTGCATGAAAGACAACTCCTGCTTCAGAGAGAAACTCAGAACTCTTGCCAATTAAGCCTGAAATATGAAGAATAGCTTTTGGGGTCCCCATCATTTTGTTATGTTCCCCTTAATCTCAGTGCACTGTGATATACTCTGGAGACATTTTGGGCCATCATGGCCAAGTACAGACTCAATGAAATGCATTTGTAATTCCTACTAAGGAAAGATAATACCTGGACAGCAAAGTGGGTAGATTTTTAATGTTAATGTCTATTTACCGTTCTATTCTTTCCTGGGGAAGAAACGCCTTTCAGAACGTTCCACGTACCTTCTATTTGCTGGATTAGTGGCTCCCGTCCTCAGTCCCAGTGAGAAGTATTACTGGAGAGCCTGGAAAGCAGCAAAAGAGCCCTCTGATCTTGGTTTGGTTTCGCAGTTTTTATAGCTCTATAGGAAAGGAAGGAAAGAGGAAGACAGATGGATAGAATAAGAGAGAGAGACAGAGAGAGAGAGAGAGAGAATTTCAATAGCATCACACTCATTCAAGTATGAGAGAGGGGTCAGCACCTAGGCAGGGAGTTGTGTTGCTTGGGTTTCTTTTTCTATCACTTAACAGTGTTTAGGTGGAGGTTGGGGTGCAGAAACCATAAATGACAGAATATAAAGTCTGACTACCATAAATATTCTCATTATAGAATTTTAACCTTTTAGATACCTCATTTGCATAAAGCCACCATAGCAAAGACCAGGGGATTAAAAGTACACACACACACACACACACACACACACACACACAGATACATGTGCAAATTTACTGGACTCAGAGGTCAGAGACTATGTTTTACAGATTTGCAAGTCGTCAATTCATCTTTTTAAAAAGTAACTTTTCATATTGCCTCTAGCATTTCAATAACTATCTTTTATTTACATATTTCAATGTATATATAACTTACCACCACAGAAGTGGAGTCTATATTTTGCAAATCCCTCTATTTTCTCTTATTTATACATTTTGGGGGCTTCCTGAGTTCATCTTGCCTGTGTTCTATAAATTATAACAATATGTCCAATACAGAGCAAAAATCCAGGCTCTCTCTCCAAGCCATGAGGTAGAATTCAGCATGTTCTGCCAAAGCAATATATAGCCTAGCACAGATTAAGTCATCTGAGGGAAGCTCAGGAGGCCTGGCAGGCTTTGGAAAGGAGACTGTCCAGAAGGAACCAATAACCTTCTAAAAAATAACAGCGTGCTCACCTACAGAGTACTAATGCTCATCTTCTCTCCCTCTGAGAGAAGCACCGTCACCTTGTGACCAAAAGAAAAACGCCAAACATTTTTCCAGATGTCATGAATGAATCCCCAGTTCTTCTTGAACTTCTAAAACAGGGATATAGGGACGGAGGGGAACAGAGACAGACAGATAGACGGGGGCGGGGTTGCTTAGATCTTAATTTCAGCTGGAACTAGGGACTGTAGCAAAAGCATTCTGATTCCTCTACCTCAAAACATCTTCAGCTCTGGCTGCATGTGTGTTTAGAGCCTATCTTTTTCCCTCAAATAGTAGGGGTGTGTGTGTGTGTGCGTGTTTTAATGCATCTCTTTGGATTTTATCTGGTCAATGATACCACATCATTTCCCATGATTGAGCTATGTATCATGGTTGGGCTTGGCCTCTAAGGCTAATGTGAGGTCTATGGCTCCAGTGGTTTCCTGGACAAAGGATTGTCTGGGCCACCCACCACTTTGTTTTCTGAAAATGAGCTAAACAGTGCCATGGCAACACAGGGTTTTGTAGCATCAGCTGCACCCCCAACAGGCTCGCTGGTTGTCTATACTGTTTAAGGAACTTTACCAGCTGGTCTGAGGTCTTCATCAAGGCAAGAGTAAAATTGCTCTTCCTCTCTCCCTCCCTCCCTCCCCCTCCTCTCTCTCACTCTCTCTTTCTGATACTAATATGTAAATATATTTCAGCTATTTGAGGCCAAGAAACAGACTAACTGGAGCTGGCAAGACAGAACAAGTTGCTGACTGATTGTGTTGATTCTTGACTGGGATTACTGAGCTGGGAAATTGTTCTAGCTCATAGGGAACTGAGCAACAGATTAAATTTTCCTTGTCCTCACAAGAACATAGTAATTTCTAAATAATTATGGATTTTGTTCATTAAATGAGATGTAGTACCAATGCTCTGAAATATGTCTTGGCAAATTATCAACAAGTTGAAATAAATAGATTATCTAATTATATTTTAAATAATATCATTTGTAGAAAATGGATGTTTGTATAGAAATAAACCTAAGGATAATTGAGTCAACCTTTTTCTAACACATTTGGGGAATACTTCCTTGCCAGTAAGTTCAGTGCAAATACCTTTAGCCATAAACATGAGATTATTGATATCATTAATTAATGTTTCCCAATTAAACAGTTTAACATCTAATTCTTAAAGATAATAGCTATTAAGCCAAGAGAACAATCCAATAAGCAGCACCCCTCCATGGCCTGTCCTGACTTTTTTCAATGATGAACAGTGATATGGAACTATAAGCAAGATAAAAAATAAGCCTTGTCCTCTCCCCTCCCCAAAATAGATAATAGCTATTAAGTCTATCTTTTATCACTAAACAAAGCTTGATTGACAGGTATTTTCATATTGTCAGTATCTACATCTCAAATATCTAATTCCAATTATTTTCAGTACCCCCCCCCCCCGTCCTGTTTAGCTTTCAATGTCAATTTGAAACATCCTGGAATCAGCTGAAAAGAGTCCCAAATGTCTGTATTAGATTGGTATATGGGCATGTATGTTGTTTCTTCGCAGCCATGAGATGTAAACCGCAGAACTAGACAAACCCACGTAGGAGTTTATTGGGGAAGGGAATGTGGTCAAACAACAGTGCCCTAGGTGCTGGCCGGGGCCGTCAGTGGCCATCCAGCAGCTGTGCTGTCCTCAGTGTCTGTCCCGTTGTGGTGTTGTCAGTGGCTGTCTCACCCCACCTCTGGTGTGGGTCTTCTGTACCGCGGGTATGCTGCCCTGCTGCTGTGCTATCAGTGGCCCTTGGAAGATGCGAGCGACTCTGAGCATGCAGCGGTGCATACAATGCAGGAATTCTAACATACATGAGGAATTGTATTGACTGATACGTGATGCAGGAGGGCCCAGCCCACTGGGGGTGATATCATTCCCTGGGTAAAGATCCTGAGCTGTGTAAGGAAGCTAGCACACTAGGAGAGAGTGAGCGGGTGAGCCAGAGAGTGAGTCCGGAAGCTGTTCCTCCAGTTTCTGCTCTGACTCCCTTCAATGGTGGATTGTGACACAGAAGTGCAAGACAAAATAAACTCCTTCCTCCCCGAAACTACTTTTGGTTACATTTGTCATCATAACGGAAAGGAAGCCAGATCACCAGATTGTACCTCTATCTACCACACATTTTGTCCCCATCTGTATGCCATGTTGTGTGTGGGCCTCTTTGTGCTGATAGCTCTTCACATTGTCGTGTTTGTGTGCTAATGTCTACATGGGCACCGGATGCTTCATCCTGACCTGACGTCTTTGAGGTTTGATTTGGAGGACCCGCCATGCCCTCAAAGACGATATTCATTGAAAAGAGAATAGAGCTCCTGCAAAGTCATGAGGCCTTGAAGTCGAACCCCGTGCCCTGGGCCTTTTTGCCTCATGCTTGAGCAGCAGTGATTGCTGAGTGAGAAATTAATATATGTGAAGGAAGGGATGGGGCTTGAGTGAGAGGAGATAGACAAGCATACAGGTGTATGCTGCTGTCACGTGCCTGACAAGAAGCGCACCTAGTGCAAAGGCTCTCTTCTGGGGACTCGAGGGGAAGGCTCTCTTCTGGGGCCTTGAGGGGAAGGCTCTCTTCTGGGGCCTCGAGGGGAAGGCTCTCTTCTGGGGACTGGAGGGCAAGACTCTCTTCTGGGGCCTCGAGGGGAAGGCTCTCTTCTGGGAATTCAAGCAGGGGAAACATTTTGGGTTCGAGAGACACAGTAGATTGTGATGGGGAGATTATGGCATTGTGAAAAGTTCCCAGGTGTGGGGTGAACACAGCTTACTCGCATGCCATGCAGTCGGAAAGCGGAGGAGTGAAATGTCGGTACCTACCTGGCTTTCTTCTTTATCCCTTTGTGTTCTCTCTGAGATCCCATGTCATAGGATGTCACAAGTCATATCAATGGGGGGGGGGGTGTTCCCCCCCAGTTATTCCTCTCAAGAAATGTCCTCACAAATGCACTCAAAGTGAGCTTCACCTAGGCATTTTTAAAACTAACCAAATTGACAGTCCATGTTAGTGATTCCGACAGCTTTCCAAAGCGTGTTGTTCCAGTTTGTTTGTCGTCCGTGCCTTTCCTTTCTAAGCAGTGTGCCCTTTTATTATCTTAGAACAAAACAGTCTGGGGAGATCAATGAAAGAGCCCTCCTGGGGTATAGCCAGTGTTCTGGTGTCTGTGCAGGGAGCAGTTCACATTTCGCTACTGTACCTGGATCCAGAGACCTCACTGGATCTTCTGGGATGTTGTCAAATCCCTCTTAAGGAAGATGACCATGTCTGTTTGCCCTGGTTGCTGTAAACTAAGAAAAACCCTAGGGTGAGAGGACTGTGACACATTTGACTGTGAGCAACTTTTCAACAGGCTTGGTTGTCCCTGCACCTCAGCCCAGGGTTCTCAGCTGTTCTTGACTGTTTTCTGAGAGTTCAGTGTCACAGCATCTGGCTGGTGGACTGCACAGAGCGCCTGCTCTCCAGAGCAGCGCAAGTGATGGGAAGGACACATAATCACATCATGGACAGCTCTGTATTCCATTGCACGCGCATTTCCTTAACTCCATACTAGGAGCAAAAATAAATGACAATTCCCAAGAGAATGCAGAGTCCCATCGTCCTCATCTCTGTTTAGGCTCCCGTGAATCCTGAGCCTCCTATTCTTCATACGATTAGTTAGTGTTATTTCATCTCAAGGAGAAAGGTCACCTTTCATTTCTACTTAATTATAACTGGGTTATCTAATTACAGCTGGATAAGAAATGTGCAGTGCCCTTGTTGCAGCTTCGATAGCTATCGCCATGTTGGCTGAGTGGTGATTTTTATGAGGAGCAGACCCTGTGTCTAGAGCTAAGGAGCGAGCAGCAGCTTCCTTTTGACAGTCAGTAGGGCTGTTTTGGAAAGCCAGAATACTGAATTTGAGTTGTCTTTGCCTAAATAGGGGTAAGAACTAAGCTCTCCTCCCAGGGCTTGTGACTTTTTAATTTCTAGGGGTGTTTTCTGACAAAGCATAGCCCCAGATTTGAAAAGAACATTGCAAATTTGTCCCAAAAGCACTGTTTTTGGGCACTTTCTCTTTTATACCAAAACCTGAACAGAACAAAACATCCAAACCTTCACGTTTTCATTACTCAAGTGTCAGAGTGAGATGTCTAGAGTATCTGCAGAAATAACCTGGCCATAAAACATATACGTAGTCACAAGAAATAGCTCCCAACCTATAATAACAACTAACTCCTAAGCTGTGTGTTACTGCTTCCAGCAGAACAGAAACCTTGGGGATGGGAGCAGCCTAGGGACAGCCGTCTTCTCTCTGGTACCATTTTGTTTCCTCTTACTATACCTCTGGAGTAAAGGAATCATGATGAAGGCTTGTGCCGTGGTAGACCCCTTGCCACCTCTACTGGCTTTTCTGCTGCTGGACACAACTCTGAAATTCTTACTACAGCACATTTTCAAATGGAGACTTAGGTGACGTAGGTAAACACCACCATACGAGGTCCACACTTCCCCTTGTGTAGAATGTGAGAGCATTTGCAACTAGAATTCCTTCATGCATAGAGTCTTCGTAGAAGTAACCAGTATGCTTTGTGTGGTCAAAGAAGGATCTATGGCAGCCATATTTTTGGCTGTGAATGATTGGATTCATTAAATATAGGACAAGCCAAAGTAAAAAATAAATAGTAAGAGATAGATAGATATAGACAGACAGAGAGACAGACAGACAGACGAACGGATGGATGGATGTATAGCAAAACATCACTAAATCCAGCACTCACAACATCTAGCTGAGGAAACCGCCTGGGGAAGTCCCTTTAAGGCAGACTCTAGAGTCTAAGGGCAACAGAGTGCCCCCCTCTGGTGAACTTCTAAATGAAAGAGCAAACAGCAGCCGACAAAGATGATATTATCAAACTGTGTGCCCACAATGTGCAGCAGAAACCAACTGGGGAAGTTGAGTTGTCTCGCTGATGGTGCATTGGCTCCTCCCTCCTGCGGCAGGTGCTTCTATACCGTGGGATAAGCATAGCAACCTCTGCTAAAAGTGGGTAACCCCCCCCCCATTGTCCCAGACTGGATGTTTTTGCTCAGTGACTGTTTTGCATTGCTTCCTTCCATGATGCAGAGTCAGGGGACCAACCCCACTACAGATAAGTGGCCTTGGAGGACATTTGACATAAATCACTTGGGTCTGAAATGGCATGTTGGGGAAAAAATGCCCACTTCCAGAGCCAGGGAGCTCAAAAGAGCTTCTCAGTCAGTGAAATCAAACAGCACATGATAATATGCCAGTCATTACACCACAGTCATAATATCATATCACCCAATCTTTAATCATATGGATGTGCATGTGTAGGTACCGAATGTGCATATTTTCAACACATGAACAAGACTGGTCTCTAAGCATGGTTACAGCTTATTTTGCTTTTCTCCACTAATAGAACTGTCTTAGGTTTGCATGGCTATAACAAAATACCTGATTCTGGTATGACAAAAGAGAAAGTGATTTGCTTTGGCTCACTGACTTAGCCACTTTTCTGTTGATATGATGAGACAGTATGACCAAGTCAGCTTATAAAAAGGGAGTGCTTATTAGGGGTTCATGGTTTCAGAAGGTCAGAGTTCATAGCCATGATGGTGGGGAACATGGTAGCAGGCAGGCACACAGCCACTGTCCCTGTAAATGAAATTTTACATCTTAGTACAGCAACTACAAGTTAGAGCAAAATCTAACTTGGAATGGTCTGGGTCTCCAAGTCTATCCCCAGTGACACACCTCCTTGTAATCCTTCCCAAGCAGTTCCACCACTGGGGACCAAGAATTAAAATATATAAGCCTATGGGAACCATTCTCATTCAGATCCCAAACTCATGATTTTCAAGTCTGAAAATCAAAGATAGACAGTGACATCTGTTTAGGCCTCTGTCTCCTCACCCTTGGATGACATCTGAAGGCTACAGGGAGCCCCTCCACCTTGAGTTTAACCTATGCACTTAACAATCCTTTCCCCAGCTTCTTTCGAATGATCTTTTGTTCATTAGCATTGTAGGAAAGCTATTATAGTTTTTTGTCTTTAATCAACTATATATGTTGGATTTAATCCAAAATCTTTTGAGAAAATGGTTTTATTCCTTTCCCTTTTGCCAACTTAACTTTAATTACATATTTTATAATTGTGTAATTTTTAATTTATTTCTTGCACTGGAAGCCCTGCCATGAACTGCATTTTATCAGAATATAAACTTCTTTAATACATATTTCTAATTCTACCCATTAATACTTTATTCATTATTCTGGTATTGAATTTTATTATTGGGATTAATAGGTGCTATACTGTTTTAAATGCCCTTGTTTTAATAAAGTTTCAATATCACAATTGCAAACCTTCATGAATATACTTTGAAATAATTATTTGTTCCCTAAATTCTGGAATAAAAATTAAAATTGTCTAGAAATGTCTGTTTTTGAGAGTTTGAAATGAGTTACATGAACACCATCCTAGCTTTTGGGAACAGATGTACATCTTCTGTCAAACTCCCTTTTAAAAATAATGATGACTTCTAATTCACAGAAGACTCAAACACATAGCCCATTTTTTGGACAAATGAAAATACTACATGAATCTTACAAATAGTCAAGATTGTCACATCATTAACAGTCATTCAGGCAGCCCTACCTGTATGCACTGGGCCACAGGATAAAGGGATAGGAGGATAAGGGAGCTGGTACTGAAGAAGGTGAGAGAGGTTAGAGATGATAGTGAGGGACAGATAATAAAAATACATTATACATACATAAGTATATAAAGTTCTGAAGTAATTAAAAAGTAACAGAGGAATTTAAATTCTGTACAAACAAAACAATAGGTAGTTGTAGATAAATATTGTATAACTTTTTAAATCATGAAGTAGTTTATCACATTTTCACTGTGATAAAATGTGAGGAGCTTTTCCTCAAGGTTTCCTTCCTTCATTCATTCTTTCTCTTCTTGCGGTCTGGTCTCAACTGGGATGGCCAATTACTTTCTATGCTTTTTGTGTTACCCAATTCAAGGACTTGGGTTCAATTAAAAAGAGCAACAATGTAAAATAAGGGAGCACCAGATACATGTGGAATGTCCTCCACATATTAGAAACCGAGGAAAGGAAAGTTTTTTAAAAAAATAATCCAATCATCTTCTCTCAAGATACAAAGTCACAACACAAAAAAAAAACCACATACATTTAAGATTATTTAGCTAAAATGCATAGTTTAGTTGAAAAATATCTAATGTTTAACAGTTATGTGGCGAGGAAAAGGGGAGCATCTTTGAGAGCAGAGAGGGAAGACAAATTAATATGTCCTGATGGGGACAGTGTCTGTAAGTGTTAAAAAGTAAGGTGATCTAAGTGAAAATAATATACAAAAGTATGTGGAGAAGATTCCAAGAAATTTCATTGATCTTGATTGAGTCAGATGTTTGGTCTGGAATGAGGGAAGGATTTGCTTGGAAACACAACTCCTTGTCAGTGGGAATTAAACTTTCATTTAGCCAATACTGACAGACTGTGACACTTTTAAAAAGGTGTATCTACTTGTTGTTTTTATGTGTATGAATATGTTTGCCTGCATGAGGTTATGTGCACCGTGTGCATACAGTACCCAAGAGGCCAGAAGAGGTTGTCGGATCTGGTGGCACTGCAGTCACAGATGATTGGGAGCTGTCATGTGGATGCTGGGAGCTGAACTCCCATTCTTGGCAGAGCAGCCAGTGCTCTTTAACCACTCAGCTACCTCTCCAGCCCCTCTGACCTCATTTTTATTAGTTTGGAAGCACCAGTGCTCTTGCCTAGAATTTAGGTTCATTTCATAAAATAATGACCTGAATTATAAATCATTTCGCAGAACTGTATGAAAACACTATAAATACCAATAGTGTAATGTGTAAATCAATCACAAGTGGAGAAAAAATGTTTTGCATCAGGAAAAAGCCATTATTCAAAGCTATAAAGTAACTTTACACCCATAAAGATGCTGTTGTTGGTAACCTTCACCCTCTAAATACCTCCCATGAAGGCATGTTGGAAAACATGTGTGTCCTGCTAGTTGAGATCCCTTGGCTTCAAAGCACAAGGGCATTGAAGAGTTTTGGTGTCTCTAGAATCCTTTGCAATCTCAACCCATGTTTTAGCAGTTTTTGATAGACTTCTCAGACAGATGCTGGCATGCTAGTACACACCCTGCCATCTCAGCACTCAGGAGCAGAAGCAAGAGGACCAGAATTTCAAGACCAGCCTGTGCTATAATAGGGAACTCTTATCTCAAAAATCCAAGGGCTGTGGTAGTGGCTGGGAAGTAAAACACTTGCCTAGCTTGTGGAAGGCCCTGGGTTTGATCTGCAGCATCTCAGAACAAAAGTTGGATTCTTACAGTTGCTTCAGTCTCTAATTGGTCATAATTAATGAAATATTTGTCTTTGATGCTATGGAAATTGGTCATGATACATGTCTGTCATCCTATGCATTTCTATATAGTATTTTATTGAGTGTCTTAAATATGACACACTCTATAGTGTTTTATTAGGTGTCTTAAATATGATCCAGCAGTGCAAAAGATGCCCTGTGACTTTTTGATAATGTAGACACAGCATTCTGAACAGATGAGTGAATGACTGAGACAAAATTCCAATCACTCATGGCCTCTCGTGTGTCCTTAGAGTACTCTGAATTACTTCATCATCCACCAACCCGAATGGCACTACCTAGCCTGCTGCTTCCTAAAGGTATCAGCATTGTCTCCTTAATAGCTAGTTAACATCAACGTAACTAGATACACATGCCGACTGACCTGTGAACACCTCACTTCCTAAAGAATGCAAAAGTATAACTAAAATAATGTCCATGCCAGACTCTCCAGGAAACAACAGGTTGCTGGGGCAACACAGTCATGTAGAGGGAAGGACAAAGAACTCATTTTACACATGGCGCTAGTACCAAGGGAGGTACTAAAGGGTGGAGAGTGAGAATCCAGGAACGCTGAGCATGGTTTTTCATAGCACAATGAGGCGATACATTCTTTCACATCTACGTGCCTGTCCATTATGTAGATATTGAGCACTCGTTAAACAGGTACTCACAAATGGGTTCAAATTGTTAGAGAACCCTAAACCCTAAATTTTAAACATGTCAACCTCATTTTCTTGTCTCTTGGAGCATCATTGGAATTCTGTTTCTGAGAAAATTGACTGGTGCCTTGGGGAGCCTGATGACTTCTCCTTAGGTGTTCATTCTGGAGGTCAGGGTTTTCATTAATGATGTTGACTGAGGGAGGGTTTAGAGATGGGGGCGATAGGTCAGCCAATTAGTATATAGCAGGGAAGAGGTGGATACTGATTAGGAAAAGTGCTCTGGTTCATAATATAATATGCTAATTTCTTTCCAGTTGCAGCTCTGTATTCATGGATTTCTGTTTTGTCTCATCTCTGTCCCATTTACTGAGAATCCGGCAGGTTGGATGATTTGGGGTATTTCATGCCCTTGATGCTGTGTATGAACATCATGGCCAAAGACTGTAGAGAGAGGAAAGATGATACCTCATCTCGTGTCTGCTCTACCATCCCTTTTCCTTCCAGAAGTTAGTAGATACGATCTACAGAGGAAGCAGTTATCTTTGTTTTCACAATAAGGCAGGATGCTGCCTAGGTTTAAGAAAAGGACCAAGTTGAAAGAGTTCATGCATGTTATTTTAAAACATGTTCAGATTTTTCCATTCCTGTGGGACCGAACTTTCTATTGGAAAGCCTCCATTAGTTAATTAACTAAAGAATTTGTGCCAAGATGCATCTGAACAAAAAAAAAAACAAAAAACAAAACCAAAGGGCAGCTCTTTCCTTTCCAGACCAAGGTGAGCAACAAGGGTTTCCCCATCACCTCCCCTCAGGCTATTTACAGCTAGAGATGCATTTCCACGGTTGAACTAGTTGACTGCACAATGGTATAAAGCTATATGCCAGCACCCAAGAGGAAATGCGGCAGAACCATGCATTAGAATCTAACCAGAGCCCCCTAGTGAGACCTTGACTCCAAAACAAAGAAGCAGAAACACAGAAAGAAATCAGGAATGCAATCGAAATGAAGGAAAAAGGAACAAGCACTCATAATGGAGGAAATCCATGTGTTAACATTTAAAATATTGGTTTCTTCAATGGGGGCATTGTAAAATAATATTTTCAATCTTCTAAAACCAAAGTCGAAATAGGCGAAGTAAGAAAAGGAGTGATCAAAGAAATAGGAAAGAAAGGAAAGGACGGGAAGAAAGGAGAGGAAGGAAATATTGTTTCATTCTTGGGTGAAAGGAGGCCCATCAAATGGCCAGAGAAGAGATGGTGTTTCTAGTACCCCACTCTAGATTAATAGTGCATGATGATCTAATCCCATCTCTCGGGCTGTGCCTCAAACCATAGACACTATGCTGTGTTTCTTTCCATCACCACGGAAACCCACTTACAGGAGGAAAGAAACATTTGTGAAGGCTCAGCTCACAGTCTCAGAGTCCGGGGGCTGAGTGGATGCTGTTTCTGTGCCTGTGTGTGAAGAGGCACACCTACATGGTGGCTACATGGTGGAGAGGGTGATAGGGCAAGTCAGCTCACCACATGGGTTGGCAGGAGACAAAGAGAAAAGAGGGAGTGGAAATAAAATACTCTTCGAGAGTGTGCTGGTTAGCTTTGTCATCATGACCCACTCTAGAGTGACCTGGGAAGAGTCTCAGTGAAGGCTACACTAAACCATGTGGGCGTATGTCTGTGGGGGATTGTCTCAACTGTCTTCATTGCTATGGGAGATACAGACTAAAAGCAAGTGACATTACTTTTTGGGTTTGGGTCCTGGACTGCATGAAAGAGGAGCGAGAGAGCTCAGCTGCAGGCAGATAGGCACTCATCTTTTTCTCCTGTAGACTGTGAGTAGGGGGTCTCTCACTGCTTCTAGTTCCCACTGTCTTGACTTCCCCACATTGATGGACTGGAACTTCAACTATGAGATGAAATCAGCCCTTCTTCCTCTAAGTTGCTTTTGTCAGAGTATTTTATCATGGCAATAGGAAAGAAAATAGGACAAAGAGCACGGTCCCAGTGACCTCCGCAAGTGTCCTTATCTCCCGGTACGCCACCTCCTCAGGCTCAGTCATCACCATGTAAGCCTTTGAGCATCACTCTAGAGCTAATCATGACAAGTGTCTGGAAAGAGACCTTTTCTTATAAGGAAAAGATTTCCTCTTCAAGTCTATCATCCTCAAGATTTACTGTGAGGTAAGAAGGACAGCAAGGGTTGGAGAGATGACTCAGAGGTTAAGAGTACTGGTTGCTCTTCCAGAGATCCTGAGTTCAAGTCCCAGCAACCACATGGTGGCTCACAACCATCTATAGTGAGATCTGGTGCCCTCTTCTGGTGTGTGTATACATAATAAATAGAGAAATAGTTTTAAAAAAAGAATGATAGCAAATGTCACTGACTTCATTCATGTTTCCAGTTTTCTTAAAGAAGATTCCTCCATTACAGCATAGTGCCATGCATGTCAAGGCTACTTCCCATCTCATAGAAGAAGCCAGATGGCACCAGCATTTTCCTAATGGAATGTGCTTGGTGCCTTCAGCCTCAACAAGTTATTTGTTGAGAATTTGCAATGTTGTGCTTAAGATCTTCACCTAAAATTCTGTGTCAGGGTGAAGACCAAGCATCCATTACTGCTCCATGGCTCATGAAGTATATGTGATGTTCAGCATGGATAGAGCATGATGTGTGTGTCCAAGTGATTCAGGGCAAAGTGTACTCCTTAGCAGCAAGCAGAGATGAGGAGACAGAATTATTGGATAGAGGCTGTAAGAATGCTAGGGTGCTTGCGCAGACTGATGACATCACTTTAGCTTTAGCTGGTGTCAACCCATCCTTCCTGATGGTAATTATCCCCAAGGTCAGTTGACTCTGATGCTGCACTTGAGAGAACCGACAGCCTTCCTTGATTTTGGTGTGAAATATCCTGCGTCAGCAAATGTTTTACATGACAGTCCTCCACGTGCTGCTGTTTGGAAAGACTGTGGCACCTTCAGGGGATGGAACCCTGCTGGGCAAAGTGGGTGACTTGTGGTGGGCCTTGAGACTTGATAGTCTTACAACTTGATGCCAGGGAAATCCATGTGCCTCACCCTCCTGCTGCTTGCCTTCCCCACCATGGCAGACTGTGTCCCTTCTTAAATTCTAAGTTAAGCTAAGTCCTTCTTCCTTTCAGTTGCATTTTTGGTTATTTGGTCACAGTGATGAGGAAAGTAACTCATGTGGAACCAAACCACCTTATCAGGAGAGAAGAGAAGGGTAGCTTTCTACTGACTTTGTCTAGAAGACATGCATGAAATTGACTGATATCATACTACGTATTTCATATTTTTAAATGAGGATGGCATGCCTAGGGAGATGGCTCGGTGGCTAAAAACGTATGCAGCTTTTCTATAAGATCTGACTTTGGTTTCTGCTATCCATTAACATGTAGTTTACAACCACCTGTAGCTTCAGCTCTACAGGATCCAGTTCCCCCTTGTGGCCAATATGGGCACTTGCACTCATGGGCACATACCCACACAAATACACATTAATTAAAATTTAAAAACTGAGTCTTCAAAAAATAAGGAGTGTTTGTTCGGTCTATGCCACTCAACAGAGGGGATAAGAGATGCGAGGAGGAGGATGAGAAACCTGAGAACAGGTGCTGTGGAGGAAGATGGAGCCGTACCCACATTAAGAAGAGCAATGTGACTTTGCATGCCACTCTCATGCCGCACAGAGGAAAGGAGCCTTGTGTTCAACTGGGCCTGAAAAGATGATTTTAAATGTTCTTGCTGCTCTTACAGAGAACCCAGGACCAGTTCCCGACACTTGCATCAGGCAGCCCCTGAGGGCCTGTAACTCTAATTCTAGGGGGTATTCTTCTGAGCTCTTGAGGCACCCACATATCTGTGTGCATACTCCCCCCCCAACACACTGTAATAAAAGTACAACCTTTAAAAACGCAACCCTCTATTCAGAGGAACTTCTCTCAACAGATCATTTGAATGTCTTTTAATCAGAGCACTTTATAGCTAGTTATGCACAACAATGTTTTATATTAAAAACCAGTTCTGACTTTCTTATCAAGCCTTTCATCTTCTAAGTCCCAGCTCTCATAATCGCTGTTGTTCAATACTAAAAAGGTCATTCTGGGGCCCACTTTGTGTTAGGTGCTGTTTGTCGGCATCCCCGATAGCTCATCTCAGGATGATCTCTTCAGCTTTCTGAGATGATGGATGGAATCTAGTTCAAAGGAAAGCTTAGAAGATGTCAGGATAGAAACAGTTCGTGTAACACCAGGATGGAAGAAACAGAGAAACAAAGGATCACTTGATACAGAAGAAAGAAGAAGAACTAAGACTCGCCACAGGTAAGATGATAGTGTCAAAGTCTGGAGGACTAGAAATCCTGGCCAAGATGCTAAACAAGAAACAACTCTGTCAGGCTCGCTAGACAATAATAGAAGAGATGGGGAGTTTTGCTTTAAAAAAAAAAGCCAGATACCACTGGTTTAAGAAAAGAGAGAGGTTGGCAGTTGGATCCCGTCCTAACCATAAGACACATCCATAGTTTCTGCAAGACTTCTATCCAGTGGGGGATCTGATATGTGGCTCACTCCTGTATGACAGGTCAGCTTTAGGAGAGCCCCTCTGGGCATGCTCCCTACCTTGCATGGCCATATGCAGAGGGCATCTGGAAAGCAAGCTTGGGACTGAGCTATGGAGGAGGCTGAGAAACCAAGAGTGATACTATGTCAGCGAGGCTGAGAGCTCCTCCTAGTGGCCCGAGGCAATCGTGGGTTGGAGGAGAACTGGCTGGATACAGACACACAGAAAGGAGGCCCAGTGGTGAAGGACTCATCTGTCCAGTCGCCCCATTCCCTTTGCCCTGAGCGGGATAGCTGGGAGACTGATAACCCTGAGCCAGAGGCTGGCTCAGCAGTCAGCTTGACTGCCCTCTGTCTGCCATGATGCCTTCTGCTCACAGGACTGAGAACCCTAAAGCTCTCATCCAGCTGATACTCCCTGCAGCCTCTTTTCCTACCGGATATTTAATACTGAACAAGATTGCACAGTACTGAGAGTGGTACCATAGTAACAGACCTCGTTTTCCAAGTGCCTCGGTCATTCTGGACACGCCCTGAAGCATCTCTTGTCTTTGACATCAGCCAGTGCGAGGTGACAGACTGGAGCAAGCAGTGACTGCGGCACCCAAGAGCATTGGAGCCTCCACTACTCCAAACTCAGTGCTGAGGTCAACAGGATGAAGCAGAGTCTTTAGCTGGAACTGGCCATGCCCTCCACATCCTGGGCTCTCAATTGAACAATTCTTTTTAAATTTTATTTCAACTCTTGTGTACCCCCCCCCTTTAATGTTTTATGACACTCGGTATTATTCAAAAACCAGATTATAGATTGTATTTTTTTCTCCCTCTTTATTTTTATCTATTTATTTGCTTATATAGTTTTCCTTATTGGGCAGGGTTTTTTAAATTACATTTTCTTTTCTCTCCCTCTTTGTGATATTCTTTTCCTGTCTTCTGCTTGTTTCTCCTTTTACTTAACCTGGTTTCTTCTTTGTTTTTTTTTTCTCTGTCTGCTGACTCCTTCCTTTATTTCACCCAGTTATTATTTTCAAGTTTACATAAATAACTTTCAACTTCATAGGTTACCAAAAACATGATTATAATCTTCATTTCTGTGGTCATCAGTGATGGTTTTAATTGGTTTAAAGTGTATTACTATGCCTGGCTTGATTGTGCGGTTGCTATTGGCATAGATTGTCTTCTCCTCTCTGTGTATCCTAAGGACATATCTCTTCAGAGAAGGCAGCTCACCAAGTAGACTGTCCAATGAAGCTGGAAGAAGCAACCATCCCCATAGACCGCAGATTGTAACACAGGCAGCCATCCCCGCAGACTACAGACTGTAACACAGACAGCCATCCCCGCAGACTACAGACTGTAACACAGACAGCCATCCCCGCAGACTACAGACTGTAACACAGACAGCCATCCCCGCAGACTACAGACTGTAACACAGACAGCCATCCCCGCAGACTACAGACTGTAACACAGACAGCCATCCCCGCAGACTACAGACTGTAACACAGGCAGCCATCCCCGCAGACTACAGACTGTAACACAGACAGCCATCCCCGCAGACTACAGACTGTAACACAGACAGCCATCCCCGCAGACTACAGACTGTAACACAGACAGCCATCCCCGCAGACTACAGACTGTAACACAGACAGCCATCCCCGCAGACTACAGACTGTAACACAGACAAACCAGAAACATGGGAAAGCAAGGTGACAGGATTCCTCCAAAAGATCCTACCTTGGCAATTAGCCCAGTCCAAAGGCTCATGGATAGAAGACCCAACAGTGAATTCAAAAGTTTATCAGTGACTCAAAGAGAATGAGGAGAAAGCCAATGAAGACATTAGGAAATGAATTCAGGGCCTAGAGGAAAAGTCAACCACATGAGTGAGAAATTCAGGCAAGAAATCAAAATTTTGTAGAAAACAAATGATAATGTTAAAAATGAAAAATTCAGCAAAATAAAAACATAGCAGACAACATCACCAGATGACTAACCCAAACAGAATAAGAGATGGCAAAAATGGAAAACAAAGTCAAAGAAATGCTGAATTTGAACAGTAAGAAAAAAATGATCATGACTGAAATGACTAAGGATTATAGTATATGACCCAGAGAGCAAGACTAAGTCTACAGAGAGACAATGAGATAAAATCAAAAGGTATAGAAATTTGCTTGATAAAATTATAGAAGAAAAACTTCTATATCTGCAAAAAAGATATTGATATCTCAAGACAAGAAATAATTTAGAACTGGAAGTAGACAGGACCAGAGAAGAATATCTTCCTGACAAATTGTAGTCAATATGCAGCATTTACAGAGCGTCAACAAAAGGAAAATGATGTGAGAAAGATTCAATGCCAACTGGACAAAGGCAAACACACTACGGTACTGCGAGGTTTCTCAGTGGGAACTCTATAAAGTCAGGAGAGCATGGGACTACAAATTAAAACTCTGAGTCAGTTAGTGAGAGGGGCTTCGTGCATGGCCAGAGGGACGGAATTCCTTTGAACATGGTAGACTTACCCGACCAGACACAGATTCCCATCTGTAGCTTCCATAGCCAGGTTCGCCGTCCACATGTGGCACTAACAGACGTGGTGGGAATGGTCCTTCATCCTAGCTGAGATAACTGGTAAAACTTCTAGGAAAGCTTTTACTGTCCACTAGTAATTCCAGATGTTATGCAGTGCTTCTCAGACCTAGGCATATAAGGGACTAGCCCACATGATGATATTGCATCAAATGTGCTTGTCTCCTGCACCCTAATTTAAATGCTGGCTGGCTTATGCCCCTTGCAAGAAAGATTATTTACCTTGTTAATTATGCCCTTTCTTACAGTCAGAATTTTAGAGCTAATTATTTGTTGTGCTAATGTATGCCTTTTGGAACCAACCAGTGCATGCACACCTGATGTTTCTACTTGCAGAGTTGATCACGGTGATACGTTAAGAAGTAGAGATAGAGATTTCAAATTCTTAAGTGTCAGACGCCATGACACAACGTTCATTGGCGCGTAGGAGCCAATACAGGGCGTATCTGCGAAACTAATTCATTTTAACCATGCAGGAGATTTTAGACGTTTGCTTTTGTTCCATTTTGAAGTGCATCACATTTCATTTCTGGTTATCAACCTACGATGGAAGAATAACATGATTGGAGAAGCTCATAACCACAAGACATGTCTGGTAAAACCAGAGAAAATTAGCTACTTTGTCAAATCCATAAGGAAATACAAGGAGGTGGTTTGTTGATTCATCTTCTCCTGAAGTCAATGTGAATGTAGGCATTCTCTGAGGAGGCCTCTGTTCATTCTTCCTGTCTTTAAATCATTGTGAGTAGGGGATTTTGTGAACTCTACCGCTATTGGGAATTTCCCACAGACTGCAAACTGCTGTGTGCTTGGAACTTCTGCATTGTTGACCATGATACATTATTTGAGACAATGCTAAATAATCCCATCTTTGGTACTTTAAACTGTATTTTTCTCCCAACGTTGGAGTTGGCGCTCATAATAGGGAACACTTAACAGGTCACAGAAGTAATGGCTACTTAGAGGAGTTGGTTCTCCCCTTCCACCATGGGGTTCCAGGGGTCAAGGCTGCTCGTCCAGTTTGAAGGAAGAACTGACTCCCAGGAATTGTCCTCTGACTTCACATGTGCGCACAGCACGTGGATTCTCCTTCCACATCCATCCCACGTATACGCACATAAATAAATGAAAGTCATTTTTAAAAAGCAGATAATAAGTAATGAGCTCATGGTGACTCATTTCAAAAAGTCACAGTGAAAAAGAATTACATACAAGGGGCACAAATGGCGAATCATTGCAGAATATTGTGTTTTCCTGGGGATTTTCCAGATTCCATGAGATTATAACACAGTCTGTTTTCCTCTTTTTAGATACTATAAAGAGCAGTTCAAAGTGAGTTTCTTAAAACCCCTAACACTGTGTTGGTATCTTTAGACAAGGGCTTACAAATTGGATCATGGCTTAAAGATTTAAGTGTCCTTTGTGACTTTTTCTAAGAATAAGTTTCAGTTGGGAAATGTCAAGATTGAGGATGTATTTACAGCAATCACCAGGAAGATCTCTGAGTGAAATACAACAGAGCATTTCAGATATAAGCCTTTGATCTGTATTATTGAATTACTGATATCTAAACCATCATTATGGGCTATGGTGGGGGTGGGGAGATGGCTTAGTTGGCAAATTGCTTGTCAAGCCCGCAAGAGTAAAGACTGTTGGGTTCGGTGTTCAGCACCCACATACAAGCACACCAGTATCCCCAAGTATCATGGAAGTGGAGGCAGGAGGATCTCTAGGACATCAAGATCTGGTTTCTGCACTCATGGGCCCACAGGCTCATGTGTACCTGCACCCGCCAACATGAACACACAATGCACAAATAACATATCACTGTTCTTATTTGTAGCGTCCCAAGAAGGAAAAAGATTAGGATAATTGTGTACTTCAAATGGATTCTAGCATAGAACACAAGCATCCAGCACAGGCGTTTGCTTTCCAAGTGACCTAGGACACAATCCCATTGTTTCTGAGCAGAGAATTTGCCTTGGTTCATCTGTGCAAGTCTGCTAACTGCAGCCACTCCGATTTATGGAACTATGGAGGCAGACATGCACAAATCAGAGCGGATCAGTATTTGACTGTATCTGTATTAGTTACTCTCCTTGTGGCTGGGATGAACTATATGGCAGAAAGCAGGATTTATGTCAGCCCATGATTCAAGGGTGTAGCTCCTAACATCAGGGAGGTGTGGCTTCAGGGGTATGAGGTATCACATCTCTGTAGATGATGGAGAGACCAGACAGGAAATGGAGCTAGAACATAAAACCCATTCTGCTCCCCAGAAACTGACTTCCACCCTCTAGACCTCCTTGAAGCTTTTATAATCTCCCTAAACACCACCAGCAAGTGGATATTGAGTCTTCGAACACACGAGTGCGTATGCCTGTGGTGGGTGAGCCAGGAGGGAGCATTCATCAAACCACACCGATGTCCAGACACGTAGAGCCACGTCCTGGCTGACACGGTTCCTTCTCACAGCTGTCTTGGAAACTAGAATTACTTAGCACAGATTGATATGCAGCAAAGTCCAAATCAGGCAAGATCCTCTTTCCCAACTCATTGTTTACTTATGAACAGATCCTTAGACAATCACTAAATTTTACCACATTTATCTTGAAGGTACATTTTCTTGGATTTCTTAAATTTAGCGGTAGCCATTGAGTATCCACGTTCTTGGGTTTGTTTGACTTTTATGTTTGCTTTTTGTTTGTTTGTTCATGTCCTTTTTTGTGACAGTGTCTCCTATAACCTAGGCTGATCTTGAATTCTCAACATGGCTGCCGCCGAATTTGAATTCCTGGTGCCCTTACCACCACCTCCCCAGTGTGGTTTCACAGGAGTGTGTCACCATGCCTACCTGCTCCCGCCGCCAATCAAACTGTTGAACTTTCTCAGTACTTGGAATGTTAAACTTATCTGAGGCTGTTTGATTATTTTTACATTATATGTACTAGAAACATGGCATATTGGTTGTCTGGGAGAAATACGTTTGTCCTGGAGTAACAAAGACAGAGAGAACACTGCAGGGGCAAGCAGATTAGAAACATGCAGATTGCATTTCATTAAAAGGATTTTTTTTTTTTTGAAAATTCAACAAACTATTTAAAGGAAAGAAAATGTGTCATTGACCTGTGAGATACTTTTAGGACAATCAAGAACATTTCTGAGCCAAACATTGTGACATATACTTGTAATCCCGTCGTTGGGTATGTGGGAATGGGGGAAGAGGATGTTCAAATACCACTTGGCTACACAGTGAGTTCAAGGCTAGCCTGGGCTGCGTGAGACCCTGCCTCAACAATGATTTCCCCATCAATAAAAAAAAAAAAAAGAAATCACAGAACTCTGCCTGCCTCTGCCTCCCCCGAATGCTGAGATTAAAGGTGTGCACCACCACCTGGTCTACAAAGCAGGACAGCCAGGGCTACACAAAGAAACCCTGTTTCAAAACAAAACAAAAAACAAACAAACAAACAAAAACCCTCAGTGAACTTATTGGAGATGGAATTTCGTTCATTCATTCCGTCACTCATTCAACAAGCGCATCCTGAATGTCTTTGACGGGGCAAGCATTGATTCTTGAAATTTAAAGCTAATAACTGAACAAAATTAAAGTTCCTGCTGTAACAAAACTTAAAACACAGCATGGAAAAAAGTGGTAAAACACTGGACTGGGCCCCTGGTTTCAAATATTCAAAGATGGACATGGTGGGAGTGAAATCATTCAGACAGACTTTGTCTTGGAGACCTCAGCCTGAGTTTCAGCATCTTTTGCCTTTCTTGGTGCCATTCTTCCTTCAGGAGACTTGGATGTCTCAAGAGGTGACAGATTCTTCCTTTCTTGTGATCTCTTTAATCAAGCAGAGAACCTGGGAGCCATCAGGCATCAGGGCTCTTCCACAGAAAGGGGTGAGGAGGAGGGTAAGGCGGTTTTAGTTCCTCCCCTTGCTAACCCGTGTTGTGTTAAGGAAAAAAGTGGTTGATTTAGTGGACATTGAAGAATATGAAAGTAAACTCGACATGAATTCTATCTGGGGAAAGATAAGTAGAACTCTGAGATTTATCAATTAGACCTAAGAAAGGATGTGTGTGTGTGTATGTGCATGCACGTGTGTGCATGTGTGTGTGAGTTGTAGAGATATTAGTATCTTTTCTTATGGATGTGACAAAATACCCTGACAGAAACAAATTAATAAAGGAAGAGTTTATTTTGACTCACGCTTTGAAGGAACAGCTATGGTGGTGGAAGAGTCAAGATGGCAGAAAAGTCAAGATGGTGGAGTATGAGGCCATGGGTCATGTTGTGTCCACACTCAGGAAGTGGAGACAGAGAATTTGGGGGCTCGGCTTGCTTTCTCCTTTTTATTCAGTCTGAGAGCCCAGTCCATGAATTGTATCATCCATATTTGGGATTGAGTCTGCCTACTTCAGTTGACCTTATCCAGAAACCCTCTCATAGACACTCCCAGAGATCTGTTTCTAAGGCGACCTCAAGTCCGCTCAAGTTGGCCATCATCACCACACATCACAGTAGAGAAGAACCAGGAGAAGCAGCAAGCTGCCTTTACCCCACCTAAGCTCACAGACTCGGTGCTTCTTGCAAAATACCTTCTGAAGGATCTGCCCATGTCATCAGTGAGAAAGTGACTGTGAGGGCTTGCGTGTGGGCCACTGCTTTCTGCTACTATGGCAAACAGTTTGTTCACCCAGAAAATGCCAGGCTTCCACAAGCATGTGCCTTGGGGCTGGGCTTTGAACTCTTGTCTTTTCTGGAACATGGCTGTCTTTGCAGTTTAAGAGTTCATCCCATCTCCTTTGAGGCTCTTAATGCACGGTTTGTCCCATGACAGAAGATAAAACGGAGCTCCGCAACCGTGTTCCAGTGGTGAAAAAGTGGGATTTGGGGAGGTTAATTGGCTTTCCTAATATCGCACAAGTTGGTGGCAGAACCAGGGCACCCGTATTTCAATCCAGTTAACACCAATTTTATTTCATTATGTCTGGCTGGGCTCTTCATTAAGTTTCTATGTTTCAGGTTATGCAATTTAACCCTCAGAAAATCAAGTTGAGAGATTAATAGAAAATATTGTGATTTTAGTCCTTTTGTGGTGGGATATAAAATATTAGTATATTATCTGGGCCCACTAATGCAAATTACATTAGCATAATAAGTAAGGTATTTTAATCTTTAGGCATGCCATCAGTACACTTGAAATGGAAGGTATGATCTAGTTAATAGCTTTGACTTGGAAGTACTCACCCATCCAAATAGTATCCTGATTTAATTTTTTCTGCTTCAGGATTATGTAATTCTGGAAGACATGGCTAAGGAAAATTTCCCTTGTTTTATGCTGACTAGCCACTGCATATGACTCACAATGAGATTAATATCACTGGGATTTTGCAATTTATCAAGTTAATGGGTCTTTTGTATTTTAATATAGGTAGTTTAGATAAAATGCATAATGAATGGTTGTAAGAAGGTTCCATGACAAAATACAAAATACTTGATACTGTACAATTTGAGCCCATGTTTAGGACAGAAATCTCTGTAACCGTGTGCTCAGACCTTCTCCCCTTTCCACATGCTGGGTGGTTCGTGGTTTGTTTTGTTTTCTATAGCATGTAATTGATTTTGTTTCGAGACAGGGCCTCGCTCTGCAGCCCTTGCTGACCTGGAACTCCCTATGTAGACCAGGCTGGCCTCAAATTCATAGCTCCTCCAGACTGTCTGGTTTAAAAGTGTATCCCACCATGTCTGGCAACTTTTAACACTCTATGATCATTTTATTTAATTCATTTTTAAAGAAGAGATTCTTATTCCCACCCACCCCCAAAATAACCCATCTACTAAATCAAAAGGGCAAAGTAGTTTTTCTCTGAACCCATATTAAATAGTTTCCCCTGAAGTAATACTAGTTTATAATTTTCTTTACATTAGACATTTAAGGCTAAAGTAAAGAGATATGAAGACCTTTCCTATAGGCTTACATTTCAGAAGGAATTATTAATAAAAGGTTAAACATTTAAAAAGATTCTTCTTAGTTAGTCAGAGTTCTTAAGAGCCTTTGCTCATAACCTTCATTAGTGAAGAGACAGCTGTACAATTTTCCAGACATAGAAAACTTGATGCTATGCAAAGAAGCCCAGTGGCTTCATTGGCCCGCTTTTAGTTCCCAAAATAAAAGACAAAAATGGGCCCTGGCTTCTTCATGTAGGAAATAAGACCAGCCATGTCTAACCAACCCATGGATTCAAAGGCTGCAGCATCCTATTGGAGAAATTCAAGATAGTAGATAAGATAACGACAGGGGCAAGTGGGGCTTTTTGTGGAATAAGAAAGGAAGAAAGCTCCAGTGGCAAATGAAAGTGTCAAGATTCTAAGATTTTAGTACTGCGGCTTAAATGGCTAGATCCTGCATGGATGTGAGTGGCCCTTGTTCAGTATGCAGTGTGTGGTGTCCTGACTGCTTTAACTGTCAACTGGACACAGCCCAGAGTCACCTGAGTAAGGAATCTCCATTGAGGAACTGAGGTCAGGTCAGGCCAGATCTGGTTGGCCTAGAAGGGATGTCTGTGGGAGATTTATCTCGCTTGAATGTTGATTTAAATACGAGGGTCCAGCTCACTGTGGGTGGCTCCATTCCCTGGGAAGATTGTTCTGGGCTATGTTAAAAAGCAAGCTAAGCATGAGCCCCAAGGTGAAGCTGCACACAGAGTCCCTTCGCCATTTATGACATCAGGTTGCTGCCTTGAGTTTCTGCCTTGACTTCTCTCAGTGGACCGTGAAGGGGAAGCATGAAGTGGAAGAAACTCTCCCTCCCCTAAGTGGGTTGTGCTCTGAGCCTGCTGGTACAGCAACAGAGGAAGCTAGCTGTGGCTGTTGCTAATCCCAGATATAATTTTGGCAGCTATTCCTCCACATTTTCATTGAGATTCCCCATCTGGTGGTTTCTTTATTTTGGACATGTTTCTTAACACACTTGACATGTCCCTGGTATAGGCCCAGAGAATCCTCCTGAGACTGCATTTGGGGTCAGGAAATCTAGGTTCTCTGCCCTTCTAGCAAAAGGACCCCAGCCACCTAATGATGCAGTCACAGCCTGTATCAGTTACGTGTTTCACTAAGGTCCATGAACCAAGCATAGTAGCTCATGCCTGCAATGCTGGTACTCAGAAGTCCTAGGAAGGAATATCAATAATTCAAGGTCAGTCTCAGCTACATGACAAGTTTGAGGTCCATCTTAACTACATGAGATCCTAGCTAATTGAGTAAGGAAGCAAATACATGCACTCTATGCATCGCTACCCTCCTGAGACATTCCTCAGAAATTTGGCTGTCAGTGATCTACTGGTCTGCCTGCCTCTTCCTGCTTTCATAATTGAATGGAATGCTTTTAGATTTAAAAACAAGTTATATGTTGAGTGTTCTGCCTGTGTGCTTGTCTGTGTACTGTTCATGAGCCTGATGCATTTGGAGGCCAGGAGAGGGTGTTAGGCCCCCCTGGAACTGGAGTTCCAGATGGTTGTGAGCCACCATATGGTGCTGGGAATCAAACGCTGGTGCCCTGTAAGGACAAGTGCTTTCTACTATGGAGCCATCTCTCCAGCCCCTTATGAAATACTTTTATTGGTTAAAATAACTTAAGAGTATCAGTGCCTTATCTCCTCTTAAAAGGCCACTGTTCTGTTACTGACCTGTCCCCTTCCCCTTTTTAATGTCCCATGTTCCTGGGAAGCACCATCCAGGAGAGTGGTCTTAGATGCCAATGGAGAAAAGCAAGCTGTTCACTAATGTGCTGAATGTGAGCTCCATAAAGTTTAGATCAGACCTAGGACTGGCCAGATGGTTTAGTAGATACAAGCACTTGTCACACAAGCCCATTGACCTGGGTTGGAGCCCTGGAACCTGTAGTGGAGAGAGAGAAAACGCATGTACTCACACACACATGTTCACAGTGATGATGATGATGATGATGATAGTAAAGAGTAAATGAATAAAATCCAGAAAGACAAATGAAACACAGTAAAATGCTCTCACTTGGCTGAGAGCGTGCAGTGCTCAAAAAGGCAAGCAGACGTCTTCCTCCATCCGTAAACCGAGATGCTGAGAGCCTCGTTCATCAGAAATCCTCCAGTGTGAGTTAGCAGACGCAATGACTGGTGCTCAGATGTGAAAAGAGAGCATGAACCGAGGCAGCACGGGGCACGGGGCTCTCTAAGAAAACTCATATGACTAACAACTGGCAAATGACAAACAACTCTCCCTCCCTTCTGAGGCAGCCGCACAATGCTCCCTTCATCCAGAAACCGTTCAGCAAAGACCATTCTCCTTGCCTGAACCTACCTTCTAGCTGAAGCAGCAAGGAGAGAGGCAGCCATCATTTCTTATTTGGAGACATTTTTGACACCTGCATTTTACTTTTGACAAGTGATTTCTGGTTCATTAAGGTTCCCAATGAACAGACAGGAAGGAAAATCAAAAGTTGTCATCAGTCAGTAAAGTCTATTGCTTTTTTTTTATTTTGTATATTTGCAAAATGAATGCTGAATAAAAGTATGTTTGCAGGAAGGTTTCACGTCAAGACCGTTAGGTGTAAACATTTATACAGCCAAGTCTTAGAAGAAACTATGTATTTGAAATGAAACTCTGGGCTTAGGAGTAACACAGTCTCTTCTAAAGTTTTAAAAGTTTAGTTTATATGTATGAGTATTTGCCCGCAGGGTATACATGTATGCCACATGCGTACAGTGCCCATGGAGGCCAGAAAATGGCATCAGATTCCCAAGAACTGAAGTTACACAGGGTTGTGAGCCTCCATGTGGGTTGCAGGAACTGAGCCCAGGTCCTCTGCAAGAGCAGAAAGTGCTCATAAGCATGGAGCCATCTCTCCACCTCCAACTTTTGAGATTTTTATCAACCTAAGCAGTCACTGGAGTCAGAAAAGAAATGTTAGCTACTTTTATGCGTGTGTGAGGGTTACCTATTTTTTTATTTCATTGTCAGGGAAATATATATATATATATACAATTTAGATTATATAATATATAATTTATAATATACAATTATATATATAAATAAAATATATAATTATTATATACATATAATTTTTAAAAATGCTGTCCATGGAAGGGTTGTCTGAGGATAAGTCAAGCCTGTCCTGAAGAATATCATGGGGCTATTTCACCAGTCAATTAACAGGTTGACAGCAGGCTTTGATTAGAGTTATGGAGAATGGCAGCCTCTTTCATGATAGAGCTGTGATTGACACTGAAATTCACACAGAAGCCATTATTGCCAATTCTGCGTTAGAGATGAACCAGCCATCCCTCAGGATATCAGGGCTCCAGCCAGCACAGCATTTTGATCTTGATAATTAAGCTAACTAGCCAGTCGTGTGGGGCACAATCTGGTATGTCTGCAATTAGCCTTCATGTTTTTCTTTTTTTAGAGCAATTTCTGTCTTACATTCTGCTCTTCAGCCTGGCACTTCGGGATCCCAGGTTGTTTCCAATGTCCCTGACTTATTCCATCTAAATAACCTTACAACCTAGAGGAGAAGACACACATGGTGGAGGGTCTGACTTGGGACTGCAGAAATCGAGTGTCTTAGCCAGTCTACAGTGAGGATAGAAATGAACAGTGTCACCAGTGATGTCCTTCAGAAAGTAACTGTAGCTTCTTTGCTTATTTTATGTGATTGCATATCATTTAAAATAACTTTTTATATTTATGTGTGTGTGTATGTGTGTGTGTGCACACAGATCATGGCAAATATGTGGAAGACAGAGAAAATTTGTGGGAATCGGTTCTCTCCTTCTTTTCTTTACTATGTGGGTTCCAGGGATTAAACCCAGGTCATCCGTCTTGGTGACAAGCACCTTTCAGTCACCAAGCCCGCTCACCGGCCCTGTGTATGCGTTACATTTTTGAAGCTTGTCCAGTTTGTCTCATTAAGGCCATGAAACTCTAAGATGGCCCTGAGTTCTTTCGAAGTAAAACATCCCTGCATTCAATTAGTATTAGTAAATTAAATTAGATAATTAACTCTAGATCCTAAATAGATTAACCAAAATGTCTTGTATGAAATTCCTAGGGCTCCACCTTGGCAAGCTGTTAGGCACAAAGACTGCACTTGGAGCAACCTCCTTAGAGCCTGAACATGCTGCTTCCTAGGGAAGATTTAGTTTTGTCTGTCTCGAGAAAGCCAAGACAGCTTAGAAGGTAGATTAACTTTTGTAATAGTCAAAAGTCAAGCTATGATTTTCCCACAGAGCAATCCAAGTCGATTATCTAGCCAAATCGGAATCTTGCATTTCATAGGGTTAGACGACGTGGTGTGTGAATATTTTCTTATGGGAATAAAGGAATGATTGACTGATGTGTACTTAAGCTAACTGAAGTGGTACCAAGCCAGCCAGATGTTTCCAGCTGAACCTAGCCCACAGATGCTATTACTTCATGATTCCTTAATCTGGGGATTACCTGGATCAGCCAAGTGGGTGAGATATCAGTGTCTTCAGTCAAACTGGCTCCTTGGGAAAGAGCTCTCCCAGAAAGACTGGAAGGGGGGAATGGGGGAGGGGGAGCTGGTGCTTGCCCTGGAAACCTTCTGAAGGAAGCTATCAGGGCTGTTTGTTTTTCTTGCCTTTGGATGTGGTCCTTAGTGAAGTCAAAAGAATGGAATGAGCGCGAACTGGACGCAGATGACAGTGAAGCTGTTGCCACAGCTGGCTGCTGAGTGGGCGGTCCTTGAAAGATGAGCTAGGGGAGGTTGGTGACTTGAAACATCTGCCACAATGGGACTAGGCTGAAACAGCTGGCTTTGAAGCTTCCCCTCGAGTGAGGAGGTGGGGCATTTGGCCTTTAGGATGGAAATGAAAGATGTAGATGTTGCCAAGCAGGTGGCTTCAAACTCGCTGCTACACTGCCTGTGTTGGAAGAAAGCAAAAATATATGTTGATAAACCTCCGAAATCAGTCAAGCGCCTAGTTCTGCTGGAAGTCGTCTGCAGCTTCCTTTCCTGTCACAGGACAATCTGTGGGAAAATGGAGGGAATGCTTAGAGAAATGGATGGGAATAAATAGTTCTGATTATTCTTCTCATGTACTTTATTATATCAGTGTACAGTCGGGTCCTCCCTGAGAGGTCAGAAATGCGTTTGCAGTCATTCTGATTAATGTACTGGTAGCATAGTTTTCATACAGTTTTAAAAGTCTTAAAATTTGATTTATTTGTATGTATTTATATCTCTGTATGTGTGTACGTACTGGTGGAGGTCAGAAGTAGGCGTCTGGTCCCCTGGAGCTGGGGTTAATGCAGTTGTAAACTGCCTGAGGTGGTGCTTGGGAGTTGAACCCGGGTCCCCTGCAGGAGCAGCAAATGCTCTTAATTATTGCGCCATCTCTCCATCCCTGCTTTATACAATTTTGGTAAATTAATGAAAAAACATTGATCACAGGCCACATGATGATGAACCCTCAAACTTAGTTCACATTGGCAGCATTTTCTTCGAGGCATATTGGGAGTAATGCAATTAAGAATGGAAGCTTTTTCACCCAATGTTAATTTTCTACAGGAGAGAATTCTTTGCAGTGGGTTGATCTGGCAAGCAGTTAATGCTGTAGATTCGTGGCCCACACATTTCCAGATGGTCAGGGGAGTATTCTGTCACCATTGGCCACTATGTGGCTGAATAGCACTGGGCAACTTTTGTCCCCGTGCACAGGGACATGGACACTGCATTCCCCATTCTGCTTTATTCTGAAGTGACTTCTATGTGGAATTTCTTGAAGGTGGTTCTGAGGAGCATGCCTATGGATATATGTCCAATAGCAAAATTGTTCGGGAAATGTGGAGGGGACGTGGTTTGGGTCCTTTGGGTCTGTTGGCTTGGGTTTTCTTTGGTTGGCTCTATTCTACATCTGGAAGACAGTCCTGACTCAGGGACATTTAAACATTAGAGAATACCAGTGGATACAGCCAGGAAGGCAGAGGTATATCACTGGAAATACCTGGACACATTGATGAGAGACCTATGCCAACAAACAAACACAGCAACAATAAAAAGTCACTTGTGGAAAAGGATAGGGTTTATTTATTTTTTCTATCTGACCATGGTTATAAAAAGGAACATATTAATATCACTGAAATGACTCAAGCTATCTGGTCCTCAAGTTAAAAAGTGGAGAAAGAACGAACAAGTTGGTTAGGAATCAGATGAAGAATCACTTCAGAAGAATTAATTCTGGATATGAAGCGATGCCTCGTTTTAAGTTAAAGCTGTGCAAACATGAGGACATGAGTTCTAATCCCGGAACCTACATGGTGACTGGCACTTGTGATTCAAATACCAAGGAGGTGGAGATGAGCAGATGCCTGGGGCTCACTGTCCAGCCAGCCTTGCCTACTTGGAAGGCTGAGTCCAGTGAGAAACTCTGCTTCTGTAAACAGGTTGGACAGTGTCAAAGGAACAATGCCAAAGTTTTCTCTAGACTCCACACGTACTTCACACAAATGCACCGCAAACATGCACGCATAGGAACATACATACATAAAAGGAAGCTCACTCTGAAGCGGGCTAAGAAGGAGACAACACTTGACAGACTTTCCTGTGACACCCAGACACTGGGTTCTTCTAGAAGAACAGACCTGCACGCCTGAATCTGGAAGGCAGAAGGACCTGGAGCTCTTGAGAACATTCTGTTAAATAAAGAAAAAAAGGAAGGGATGGTGAGATGTGTCTGAGGTCTAGAGTTCCCTCGCTGGATCCCGTGGGAAGGTGACAGGAGAAGACATAATAGCACTCAATTGTCCTCTGGTTTCCACATGAACTCCGTGGCTCCTGTGTGCCCCACCCGCTGCAACAGGCATGCACAAGTTAATAATTACAAGCAAACAATAAAGCAGGGGCTGGAGAAATGGCTTTGTGGTTTAAGAGCACTGGCTGCTCTCACAAAGGACCTGGGTTCGATTCTCAGAACCCACATGGTGGTTTACAACCCTCTGTAACCACCAGGAAATCCTGCCTTCTTCTGGTTTCTGTGGGCATTCCACACACTTGGTGCACAAACGTACATTTGAGCAAAACACATGTAGACATAAAATAAAAATTTACAAAAGTAATACTTTTCTTAAAAAAAGGAAAATATTTCTGTACTGTTTAAGAAAAAATGGCAATAAAAGGGAAAAGAAACCGCACAAACGAGCTCCTGCCACAAATACAAGAAAGGAAAAACTGGAGAATGTCACCCACTGGCCACTGCTTACGTGAGCTGGGCTCTCGGGAGAATTTGAATGCATAGGATTTTACCTTAGGATATGCCCCAGTGTGCTGTGGAGTTTTCTCTTTGAGTACAGGCTTCATCATTAACTTGGCAAACCCTGAGTTTGAGACAGGTAGGCCACATCCACGCTAATTCAAAAGATACTTTCACAGAAAGGAAATGAGTTGTTTAATCCAATCGTGTCTTTATACCCAAGTCCTTATGTCTAGTTGAACCTCTGCCACGAACCAGGCAGATTCTTAAAACTTTCTTAAAGGAGACTGGATACCACCCAGGAATGTCCTCTGAGGAACCACAGAATAAAGTACATTTTGTAGCAAATTACAAGCCAAGAAGTGGCTACTTTCCTAGTAATAGCCAGTATAGAGGTGCCCTGTGACATATATAAGCTCCATACATCATAAACAATGGCTATCAGATGGTGGGGAGCTTTTCCCATTGATCACCCGTGTGAGCTGAGCAAGAAATTCCCAGACTCATTCAGCAACTCCGTCCATCAGCATGCTGAAATTGCTATGGAGTCAGGACTTTTGGCCAATTTGTCAGCAAGAGAAGCTGTTAATGAGGGCGGTTATGAGACATCTCACAGTCTTGAGTGCTGGCTAAGATCAGATAAACATTTTACTAGACCAAAAATGCAGTCCATAAATCATCACACGTCCACCGGGAATCATTTTTGCTTCATCGTTTCTAAGAAGATAGGTCCAGAATATCGCATCTGATAAGCGTTTGAAACCACCAGTATGTTGGGAATCTGCACAGAGGTCTACAGAGTGATCGCTTGCTGGCAAAGAGAGCGTGGAGCATTTCTTTTCTCGTTGACAGCAAGGTTCAGCAAGCATTTCAGGCTGCTGTGTGATTATTAACCCTGTTCACAGCACCAAAAAGCCCAGATAAGCAAACAGAAGGATGTGGGCTGGGGCATGGCTGTGGCTATAAAGGGCATGCTGCCGTGCAAGCCTGAGCAGTTGAGTTTATTTAATCTCCAGAACCACATAAGAAAGCAGGGCATGGCTCTCAGGGGGCAGAGATGGGGGACCCTTGGAGTCCTCCAGTGAGTCAGCCCGCCCTCCTCTGCAAGCTGCAAGCCAAAGAGAGACCCTGTCTCCAGGAACAAGGTGGGCAGCAGCTGAGGAATGAAACCCAAGGCCTTCCTCCCTTTTCCACACTCATGTACTCACGGGCACATGCACCTGCACACACGGGTGTTGACTGATTTTTCTGTCCTGCTCAGTTCCTGCAGTCGTTAAGTCCCAAAGAAATCACAAGAAGTCTACATTAACTATAAACTGACTGGCACATTAGCTCAGGCTTTTTATTAACTCTTAAAACTTATATTAGCCCATTATTCTTGTCTATGTTAGCCACGTGGCTTGGTACCTTTTTCAGTGAGGCATTTACATCTTGCTTGCTCTGTGGCAGGGTCAGGACTGCAGGCAAAGCTTTCCTCTTCCCAGAATTCTCCTGTTCTCATTGACCCGCCTCTACTTCCTGTCTGGTTGTCCCATATATACTACCTGCCTGGCTACTACCAATCAGCGTTTTATTAAAATAGAATTGATGGGCTACAAACCATTGTTCCACAGCACATATATAAATGCATACACATACATGTACACACGCTAAACACTGATACTGCATTTGTGGTGGTGCCTTTTGGATATGGCAGTTGGGGGCAGCCTACAAGTTGATTGATTCATTGATCACAAGAATGCTTTTTATTTTAGTGGAAGCCTCCTGCTCAGTTTGAGCCTGGATCCCCTGCCCATCAAAACCTCAAAATTCATGGGGCTAAACATGCACTTCTCATTTATTTTTTCCATTAGCACCCTTAACCAAGCAGTTGTTCAAGAATAGACCCTATACCATATTTTGGGTGTCACACATTATTCCAGCAAACTACTTAAGAGTGCTTACTGCTCTTGAAGAGAATCTGAGTTTAGATCCCAGTGCTGGAGGAGTTAGGTTGTTCACAATTGCCTGTAATTCTAGCTCCAGAGAGTCAGATGCCCTCTTCTGGCCTCTGTGGGTACTACACACAAGGAGCACACATACACAAGATAAGCATACATTAATATAAATAAAAAAATAAAAAGAAAAGAACAATCCACTTTCATAATGAAATTGTTTAAAAAATGCTTAATAGGATCAGTTCTTATAAGCAGGTATATGAGCTTAATGATACAAGTATTAAGATTTCTGTTGCATATTTAGTCAATAAAACCATTTCATCATTGGGTCCCAAATTTTCAGCTTTCCATCAATAATATATTTGAAAACTGATTTGTTATATTATTATTTTAATATCTATTTTATATGTATGAGTGTTTTGTCTGTATGTATGTATGTATGTGTACCATATGTGTGCAGATGTGCCCACAGAAGCTAGAAGAAATCATTGGATCCCCTAGAACTGGACTTATGGACAGCTGTGAGCCACCACATGGGTGCTGGGAACCACACCCAAGTCTTCCACAAGAGCAGCAAGTGCTTGTGGACACTGAGCCATCTTTTCCACACTGCTATATTATCCTAGGGAATCTGGTTAAAATACCAGCAGCTACTCCTCATCATGTCTTCATGGCACTGGTCCTTTAAGCACAAAAGCCTAAAGGACTGTAAAAGAAAAAGACACCATTGAGATGCCAACTGTATGCATTACATGCTTTTAAGAAATATTTCATCATGACATGTTTACTTCATATTCTCACTCAAAATGATTGTATTATATTAGTAAGCACTTAACTAATACATGAAACCTTTATTCACACTTGAGAAGGCATGTTGTACAATAAGGATTCTTGTAAGAGGGCATCCATGGCTAAAACTAATTTGGTTTTAGTATCTTTTACTATTATATTCAAATCCATACTTCAGTTAAAAAAACAACCAGAATGTTTGATTTATGAGTAGAAAAAAAATCAGTATATTTATAACTAACAGCCTCCCTTTGGTAGATGACAATGTGCCATATTTTCTCCACTTGTTGTTCAACAGTGGATAGTGTATCCCTCTTAAACAGCCTCAGAGCCAGGCACGTTGACTTCAGTCTAAAGTCTCAGGACTTCATGGGTGGGAGCAGGGGGATCATGAGTTGGTCTTCATTCTGTGCTATGTTTCGAGCTTGAGTCTAAACTGGGTAATAGGAGACTCTATCTCCAAACAAACAAACAATCCCCCACCAAGTTTCAAATGGAATAACTAGATAGAATATGACTCTATCCATCAGAGCACTTGCGATGCCAGCATGAGAACCTGAGTTTGGATCCCAGAACCCCCAGGAAAAATCCAGGCATGGGCATTTGCCTACATCCCAGTGCTGTGTGGGTTAGAGACAAAGGGGTCGTTCAGGTCTCTGGCCTCTAACCCAGATCCCGGTTCGATGAGAGACCCTGTCTTGAGGAAATAAGGTAGAGAGTGATAGAGCAGGGCACCTGACATCTTTCTGTGGCCTGCAGATGTATGTACCAAGGTATGCTCACATGCTCACCCACCCACACATACATCTACACACAGCACACACAGCCCAACCTCAGATACATGGAAATAAATAAACAAGCAAATGAACAAATATATTTAAAATGAATTAAACAAAATAAAAGGCATCTCGTGGCTCATGAAACTCTAGGTAGTTATCTAAATATCTTTGGCCTTAAGTCCTGAGCGGTAGAGTTCTACACAGAAAGCCCCTTCCTATGTCTGCATCATATAGGGTCCTACCAGTGATTTATTCCAGAAGTTTCAGCATTTCAGGTGTCCCATTGAGGCTTTGATATATTTGGAGTTGATTTTGTGCAGAGGATAGGCACAGGTCTAATTTCATTCTTTTCCATATGAACATCCAGTTTTCCCAGTACTGTTGCGGAATATTAGTTGAAGATGCGTTACATTTGTTATATGTGGAATAGTTGTTTAATGATGCCAAGATGTGTTCATTCTTTTATGTTGTATTTGTTTAACTCTGTGAAGCTGTGTTACTTTGCCTGTCTAAAACACCTAATTGGTCTAATAAAGAGCTGAATGGCCAATAGCTAGGCAGTGGAAATAATAGGTGGGCTGAAAGGCAGAGAGAATAAATAGGAGGAAAAATCTGGGAGGAGATCAGGGAGTGAGAAAAGAAAAAGGAACGAGGATACCAGGGTCCAACTGCCCAGCTACACAGTAAGTCACCGAGTAAGAAATAAAGAAAGATATAAAGAATAGAGAAAGATAAAAGCCCAGAGGCAAAAAAAAAAATAGATGGGATAATTTAAGAAAAGACGGCTAGAAACAAGCCAAGCTAAGGCCTGGCGTTCAGAAAAAAGAATAAGTCTCCCTCTATATATTAATTTGGGAATTGGGTAAAGGGTCTCCCAAAGAGCCAAAGAGAAATCAAAGTTAGCTACACAGAGCCATGTGATGTCCTTTCTCTTGGGTTTATTTTTGACATCGTCATCAAATAAGCAATGGATGAAATTGTATGTTCTCGGGTTTGTGTCTTCTGCTTTGCTCCAGTAGTCTACATATTTGTTTCTGTGCTAGTACCAACTGTTTTTATCACAATGGATCTGTGATATATATATATATATATATATATATATATATATATATATATATATATATCTTGAGATCTGGGGAGGTAATTTTTTCAGCATTATTCTGTTTTACTTAGGACTGCTGTGGATATCTGGGATCTTCTGTGCTTCTATATGAATTTTAGGATTTTTTTTTCTATTTCTTTGATTGATGTCTTAAGGATTTGGCTGCACTGGACACCCTGAGGATTTTGCTTGGGATCGCATTGGATACCATTCTGGTTAGGTCTAATTTTGCCCAAGATCAGGAAAGAGAGACTGAACTCCAGTCTACCACATTTTCAAAATAATATATAAAATAAATTTGAGCTGAAGTGTGAACACATAGCCATTAAAAGCTGTAGCGGTTTAAAAGGAAGGCAGACAGAAATTGTAATAATATATACAGCTTTAATTGGGAAATAGACTTACAGAACCAGAAGTTCCAGTGGAGAACAGGAAAGCAAAAGGGAAGGTGGGGAGCACACCGCAATCTTTATAAGTAAAAAATATCCTCGGGGGACCCCGCCCTACAAGCAAGGTGATTGGCTGGGTCTCCCCTACAAAAAGTTACAAATAGTCTTGGCTCTTTTTCTTAATTAAGTATAACATTTGGCAAGTGAATTAGAAGCTGCATCATAATAAAAATAATGTTAGCTGTAGGGATCAGGCTGTGGATCTCAACTTTTTAACCTTTTCTAATTACTCTATCTTGAAATTATGTTTAAGTTGTATAATTGAAGCTTATATGTATTAATGCATTATATTATGTGTACATACATGCATACATACATATGCCAGGATTTCTGGACCTTAGAACAAATGATGCTTGGGGATAGATAATTAATTATCATGGGGCAAATTGTTCATTATAGACTGTGCCAGTGATAGCAAGATGGGAGACTGAGGCAGACCTACTTGGTGAAGTTCCAGGCCAATGAGGTGCTCCATTTCGAAAGCTGGAAGACACCCAGGGAATGCCACCTTAGGTTGTTCTCTGACCTTGACACCCATGCCATATACATACACGCTCACACTCAGTCATATATCCACACACCTGAACACACACATACACACCACAGTACTTACAAATTTTCCTTTAGATATATGCCTGACTGTGCTGTGTGTGATACATGTTTGTACACAGTTGTGTGGCCAGAAGAGGGTATCAGATTCCCTGGAGCCATAGATACCTGTGGTTGTGAGCTGCCCTTCCTAGGTGCTTGGAGCAAAACTCGGGTTCTCTGCAAGAGCAAGAATTGCTCTTAACCACTGAGTCTTCTTTCAGCCCTCCCCAAATGCATTTTGATGTGAAGTTTTGTTTACTGCTGGTACTTCCAGGAAATAATCACACTCCCTACGTAAGTGATTTTGTTATGCTTCAGAAAGCCATAGAAGAGGCAGAATAGAAGGAAGCACATGCAGTGTAAAGATCCTGTAGGGCTGGGGATGTGGCTGTACCTGCTGTGCCGGCATGAAGACCTAAGTTTGGTATCCAGAACCCACACAAAGAAGACCTTGGTTAAGCAATTTTAAACTAAGCCATCTAAGTAGGGAACTCTGATGAATGTCAACCAGTCTTTAATGTAAATGAAGATTAATGCTCGAGACGTGGGAAATTCCGTACACTTTTGACACTTACTGCATGCAGTTCCTATCTATACGGATCGCTGGTGTGTGATAAAATGTTGCTCTCCTTTAAGATGTACTCTTAAAAGAAAGGATTCAAGAAAAAAAAATCAATGGGAGGAAGGAGTCTACATGAGGGGGATTCTTGGGGCTGCGTAGTTTCCAGCTCACTATGGTTGTTTGCCACTCCCATGTCCAACAGGTGTTTGTCTGCTGGTTAGTTTTTGTTTTTGTGTTGTTCTGTTTCCAGAAATTGCTTGAAACACTTGTATAGTAGAAGGCTACCATCCCTGCCATGCCCTTTTAGATTTCAAACTAGGCTTTGGAAAATCATGCTCTCCCTCCAATTTGATTGTAAAGTCATCAAAGTAGCTTAAGGTTAGTGGTTGTCCTTAAAGATAAGAAATAGCTCTTGGTGATTTTTATTTTTTCTCAACAACAGTCTTTTCAGATCCTATTTTTTTTTTCTGTCGCTGGGATAAAACACCATCACCAAAAGCAACTTATGGAAGAAAAAGTTTATGGGCAGGTAGTCCCAGAGGGCTAGTAGTGAGGACACATGGCAGCAAGTGGCAGGCACGGCAGCAGGAAATGAAGGTTGAGAACTCAGCTGCTCAGGCTCAAGCAGGAACCAGAGAGAGCTGCCTGCAAGCAGGCAAGGCTTTTATTCTCCAAGTCCACCCCCACTGGTGTACTTCCTCCAGCCGGCCACACCGCCTACACCCCTCCCCCAAAGAGAAGCACAGGCTAAGGATTAAGCATTCAAATGTCTGAGTCTGTGGGGGTGGGGATGGGGTACATTCTTATTTAAACCTCTACAAATCCCAGCCTCTGCTCTCCCGTGGCTTCCTCCTCGAAAAACCCAGACTAACATCAACAAATGAAAGAGATTAAATACCAGGATTTCCTGTCGATATTGATATTACCAAGCACTACTTTTGGATCGCCCCCCTCCGCCCCCCCCCCAGCTGCCTGGGGCTAGATGAGATTCCTACACACCCTTCTTCTGCTGCCCTCAGTCATTTCACTACTGACGTCACACATTCACTGTTGCTGCCTTCGACATGAACTGTCTTAACTCTTCTGCTGGTCCTCTTCCCTCTGCTTCATTTTGGGTCGGCTGAAAATTGTTTGATAAATATACACATATATATTTTTTTCTATATATTTTCAAGGAGATATTTGTTCTAAAAATATTTTAGAGACAGAAAGACAAAATCAGATGGAGGTCAGATGGAGGACAAAATAAAAATTGACCTTTAGCTATATTTTTAAAAGTTAGGTTAAATGGTTCCTATTTAAAACCCAGTTGAATAAATCAGTCTATGAGACAGTGGAGTGTGACCCACGCCTATCTGGACAAGAAACACTTGGAGGAGGCAAGGCAGGGAAGGGGGCCTAGGAGTTACTTTACGCTTTCCATCTTACCCTTGATGCTAGCTTGATGCTAGCATTCCCCTAATTTCAAACAGGAGGCTTCCACAGAGGCCTTGCAGAAAGGACTCAAAAAAAAAAAAAAGATGAGCTGGTCACGTGGATGCTTACATTATAAATGAAGGACGCTGTCTGTCTCCCGTTCACCACTGGAGCTCTTGCTCCTGTCCCAGAGGTCTGGGTTTGGTTCCCAGCTAAATCCAAGTGTAGTGTGCAGTGTGCACTTTCAGTGGAAGAGGCTGCTCATGTTTTTCTGGGTGTGAAAAATCTTAAGATTTCATTGGAAAATGAATGAACTTTCAAAGAGTTTGAATTTATTTCAAACCCTGGCAGAAGGTCAACAGCAGAGGTTCCTTTTTGGCTTCCACTTACAGACATTAAAGCTCACCACAGCAGCAACAATGGAGACAGAGCCCAGCATAGCCGCCTGCAGCTGAGGACATGTCCCTGCCCCTTGGAGACACCCACTCAGATAAAGCAGGTCCTTGAATACACTGCAGAAAGAAACTCCAGGAGGAACTAGCTTATCACGAAGAGATTTAAAGAGTAACCACAATATAAAAATTAAAAGCTTTAAAAACAAGCAAAAACATATGAGCCAATTACCTTATTTTTTTCAACCTAAAAGAACTTTCCTTTTTAGTTGAAATTAGGAGGTGGTTTTATAAATTGTACTGTTTATATTCTGTGATTAGAAAGAAGTGCTGATGTGGACAAATTCAAGGCTCTGAGCATCTGCGCCCTAAGTAAACGCAGCCTGTGTTTAACATCCTTGCTTGGAATGTCCTTCAGAAACTAAGAGCTGTCTCTGCAGGCACCCAGTACCATTGTGTTGCCATTTCTGCGTGCCCACCAGGTTCCAGAGTGAGCCCATTACTTCCCCTGTCCTGATAGTGTTCTCCATCCTTCTATCCTACCTCACACCAGATGACCTCTGCATACATTAGCTGAATGACTGCTGTCATTCCTACTTCAGGGCTGGGGTGACCATCTCCTCCCTCTGATGACAGGAAGAAGGGCTTCCTGTCACAGCAGCAGCAGCAGCAGCGGCTCAGGTGGACCAGATGGCTCCTCAGCTGGGAGACCCCTGTGTGCTTTATTAGATGCATTAAGTCATGCTAGCTAGAGGATTTTCCTTTGCAGCTTAAACACCGAGCAAATCCAAACATCCAGTGAAGCTGAAATGAAAAGGACCTGTCTCCTCTTGTGCCGCCATTTGCCAAGTGAGCGCTTGTCAGCCAGCACAGTCTATATATTTGGAGGAAACAAAGTCACCCTTAATGTGTTGGCAAAGGCTGTCACAGAGCACGCTGCCATCCGCGGCTTAACTCAGCGCACACTGAGGGTGCTGGTTTGCCTTAACAATTGCAAGATTTTTCGACTTCTGTTCTCTTTTGCATTCCCCCTTTGTACTGCGTGCAATGCGAAAGAGATCTTGTTGACATTGATAAGAAGTGTGGCTGACAAACACCATCCTTTGCTGTGATAACCAAGATTTCAGTCTCTCTAAGGTATCTGTCCTTGACAAAGCACCATCAAAAATTCTTTTCTCTATGGGGCTTCTGTCAATCACTTCAGTTAACTCACTAATTGTGAGTGTCTTCCATTCCCTTGAGATTACACAAATTATGTTCTTGATAACTTGTGGGGAGTCTCTCTCCTTTGGACTATTTTTTTTGACTGTAAGAAAATCCATTCTTAGATATTTTCTCCCCAGAACCCTTATTACATCATCCATTCGTCTGCAATAACTCATCTGTTTGGGGACTCTTTCCCTTATTTTCATTCTGTGCTTGGTTTTCCTATTTACAATTCCAAATTATGACAAGTCCCTTCCCACCCTTCTGTGTGATTGTCAGATTTCTGGTTTAGAGGCAGACACAGTATGCCGGCAGCTGCCATCAAATGACTCCCTCTACGCAGCTTTCTCTGAAGAAAGTCTCCGAGAGATCAGAAAATCTTCTCTAAATTAATTCCGAGTGCAGGCATGCTGTCCCTCTGTTCTTATCCTGTGAGGATTCTGATGGATCTGTCACAGGCTTGCCCACCTCCTTTTTGGACTGCTTCCCAAACAAAACCTTAAGTATGCCTCTCATGTAGCACCCCAGGGAGAGAGCAGCCTCCTGGGCCTGGAGGAGGATGGATGCCCCCCTCACACACACACTGCTGTCTAGATTTCTGTTATATCTGGTATATCTGTTCCTGCGTGGGACTAGGAAGTCTGATTAGGTTGAGAGTCTGGAATCGCGGTAGGTCAGCCCTCGGCTGGAGGGCCTAGTGGCACATACGCCAAGGATGCCACCTGTATTTTAAACTCAAGAAGAGAAGGAACTCCTGTGCCCGTTCAGGGTTAAAATGCTGAGAAAGTGCCATGTTTTGGTCAAAGTTAGAGAAATGCATCGGAACTTCTGTTTGATTTCTGAGAGTCTTCAGGAGTTTATCCCAGAGGACTTATAGGATTAGTTCTCAGACTGTTCACAGTGAGAATCTTGTTTCTTTAAGGGAAAGCTAAGTTGTTGCTTCCAGTAAGAAAACTCAAGGAGTAGAAAAAAAAAAGTGGTGTCCTGAATTCTAATATGTACACCTGTTTATAATCATCAATTGAAGCTTATATTATCTTGTCATTTATATAAGAAGAATCTGGTATCTAATAATAATGATAATGATAGAGGATTGCTACTGAGGAAAGGCCTTGAATGTTGAACTCTGGCCCCCACATATGCTTGCACGCGTACACACCCACACCAACAGTCCATTCATAAATGCACATGTGCACACTCGAGCACACACAACAGCACCTCAGATACACAAAACACACACACACAAACAAACTATAAAATTTTAATTTATGTGTGAATATATATTGTTTACTAGCTTAAAAAAGTTCAGGAGCCTGGCGATGGTTGTGCATGCCTTTAATTCCAGAACTCAGGAGGCAAAGGCAGGGGGATCTCTGTGTGAGTTCGAGGCCAACCTGGTCTACAAGAGCTAGTTCCAGGATAGGCTTCAAAGCGACAGAGAAACCCTGTCTCAACAAACATAAAACAACCCTCCCCAAAAACGTTCAGTGTGCTTTATTGTGCCAAAAGGATAAATCAGAAGATCAACTAGTTAAAATTAATCAAAAAATTTAAAGAAAAAAAGGAATAGAGCTAGTAACCATGGTTCTTAGATAATTCATGTTAGGCTTTGATGCATCCTTATGTGGTCAAGAAGCCCATGTGGGTTGCATTCTTGGGATAAGCAAGAATTGCTTATATAGAGCACAAGTAAATAGAGGAAGCCACCAGAGAAGATAGCTCGGCCAAAAGAAGTGGCTGCCACCAAGCCTGACAACTGGACTTCATTCCCTGGGTCCTGTGTGGTAGAAGAGAGAGCTATTCCTACAGGTTCTCCCTTGACCTTTATACACAAGCTGCAGCATGCATATGTGTGTGTACATGCACACAGATACACAAATATACTGCATATCAAATAAAAAATTAATGTTACAAAAGGAACTGAAAGTTTTATTCAATATCAAGAAAAATTAGAGAATTTCTTTTAGGTGTATTGCAAATTCTGATTGGTCTTAATAATAAGAACCCAGAGTCAGATATTAGGAAGTGAAAGCTGAAAGATCAGAGAAACAGAGCAGCCAGTCACTAGTTCTTACCTCTATGAAATTTTAGAACCAAGGGGGCAAGGTCCTGTCTCTGTGAATCTTCAGCCTGAATACTTTGAGCTCCTGTCTCCTCCCACTTTATAGTGCTCTCTCTGCCCAGCCATATCCCTTCCTGTCTCCACCTCCCTAGGGCTGGAATTAAAGGCCTGTTATTCTCAAATACTGTGAGCCTCCACAATCTGGTTCTATTTCTCTTTGAGACTGGATCAATCTAGTGTAGCCCAGAGTGACCTTGAACTCACAGAGATCCATCTGCTTCTGCCTCGCAGATGCTGGGATTAAAGGTGTGTGCCACCACTGCCTGGCCTCCATGGCTAACTAATGGCTCCCTCCACGCTCTGATCTCCAGGCAAGCTTTATTTGTTATAGCACAAACAAAATAGCACCACAACGAATGTTTCCAATTTTCAATCCAAGAAATTTATTTAAAGAGTGGGCAAAAGGGTGTATATGATGAGGACACCCTACACCAGATGTTGGAACGGTAAATGGAAGGTGTTTGAGATACACTACACACCAATCACATCAGAGAAAAGGGCATTGCTGATGCCATGAGTTCACATGTGAGCAGAATGGCACAGGTCATTGCCAAAGCCATGTATCCGCAGGTGAGCAGAATGGCACAGGTGGGCATCAGATCGCCAAATCTAAATTTATTCATTATTTTTCACGAAAAGAAACCTCACCAAAGGTTAACATTGTGTTTGCTTTTGAAAAAGAAAATGTTTTCTTCCTCATGGAACGTGTTTTCAGATGGACATTGTATGTGCTTCTAGGGTGCTGTGATCACACCCACCATGGACCACCCCATGTCAATGCAGCCAACGAACATCGTGGGCCCCCTGACACAGCAGATGAACCATCTTTCGCTGGGGACAGCAGGAACGGTGAGTGGAAAAGTTTGCTTTTGTGTCCTGGGACTTGAGAAGGTGCCATGTGATGTTTTCCCTAGCATTGCTGATAAGCTGCTCATCTCGCACCCCTTGCGGGTTCCAGCATGAAGGAGCTCACATGCAAGTTCAATGACAGGGAACTCACATTCACATGGGAAAGGATGAGGTCCTGTAGCATGGCCTTTAGACTTCAGGTGCCAAGTGCACCGTGTGCAGCATTAGAGCTTTCTGGAAAGGGGCCCTTCTGTCTACAGGTGTCCATCTGTACCTCATGACCATATGCATGGGGCTGCTTTTCTGTTCTCAGCAGCTTACCAGCCCAACCCGCTGTCCTTCCCAGGTTCTTCACACCTAAGAGGCCGGTTCTAACTATGATCAGAATAGAGGACATTTTAGTACTGTCGATGTCTGAAGTATAGGAAGTCACTAAGAAGTTGACCCAGTTGAGCGTTTTTTGTCTTTCCTGGGGATGCGCTGGCATAGTTGCTACTGGAGAGAACGAAGGGAATCTGTTTTATATTTTCTTACGTTTACAATGTTTTTGACTAGTCTTACTTCTCCAAAGCATATTGTTCTCATTTGCTTCTGCATTGTTGTGGTAAAACCTGGACCAGAAGCAACACAGAGCAAACAGGGTTTATCTGATTTGCAGGTTTAGAGTACACCATCAAGGGGGGCTAGGCCAGAAGCTAAGGCAGGAACCTGGAGGCAGGAGTGGAGGCTGAGACCAACAATGGAAGAACAACGCTTACTGACTTGCTCGGCTGACTTTCTTATATAGCCCAGGTCCCTGTGCCTCGGGAATGGTTTAGCCCACAGTGGGGTGGGTTCTTCTACATTGATTAGCGATGAAGAAAGTATCCTGAAAACATGATTACAGGCTAGTCTGATGGAGGTCATCTCTCAACTGGGTTTCCTCTTCCCACTTCTCATTGGTGTCAAGTTGACAACCAAGACTAGGCATCTCCTGAGCTGAAAAATGCCAATAGCACGTTTGATCTTCGTCAACAACATGCCTTTTATAAGACAATTCCCTCTAATATTCACATCTAGCAAAACCTAGAACACTATTCCTATGCTCAACACCATCAGAGAAAATGCAGGCATGGCGAACCACCAGAGTAGGCATGCTTCAGTGTTTAGTGTACGTATTAGTGCCGGTGACCTTGTCTTTTGTAAAGACATGGGAAAGAAAAGTATACATTCTTTTAACTTAGGCAGCTCAAACAGTGGAGGAAGGTCCATGGCATAGAGTGAGGAAACCTTGATCTAAATCTGAATTGTACTATCGGGGACACAGTGTCTAAGGACCTCCACCTCTGCTCTTCAGAGCAAGATCATTCAGCTGGACACATGAGCACCTTCAGATACTTGACTTTCGTCTTTAAGCTACTATATCTCTTTGATACCACCTCTGTGACTCTCACAGAGACACTGGCATTGTGTGTCTCTAGGATATACTTTATGTCCCTTAGCTGTGGATGGAGGCCTTAGAACGATGATTCCTGCCACTCAAGGGAAAAAGAAAGAACAAGTTACAACCTCACAGAATGCTCACTGATCTCTAAACATAGAGAAAATCACAGATTTCAAGAAAGAACCTTAGTTTATCATGAGCTACACACCTGTTCCTCTCTAATCACCACTGGTGATGACTTCTCTGCCCAAGAGCTGGAACTGGGCCAAGTGATTGCGCGAGTCACGCAGATAGACTTCAGGGGTCAGGTCTGAGATCACATGTAACTTCACCACCGTTCAGATCATTTTCATTGCGGAGCCAGAGTTTCAAAACAGTATTTCTTCTGTTTTTAGTCAGGATGATTTGTAGGCCCTTTGTGGATTTCTCCTTAAGCAGATTCCAAATGCAGAATTGGAAGGCCTGGTGCTTACGACATCACCACTGTAGATTTCACGACCTATCAGGATCTTTTGGCCGCCAATGATTGCCAACTGAGAAGGAACAAGAAAAAAAAAGACAACTTTACTGTGTTAAAAGACAATGTACAGTGTGATTTTTATTTGTAAAAGAAAATGATATATAATAGAAAACATAGGAAGAAACACTTTGTATATTTTAACCATTTGAATAAAATCAAAAGAAGCTTCATTGCTATCATTTCAATTTGCCAACTAGTAAAGACACGCTATGTGACTGAATCCTTTAAGAAACAGAAGAAACTAAACTGAAAAGATACAGAATAGGTTTTAAATTATTGTAGTTGCTAATTAAATAAACAATATAAAATTGTATATCAAGACTATTTAACAGGAACAGAATCAGATGGGGCCACAACTTCTACTAGCTAGCAATGGCCAGAAATGATAATTCAATGATTATCATTTAATTTAATGATGTGGACCACTCTCTCTCTTAGTGAGTAAAGGATTTTAACACAGAGAGCTTATTTTTAATGTCAAATCCCCTCTTGTTTTTTTTCTTTACGCAACTGTGTGCTTTCATTATTGCAAATAAACAGTGCCTAGTTGCAGTATAAACATACTATAACATTAGTCACTGGCAATACAACATTAGTATTATAAGCTGACTGTTTGGTAAGGCTTTTGAGAGGCAGAGAGAAGATACCGTGTTTGGTTGATTCATTCCAAAATATAATCGAGTCCATGTCGCATCTCAAATGTAGCCATTTCTTCTCCTAACCTGCCACTCTCATACTTTGGCATGCTGTAGTGCTTTTGCTTTTATGTGACTTTTTTTTAAATTGGCATTTGCTGTGGATTGCCTAGTTGAGGTTGGTTTATTTAACTTTTTCCACCTACCTGGATCCATTTCCTATCTCTTACTGGCACTATGTAGAGTCCGGTGGATCTAGGAATGGCCTCAGAGTCCACGGTTGGCTTTGTGTTAGCTGTGCATGTGTAGGCCAGGTTCCTTGGGTTCTTGGGGTTTTATTTCTTTTCTGATAAACTGGGAACAATAGCAACATGCCCATCCCGGGGATGCTGTGAGGGTTAAGTGGCATGCTACACAGCAGACCTAATATGATATATGACCAGTGGGCTCCTACCAAGTGAGTCACCCTTAACCTCTGATGGGATTTACCTGGTGAGCGTTCAGTTCACCAGAATAGATATGCCACCTTATTAAATCCACAATCCAACTCCTTTGCTTGCTCTATCTCAAGGGGCATACCTTAATTCTTTTACATGCCCGCTGTGTTAACTGCTAATGTAATATTCCAGGACTCCAAAGCTAAGCTTCTTTTTATGTTTATTTCTAAATAAACTTGCTGACGTGCAAGCAAATATCTTGAGTATGTGGAATCAAGTATTCTTGCATTTCTGACATTACAAACAAAGTCACATCATACAAATCTACATGTAGATTGTTGAAATTATTCGAATTTAGTGAGATTTCCACTTTAATCTAATTCTGCTGCCTGAGGGTTGGACACCTAATGGACAGAGATGCTACTTTCAGCAGCCAGGTATACGAGAATATTTTGTAGAGAATACGACCATGACCCATGTGCCATGGCCCGTTGTCCCATGTGCACAAAGACCCAGAGTGGTCTCGCTGTCCAATTCCTTTTCATATAACTGGCTGTATTTTATGTGAAACATCCATGTATTTAGATATCTGGCCTTGTTTGTCAGGTGAACTCCGAGTTTGTACCTGGTTCTCTACAACTTCTGTCTGGCTGCCCCTCCATCCTTCCCTGTGCAAATTCAGACAGCACCTCCCTGCTCAGTCTTTACATGCTTCCCTTCAATGGTCTTATCCACCCTCATTGAAGACTCTTAAATCTCAGTCCTCAATGCTAAAGTTAGAACATCAGTCTCATCCGTCTGGTCTCCATGGAGATCCCACTTCAACATCGCAGTCATTACAACCCACACACATGTCATGAACTTCCTTGAGTGTCCTTCTCCTTGCCTGTGTTCCTGTCCTGTTTTATGTCATTACTACTGTGATGATCCACCCAGTAGCCAGACCCTAGAGCTGGGACTCAATGTGCACACCATCTTTCTTTCTCTTCTCCATTCTCAGATACTTTTGAAGTACCATGAATTATACATAGACATTTATTGGATCCATTTTTCTCTTCCCCATGTCCATTTTTCATCATTTATTGGACCCATCCTCTCTTACCCATGTCTATCCTCCATCATTTATTGGATCCATCCTCTCTTCCCCATGTCCATTGTCCCCCATTTATCAAATCCATCCTCTCTTCCCCATGTCTATCCTCCATCATTTATTGGACCCATCCTCTCTTCCCCATGTCTATCCTCCATCATTTATTGGACCCATCCTCTCATCCTCATGTCTATCTTCCATCATTTATTGGACCCATCCTATCTTCCCCATGTCTATCCTCCATCATTTATTGGACCCATCCTCTCTTCCTCATGTCTATCCTCCATCATTTATTGGACCCATCCTCTCTTACCCATGTCTATCCTCCATCATTTATTGGATCCATCCTCTCTTCCCCATGTCCATTGTCCCCCATTTATCAAATCCATCCTCTCTTCCCCATGTCTATCCATCATTTATTGGACCCATCCTCTCTTCCCCATGTCCATTGTCCCCCATTTATCAAATCCATCCTCTCTTCCCCATGTCTATCCTCCATCATTTATTGGACCCATCCTCTCTTCCTCATGTCTATCCTCCATCATTTATTGGATCTATCTTCTCTTCCCCATGTCCATTCTCCATCATTTATCAAATTCATCTTCTCTTCCCCACGTCCATTCTCCATCCTTGGCTTCATCCAGATTATTATCACAGTCTTCTAACTGTACTTCCTGCTTTCAGCCTCATTGTACAATGATCCATTCTCCGCCTTGTCATCTAAACTATATGTTAGTTGCTTTATGTTGGTGTGATAAGACCTCATGATCAGTAGCAATTTACAGAAGCAACATTTTGTTCAGCTGAGAGTAAAGAGCGAGTCCATGACGCCAAGGGAGGTTGAGAAGCAGGCTTCAGGAGCTACAGGTCCCTTCAGGGTTTTGCCTATTGGGAAGTCGAGAGAGAGAGAACAAGAAGGGTGTTGAGGCCACGAACACTCATGCCTGCCCTCAATGAGGTGCTTCCTCCAGCAAGATTCTGTATCTGAAAATCCCAAGACTTCCTCAGCCGGCATCACCAACTGGGAACCAAGTGTTCAAATGCAGGAGTCTATGGGAGACTTTTCTCTATGCCAGTATCTCCTCCCTACCTGGGAGTCTTCAGTGACTCTCAGAAATCTGAGCTCTTGGAGAATTCGCAAAACCAAGTGTGAACAGCAACCACAGCAACAAGCAAGAAGCCTAGGAGCAGATGGGCTTACAGGGCACAGAACAGTGGCATTTGTGGTGTAATTCAGGGTAGGGTAGAGGTCAGGCCAGAGAGCAAGGGAGCTAGAGTAGAGTAGGATTTTCCTTTTTTAGAAGACGCTAAGCCCACTCAGTGCCCTGCTTTCCTTTTTAAGATTCTTGGCAAAAGGAATTCCATTGAACCAAAGCATCTTTTTCTCTTCAAAAAGGCAGGTATATTTCATCTCATATCACCTCGAATTTTGAAATGGGTACCATGTGGTTTAAAAAATTTCCATCTGGAGTTTTCCCTCTTGAAAGTGTGGTGGTCAATTCTCAAACCATTGCTAAGCTAACTGAATGTATGGGCTTCAAGCTAAATGAGATTGATGCAAACAAGGTACCTATGTTATTTCCTGGCTCTAACCTTGAAGGACTTTTCTAGCTTTCCCTGCATTTGTTTATTCTTCTCACTGAACTCCTCTGATAAAAGCAAAGCCCCATTATCCACGATTTCATATCAAGTTACTGGGAGCTTTAGCAGAAGCCACCTGGGCCTTGAGTGCAGTATGAGACCCTCTACATTGCATGACAATCTTGTTTTACAACTTTCTTATCTCCTTTTCATTTGTTCAGCCGCTGGTCACCAGTGGCTTACAATGCCACCAGGCTCCTTTGAAAGAAATAAAAAGATTCTGTTCTGCAGGCTCCTTATCTCCAGTTCAGTTTGCTTTTCCCAAGCCCCTGCAGAATTGTGACATCATGGCGTAATTATTGCCACTCACAAAAACAATCCTGGAATTGTATTCCTGATTGGCCAGAGCTCACTGTCATCCTTCAGACATACCGTTTCTCCACTGCTCTAAAAATCTGATGAAAATATGCATTATTTGCCTTTTCCATCACTAGGCGTGAATATCAGTATTAAGATAGAGAATCATAAAATCAATCAGAAGAGCTTATATGGAATCATGACTCAGTAGATAGTATCCTAAGCAATAAATGGCTTCATGAGTCCTGATGGCTGCAATTCCTTAAGTGAACTCTCAAGGGAAAAATAGCAGCTAATTGCAAACTAGTGCAAGACAGAAAGTGTAACTGCAAAGGTTATAGTTTAAAAAGTTCTTTAAACTTACTGTAACATAATAGTTCCTTGCATGGAGAATGTTCCGTGTAAATAATGAATGGAGAGGTAGGGGCAAGTCTGTTGGGGACAGTGTTACTTACAAATATTAAATCTTTATTTCTTACAATATGGATCTTGAGTTGAAGCAAATTATTATCATTACAGAAAGGTCCTAATACAGACAACGCCAAGAAATATGAGTGAGTTGGGAATAAAACAGGGTAGAGAAAATGGAATAATATGATTAAAAACTGCCACTGCTGTAATTTAACAATTATGCACACACACATACCTCAGCTAGAGAAGATAAACAACCCACACCTTATTTATAAAGGGGGAGGGAAATTAGCTTTGGGGGTGCCCTCGCATTGTACAGCATCAGTAAGGAGAGCAAAGTGCCCCTTCCGAGCCCTTCAGAATGCTTCTGTTGTTCATTTACTTACACTTTTGAGAAGCTGGTGTCTAGAAATAGTGTAAAATAACAGGAAAGCCATAATGCTTTTGATACAATATTCTAGACAGTATTTAGTAAAGGAGACTAATTAAACAGTGATCCATTCATAGGTGCAAGTATAACACAGTATGAGACCACTAGCGTGCCACAGAAGTAGGGAAAGCCTTGTTGATGGTGTTGAGTCAGAAGAGAAGGCTATGAACTTGCAATGTGGAACACGATGTAACTGTGAGGGATTACTTTTAAAATAGTTCTGTTGAGAAATACAAAGTTGCAAGGAGAGCTGGAGAGGCAGCTGGACGGTTAAGAGTGCTTGCTGCTGCTATTCAGAGAACCTGAGTTCAGTTCCCAGAAGGCACATCAAGTGGTTCACAACTGCCTGTAACTGCAGCTAGCAGTGCCCTCTTTTGGCACCCATAGGCACTGCACACACAAGCACAGAGAATGAAACTAAGTAAAATCTATTTAAAAAGTATTATAAAACAAATATGTTTATTTTTGGAAATGAGAGTGAAATTATTTATATTGAATCATTTTATTTGTTTTCATTCCCCAACTACTAAACAGTAGTCATAATTTTCTATATTAATATTTGTTTTTATTTATATCATAATTACAGATATGCATAGACTTTTGCATGGTACAAAATACAGCTCATTTTTCCTTAATTTTTGAATAGAAACTTGAAGTTTTATGTTTTATGAAAAAATAAGGAGGAATTAAGGTCAGTATTACTAAAGCCTTTAGAATTGCTTTCAAATTGATTCTCCTTCAGCATGGGGCTCATAGTCAAGCCACTAGGTCACTTCCCTGTTTCAAAAGACCAGACACTCATAACCATGGCTCGTTTGCATTTGAGTTGTGAGCAATGCTTGCTTGTTCTTAGTGCCTAAGTGCTTCTCAAGGTTGACAGTCCTCTTCGCACATGCCATTTCCTCAAGACAACGATTGGCATCCAACTAGGAGGCAAGTTTGTGAATGGTCTCAGAAGCTATTGAGTGGAGAAAGATATAGAGGCATGGGCTTTTAAAGTGCAGTGCAGGTCACATGAATGAAATAGGAGCTCGCACAGGACCGTCTGTGCCTTAATCTTACAGAGAGCTGGGAGCGGGGTTACCATCTTCATTTTTTACGAGTCTAGCTACAACCCCACGCTATGAACCACTTTCTGTTTTAAGATCCCTGGCTATGAACTACTTAGGAATGGGAAAAGGGGTGGGAGGGCAGAATAGGGAGCAATAGAGGATTAAAGGGTGGGGGGTGAGTGTGACAAAATTAATATGTGCATGTACGAAAATGTAATAAAGCCATTATTGTGTGTAATTACTATATCCTGATAAAAAAAACATTGCAGGAAAGATTGTGAAGGAGTTGCATGGGTTAAAGCCTCTTTGTCACTTTTAAAACAGCTGATATATCCTTCCCACACCCCCACATTTGCAGTAATTGCTTGTTGCTTAACTATTTTCTAGACTTCGTTACCTCCAATGTTATGACACTTTTTTTTTTTAAAAAAAAAAAGTCATCCTTCCTCTGTTCCAAAAGATTTAGGCAAGATTCCTATGCCTGGGCAAAGTCTGCCCCTGGTCACAATGATTGAAAAAATGCTAATGTTAACTTGGGCTTTATAAGACTCGGGCTATCTAATCCATATAGTATAAGAACATGAAGGTTTTTCGTCAATCTCTTTCAAAAGTATTTCTTTTGTTCTCCATTCCTACCACACAATGGGTACCCTCAAGATGGACTGTCTCATAAAACTCTTACAACATCTCGGGAGGGCAGAAACGTCCCACTTGATTCCCAAAGGCCGAGATCAAATAGACCAAGAGGATGGCGATGCTCTGAGAACTGGTCCTGGTCGCATGCACATTCTGGTGATAATGGAGACTGACATCCACTGTCCACTAGGGCCATGATGCCCTGCATGTGCAGAAACGGGGTGGGGCAGGCGGACTGTGGGCCCTTTTAGCTTTTAATGCTAAGATTCTGTTTTTATTTTCCTTTGGACTTCATTGCATTCTTTCTCATGCTCTTTTCATTCCAAGATTCAATCCCAAGACAGAATTATGGTACTTCACCAGCTGTTGTGTCAGGTAGGAAAATTCTAATTCCTTTCAGACTTAATTGGAGGGAGGAGATGGATCTCATCTGGTTTGCTCCAAAACTCTTCAAAGCAGTGATTCTCAACAGGGGTGGGGTTAAGAAGTCTGCATTTCATTTTGCCAAGGGGAGGGACATTTAGCTATGAGTCTGTTGACTAGGACAATCTGGCTCTGTGTCTGGAAAATAGATATACTGTCTCTAAAACAAAAGGTAAGATCTCAAAGACACTTTGTCCTGAAAGATATGCAGAAGATTTCTCAATGTTCTGTGTATCTGTGGGTTTCAGTGTTTGATAAAGTCGTCAGAATTTCTGAAGAGTGGAAGAAAGATTTTACTTAAAAAAAAAACAGAGCACGTATTTGTAAAAAGAGATTGAGAAGCGCTGCTTTCAAGAGCAGAATTCCTCAGAAATCAGAAAGTTACCCCCATGTGCTTGCTCGGCTCCCAGGACAGGGTCTGAGATGCATACTCAAATCATTTGTTGAATGAATCAAAACTTTCATTTTTCTAAGAGGTTATATTTGGGATATCAAAAGTGACACTTCTGATATTCCATTTCACAGTAAGGTAACAGAGGTTACTTTGAGGCCACATGAGGGTCTTCAACGATAAATTAGCAATATTTAATTTGTTTTGTAAAGTTTAATGGTGCAATGTGGAGCTGAGTATATGTGTGTAAAGAAGGTGCTTTTAAAAAAGAACTTTGAACTGCATGGATACTGTGCCTTCATCTTAACTTTCACTTTTCGTTTGTTGCAAAGAGGAAAATGGACACAATTATTAATTTTTGTTTATTTTAACTAACTGAAGAGTCACAGGAAGCATGAAGAGCTTGGAACTCTTTGGGCCTTTGGCATGTTAAGTGGTTAAAAATATTCAAAAGGGACTAAAAAAGTCATTGGAAATAGTACATGAACATAATTCAGGAAATGCCCTAAAGAAACGGGAGGCAGTGGAGTCTGGCAGCCAGGAAATGACTTTCAGCAGAGAGCATCCCACTCAAGGCCACTGCGCTTGCCCGATGCAGGTTCTGAAGGGCAGCACTTCCTCCTGTCCTGTGGACTTCCTTAGTTATGCCTGGAGCTATACTTTCATCTTAGAGCCACATCAATGCAAAGAGTTGGCTTGCAACTGGACATCACTTTGGTACTCTTGTTCTCCAGGGATTGCCATTCATTAAGATGTCATGTGCCTGTTGTCCTTCCATGTATGACCTTTTTTGTGTGTGTGTTTAAGATGTATTACATTATAGAGGGATGTTTGGTATGTATAGTTTTTACTTCCTTTAACCTTTGGCCCCTTTGTTGGACAGAAGACTCATACTCTTAATAATTAACTAACATTAATAATAACAAATAATCCCTCAGCCAAGCATCCTTTCATCTTTAAGAACACAGTGAATGCTGGGCATGGTGGTACACACCCTTAATCTAAGAATCCAAAAGGCAGAGGTAGGCAAATCTCTAGGAATTTGAGGACAGCCTGGTCTACGTGATGAATTCTAGGTGTGTGTGTGTGTGTGTGTGTGTGTGTGTGTGTGTGTGTGTCACAATGAATATAGCAAGATATTAACACACATATTGCAATGAAAATTGCAAGCAATGTCAGAATTACTTACTTTACAATCATGGGTCACCTCTATACAAATTAGTCTTAGCAAGAAACAGTACCTAACCTTGGGAGTTCCCATCTGATTCACTGAAAATCTCAAGTAGATAAGCAACTTGCTAAACATAATACTTTACAAAACTTAAGCCTGTGAATGTATGTCTGTAAAACAATAAATAAAACCACAGTAGAAAATAAAAATCCAAGATATGGAGCTTGTGAATTGACACAATCACCAGACGCTCGCAGGAGGCTCTTATTTCAATCCCACAGCACCCACATAAAAAAACCAGACACACAGTAATGCCAGCACTGGGGAGGCAGAGACCAGCCCATCTAGCCCAATAGGCGAGGCCCAGACCAATGAAATACCCAACCTCAATAAAAACTGTGGGTGACCCTGAGGAATGACATCCAAAATTGACATCTCCCTACTCCCACATGTGTGTGTGGATATACATATATGTTCCTGTACATGTGTGCACACATACATACATGTAACCTCTCACATATACATGAAAACTCACTATGATTTGTGGCCAATAAAAGATATATTAAGTTGTCAATATTGAGTACAGAGAAAGGGGCCAATAGAACATTCTTATGAAAAACCACATTTTGGACCATTTTACCCTTAGCTCCTCCTTATAAGATTTGAACACCAGATGTGCGTATTGCATAGCTGTACTCTCCTTAGGCTCATGTCAAAATAGCATTAGATGTGTTTTCTAGAATGATCGCTAATTGGCTTGTAGATGATTTCATTGAACAATTGTATATCTTTTATTCAACTATGGACCATATTCAGAAAGCAGACTGAGCCTGATGAGGTAACAAATCTTCCCCAAATATCCCAGTGTGCCAGTATCCAGTGATTTAGATGATCAGCTTTTGCCAATATATGAGCCAACCAAACTGCTCTAATATATTAGAGCTCAAGATATTAACTTCACTATCCACGGAGATAGAATCTATTCTGTTTTCATTCAACCAGTATTCGAATCATTACCAAACTATATCTAACTACTATGCTAAGCATTGAAGGTGTAAATATGAATAGAAAGTCTGTCCTTATTTTAAAAAATCGGCATCCTAGTTCAGTTTTATTTTGCTGTTTCTTGTGATGTTATTTGTGATGATATGAATGGTATAGAGAAACAAGAAAATAGAAAGAAAATTTGAGATTCAGAGTAATAAAGTGAATTTGGAGTAGGGTCAGTAAGGCTGAATGGGAGTTTGTCAGACAGACGCCAGTGGAGAGGTCTGTCAGGTATACAGTACAGGATATGCCAACTCTTAGAATGGCCAACAGTATGAGGGTGTTGAGGGACAGCAAGTCCATTCAGATTTGAGGACAATGTATGACCTTGGCATGTGTCAAAGCTAGGTCTGTGTGATTCTCATGTGGGGTAAGGACTCTTTGTTCTTTCAGTCACATCTCATCTTGTTTTATTTATGTATTTATTTAATCTTTGTTGGTAACATACTATGTGTTAGCTTGAGTTCAGTCAGTGCTGGAACTAGAAATTCTCATTAGAAAAGAAAGACATTGGTTATGAATATTTTAATACAACAATATAAATACTTTACTATCAATTTTCGATTCATTAAAAAAATACTCCAGTTCTGAAGCTACCTGTGTCCTTTTCCGTGGTGGACACTTGGGGAAATTACTGACCTTTCTGTAGCTCGCTTCTCTGGGGAAATACCAACCACATAAGGAGGTTGTAAGCATTGATTAAGTTAAACCGTACACTCTGCTTAGAACAGGCCCTGACATTAACTAAGTGTTCAAACAGTGTTCGCTACAGCCACGTTAATCATTATTGGCACGATATATTATGTCGGTACACGAAGGAACAATAGACATAAACCAGCAGAGGTCAGAGAAAGGCCTTGGGGAAAGAATTTTCTCACCATAGAAACAAAGATACATGGGAATTACCTAAGTTAAAAAAACAGAGCTGAGATTTCAGACTAAGGGAGCAGCTTGGGCAATGACTTCTGAGAATTGGAAAGGCTGGAAAATTAGAGATGGCTTAGCAGGACAGCGATATATGTAGAGATGGGGAGAAGGGAACGTTGCCAGAGAAGTAGGTCAGCTGTAGCAGTATCCTCAGCTAAGGTAACGAGCACTATCCTAAGGAGAATGACGTAATCGCTCTGCTTATAGGACAGAGAATGTCCAGGAATCAGGCAAAACCAGAATGGGCCAAATGCACTGAAGGATCTCAGAAAGAAATCACAGTAGCAAGTAGTCCCATCCTGGAAATGACCGTGACATTGAATGCTAGCAAGTTTGTGATAAGGGAAGGGGATAGGACACCCCAAATGCTGTAAACAATTGAGTACCAGGATAGACATCAAAAGGACAAAGCACAGGTCTTCAGTTCCTGTAGCTCAGTGACCTGCTCCCCACCCCTTTTAGGAGTTAAACTGAAGGAGGCTCTGGTGTGCTGGGGAGAAGGCTGCGTTTCTCTAGTGAACGTGTTGGCGTTGAGATATCCGTCACACATGCCAGTGGAGAGCCGAACAGCACTGGCAATGTGTGTCTCTATTACAAACGCTGTCTTTACGTGGAGGTTGTGTTTGGAGTTACTGTCACAGAGTTTAGCCCTGGCTGCCAGGATGAATGTGCTTGAAGCGAGAAAGAGTGACAGAATCCTCGGTTTAAGAAAGGGAGCACAAAATGGAAGCACAGAAGAGAAAAGGAAAGGGTGCCATGTAATAGATGAAGAGCCAGACAGAGGAGGAAGATTCAGTTATGTCAAAAGCTAGGAGTCTTAAAAACAAGCCATGGGATTTCATTCAACCTGATCACTAGGAAGGTGGAGATGGCGGCACAGCAGTTAACAGCACTCGCTGCTCTTGCAGAGGGCATGTGTTCAGTTCCCAGCACCTATGACAGGCAACTCACACCACCTACCCCTCCAGTTCCAAGGGGTCTGGCTACCTGTCCTAGCCTCCACAGAAAACCTCACGCAGGTGCAAATATATATGCACACGTGCATGTGCATCTGTGTGCACACACACAAATGCACACACACACCAAATAAGATTTGAGAAATTCTTTAGTGAATTGGATAGTGGTATTTTGGAGAAAGGGCAAGAAGAGTGAATGCCTGTATGTCATGGGCAGATGTAGCAACTGCACAAGTTTGGCTATAAGGATTGAAGATGGTCTAAAGAGACAGAGAATGCAGCTGATTATTTGTTGATCTTTTTAATGGAATGTTTCCACTATGGGAAGAAAGAAGAACATCTGTATCTAAAGGGAGGTGAGCACCCGCAAGGGCCTCAACAAAGTCCTTCTTGTACGGGGCATGAAGAAAGGGTGTTGTGTGTGCGTGGAGGAACAGGAAGCTGCTCTTGGCTTCTATGCAAAGTTCTAAGTCTTGAGGAGATGTGATGGGAGGCTTCAGGCAGAAGAGAGGAAATGGAAGGTTTGAGGGGCAGTTCATTCAAAACTACAGAGAGTGGACCTTTGTGACAATTTTTAAAATCTTGCTGTGGTGTGAATGCGCACATGCATGTGTGTGTGTGTATGTGTGTGTGCGCATGTGCATGCGTGTGTGTGTGCATGAGTTCATGCTTGCGGGGGCCAGAGGAAGGCATAAGAGAGTCAGTCTTCTCCTGTCACTGTGGGTTTCAGAGCTGAAACTCTGGTCATTTGTCTTGTGAGGAAAGAGCTTTTTCCCACTAAATCATATTTCAGGTTCAGGAAATTTGATTTTGCTTGCTGTAATGATCAGCAGCCAAGAAAATAGATTAATCAGCTCTGAAGATTTCTCGAATGGAGTAAGAAAACAGGAAATGCGCTCCGATGGCTCGGGTATGGAAGTAACTGAACCGCAGATGGTTTTGAGGAAGACTTTGAAGAACGAACAAAAGATGATAGAAGATAGAAAGAAAATTCAAGAGACTCAGATGTGTGGAGTAGTGAAAATCAAAAAACTTGGATTTTTAAGATTTTGGACCATGAACTATTTATTGACGATGGACTTGATCTCGAGGCCAGGTCACCAAACTGGACTTAGGTAACCCAGGGACACAAGATCCTGCTAGACTAGTGGGTCTAACGTCAGTGCTGAGGCTTCTTCTACAGTGAAGACATAGTTGGGAATTAATTACCAGGGGGGAAATGCCAAGGGAAGAGTAGCGATGTCCAAAGAGAGTGGCTGATGCTGGGGACCATGGGTCTCTGAGGTGTGTCACTCCTGTCCCCTCTCCTCAGTCACCGCTATGTGTTCCCATCCCTGGTCATTTCCCTTAGAAGGCAGATGACTGCAACCACATCTACTTCCCCCTGCTCTCCTTCAAATTTGTGGCCTCCTTTTTCACTAGCAGTTCTTTCTCACATATATATGTATTTTCACATATGTATGTATTCCTAAATATGATCTATTAGTCTATGTAATGTTACTTGGCCATTTGGCACCCAACAACCAATCGGCGTATTCTTCCCAGGGAAGATCATGGCTTTACCTGGTTGCACAATTGTTTGTGCAGGGCTGAGGCATCATGAGGTTTTCACCACCCAGTTTGGCATGTCCACTGGTGCCATGCTTGTTCAGTTCATGTTCAGGTAGCCATGTTTCTGGGACTTTGTAGGTGTAGCTTCTGATATTACTAAAAGATATAATCTCACAGCAAACTCCCCATCCTCTAGCTCTTAAGATATTTCCACTCAGGACAGCCTAAGCTGCATAGGGGGACTTAGTCCCCCTCCCCTCACCCCACATCAAACTAAACAAAACAGATGGCACTGGAGCATCTCCTTATGTAGCAGGCAAAGCCTAGCTTTGTACAGCCATCCCTTGGAAAGAATTACTTTTGAAGACTCTCCCATATCGCCAACAGGCTGGGGGACAGGGTTTACGTGTCTTCAAAGGAAGAAGCTGTTTCTCAAACTCTTTGCAGCATGTGTTCTCCTGGATTCCATGAGCTAATTCCAAATGACTTCCATCTCATCCCTTAATTAAAAATTAGGTCCATTAGTAGTTCCAATTAGCAACAATTAACCATAAATTGTGTTTACTGTAAGAGACCCGACACAGTTATAAGTACTCCCACAAGCCACACTTAGAAGTCAGTTTCCTTTCTCCCCTCAAACACTGTGTGTTTCTTTCATGGCAAGGAGGCATTTCTTGAATTATACTAAGCAATCCCTTCTCTTTCTTTTCAATAAGTTGTAATGAGGAGACTTTGCTCTACTTGGCTATTTATCCAGCGGATATTTTGCCCACCCTCTATAGTACTGCAAAGAGCCAGGACACGGTGGCGCTGAATGTGCCCTTTGCCTTGAAAGAACAAAGACTCTAACAGTAGGCCTGGCTCTAGAGAGCAAGCACATGGCCTGGTAGGTGGCAGAGCTCTTGAATTGTCTGCCCACCAGACTACTCTTTAAGCAAGATATTCATACACGTATTAGATACGCGGGCATATGCGCAGAGTCATCATGTTCTTGCTGGTGCATTATGGGAATATGGTTTGCAGTGATGTAGTCATGTGACTTCCTCTAAAGATTCAGCCAATTGACTCTTCTGGTACATGAAGATCATTGTTATTTGGCTCAGTGTTTTGCTTGTATTTTGTTTCTGTTTTTGAAAGTGTGTGTGTGTGTGTGTGTGTGTGTGTGTGTGTGTGTGTGTGTGTCTGTGCACCTGCACATTCAAAGTTGATATCTAGGATCTTCTTTGATCATTTCCCTTGTCTGCTGGGATTACCAGTGGCCACCACACCTACCCAGACCCAGGGATCTTAACTCTCATCCTCATGCTTACAAGGCTAGTACTTGATCCACTGGAACTCATTGTTTCTGTGCCAGCCCTTTGGGGAATATACAGGGATATACTGCAAAACCAGACTATTTATTTTTGTGACCAGCAAGATGTATCTGTCTATGAAGGTCTGCATAGTAAAGAGTTGGGGCTTTTCAGGATCTAATGTCTTTGCCAGGGGAACATGGAGGAACCATACAGATAGAGGCAAGCATAGTTGTGTTTACTTATAGCCTCTGCTGAAGATGGTAAAGTGTGCACCATGCAAGCGAGATGATCTGAGATTGCTCTCTGAGGCTGATGTAATAAAGCCTGGCATGGTCAAGTGTGATTGTAATCCCAGCACTAGGGTGGCAGAAACGTGTGGATCCTTAGACCTCACTGAATAGTGGATTTCAGGTAAAGTGTCCTCAAAACAAAGTCAAATAAAAACAAAACATGCAATGTGTACAGCATCCTAAATAATGAAAGCCTAGAAGTTGGCTTCTGATTTACACACACACACACACTTGATTTATTACTACAAAGATAGCCAACTGACCAGATTTGATATACATGCTATAATTTGCCACCGCTCTTCATCAGTATCATATGTTCAGTGCTGGCCCTGGCATTGCTTACACGACATGGGAAGTTCCTTCTTTCAAGGCAGCATCTTCGTGCAAAGTGGCAGAGACTAAGACAGAGCCGGATAGACTTTTCTTAGCACGGTCCTGCCACTGCTGTCTTACCCAGGCATAGCTGCTCCAGGGGGTGGCTTGTCACCCTGAGGGAGTAGGTAAGCCATGCTATCTTATTTCAAAATCAACTACTTCTTAAAGGGAGCCCGCAATTGATGGAGTGGCATCCTTCTCTTTGGCAGTCAGAAGAAAGCGCCACACCTATCTGTGTGGCAGCTAGGTGTGCTGGCAGCAACACACAGTCCATCATCGAGGGGGCAGGGCACTGACTTAGAGCTCAAGCAAAGCAACCAAAGTGTCACCTACCACATGGGTCATAGCTAGCTCACTTTGACACTACATCCCAAAGCCATAGGTATGCTCATCCACAGAAGGACACAGCCTACGTAAGATGCCACCAAGGAAACGAAGACACTCAAAGGCAAAGTGGATTTGGAAGGGAGCAGGCTCCTGTGCGTGCTCCACACATCTGGCATGGAGAGCTTACAGTTCCCTTTTTAATCAACGGCATAGACTGGGCCCTTGGGACGCAGTGAGAGACTTCCGCTGTGCATTGCCTGGGAGGTAGCACTTGCTGCAGGCAGTCTGGAAACACACAGGACCGAAGAGACACTGCTAACAGACATGTTAGCCTTTCTCTAGACTCCACGGCAAATGAGTTCATCAGAAAGCAACATGCTGGAACCATCTGATTGTAGGTCCCTGTTGCAAGGCTTTCTGTGTGTGTAAATGGTGTGTCTTCACCCCTTCTTTCTTTCTTTTTCTTTCTTTTCTTTTTTCTTTTTTTTTTTTTTTTTTGGTTTTTTGAGACAGGGTTTCTCTGTGGTTTTGGAGCCTGTCCTGGAACTAGCTCCTGTAGACCAGGCTGGTCTCGAACTCACAGAGATCCGCCTGCCTCTGCCTCCAGAGTGCTGGGAATAAAGGCGTGCACCACCGCCGCCCAGCCACCCCTTCTTTCTTACAGCAGGGCTGGATGGTGTCAGCATTTAGAAGTGCTGCGAGCTCCCTTGAGTCACAGCACTTGAAGTCATTGTCTGTTCTTTCACTCTGCATCCCTTGCATAAGAAAGACATGACTTGTTGGAGTCCAGGAGCCAGCATCTCTCCTTAGAGGATTGCATGGGTTTCTTTTGCATCCATGGTGTAGTGTGAAGAGCCTAATATAGTCGCCTTTGTATATGAGTTATCAGGACAGTTGGAATTAGATAGGATATGGTGGATTTTGCTTTTTCGCTCCTAAATGTTTATGAGTTTGGTTATTTTGTGTTATTCATCTGTTTTGTTTGGTTTTAAGAAATGGAATCTCACTATGTAGCCTAGGCTGGCCTTGAAATCTCAATCATTCTGACACTATTTCTAAAGTGCTAGGATGTCAGGCACGTACTAATGTTTCCCATGTGTTTTCTGTTCTTAATTTGTGCTTTTTATTGTCTAGCCCTTGGTTTTATGAACCTCTGACACATTCAGCGTGGAAGTATGAAGACTAGCCCCTGTTTAAAGTTATATGGAAAAGAGGGCCAGAATATATCAGTCAATGTGGAATGCTGACGTAGCGTGCTCAAGGCACTAGGATTAATCCTAAGACTATGCAAACACACACACACACACACACACACACACACACACACACACACACATACACACACACACACACACACAGAGAGAGAGAGAGAGAGAGAGAGAGAGAGAGAGAGAGAGAACTAGAAGGAAATACAGATGAGATTAGAGAAGCCTGCATGCTACAAAGGCTCAGTGGGAAGGCATGATAATGCCTTGGTCTTGTGAAAATTCTGCACCACTCAGTGGTGTGAGATTCCCATGTCCATGCAGATGTGAATGGGAAAACATGATATTAAACACAGAAATGTATTTAGAACCAAGAGACTGCTCACAATTATTGACCTTGCTAGTTCATCATTCAACCTCGATGAGAGTTCCTAACATTTGCTTCCACTCACCTCTCCACACTTTAAATATACGTAAGAATTCATGCCCTGCTTCCTAACTGCACACAACACCGAGAGAAGTCATCGGCAGAGCATACAAGTGCCCGGGGAGCAACTGATTGATGAGACGTGACACATAACTCAGGCTTCCTTTCCTATAGTCAGGAAGTATGAGCATTTTCTCGAGGAGCACATTCTTACAGATGCTGTGAGAGGCCTAAGCTTAAAAGCCAAGTGGAATTTTAAAATATGGTTTATGACACACAAGTTGAAGAAATATTACAGGAGCTAATTCCATATTTTGTTAGCACAATTGTTATTATATAATACAATGATATTGTTATTATAAAATTTAAACATTATAAATAAGAAAAACAACATAATGCACAGTAGCAGAAACCTGACAGAGTGATAACTGTCTATGATTTTGAGGGTTAAAAGATACAGGAAAAAATTGGAAACATGTAACATGTTCACTTTTATGTGTTTTTAACTGATCTTATATAAACTTTTTGAAATTTTGCTTAGTAAATTACATGATTTACTAACATATAAATAACATTTTCAGATATAATATTAAGGAGACATGTTTTTTCTACCTTTGAGATTGTAATATAATTATGTTTCTCCCTTTGCCTTCCTCTCTCCAAACACTCCTGTATACCTTTCCCGACTCTCCTTCAATTCATAGTCTCTTTCTGCTGTTACTGCATGCATATATGTATATTCATATATACTCCTAGATATAACCTCTTCTGTCTATACACTGTTACTTGTTAGTATCAAGAACACAGGGCACAATTAGTGTCAGTGGGATGCTTCTGTCGCTGACAGCGATGTACAGAGGGACCTCTGCACTTCTCCCAAAGCCCACTCTCAGTGGACTTTGCAAACACTGTGTCTCCGTGTAGGTGCAGCTTAAATGTATTGAGCATCTATAGGCACTTTTGAGTTTTATGTGACTTCATTAAATATCCGCCAGAAGGTCATTGTCTCTAACCAGCTGGCTGCTGCTTTGGGTATTTTTCATGCTGTATCTAATTTCAAGTGATGCATTCCTGTCTTTGCAGGCAGCAGTTAGGAGCATTTAGAGGCTTCCCAGTTCAGCTAATGTGAGAATCTCAGTCTCTGGTGTTTGTTGAAATTGACATACAGCACTTAAAATTAGGCCCATACATAATACATCTAAAGTAATGTATTGATTGCAAGTCTAATTTCCTCATGATAAATATGTATACACATCTACACTCTTATTATATACATATTCTCTAGTTTTCTGCCTAAACCAATATTGCTGGCAACCATCTGTTTCTCTGGGATGCACACCACATAGTATTTATAAGCTGTCAAAGTCAAGTAGGTTTCATTCTCAAGTCAATTTGTTGCCCAAGTCCCTGCTTAGACTGCCTTCCTTCAGCGCTCTGTTTTATTCATTTTGACAATGTGGATTTTATCAGGTCAGTCCCATTTTCCTTGCCTGAGCCAGGCACTCAGCTGCATTCCCTATACTTGCTCTTTGATTAAATATTGATGGAAAAGCCATGGGCTAACTCACCTTCACACTGCACACCAAAGCCACAATCATTCCGATGGTTCCCTTGCAAATGGAAACAAAGCCTTGAACAGACTTTCAACTGCTCGTGTCCTTTGATCCGCATGAGGTGGGCACACCTTCAGCTGGCAGCAAAGCTCTGATGGTTACAGAGTGGCGGATGGCAAACTCCTATAAGGGACACTTTGCTTATCCTGCCTGCCTGCTCTGAGCTCAGATACCTGCCCAGGAGACTCATCTGTCAGGGAAGATGGAGACTCCAGATTTGAGAAATTTGAGTTTGATTGAATGTGGAAGGTGAGGTCGGGGGTGAGGGAATAGATGCTTCTGCAATTAAAAGCATGTTCTTCCCTTCTAGAAGACCCAAACTTGGATCCCATGTCAGGTAGCTCACAACCAATTGTAGCTCCAACTCCAAATGATCTGGATCCCCCTTTTGCTCCGGTGGACACCTGTGCTCGTATTCATTCACCCCACCCCACCTCCTTATACATATAGTTTAAAACATAATTTTAAAATAATAGTGGATACCCAAAATCATGGGAAAACATTTGCACATTTCAGATATTTGGTGTGGAAGATGAAAACCTACAAACTAAACACTAGGGACCAACGATTGCTGAACATTTAGATTCATTCAGTAGGGGAAGGAGAGAGGATGCCCACCAGTGACCCAAGGCCACAGAAAGAGCAAATCTGGGGTGCACGTTGGACAGGCTCAGGTAGATGACAACTTGGGCTCTGTTGGATGTGTTCAGGAAGTGATAGGCTCTTCCCAACTGCTCCCTTCATCAGCCTTACTCAGCAGGCAGAGGGCCAAGGCAGGGGGCCTCCTTGCCTTTGACAGAGGTCCAGCAGTCATTGACATTTCTCTGGACAGGGTAGTTTGTGCATTTGCAGGAAATGCTTTTTTACATGTTTTTCAGCATTCACTTATCGAGGGGCCTGGTCTGATGACCATGATTAACCTTTGAGAATTGTTTAATTGGACGTATTATGTACTTGGAATAGCTACAGCTCATTAAAGGCCGTTGGAAAGTTTCCCATGAATTCTTCTCATGTCTCAAGGATAGTTTTAACACTGCCTGAAAAACACTGCATGTCCCTGACAAAGGATAAACAGAAACACTAGGTAGGCCAAAAATAAGTGTTTTGTTCCTTGCATGTGCACACCTTAGGAACACATGGATTTGATCTACAGAGAGCACACCCTTGGAGTGTCTTATTTGTTGCAACTGATACGCACAATTGCTCTCTAGGAGAGTGTCCATGTCCTCTACAGATGGCTCTTTGCAGTTCAGTGTGGCCTATCTTATGTTCCCCCTGTGTTTTAAAGTTCTCAGTATAAGACCTGCCATTTTTGATCATAACATTGACCATGTCACACCCTGCCTTATGCAAAGATGAGGGCCACCTTTCGTCTGATTCTCAAGTATTTCCTTTTTATTTCTAGCCCCTGTTTCTCATTCTTCCTCTCATTCCAGCCTGTCTTATCAAACTGTAACTCTCTTGTTATTTTTCATCAGTTTGATCTTTTCTTGCCTTATTTGTTTTCGAGATAAAGTCTTGTTACGTTACCTGAGGTGTCTCAAGTTTGCAATCTTGTTGCCTTCGCCTACTTAATCAAGAGGTAAAAGACGTGTGACACCATGATAACTCTTGCTTCTGTTTTCTTATCTGTCCTGTCCTGTTTTTATTGATTTACAGTATAAAGAACTCTATTCCTTATACCCCTCCAGTATGTTCTGGCTCATGGTGCCTGTTCCTCTGCTTGATGCCTTGGGTAGGTACCCCGTCTCGAGTTTCTCAAGGTTCTGTTATTAGGACACTGAATTGTGTCATTCTGTCTCAGTGGTGCTGTCGTCAAGCTGGCATACACATGATTCTCATTAGGCATCTGTCCTCTGCCGGAAGTGCCAGGCCAGTGTTTCCAATCACGGCTTACGTGTTCTCATCCCATCCTCCCACTCCCATCTCCCCCTCTAGTTCACCCTTCATATTCACAATTTCTGCCACTTTGGTCTCTTCAAAAAGCTCCCACTGGAAATCCCCTGGAGAGATTACTTCTCCATGCTAAGGTTTTTAAAGTTAAGCATGGCTATGCTTTAGGGTGACAGGAGTCTTTGGCAGGGATGTGAATACCAGTTGTCTTCGTAGGTAGGACTAGATGGTTTACTTGGCGTTGAAGAGAAAAAAAATCTCTCAGAATTTCTTCTACTCAACTATACTTCTAACCTCTTGTTTACACACCCTTCCTCGTTTATGTATTTTCTAACACATAGGCTGTTTGTAAACAGTTGAGAACATTTTGCTTCCTAACCCTGGTCCAGGCAGATCCCTGTAGCTATTAGTCTATCATTGCAGATCTTATCTGGGTTGGCATGTGGCTTTCTTTTTTACTCATCCTTCACACGGTCTGGAATACATTTTGAGAGTAATGTTTTGAAATACCTATGTACAAAGATATGGTCGTAATTAACATTGGTAAATAACTGTCCATACCAACTGGTTCCTGTTGAGAATAAAAAAGCATGTCAGATTTTTTTAAGGTTTATTTATTTATTATGTATGCATTGTTCTGTCTGCATGTGTGCCTGCACACCAGTGCAGGGTATCAGATCTCATTACAGATGGTTGCCAGCCACCATGTGATTCCTGGGAATTGAACTCTGGACCTCTGGAAGATCAACCAGTGCTCGTAATCTCTGAGCCATCTCTCCAGCTACGCATGTCAGATCTTTTAACCTAATGTGATTTGCTCTAATAGCAAACCTTCAGCTTGGAATTAGGACACACCAGAGCTTTATGTGGTTAGTGTTCTAGTTTCATCCTGCTGTGGTGACAAATGCCAGGACATAAAGTGACCAAGGCGAAGAAGGGTTTATTTCAGCTTTCAGGTTAGAGTACGTTATTGAGGGAAGTCAGGCCAGGAACTCAAGCAGAAATTTGAAGCAAAAACCATGGGGGGGGGGGGGAATGCTGCTGGCTGGTTCATAAACAAGTTCATGCTAGCCTAGCTTTCTTATATAGCCTAACACCACCTGCCCAGGGAACAGTGCTGCCCACAGTGGGTTGGACCCTTCTGCATCCATTAACAACCAAGACAGTCCCCACAGACAAGTTCAAAGAGCAACCCAACCTGGGCAATTCTTCAATCTAGGTTTTCTCAGCTTACTCAAGACGGTTGCGAGTGGTCACTTAAGGCCAATCAGGACAGTTAGCCTAAAAGATAGTGCCCTGCTGTGGTGGCCAAGAGCATTCTGTGCTTGCTCCACAGGCTATAGTAAGTTGTCCCTTAGTTTCTGGCTGATAGCAGACCTAACGCTTTTCTTCCTCAAACTAGTACCAAAATAAAGGTGTGTATGTCTTAGAGTTTCTGTGGCTTATCCTCTGTTCTTAGCTTCATCAGTCCAAGACTGTTTGCACAATGCCTGTTTCAACTATGGTGAAAACACACAGGTCTTCCAAAGCAGTAGCAAAGAAGTGGCGGTACAAGCAAGATTTCTGCTTTGTGTAGATTTCAGACTTTGGCCGAGGGAAATAGCGGCATGGGCAGGAGAAACTGCTGGGCAGTGCATCTACTCTCTGAGGACTTCAGCCGAGAAGGTTGTTTTGCCTGGATGACAGCATCCCAGCAGCTCCCAAAACACAGATGACTTCATGACTTCACCTTGGCATAGTGTTGAGCTACCATGTGTGGAGGACACCATAATACAAACCTTTGGAGCTTGCTTTGCTTACGTTTGCTGGTCATCATGCCACAGTGTCCACTCCTTTAGACCATGTCTCTTGCTCGGATGTTGGAAGTCATTTTGGCCTGTTTTGGGTTGATGCTCTTGCCTGATGGACACCCTGACTTGTGGGGTTCCTTGTTAATAAACTTCAAATAAGGGTTTAAAGGCCTCTGTTTGATTAGTCAGTTTGCTTCCCTTCCCTTCCCCCAACTTCATCTTTCTCATTTATTGGATACTGCAGTATTTTTTGCAGGTCTAGAAGCTGCCTTTGATCCCCTTGGGGAGCAAGGTGAGATAAAATTCAATAAAGGCTGGGAGTGGAGATCCCTCGTGTGTCACTCAGCCAGTCACAAAGGACAAATCAAAGTCTACGGGAAAGAGTAACTCATCCCCTCTCATTGCTGCCTGGAGAGCATGCTTTTCAGACTCCTTTCCCTATCTCTCCTCTTCCTGGCTCCTGAATGCCAAGATGCTTCCTCTGGTCACAGTGCTTTGGCGGAGGAGTTTGTTCCTAGCGCTTTCTTCCCCACCCAACTCATGTTGGCTCTCCCTGGAATTTCATACATGCCATCTGAAGCCTCTATGGGCCATGTCTTAAAGATCCCTAGCATCCAGCATTCTCTATGTATGTATGTATGTATGTATGTATGTATGTATGTACATGTGTGTCTATGTATCGCTCTCTCTTCTTTTGATTCTCTGTCTTTCTGTCTCTGTGTGTGTCTGCCTGTCTCTGCCTGACTGTCTGTCTGTCTTTGTCTCTCTGTCTCTCTCTCTCTCCTTCTGACTCTCCCCCACTTCCTCTTCTCTTTCCAGTTTCGTCGCCAAGTGTACGTGCCACTTGACCTTGAGTTTTTGTAAATCTCTTCGTCGGGACCCATTGTATTCATTCTTCACTACAGGTGCTAGGACCCACCACCCATTTCCTCTACTCCTCTACCCCTACTGATGGGCCTTAGACGTTTAGACTACAAAGAAGGGACTATTGCTTTTACTGCTCAGTGTTAACTCTCAAAGTTGTGTGTGTGCATGTGAAGAGCAGAAAACAGCCCTGTTGGCATTTTCAGGTGCTGTCGATCCTGCTTTTGTTTGTTTTATTGTTGGTGTTGTTATTATTGGGCTTTTTTTGAAACACAGTCTAGGCTGACTGACTAGTGAGCTACAGGAATGCACTTCTATGCCTCACTAGTACTGGAATTACAAGTGTGCTTCCACGCCCAATGTTCTGTTTTGTTGAGAATTCCGGAGCTCTAACTCTGGCCATCATCTTGCGAGCCATGCCTCTTATCCATTGAGCTATCTCCCAAGTCTTAACACTCAATTTTTGAAAATGAAAATACAACATTTTCAGAAGATTTATTTTAATGTTTCATTACTAAGTTTTGCTCCAAATAAGTGGAAGAAAAAGAAATAGAGATTGTATTAGTCTCTTGGATGCTGGAATTTTCTCTGACAGACCTAAAATATAAGATTTCCTCTCCCTGTGTTGTCCTTCGGTGACTGCCACCCCTGGGTAGAAATAGCAGGATATCCCTCTAAGTGGTCTCACTGAAACAAGACATATGTCACTTAAATTCTCAGAGTCATCTTCCTTCAGAAACACAACCTGTTTTCCATTCTTCCATCACCATGGAGACCTGGTCCCGAGCCCTCAGCCTAGGCTGCAAGGCTTTTACTATGCTGACAGCTACTTTCCTGAGGTCCTTGTCACCAAACCTGATGATCTGAGTTCAATCTCAAGACCCACGTGGTGGCCCGAGAGAACTGGCTCCTGTGAGTTGTCCTCTGACCAACCCATGCATATTGTAGCATATGCGCACCCACATGCATGCGTGTGCACCCCCCCACACACATACACACACACAATCACACACAATCAATCAATGTAATTTAAAACTGAAATCATATGCTTAATCCTTTTTTTCTAGACAGCCAACATGTGCTTCTCTCTAAGATTATCCTAAGTGATTCCTCAGATTTACTTCTGAATGGAGTTTTCTACCCTTTTTTGCTGCCTACGTTCCTGGTGCTCACACTGTTGTGTCCCGATAACATCCCATCCTTGTTTCAATCATCCACCCATGCCCTAATAGCCAGTGCCTTGTCTCTTGCAGAGTCCCTGGGGCACGGGCAGGGTGGTGCACTAGCATCGTGAATGATAACCAGGACAAGTAATGGTCTCTTGTTATTTGTCACTGATAAATCAGAAGATCCCTCCCAACCTGCTAGTCACTCTGGGATACTGACTGCTTATTAGGGAGAAGCAGCTAGCCAGTGGACACAGTACTGGTTCGCCGTAGTAGGGATTTTAGCTGAGATCAAACAAAACAGTCTTTCACCTAACAAAGCATTTGCTTGTCTTTTCTCCCACACACTTTCTTATTTGTTTTGTCCTAATCCTGCATATTCATTATGAATTTAACTAATGTTTTCTGAATGACATTGGAAATCCTTACAGATTAATAGTATTTGTGGGAACAAGTATCTTTTGAAAATCTTTTCTATTGCTTCTGTCCATAGTTTAGTTTTTTGAATTCTTTTACCCCAAGATGCTTTTGTCTTCCTTATCAATATTAGATCGGGAATAAAAATATAACATAAGCAGCCCTTCTGTTGATTTCTTAAGATTCTTCCAACACCCATGCAAATATAGAACTGCTGTTGTTTTCTTCTTTAGGAAGGTGAGTTTGATGGTAGCTCTTGATCTCTGCTGGTTCAGGCCAGACTCGAGTGCTTCCTGCAGAATCTCTTAAAGTCGACTGGATTACTTGTCCTCTGCCGGTGTCTATAAGGTGTCTGTGGGCTTTAAAATCCACATGGCAGGCATTGGAGTTTATCACCTGAGCCACTTAGATTTCTAGTCCAGCTAAAGAGCTAGTCCCTTGCAATGCCAGAATACATGTGCTTTTTAGTGCCTGGCCCCTTTATCTCAGACTTGCACCAAGGATGGGATCCACTCGTTGCCTCTGACGAAATGATATCACATAAGCTTCCAGGCTTTGACCTGTACCAAAGAGTTGATTAATGTGTGAGCAAACAGTTTCTATTCGCTTTGGCAGTGGGTTCCATTCATCACCTCTTCTCTGTAAGCCCCTCTAGTCACCTCACCGAATGAGAAGATGCCAAGTTTGACTGGTCAAGAGAGGGCACTTACTGCACTCAAATTGAGGTGGTGAACAAGTGGTCAGAGAATGAAGAGAGCTTCAAAGATGAGCACTAAATTTTTCTCTTCTCGACTCCCCCCCATTTGTGTGTGTGTGTATATGTGTGTGTGTGCGTGCATGCATGGGTATTCTTCTCCCTCTCTCATTCCCCCTTTCTTCCCTCTGGAGGTTCCTTATCATCTACAAATGAGAAGAACAATGCCAGTAGAGTACACTATGAAATGCAGCCATGAATTTATAGTCTTATCAAAATTTAATCCTCCCTTTGGTCCCAGAAGTCTACATTTTCATCTGCCCCACATTGCCCCTCTACTGCCGCGATAAGTAGATATCCAAAAACAACTTGGGGAAGAAATGATTCATTTGGATTATACATCCTGATTGCGAGTGTATCTGAGGGAGCCAGGCAGTGAACCTGGAGGCAGGAAATGAAGAAAGCTACAGAGGAGTGACCAGTTCCCCTTGGCTTGCTCAGCCTGCTCTCTTATACAGCCCACATTCACCTGCTTAGAGGTAGCACTGTCCACAGTGTGATTGGCCTGCCCATATCTATCGTTACAGGTTTGCCCACAAGCCAATCTGATAGAGGCATTTTCTCAGCTGAGGTTCCCTCTTCCCAGATAACTTTATCTTGTGTCACATGGACAAAAATGATTTAACATTTTCAGTTCTCTAAGCATTGGTGATCTGTTTGTAGTCTTTGGTGTGGCAGCATCATCACTGTCCTGGAACTGACTTTAGGGCCCACTGTAGACCAAAAGCATACTAAACCGGGCATGAGTCTAGCCGGCTTCCTTTCAAAACCCTTCCAGGTAATCCTGTTACACAGATAGAGAGACAGGTCTGTGTGCAGAGGGGACTAGAATTTTTTTTTTTTTTAAAAAAAAGGTTAATAGAAGACAATGAAACTGATGGTGAATGTTCATTCACCTTCCTAGACCTGGATGGAGCGGGGAGGACCTTGGATTTTTCATGGGGCAGGGAACCCTGACTGCTCTTCGGACTGGAGAGGGAGGAGGAGAAAAGTGGGGGGAAGGGAGGAGGGGCGGGAGGAGGGGGAGGGAAATGGGAGGCTGGGAGGAGGCGGAAATTTTTTTTCTTTTCAATAAAAAAAAATAAATTAAAAAAAGGTTAATAGAAGACAATGAAACTGATGGTGGAAAAATGGCACTAAAATGCTTATGATCCTCCATCATTCAAACTTCCCCTCCCTTCTAGAATTCCATTACATTTGCTTTTTGATTCCATGGTTCTCCTCTTTTTCCGTGATGCGTTTTGAAGTTCAGCGGAATTGGACTAAGATTGGAAATAAGTACAGAATTGGGTACCTTGGAGGGGGGAAATCAATATGTGGATTTGAATGGAAGCCCTTACTCAAAACTGTCAGCCCCAAATGATCTATTTCATGACTCCTAGAAAAAAATTAAATCAAACCTGCCAGAGCCTGGCAGAGCACATATATCCATCTCAGGATGGTGAGTTACGAAGCGGTGCCCTTTCAGACACGGAGTTCCTAAAGCCAGAAGGAAATCTCTGTGCTCATTCTTTGCCTAGAGAGAAGACCGTGGTGGTTTACAAGCTCAACTGTAGGCATGTGGATGGGGAAGGCCCCCTAGTATTTTAGCACGCTCACACTGGAGATTTGGCTCAGATGGTGAGTTCAGCTCTATTTCCAAAGTGAACCAACGGGCTGGAGAGAGAGCTTGGTGCTTGAGAGCAATGGCTGTTCTTGCAGAAGACCGGGTTCCATTTCCAGCATGCTCACGACAATACAGAACTACTTGGGACCCCAATACCAGGGTGTCCACCACCTTCTGACCACTGTAGACAGCTGTGTGCACCTGGTGTACTGAAGCTCACACAGGCACACATACCCATAAATAAATAATTAAATAAACCTTTAAAATGGACCACGACTTCCATGTAAATAAAAACTATTCTTTACCGCAGTCTCCTGCTGCCCCTGGCACGCTCCTTTAAGCCAGCAGTAATTGGGATGACTAAATTGGTCCTTTGGTTTCTCCCTCCTCAGTAACAGCTAAGCGGATTACCCTGTATTTGGATATGAAAGGGTTTTTTAATTTTTTTTATAACTGGTGGAATCTAATCCTGATTAGTCCCTTTTGTATTTATAAAACATACAAAATGGGAAACAAAGCTCTCGACTGAGAGCCCAATTTCACACCCAAGTTGACTTTCTTTGACACGCTTCTAATGTGTTCTCTATTTGCCTGCAGACTGAATCTTGGGTGGAGCTGGGAAGAAATTTCATCATGTTCTTATTTTCTTATTTCTTGTTCCATTCAGAAATACTTCAGTTTTTTTTTTAAGATTTTTTTATTACTCTCTGATCTTAATAAGTGATGGAATCCTCTGTTAAGATGCCTGAGATTCGACATATTTAACACAATTGTGTCACTCAGCTTGATTGACAGTTGATTGTAATGGTTTAATGAGGGCAAGCCGATCTGCATTACTTCACTGTTGCTGTGGTTACAAACACCATGGCCAGAGGCAGCACAGGGAAGAAGGCTTTATCTTGTCTTATGGTACCAGAGAGTCTACTGTGGTTGGGAAGGTACGGCACAGCCAGCAAAAGCAGGACCACAGAGGCAGCATAGGGAAGAAGGCTTTATCTTGTCTTATGGTTGGGAAGGTACGGCACAGCCAGCAAAAGCAGGACCACAGAGGCAGCATAGGGAAGAAGGCTTTATCTTGTCTTATGGTACCAGAGAGTCTACTGTGGTTGGGAAGGTATGGCACAGCCAGCAAAAGCAGGACCACAGAGGCAGCATAGGGAAGAAGGCTTTATCTTGTCTTATGGTACCAGAGAGTCTACTGTGGTTGGGAAGGTACGGCACAGCCAGCAAAAGCAGGACCACAGAGGCAGCACAGGGAAGAAGGCTTTATCTTGTCTTATGGTACCAGAGAGTCTACTGTGGTTGGGAAGGTATGGCACAGCCAGCAAAAGCAGGACCACAGAGGCAGCATAGGGAAGAAGGCTTTATCTTGTCTTATGGTACCAGAGAGTCTACTGTGGTTGGGAAGGTACGGCACAGCCAGCAAAAGCAGGACCACAGAGGCAGCAAGCCTTATAGCCCAGCCACATGGAGAACACCTAGAGAGGAGCAATAGGAAGTGGGTAGGGCCATATGGCCTCAAAGTCCACCCCAAGTTATGCTCCCTCCAGCAAGGCTCACATTCTAAAGGTTCCATAATCTCTCCCAAACCGTTTCACCAACTGGGGGACATTTCCTAAGCATCCCCTAGAACAGCAGATCTGAAATTCTGAGGCATATTACAGACCAGGAGAGCATTAAATGTCCCAGTGTCCAAGCCATTTTCCAGGCTCATTGAATCAAGAGACCTGTAAATGGTACCTCATGATACCTTGTCAAGTCTTTCCAGTTTGCTCCAGCATTAAATCCAGACTTCAAAGCCCAGAATGCCGAAGAACGTGCCTTGGCTTCAACTATTAGTGCTTTGAAAATGTAATTGAGAAGGATCACTACACTTGGGTTTTAGCTCAGTAAAAAAATTTGTCTTGGAGACATTAAGAGAATCACAGCTAACATCTGCAGAGTGAACACTCTCAGTCCTCGAGGGAGGAGAACAGTGGCAGCCACAAATGAAAGGGATAAAGAAGAAAGATCAGACAATGGCAATGCGGTTGAACCCCCATTGGCTTTTAGCAGGCTTTCCCAGAGACTAATAGGGCTCTTCTGTGGGGAATGCCTAAGCTAAAAGGCATGGAGCAACCCTTACAAAGAGTCTCCAGAGCTGAGCGTGGGTGATGCAGGCTTGCCATCCCAGCTCTTGGAAGGCTGAGGCAGGGGTATCCTAAGTTCAAGTTGAGCTTGGATCACCTAGTAAGACTCTCAAAATACCAAAAGGGCCAGGGCAGAAAAGGTTCCCACTCTAGTCTTGATTTGACATGGTTTTTGAAGACCTGCTTTTCCCCAGAGTGTACCAAGATCTCATATAACTCTTGATAGTTAAGATGAGTTATAGAACTAAGCCCTAAGGGCCAGAGAGTGTGCAACGTATAATACACATGTGTATGAGTTCATAAGCACTATTTCATACCTTAGGGAAATCTGTCTCCAAACAATCACAGAACAGAAGAATTTTATGAACAGAATATAGGGAAATTCAACTTTTATCAGCAATGGAAAGATACTGGGAACCCAACTAGGTAAACAAGTGGAATGATGACAGAAAATTAATGCCAGGATACAGTAGGGCAAATGTTCAGGAGCATAGATGGGGTGAGAGCAAAAAGTAGATCCAGTGACAGGTGCAGAGTCCACTCAGAGGAATATGGGAGTTTGCACCTGATGTTCTTTTCTTGCTGCTGTCACTCTCTGCTTTCATTCTCTGTGGGCTCTTCTATAAACTTCATCCCAGAACTTGACATCTCCAGCGTCTTTCTAGTCAGCTGAGGTCTTTCAGTGAGTCCCATACTCCCTCTCTAAACCCTAACCTAACAATTTCTCAGGGGCCAGGCTTTGAGGGGAAATACTAGGTTGCTGATGTTGAACTTCTGGTTGGGGTGATATAAATTCAGGCCCCATGATGGGACCTTCGTTGTTGAAGGAAGAGAATAAACCCAGAGTGTGGGTGACCTTCTCCATGTGGGTTCCAAGGAGGTCTCACAAGACTGTTTCCTGGAATGCTTTCATTATGGAAAGCTCTGGAGTTCCTATAAATAAAATGGAAGGATCTTAAGTCATTAGGCAAACTGGATTGAGATGAATGTTGAAAATGGGTACCCAACGGTCAGTGTTCGAGAGCGTCCATCAGGAATTAAAGATTCTTGACAGGCTAAGGGAAGATTAAATGGATCCTGGATAAGACTCAGAAGCTTGTGTTATCTCTGACCTGCTAGATTTCTTGACAGTTCAACAGAGCTGTTCACTTGTGTGCTTCTCTCTAACTCATTATCTCTTCTCTAATTTCTCCTTTCCAAGTTGATATGGTCCCAGTCACATTGAAGAGTCAAACACTAAGATCAGTGAGGTTTAATTTCAAACTGAAATCGATTAATTCTAGTATCTGAACTAAGTCAAATGACGACATGAAATACTCATTTTTTTATCCTTGTCTGTATCTCCTCTACGTGTCCCCTAGTTTCATATCTGATAACCCCAGTCCCTACTACTCCATGCATATGAAGTGGCTGTTTCCAGAAGTCTCCATGAGAAGAATGTGTGTTTAAAATTTGTTAAGGAGCAGGTTGTCATGGAGTCAGCACTAGAAGACTCAACATTGTGAGCACAGCTGGATTTAGCAAACACTTTGCATAATGTCTGGGAAACACAAATCCATTGGGCAAGAGACATAGAAAAGTAGGGCCAAAATTCTAGGAGAGTCTGTAATCAACCGAATGGCATCCACCTCTTCATGCCCTAAATAGAAATTAAAGTCTTCTAGGACAAAGCAGTGAGGGCTGGAGGACCTTAGTAGGGACCAAACAGGCAAACCGCAGGATGAAGGTGAGCAGGACTTTGTTTGAGATATCAGCAGCTGTTATGGGACCAACCAAGAAAAGACTTGCCTGGTGTTCGTTCATTATTCCATTCATTTATTTTGTCCTGAAGTTTCTTTAATTTGGGGTCTCTAAATCAGTGCACCTTTCCTTATTTTCCCCATGAATGAGAGTATTGAGATTTGTGTTGAAACTGAAGCCTTTTAATTGGGTTTTGATCTTGTTTATTTTATTGGTTTAAGAATGACATCCAAAACTCGAAGAGAGAGCCCAGCAGGTCAAATGTTCACTGTGCAAGAATAAAGACCTGAGTTCAATGCCCAGAACAGTAATACAGAAGCTGGGAATGGTGGTGTCCTGTTGCCAACCCAGTGATGGGAAGGAAGAGATGGGAGGATTCCCCGGACCCACTGGCCTCATCTAGCTGAATGTGCAAGTTCCAGGCCAGTGACAGAACCTGTCCTGAGGAATGACACCAGGGGTTGACCCCTATACACAAGTGCACTGAGGCACATAGATGAACACACAGACACACACACACACACACACACACACACAGACACACACACACGATGTCACCCTGTCTCTGAAGCCTCATTATGTAAAAGTGTGATGATTGGTTGAGAAACGTTTAAATCTGGAGCTTACGTTTTCTGAAGCATAGTATGAAGGATAAACAATTTCTATGAATTTAAGACTTTGAGGACAGTGTAGACACTTCCTATCTGCTTGCTCTACTTCACATTATTTTCATTTTGACTGGAATTCATCTCCTCTCTGACTTTCTCATAAAAATGCTACTTGGAGGTCACATTAATGAATGTGTTCGGGACTAGGCACACAACAATCATGCCGGCAACTAGAAGATGCATATGAAGATGCATCTCTGCCTCTGTCTGTTGTCCACTGCCCACAGTAGTATCTCAATAGCCCTGGCCTCATACTGGGCTCATTCTTCTTGTGGCCTCTCTGTTCTTCTCTTCCATCTGTCTTTCCCAGGTCCCCTCTCTTCTCCTTCTCTCAGAAACAAAAGCTTTTGAGAGCCATCTTCACAGCTCTTTCTTTCATTTAGTTGACTATCTGTTAGCCATGTCTGTAGGGACCTACTGAATACCTCAAGTGTTGTCAATGTCATTTTCAAGAGAAAATAAATGAGCGTTTTCTGACCAAACTGAATTTTGATTATATCAATTGTCAAGAAAATGAATCTTGTTCTGTAATAATAAATGGATACCCAACTATTAACAATATACAACCATCCCTATGCTAAGAACACTGTGCTTTTTCATTTATGTTCTCAGTAACTAATACCTTAAACTATGAATGTTTGACTTTTTATACAAAAAAAAATCTAGACATACAAATGTATATCCCTCTTACCCGACATGTTGAAATTCAATGTACACAGTGTTCCCTCAAACCTTTCATTGAGGAATGACCTTGCTCTGGAGTGCTCGTATCATATTGATCATATTGTTCTGAAATACTAACTAGAGAATTGCTTCTGATCCCACTTATGTAGGTAATGATTATTTTGATAGAGAAGCTATTGATACTTGTACAATACTATCATTTCTCAGCTGAGAAATTCTTCTGCTGTGTGTATCAAAAACCATCACTTCAAGATGAAATTACTAGGCTTTTTAAAATTAATTTGACTTTGATGTGCGTGTGTGTGTGTGTGTGTGTGTGTGACATGTATAGTGCCTAAGGAGACCAGAAGATGGTGTTGGACACACTAGAGCTGGAGTTACAGGCAGCTGTAAACTGTCTAACATGAATGGATGTTGGGAACCAAACTCAAGCAGCCAACTCCCTTAATCATGGCGCTATCTCTCCAGTCCTGAAATTTCCATCTGTCAGCTTCTTTTCTGATCTAGAACACTTGAACATAAACCAGGATAGCTGTCTTCATCATCTGAAGCATTGTGTTAGAGTGCTTTCTTCTCTTTGTGGTTTAGCTTGTGTCGGGCTGGGACCTCACACACAGTAAGACAAGTGCCCACCATTGATCTAAATCCCCACTTGAAGTCATTTAGTTCTTAAATGATCTTCAGCCTGATGGGGTAGATTATAAATAAACCCCAAGTCACTTTGTTGCCAATCATCTAGATATCAAAAGTAAACAAACTGCATTCATTAATAAAGAGCATTCCCCCATATGTTAAATGTAATAGTATATATTAACAGACACAACTTCCAAAAGTTGGTTCTTTTCTTCCTCTGTGTGGGTCCAAAAGATTTAATTTTCAGCCTTGGTGGCAATCACCGCTACCTCCAGAGCCATCTCACTAGCCCCATAAAGTGTTTTCTAACAAATATTTCTCAAAACTTACTCTACTGTAAAGTTCATCAGCGAGAACTCCCATTTGGCTTTAGATTAAACTGGCATTCAGACATTCCTTCTTTCCGTTCTCATGAGTGAACAGCTTCTAGCAGTGAGGATATATGGCAGAAGGATAAATACCAATTTTAGAACTACTTATACCTACTTATTTATTAAGTTAGAATTCTCTGAAGTCTCACCTGACCAGAATGAAATTTGGAGATGAGCAGATGCTTGGAGCCCTGCTCTAAATCCCTTGACCCACTCACCGTTCTAACTCAACCATTCTGAGGCTTCCTGATGGCAGAAGTCAAAAGATAATCCCACACTAGTTCAGAATTATGAATGATAAAGGGTTATTTATTTAGGGGAAAGTTACAGATCACTGTCTTAGATAACAGTCCACTGCCCCAATGGGGAATAGGAACAGAGTCTAGCAGCCAGAAGCCAGAGAGAGCAGGAAACAAGAGAGAGAGTGCTCATGCCTTAAAGCTTCATTTACAGTATAAGAGACCATCCCCAAGTGGGCTGGTATCTTAAAGGCTATTGGCTGAAGGAGCAGAATGTGCTCCCATAGCAACTTCCTGTTCTGTGTACCTTTGTTCATACTATAGTTGAACATGTTGTCCAAAGGACCACATTTTTTGCTGTTGTTGCTGACCCGAGGTGATATACTGCTGCCTTTCCATCATCCTAAGGACCCTTTTTAAGCCCTAAAGCAAATCCCCCTGTCTTCGTGCTCTGCATAGAATGTTTTCTCAGCTTCACGACTTACCTAAATCCTGGCACTTTCTAATAACATGCCTTTTTCATATGAAAAGTCACCTGTTGTCTGTGTCCATGCTCCTGGGGTTGGTGTTGCTGGAAGGACATGTGGACAACGGACATGTGGACAGGCAGTGTCTCATCTAGATCTGGTATGACCTTTCTTTCTAGTTTCCATTTCATTTTTTAATTAATATACAAAGTATTCCGTTTGGGGCACAACGAGATGGCTCAGCAGGTAAAGCAGCTTGCCACCTTTGATAGGTGACCTAAGTTCAGCCCCTGGGATCCACACGGTAGGAGGAGAGAACTGCCTACTGCAGGTTGTCTTCTGACCCCCACACACATGTGCACACACATGGATGAGTAAATGCCGTGATTTTAAAAGCCTACGAAGTACCGGAATTCACTAATGCACTTTAATGCGCGGTTTGTTTGGTTGTCCCCCTCCACCCTCACCACAGCCCTTGTATCTCTCAGCCTACAGCGGCCTCTTCTGCACTCTTGTGGCCCTTGTGTTTTAGCCTTCCCATTGGTAGCGCTGTCACCAAAGGCTCTTTCTCACCCTCCCACTGCCCTCATCATTACCCTGGTAGCCTGAAGACTCAGCATGGCTTCTAGTTTCCACCTCAATCACACCGCAATTCGGTGTCACTGACAGCCCTGAAGCCATGCCAACACAGCAATTGCCTTTAAAGACTAGAATCTCATTACAAGATGCTTACCTAGAATTGTTAGAAATAATGGAAATGGGTTAAAGTTGACCTCAAGAAGCAATTATATAATATGGTATTCTAAGGTAATGGTTCTCCTGACAGCTAGCAAGCAAATTATTCTTTACTCTTAGGATCACACATCTTTTCTGTCTTCCTCCTGTTACATTATGGAACTGCTAACTCCATTTTTCTGAGCATAGATGAGCCAGGGCTTCATGTTTTCTTATGCACACTGGCCGTTTCCATACACAAATTTGTTCTGAATTTCTTGTTGCTTTAATGACTTTCATATTGGCATCATTGTAGATCCCCATGCCATTGTAACAAGTTCCATAAACAAGGCAGTTGAGGTAGTTCAACTGGTAAAGGGCCTTGCCACAAACCTGATGGCCTTGCCTAGACCCCAGGATGCACACGGTAGAAGGAAAGAATCCACTCCTACAAATTGTCTTCTGACCTACACATGAACACCATATGAACACATGCATTCACATACATACATACATGCATATGCACATACATACACAGACACAAATACACACACTTTAATTAATGTAAAAACTTTAAAGAAAAGATATGGAGAAGTGTGTGCATGTCTATGGAAATGCACATATACACATAATTAGAACCTTAAGTTATAAAATTGTTAACATCTTTAAATATAATCATATTGTCTATGACTGAAGGCGGTTCTATTTTTCCCATCACTATGTATTCCATTTCTTGCCATTGTTTATTACTTAATCCAGACCTTAAGGATATTACTAGAAGAAGAGAGAGGGAAGAAGTTAAATTTCAAGCAAAAACCCAAAGGAAATTGTTGCCTATTTCCACAAGTTAGTTGCATGGTTTTTGTACATAGATTTATCTATGTTAGTCTCAACAATGTCCAAGCTATTCTTTAGAAACAGATGACGTATTTTATCAAAAAATGGATTTTACATCCTTTGAATATCATAATTGCCTCCTATTTCCCTCCAGTGTGGCATAGTCTGTTGATTTCATTTCAAATTAAGCATGCCTTGAAACCCTTAATTAAACCCACCTTAGACATGTTGTATATTTTTAGTGAGCTAAAATATAATTTAAGAAACTTATATGTGTGTTCATGAGGGATACTTAGCTATAAATTTTCCTTCTTATAAAGCCCCTGTCCCATTTTGACATAAAGAACTTGCTGGATTTATAAAACGAGTTAGGAAGTGGCCTTTGGTATTTCCTGGAAGAGCTGACCTAAGATTACAATTATACATTCCTTAAATACTTGGCAAGCTCACCAGAAAAGCCAGATGAAGTCAAATTGGTTATCATAGCTAGTGTGGGATAATTAATTCAATCTGTGGCCTAGCTGTGAAACCAAGCAGATTTTCTCTGACTTTGTGTCTGTTCTGCTCAAGCCTGCTTTGGTAATCTGTCCATCTCACGTAAGCTGTGAGTTCTGTTGACGCTGTTCACGACAGCCTTTTCTGTTTTCTTCTTTCCCACCCCATGCTCTACAGAGCTGTATGGGTTGGTCTCACTGCCCTGCCATAGATAAGCTCTTAACTTACAAATGACCTCAGCCCAGACAGTTAGTTCTCAGTTTATCTGACTTACTATCTAATTGTTCAGGGACCTCTGTGCTAACTGAGCAGCTACTAATGCTGTTTGTTCTCTGATTTCCTGATAGGACATACCTATCACACACACACACACACACACACACACACACACACACACACACACACAAATGAAGGGGACTGGAGAGATGGCTCAGCGGTTAAGAGCATTGCCTGCTCTTCCAAAGGTCCTGAGTTCAATTCCTAGCAACCACATGGTGGCTCACAACCATCTGTAATGAGATCTGGTGCCCTCTGCTGGCCTGCAGACATACAGACAGAATATTGTATAGATAATAAATAAATAAATAATTTTTTTAAAAAAATGAAGGAAGGAGAATTCATGGTGTCTCTAATGGGCTGGTTCAGCAGCTAAAGAGATGGTTAAGTGGTTTAAAAAACTTACTGTTCTTCAGAAGTCCTGTATCCACATGGCAACTCACAACCACCTGTAACTCCAGCTCTTCTGGCCCCTGCAGGCACTGCACACATATGGTACACATAGAACTATTTCAAATTAAAACTTTAAGACATCCGTTATCATCAGCTTCACTTCTATAGCATTTCATTTCATTGCAATCACAATGAGCTATACACATGCAAAACCTTAATAGGCCTTCGCTTTTGCAACATAGTCATTAAAGCTGCTTCCCTAGCAAGGGTGAAGGCCTCTGCGGGCTGCGAGAAACATACATCCTGTGTATCTGCCATCAGGAAACAGATCGATGGCTGCACTCACGTTCTGCTGGACCCCAAATGATAGAAGAATGGTCCTGCCCACTTTCAGGGTAGACAGTTACCACCTTGACTGACCTAACCAAGAAAATGTTCCACAGATGTGTCCAGAGGCTAACCCAGTCAAGATAATCCCTCATGGTTGCGCCTGGAGGGTTGTCTTAGTGTGCCTTCAGATCCTGTCAGGTTGACAAGGGCTCTTATGATGGTGTATATCCACTTTGTTACCCAGCGCTTTGTTAGCCCAGGGAGGAAGAGCTGAGCAGTTGGCATAAACCTGACCTCATTTGGCATGCTCTCCTTGGAAGGACAGTCTCCAGCTGTCTTCTCTATTGATGGGATCATCTATTCAATGGCATGAAGACCCACAGAGGCTACTTAGACTTATTCAGTGGCAGCTCTTTTAACTCTGTTAATCAAAGTAAGCACATGAATGGCATCTTACCCAGGGCCAGGCATGTGGTATCTCAACTCTGAAATGATTTTATAATTAAACAACAAAGCAGTGTCCTCAAAGCTCCAGAATAGGACTGCGGAGATGACTCAGCAGTTGAGAGAGCTTACAGCTCTTCCAGAGGACTCAAGTTCAGTTTCCAGCTCCATATAACTCCAGCTTCAGGGGCTCTAATGCCCTCTACTGTCCTCCGCGGGTACTACACATGTACACCTACACAAAATTAAAAATAAATCTTAGGAAAGAAAAAACCCACAACCACAATAGGACTCCTTGAGATACCACTTTACCCGTGTCTCAGCCACTTGCCCAATGAATCACAGCTTGGTTTGGACCCTGCATCTTCAAGGCTTTGGCTGTGGTTTTGGAAGTAACCCACGCCACTTGTCCTTAGTCTTCCACAATCTCCCCTCCAGGTCAATTCAGCAGCCACAGGGACATAAACCCCTATAGCTTCCCTGCATCCCCTTTATCGGCTTTCTGTATTTCCTGGGGCTAAACTGCCTCCCTTTTCCGAAGCATCCATCCTCATGACTTTATAGACTTGACTGACAGCACCCAAGTCTAATCATTTTGCAGCTCCAAAGGAGGTAGTTGTTTCAAGTATTTAGCAAATTCTGAAAGGGTGGACCTTCTTCATGCCTCCCAAATCACTGAAAGAAGAAGGTGCCCCACAAGAAGCATATGAAGTCCCTGGTTTTGTTTCACTTTGATGAGGAAGTAAGCCAGTCCAGAAGTGATCGTTTTCAGGGTTTTTTTTTTTTTTTTTTCTGTTTCCTTTGAAACAATCAACAACCATTCAGAAGTAGAAACATCTTGTCCCAATTCAAATGGGAAAAAGCAAGCTACCTTTCTAGTCTTGCATTTCCCCGTCCTTTCCCCGCAATTCTCCTAATGACGCAGTGTCTAGACTGCTTGGAACAAGTGAAAGAGTCTGGAATTCATTCTGTGGCTTGCAAGTGGCCATTCAGCACTTCACCACACCTCTGCAGCAAAGCCCGTGATCTGGAGGACAGAGAGAATTTTTCAAGTGGTTACAAGAGAAAGATGTCCATAAATATATTACCTAAGGCTGCTACTGTATGGAAAAGATTATACAGATTCATCCATGTTATCTGCCTTTTCATTTTAATATAACTCCTTTCCACAGCTCAATCAATAATATACCAAACAAATAATTTGTATTCATAAAAATTTATGGCAGATATTTTGTAGCTTTTGGAAGACAACCATTAATAAATAATTAGTCTAGGGTTGGCAAGTTGTCTCCATGTGTAAGGGTGCTTGCTGCTAAACCTGATGATCTGAGTTCAATCCCTGGGACCCACATGATAAAAGTAGAGAGTGAACTCTGAACTCCTCATGCACTGTAGTTTGCATGCACAACACATGTGCCTGTGTGCATACAAAACAAATAAAATGTGATTTAATAATAAAAGCTAAAATAAATACCCTGGAGCAGGCATGCCTATTCCTGTAAAGTTGTCTTATTAAGTAACCCAGAGTATTGGCCAAATCAGAAACCATAGAATTGGGCTCAGTGGCTTAAGTACCTTAAGTACCTTAAGTGCCTCCCACAAGAATGAGAATCCTAAGCTTGATTCCCAACATCCAAATATAAGCCAGGTGTGGTTTGCACAACTCTGAGCCCAGCCCTGGTAGTTCTGCATACCCGTAAGCCCAGCCCTTGCAGGGATGAAAGTAAACAGAGGCCCTGGAGACTGATGGTCAGCCAGTCTAACTGGTCACTGAGCTGTGGTTCAGTGAGAGACCCTTTCTCAAAGGATAAGATAGAGAGAGATGATGGGAGAGCCGAACACTGCTTGCCGAAACTGTATTGTCAGGTGTGCAGGCAATTTGTGTGTGCTCGCACAGAATTCCAGCTGGATGTTGCGAGAGAAAAATTGAGAGCTGAGTTTGCGGTCAGTGCCATAGCCATTTCTCCTGAGCGCTCTCTCCTAACTCAGCAAGGCTGTCGCTCCGTCAGGCTTCACCCCAGAAAGTCTGTCAGAGGAGAGCCTTGCCTTCAAAGTTTATCCACAGATAATATGCTTAAGCGTCTTAAATCCACACAGCACTAGCTTGCTTAACATAATCTGCCCTTAATTTTCAGAAGATCTGCCTGTTAAACTTTCTGTGACGAAAGAAAAGTAGCCAGAAAGATACTCCTGCTGAATACTCTGTACCGAAACGAGCTGAGCCTGGGATAGAAACATCTTTACTGTCTCTGTTTAGTACAGTGGCGTGACGTTACATTACCCAGTGTAATAGGGTAGTCTAGCCTAAAAGAAAATTAGAGGTTGTGCTTACGAAAACAGAAAGGCACCCGAAAGAGCCTGGGGAGATGGCTCAGCTGGAAATGGCCTGTGTTACAGGAACAAGGACCTGAGTCAAATCCCAGAACACACATAATAAAAGCCAGGTGTGGTGATACATTCTAATTCCAGCAGAGAAGAGTGGGGACTAATGGATGTTTGAGCAAGTCAGCCTACCCTACTGGGCAATTTCTAGATCAGTGAGAGACACTGTCTCTCAAAACGGCATATAGTTTCTTAGGAATGATAATGGAGGCTGTCTTTTAACATCTGCACTTGTGCAAATACGTGCACATATACCTGTATACACACATGCACACATATACACAAACATACACACACACAAATGTATGAAAAAATCATAAAAAAAGTTGGTGACTTGTGATCATGTTTTGAAGTTTTAAAAAAGTTATTTGATTGCAAGGTGTGTGTGTGTGTCTATGTGGTGTGTGTGTCTCTGTGTGTGTGTGTGTCTATGTGTGTGTGTGTGTGTGTCTGTGTGTGTAAGAGAGAAAGAGAACTAGAGAGAGAATGTGTGGGTTTGTGTACACGAGTGTAGTACCCAAAGAGGCCAGAAGAGGGCAATAGATCACCTGAAAGTGGAATTATAGACATTGTGAGCCCCCATGAGGGTGCTGGGAACCAACTCTAGTTCCTGGAAGAGCAGCCAGTGCCCCTCATTTCCTGCTATAAAATGAGTGAACCAGTCTGCAAACTCAGACTACCGAGGAGATTCTGAGTGTGAATCCCTCCATACACACATCACTTTTTTGCCACGTTCTAAACCCAACTGAATGTTAGCAAAGGAATGAAGACTTATTGATTCAGTTTTACAGAGGCAAAACACAGATGGGGCTTTGAATAATCCAGTCATTTGGGGAAGCTTAGCTATGAATCACATAAAACGTTCTCATTAACCAGACTGCTTGAGAATGCTTTAGCTTGGCAGGGAGGTCTAAATAATTCATTGGATTCCCATATCAAAGTCAGACATGCTTCCTTACAGACACAGAGAGGAATGTGAGTACACCCCGGGGACTGGTGACATCATCATCGTATCCAAATGCCATGCATTTGTTATCGGATCCAGGTCAAAGTTCATAACTGCTAACTCTAGAGTATAGAATACCCCAGTTTTTTCCATCCCCGCCTCCCTCAGATCCACAGATGATGCTGATCCTCTTGATAGACAATGAGAGGAATAGTAAAGTATCCCCAAAGTCTGAGCATGAAGACCAGCAATGCTACTCTGCCCTGAAGTAAATCAGATACACATGGCACAAACCTGCTGTGGGATCTGAGATTCAGAAAACCAAAGGACATTCCCTAGAAATAAGGTCTAAGCAAAGGTCCTAGATAAATAAACATTTTGAAAATGCTGTCTTATTCAGCTATAAGTAGGCTTTTTAAAAGCATGAATCTTCAGCTCCTTAATATAAATTATTATATTCATTTTTATTTGCCAAAGGAGTGGATGTATCATATAACGTGGCTCAAATGCACTGGAACCCAGGGTGTTTTTCTCTCCAAACAAATAGTGCTTCTGGAGCTGGAGTTACAGGTGGTTGTGGGTCACACAATGTGTGGGCAGGGAATTAATCGAAGTCCCGGTCCTCTGAATAAGCAGCAAGTGTCTTTAATAACTGTGCCATCTCTCCAGCACCTGTAGGGGCGTTTTTTTGACTAAGCACACACCTAGCCAAAGGGTGCTAGGTGGGAAAGTGTATTTGTCAAAATGTCACTCTAATATTCTATACTTATCTGAAAACTTGAAAGAAGTTTAATATCTGAGTATTTAATGTCCACTCTAGGGTACAAAATAATGAGAAGGACTGGCTGGGGAATTGGCTTTAAGGGTGGAGAGACAAACCATGAAGCGGTGTGAAATTGAGATCTTGATAAGCGCGGAATGACCAAAGACCATGAAACATGTTAATTTGCAATGAAATATAAGGAATTTGACATGGATACGTGTGTGTGTGTATGTGTGTGTGTGTGTGTGTGGTGTGTACACTTGCCAGTGTGCTGTAACTTGCAGGACTCAGAACACCTCTTCCACCATTGTGGGTCCTGATGATCCAATTCAGGTTGTCAGACTTGGCGGCAAGTGCCTTTACTTTCCTACTGAGCCAGTTAGCTAGTCTTCCACATTTTTATCTTCTCATATTATTTTATTTTGTGTGTATAAGTATTTTGCCTTCATGTATGTGTTGTGCAGTGAGTCTGTCTGGCGCCTTTGGATGTCAGAAGAGGTCATATCCCCTGGAATTGCAGCTAGGGATGGTGGGAACTGAACCTGGGTTCTCTGCAAGAATAGCAAGTGCTCATATCTTCTGAGTCATCTCTCCAGCTCTGGCCTCCCTAATTAATGAGGTACTGAACCGTGTCCCTCATTGAACCTGGGACTCACTGCTCAGCATGACTAGCTGGCCAGCAAACTCCTGGGTTTATCCTGCCCCCTCTCCCCAGCATTCCTTAGTTGTGTACCCCTGCATTGTGAATTTATGTGGGTGCTGGGGCACTGACCTGGGGTCTTTATGTTTACTCGGGAAACACTTACTGACCGAGCTACCTCCCAGTGTCTCAACTTAGATGCTTTTATTCAGCCATTGAATGATCCCTTCCTGGGCCCTGGGCATCCAGAAAAGTCAGAAACAAATAAAACATGGCTCCTGTCTTCCAACAGATGGCATTCTGACCATTTTGTGAGAGGAGTGACAGTCGCCTTAAGAGCCCCAGGGTCTCCGGTGATGCCAAGTGCAAGTTCAGATGGCACTTAGCCTTTCCAACAGTTGCTCTGTCCAAACTGCAAAAGGGGATTTTGTATGGCTGCGAGATGAGCTCAGTTGTTTGCTTTCTGCACATGCACCGAAGACAATGGTGTGGCTTGTCTGGCCTAGGGTTGTTTAATTAAGACAATTTTTAGCAAGCATATACAATACAATTGTACTTAGTTTAGAATGAGCATGAGTTTATTTCAAATTCACGTGATCACTCCAATCGCGTGTGTAAACACTAAAGAACCCCAGCTGATGGGCTGGACGGCCTTCATCCAGCCTTCATCCAGCCTTCATCCAGCCTTTTTCCAGCCTTCATCCAGCGTGCACCTTTGCATCGGTGTGCACGTAACCACCAGTCTGGGCTTTACTATCTGTCTGTGGCCTTACTATTTGACCGCAGCCATTTGAGAAGCATCCAGGACCAGAGTCTTTAGATGTTTTATGAAATCCAGTCTACGCCTTTAATCCCAGCACTCGGGAGGCAGAGACAGGAGGATCTCTGTGAGTTTGAGGCCAGCCTGGTCTAGAAGAGATAGTTTCAGGACAGGAACCAAAGAGCTACGGAGAAACCCTGTCTCGAAAATAAAAAAAAAAAAAAAAAGATTATGAAATCCAGTCTTAGAACCTTTGAGAGAGAAGAAACCTTTCTTCAGTGGCCTGACTCTAGCCCTGCAGTTTTGGGATGTGGATCAAGGTTTAGAAGCCAGAAAACAGAGTGTGACGTCCTTTAGTTCACGGAGAGTAGGTACAGAGAGACTACACATTACAATGGGAATGCAGGCCATAGTTAATCCAAATATATGTGGTGTGTGTGTGTGTGTGTGTAGGGGTGCATGTGTGTGTCTGTGTATGTGTAGGGCTATGTGTGTAGGGGTCTCTGTGTGTGTGTCTGTGTGTCCACATCCTTTTTCTGAAATTTTCCCCTTTCACTACAGAAAATACATCTGTTAGCCACAATAATTTGCAAATAGTATATATCAAAATTTCCCCCAAAGAATTATTTTTTTATCATTTTAATTATGTGTTTGTGTGTGTGCATGCGTGTGTGTGTGTGTGTGTGTGTGTGTACGTGTGTACAAGTATCTGTGAAGGCCAGAAGAGGGAGTCAGTTCTCCTGGAGCTAAAGTTACAGGTGATTGTGATCTGCGTGGCATGGATGCTAAAAATCAAACTCAGGTTGTCTGTAGAGGAGTATACAGTCTTAAAAGCCAAGGTATCTCTGCAGCCCTATGGACAGTGTTTTAAATAAGGTATTAGGAAGAAAATACTCATGGTGCCTTGAGGATGGGATGGGAAAGGGGAACAAAAGAGACTTCAGCATTACCTGGAACAGTCCCCCACCTTTTCCGTGCTTTGGGGTGGAACTCACAGCCTTGTATGTTTTAGACAATCACTACCACTGGGACACATCCCCAACCCTGTATTTTGTATTAACAGAGGTGATGGGAAAACAACATTTGCCCATTAATGTATTGCTGTGTAAATATTTCTTACACCGTTCCTCGACATTTTAGTTAGAAATCATTGCTTCCAAATGAAGATGACGATTCATTCATTCAACAAATGCTTGTCGGGAGCCTGCTGGGTGGTGGGTTCTACGAACAAAATGGAGAAAAGAGCCCACACCATCCTCACACTTAGAGAATTTGCACTCAGATGTGAAAGTGGAGGCAATCCAGCTCTTACATTGAGTGCCTAGACTGCATCTTGGGGGGTGGGCTGAAATGGCCTGTGCTGATATGGAAAAGATGAGCTCTTGCTGACATAAGATCAGTAAGCAGCAGTCTCTGTTGATAAGGCCTATCATCGTTGGTGAACGTGGAGTTTACCCAGGCATGCGCTCTCCTTTTGTCATCTCATGCAGCGTCTGACCTTTTCTCCGGTTGTAACCCCAAGTTCATGTGCATTTTTCTTTGATTCTCTCTAGTATATGACTGCTGCTCCTATGCAAGGGACCTACATGCCCCAGTACACGCCTGTGCCTCCGACAGCTGTTTCTATTGAAGTAAGTCTATCCTGTAACCCAACGAGGCTAGGAAAGCGAAATCTCAGCCACACGGGTCCCCATAACCCGAGGAATCCTCAGCTAAAGCCTTTATGCTGTTGTGAAGCATTTTCCTGCAAGCTGAGCATACAGAAGTCTATACGTCAGCTCAATCAAAACTACATCTTACTTTGCACCTGCAGTTAACCAATCTTACACAGAGGTACGAAGGAGGGCTGGTTTGCATACCTAGACAGCAGTCTAAAGGAGAAACCCTTTCCCATCAACTGCAGACCACAAACATGCATGAGCAGAGATGAAGAACAGTTTATAACTTGCTCCTGAGAGGGGCCACTGGACCAGCACCCTGGGATCTCTGTCTTAGTTCTTTCTTGTTGCTCTGATTTAAAAAAAAAAAAAATTACATGGCAAAAACAACTGAAGAGAGAACAGATGCATCGCAGCTCCCAGTCCATCGTAAGGTGGGAAAGTCAGAGTCAGGTGAAGCAGCTGTCACAGCACAATCACAGCAGAGGAATCAGAGAGCAGTGAACTCACCTGGCTGCTCAGCTCCCCTTCCTCCATGTATATGGTCCAGACTCCCAGACAGAGCATGGTGCCACCCACAGTTGGCATTCCCACCTCATTGATGCAATCAAGATGACCCTCACACCGGTGGATCCTGGGCTGATCTTCCAAGTCTTCTGCCAATCTGAGGACTAAATCAATCATCCCTATATAACCTGGGAGTCTGTTAGAAAGGGAAGGCATCAGATACCACCATTGGCTCCGTTTCCTGAATTTAGTTAGGTGTTAATTTTAAGATGATCCCTTGAGAATCCAGATGTTCATGAAAATGAGGCAGCACCTTGATTCTCAAACTCTTCCGCTCATTATAATTATTAGGGGATGGATGCTTTAAAAATACGGATTCCCAAATTTGACCACAAGAGATTCTTACTGATTTTTCTGGCATATGTAGTAGGTTAGGCATATTTATACACTTCCAGATGTCGCCAGTATTTTAATCTCAGCGCAGCATTCAGGAGGCAGGGGCAGCAAGATCTCTGAGTTCAAGGCCAGTCTTATCCACAGAGCTAGTTCCAGGGGAGCTGGAGCTACAGAGGAATGAAACCCTGTCTCAGAAAAAATAACAAAATATTTAAGAACCACTGCTTTAATTGGGAGTGTAGTTCAGTCACACAGCACTTACCTAGTATATCGAAGACGATGGGTTCCATCCCTAGCTCCTTAGGAAAGAAATTAGCCAAAGCCCTCTGTTCTAATGAAGGAACTCAGTATACTCTAGCTTCCTATAGACAAGAGAGATGTCATAGAGTCGCTGTGGATATCATGAAGGACACTGTCATCTTGTTCTTCAAGGAAAGAAAGCTCCCTCTCTCTTTTCTCTGGGACAAATCCATCCTCCTCAGCTCTCATTTTAGGAGATGGAGCTGACCAGCTACAGAGAAGAGGGGGAGGTGCAGAGCCGCAGAGATGGTGCTAGGTGCTTAGACTGTATTCATCTGTAGTTACAGCCATGGTCCCTCTTCTTCGGATGCCCACTGGCTTTGCTGTCATCTATGGGCTTTGCTTCTCATCAGCAGAAACTGAAAAACTAATCAGTATGCTTCCTTGAGTTCATCTTTCCTTCTCCATAACACAACCCGTAACTAGAGTGTTTGTATTTCTCCACATGAAAATCCACCAGTAGTGAGGTCGATAGAGGTTTTTGGCAACTAAGTTGGAGCTCTGAAAATGTTTCCAGATTTATTTCTGGTGTTTAACAAATGTATTCTTGAATCCAGGTAAAGAAAATCCCAGAGATTGGGAAGGCATTGTTGTACAGCCTAGGAAGCTGAGGCCATCACATCCTTATTGTTTTTAATTTCCTAGATGTGTAGGTCCAAAATAATGGTATATTAAATGGGTTTTAATTGGAGTTCAAGAATATGGGTTAGATTGCATGGTTTTTGTCTTATTTAGTGACTAAAGAGCAGCTATGTCTCGAGAAAATTAACAAGTAATACATTATAAATACTGTGAGCATGAACCTCTATAATATATTTGCATTTCGGTGTGTGTACACCAAAGGACTATGCTAATGAACGGGACGGTGCCTTTAACTGGCTGGAATAGCAGACACATTTAACAAAGCAGCTTATCGGAAAGACATTCTTCTGGAGTTAGATCCGGAGCTAAAGAGGAAGAGCAAAGACTCTAACTACCCTCTACTTTTCCACCTCCAATCCATGCTTATGAAGAAAAGAATTTAGTCATGTTCGTGCAAAAAGACCAGGTGGACATTTGTTGGCATCCACCAATCAGTCACTTGACCAATCACAAACCAATCTTGTTCGGGGGTTCTAAAAAGTACAAACCTAGCAGGTATGTCATGGGGTGCCACAGAACAAGAGGGTTTGACATACAACCCACAGCAGGTATCCAAGATTAGGCTTGCTTTGAGCTACTGCTGCTACTGTTTCCTTTACCCTTTCTCCTTCTTGCCTTCTCCTCATCCCTTCTTTCTCTCCTTTTGCTGAAGCCTCTGACTGAATGCCTGTTATGTCTTAGAAAACAAACAAAACCAATGATTTTAAAGATGAAAGAAACACTCCCATCCCTTTGATCCCAACACTCTAGACACAGGCAGAGGCGGAGGCAGATGGATCTTTGTGAGTTCCAAGCCAGCCTGGTCTAGACAGTAAGTTCCAGGCCAGTGAGGCCTACACAGGGAGACACTTTCTGAAAGGAAACACAAACAACAACAACAGCAACAAAAATCTTATGCAAGAAACTAGAGAGATGGTTCCTTCTCCTCTTTCGGAGTACAGTAAGTTGATTCTCAGTCTCCTAGTCAAGAGACTCACAGGCTCACAGACATCTTCAATTCAAGTACCAAAGAATTTAAAGCCTTCTTCTGGTCTGTTTAGTTTCTCTCTCTCTCTCTCTCTCTCTCTCTCTCTCTCTCTCTCTCTCTCTCTCTCTCACACACACACACACACACACACACACACACACACACACACACTGGTGTTTATGCACATAATCATATGAAAATCTACACATAAATAAAAAATATAATAAATCATAAAAACATGCTTGATTTTTGTAAGAGACCTCTGACTTTGATTATAGATGGCTTTTACTGAGGTCAAAGTTTTCTATACAACCACAGTTGAGATGGTTTTCTGACCATAAGGTCCTTCTAAGGACTTCTGATGTCAATGGCAAAGCTTCTTGGTGTTGCATCATCAACAGCATAGAGTGGACCATTATGCAAGCATACCCTGAAATTTTCTTTTGCTCCGATGCTGTGGTTTCTTGTATCTGAGAGTTCTCTCTCTTCAAGTCTAATAGAAGGGTTTCTGTGCTGCATCTAGAGAGAGCCCTTTGCTAAAACAAATAAGGCCTGTGTGTACTGATTTGCCTCTTCAGGGTGTTGTTGCTGATACCTCTCCCCAGACGGTGGCCCCTTCATCCCAGGACAGCAGTGGTCAGCAGCAACAGTTAGCAGTGGACACACCCAATGAACACGCACCTGCATACTCTTTCCAACAATCCAAGTAAGTCCGTGCTGTGCCGAGCTCATTCCTCTAGAACAGAGATCTGCTTTTGGTTTCACAGAAACCACCATAAGCTTGGTGGTAGGCATTTCTTGAACTCATGGTCAAGAAATTTTCATGATCAAAGTGGGCTGCTTCCAACTGGCTTTAGGTGGGGCATTTTCCAGTCTTGGCTGTACTTTGCCCTGTATGTGAGCACCTGGTTATCCGTGGCCCTCCACTTTGGGATGATGGAAGGGTTGACCATATGCTTTTCATTTTATAACAGATTGATTTCCAGACAAGTCAGGATTCTAAGGATAGCAGTCAAGAAAACCCAACAAACTTAGTTTTGTTTCTATGCATCGTATTGGTTAATATAAGTCACATGACCCAAAAGAGTTGATGAGGGTACTCACTTTGAAAGGGTCATAGTAGTCATTAAAAAAAAAAAAAACTCTTACATATTCTTGAAAAATTTCTAGTTACCATCTGACACTACATAGTGACCCGACATTCTGTTCTTAATCTCATAAGCAATTACAGGCTGACCTTGAACACCCAAGGAAATGGCCTTCGAAAAGGAGAATATTGTTACATATATGATACAGAAATTAGGCCCTGCTCAGGAATTAAATGGCAAAGGAGAATAACTAAGTACTCGTGAAATTTTTTTTATCACCCATAAAGCAAATTACATTTGGCTTTGTGTGGAGCAAATATGTAGATTAAATCCTGAGAGCCCTGCTTTGAACCCGGAGGGATTACCAGAGGGAAGGTGTGTATGAAGAAGGCTTTGTGTGGAAGGTGTTCTACTTTCTGGATCATGACTGAACTTCTGATGGCAGAGATGGTTCAGATGAACTTTTCTGTAGAGTTTTGCTCTCTGTCACCCTTCGGCATGTTAAAGAAGTCATTCTGTCTGTCATAAAATCATGAAGAAGCAGAACATGTCAACTAAGCCTGTAGTCAACAGGTGAACATGTAAAAGCAATGTGGTCCCTAGCCGCATAATAGAAGTTTATTCAGCCATGAATAATGTCGTTTCGAGAGAAATGGATTGCAATGGAGATCACATGAAGTGAAATAAGACAGATTAAGTCAGACGATTACTCCGTCTTTGTTCTCACATGCAGAGTCTGGATTTAAATATGTACGTCTATACACATCTGTGGATACATGCGTGAACACTTGCAAGATAAAATGTAGAGAGCTGATGTTATTTCTGTTCCAATATCTCTAAAATAATCTTGCCAGTCCTTGCTCTCTTCTCCGTCTACAATACCATAGGTTTCACGAACTCGAAAGCTTCTTCCTTCCCGGCACCACTGTGCTAATTAACAAGCCACTACTTCTCCAAGAAGCCCTTTGCTCAGGGTCATTCTGCTAGAGGAGAGATGGAGATCTTAAGTCCTTGCTCATGGCTGGCATTTCTTACCAGATACCAGCTGACCACCTATGCGAGGTTCAGATCAGGGCCACTGAGTGCTCCTAAAAACGAGCTTGTTATGCCCCACATACCTTTACCATCAAACTGTCTACACCTAAGACACACAGCCATTGCAGGCCAAGGTCACAGGGGACGTTGAGAAGCATGATGATAATAGGCTCCTGAACAAAAGGTCTGCCAAAACTGTCTTCATAGCCCACATTTTCCTGTGCAGACTGAAACAAAGAACTGGGACTGGCGAGGAGGCCAGTGAAGAACACTCTCTGCTCTGCTAGAGACCAGTATTTGGTTCCGAGAGTTCACAGGGTGGCTCACAACTGCCTGTAGCTCCAGCTCCCGGCAATCCAAGGTCCTCTTTGAATTCTGTGGGCCCCACAGAGACATATGCATGCACACACAGAGACACATGCATATCTACATAGAACTTCACGTGATACTGATTCCCTCACCCCACTGTTGATGCAGAGAGACTTTATGCACTTATCAGAGAAGAAGATAATAACTAGTTTATTCTGGAAATCCTATGAGAATTCCAATCTTCACTGAATTATCACTTATTTCTTATGCTATATATGCAATCTTAAAAATAACTAGAATCTGGGTACTTGCGAGGTGGCTCAGATGGTAAGGGCACTTACTCATAAAGCGTGAGTTCCAGTTCCCAGCACCCACATAAGAAGCTGAGTATAGACACAGTGCCTGTAACTGCAGCATTGACTGGGCAAAGACAGACAGATCTAAGACCTCACTAGCCAGCAAGCTTAGCAGAAGGTGAGCTCCAGGTTCAGTGTCTCAAGGCAATAGAGGAAGACATTTGGCTTTCATCTTTGGCTTCTACATGTGTGTAACCGTATGTACACCCATACACCTATGTGTGTGTACCACACGCATGCACGCACGTACACACACATAGACACACACACTGTAAACACAAAATTAAAAGATTTTTTACATTTTTAATTAAGTTATAAATAAAAATGGACTCAGCATGTGTTTATATGTTTGTACATGTGCATATGTATAAAACAATAATTATGAAATTAAAATAATTGCTTAATTAACCAGATTCCATAGAGCATGTATGCAAATCAAGTTACATTCTCAGATGCAAAGGCAGAAGTCTTTGCTTCAAATTCCACTTTAGCAACTTTCCAGATGCAATGCAAGTCTTCAGGACCCCAGACTGCCTGTTTAAAGTTATCATGTGGTCACCATTCTCCAGAGAGTAAAAATTAGGTCACTGATGAAAGAAATCTGCCACCATCCACCAGAATTGGGGTTAGAAAGCCCCCTCATAGATCCAGTCAAAGGTCATTGGGATCAGTGCTTTCAATTGAGAGAAATACTGAACTGTACAATCCATCTGTCTGCCCTCCTGTGAGGGTCCTGTCGACAGATGACATCATGGCGGCAGTTTGTGGTACTCCTCACGTGATGAGATGCAAGGTAAATGTCAGAGAGTAACAGTCAGCTAACAGGTCAGGCCTGGTCGTGAATGCCTGCCATCTAAGGGATGGGAGCTTGAGGTTGCCATTGGCTACATGAGGCCAGTATGAGGCCAGCATGGGCTGTATGAAGTCAATATCCAGAGCTGGAGAGATAGTTCAACAGTTAGGGACCCTTGCTGCTTTCGCTGAGGTTCCCAACATCTACACAGCTGCTCACAACCACTTTTTACCTCCACTTTCAGGGGATCTGTTGCCTTCCTCTGGCCTCTGCAGGTGCTGCTTACATGTGGTACATTTTCATATATACAAGCAAAAAGTTACACACAAACAAAATAAGTATATCTTCAAAAATATCTAAGTCAAAATTCATAATACCATGGCAACTGCATCGATGCCTTATAAACAGGACCACAATGATCTACTAGAGGTTCTCCCTCTCAAGGGTCCTGTCATCTCTTCTGCCCCCACTGGAGACCAAGCTATCAACCACGAAGTCTTAATAGACACTCAAAGCAAACCATAGCAGAAATGATGACTCACTGGGTACACTGCAGATATATTTTGCATTATTTATTACCTGACAATCAGAAGATGTTCTTAGTTCCTCAACCTTGATTTTTGACGAGTGAATTCTTGCTTGAGTGTGTATTTTATGGAAGTCACAGAATTTGACAGCTTTATAGCTAATACACCCATTCCATTGCTTCTTTGAGTATGACATAGTAGAAAAGCCTGGGCTATTCTGAGATGTCCCGGGAAACCACAGAAGATAGACCTGAATGTAATGACCGCTCCTGTCCGTTTGTCTTTGCAGACCATAGACAGGAGTGAGGCTGTCCATCTGAACCTTTACCTTCGATGAAGAAACTTCACTGAGCAAGAAGTTAGTTGGCCTCCAGTTTGCACAGGCGCCAAGAGAAAGCTTTCTTCCTTTATTTTTATTTTTTTTAATTTTATACTTTACTCAAAGAAAACAAAGTTTTTATGTGCTGTGCAAATGGTTCCTTCGTGTGGTCTGACAGTTATTCTTGTCATTCTTTTTTTTTTTTTTTTAAGGGAAAACAAATCCCAGAAAAGGGGTGGGGGAGGGATAAACATCAAAGTTGATGTTTTTTGTGGAAGAACATTTGAATTCAGAATTTACCTGAAGGTGTAAGTAGATTTCTTTCTTTCTTTTTGTAGTAGAAAACCCAGTGTCAAGAGATGGGCAACCAGAACTATGAGAAAATTATTCTCCTCAGTAATTAAGCTATTTTTCCCTTTCTTTTTCCTTTCTTGATTGAACCTACTGGGTTGTTGTTTTTATATATATATATATATTTTATGTTTTCTTAGAAATATTTGGTAAGGTTTATCTTGAATCTTAATTGCCTTAATTTTAAGGACGTGAAAGGCTCGCGAGGCATGCTGTCAACGTCTTGTTTTAAAAAATCAAGAAAGAATTGAGTTATTGTGCCAGCTTTCACTGGCAAGGAAGATGGAGACTGATATTTTAGGGTGGAAAAAAACTGTACAGTTTAAAAGAAAATGCTTTTTCTTCATTTGAAGAAAATTTGTTGTTAAAAGAAACCACGGCAACTGCAAGAATTGGAAAATGCTGGAACTTCTCATGAACTTTGACACAATCACTCTAAAAGGCTAACAGACATTTTATGGTAAAGATATTCGCATTGGTTTAAAAACAACTGCATTAGAAATAATGCGTGTTTGGGGGGCAGAATGCAATTTTTTTTAATTTACAGAGTGTGGTTGCTAGCGAAAGCGTTAGTGCTTTTTATCTGCCGTTTTTTCTATGAGCTTTGTCAGGTTTTAGTCAGCTTTGCTTGTCCCATTGCGAAACCTAGCGTAAGAGCACTCAAAATAAAACTTAAGTAGATAGAAGCTTATGGTCAAAAAAGTGCAAAAAAAATAAAAATAAAAACACACACACAAAAAAAACAAAACAAAACAAAAACAAAAAAAGCAATAGATAGAGAAATTGTTGACAATTTCTGTAGTCTTTCTTAGTTGTGGTCAATTGCAGCCTATGGATGGCCTATTTTATACCAAAGAGGAAGTGAGAGTCTGTTACAGTCGTGATGGTAGACACTGCTTTTTTTTCCTTAAAGTTTTGTTTGACCTACATGGCGGGACCAGTTCTAACTTCATTTCAACTACCTTCCACTAGTGTTTTACATACTGCAAAAAGAATTGTTTTTCTAGAAATGTATATTTGTTGAGAGTCGAAGTTTGTACCTACTGTGCTCAGCAGTTCGAGCATGAAGAATTGGGGAACTGACGGATTGGTGGAAGCAGGTACCTTTCAGCCCTGTGAGCATTTCCCAGCTCCTGGCTACTACTCTCTAGTAGGTGGATGCCACTGATACACCAGGTCCTTCGCTCAAGAGGTTGCAATGTCTTCATATAAACTGCAGACTAAGGATGCTTCCTGAACACGCTCTGAAAGACAGACTTCTGAAAGGCCACTTGTCAGAAAGACTCAGTGATGTTCTGTGCAGTGGGGCCTGGTCCCCTGAGAAGGACTCACGCATTGGTAACTGTCGTCTTCCTTCCAAACGTCAACATGAACAGATATTGTCTTCTCACTTCATTTTGTTGCTGGCCCGTCTGGAACAGACACCTTGATTCTCTACTTAGGAAGGAGACGTTTTCCTTTCACCTCTTCCCATTGTGTTCTTATATCGTGATATTGACAGGAGAGGCGACACAGACCTAAAATTTCAGTTTAATTCTCTGAGAAAAGTGGGGCCATTAAGATAGAAGATTCCGTTTAGTGCAGTTGAGGCAAGCTCTTCATATGCTAGTTGACAATCAGTAAAAGGTATGCTTTTTACCAACGAGAATTGAAAGAATTAGGGTTGATCCAGCACTAAAACCAAAGGAGACATTTGCACTTAGAATAATGCAAAACTTGGCTTAAAATGACCTAAATTGATTTAGCGAGAAATCCTAATAGTTCTGACTCATCATACCTGAGATCCACTCACAGAGTTTTGCTTGGAGATAGAGGTGGTGGCATGGAACTCTGTTCACGGAACCATTCCGAAGAATTACTTCTGAATGAAACGTTTGAATCAAATAGGCAGAGCTCCTTCTTCAGGGTTCATCTGTCAGAGCGCATGGGAAAGACACAGACAGAAGCACCAGGGAGGAAAAGAGAGTAGGCTTTCAAAAACAAAACAAGTTTTAAGGCAAATCACAGTCGCACAGCTAAGGAGACTAGCCCAAACCCAAGATCCACTGTCTCACTAAAACCCAGCTCTCTTCTTTGCCACCCTGGGATTGGAGTGCTCAAGTCCAGAGAGTGACTTCGTATGTTGGCCACCAAAACAATCACAGAACCGTATCCAAGGATATGGCTCTGCACTGCAGTGAAATTTGTGCTTCATCTTCATCCAAATTGTTGTCTGTGCTCTGGAGAGCCCCTGAGCCCTCTGCATCATTCAACAGCACCTGTTGGAAGGGTGGACTTGAATTTTGTCTTTGGGAAACAAACCTTCAAGTTCCTGGGCTTTCAGAAAACTCACGTGAGACTCAGTTTCTCTTTCTCGTTCACCCTCTCTCCATTCTCTTTGTTTGAGTAAGGGTCATCCTGGGCATCGTTCATTTGAGTATGAAACCAACATACTTTCTTGTCTTTTGTCCAAGTACCAAATACATGTATTCTTGTGATACAGAGAGTCTCATTTGCATATCTAAGAATGAGGCTGTGCGGTAGCTACCATGTGGCTGTGGAAGGTGCCTAGGTTAACTTCACGCTCGTATGTACACATTCTGAAACATTTCTTTCAGCTCTGAAATTTACATAATCTCTCTTCTTTTAAGCCACCTCAGGCCAAAGGAAATCACTATGTCATTTTATGTGTTTGTGTGTGTCTTATGTTTGGGCTGTTTCTAGAGTGCCCTCCCATAAAATCTTTTAAGAAGAAAAAGATGTGCGTATTTGAATTGGCTCCCTCTTTTCCTGTCCTTTTTACCTAAGATTGTTTTCGATAGTCCAGTGTAGGAGGGAAAGAAAGGGCAACAGCAGATAACAGTACAATATTTTAATAAAAATAAGACCCCGCCCCCCCAAACCCACATGTACCATGTGTGTAGCACAAGCGTCACAATCTCTTCCTAGTCAGCAGTGTGCATGGCGGTCCCCCTTTGACTTAGGACTACAGTCATTTTTTTTTAAATTGAAGTAAAATTCAAATTCTTCAGATTGTCAAGATGTCTTGATATTTTTTTTTCTTCCTTTACCACATCTTGGATGACAAATTAGGAAAACAACTAAAGTCGCGATGCAAACAAGATAAGCACGTTATCATCTAAATGCTACGAGTGGGTCAGGAAAGTGGGCTTCTTTGGATAATGAGAAGATATCGGGGGAAGCAGAGTGCATGGTGGTTGCCAACTGTGTCTCGTAAATGACCCAGGACACAGCCTGTATGAACTAATGGTCATATCAGCAGGTGCTGAAGATAAAATAATATGTGCTTAGTTTTTGTTCTTTAAAAAAAAACCCTTTGTTTAATGATTAGAATATCTATGAAAAATTCACACATCCTTTTTTTATATTGACTTTTAAAATCCCCCTTATTGAAGAGTGGGATTTAATTTCAACAAGACCCTTGCATCTTCTTGGCGAGTGAGATGTTTCGATGGGGCATCTACAGAGACTATGATGCTAATGGGCTGCAAATACTTGTGACAATCCAGTCTCGTTCCCATGAATGTGCAAACAAGTGCAGACAAGCTGAAAATGACGAGTGTATCTTAAGTGGGCTTCAGGGGGAAATGCACGGTTTCAGACTAGTGAGACAACAGAATTGGAAGTCATTTCTAATGGCACTCGGCATGGGAAGCAACCCCATGCTGGGATATTGTATAATCAAGTCACAGAACCATGATCTCCTTTATTTTGAGCACAGTGTGGAGTAAAGGATGAGATCTCTTTTCTTCTTTGCCATTGGGACTGGTGTGCCAAACTTTCTTTCTTTTTTGGGGGTGACATTGGCCTTAGCAGTTTCTCTTGAACCCCAGGGATGACAGAATTGGCAGTCTCCTTGATTCCATTTCCTCTTGTGAAGGAGTAGTGGGCTTTCATTCATGAATCAACTCATCTTACAGTTGTGATGAGGCAATATGGGTTGAGTGTAACGTGAGATTAATATTTCTCACCCATACAAAATTGGACCCTTCAACCAAATGCTGTCTGTTCTGGCTGTCCTTTGTGGTTACCTAGAGTTCAGGAAAGTACAAAAGCTAAACAATAAGCCCCAGGGTGCCCCATGATTTGAGAAGGCTGGGCTCAATGCTTTTTACAGGTTGCTGTTGTCTTTGGTCTAATACGCCAAACGGAAAAATGCAGACACAGTTGCTATCACAGAAAGGGTTGGATGTCTTCTAAGCAGTAGCGGCATGCTATGCTGGGCAGGGAAACAATGTGCTGAGGGATCCATTTCACTGGTGAAACCTCTGAGCTGAATAGGGACAAGGTGGAACTTGGGGATTCGGGGAAAATCGTGAGGCCACTGAGTCACCTGGGAGATTTTCTTAACACTGCTACGTTTTCTGAGTTTCAAAGAGACAAACCATCACTGTCAATATTCAAAGAGCTGTCTGACTAATCTGAGAGTGTGTTGTCCTTTCTTCTTGATGGCTGGCCCTGTTAATCTGGGCATTTCACCCCAAGGGTGGACAGAAGAAAGCACTGAAAACAATAGCTCATGCCAGTCTGTCTTGCTTCCCAAGTATTGATTTATCAAGGAAGTTTAAATCATTGATGAAATCAATGTCCACACATTATCCACGATGAATTTTAACCGTCCATAATGTCCTTCTCCTAATTACCACACATAATCAAGAGTTGGCTGCATTCTTGAAAAAATACAAATGGAAAAATTATAACAGCAAACTTGATTCCCCTACAGAAAAACTACATTGGTTTCTTTCTCTTTACCGAGATGCAACACAAGGAAAGAAGATCCACACCACTTCCATCAGGAGAAACTAATACTTGCTTTTGGTTAAATGTACCATTTTTATCACCTTTGAACACTTCTGACCACAAAATCATTTTTATTTTTGTTGTCGCTGTTTGAATCTGTGTTGCTGTGTTAAGATTGAAAGTCATTCATTATCCAGTGCATAATTTGATGGCCACTGTGTGTGTAAGCACAAAGTGTAACAGTGTCACACTTTGGACTTTAAAACCTCTGGTCCAACCATTGATAAAGTTGCTGTCTCTTCCTCCCCAAAGGCGGTACATCCTCACATGTAAAAAGGATTAAGATATTCTGTCCCTGTTAGGAACAGTAAAGTTATTTCAAAGATACATTGGGTATCTGAAATGACTTGGTTGTCCATTCCGGAAGCAAACGTTCCCTTTTACTTAAGAAGATCATTGGAATCTTAATTCTTAAGCTCTGGGTGAAAGTACGTCAGTTTCAAAGAAAACTATGACCCAGCTTCTTCTTTCAAAGCCTTGTTTTAAGTCGTCTTCAACTCCATGGACCTTCTGAAACACCATTTCGAGATTTTTATTTCAGGGCATCTTTGTATGGCTGTCTCTGTCATGTTTGTAATCCTATGGCGATTCTGGTTTTATCTTTAAGTTCTTTCATGTGTATCATGGTCAAGTTAGACACCGTTTCCCCTGTCCCCTGGGCTCTCTGTAGATCAGTGGATATTAGGTTTCAATTTCTGTTTTCTTTGATGAAGCTTTCAATAAAAAATGAAAATAAAATCAAGGAAGCAGGGCTGTGGTGTTTGATTGCACTTTTCCAGAAACTTGTTATGGGAAGGTGTGAGGAGGGGGTAGCTGGGTCCGGGTCTTATCCAGTTTGTTAAACTGTCATTTTTTCTAGAATCAATAGAAGATAAGATCACTCAGGGTTGGAGAGATTGCTCAGTGGTTGGATCCTATTCTTTGTAGAGGACCCAAGTTTGAATCCTAGCACTATACCTGGTAGTTGACAAATACCTGTGACTCTAGATTGCAGGAGTCCAACACACACACACACACACACACACACACACACACACACACACACACACAGAGAGAGAGAGAGAGAGAGAGAGAGAGAGATGAGAGAGAGAGAGAGATAAAAATCTTATATTAAAAGAAAAGTTATTCTAAATAAGAAGGTGTGGGAATGGAGGAAGTGCCCATTCACATCCATGTCTGGAAGCCTGAGAGATCTGCCATGGGGGACCTTTAGGGAATGCACAACCTTCCACTGAGGTCTTTCCAGGGCTTTCCAACAACTCTTACATACACAAAAGGGTTCAGCAACTACCCATCCCACGTTCCCAAATATGCCCAACACCCACCAACCATGTGGTGCTTTCTGCAGCAGTGATTTGTGTCCCTGCAAGATTCAGGTGATCTGAAATCTGCAATGCGCATCTCTTTAGCTGTGGCTGATTATGGTAAGCAAGTAAGTGGATGATATTTTTCTGGTCCAGAGTTGCCCAGCTCTCCTGGATCTTACACTCAAGGACTAAGAAATATTCCATCCTGTGTATTTGCTGTGTGAACCAAAAAATATTATGGTGTGGAAGATGAGAAAAAATATCGGATGGAGGAAGTGCATTGCAATTTGTTAAAGAGAGGAAATCGGTAATATTTCAGACAGATGGCTCAGCAGAGGTTAAGAGCACTGCCAAAGGTCCTGAGTTCAATTTCCCAGCAACCACATGGTGGCTCAAAACCATTTGTAATGAGATCTGGTGCCCTCTTGAGGAAGAGAACTGGTCAGTCATCCTCATCAACTTAGACCATGAAGCCCAATATGAACAAGCTCAACAGAACTGCCATATATGGGCTGCCTGTGCATGCTTCAGCATTGCCAGGGCATAAATTATAAATTTCATTTTCATTTCTTCTAAGGAGAGAGGGTGGACATGCATATTCATGAACAAAGCATGAGTGCATAGAAAGCCCCAGGGAACCCTATGTATGTATGATGTGCTAAATACACATGCAAAATAATAGAGGTTGTGGACATTCATGATGCCTGGTTGGTTCCTCCATTGGTGACATTCATTATCCACTCATAACAGCCCTGCAGGCCTTGGGTAAATTTCTTCTCCTGCCTCTGCTACTGTCCACAAGAAGAAGCCTCTTTTGTTGATTCTCTTCTTCCGTTGCCCTCCCTGTTGAAATCTGAGTTGTGTGTCAGTCAGCATCAGTGGGCATGCAGTTGAGAGTGAAGGAGGATATTAAGACCATTGTAGAGACTTCAACCCTCATGGTACTTCCATTCTTCTTATAGTTTATCTTCAATGTGTTGGTCTGTCTCATGCATTTCCCCTTGATTCTTGCCCTGCATTTAAGCCTTGTGGTTGGAGCCTGTGAGTTCCAGACTTACAGACGGAGTCTCTCTGGAGTCAAGATAATTCCACAGAAGTCAACTTCACGAGTTAGAACCCAGGTAACTAAGGAAGGATGTAGAGACAGGTAAGTGATGGCCTTACACTAAGAGCATGTTGTATGCATTCCCTTTCAGTGTTTGGACAGGAGTGACTGATGAGAAAGCTGGAAGAAGAGATCAGAGAGCAGAAAGTCAGAGGAGCATGAACACAGCTTCACTCGGTATCATACGCTACTTAGGAACTATGCCTCACACTAGGGAATATAAGGAATATATTGTTCACAGGTCTGGAGTAGAGGAAGCACAAGATCTCTGTGTCTAGTGAGGGCTTGTTTTCCACAGAGCATGCGTTATATGTGAGCTTGTATGCTGGAAATGATGACCAGACTTACAGGTTTCTTTAGTAAAGACACCAGTCCCACTCATAAGGGGCTCCATGGATGAGTGTCTCCTCTCCAAAGTCCCATCTCTTCACACCATCACTTTGGGATTTCAAAATTCAACATTTTTTTAAAGGTTTATCTTTTAATCACACATGTATGCATGCCAGCATGTAGGGCTGTGCCCATGAATAGTGCCCACAGAGGCCAGAGAGGGTGTCAGGTCCCGTGGAGCTGGAGTTGCAGGCAATTGTGAGGCACCTGGTACGGGTGCTGGAAACAAAACTCCTGTCCTCTGCAGCAGCAATATTTGTGCTTAGTAACTGTGTCATCTTCTCAACCCCTGGAAATCAACACTGTGACGGGACACAGCCATTCAGACTTTACCACTCACCTTCTTCTATTGCAGTTGGCTGAAAATAGTCATGTGTCCCTTCTCCACAGCGAAGCTCAGATTCCAAAGGACACAAGCATCAAGCTTGAAATCGCCACCCCCAGGTCATGAGAGTGATCCAGCAGCTAATGTAGGCATCCTCATTGGGATGATCTCACAGTGAACAAGTATTGAGCAATTCATTTTTGAAGAGCTAAGGGCTCATCTACTTAAGCAAAATGCCAACTTTTACTAACAATAGACCCAAAGACTGCCCCGTATTATTTTCTTTAAGCTGATAAAACTAAAATAATAATAGCAATAATAATAATATAATACACGGAACTCTGTATTGTGAAGTATACTGAGTTGCTATTTTACCCACTTTTATTGTAGGAGAGACACGGGAGGATGGATTCTGACCTTGAACAGTAGCTTGCGATTTCAGAGAGGTTATGAGCTAGCAAACTAAAATGCACAACAGTGTGTGGCGTGCCACCCTCGAGCTGAGGAGGCAGTTCGGGTGTGTTGGTCTATGCTTAGGGTTTTCCTCTTCCATCTGGGCATGCCCACATTCACCATTTGCTCAGAATGTCTCTGGACATAGCCACAAGAGAGCTATCTAGAAAGCTAGACGAATCTTCTGGGATATTTCACCTCATTTGCGTTTTCCTTCTGGTGAATGTGTTACCTCCTCAGAAGTGAAACAGCTGAGCAATGTGAAGTGAGAAAGAAACACCAAAGACAATTTCAGGGAAGAATGGGGTGGTTGTTTTTCACTTGTGATTCCTCCCGTGATTCAATATTCTGCAACCATCCTGACATATGGAGACGCCAAGCTGCCATGTGGGAACATTCTTCGTGATCCTTAAATGTCTCCGGATTCACGTGATCTCGTTGGTGTTTCAGAGAACTTTCTTAGTCAGTAGTTTTAAAGCCGGTGGAATACATGGGGTCAAAGTAAAGAATTCATATTGACAAACCTATCTGGAAGTTTAAAGTTTTGGAGGAATAATATGTGTTTCTCTTGGGGGTCGGTGTTGATATATGGTTTACTTTCTTGATGCTCTGACCCAGGGACCTGGCAAAGGATTGTAGGGCAGGAAGGGCATATTTTGGATCACAGACTAAGGATGTGGTCCATAATAGAAGGGAAGGCATGGCAGTAGGAGCTTGAGGCAGCTGTCCCACTACATCCATAGGAAGCAGAGGGATGCGTGCTGGTACTCAGCTCACTTTTTTCTTTTTATTCTGTGTGGGACCCCAACCATGGAATGTTTCTGTCGTATTGAGAGAGCGGTTCTTTCTACCTCAGCTATCCTAGTCTATAAAACCTACCTGACAAACATGTCTAGTAGTTTGTCTCTATGACAACTTAATATCTTGTCAAGTTAACAAGAATAGCCATCTTTGTAGTCCAAGCTGACAATGAATTCATAATCCTCCTGCCTCAGTCTCCTGAGTTCTGGAATTAGAGGTTTAGGCCACTGTCGGGGACCAGTTTCGATAAAAATACCTTTGTCAGGGTAGAGGATCAGAAAAATAGTAAAGAGTACAAAGACGAGAGTAAAATAATAAGACAGAAAACACAGGAGGGCGTTCCAGTGAATAATGAAATTGCCCGTGGTTCCGTATACTTTTATACAAAAGGGGGAAGAAAGCAACAAGAGACTTCTTTAACATAATACAAAGGACAGCTGAACAGTTAATTGTTTCAACACATTAGCATTCTGTTGTTTAGGCAGTGAAGCCACCCTAGACCAAGTATCCTGAAGGTAGCCACTCCCCAGGTTAAGCCTCCAATTACAAAAGAAGAAGAAGAAGAAGCATACTTGCATATCCAGACCATCTGTCAGGGTGGCGTGGATCTAAGCCATCTTAATGTCAAGAGAACCAAGTAACCCCATCCTGGGTCAGGATGTGTAATCATAATTGTCCAAAATTTTGAGCTGTCTCAGACTCTCTGACTTCAGACAAGGTGGGAATAGGCTCACAATTTTGAACCTCCACAAGCCACTACCCTTGGCTTATAAGAGCTTCTTCATTGATACCACAAATGAAATTTAATGAATTTTGGAATTTTAAACTGAATGCCCTAACTACAAAACTTTATAAAATTGTAGTGTCTATTGATGATAGTGATATTATACCGTTCTGTGGTTTATTTCTTATAACCAAAACTAAAGGAAATACTACCACGTGTTTCCAGTGAGCCTGGCAATGAACCTTCCACACCAGTCAATCCCATGCTTTCCAGCAGCCTTCCTTCATTCAATATCCCGAGAATAACCATCTGGGGCAAAGTCATTAGACCAAAACACAACTGAATTCTCAATTAAACCTCTATCTGCTAAATGGTTTACCCACATCTCCAGTCCTTATTTTTTTTTCCAGTCCTTATTTATTTGACCATAAATAATTGGTTGCAAACAAAAGGAAAGAAAAACAGGTGAGTAAGATGTTTTCAGTGAGAGGTTTCTCCTTTGACCCTTGTAGCCAAGTCCTAGTGGGTGGTAATGGCTGTCCTTCTGGCATCTCTGTCAATCAACTTGCTTTCTGTAGAGCAGCTAAATTGTAACGAAAAGTTTACTTTTTGACTTGTGATTCTGGAAACAAAGGTTTGAGGGTCGGGTTCTGTTGATAGTCTTTCCGCTGGCAGAGTCCGATCCAGCACAGGGCATGCGTCCCACGGCGAGAGCCAGGGCATGAAGCACGTGGATCTCTTCTGGTCTCTCGAGAGCCAGGGCATGAAGCATGTGGAACTCTTCTGGTCTCACTGCCGGGGTTGAACTGGGGAGAACTGAATGCACTGATCTAATCTAACCATGTCTAAAAGCTCGGCCTCTGATCACCCACAGTGGCGTGAGGCTTCTTCACTTAAGTCCCGCCGTGGGGGCTTACTTCAGCAGGTAATGTTCTGGAGGGAAAGTTCGGACTAGACCCAAACCATGGCAATCGTTTTGCGGCTATTATTTCAGGTAATGAGAAGGAAGCTGGGTTATTTTTTGGTTTTCTGGGTTTATTTATTTGTTTATATGTGGATATTCCCTAGACATTTGCAAAATGCTAATTTCCATGGGTTGGCTCTTTTGTGGGTTTTGTTTGTTGTGTTTGTCTTTGTTTTCAGAGACAGGGTCTCACTGTGGAACCCAGGCTGGCCTTGCACTCCCAGGAGACATCCCATTTCTGTCTTCCAAATGCTGGGATTCCAGGCTTGAACCCACACATCTGCTTTCAAGAAGTAGGAAGGCCTGGTATGACATGTTAGCCCCAAGCAAGGTCCCCATTGTTGTGCCAGACTCTCTGAGGCACTAGCCAAGGAACCCATGCACTTCAGACACCACAAGTCAAAACAAACCAGAGAGACAATCACACTCACCAACACCTGCTCCCATCAGGAGAAAGAAGCCATTAGGCTTCTTTCAAACGTTAATAAGATCTTTAAAACATCTAATAGTTGGAAGTAAAGCCTTATTCTGTATTTGCATTCATATTCATACCCATATTCCTTATTTTTGTTCTCTTTGTGGCCTTATTCCTCCTCTTTGGAAGATTTCTTTTGGGTCTGATGCTTTATCTTCCTCCCCAGAATCCTTCTTGAATTAAATTCAGGTCAGCAGTAGGATGGTCCACCGAGGAGAGTGAGGGTGTAGGACCCTGTGAGCATCCTGAAGCAGGACTCCATGAGACCTGAAGCAGGTTTGAGAAGCTCTCTGCCGAGCTGCACTTCTCCTGTAGTTGGGTTTATGCATCTTTTTAAAAGCAACAGTTATCCGTGTATGTCAAAGCAAAGAATTGGTGGGGTAGCTGCGATAAGGAATTGCACTTCCCAGGCTTGAAAATGCACATGGGTCATAATGGGAGCATGAATGTGATACCCGGCATCTAAGAGAGTATAGAATTGCATATTGTAATTATTTAAGTCTGGATAAGAGCAGGTGAGCCTGGGATTCTGTCTCTGGTACTGCCAGATTCAAGAGTATACTTCAAGTTACAAGGATCACAGGAGAGCTTCAAAATAATTGTAATTATAAGTTTTATATAATTTTCTCTGTACACAAACTTGTTCAAATGATTACAATCAATTTATTCAAATGAAATAAGCATATGCTCATGTACAGAACTCTTCAGCTTTTAAAGTGTTTTTATAAATTCTTTTAAGTTTTCTTACATATGCACAGTGTTTTTATCATATCTACCTCCTTCAAACATGTCCTCTTTTCTTTTTTAAAAATTTTACAAATGAGTCGTTTGCCTGCATACATGCCTGGTGTTCATGGAGGCCAGAAGAGGGCACAAACCAGGGTCCTCTACAATATCAGCCAGTTCTCTTCCCTGCTGAACTATCTCCCCAGCACATTGCCCTCTAAAAAAAAAAAAAAAAAAAAAAAAAAAAAAAAAAAAAAAAAAAAAAACCTAATCCACTGAGTCCAGTTAGTGATATGCCCACAAGTACATGGTTATGGGGCCATCCACGGGAGCATGGCCAACGTACCAAGGGTCACACACTTAAAGGAAACTGACCATCCCTGAAAAGCTACCAGTTTCCAGTAGCCCTTAGCCAGAGGTAAGGGCTACGTGCTTCTCCCCATATTCAGGCTGGAACACTGACTGGACCTCAAGCAGTTTTGTGCAGGGTCCCTGCCCAGCTGTTGTGATTTCATATTTGTTATGACCTTGTCTTGTCTAGACAGATTTCATAGCAATCTTCAATCTTCCCATCTTCTATCTCCTCCATTCTTTCCTCCCCCAGCTTCAACTGTGCCCTAGAAACATGGTGATGTGAGAACTAGCCCATTAAGACAGATATGAATTAATAAGAAATTGACAAAAATTCTTGTATGTTTACTGAATATTTAATTTGTTCATTTGAATTTACACTTCTAAATTTGCTCGGCGGAGGCTTTTAGACACTGAGTTTGTGTTACTAATACCAGATCAGACAGTCTGAACATGAAGAGTGAGTAGATTCATGTGTGTGCATATGTGCACCCACACACATACAGAGAGGGAGGGAGAGAGAAGCTAAATTTATTCGGTCATAGTATCATTCCCAAACGTGCGTGAAGAAGCCCTCCTGGACCTCCCCATCAGGGCCCCCATTTCACTAATTTCCCAGCTCTCTGCCAGAAGGAAACAGCAGCGCTCTGCAATTAGGGAGATCCATGATTTACACATTAACAAGCAAGGAAATGCAACCCACAGAGGGGAAGGGAGACTGTGGCCAGCTAATAAGTGTCTCTACTTATTAAAGCTAAATATTCAACCTACAAAACAGATCTCAACCCTTTCCAAACAGCGCCAGGCAATTACATCTGGCATCAGTTCCACGGGGAATATGCAGAGAAGCTGAAAGAACTGAACAGTGGGAAGAAGAGAGTCAGCCCAAGACAGCAGTCCAACATTTCTCTGATACATCCCAAATGAGTGGAAGGTTAATGGTGAAGAAAAGGGAGACTCCAGAGCCATGGGAAAAGGGAGAAAAGTGAAATATGCCTTTTAAACTCAGCCTTCAAGCCAGAAGATGATGGGGGGAATTTAAATTTCAAAGCCACGCACAAAGACGCGGTGAAGAACCTTGATGGAAAAGTTCCTAGCAAGAGTCAGAGACTTTAATGCCCCAAATCAAAAGAAACAGGCCAGCAGCCCCTTGAAGAATTCATCCCTCTCCTGGTGGGAACTTTGTCAAATGCCAGTTCTTTTGCTAGAAATGATGAAATAAATAGTTTTGCCTTTGAGAAGTTTCAGGGGGAAAAGTAAACTACACACACATGTGTGCATGCGTGAGCACACACGCACACACACATGTACACACACACACACTGGTCCTTGAAAGTTTGTTATGCACTGGGGGCCATTTCTTCGTTGACAACTATAGTGTCAGATCCCAGCTCATTAAGAAGCAACTGACCTTGAAGAGAGATTTCTTCTCTTTGAATCTCTGATGATTTATGCTTAAACTCTAAGCAATTGTCTGCAGTAGGAGGGTGCCTGGCTCCTAAGCAGGTTTCACTGGATTTTCTCTGCTTCTTACCTGAATGAAAGTATGCAAAGAGGATAGGGATTGAGGCTGAAAGAGACAGCAACCTGGGTAACCCCAAGGCTCTAACTCCTTCCCTCCTTAGTTCCAGGTCTTCTTTGTTTTCTTCCTCTCCACCCACTCTCTTCGTGCTTTCAACATCATGGATAAAATAAAATCCCCACGATGAATAGAGTCCTTGTGTTTAGAGAGATTATACTCAGGCAGATTTGTGGTCGGCTTCCTTGCCATACAATAAGCTCTACAGCAAGGTGAAAGGAGATGCAGGGATAACCCTCCTGCCTAGGAGCAGAGGCAGAGATATGACAGCTGCGGTAACAGGGCTGGTGACAGCGGCATCATAGACGTGACAACATTCAAGTCAAGCGTAGGCCTCCACCAGGATCTGGTTTTCATTGACAGATCCCCACTTTCTGTCTGGGACAAGGTAAGGGATGGCTGGTGTTGGAAAAGACGGGAAGGGGTGAAGCTTTCTAAACAACGAGGCTGTCAGCTGTGGTTGAAAATTGCAACAACCTTAGGGGTTTCTAATTCTGGTGCAGGAGAATTGTCTGTAATCTGTCAATCATGTTTTAAATAAATGCTGATTGGCCAGGCAGGAAATGTAGGCCGAAAAACCAGACAGGAAGTAGAAATAATGTAATGAGAACAGGAGAATTCTGGGAAGGAGGAAGTTGATTCCTCCCACTCCTGTCCAGACCACTGAAGCAACAGGATGTGATCTGCCCCACTGAAAAAAGGTACTGAGCCATGTGGCTAACATAGATCAGAAAAATGGGTTAATCGAGATGTGAGAGTTAGCCAGTGAGAGGCTAGAGCTAATGGGCCAATCAACTTATAATTTATGGAAACCTATGTTGATTTTCTTTGGGGCTAAACAGTTGTGGGGCACCTGGAGGGACAGAAAACAACAAGCAGGCCCCTTCGTGTTACATAATTCCTTCCATTTAGATGGTTGTTTTATAAAGTCCTGCAAATTTTTATGTGTGTTCATGTAAGAATCACTTCAATGGAGAATTGGGTCTCAAGACTCCCATACAAAAAATGGCTCTTCACAGGCAGATAGTTAAGAGCGTAGGCCGTGGAAGGATGGCTCGCAAGGTGCATATGTTCACTGTGCAAGCATGATGTCCTGAGTTCAGATTCAGGCACCCATGGGAAACCATGCATAGCTTGCATTGCCTGTAACTTTAGCGCTGGGGGCAGAGGAACATCACTCAGCTCCAGGTACAGAGGGAGACCCTGTCTCAAGGGACTAAGGCACAGGATGGTCAATCAGAGCACACGACATCTTCCTGTGGCCTCCATGTACAAAGGGACATACTCTGCACACATGTGCATATCAGAAAGGGCATTTGCGGCAGTGAGAAGAAATGAAAGGAAGGAGGTATAATACGTCTTTCTCTGTCCTGCCAGCTCCCAAATAATGACACTGAGACTTCTTAATAATTAATTAATTAATACTCAGCATTTATGTTAGCCTTGTTTCCAAATAGTCCTTATAACTTAAATTAACCAATTTCTATTAATCTATATCCTCCATGTGTCTTGTGGCTGTTACCTTTCCTCCTGCATATCCTGCTTTCCCTGTGTCTCCTGGCATCTCTAACTTTCTTCTTCCCAGAGTTCTCTCTGTTCCCAGAAGCACCACCTATACCTCCTGCCTAGCTATTTGCCATTCAGCTCTTTATTACACCAATCACAGCAATGCATCTTTCACACAGTGTACAAATATTCTACAACAGGGAGGAATGTGGGGAAGAGTAATCCATGAGCTTTGGGAAGGGCTAACCTCAGAGCAGTAAAAACTGTCTTTTCTACTGCTTCAAGAAAGACTAGAACTGTAAGGCTTTTGACTAGATGTCTGGCCTACTCTGGCTCCCCTAAACCTAGTCACACAAATTCTGTGGCAAGGCAAGTCGACATTGTAGCAGGGAGAAGCTAGCGATGGCCTTTGTCACTATGAGCAAGGAGAGCACTCAGTGAAAGTACAACAACAGAAATCCTCACGGTGGCTTCACAGAAGAAGCAATCTTCAGACCAAATTGTCTTCCATGAGTCAGTTTATTTTTATTCTCAGTAGGAGCAAGGATAGGATGAAGAGGTACAAGAGGAAGAGAGAAGTTGGGTGTGTCATGGGCTGTTACAGTCACAAGCAACTCCTTTTAACCTGACCTTCTGAGAAATACCTAAAGAACCCAATTCCTGCCTCTTTTCCACAGAAGACCTCCAAAGAGAAATATTGGTCACATCCAGGGTCCCCACCGAAGTTCACCCTCAAATGTATTAACTCTTCTCTGCTGCATTTCAGGCATGCGCACGAGGAAAGCCCAGAGCGGACGAGATGTGTGTGCTTGTGATGAGCTGCTAACAGAGCTCTGTGAATCACATTCCTCGTGGAAATATGCTGATGACAGAAGAGAAATCACAGGGAGACTGAGGTGATGGGCGAGGAGGGAGTGATGGGCACACAGAGGCATCTGACACCTTCACCGTCAAGACAGCTTCCTGAGCTAGCACTACTCATTTCTACTTCTCTGCGGCACACACTACAAACTGTCCTCTACCCATTGCGGTGGAGGGACATCTATGTCACCCCCCCCCACATTTATGTCACACACACACACACACACACACACACACACACACCAGCCAAGGCTCAGGGCACACAGTGGAGAGAGGGCAGAAAGAATGTAAGATCCGATAGAGAGGAGTGTAGTAATGGGGGCGGCGGGGCTGCGTTCCCAGCACCCCGGCCGCCTGCTCGGCTAGCTTATGCCCCAAAATAATTACACAGACACTGTATTCTTTTAAGCACTGCTTGGCCCTTTAGCTCTAGCACTTATAGGCTAATTCTCACATCCCGATCAACCCATCTCTAATAATCAGTGAGAACTGGTCTTACCGGGATGATTCTAGCCTAGTCCATCCTGAGTCGGAGCTTCATGCCGGGAGCGGGGCATGGCGTCTCTCTCAGGCGTCTGCTCCCTAGAGGAGAGCTGTCAAGTCTCTGAGCTCACTTCCTCTTCCTCCCAGCATTTTGTTCTGTTTACTCCTCCCACCTATCCTCTAACCAATAAAATGGGCCAGGGCAGTGCCTTTATTAGCCAATGACCTTCCTCCATCATTTCCCCTTTTTCGGTTTAAACAAAAAAAAAAGGCTTTAACATAGCAAAATTACATATAACAAAACAGTTATCAAGTAAAAGTTACAATAATCTTTATCATAACTAAGGAAAACTATAACTAACTATTCTTAACTCCATCAAAGACTCCAGAAAGATATATTACCTAAGTAAACAAGAACTAAGAAACTTCAAACTCTAGAAATGACAAAGACATCTCGCTGCCTGGACAGTCACCCAAAGTTCTTTTGTACCGTTGGGGCATCCATCTTCAGCCTTCAGGCCCATGGTATCCAGCAGACATTTCCATAAAGCAGGAAAATTCAAAGTCAGTTCAGTCACTATCTGTTGTGTCCTGCAGAATGTCTTGCAGACTCTTTCAAAATGAATCAGGAACCCCGAAAGATCATCTCACCTTAGGCAAGTTCAGTAGTCCTCTCTCTGCGGGTTCTCTGTGTCCAGTTTATGCAATAGTCCAGGCAAGAGCAGTTTCTTGCCCAAATGGCTATCAAAACTCCATAACGAGCCTCTTCGATGCCCATCTTCCTCTTGAAGTAGATTGGTGCTGCCAGGAGCAGAGTGTCTCATTGTCATGAAAAGTCCTCAGTTATTAAAACATTAAATGTCCTATTCTGTAATCTTTGAAAGACATGAAGAATGTCTATCTAAAATATATCTCTATATATCTAGAAAATCTAACTAACATGACTACAAGCTTTACTATTATCGATGATTATCCATTAACAACCTATATTTCTTAATTATACAGTACATATTTAAATGAACTACACAATCACAATACCTTAATCAAAATCAGAAACACTTATACATATAACAAAATTGGCCTTAAATCTCTATCAATAAAGCAAAATCTATACTAATGCAAATTATTCATATCTATATCATATCCCCATTTAAATGTAAAAGAACATTGATAAACCATATTTGGGAACATGGGCGCAGTTTTTTCTCTCCAAACTGCTTCCTGCTGAATGGGGGCGTCGTTAATTAGGTCTTTCATGGTATAACCTGTGTGCTAGTTTCATCTCAGTTGGCAGTTGAGCGAAGCAATTTTCTGAAGATGTTCACTGCAACCCTTCAGGAGGGCGTGGTCCATCATACCAAATCGGAATAGAAGAAATGAACAGCGTCTCATCCTCTGTGAAAACAAAATAAGAAAATCCTTTCCAAAGTATCATATCCTTAGATCCAAACTCAAAATATCTATGTTGGATTAGTTCAGAAGCATTTATAAACAAATATCTTTTAGTAGCTTTTGCTCTTTCCTCAGCATTCAAATAATTCAAAGAGAACATAATAGCATACAGTATCAAAATTCTCTGTGTATTTTCCATCTTTGTGCAGCTTTGTTTTAACCTCTATTTTGTTTATTTTTACTTTTAACTCTTTGCTTTTTGAGACAGGTTCTCTGTATCTTTGACCTGAAGTAACTTTGTAGACCAGGCTGTCTTTGAACTCTCAGAGATCCGCCTGTCTCTGCCTCCCAGGCATTCGGGATTAAAGGTGTATGCTACTACACCTTGAACTCACAGAGATCTGTTTGCCTCTGCCTTCTAGGCACTGGGATTAAAGGCGTGTGCTACCACACACAACAACTCTCTTCCTTTTTTTGTTTTTTACTTTAAGAACTTCAACTTTTAGTCTTCATATATTTTTAACACACTTCAAACCATTTAGAAATTTTCTTTGTCTTTGAATCTCTCTTTACTGTATATCTCTCTTTTTCTGACCACATGAGTCTTTAATTTACCAAGCAATCTCAGTAGGACTAAAGGCGTGGCTTTGCCAGCTAGATCCAGTCCATTTCTTAGCTTTCCAGCCTCATGGCAGATATACAGGCTGTAGCCATGTTTACTGCCATAACTGTATGGCATTTCAAGGTCCCTGCCAGCAAGCGAGCTTCAGCAGCCTGTGCTTGCAAACCACACGAACCGCCTGCATAAAAGAGTCAGAGTTTTCCCTGGCAGGACAGCCCAGAAAGCCAGCATTTTTAAACGGCGCAGCTTTTTTCCTGCTACGGCTGAAAACTGAAAAGCATGCGTTCAGCTTTTTGTCAACACCTTTTAAGTGTTTCGTGGCAGGACCTCTTAATGAGCTGCAGGCTTTGCAGCTAAAGCTGAGTCAGGAAGCCTCTCTTAGATGAAAGCGCATGCTTGCCTCTAAAAAGCAGAGCAGACCCGAGAACACAGCGAGTGTAGTTGCCATCAAACTAATTGTAGCACTTTACTCCAAATGCTCTATTCAAAAGCTCTGTCTCTCACAGGAGCCAGACAGAGATCGCAATGGCGGCACAGCCCCAGGAAGTCGCGCTTTAAAATGACACAGCGTTTTTTTCTGCTACTGTTGCCGAATCAGAAAATCTCTCTACAGCACGCCACCAACAAACAGCAAAAATCTGTGTTAAACTCTCTCCCTTATTTTTAAGCCTTCTCAGGTTTTTTATTTATTTATTTTTTTATTGTTTTGACTTTTCACCTCTAGCCTCCAGTTGCCTTTTTTTTTGTTATTTTTTTTAATTTATTTATTTATTAAAGATTTCTGTCTCTTCCCAGCCTTAAATGGGTTTAGTTGTCCACACTTCTGGGCGCCAACTGTAGTAATGGGGGCGGCGGGGCTGCGTTCCCAGCACCCCGGCCACCTGCTCGGCTAGCTTATGCCCCAAAATAATTACACAGACACTGTATTCTTTTAAGCACTGCTTGGCCCTTTAGCTCTAGCACTTATAGGCTAATTCTCACATCCCGATCAACCCATCTCTAATAATCTGTGAGAACTGGTCTTACCAGGATGATTCTAGCCTAGTCCATCCTGGGTCGGAGCTTCATGCCGGGAGCGGGGCATGGCGTCTCTCTCAGGCGTCTGCTCCCTAGAGGAGAGCTGTCAAGTCTCTGAGCTCACTTCCTCTTACTCCCAGCATTTTGTTCTGTTTACTCCTCCCACCTATCCTCTAACCAATAAAATGGGCCAGGGCAGTGCCTTTATTAGCCAATGACCTTCCTCCATCAGAGGAGGGCTGTGAAACGCTGTCTCCTGGACATAGCATGACTGTCACACATATGAACTCAATGACCCTGGCTACTTTCACAAGGCCTGCACAAGATCAAGCTGGTTACATTGTTTTTTTTAGCATGGATGGGGCTGGGCTAAATGGGCCCCCACTCCTAACTGAAAAGGTGTTGGCAGTTGATGGCTGCAGGAGACAGAGGGTCACTTTTTTTTTGAGGGTATGACTTCTGGTTATGCAGGCCCCAGTGGATGACCACACATTTGTGCACACAGAGGCAGAACAAACTGGACTCAGTGAATTAAAATAATACATAAATAAATACACACAAAGTTGGGAGGGAGTTGTATGACAGTGTCAGGGGAAGTTGGAGGAATCTGGGATGGATATGACAGGATACATCATTATATAATAAATGTGTAAAATTTTCAAAGAATAAATACAAATTATTTTAAAAAATAAGAATTACACACAGCCAGACTTGAGAAGAGAATGGATGAAGAAGAGCTTCATTCAACAGGCAGCTGTGGCTAAACAATGAATTTGAGGTCTGATTGGACTAAATGAGAACTGGTCTCAAAAGCACTCCCCTCTAACAAAAGCAAAACAAATGGCCCTTGATGGAGGAAGGTCATTGGTTAAATAAAAAGTAACTGCTTGGCCCTCATTGGTTAGAAGATAGGTGGGAGGAGTAAACAGAATAGAACACTGGGAGGAAGAGGAGGTGAGCTCAGACTCCACAGCTCTCCTCTCGGGAGCAGACACCTCAGAGAGACCATGCTCCCAGCTCCCAGCTCCCAGGCAGACACACGCGATGAAGCTCCGACCCAGGATGGACATAGGCTAGAATCTTCCTGGTAAGCGCACCTAGGGGCGCTACATAGATGATTAGAAATGGGCTAAATTAATATGTGAGAATTAGCCTAGAAGAGGCTAGTAGAAATGGGCCAAGCAGTGATTAAATGAATAAAGTTTCCGTGTAATTATTTCGGGGCATAAGCTAGAGCTAGCCATGTGGGCGGCCAGGTGCCCGGGACACAGCCCCGCCACTCATATTACTACAGACCCTCTCCTATCAAAGTCTATCATTCGCTTCTCCTGTGTGACTGTGTTTTAGACTCTGTCATGATCTACCCATGTTGCATTCTGAGTACAGAACATACAGAGCGGAGTATCACTTTCACATTCTGTAGCAGACAGTCTCTCCACAATCCCTTCTTAAAGATTGATTCATCAAGATTTTGGGGAACCCTTTTGGAGTCACACTGAAAAGCTGTTGCTCCTTTCAGGCCTCATGACACATGATACAACAACCTCTTGCTTTCTGGAAGTGAAGATTGTATGGCCCAACGCACTGTGGCCCAAGGATGCTCAGAAGTACCAGTGGGAATGTAAAAGTCCATGTGGTAGACATGGCGCCTCCAGAGGCTGTGCCGGGCTCCACTCAAGTTCTTCCTCCACAACCCAGATAAACAGTTGCTGAAACTCGGTGTTTTTCTCAAAATTGGAACTGTTTTTCTGATACAGACCAATGCTTGTGCTTTGGGAAAATTAAAATCTCCCTGCAATTTGTTCAGCATCATAGAAAGGCCACCTGGGTTCCCACTCAAATGTCTTTAGGGACCAGAATAGCTGTTACTCAGTGAGACTAGAGACAGTGTTCAACTTCTGGGAAGAGAGTAACATCAGACCCGTCCGGGGACATTTAATATTTATTATTTCTAAATACTATTTGGCTGAGCAAAGCAACATGAAATACAAGCTACTTACTGGCAATATATACTAATCATAGAAATTAAGATATTGTTGTTATTATTATTATCACTATTATTACATTCTCATTTTAGACCCCAACATTTGGCTTGTGAGATTTAAGTAACAGTCATTTAGCTAATATTTATTCAACCATCAACACTAAAAAGAAATTTTATTTCTTTTCTTTTTAGTTATTTTCTGTTCCATCATTTAACAGGGCATTGATTTACTTTGCTTCTGTCCCTTGTTTTGTTCATATGTGTAAATACATGTGTACGTACATACAGAAACACATTCATACATATATGCTTATATAAACCATTTAGTTACTTCTCAGTGGTAGCTGGGTGGCATTCTTAGAAAGGACCCATGATGCATTGTGATAGTCCTCAAGCTCTTGAAGATTTGAATCTGTCTCGGATAGCTTCAGTACTTCAAAGTCAGTTTAGTTGGGTATAAAACCACTGGTCACGCTTGTCAGAAAGGGCTCTTTGGTCACAAGAAAATCACCACAGCATCCAGAGCATTTCAGCTAAGCAATGGTTCTTACCTCTGAAGAAAGGTGCCTCTCTGTGTCAAGTCACAGAGAAAGTGGCAATCATGAGAAAAGAAGCACATGGCCACCAAGGATCATTCATGGAGCTCCTACTTGAACTATACCATCCCCATGGTTCTATTTAAGCAGATAGTTTATTGGTAGAAAATTTTAGAGTTTTGTTGTTGTTGCTAAAACATTAGCAAGTCCTGAGATGAATCTGGCAGACTTTGCTTTTGCTTCTATAACCATAGAATTTGAAGCCATGAGAAATATTTTTATTGAAGTTTTTTTTTTGTTTTTTTGTTTTTTTTTTTTTTGTAAAGTGGAATCTCAATACTCCATCTGCAGGTGTCTCAACTTCTAAACAATAGGCACAGAAAAAAGAGTATTCAAAGTAAAGGGAATTACTTCTCATTTGAACTGGAACAACAGACACAAGCATGGATAATACTCCTCGGTAATCTTTGAACTCTTGGGGACTCCCTACATTGAATATAAGATGTCTTTGGAAATCAATGCTTGGTTTTAAGGATTAGGAAGACAGAAACTAGATACGGTGATTGGCAGCTGAGATCCTGGCACTCAGGAGGCTGAGGCAGGAGAAACAGCATATGTTTGAGAGCGACTCCATAGTGAATTAACCTGGGCTGAGACTGAGATCCTTATCTCAAAAACAGAAAATTAAAAGGCATAATCACTCCTCGCCACCAGAGGGCACCACAGACTACAGTCTCCCAGCCTTTGATGGGCGTGGACACATACCTAATGAGCTCAGTTGCGGCTTTTAAGTTTCCTATTTTTGCATCAAGGAGACAATTTTTCCAACACCCACCAACGAGTTATTGATTGCCCAGCAAGGTAAGATTTGTTTTAAAGACTTTAACTTACCCCTCGCTGGTCTGATACTTTAACCCTCCAGGTAGGGGGGGGAGTTGGAAAAACTAGAGCTTAATCCCCTCTGCATGCCTGTATTTCCACGGTTATTTACTTAGAAGCCGATGGGAGACACACTATATAGATGCATAACCCCAAGAGGAAGTAGCCTACAATTTTGCCAGGTGGGATCCATCTGGCAACAAATACTTGGAACTGCGGTTTCTGGAGCAATATTGGGTTCTTATTTTCAAAGAAGCTACAGGAAGTAAAGCCTGTCCTTCCAGATGGTTCTCTGATGCTAGAAGTGGAGATTGGCCAGCTGTTTCCAGTCATGTATTCAGAAACTTCCTCCTGCCGACAATCCAGGCTTTGTCCCGTCCCCGTCCCCGGCCAGCCCCCCCACCAGTCTCTGAAGATGGAGTCCTTACAACCCTTCAGTTTGCTGCAAACACCGCACCTCTAAAGACCGATTTTCCTTCTGCTCCTTTGTGTTCTGAAGAGCATGTTTTATGAACGGCAAACTCCTCGCAGTCTCCAGTGGATATTTAGCTAGACACCTTGCTGGTGAAGTCTGGCCCCCATGGCTGCTTCCAAGTGTCTGATTGGAGCCAGGAGCTGGAAAGGTGCATTTGAAAACGGAATTCTATTTGAAATTCATGGGCTAGGGAAGACCACAGCTGACCATAATTTACTCCTGCAAAGAAAAGTGGTTCGCATGGCTGGAGATACAGTTCAGTTGGTCAAGTGTTTGATTTGAGCGCATGAGGACCTTAGTTCTGCTCACAGAGACCAAGTTAAAAAGCTCGGTGTGGTGGCATGCACTTTATAATTCCAGAGCTGGAGAACTCAACACCCTGGGTCCCTGGGGCTCCAGAGTCTATCAGCCTAGGCAAATAGGTGAGGCTTAGGTCCCAGGGAAAGGTCTTATCTCAAAAGAATATGACAGGGCAGTGGTGGCGCGCCTTTAATCCCAGCACTCAGAGGCAGGCGGATCTCTGTGAGTTCGAGGTCAGCCTGGTTTACGTGAGCTAGTTTCAGGACAGGCTCCAAATGCTGCAGAGAAACCCTGTCTCAAAACAAACAAAAAACAAAAACAAACAAAAAAGACCGACAGCAATAAAGGAAGATCGCAGGCTGACGTCTGCCTTCCACATGCCCATATCCACACAGGCTGCAAATACTTGCGCCTGAAGGAAAGGAGAAAGCAAGACAGGAAGAGGAAGGAAGGGCGGGAAGGAGGGAGAAACAGAGAAAAAAGGGTGGGTCACTCGCACCACTGAGGTTTCTAACCTGTAGCCAGTGGCATCCCTCAAGTTGCCCTTAGGAGGGGCTGACCCCACAACTATGGAAAAGTCAAACTTCCCCGCTCTCCCGAAGGTTCACTGAAGAGGGCTTTGGGGCTCGCTAACTGACAAGTCCTTGTTGCATGGGCAGTTGCAAACCATCAATGTTTCTGGACCTTAAGCTGCTTCCTGGCTTCCTGTGCTCACGTGGGTTAACAGCATGAGCTGGAATCTAGCAAGCTCTCATGGAGGGAGCCTCCAGTGGCTACAGGGCGGGGGTGCAGTGCAATGCTCTCTGACACCCTCAGCAGCCTGGGAGTTCCTTTTATCTCTTCTGGTCTTGGAATGGAATAAATTCAGATAATTGACCTCACTATAGAGAAGAATTTTGAGATGAGCCAGTGTAAAGGAGGGTTGGAGTTTAGTAAAAGGAAATTTCAATTTAAACTTTTAGGCATGAAAGATAATACAAAGAGAACTACTCAGAAATAAGTTGAGACACGCTTCAGGGAGCACGGGGCTGGGTCTCTTAAAAAAGAGATCAGTACTTAAGTGTCCCAGTGATGAACCCATAAGAGGCATTTGGAAGTTTCTAGAATTTCACTATTCATTATGTTTCTAAGGGAACCTACCCTCCTCTACTTCTAATTTTGAGATGCTTTTTCTTGCTTCTATTGAGACTTGCTTTATGTCTGGATAATGCCATCAATTTTGGAGAAAGTCTAATGAGGTACTGAGAAAAGGTATAGCCTGTGTTTAGGTGATTTGTTCTGTAAGTATCTGCTAGGTCCATTTCGTTTGTGGCCTTCTTCAGCCATTCTCTGTTTAGATTTTGTCTGAATGGCTGGCCTATTAATGGAAAAGGGGTATTGAAGTCCTGCTATGACTGTGTGCGGGTCAATATGTGATTTTAGCTGTGGTAGTCTTTCTTTTATGACCCTGTGTTTGGTGCATAAATGTTTGGAATTGCAATGTCCTCTTAGTGATTTTTCCTTTGATGAGTATTATAGTGTCCTTCACTCTCCAGATTGATTTTAGTTTGAAGTCTATTTTGTCAGATATTAAAACTGACTTGTTTCTTGGATACATTTTCTTGGAATAACTTCTTTCATTCTTTTATCTACCCTTGGTATTAGGGTATGTTTCTTGGAAGCAGAAAAATGATGGGTCCTTCTGTTTTTATAACTAATCTGTTAGTCTGTATCTTTTTATGGAGGAATTGAGATTCATTTTTAAGTGTGTGTGTGTGTGTGTGTGTGTGTGTGTGATGTATTTTTCTGTTTCAGGGTGTATTATATAGGTTAATTCTTTAAGTGAGATTGTTTAATAGACATAAAACAAACCCGATCCATATGTCAGAAGACTGTTTGTGCAAACAGCAAATGCTGTTGGTGCTGAGATAATTTTGCCTTTATTTATTTATAATTTATATATAAAGCCCTCCTGCTGGCAGAACAGTGTGGGTGACTCAGTCGCAGAGCATGGCATGTCACTCGGCCTCCTTCCCTACCTGCTGTGGAGTGAGTATCTTGAGTGTGTGTGTGCACATGTGTGTCTGTGGTGCACACTCAGGTGTTCTCTGAGGCTAGAGGTGTCAGATCCTGCTGGAGTGATAGGCAGTTGTGAGCCATCTAGCACGGGCGCTAGGAAGGAACTGTGTCCTCTGTAAGACCAGTGCCCTTTCTTAACTGATGAGCCATCTCTCCAGCCACCAAACATTCATTTTCTTCATCATAGACATTCTGACCGCATGAGATGGACTTTCAGTGGAATTTTGATTTACGTTTCTCTGATGGGCAACACTACTTTGTATGTTTATTGACTGTTTCTGCTTCATTCTTTGAGAACTCTGCTGATTTCATTAGCACATTTATTGACTGGTTGTTTGCCTTTCTGTAATGCCTGGCAGGTGGACTTCTGACCCCCCCCCCCCTTTTTAATCTATCTCTCCTTCTTTGTCTATTCTCCTCTGCCCCTTCCTTCTTCCCCAAGACTTGCACATTTTTCTGGGAGCCATCCCCCCCCCCCACACACACACACACATTCTCCTGGGAGCCAACTTTTTCCACTTTTTGTCACCTTTGTCTGATTTCCACTTCCTATAGTGGTATATTATTTGTATTTTGATAAGTAAAGCTTACCTGAAGACCAGAAGCAAAGCTAAGCCACCAGAAGTCAGGCAATGGTGGCACACACCTTTAATCCCAGGATTTGGGAGACAGAGGCAGATGGGTCTCTGTGAGTTCAAGACCACCCTGGGCTATACAAGATCAAGGCAGAAACAAATCCAGGTGGTAGTGGCTCACACTTTTAATCCCAGCACTAGAGAGTCACACCTTTAATCCCAGCACTAGGGGAATATAAAATGAGAGGAGAGAGAAACTCTGGCTGCTTAGTCTGTGGTTGCCCAGCCTTGGTAGAGGTAAGAATTCTCTACTGACTTGGCGGCTTTGCTTTTCTGGTTTTCAGGTTGAACCCCAATTTCTCTCTCTATGTTTTTATTATTTGTGCTACAACTTCCATTTAAACTTTACTTTATAATGTTTTCTCTGATCCATACTACTAAGACTCGGGTTCCCAATTCTCCGTTCTCAGCCCTGACTGCCATTACAGGCACATACAATACTCAGCTACATGCAGAAGTTTGAAAGACTGGCTGATAATAAAGAATTCATGTAAATCATGACAGTTTTCTGATTCAGCCCTTTCTGCATTCAGTTTTTCCCTAAGAAGAAATTGCTTGTAATGAGTTCACCGATTTATTATTTAGATATTTCTTTCATATTTCTAAGGATACTTGGTTTCTTATTTATCTATTTATTTGCTTTTAATTTATATTTGTCTACTGAGGTTCAGTTGTAGGAAATAAGGATTCAGTTCTGTTGAGTACCACACAGCCACACAAATCTAATTGGCAGTAAAATTATGCTGCTCTTTTTTGTTAAATCAACCTTTATGTTTTTATTTTTATGGGTCTGTAAATATCATGCAAATATGAACCTCATTTGTACTCTGACATTGTTCTCATTTGTTTTGATTTTTATGGCGCTTAATAATTGTATCCATTTATCACCTTAGTCTTTTATATATCTATCACAAATTTATCTCTGTGTCTTCAAAAATAACACTGATATTTCTTTGCTATTTGAAAACATATTAGCTAGTCAATGAAATTTATTTGGGGGTAATTTCTCTATGAAAGCCCTCTCCCTATTCACATTCTAATTGGGACCATATTTTTTTTTAGTCTCCAAATATATATAAATAATACTTAGAAAACTGTAACATGAAAAGAAAAGAAGACAGATAACATAAATAGGCTGTTTACAAAAGCTGGTGCCTGTTACCAATAAATATATAAAGAGTTGTTCCGTTCCACTGGGGAGTGACAAAATGGAAAAGCTTAATGATGCTATGCTCATTAAAATCTTAAACTGGCCAATCTTTTGGACGAGTGCCTTGGGATGTAATAAGGGAGCAGTGATGTATTATCTGTGCCTTAAAGGAACTTTCTCAGGCGTATGAGCAGACAACTGAACACAGGCATTGGGCTGTATTGTCTTGAGTGGCTCCAGCTGGGTCTAATCCATCCACAATGGACCAGTAAAGTGTGGCGTTTTCATTCAGTGCAACGCCTCATTTGATTGACGTGGATCACAACGTGTGTTGTTGGTTTGCATCTGAACTGGCAAATGCAGAGAAATAGCAAAATGGCAAGTTCAGAGTAGTGATTATTCCTGAGAAAAGTGCTGGAAGGGGATGCCACTAATACAGCTTAGGGGTCTTTTCATGAGTCTGTATCTTCTCTGGGGAAGGAATTCAGAAAGGAGGCTTGGTCCATAGCCAACGCTTATGCAGGACAGCTAGCCAGACTCCCAACGAGGGGGCAGGATCCAGGAGCAGCCTGTCCACACACATGGAGACCCTGGGCTTTGTATTCTGCCAGGTAGAGGGTGAGGCACGGTTGGACCCCTCTCTCTTTCTTTGCTATGTGACAGGATGGGTCCCATACTGATGATTTGGTCTGTTGGTGTGAAAGCAGGAACCTGATTAGATGCTCGAAGGGTGGGGACTTTCAAATCCTTCCTGGGAAAGTTGACCTACAGACTTCCAAAAAAGCTAACTTTGGACAAGAGCTGGAAAGTGGGCTATTTGGATGGAGGCAGAAGCAGTTAAAGCCCCTGCTAACTTGGGCCTCCTCCTCTTTCTGCTTAATTAGAACTGGCTATCCATTTGGCAGTCTCATTCATCGTAAAAATCGTGAGGGTTTTACAATGTTCATGCTTGTCCTTGTGAGCTGGCATGGTGATTGTGTTAGATCATTCCTTTTACCTGTTGGTATTAAATATCCCATTGTGCACAGAAAAGCCCTTCATAGCCTTCACATCCCTGGGATCAGAAACGCCTGACTGAAGCAACTTGGGGGGTGGTTTTCATTTGACCCATGATGTCATAGCATCATACAGCATCATGGCATGTTGTGGGTATTCATGCCACCAATAGCTTTGGGGTACCGACCTTAGGGTTTGGCCTTGTCTGCTACTTGACAACTGGTAAACCTAAGGAGTTAGCAATGTAAAGAGTTGGCTGTGGTTTGCTCCCTTCTCTGATCTTTCAGCATTTACCCTGATATCTGGCTCCAGGTTTTTATTATTATGACCAATTAGAACTCAGCAACAACAACAGGCACAAGGAAGGCTTGGTGGAGTGGTTCAGTTCACGGCCGAGGGAAGGAAGCAGGGTCTGTTTACCTCACAGTGGGCCAGCAAGCAGAAAGCAAGGCTGGCACCAGGGGTTGGGCTACCACCTTCAAAAGCATGGCTCCTGTGACTAGGTCCTGCCAGCCCTACATCCTCACAGCTCCACATTGTCCCAGGAGTACTCCTTCAGGGGGTTCAGAACACCAGCTTTGGGCAATCATTGCAGATTCAAACGAAGCCTGGCTATGTCAAAATAATGCAAGAAAGCTTCACGTGCGTGGGCTTAGAGTAAGGAAGTTGCTGTCAGCATTGTTGGTAAGAGCCCCTTTGGATGGGATTCAGAAACTTCCTTAGAAATGTTATATGATTTGGCAGATGAGAAAGAGAAAAGCTAGCCACTTGATTGTACTATTTTTTCCTTCTCTCTAAACTCCTTTTGAGAGAACAGGGCTGCCTTTCCAGGGTATTTGGGGACTATGTTTCCAGGATTGGCTTGTGGCAATTCAGTTTGACTAAAGGGGAACTTATATATGAAAGTACATTAAGAAAGAAATTAAGTAAATATTTGACTCGAGAAAGTGAACTTTAAATGTGCCAATCTCTCCTAAGTAGGAACTACCGCAAAAAATGTCAGGCTTCTGTGGCCTAGAATCTTTTAGGCTTGTGTGAAGGTACTGAAGGTTTTCCAGACAGCCTAATGTCACAGGAGTCGGCCTTGCCAATCACAATAATGTGTTGGCCAATAATAGCTATTAATAGATCTTTGACAGTCTTGATACTCTCGCCCGAGTTTCATCCCAAGCTTAGCACCTCTCTGATCAGACTGGCAGGAGTCTCTCTTTAAATGACAAAATAAAAGAGATAGACATTAAAGGACATCTTACCAGGTCACACTAGGACAGCATTCTGCTACTCTGTCTCCTTTTTTAAAAAAATATTCATTTATTTATTTATTATGTATAAAATATTCTGTCTGTGTGCATGTCTGCAGGCCAGAAGAGGGCACCAGACTTCATTACAGATGGTTGTGAGCCACCATGTGGTTGCCGGGAATTGAACTCAGGCCCTTTGGAAAAGCAGGCAATGCTCTTAACCACTGAGCCATCTCTCCAGCCCCCTCTGTCTCCTTTGGAAGACTTCCAGGACACGGGGCAAAATACTTCTACACACACCTGAGGACCTCAGACCCCAGCTTCCATGGAAATTTCTGGCATAGTGCCATGTGCATGCCTGTAACCTCAGTACAGGTGGGCAGGAGTGGAGACAGGCAGATCATATGAGCCCCTGGCCACCAAACTAAATGAAACAACCATCTCTGCCTTTCATTGGGACCCTTTTGCCACCGCTAATGGAGACTAGATTAAGAAAAACAGCCCAGTGCTAACCTCTGGCTTCCATGCGTGTCCATGGGCAGGCACACCTGCACAGAGATAGAAATGGATGGATGGATGAATTTAAATGAGAAATTCTGCCGAGTTCTGCAGTGAAAGCAATGGTTTTTAAATTAGAATTCTTGGTCCCTTCCAGCTTTACTCATACCTTCTGGGGCCTTAGGACAATCTTCAAACAGCTCAGCCTTTTGTATTAAAGTGTTAAGAGGTTTACCTCTCTCTCAGAAGTACAGAAAGTCCAATTTTAGTAATTCCTGCTAATAAGTCCTCTCTCTTCCAAAGCATGGTGAGAGTTAGATGGCATATTTTTACTGAATCTTGAGATTCCGGGCTTGAAGAGATCACGAGGCCTAGTTACTGTTGACTGTCAATGGTGCTGACATTGAAGAGCACGAAAAACCTTGACACATGACTGGCTGTGTAACTTGCACCAACCAATGGGACAACAAGAATCAGGATACCATCAAAGGTAAACAGGGCTTGTCACAGTCGCATGTTAGTCTTGTAAGGAGGATCCATGCTTACCATCTGGTCCTTAGCCTGGGCCTCCGGAGGAGGACATGGGGACCATCCTCAAGTCCCACAGGCAAACCGAGTCCAACAAAAGGGAGGCTATTCCTCTTCAGAGATGGAAGGCAGAGCACAGATCAGTCCTGAAGGACAACCTAATTTACACAGAGTTCATGGGTAGTGAGTGTGTGTGTATGTGTGTGTACATGTGTGTCACTGTTTCCAGGCTGGCAATTTGTAGTTGTTTGACCCAGTTGGAGCTGAAGAATGTTCATTGGTGACAATATTCAGAAAAAGCAAAGCTGCTCACTTCATGGTGGTCTGGAAACAGAAAGAAGAAAAAGAAAAAATAGCATTGGCAGGGGATGAATCACTAGACTTCTATGTCACAGTCCAATGATTTATTTCCTCTAACTAGGCCCTGTCTTCTGGCAATCTATGGCAATATGAATTCATCAAATTTTATCAACACCTTCTTGATCAATTGCCTCTCAGTAGTGCTAAGAATTGGGGATCAGAACCTCAATCAGGGGATGCTCATAAGCAACCATAGCATAGAGAGGAAGTTGCTTCATCAATCTGCCTCTCAACAGTTACTGTTACTTGAGTAACACTTACTAATACTTTGTAATACATCTTAATTCCTAGACCCTTCCAAATAACTGACCCTATGAATACATTTTCCAGACAGAAATATCCTTGTTTCTTTCTAATTTTTCTAGACAGGAAATTCGATATTCTAATTCTAGGTACTAAAGAATCATCTTAGATTAATAGCTAGGACCATATTAAACACAACTGGAAACATATAGAAATAATGGCCATTTTAAAAAAAAACATTCCCATAAGTTCTAAGAGCCTGATGTTCTGTCTGCTTTCTGATATTTGTTAGTTTTGCTGTGGGAGAATGCTCTTGGACACTGTAAAAATTTGTTACTCATATTGGTTTAATAAAACACTGATTGGCCAGTAGCCAGGCAAGAAGTATAGGTGGGGTAACAAGACTAGGAGAATTCTGGGAAGAGGAAAGGCTCAGTCTACAGTCACCAGACAGACACAGAGGAAACAAGATAAGAATGCCTTACCGAGAAAAGGTACCAAGTCATGTGGCTAAACATAAACAAGAATTATGGGCTAATATAAGTTGTAAGAGCTTGCTAGTAATAACCCTAAGCTAAGCGGCCAAACAGATTGTAATTAATATAAGCCTCTGTGTGTTTATTTGGGACTGAATGGCAGCAGGACCAGGTGGGACAGAAACGTCTGTCTACACAGTTTCAAGTGTCTACACTTGGTTTTGCACAGTCTAACAAGGGTAACTCCTTCCTTTGTTACACTGTGTTGGAGATTTGATGAGAGTGTTTTTGGTTAAGTCTTCTACCAGTCCACCATTGCAGCTCTTTGGGAAAACTTTCCATATATTTTAGACAGGTCGACGTCCTCCTGAATCTTCTTTCTTCCATATGCTCAGTATTCCAATTCAGAAGAGTGGTATTTTTACTCATCACTCTAGTTACTGTGAGTATGACTTCAGCTTCTCTGCTGGTTTCTTATGAGTACCCAGGCAGCATGAAATATATTGATTTTAGTCCTACCTTTCCTTTGATTGTGGTTTTAGTAGAATTGTCTCTAGTGCTTCATCATGAGGCATGACATTGCCTGTTGATTTGTCAATATCTTTTAGAAGGTTAGTCAATTCTCTTCTTTTCTTAGTTTATTAATTATTTTATGTATTATTGGCATTGCGTTTAAGCCACTGTCTTTTCTATTAACTCCTCAAAGAAGTGAATTCTGAAAAATGCACCAGTTGTCATGGTATATTCTATTATTAGGTTTAAAAAATAAATTTATTAAAACTATCATAAAGAACTTACTAATAAAAAGCACCACAGAGAAAAACTACCCATACCCAAAGCCTGTGAACTTCCACTCATGACAACAGGTATTGGGAAGCCATGGACCTCCACCACAAAGCTAGCTACACTTTCGTTAGCAAATAAGCTTTTATGTAGTTACCCACAGCCAAAGACTGAAAATTCTTAACACTTAAAGCTAAAAAAAAACCAAACTATCTTTGGCTGGTGTCCCTTCCCTGCACTAACTGTTATTAGTCTATCAGCCCTATATTTGTGTGTTTCTGAGTGGTAGGATGAATGTGATGCATTAATTTCCAGCTGGACACGGTGGTGCACACCTTTAGTCTTGCAGAGGCAGAGGCAGAGGCAGGTGGATGTCTGTCAATTGGAGGTAGACTTGGTCTACATTAAGAGTTCGAGTTCCAGGCTGGCTAGGGTGGCTAGGGACAGAAAGTAAGACTATGTATCAAAAAAAAAAAAAAAAAAAACAACAACAACAACAAAAAAAACCTTTCAAAAAATTTGCTTTCGTGTTTGTAAGTGACACCACATGGCTTTCAACCTTTGATTTGCTGTCTCTGTCTTTTTCTTTCTACCTGAGGTAGCCTCATTGGCTACAGAGAAGGTAATATTTGGACGGTGGCCTGAAGGAAGGAGAGTGAGCCTTGTTGCGGGTGCTGGAAGAACGGGTGGGGAGCATAGACAGCAGCAGCTACTGACCTCTAAGTCAGTGTCTTCCTCAGGATGCCAGGCTTAGCATTGCAGTACGGGGGTTAAAGATCTGCAAGAAGTTGCCAATTTTCCTCTTGAGTCTAGGAAGGAGAGGATATTGATTAGTCTGGTAGGAAGGAAAGCCTTATGTGCGCTAACACCATGGTATACTCCGTAGTGGTTAAGAAAATATTCTGACTTCATGTAGAGGCCACAGATGGAGCCCCTGCTAAAGACATTGCTTCAAAGGGGCCGAGCGAGCAGTGCTTTCCCACATGAAGAAGAGATTCTCTCCTCTCTCTCTGTCTCTTTCTGTCTCTGTCTGTCTCTATCTGTCTCTGTCTCTGTGTGTGTGTGTGTGTGTTGTGGGGGGGGGAAAGAGGGGAGGGGAGGGGGGCTGAAGCAGCAGATGCCATAAAATGCTATTGAATAGCATAGGAAAGCAGCACTAGTTGCTGTGCCCATGAAAGTCAGAAGGAATTGTGTCCTGCTCCACCAGCCCAGCCTGTTATTTAAGGACTTCCATGAGACAGGTAACAGATGTTACCACATTTTGGGGTAGACTGGTGCCCATGCCGAGGATACTGAGCTAGAGGCAAGCCCAAAGCTAAGAGGCGGGATCTGCTGCTCACTTTCTGAGATAAGAGCCGAGAAGTCAGTGAGGAAGCAAGCACACAGAGTGGACAAGAGAAGCTATGGTACTCCTGAAAATGGGTGAGCTCTGGGGACTCGAGAAGTAGAAGCAAGACTTGCCCAGAGTGCAGGGTAATTCCTCCTTTCTGGGCGGTGTGACATATTCTGGGGTGGACATTCTCCCTCCTAAGGAATAATGGGAAAGTCATGAGTGGCGGAGGGAGCTTACAAAATAACACATCAACCAGACGGTCTTTCAATGTCAAATAAAAAACAGTGGCATCAAACACCCAAACATATTTCTGACTCCCTTCCCTCAAAAGCAATATAGCTTTTCGTAATATATCAAGTGTATGAACCCGCTTTATTCTGGACTTGATTCCCAATATATGCATTCATGGTTTAATAAAGACAAAGTACACCCAGAGGTCTGTTTATTAATTGGATTTCCAGGGGCCTACCTAATCCCCAGGAGATGTTGATAATCTGGTCATTCCAGATCTTAATCGCTAGAAATATTGACGAGAGAAGCTGAATTCTTCACAAATACTCCAAGGCTTCTGTTTGGTTTTTGACTTTGGCTAGAAACCTGTGTCTGCCATTTTTCCCCTCTACAAGCACACAACCCTCCTACTGTAGGAAGTCGGAAACCTTCAGTAACGGTGACTGTGCCACTGTCATTAAATTCAATGTAATTCGAAGAGTGTCTGTGGAATTGCATTGTTCCCTGTGAGTGGAAACTAGGAAACTAGCCTCTGTCCCTTTGCTTTTCTTTCGCCGTGCATGTGTGTGTTGGTTTGTTGCCTGTATTTGAGAGAAGGCTGAAGCCAGAAGGCTGATATGTGTTCTCTTTCAAGTCCTTCCCTGTAGTAATAGGGGCAGCGGGGCTGTGTCCCCACCACCCCAGCCGCCTGCTCGGCTTATGCCCGAAATAACAACACACAAACTGTATTCATTTAATCACTGCTTGGCCCTTTAGCTCTAGCCCTTACTGGCTAATTTTGATATCCCGATCAACCCATCTCTAATAATCTGTGAGCACCGGTCTTACCGGGAAGATTCTAGTCTATGTCCATCCTGGGTCGGAGCTTCATCAAGTACGTCTGCCTGGGAGCTGGGAGCATGGCATCTCTCTGAGGTGTCTACTCCCGAGAGGAGAGCTGTGGAGTCTGAGCTCACTTCCTCTTCCTCCCAGCGTTCTGTTCTGTTTACTCCTCCCACCTATCCTCTAACCAATAAAATGGGCCAGGGCAGTTCCTTTATTAGCCAATGACCTTCCTCCATCACTTCCCATTTCTTCTCTCTAGGTGAGCTAGTGTGTGCTGGTTTGTTTAATGCCAATTTGACATAAGCTTGAGTTATCTGAAAGGAGGGAACCTCAACTGAGACAATGCTTCCATATAAGATCCAGCTGTAGGGCATTTTCTTAATTGGTGATTTAGGAGGGAGCCCATTGTGGGTGGGGCCATTCTGGACTGGTGGTTCTGGGTTTTGTAAAGAAGTGGGTTGAACAAGCCATGGGGAACAAGCCACTAAGCAGCACTCCTCCATGGCCTGCACGTCCGCTCCTGCCTCCAGGTTCCTGTCCTCTTTGAGTTCCTGCTCTGACTTCTCTGAGTGATGGACTGCTACCTGGAAGTGTAAGATGAAATAAACCCCTCTCCCCAAGTCGCCCTGGTCATAGTATTTCTTCACAGTAGTCGTCACTGTGACTAGGACAGAGATTGGTGCCAGGATGGTGGGGTACTGCTGTGACAGACCTGACCGTGTTGTTTTGGGGAGGATGTGGAAGGACTTCAGAACTTTGACTGAGAACAGTCATCAAGTGTTGAGAGTATTGAGGTCTGTTCTGTGGGACCTTGGCAAATAGACTGTTCAGAGCCCTGAAGACAATGGAGGCTTGTGAAATCCCAGAGGGAAGTTTGAGAGTCGCTTAAAAACTTTATCTGGGCTGTTGCTATTCTGACTTGTGAATCCGTGGTTCTGGTCAGCTGGGCCTGAAGAATCAGTTATGATTAAGAGACCAGCGTCACTGAGGTGAAGCCTTCTGGGGAGTGTTTGCTCAGGCTCAGCACACGCAGGCTGTGTCTGGAGGAGGTGGTCAAGGTGTTTCCGCGCACCATCAGCGCAGCTCTGTTGTGTCAGAGTCACTCAGGTGGTACTGGTTTTGAAGGCATGAAGGGATCAAGGAGAGCAGCTGAGGCTTGACACTATGGCCAGGGCTGGATTCCTGAGGAGAGCCCAGTAGAGACTTTGGTGAATGTGCAATTTGGTTGCAGCAAGAGATCCCTGCATTTTGGAGATGCCACAACCATGGGATGACCACCAAGAACAGCAGCAGCAGTGGAGTAGAGCCAGCCCGAGATTGGAAGACAAGCCGTGTGTGCTGCAGAGGGCAGAGCTGGAGAAGGGACCCAAGTCCCTTGGAGGAGCCCAGAAGATGCTGAGTGAGTCCCACATCATAGACATTGAGTTATTTATCCTGGGGCACTTTGTTTTGCTTTGTTCAGATTGTGGCTGTACCATTGTTTTTTCTTCTTGAAGTAAGATAGCATTTAGCTTAAGTTTGAGTTTGACAGAATCCTACCATTGAGAGGCTGAATTTTAAAATATTTTGCATTTTAAAAAGACTGATTTCTTTTAAGCATTTGAATTTTAAAGGCTGTGGGACCTTTAAATTTAGAAGATCCATTTTCTTTATTTATTTTCTCTCATACATTACACCCTGACTACAGCCTAACCCCACCATTCTCCCCAGTCCCCCCCACTTTCCACTTTCCCTCTCCCCCAATCCCACCCTCCCCCAGATCCACTGCTCTTCCATTTCTCTTCCGAAAAGAGCAGGCCTCCCAGGGATAGCAACTGAACATGGCACAACAAGATGCAGTAAGACTAGGCACAAACCCTCATATGGGATGGGCAAGGAAACCCCATAGGAGTAAAAGGGTCTCAAGAACATTAATGTTGCCGGGCGGTGGTGGCGCACGCCTTTAATCCCAGCACTCGGGAGGCAGAGGCAGGCGGATCTCTGTGAGTTCAAGACCAGCCTGGTCTACAAGTGCTAGTTCCAGGACAGGCTCCAAAAACCACAGAGAAACCCTGTCTCAACCCCCCCCCCAAAAAAAGAACATTAATGTTTATATTAATGTAGGGGTTTGGTGGATAAGAAAGGTGAAGATCTGGCTTAATAATGATGTGTTTGTGTGTCAAGTTGAGAAGGCTTCAGTTGTGCTGGTTTGTCTTGTGTCAACTTGACACAGCTAGAGTCCTCTGAAAGGAGGGAGCCTCAGCTGAGATGGCGTCTCCCTAAGACCTGGCTGTCTTTCTTCATTATGAAATTTTCTTCATAAGTGATGGACAGCAGGGGGATCACTTTAGACATTATTCTGATAGCTGATGCCATGGATGGCTGGTGGTCCTGGCTTCCATAAGCAACAGGCCAAGAAAGCCATGAAAAGGAAGCAGCTCTCCTTTTCCTCCACAAGTTACTTTGGTCGTGGTGTTTCAACACAGCAGCAGCAACCCTGACTAGGACTCATTGCTCAAAAGGTTAAGACTTCGGGTTCTTAGAGACAGTAAATGATTTCAAGCAGGGAGACCTTTTAAAGTTGCCATCTGACTGACAGACTGACTGAATGACTGACTGACTTCACATAGGGAAGTGGCGTTGAGTTGGCCCTTTAAGGATTTCTGACACCCATGTCAAATACAGCTTCCTAGAAGAGGAGAGAAAGCTCGGGAAAAGTAGCGGAATAATTAATGTCCTGCTCTCTCCTTGTTTCTATAACAAAATACCTGAGGCTGGATAATTTGCAACAATCAGAAATGTATTTCTTATAGTTCTAGCGACTGCTGAGTCTGGGATGAAAGCTCTGGCATGTCTGATGTCTTGTAAAGGTCCTGTCTTGATCTGTAGGATGACAGCATGAATCCTCAGAGGGGTGAAAGCCATATTCTCAAGGGTGGAAAGGCTAGATGGGGCAAAGTCGACCTCCTTAATTTCCCTTGGCTGTTCTGTGAGGGGCTACCCCACTGAAGAGGGCTGTGTGCTCATGTGATAGTCATCTGTATGCCATCACAGTGGTAACTGTTTCGTCAAAGTTTTGAGGATACATGTGTTGCCATAATAGCTGTCTGCGAAATGAAGAAGAAGCTGGTATATTCTGGGGTTGACCAGATAAGATGGAAGAAAGCTATTTTGAGGGTAGTTCTAGAATAACATCTGAAGTTATCCAGCTGGCGTGAGTGTTGCCAGGCTACCAGTGTTTGGACCATTCATAGCTGGGCTCCTGCTTGTGAAACTGATGAAGTACCATACAGGTTTCCCCATGGAAAACCACAAGCATTTCCATTACTAATGTGATTCTCAAAGGCCTGTTCCGAGGGACGATGGCACCCTTGCTGCTGTGGGCACCATTTTCCTCTGGGAGACTGTGGAGCATGTGGCTGGAAAGTAAACCCTGACAGCCCACCTCTCTGGCGCTGCTACACTTTGGTGGTAGAACATCTGGAAGCATTGAGTCAAGTCAGACTCAGAACTCCTGCTTAAGGTGCTGAACATCTGTATGACTCTTAAACCTCCACTAACTCAGAACAAATTCATGTGGAGCTTAGCACCACTGATCAAATTTTATTTACCATTTTTAATCTGCTTTGTAAAATTAAGTAGAAAGACAACTATATTATTAATTTTTTACATTTCTGAGGCTCTGCCAATATTTTGCTTTTCCTTATAGTCTCTCAAAATGTGTTTATTTTTTGCTTTTATTTATGTGTCTGTGTTCTTTGAGTGCAGATGTTCATAGAGGTCAGAAGGGGGTGCTGATCCTCTGACTTGGAGTTACAGGTAGTTGTGAGCCACCTGATGTGACTGCTGTAAACCAAACTCAGGTCTTTGCCAGAAGAGCAGGTGCTCTCAGGACTGACCTTCCTCCAGCCACTTCACAGTCTTTCACAGTGTGCGAGTTGCCCGTGGTCGGGTAGTGTACTGTTTCCTGTCCTTTGTTTTGAATTTTTCAACTTCTCCTAGGAGGAGGGTTGAGGTTCGATTCTTTTAAACACACTTCGTTAAACAGACTTTGCTGCTGTCTTTCTCTTGATCAAAGGCTCTTCTCGTGCCCTCGTTACTTTTACCTTTGTAGAGAGCATGTTTCAAATCATAGCTATCATTATGCATTGTTTTGTGATTTTTATTTTATTTCAGTTTTTTTTTCTCCATTATTTACATAGAGCGCTTTTCGAGATGTTCTCAAACCCGGGACTGATGGAGGAGGGTCATATGTCTATTGGTTAATAAAGAAACTGCCTTGGCCCTTTTGATAGGACAGCAGCTTAGATAGGCGGAGTAGACAGAACAGAATGCTGGGAGAAAGAAGCCGAGTCAGTCAGTCGCCTTGATTCTCCCACCAGACACAGATGCAGGTTAAGATCTTTCCTGGTAAGCCACACATCGTGGTGCTACACAGATTATTAAATATGGGTTAATCGAGATGTGAGAGTTAGCCAATAAGAGGCTGGAACTAATGGGCCAGGCAGTGTTTAAAAGAATACAGTTTCTGTGTAATTATTTCGGGTGTAAAGTTAGCCGTGTGGCGGAACGCAGCCTGCCACTCCTAATACAACACGGGACCTCGGGAACAGTGGTTGGCTCTCTTAGCCTCTGAGCCACCTGTGCGGCTGCTTTTATTTCAGTTTTTACTGGAGTGTTTTGAGATTTTGGGACTATCTTCAGCAGAATAAGACGGCACACTATTTTTTTCTCACAGCGTGAGTTTAGTTCCTTATGTCTTCTCATCTCAGCCCTTCCTTCCTGTTACTGGGTATTCACAGGTGTATAATATATTTGTTCGGCTTCTGGTCTTAATTTAAATGATTTTTTTTGTATTTTTTTATTTGCTTAAATAGTGTTTAAAAAAATATAAATCATTGGCTTCCTGACTTGCCTTTCCTCTTTGCTCTTCTTAAAGACTGCTGATTTTGTTAAGTATATTTTAACAAGTACTTATTTTATCCTATGACTTCTCTTTTAACTTATTAATTTTGGCACTTATGTTTGTTACTTTTATTTTCTCTTTTTCATGTGTATAGGGTGTGTTGTAAATTTGCATTGTGGTGTGCAGTGGTGTGTTGTGTTGTATTATGGTGTGCAGTATGTGGTGTGTATGTGTGTGTGTGTGTGTGTGTGCAGTGTGTGGTGTGTGTGTGTGTGTGCAGTATGTGTGTGTGTGTGCAGTATGTGGTGTGCAGTATGTGGTGTGTGTGTGTGCAGCATGTGTGTGTGTGTGTGTGTGTGTGTGTGTGTGTGTGCAGTACATGCATGTGAGTGCAAGGGTGTCCAAGCCTGTGTGTGTGCATGCAGAGGCCAGACAAGGATGTTAAGAGCCTTCATCTACTACCATTTTCTGCTTTAGTCTCCTGAAACTGGCTCCCTCGCTCCCTGGCCAAATGGGAAGATAGATGACAGTATTGGTAGGATGGGAGCCTGAGAACTCACAGGCTCCTCCATGCTGGGGTTACAAATCTATGCAGCTATGCCTGCCTGTCATGTGCGTGACAGGGATTGGAACTCAGGTCCTCATGCTTGCACACTGAGCACTTCACCCACCAAGCTGTCTCCCTAGTTCCTGGGAATTATGTTTGCTTCACTGTAATGTAATTCTTCACCAAGGCTACTGCAGAACCTCCCAAAGCAGAGCTACCCACTGGGGGCCAGGCCTCGTGCAGGGGACTTTTTCCATTCACACCACACCAGCTTATCTGCTAAGAACTCCACATAGCCAGACGGTTTGTTATACATCTTATATTTATGGACTTTGGTTAATAGGAAGTCGCTCTATAGTCATTTATTTCAGTCTAGAGAGGAGGCTCAGAAGTGAGGGGTATGCACTGCTCTTGCAGAGGACCTGAGCTCCATTCCCAGTGATGCCCGCTGCTGCCTGCAACTGCAGCCTCATGAGGTCCAGTGCCCTCTTCTGGCCTCCTCAGGGGCTGCACACAATTTTGAAAAAAAATCTGTACCAACAGGTGAAATTGATAAAATTCAGCAATTCCATAACTGATATATACACACACAAATGTGTATGTCCATGTTTTCACAGAAATGGTTTCTCAATCATTTTCATTTTTTGTGTATGTGGGACACTAAAACTGACTTGGAACTGTATATATACGTATGTGTGTATGTGTGTATTTGTTGCATATTCAGTAATTTAAGAAGTAGAACAATTAGTCTATTTTATATTTTACTGCAGTTTTTAATAAGAAATGCCAGGTTTGGAATATTCAAAATAAATAAAATTCGAGCCACAAAATGTAAGCCTTTCCTTCGCAACCAATCACCATTCAGGTGTTCTCTTTTCTCTCCAAGGGTAGTCACATGAGCATACACACCAGGAAAAATACACCTGCTGGTTTGTGCTTTAATTATCCAAGCAGCAATCCATGTTGCATATAGAATAGCTTGACTCACATTACTGGCTGTATAACATTTCAATATACAACTATACCAAAATTGATTTATTAATATTGCTGAAAAATTATCTTAAACTCCTGCTTCTTCTAAAGCATACTATTTTCTGTGGTCCCAGTGACATGCTGCAGATGCAGAAAGAGAATTTGATGAAGAAAGACTGGCAAGAAGTGTTGGCTATGTGGAGGTAAATAGCGATATTTACATATTGAGTAGCTAGTATTAGCAGACCTGTGTTTGGAATGTGAGCATCGTTTCAGACTGGAAAATGATTCTTGCCTGATAAAATTAGACTCATTCTAGGGACAGAAATAAAGAGCACGATTTCCCTGAAATAAGAAAATATTCCTCTTGAGGTAATTCCTTCCTCTTGGTATTAGGTAGCAGGCTTGGAAGCCATGAGAATAGGTCCCTCTGTGCTTCCCCTGGAGTGTACCTCCTTAAGATATAAAATGCCATATAAAAATGTGGAGTCTCAGCCGGGCGGTGGTGGTGCACGCCTTTAATCCCAGTGTAGTAATAAGAGCGGTAGGGCTGCTTTCCCAGCACCCCAGCCGCCCGCTCGGCTAGCTTATGCCCCGAAATAACAACACACAAACTGTATTCATTTAAACACTGCTTGGCCCATTCTCTTCGAGGCTAATTCTCACATATTAATTTAGCCCATTTCTAATCATCTGTGTGTAGCACCCCAAGGTGCGCTTACCAGGGAGATTCTAGCCTATGTCCATCCTGGGTCGGAGCTTCATCCCGGGAGCGGGGCATGGCGTCTCTCTCAGGCGTCTGCTCCTGAGAGGAGAGCTGTCGAGACTCTGAGCTCACTTCCTCTTCCTCCCAGCGTCCTGTTCTGCCTACTCCTCCCACCTATCTTTCAACCAATAAAATGGGCCAAGGCAGTTCCTTTATTAGCCAATGACCTTCCTCCATCATCCCAGCACTTGGGAGGCAGAGGCAGGCAGATTGCTTTGAGTTCGAGGCCAGCCTGGTCTATAAGAACTAGTTCCAGGACAGGCTCCAAAACTACAGTGAAACCCTCTCTCGAAAAACCAAAAAGAAAAAAAAAAGTGGAGTCTCAGGAATTCATTGAAACTCATTAGAGGAATAATTACTTCCTCTTTCTCAAAAGGATCAAATCTGAGTTCACTCCCCAGTCCTGGGTAGAGACATGGTACTAATATGGCCAAATATTAAAATATTGCAAAATGTCATCTCTCCCCTTAAACATTAATGCATCTTGGCCCCCATGGCCTAGAGACCATGCTCTCAGGAAACCTGATTCATCTGAAGATATGCTAAGGAGATGGGAGTAATAATTATCCCCTCCATGAGTTCATGAGAAGCCCCGCCCTTAAGGCAGTTGCTTGAAGATCTTCATTTCTCTCTCCTAGAATTCCCAGCTTGCCTGTCCTGTTGCTTCTCTCCCAGACTCTAATTAAATCCTCCTCACGTTCACTGCTGAAATTTCAACTTCTATTAATGAGACAGAGAACTTGTCAAAAGAGATCCCCAGTTCCCAGAAGCCTTGGCCAGCCGTGTGTGTCAGGGAAGGGAGAGTGAGGACAGAAGCCCTGGGCAGTGCCTAGCAAGCAGGGTAAGACTGGGGCTGTGGGACAGGACAGGAAAGAGTGTGGTGTCTTCTGGTGATGGTCCTCAGAGGCTTCAGGAAGGGACAGGCATCCTGTGCACACAGATGGTTTGCAGCTAAGCAGCTTGCTTGCTGTGGTGACCAAACACCTCATGAGAGGCACTTTGAGGGAGGGAGGGTTCATTTCAACTCAAAGGGGATGTGAAGTGTCAAGGCCAGGGAAATGTGGTCCTGTGAGGCAGAGAAAGGGGATACTACAGATCAGATGGATTAATCATTTTCTTCCATCTTGTGTATTGGGTCTAAGAGTCCAGCCCATAAAATGGTACCACCCACATCCTGAATGGGTTTCCCCTCTTTAATTCTCTCTCCTAAAGCACAAAGGTGTCCATCATCAATACTCCAATTAACCATCATAGTGATATCAGGACCAGTTTCTAGAATATTCACTGCAGAGTGAAAAACCACAGAACCTTGAATCCATGACTGATGCTAACTCTAAAATGAGAACTATAACACTGGACTAAAAATAATCCCAATGGTTATTTTGTTGGTTGGTTGGTTGGTTGACTAATTTTTCTAGACAGAATCTCAAGATGTGATCCAGTTGGCCTTGAATTCAGTGTGTGCACCAAGCCTCTCTTGAGCTCCCATACTCCCTTGAGTGTGAGTCCCGAGTACACAGATGTGTGGCCACACACCCAGCTTCCTTTGTTTAAGCATTTATTCATTCTCTTGACATAAGGCATTCTTGATAGCTCAGGCCTGCGTAAGGATATTTGATCAAACTTCTCTCACAGAGTGCAAACCTTCTGTTCCTCTGTGTGTTTGCCTTCAAGGATGCTATCTTTGCTGGCTGGCCCAAATGTAGGCAGAGGGAGCTTATTTCTGCTCAGTCTGGGCGCCCGAGCCCCTTCTGCTGTTGTAGTGTCACCTGCCAACTGCCAGGGAAGGTTCTCTTCCCCACTTTGGTTTCTCTTTAGCACTGTGGCAATGATCCCAACATGATGCTATAGTTTAATAGTCGATTTAGGCTCGCAGTTAAAATACAATAGCACACTATAAAGCTACCAAGTGATGAGTGCCTTTTAAGTGCAGCTCTTAAGGAGGCAGAAATCTGAAGGGAGGGAAAGCTCCATTAGACCTGGGGGGAGAAGGCAGGAGTCAGACTGTTTCATGCTATCATCTTAAAACAGTTTCTACCGTTCATGCTGGTTTCTGTGTCTAGAGTTATCACAGTTAGGGCCACTGAATGACGCTCTACCAAATGTGTCATTATAAGTCTGTGGTGAGGTGTGCAGTGACCTCATAAGCCTGTGGCACAGTGACATCATAAACCTGTGTTCAACAATCTCATAAGCTTGTAGTGGGTGTGCAATGACATCATAAGCTTATGGTGAAGTGTGCAGTGACACTATGAGCCTTCGGTGGAGTAGGCAGTGGTATCATAAGCCTGTATGGCTAGTTAGTCTCTTGCATTTCAGCTCTGTCCTGACTAGAAGGAACCAAGGAAATGATTCTATGGGGACTCTCTAAACCAAGCTCCAGAATGACTGTGTGTGTGTGTGTGTGTGTGTGTGTGTGTGTGTGTGTGTGTGTGAGGGAGAGAGAGAGAGAGAGAGAGAGAGAGAGAGAGAGAGAGAGAGAACCGGAAACAGAACCTGGGATGACTTGCTTGGCCAGGAGGCCCTGGTTTCAGGACACTCAGTTCTCTATGGTCCTCAGGCTCAGGGTTGGCACTTCCCTCGCTATGTTGAGGGACATATACATAAAGAGGTTTCTCAAAGTTAGATAAAGAGTTTCTTTATTATTGATGGCAACAGAGGGAGACCGGCTTCTTCTCGTGCAAGCGTTTGTAGGGTTTTTCCATGCTTGAACTGATCTTTCCTGATTGGTTAAAAAGCTCAGTCCAGCAGAAGCCCACACAACAGACTTGTAGCATGGTTTTTGCTTAAGTGTGACGACAGCTTGAGCTGCTGAGCAACACCAACTCAAAGAAACAACAAAAACACCGCCGCCAAAGACAAAAATGGCGCCCAAGGGATTGTCTCAACATGACAAGAATACAACAGAAAGAGGAGAGCCTTCAGCTTAAAAACGATGTGACTGCCGGCAGTGGTGATCCACAACTCTAATCCTAGCACTCAAGGGGCAGAGGTAGGGGGATCTCTGTGAGGTCAAAGCCTGGTCTACACAGTGAGTGCCAGAACAGCAAGATGTACACAGAGAAACTTTGTATTGGAAAACTAACTAACTAAAAACTACCTATGTGACTACTTCCAAGATCATCAGGCACCTGAAGGATGCTGGCTCAGTCCGCCACAGGGCCTTAGTGTTTTGCCTATGAAAAAGCAATTTAGCTTTGCCACTAGGTTGAGAACTGAGATTCACCAAATGCCTCAGGTTATAAATATTTCCATGTTTGCTAAGAATAAAGATGTGCCATTGACAGACTGACCTTTCAACTAGTTGCTTTTCAGTCATGGCTTTTAGGGAGTGGGGATTAACAGAACTTTGAAAAGTCAGAAAAATATATTCAAGGTAATGCTTTAATATAAAAATTTATTTTTGTTTTTCCCAAAATAAAACAATCAAGTAACCAAATGAACACATGGACAACAGAATTCTAGAAAGCCAAATTCAGTTTTTTCCCATTACATGCATATGCTCAGTTTCGCTGTGAACTAGACAAACTGATTTCATTTATTTATTATTTTTATTTTGCCTCTAAGAGGGCTACTGACATTTATCCTAAAATGGCAGCAGTATCGAAGAGCAAACCTTAACCAGTGAATGAGCAATGTCCACAAAGGGAAACTGGGTCAAGAACTGCGGGAAGGAACTTGGAGGCAGGAACTGAAGCCTAGCCCACAGAAGAATGCTGCTCACTGGCTTGCTCACCCTGATTTCTTATACAACCCAGAACCTACTGCCCAAGGTGGCACTGTCCACAATGTTCTGGGTCCCTGCCCATCAGTTATTAAACAAGAAAATGCCCTAAAGACATGCCCAGTGACTGATTTGATGAATGCATTTTCCAAGTTGAGGTTCCTTCTTCTCAGATGACTCTAGCTTGTGGCAAATTGACAAGAAAATCTAACCAGCACATGGGGTACCACACATATTTGTCACAGAATTTACTCTATTGATTAAAGTTGCCACAGACTTAAAGCTTATGAGTTTATTAGGAAATGGATAAATTTCCAACACAAAGTGAGAAAAATATAAAATTCCTATCAGGAAGCACGATAGGGGAAAGAATAAATGAGCAAATGTAAAAATAAAAGTAATTTTAAAGAAGACATGTATGCTAAAGTATATTGGCAAGCCATCCTTGAAAAACTCAGTCTGTTGCAAGAAGATATTGATATCTGGGTTATGAATCTTGCCTCTAACGTGTCTTTATTTTCTTTTCCCTGTGGGAAAATGTCAGCAATCCCATCTGTTAAATTTCCCTACTAAGATTTCATCAGTTAGGGGCTGTAGTATGTAATGTTTTTATTTATTTACTAGCACACGATCTTGTTTGTAAATAACTTTATTCTTCCTCTCCATGCCCCTTTGAACTCTGGGAAGCTCAATTTTCTATTGTACAGAATGGGATCACTGCTACTATGTTAAGCACAATAGACAAAGACAAGACGTACACATGCAATTGGTCCCACATAGTTCCTGAAAACCCTGGAGCCTTGGAGCAGGTGTCCCTGGATTCTTAATGGACTGGACTAGGGGGCACTGAGTTTAATGGCCCTTGTGACCACGTTACTCATCTATGGTGGGAGCACCTAGGTCACCATAGAGCATGGAGCTGGGGCAAGAAGATGACATGGTTAGGAAGGAAGTCTACTCCTTGTTAAACTGCTGACAGCACATAGGACTCAATGATTCAAAGTTCTCCAGGTTTGCCTCCACTCTAGCTAGTTTATCAGGTTGCCCCAATGGCAAGTGTAAAATGCTTAGAAAGGCAGTTGGCATTGGAGAATGTCTCTATCACAATGTCTCCTCTTGTTGACTTCTTCCAAGTCCCCTGGGCATCCTCCTGATCATACACAGTGATGGCACTAACAGAAATAACGTTATTAAGCGCAAGCATGTGCAAGAGATCATCATGGCCGTGGGATTGCATTGAGTAGTGATGGCCAATGAGCCACAGTTATTTGTCCCCGTGGGTCTGAGAACTGCTGTGGGATGAACTAATGACAGTGGGCAGATCCAGTCTGGCTTGGTTTAGCTTTACACCAGAAGCTTAGAATATGCCTTGCCCTGATAACAGGGATAACAAAACAAGCAGACTTGTGTTGTATGAGAACCCCTGAGACCTAGGCTCACCACAGACAACTGCCACATAGTCTCTACATACAGTTTCGCTTAATACATAAAAGCCAGAGGAGGAAAAATGTTCTTCACCTGCCATGCTACCTAGTTTAGACTGTCAACTCATTATAATCTCCAGCACCTGGGAAGGGAGTCCCAGCTGAGAAATCCCCAAATCATATTAGGCAGTGGGAATGTCTGTGGGAGATTTTCCTGACTATTAATTAATCCAGTCTGCCATGATTATCTTTATTGTTAAAAGATCCAGCCCATCATGGGTGGCACCATTCCCTAGACAGGAGGCCCTGAGCTGTGTGAGAGTAGAGGACATCAGCCAAGCACTAAGCCTTGAATGTGAAGCAGGGCCTCACATATTTATTCTCTCCCTTTTCTTCAATGTGCTTGCAATGTTCTAAGTACTTGCCTTGACTTACCCACTGAAATGGACTGTAACTTGGAGCTGGGAGCCAAGCAAACCATTGCTCAGTTGCTTTTTGATCAGCATGATTTTGTCACCCAACAAAAACAAAGCTAGAACATCTCCTAAGGTGGGAAGATAAAGGCATACACAGTGGTGTTGTAGGAGCTGTGGGCCTCTTCCCACAGCCCGGGTCCTGGCCGCCTGGCTAGCTTATGCCCTGTTGTAATATGAGCAGTGGGGCTGCATCCCCAGCACCCCAGCCGCCTGCTAGCTTATGCCCCGAAATAATTACACGGACACTGTATTCTTTTAAACACTGCTTGGCCCATTATATCTAGCCTCTTCGTGGCTAACTCTCGCACCTCGACTAGCCCATTTCTAATAAAGTGTGTAGCACCGAGGTGCACTTACCCGGAAGATTCTACCCTATGTCCATCCTGGACTGGAGCTTGATTGCATCTGCCTCAGAGAGCAGAGCTATCACGTCTGCCCGGGAGAGGGGAGCATGGCGTCTCTGAGCTCACTTCCTCTTCCTCCCAGCATTCTGTTCTGTTTACTCCACCCACCTATGTTCTAACCAATAAAATGGGCCAAGGCAGTTTATTTTTTAACCAATGACCTTCCTCCATCAATGCCCAAAATAACTACATGTAAACTGTATTCATTTAAACACTGCTTGGCCCATTAGTTTCAGCCTCTTCTCGGCTAACTCTCGCACCTGGACTAGCCCATTTCTAATAATGTGTGTAGCACCCCAAGTTGCGCTTACCGGGAAGATTCTAGCCTATGTCCATCCTGGGTTGGAGCTTCATCACGTCTGCCCGGGAGAGGGGAGCTATCGAGTCTGAGCTCACTTCCTCTTCCTCCCAGCATTCTGTTCTGTTTACTCCACCCACCTATGTTCTAATCCATCAGGGCCAAGCAGTTTCTTTATTAATAAACCAATGACCTTCCTCCATCACAGTGGTACCAGTCATCTTCTCTTTTGCTCTTTGTGTGTGCTCATTCATGGATACAGGTCATGCTTTTCCTTCTAAATTGCGTTTGAAATGCCCACCACTTTGCCTGTCTCACTCTAAGCTCCAATTTCTAACCAGTGGTAACTCACTGGTCCATTTCTATCTAAAGAAAAAAATACTAAAACTAGGTGTAATTCTAGATTTCATTTATAAGGAGGGAGATGAGGAGTCCAGCTTTACAGGATCTCAAATAAGACTCTCTTGTTTGAATGTGAAATGTCTCCCCTAAGTTTGTATGGTGGTCGATCCCAGATCATGGTAGCTATTTAGGAAGGTTGTGATTCCTATAGGAGGTGGAGCATTAGGGGAGTCACTGGAGGGTGGGCCTTGAGGTTTTATAGCCCAGCCCTGCTTCCTGCCTGCCTTCTGCTTCCTCACTGAAGATGGCATACTCCTTATTCTCCTGTCCCCATTACTTCCCTAGCATAGTATGCTGTATCCCTCTTTAAACTGACCATCATGATGAACCTTTCTTTCCTCACGTTTCTCTCATCAGACATTTTTGTGACAACAAGAAAAGAAGCTGACAGAGATCCTTTGTAGTTGGGTGTGTATGAGTGATCAACTGAGTCTGGGTGACTCCACTCTGCTCCTTCCTCTCTCTCTCTCTGAACACCCCTTTCTTCTCCTCTCCATCCTTAATCCCCCAATAACAAACAACAAAATGTTTGTAAATCTAAATAATGAACGGCCTTTACAAACAAGAAGGTTAATATGTGATGCCCATTAAATAAAAATAACATAAATAACTAAATTCTGCAGACAAACAGCACCCAGGCAGTGTTTTCAAAGGCTGGAAAATGCTTTAAGTCCATTTTTTATTATTTAAAGTCACATATTCTTCTCTAGTTTCAGAGTTCATGCATTTCAAATGCACAGGTCACACAGCAAACTTGGCCCCTCTAGGCTGTGCCAGTGATCAAGCTAATTATTGAACACACTGCTGGTCTCAGAACTGATGGGGTGGTGCAGTGGGAATCTTTTTATGGTCTGCTAATACTGCCCGATGTCTGATACCTTGGGCATACCTTTAGCTCAGGGATTTGTAGGATGCAGTGTGTAGGTGAATGTATCCCATTCCCTATGTGATCATGTATTACTGAACAGCCTCTCCTGCTCATTGACTGACTGGATGTGCTTACTGTTGCACAGCATCATGTGACTGAAATATCACACTTCCAACAGTGTTGTAAAAGGAGCAGCGGGCCACTTCCCGCCACCCGGCTAGCTTTACCTGAAATAGTTACACGGAAACGGTATTCTTTTAAACACTGCCTGGCCCATTAGTTCTAACCTCTTATTGGCTAACTCTTACATATTCTTTTAACCCATTTCTAATAATCTGTATCACCACTTGACTGTGGTTTACCGGCATGAGTTTAACCAGTGTCCATCTCGGAGAGGAGAGCCATGACGTCTGCCTGTCTCTGCTTTTTTCCTCCCACAATTCTGTTCTGTCTTCCCCACCTATGTTCTGACCTATCAGGCCAAGCCATTTTCTTTATTAATCAACCAATGAAAGCAACAGATAGATAGAAGACTCTCCTACATCACACCCAGCAAACACAAAGCAGAGAATGCAAACTGCACGTAGAGCAAGGCAATAGATTTCAGATCTCTTCTCAGTGATGGAGTTCTTCTAGCATGGCTCCACCTCCCAAGGCTTCCATAACCATCCCAAACAGCACCATCAACTGGGGACCACATAAGGGGCATTTCTCGTTCAAATCGCCACACATTTCTCACATTGTCTTTTGATGCCCACTTAGGTTTGCTGTATAGCACCTAGTGGAGGCTAAATTTCCAATGCCTAAAGAATATGTATACATTTTATTATAACCAGGCCCAAGATACTACGTAGGATATATATTTATACCAAAATAGCCTTTACTGTTTACCAGACACCCACATTTACTTGGCATCTTATACCTTCATTTGTTCAGTGTGACAGCCCTAAAACCTCTCAAAGATTCCTTCATTGATTCAACTTCATTTGGGATAAAGCTTACCAATATTGTTCTGACTGTCAATCAACATCTTAGCGGCAAAAGTAGCTAGCAAATTACATACCGGTATGGAAATTCAGGGATTGGGCTATCAGGTTGGTTCAGGGCATGAAGGTATTCATGGCCAAGCTTAATGCCCTGAGTTTGAACTCTGGAACCTGCATGATAAAAGGAGGGAACCAACAGATTCATGCAAGCTGCCCTCTGGCTTGCACATAAACACTGTAGCATAGGCAAGCAAACCTATTTTAATCAAACTGGTTGGAAAAATGAAATACAAGACATTAATATTTTCTGAGCTTTATTTCTAAAATTTCATTTCAATCTTGATGCTGTCGTGAGGCAGTCATGTGACAATCACGACAAAAACTGGGAGGTTCTTGTTTGCGATCCTTGACAATTAATTAGTAAGATTTAGATTTCCATATGTATTATTTAAATCACCGTAACTGAAATGTTTGCTTTTTTTCCTTAGAGACAGGGAAATCAAGCCATTGTTATCTCAAAGGCACACATACCTCATCTCTGTCTCAAGGACCACTGAGTTCAGTGTTGTCTACCATCTGGGCTGAATTTTAAGCTTTCTCTCAAAATGTTTTCAAATGGTTTGGCCCGTGGTGGTTCTTGTTTGGTATTTTAAAGTTCTGCTAACATCCCCACTGCCAAGTTTTAATTACTTCCTGTCCAGGCTCTTCCTCCTCTGGTGTCTGAGGTCTTTCAGAAGAGATACACCCACTCATTGCAAGGCTGCACACCCATTGGCCGCCTCCCAGGGGCTCTAGTCGCTCACATTTTCCTGCCATTGGTTAAAGTCTGATTTCTTCTCAGCAGAAGAAAGGCAATTGCTTTGTCACTAACATCTCATCATTAAGACCCCGGAAGTCCTCTTCTTTATATGTGTTTACAAAAATGAGGGGCACGTATGGATAACTTCCAAAGAAGGAAAGATATTTTTTAAGCATTCTGCTTCCACTGAGGAAACACAGTGACAGACAGCATTGTCATCACTGAAATGAAAGAAAGAAAGGTGGGCATGAGCCCCACAAAGGGGACTAAGTTTTGGAAAGGGCTTTGACTCCAGGGACAAATGAGGTAAACCTCTCTTCAGCATCCTTGCTAACTGAGGGTGTTAGGGTGGGCATTGCAATTACTTTCTAAGACAAAGACAGCTTCCCAAGTACACCTACAATTACCTGGCCCCCAGTGCATCTAAGGACTGGACAACTTATGGCCCTCCATTTCTGTTCCCTTTTGATTGATCTCATTGGTTGGAGGCTTTCTTGATGCTTGACTTCATTTATTTGCCAGCCCAGGGCTCTTAGAAGCACTGGTTGAAGAGGTTCAAACAGTGTTTGCTTGTGGACACCCATTGGCTGAGAGACTTCCAAAAGTCAGTATCTGCCAGTCTGTGCTGAGAGCCTTTCCTGGCTTCCTATAAAAAGTATGTGCAGCTCCTTACTGGGAGGCAAGGCATGCTTGCAGGCCAGTACCTCAGGCTTCCAACTCAAATAATCTGCATGATTTTAGTTTTCTGTCCCACCTTTTTCAAGAGACTACTACTAATCCAGCTTCATCAGAGCATAAATTGGGGCATCTGTTGAGGAAGGAGGAGTAATAACAGGGATGATATAAATCAAAGAAATTATCTGAGGGGATAAAGGATGCACACAAACATTAAACAGTAATTTGTTTCCATTTAATTGTATACAGTCAACCTGCCTGAACCTAGATATTTCTGTAATTTCTGTGGTTCTTTTCTTACCAAGAGATGAAATCTTTTCTTCTGAAGAAAAATGTTTGATTTCATTCTTTACTTTTAATTAGCATACAAGGTAATAAGTTTCATCATGGACTTTTTATGACTGATTTTTGTATTTTTAAAGGTTAATTGATTTTTATTTTATGTGTATGAGTGTTTGCATGTCTGTGTATGTATTGCATGCATGCAGTATCCAAGGAGGCCAGAAGAAGGCATCAGATTCCCTATGAACAGAGTTAAGAGTTGGTTGTGAGCCACATTGTGGGTGCTAGGTATCCACCCCAGGTCCTCTGGAAGAGTGACCATGGCTCTTATCTTCTGAGCCATCTCTCCAGCACCATCCATAATTATTTCTGCTGATCCTTCTCTATTTCCCTCTGCCATCCTTCTTCCCCTCTATTTTTATGTCTCTGTCTTCATCACATCTTTGTCCCTGTCATGGACAGACCCCTTTCCAGTTTCTTCTCCTGCATTCACTCTTACATACATGCGTATGTATAAAATTAGAAGCTAGAACCTGCCTAGAAAAGAACATGTGATATTTGTCTTTCTGAGTCTAGGTTAATATAAATAACTCCCAGACCCATCCATTTTCCTGAAGGTTTTATTTCACTTTTTTAAAGAAGTGATGTTTTAGTTCTCTCTCCTTTGAATATGGCCTGGCTTATTGACAGGTTTCTGACAAACATGGGAAAAAATAATGTAATAACTTTAGAGGCACAGCTCACTTTTCTCTTGGAGACATGCACTGTTGGAGTGTGGAGTCACCCTGTGAAATGTCAGGCTAGCTGGAGGCTGCCGCATTTGTGAGAACAGACCTCATAGAGGTGGAAAATGAGATGCCAAGCTCAGTCATCCTGGTATCCTTCTGTTGACATCTTCCCAGCTCAGTTGGAAGAGAGAAGACTACAAGGTGATGGCAGTGACAGCTAAACTGTGGGGGCAAACGCAGGGGTCCTTCCTGAGCAGCAGCATCCTGTCCTGGCCCACTCAGCTTCTTGTCCCTGCTGCTGTCTATCAGCATGCTCGGGTGGGGGAGGGTCCCTGGGACACAGTGCCACACCACATTCTCTACTTGTTAAGACTGGGGCTTTGTCTTGGGAGCCAGCATTCTGAAGGGTGCCTCCCTCCGTTAACTTTGCAATCTTGGAGAACACACGAACACATGGTGAAAGATCACCACTTGCTTATTTGAAAAATGTGGAAGATGCCCCAGGAGCAGAGATTCTGTGTGAAATAAGAAAATCCAGGGCTGGAGAGATGGCTCAGTGGTTAAGAGCATTGCCTGCTCTTCCAAAGGTCCTGAGTTCAATTCCCAGCAACCACATGGTGGCTCACAACCATCTGTAATGAGGTCTGGTGCCCTCTTCTGGCCTGCAGACATACACACAGACAGAATATTGTATACATAATAAATAAATAAATATTTTTTTTAAAAAAAAAAGAAAATCCAGGAGGTATTTCTAAATGTTGCAAAGCTCTAGGTTAAGTCAAGGGGTGTTATCAAACACTATAATGAGAACCGCTTCTCAGGATCCACCACACTGAATGGTTCCCAGGGCCCTCTGTTGTTTACTGGCTTAGCTTTAGGGGAAGGGAGGTTTGATCTGTGTGTAATCAACCTCTTCATGTTTAATTCTACTCAGTATTTTTAGAACTATTTATATATGTGATACTACATGCATTTATTTGTAGGATGTATGAACAGAAGTCTGTGGAGGTGAGAGGGGGACACTGGATCTTCTGAACCTAAACTTACAGGGAGTTGTGAGCCACCGTGCAAGTGCTGGGAACTGAACCTGGGTCCTCTGAAATGGCAGCAAATGCTCCTAGCTGTTGCGCCATCTCTTCAGACCCTGGATTTAGAATTTCTAGCATGTCATTCACGTTGTAAAATTGCTACTGGCAAGAACTGCATCCTTCTTGTACTAACTGTGTAGTGTATAAAGTGTGTGTGTGTGTGTGTGTGTGTGTGTGTGTGTGTGTGTACTGTGCATTGCACCCACAGAGGCCAGAAAATACACCTGGGTGCTGGATTTCACTTTCCCCCTCATTTGAGACTGTCTCCTGTCCTCTGTTGCATATCTACCACTAGCTGGCCCTTAGCTCCTGGGAATTCTCCTGTCTCTACCCCCATCTTGCTGAAAGAGCTCTGGATTACCTACAGACACTGCTGCATCCAGCTTTACCTGAGTTCTGGCAAATCAGAATCAGAGCTTTTGCAAGTGCTTTCCACCCACTGAGCCCTCTTCCAGGCCTGAAATCCTTATACTCAGGATGAGGCCAATCATATCTCAGAGTGGGATGGCAAGGGCACCAAGCTTATACCCCAAACTGAGCCTAATACATCTTAATAGTTGAGGTTAGATGTGTTTTCCAAGAAATGCCAAGATTTACATTACCATTCTCCAACCATTACATGCTCCCAAACTTAACATTTACTATTAGGTTTATATATATTATTTTTATTTTATTTTTTTGTTTTGTTTTTTTTTTAATTTTTTTATTAAGAAAAGAAGAAAAAAAACATAAACAAAAAACAAGTTTCCACCTCCTCCCAGCCTCCCATTTCCCTCCCCCTCCTCCCACCCTTCTCCCCCTCCTCCCACCCTTCTACCCCTCCCCCCACTCCTCTCCCCCTCCCTCTCCAGTCCACAGAGCAGTCCGGGTTCCCTGCCCTGTGGTAAGTCCTAGGTCCTCCCCCCTCCGTCCATATCTAGGAAGGTGAACATCCAAACTGGCTAGGCTTCCACAAAGCCAGCACATTAAGTAGGATCAAAACCCCGTGCCATTGTCCTTGGCGTCTCATCAGCCCTCATTGTTCGCCATGTTCAGAGAGTCCGGTTTTATCCCATGCTTTTTCGGTCACAGTCCAGCTGGCCTTGGTGAGCTCCCAGTAGATCAGCTCCACTGTCTCAGTGGGTGGGTGCACGCCTCGTGGTCCCGACTTCTTTGCTCATGTTCTCCCTCCTTCTGCTCCTCATTGGGACCTTGGGAGCTCAGTCCAGTGCTCCAGTGTGGGTCTCTGTCTCTGTCTCCATCCATCACCAGATGAAGGTTCTATGATGATATGCAAGATATTCGTCAGTATTGCTCTAGGATAGGGTCATTTCAGGTTCCCAATCCTCAGCTGCCCAAGGAACTAACTGGGAACCTCATGTTGGGCACTTGGGAGCCCCTCTAGGGTCAAATCTCTTGCTCACCCTAAAGTGGTTCCCTTAACTAAGAATTGTGGTTCCGTGCTCCCCTATCCACCTTTCCTTTATCCCAATTCTCCTGATTCCCCAAGTCCCCCCTCCTTCCCTTCTACCTTTTCTCTCCCCATCTCCCCTTACCCCCATCCCACCCCACCCCCAAGATCCTAATTTTCTCACCGGCAATTTGGTCTACTTCCCTTAGCCAAGAGGATAACTATATGTTTTTCCTTGGGTTCACCTTCTTACTTAGCTTCTTTAGGTTCACCTATTGTAGACTCCGTGGCCCTAATTTATGGCTAGAAACCAATTATGAGCGAGTACATCCCATGTTCATCTTTTTGGGTCTGGGACACCTCACTCAGGATAGTGTTTTCTATTTCCATCCATTTGCATGCAAAATTCGAGAAGTCATTGTTTTTTACCGCAGCGTAGTACTCTAGCGTGTATATATTCCATACTTTCTTCATCCATTCTTCCATTGAAGGGCATCTAGGTTGTTTCCAGGTTCTGGCTATTACAAATAATACTGCTATGAACATAGTTGAACAAATGCTTTTGTCATATGATAGAGCATCTCTTGGGTATATTCCCAGGAGTGGTATTGCTGGGTCCAGGGGTAAGTTGATCCCGAATTTCCTGAGAAACCGAAACACTGACTTCCACAGTGGTTGCACAAGATTGCATTCCCACCAGCAATGGATGAGGGTACCCGTTCCTCCACAGCCTCTCCAGCAAAGGTTATCCTTGGTGTTTTTGACTTTAGCCATTCTGACAGGTGTAAGATGATATCTCAAAGTTGTTTTGATTTGCATTTCATCTATCTATCTATCTATCTATCTATCATCTATCTATCTATCTATCTATCTATCTATCTATCATCTATCTCTCCATCTCCTCGTAATATTTTTTCTCCCCATTTCTCCTCTCCTCTCTATCCTCTCTCTATTCTTCCACCCTGCTCTCTTCTTCTTGTCACTTCTCTCTATCCAGTCTCTCCCTCTTTCTCCCTCCTCCTCTCTCCATTTTTCTCTCTCATTAGCAGAGGCTTTTTCTGACTCCTTTCTGCACACCCAGCCTCCTTCCTGGTGAGGTCCTGGTGGAGTCCATTCACTTTGCACCAGGTAGTGACCTGCTGTCAAATGCCATCTCCTCTAGGTGCCCCCTTCTGAAGACAACTGGAAGAAAGGAAACGATCGCATAACTGCCTGCTAATGAACCTGGTAAAGCTTCCTTTTGAAAAACTTTTCAATCTGCTGTCCTGATCAGACAAACATGCACTCACACGTTCATACATGCACATACATACATCCATTCATATGTAGCATACTCACATCTTCATGCATCCACTCACACTTACACACTCTCTAATTCATGCTAAAAATTCAAAATCACATACTCACACGTAGACCGAAGACCTATTCATGTGGACACCCCCAACCCATATCCATGCTCACTAACATACACTCATACACATTAATACAGTCATGAGGACACTCCTGTGCCTTCGTTCACACTCACATCCACTCACTCTCATTTGTACACACCAGCACACTCAGCACAGCATATATTCACACCGGCATACACACACACACAACACACACACTAATACGCACTCATATACACACATTCACGTAATCAGAGTATATATACACAGACTCAAAGTTCCTTCCACTCAAAATCTCACATGCTCACACCCCCACACCAACGCATGCAAATCAACACACTCAAAGCCACACACATGCACTCTCATACTTTTTCACACCCAGACTCACAAATTCAAGCACACTTGGCACTCACGTACACAATCACCCCTAAGACTCCCATACTAAAACACTTACAAATCACACACACTCATCCATACATTCACATGGGGATGTTCACTCACGCCCTCTCACACAGTCATGCTTCTACACATCATACAGACACCCAGACAGACAGAGATGCAAGCTCATACAAGCACATACATGCTCACTCAGAGTCTCACACACTCTTGAACTCAACACTTTTGCACTCATACGTCAAGAAGCTCCGGCTAAAACATCTGAACATATCCAACCGCACATTCAAGCTCATTGTTACATCATTGTTACACCTGTTCACACTCCAACACACTGTCACACTTATCCCTTCCTACAAATGGTTATGTTCTCTTGTGGGTACCCTGACAGATCCTCCCTCTCTCTCTCTCTCTCTCTCTCTCTCTCTCTCTCTCTCTCTCTCTCTCTCACACACACACACACACACACACACACACTCACTTTCCCACCACTCAATCCTATATCCTCTTACTCATTTAGGTTTTGTCTCTAAGCTTGGAGACTGAGATTTGCCGTGACTTTACTTCAAGTTGATCACAGAATGCCCGTCTTCGTGAGTTTTGGAAGCAAGTTTGTTACAAAGGAGAGTGTAGGCTGTGCTGCTTTCAGATGACATGAACTCGAGCAAGTCACTTGAATTCTTCTGCTTCCTTAGGTCACGAGACATTCTCACTGCCTGAGGGGTGGGGACCGATGGCAGGTGTAAAGCCCTTGGCCTGGAGTCAGCAGGAACAGTTGGCTAATCCTACAAACTTCCTGTTGCTGTGAGTCTTGGGGTCTGTTACCCTGAATTTCCCTCCTCTTCTCATTGGATTCCTTCTTGGCCGCTAGGTGGAGAAAGCAAGCCTTCTACAGTAATTGAATTAAACCCAAGACCCGATCAGCCTGACCTAAATACCATAGACATTTGAAGAAGAGAGGAAAAACATTTTCGCTTCCTCAGAACTTTATAGAAGGTGGAAGCAAGCTTCTGGGGAGTGATTGGGGAATTCTTCAGCGGTTCACAATGAAAGTGTTGGGGTTTAAGTGTGGTCATGCCTAGAGGCCCTAGATCTCACTGAGGGATGGTCCTAGGCAAATTATGCACCTCACAAGCTCAGCTTCTAGCACCTTCCACCTCCCAAGCTCCTCTCTCTGCTCTCTTGCATTTCAAGCAGACAACTGCTCCAGATTATGTCTTCCTGAGCACCGTACTTACTAACTCCTAGGGACATTTGTAAGATGAAGCCCTTTGATAAGTTGCCTTCCTTAAACCTGAGAAGTAAAAGCAAAGGGAATCTATTAAGACCCACTTGAGAGCAGCAGAGAGCATGAGCTGGTTAAAATGTGCGCAGTGCCTTTGTGAACTCCAAATCCTCCGCAAATAGCAATTACATATCTGTGGAAGAGCCTGAATCTCAAGGAACTCTGCCTTCATGTCGAGGAAAGAGGCCTTGGTGGCCACAGCATCTTGTCACACACCAGTGAAGCATAAGCTAATGTGCTATTCTTATGTCAGTCTTTTTAAGGTTAGTTTGTGGTACTTTTTTAAAAATATTGCTGGACTGGAGAGACTGCTGAGTAGTTCAGAGCGGTTGCTGCTCTTCCAAAGGAACTGAATTTCATCTCCGGGTACCCATACTGCATGGTTCATAACCACCTATAACTCTAGCTTCAGGAGACCTGGCATTGTCCTCTGGCCTCTGGGAGCTCCCACACTCATGTGATCACACACACATGCACAAACATGTGTACACACAGACACATGCACACACACAGGCACATGCAGATAAAAGAAAAATCAATTAAATGTTATTAATAAATATCACAGTCCAGTTGTCATTGTCTTTTGCATATGTGTGTGATGTGCTTGTCTGTGTGTATGCATATTTTCACACTCATGGCATGTGTGTACACGTAGGTGCATCTGAAAGTCTTCCTCAATCACTCTCTGAGGTATTCATCAAGAAAGGTTCTCTCAGTGGAGCCCAGTATTCCCAATACTGCTAGTCTAGCCAGCCAGCTTGGCCAGGGAGCCCTTGGCTTTGCCTTCTGGAACTACAGGCCACCCAGAACTGGGGATCCAAACTCTGACCCTCATATTGAACACCAAGTACTTTGTCCACTGACTGGTCTCTCTCATCCCACATTCCAGGTTAGAATTTATTCTTTGTAGTACACAATGAAATGCTTTTTTTAAATTTTTTTAATCTTTTTAAAGATGTCACCCTTGAGGACTGTGTTCATATCATCTCCCTCTCTCCACCCCTAACTCCTCCAGTATCCCCCAGCACCTCCCAAATTTATGATCTCTTATCATTATTATATATGTATTTATACAAACATGTGTATATGTGGATGTGTAAATGCAACATCTGTTGAGTCTATTTAGTGTTTCTCATGCTGTATTTTAGAGGGGACTGCTTGAGATTGGGTAACATATCAGGAGTTGTCCCTGGAGGGGACTGACTCTCCCTTTCCCAACAGCTGGGATTTGCCTGTATCTCTTCATCTAGGAGTACACTGGCCCTGTGTACTCCCGCCACATTGGCATGTCCCTGGCATTGCCATCATGCAGGTCTTCTTTAGGCAACCATATTTTTTAGATTGCATGGGTAGAGCTACATTCCATTATGTGTGCAAAAAAAAAAATCCTTTTATGGTGTTTTCTGCCATTAAAGAAATGAGGAGTCAAAAAAAACTGAACTTGAAGTAGAGTGTGTAGAGCTGAGTTGACAATAGACATGGAAGCACAAGGCTGTGGCCCTAGCTACTGGAAGCTGAAATAGTGGAGCTTTGCATTGGAGGCTACTATGGACAGCCTCCAAATAAAAAAAAGAAAGAAAGAAAAAAGAAAAAGAAAAAAGAGGCCGTGGATGTAGCTCAGTATTGGAGGGTTTGTTTAGCAGGCTCCAGGACCCAGCTTCAGTCTGCACTGTTTGCTGTGGCTGATATTTGAGGGTTAGACAGCTGTAGATCTGAGCATGACACCCCGAGTCTGCTTCCTGTCATCACAAATGCCAGTGAGCAGCAACAGGAACTGCATCTCCAAGCCGCTTTTGATTCAGAGAGCCAGCGATCTGAGAAAGCAAGGGCAAACAGCTTTTCATCTCTAGACAGCAACTTTATGAGGGGCCGAGGGGCACAAAGGCAGCAGTCAGTCATTCCGGAGCTCAGTCTTGCCCTGTGCCCAGGTCCTTCGTCACAGTGTTGAGACTTGTGATGTCCATGCCTCTCCCATTACCACCCGTCATTCTCCTCTTTCATTTTCTGGATGTCTAGGCTCAGGCTCGTCTCTGAATTCTGAGTCTAGTTAGTATGGGCTGGAATCAACCCCACACCCCTCTAGATGCCAACTGGGCTAGAACACAAGCTCAGAATCAGCAAGCCGCCCACAGAGCATGCGCTCGAGCTATTAATACAAATATGTTCAGGTCCCTCTCTTTAAAATGGAGTATACAATTTCTCCAGCCACGAGGCTTGAGGTGACTCAGTGATTAAGAGCATTGGCTGGTCTTCTAGGGATCCACATTTGGTTCCAAGCATCTCCATGGTATATCCTGACATCTGTCACTCCAGTTTCTGGAGATTAGCTGTATCTGCCACTTCCATCATCAGCACTGGGCACTAAAGGTGCAGACATTCTGGACAAAACCAGGTGAGCTTCTACTCAAGCCAGGCTGCATCATTCCTTATTTCTCTCTATTCTTCCCGGGCCACAGGATGCCAATGTCTTCACTTACCTTTAATCATGCCCGCCTCTTACCCTCCCAGCATCGAGTCTGATCCTGCAATTGCACAGCTCTTATAATGTTAGCCTGTGTCACTGATTAACCTGTCCCCAATTTAATTCATCTCATTAAACCTAAATATTGCAGCTTATACCCTCTTGATACAAGTACACAATCCCACACTATTTCAGGACAAAAGGGGGAAGTACTGTGAAACAATGATATTGTACCCTGTAAAGTTAGTCACTTATATTAGTTTAATAAAATGCTGATTGGCCAGTAGCCAGGCAGAAAGTGTTGGTGGGGTGACCAGAATAGAATTCTGAGAAGAAAGGCTCAGTTTGCAGTCATCACACAGATGCAGAGGAAACAAGATGAGAATGTCTCACTGATAAAGGTATCAAGCCACATGGCTAACACAGATAAAAATTTGGGTTAATGCAAAATGTAAGTGTTAGTTAATAAGAAGCCTGAGCTACTAGGACAACTAGTGTATAATTAATGTAGGCCTCTGTGTGTGTTTCCTTGGGGCTGAACAGTTGCTGGACTGGGCTAGACAGAAACCTCTGTCAACAATCCCTCATCAACGAAATGCTCAAATAGAAACCAGCCTATTATTTCCAAAAATTATTTTCTTAAAAATTGTCTGTCTAAATCAGTGTTGTGTTGTGTGTGTTTAGTGCCCCCAGACGCTAGAAAAGAGCACCAGATACCCTGAAGCTGAAGGCCCAGCTTTGATCTGGCTGATAAGGGTTCTGGGAGCAGAACCCAGATCCTCTAAAAACGTTTCCAACTGCTGAACTAGCTCTCCCACCCTGGCCAGTTACTTTTCATTTTGATTCACTGAATATTTTTTTTTCTGGAAAAATGTTTGATTTGCATAGGAAAGTTTTTATTCAGGTTGATACAATTTAACTGCAAAAAGTATAATAACCAGATGCCCTACTTTAAAACTGGAAGTCCTGCTTTCCTGTCCCTTGTGGCTATCCCAGGTATTTTTTTTATCACTTGGGTTTTCTTATGTTATTTCATTATAGAAAAGGCTGGGGAGAAATCTTGGTTTATGTCCAGTAAGTTTCCACTCTAAGACCTGGGAAAATTCCCACAGGCTGCCAAGAACATGGTGGGAGCCCCGTACAGCAGTTATATTTAAATGTGTCTTAAAAAATACCACACTTATTTCCACTAAATTTACTTTGAATGCATCCCATCAAAAGATCATTTATGCATATACACACAAAATCACCTAGGATTTAAATGGAAGAACGAAATGCAGATTCCATTATTCTGTTTACAATGTTATGGTTCTCAGTGCACAGTGCCTGGTTTGAAACATGGTTCCATACACAGAAAGCATTCATATGTGATATTAAATGTCTGATATTGACTTATCCCAACACATACTCTGAGACTAATCCTTAATTTTAGTCAGATGACTGGAGGGATGCAAAAAATGTGTGGAACTGAGAGATAAAGAGACAAGGGGGAGAGAAGCCACAGTAAGGGTCTAGAAAATGCATTCCTACCAAGGATAACAGGAGTTTATTCATATGTGGTGTGTGTGCACACATGCATGCATGCAGGTTCCAGTACATGTGGAGGGCAAAGGGTGGCAGTGCTTGTCTTCCCCAGACTTCTCTGTTAGTTTTTGAGACAGGGTCCCTAGCTCCAAATCTCAGGCCATCAAGTCCTTGGGATCCTCCTGTCTCTGGCCACTCCCCACTCCAGCCCTGGGGTTCCAGGATTGCATTGCAGGCCCAGATGACATTGTTTATACATCATTCTGCTCTCTTGTCTCCCAGGTGTCTTGACCCTGGCATATCTTTGTGTCTGGGACCTTCTGAATCTGTGAGCCAAATCACAGCTTTCTTTAAGTTGTTTCTGTCACCGATTTTTGACACAGTGACAAGAAATGTAATTAATATGCCCTGACTTATTCATAAACTCTGTCACTCTGTAACAAACAGTATGTATCAGGCTTGTATCCTCTCTGATATAAGCATCAGCTGGTGGCTTGGAGGATATTTTTAGGGATAAGGACCCATCTGACTCTGAGTCTCTGTAGCTGCCAGTTAGGTAGGTCAAGGCTTTCAGGAGATGGGGGATTAATGTTCAGCTCTTGCTGTCAGCTTCGCATGTAAGCATAGTAGATGCTGAGAGCCCACACGCAGCTTTCTAACCATAGTGAATGTTCTGGCCATTAGCAGACAGGCTGCTATAGACACTTAAAAAAATAGAAAGAAGGTAGAAAAGAAAGGGGAGGGCAGGAGCAGTCAGTCCATTTGCTCCCCCAGCAGAAATGTGACTTAAACGGGGGGGAGATGACTCAGTGGTTCCAATGCTTGCTATACTCCCAGAGGCTTTGAATTCAGTTCTCAACCCTCAAATCTGGCAGCTGATGGCAGCCTATAACTCCAGCTCTAAAGGATTTGATATACATGCGCACAAAAACACACATACTCTGAAGAATAAGTCTTAAAAATTCATGGATAATAATCCATATCTAAGCCTAAATTTAAGTCAAACCCAAAATTAAAATTTTTTTAAATTCAGTATATAAGTCCCACAAAGAAAATCTCCACAACTAGGGAATTTCAAATGAAGAGTGCTGCAGGCAGAACATTTAAAAAATAATTAGCAGTAGTTTCATATACTGTTCTACAAAAAAATAGTGGGAACACTACCCAAATCAGGATATTTGTGTTGCAATGCCAAAACTGGACATCAGCATAAAAAGAGAAAAATACAAACCAATGTTTTCCCTATAATTAATTTTAAAACGCTAAAAACAAAATCCTAGAAAACTGAACACTCTACTGAATGGGAGCTGTTGCTTACCACTTCCAGGACTAACTTCCAGATGTGCAACGATCTCAGCACTTGAAACTAATCAGTGTGATCCATCATGTCAATTAGCTGAGCAGAAAATCATATAACCCTATCAACTGATGCAGAAAACGCATTTGGCAAAATGCAAGCTCCCTCCATGATAGGATTCTCCACAAATGTAGGCTCGAGGATAATTGCTTCATTTGGTAACAATCGCCGTAAAACCCCACAGCCAGTTTCATACTCAATAGTGAAAGGCCACATTCTCCCTTTGTCAAGAGAAAGACGCCATTGTCTTCCCATATATTTTTAAAAAGCCCTGTAGTTATAACCCCTGAGATTCAGAAACTCCAAAGTCATGTGAAATATAAAGAATTAAAGACAGAAAAACAAATCTGTTCCTATTTTCACAGCACAATTATTTATATAGAAAATAAGAAGACTCCCAACAAATGAACCCAGTAATTCATCAAATATACGGCCAGCAAGAAACAAGGTGTGGTTCTATGCATGAATTGAGAGGTTTTGACACTAAAGTCTAGATCAGACCAGATCAAAAGCAGTTAAGTGCTGGTGTATTTGATGTAGCTTCTGGGTGAGTTCACTGATCCCAAAGAATGAGGCCAGGGAAGTCGTGCCCGTAGTTAAGGGATGGAGGTTTTATTGACTTAGGTGAGGGATGATGGCATGTTAGCCAGGAGCTAGGACTGTGTCCAGGTGTGGTCAAAAGCTAAACCCCGGGCAGCGCTTGGGTGGGCTGGCCATGTCAAAAAGGCAGGCCTTACGGGCCTTCAGAAATGTGGAGCTGGTATTTGGTACCATTTCTTTGTTCAGTGCGGGCTGAATCTCGGCTTCTGCAGGGGTGAGCCAGAGTTCCAATCAAACATCCAGACCTGGCTGATTATATGGCTGCCAATTCAGATCTGGCTACTTCCTGTTTGCATGGGACTTTGTCTGGAGAAGGAGCCTGTAGATTAGTGTTCAAAGGGAGGTAGGAGTAGAGAAGCATTTGGTTAATTGTCATCCTAGAGACCTTGCCAATCTATTCCTGCGAGAAGCTGAGAAGGTAATGGGGTAGAAGAAAAAACAGACAAATGCAAATGCCCAGTCCTAGAATTAGGGAGAGCCAGACAAAAGAGAAGACTGCCCCTAGCGTAAGGGAGAGGAAGTAAGTTAGCTACAGACCAAGTCAGGCTTAGAAGAGGAAGAGGAAATCAATCATGGCCAAGGAGGCTTACCCACAGAGTGATAGCTGAAGGACCAGCACCACCGGAAGACATAGGGAGAGATTGTAGATGAGAGATTGGTTTTTAGACAGGATCCTGTTACACCAGAAGAACCCTCCCCAGGGTGCCCTGATGACAGTTGGTGGCAGATAATGATGTTGCAGAAGTGGAGTCATCCCAAGTAACAAAAGGAAAACTGAAGGTTCAGGGGTCCTGGAAAAGGGGAATCCCCTTCATCGGGGAAGATTGGGCTGGTGTAGGAGTTGACAGGAAGTCCTCAACAAGGATTGGCAAGGGTACCACCATGAGGGGAGCCAGCTCAGGGCTTTGCAAAGAGAGGAGAGAGAAAGAGAGAAAGGGGTGGGGGAGACAGAGAGAACAAGCTCAGTGAGTTGTTTGATGTGGCCTCTGGCTCTCCACCTTTTCCGATGCCTGTGGACTGTACAGAAGTTTTCAGGAGATGCTCAAAGCTTCAGAGACAAACTCCACCACCTTGGAAGTGAAGGCTGGACCATTGTCTGTCTGGATGGTCAGTGGCTTGCCAAACCCAGGAGTGATGTACTCAAGGAGTGCCTGAGTACCATATCTCCTATTTCCCTGGAGGTGGGGAAAGTCTCAGCCCAGCCTGCAAAGGTGTCAACAAGGGTTAGGAGGTAGCAGAGCTTTTTGTGAGTGGACATGTGGATGACGTCAGTCTGCCAGTCCTCGTCCATTTGGTATCCTCCAAGCTGGTGCAGGGGATGGAGTATATGAAGGGCTGGAGTATATGGACAGTCCCTGCAGGTTGACCTTGGTGCTTGTCTGGCAGGAAGAGTGAGCCTGTATAATATGGTCTCTTGGAATGGTGGGATCAAAGAGGGGTTCTAGGAAGTGGACCAAAGCCTTGGTGCCTATATGTAGGGGTTGGTGGATATCAGAAATGATGGAGAGTGCCTAATCATGGGAGGATGAGCTTTTGTCTGTGTGACCCTTTTATTTAGGAGTTTCTCTCTCTCCTCTGGTTGGTAATAAAGCTGTTAGGAGCGCTTCAGGAAAAAAAAAAGTCCTGTAGATCCAGTGGAGGTGGGGTTGGAGGCCAGTCCCTAGGCCACTGAGTTGGCCCTGGAATTGCCCAAGGCCACTGGGTCCTTGGAGGTCTGTCGCCCCTGGCAGTGGATTATGGCTACCTATGCTGGGAGCTGGAGAACGTCCAGGAGCGCAGCTATAAGTAGTCCACTGAAAATGGGGATGTCCTTGCTGGAGAGGAAGTGTCTTTCTTTCCACAAGACAGAACTGGTGTGGGCTCTGCAGTCAGTATAGATGTTGACCCTCTGTCTTTTAGCTATGAAGACTGCCCAAGTGAGGGCAAGCAGTTTTGACATGGTCCCCATAGGTAGACCTATGGACCCCATAGGACCTCCTCCCCAGTCTCAGCACGAGCGACAGTTGCATAGACCACATAGTGATTTCCCGATCTGTCCATGAGTGAGCTCCCATCTACAAAGAGGGTGAGATTGGGATCTGAGAATGCTTGGTCTGAAAGCTCAGTTTGAAGGGAGAACTCTACCACTTTGTGGCAGGAGTAAGAGAGAAGTTGGGGGGGGGGAGAAGGCTGAGGGGAAAGGTTTGAACCTGCGAGGGCTTGAAGAGGAAAAGAGGAGCAGCGAGGCAAGGTTTGGGGGAAGTAGGGAAGACAGGCCTTCTCAGCTTGTGCAGGGGAGAGCAGGGGTTATAACTGAACATGAATCATGAGTGTGTCATCGCTGAAGCTGGAAAGAAGCAACTGGAGACATGCTCTTATAGAGGACCCAGGTTCAATTTCTAGACCCCACGTGGCAGCTCACAGCCTTTTGTAACTCCAGTCTAGGGTGACTCCATGCTATCCTTTGGCCTCCATGAGCTCTGCATGGACAAAAGCACAGATGTGTGTGCAAGCAAAACAGACATACCATAACAGTAAAGAAACACATCTCTAAACATCAACTTTTAAAAAAGATGTGTCACACTGCTGATAATCATGCCTCCCCATTAGTCATAAAACACCGAAGGACAGTGTCTTCGTGATGGCCAGGGGTCTTTATAAGGAGTATGGGAACAACTGGGCATCTAGAAAGAAAGAATTGACGACAAACCATGAATTTCAACACTAAACTCAAACTATCAGGCGTTAAAAATTAAAACTATTTCTGTGTTCTGTGTGATCACTTTCTATGTCTCTCCCAGACATTTTCCTTTCGTTTTATTCTTTTAAGAAGTAGGAGTTGGGCTGGAGAGATTGGTTTATGGTTAAGAGCACAAACTGTTTTTCCTGGGTTTGAGTCCCAGCACCCACATGGAAACTTATAGCTGCCTCTAACTCCAGTTTCAGGGGATTCAACACCTTCACACAGAGAAACATGCTTGCAAAACATGAATGTACATGAAATAAAAATAAATTATATGTAATTGTTAATTATGAATATATAATATAATTGCATGTCTGTATGCATGTATGTAGTAATTTCGGTGAGGTGACTCAGTAGGTCCTGCTGCCAAGTCTGACAACCTGAGTTCAATCCCAGGGCCCCAGATAGTAGAAGGAGAAAAATGCACAAAATTTAAAAATAAACTTGAAAATAATTTTAGAGGAAAAGCAGTGTGACAGAGCCATATGAGAGCTGAGAGTGCTGGCGGTGGAAATTAATGCTTCAGCATGGGTCAGATGATTCGGCATGAATCCAGAAGGCAGGAATCATAGCTCTTCCATCATAAGCTCTCTGACTTTGAGCATGATCCATGAATCCTGCATCTCAAACTTCCTAATTTATGAAGGGGCCATATGGGCAGCCTGTATCTCAGAGGCAGCTCAGATGGGCTAGGTTAGCCAACTCACAACTCGACACAAAATAGCTGAAGAGTGGCAGGAACTTGACTCGGTGTGTGTTGTTGTCCAGTGTCTAAGGGTGCACATTTTTTTTTTCAGTCTTCCTGAGAGTCCATCACCCGCCTGGGGAAGGCCAGTTTGTAGAAAGCAACAGAAACCCTAAGATCTGAGCTCTTGCCTTTCCAAGCAGATGCCTTCAAGTTGGATTGGTGTTTTGTTTGTTTGTTTGTTGTGGTTGCTTGTCTTTGTTTTGTTTCCCTGAGTAAACCTGGTTTGTCTGAGAAAGAAGGTACCTGGCTCTTAGAAGACCATGTACGCAAACCTGAGTAGATTGTTCTGCTGAAATAAAGTGGGAAAAGAAGTAAGTGAACAACAGTGTAAATACACAGCCACAAGAGTGACATTAGCAACCACGCTAACTACACATAGTCACAAGAGTGATGCTGGCAACCACACTAAATACACAGTCACAAGAGTGATACTAGCAACCACGCTAAATACACACAGTCACAAGAGTGATACTAGCAACCTCGCTAAATATGTATAGCCACAAGAGTGATGCTGGCAACCACGCTAACTACACAGTCACAAGAGTGATACTAGTAACCACACTAAATACACACAGTCACAAGAGTGATACTAGCAACCACACTAAATGTAAGAGGTTCTTCTGTCTATATGTTGCTTTCATTGGTTAATAAAGAAACTGTCTTGGCCTTTTGATAGAGCAGAACTTAGATAGGTGGAGTAGATCAAACTGAATGCTGGGAAGAAGGGCAGTGTGGCAGACACCATGTTTCTCCTGCCTGAGACAGACTCTGGTTAGACTCATGCTGTAAGACACAGTCAAGTGGTGATACACATTAATAGAGATGGGTTAAACAAATATGTAAGAGTTATCCAATAAGAGGTTAGAACTAATGGGCCAGGCAGTGTTTAAATGAATACAGTTTATATGTGGTTATTTTGGGTGTAAGCTAGCTGGGCGTGATGAAACAAAAGGACCCACTCTCCCTACAACAGCTAAATACACACAGTCACAAGAGTGATACTGGCAACCACGTTAAATACATACAACCACAACAGTGATACTGGCAACCATGCTAATTTAGAGACCATGGTAGGGCTGGAGATGGTCAGCAGTTAAGAATGGTTGCTCCTCTTCCAGAGGACCTGAGGTCAGCCCAGCATCCAACCTAAGTGGATCCCTGTTGCCTACATCTCTATTTCCAGGGAGATCAGATGCCCTGAGAGTGTCTGCTCTCACACACATACTCCCCACACAATACATATAAATAAAAACCAGAATAAATATTCAAACAAGAATAAAACAAGGTGGGAAATAACTGAGAAATATGTAAGACATCTCTATTTGGTCTCCACATGTGCACAAGCACACACACACACACACACACACACACACACACACACACCAATCATCTCCATGGTACTTGAATATATTCATCCCAAATAGAGTCTCAGCTTCTAAATGAGCTCCACTTTTATCCCATTCTCATTCTTCTCTTTTCTTGCCTGGGCTGTCATCATTATTAGTTAAGAACAAGACGATTTTGTCTTCTCATTGTTTCAGTTTGTTCTGTATGTGAACCGCTTTTGTTTCTTCCAACACCATAGAGCTGGCATCGGTTTTTGGTGACTAAGTACTGTGCTGAGTTTCCCTCCTTCTGTGAGTGACAATCTGGTGATATGACGCTTGCCACCCTTTCTGAGCAAGGCTGGGAACTGCATTGCCACAATCTCCTTCTATATGTGTTTCCAAGGTGATGCTTGCCATTCATGGAGCTCTGGTCTAATTGGAAAAGTACAACTAGAGCAGAAGCAACTCTGCAGGTAGCCCAGCCAGGGCTCGGTGGGGGAAGCAAGTTGCCCAGCAACTTCCTGGAGCCAGAAGTTCTACCCACCTTGCAGCTGCCTTGGATGCCAAAAGCTTCTTGCGATTTACGAGAAGCATAGAAGGAGTACAGCCTCAGATTTGGGCCATAATTTCTCTGACTTTAGTGGTGGTTCCTTGATGGAGGAAGGTCATTGGTTAATTAATAAAGAAACTGCTTGGCCCTGATAAGTTAGAACATAGGTGGGTGGAGTAAATAGAACAGAATGCTGGGAGGAAGAGGAAGTGAGCTCAGAAGCGATGCCGCTCCTCTCCAGGGCAGAAGCGATGCAGCCAGCCGCCAGGTCAGACATACTGAATCTTTCCCGGTAAGACTGGTGCTACACAGATTATTAGAGATGGGTTGATCGGGATATGAGAATTAGCCAGTAAGGGCTAGAGCTAATGGGCCAAGCAATGTTTAAAAGAATACAGTTTCTGTGTAATTATTTCGGGGCATAAGATAGCCAGGTGGCTAGGAGCCGGGCGACAGGAACGCAGTCCACAGCTCCTTCAACATAATGGCGCCAGATGTGGTAGCAGCAATTTCTCGGGTCTGCACTGCTTGCTAGAGGCAAGCAAGCACTCTCATCTAAGAGAGGTTTCCTGACTCAGCTTTAGCTGCAAAACCTTGCAGCTCTTTTAAGAAGTCCTGCCACGAAACACTTAAACAGTGTTGATGAAAAACTGAACGTATGCTTTTCGGTTTTAAGCCGTAGCAGGAAAAAGATCTGCACCATTTAAAAATGCTGACTTTCTGGGCTGTCCTGCCAGGGCAAACTCTGACTGTTTGAGGGAGGAGGGCCAACTACAGAGAGAGGACTTGAGTGTTGTCTGTGGACATAATGCTGCAGTTTGCTTGCTGGCAGGGACCTTAACACACCATAGAGTTGTGGCGGTAAACATGGCTGCAACTGGTTCCTCTGCCATGAGGCTGGAAAGCTAAGGAATGGGCTGGATCTAGCTGCCAAAGCCACGACTTTAATCCTACCCATTTTGCTCCGTAATTTAAAGGCTCATGTGGTCAGAAAAAGAGAGAGAGATACAGTAAAGAGAGATTCAAAAACAAAGAAAACCTCTAAATGATTTACAGTGTGTTGAAAATATATGCAGACTAAAAGTTAAAGTTCTTAAAGAAAAAAACAAAAAAAAGGAAGAAAGAGAGTAATTGGGTGTGGTAGGACACACCTTTAATCCGAACACTTGGAAGGCAGAGGGAGATTGACCTCTGTGACTTCAAGGTGTGGTAGCACACACCTTTAATCCCAATGACTGGGAGGCAGAGACAGATGGATCTCTGAGAGTTCAAGGACAGCCTGGTCTTCAGAGTTATTCCAGGACAAAGATATACAGAGAACCTGTCTCAAAAAGTAAAAATAAACAAAATAGAGTTAAAATAAAGCCGAACAAAGATGGAAAATAAACAGAGAATTTTGATACTGTATACTATTATGCTCTTTTTGAATTGTTTGAATGCTGAGGAAGGAGCAACAGATGCTAAAAGATATTTGTTTACAAATGCTGCTGAACTAATCCATGATAGATATTTTGAAAATACCTTGACTTTAAAATTTGGATCTAAGGACATAATGCTTTGGAAAGGAGTTTCTTCTTTTGTTTTCACAGAGGATGAGACCCTGTGGATTGTTTCTCTCCCAATATGGTATGATAGACCATGCCCTCCTGAAAGGTTGCTGTGAACACCCTCAAAAAATTACTTTGCTCAACTGCCAACTGAGATGAACCTAGCATACAGGTTATACCATAAAAGACCTAAATAACAGCGCCCCCATTCATCAGGAAGCAGTTTGGAGAGAAATAACTGTGCCCATATTCACAAATATTGTTTATAAATGTTCTTTTTACATTTAAAGGGGGATATGATATAGATATGAATAATTTGCATTGGTATGGATTTTAAGGTCAATTTTGTTATATGTATATGTATTTCTGCTCTTGATTGAGGTATTGTGATTATCCATCTCTGGAGAGCCCCAAGCTTTGGAGGATTGCATCTTGGAAGCATGTTAGGGTGGCCAAGACTAAAGAATGCAATTGTCCCCCATCTGTGTCTAGTTTTTGCAGTTCAGCATCAGATAGTCCAGTCCACTTGCAAGTGCTTCTCAGAGTGACTTAGCAAAGCATGGGCTTTGAATTCTACCAGCTGCTCATCTCTTGGTTGGTTTCACCACCTGGATGGGTTTCAATAGAGTATCATACCATACTTCTTACCCTCTCTCCTTAGCAAGCCTGATTCTCTCATTTAGGAAACACATAGACACTTTAAAGAAAAGATTTATTCTGTTTCTATTTATGTGCATGCATCTGTGTCTATGTGAGTGTTTGGGCAGTGAGTGTAATGTTTGAGGAGGCCAGAAGTGAACATCAGATTCCTTGAAGCTCAAGTTAGAGAAGGTGGTGAGCTGCCCAATGTGGGTCCTGGGACCTGAAGTCTGGTCCTCCATCAGAGAAGGCAGTGCTTTTAACCACAGAGCTGTTTCTCCATCCCTGAAGAGGCCTGAGATTTTCTACTTGAAAAGTGGTCTATGTGGCTGGATGTGTGCACATGAAGCATCAGACATACCCATAAGCTACAGTGCTGACTTGGCACAGAGAGAAGGGACTATGGAATATTCCGACTTCCATGTTTAGGAAGTTGAGTGGCAAGTGTAGAAAGGACCCTGAAGCTTGTTTTCTTCATGACACATTGTGACTAAAGGTGCAAGCAGAACGTTTCCCCAGCTACTTGCTTTCTGTGTGACTCAGATAAATTAATTATTTTGTCTGTTTATCTCTGACAGGGATTGAATAATAGTATTCATGGAGTATAGTTGTTCTGTAGACAGTGTTCATGCTAAGCATGTTTAGTAAAATCCCTGGTGGGTCTGTGTTTCACAATTCCCATATGGATAGCTCCATTAAGGTTTAATATATTTATTTGCTTATGTGTATGTGTATACACCCATGCACACATGCATGTGGGTACATGTGAAGACCAGAAAAAGGGTTTCCAATTGCTAGAGCTATAGTTACAGATGGTTGTAAACCACCTTACATAGGTGCTAGGAACCAAAACTTCTAATGTTCCATGCTATGTATGTCATTGTATTTCATTATTAATTATGCCCCTGATCACATTGAAAGCCATTGACAATAACATCTAAAAAAAAAAACAGAGTAACTTATCTAGGTCCAAGGAAATATACATTGAAATTATTCTTCTCTTTCCTGAAATGCATGCTGGGCAGTAAAACTTGAGAATAAATCTTAAACACTGAAAACATAAAAATGGTGATCTCTTAATCGTTAATGTTGTCTAGAGTTATGTGTAAAACTGATGGTGATAAATCATCCTCAGTTCTTGCTACAGCACAAATTCTCATCAGCTCCTGAATGATGGAGACCTTGCTGGATTCTGGACCACAACTTGACGCTCAGTGTTTTATATGGTGTGCTTGGACTCTGAACTTTCAAAGAGCGATCCATCAAACACAGTCCTAAGTGAAAATACATAGGACATTATTCTCCCTTGGTTGGCTGGTCACAAAGAAGATTTGCATCATTATCGGTGTGAACATATGTAGAAGAAATGTTTGGCAGTGTAGCAAATCTCTATAATCCTAGCACTGGAAAGAATGATGCAGGAGGATAGCTGTGAGTTCAAGGCTAGCATGAGTTACACAGTGAGTGCCAGTCTGGGTTTCATAGTGGGACTCTGCCTCAAAAGCAAGGGAAAGAAAGAGAGGGAGAAAGAGAGAAAGAGAGGGAGAGAGAGAGAGAGAGAGAGAGAGAGAGAAGAGATATCTATAAATAATATTTAAGAAGAGGGTAGAATTAAAAAGAATGGAGGAAATTGGTAGTGAGAAAAAGTAACCTTGGCCTGCTGGAGAGAAAGTGGTGCGTGAAGCTCTCAATGAAGCCAGATGTTAGCTTTCTTTTATTCCTTGGCTCAGGAATGACAGGATGGAATATGCCCATAGTCAAGAAAGCAATTGATAACTCAGCACACTGGCCATCACTAATAAAGAGTTTTCATAGCTGCGTTTCTCATTTATGAAGCAACAAAATTTCTTCATTATTTAAGTATTTAAGTTTTATCATTTATATTTAGCCTTAATGTTAAACATAGGTTTTTATATTATCAATTTCAAATGTCAGGTAAGATGTTCTCATCTCCTGCCTTTTGTGTAAAACCAGTAATAGTTATAAAGAGCCAGGACCAAACTAGGCATTTTCAGGACTCCAATCCTTTACTGCGAGCTGCTCCTTTGCTTCTCTATAAAACCTCACTTGATTGCTCTTCAAAAAAGAAAGAGCCAGAGCCATCTTTTTTAAAAAGTGTATGATTGCTTTCCCTGTGTGTTCTATATGTACCCTGTGTGTGCCTGGTGTCTAGAAGAGGGCGCTGTATCCCCTAGAATTGGAGTTACAGATGGTTGTGAGCTGTCATGGGGGTGCTGGGAACTGAACCCAACACCTTTAAGAGCAGCCAGTGCTCTCAATTACTGAGTCATCTCTCTAGGCCCCCAAACTTTAATATTTCATTCAGAATACTGACCAGCTTCTAGACACGCAGTTCTCTTGAATATTTTCCTGTCTCCTCTCTGTTTCTGTTGTGTTAACATGCATATTTCTGCCTCTAGATTGTAAACATGGCAATGGCAACATGTTGAAGCATTAGCTTGCGGGTCTTCTCTACCAACAATCCACAAATACCTAAGTAACCTGGTATGCGGTGATGCTAGCCACATTTAGAATGGGTCTTCCCATCTCAATGAATTGAACCTAGACATTCCTCATAGATATGTTCAGAGGTTTGTCTCCTTGGGGATTCTAGATCCTGCCTCGTTGGCAATCAATATTAACCCTCCAAAGAGCATACAAAACATTTCTCATTAGGCCCTTGTTCTGCTTTCCATACTTCCCCATCTTGCCACACCTACAGAGGCCCCTTGGCTAGGGGAAGTACTCAGGCCCCCTTGACTTGCCTTGACCTCTGACTCCCAGTGGGGTGTCAGACACCAGCAGCAGGTGCTAGAGTTTTGAGTGTGAATTCTGCTGGCTCTCTTCCTTCTGCATGGCCATGGGGCTCTCTACTGAAGGTCAGAGGCATCCTTAAAGGATGCCTATACAAGGTTCTTTCAGCCTTTACCTTCCTCTGCTCACAGGGAATTGAGCAGTTTTCAATATTCAGTACTAAGAGAAAAATCTCATTCTGGGTGTGTGGAGTCCTCTGTAGATCTGCATTCTAGCGAGTGGGGAGCAAATAGAAGCAGAAACCTTTATAGAGTGTGGTGGTTTGCAATAAAATGGCCCCCATTGGTCCATTGGCACGGTTAGGAGGTGTGGCCTTGTTGAAGAAAGTGTGTCACTGTGGAGGCGTGCTTTAAGGTCTCAGATGGTTAAGCCATGCCCAGTAGGAAGTCATTGACTTCCTACTGCCTGCCAGGATAGATGTAGATTTCTCAGATCCCTCTCCAGCACCATGTCTACTTGCATGCTGTCATGCTTCCCACTGTGAAGATAAGGGACTAAACCTCTGAGCTGTAAGCCAGCCCCAATTAAATGTTTTCCTTTATAAGAGTTGCTGTGATCCTGGTGTCTCTTCGCAGCAATACAACTCTAACTAAGATACAGAGGTACGTATTCAATAAGTGCTTATCTGTCTGACAGTCGACCCATAGACAGATAGATTGCACTCTGTAGGCCTATGAATATAGAAAGAGGATAAAGAATTGGTGAAAAATTTAAAATCCCTCTAAAAGTCATGAGATTTGGAGGCATTCAAGCATTCGTGATGGCAAACTATATATATGGAATCACATACAGGATGATACAGAAGGGTGGGCGTGGCTGGAAACTGCTAAGGAAGCTACCAATCAGGACAAGGGCTGTCCATTAGATATCAGTTAATACTCACACCCTTGTTATCAGGGGTGTTCAATGAGGCCTGCCCCAAGCCGGACCCCTGGAGTAGACTGACTTTGAGGGCTAGGTCCTGGCTCCTTCCCAGCTCTGCCGACTGATGGAAGCCCTTCTGCAGACCTTTGGGGACAAAGGGTACTTGCACTATTTAGAGACACGGGAGGGAAGCAAAAAGAGAGGGGTCAAAATAATTGTTCTATTAACTAAAACATCAGTTGAAAATTAGTTCCCATTCCTCCAGAGCTTCTCATCTAAGAATAAGAACTAATAATAGAAAAGGTCTTGTATTGAATAATTCAAGTGGAAGATATATTCAGCTTTCTTTCTCCCTCACAGGTCCCCATTCATTCACTTCTTTCTAACTGAAGTTGGCATCTTTCCTCAAATTCGCCCCTTCTCAGCTGAGGACAGTTGCTTTCTTCTGTCTTAGTTGATTTGACCCCTGAGATAATTCTAACAGGCGTCTATCTTTTCCTTTCTTTTGTCTTCAGTACCCTGTTTTATCCTTCTGACATATTCCACTTTAATCCATCATGAAAAAACTGTGTCTGTGGTACTCAATGCCTTACATTGTGCCCCTTTAAAATACACTCCATTTTTTTAAATTTTTTTTTTTTTTTGACGAGGCAGGGTGTCACTATGTAGCCATGCTGTCCTGGAATTCACCCTGTAGACTATAGTGGCATTTCAACTGTATTTTAATAAATAAAGACTGCCTGAAGATCTGAGTGTAAAACAGTCCCACTGGTTAACCTTACAAACCAGTTTGTAGCAACACACACCTTTAATCTCAATAGCCATAATGACACACACACACACCTTTAACCCCAGTAGCCACAGTGACAGGCACCTTTAATCCCAGTAACCACCCTAGTTGCCATAGAAATTGGGTGGTGCATGCCTTTAATCCCAGTGGTGCATGCCTTTGATCTCAGCCCACGAGAGGAATATAAGATGGGGCGAGACAGTTCTCAGATGCAGTCTCCTTCTGAGATTTCTGGAGGCAGGACTCCCATTTCACACTGGGGTTGAGATAAGAGCCAGTGGCTGCCTGCTTTGCTTTTTGGGTCTTCAGGTTGGACCCTAATTTCTGACCCTGAGTTTTTATCAATTATGACTCATTTAATCATGCTTCAGTAGACCAGGGTGGCCTGGAACTCACAGAAGTCCACCTGCCTCTGCCTCCTGACTTCTGGGACTAAAGGTGTGTGCCACCCCCGCTGGGCTCATTCTATTCCTCTCTCATGGAAAGAATGCTTGTGTGTTGTAGTAATAAGAGCAGCGGGGCTGTGTCCCCAGCACCCCGGCTGCCCACATGGCTAGCTTATGCTCTGAAATAACAACACACAAACTGTATTCTTTTAAATACTGCTTGGCCCATTTCTATCTAGCCTCTTCTAGGCTAATTCTCACATATTAATTTAGCCCATTTCTAATCATCTGTGTTGCACCCCAAGGTGTGCTTACCAGGAAGATTCTATCCTACGTCCATCCTGGGTCAGAGCTTCATCACGTGTCTGCCCGGGAGAGGGGAGCATGGCATCTCTGAGGCGTCTGCCCCCCCGAGAGGAGAGCTGTCGAGTCTGAGCTCACTTCCTCTTCCTCCCAGCATTCTTTTCTGCTTACTCCACCCACCTATGTTCTAACCTATGAGGGCCAGCCAAGCTGTTTCTTTATTTTTTTAACCAATGACCTTCCTCCATCAGTGTGGTACTCCTCAATGCTGTAGCATCCCCCAACCAAGAGATGATTCATGGTAGCACTCGTTTGTTCATTTCTTCCAAGGCTATTGTGTTATGCCCTACACACTGTCGAAAAGCTGGAAATACCCAGAGAAGCACGCTGCATGCAAAGCCACTAAGTGATTGCTATTTCAAGACAAGGTCACGGGGAAGGACACACTGGGCAGTGAAAATGTTAGAAGCCATTTGGAAAATGCTGGTGAGGAGGGTAAATTTGGACTGGCGCTTGAGTGAGGAAATAGAAATCCACTGTAGAGATCAGAGGACAAATGCTCCAAGCTGACTGGGAGTATATAACAATGGCGTGTATGCATTCACACACACTCGTGAATACATTGGTGTATTTCCCTCCCTCCATTCTAACCTTATTCTTTCATACATCCTGTTGAAAGACTTCCTTTTCTGTCCTCCTTGTCCTTTTACTGCGTTTCCATGGTAACTTAAGACAAGGATTAATCTGGTTTATAACATCTAGAAACTTGTCTTATTTTATATTGCCTGGGGGATGCATATGGGAGTAGGGTGATGTATGTTCCTGGCTGGACTTCAAATGGACACTCTAGACAACGCTGGACAAGAACTGCAAAAACCCTCCTTCATTCCAAAATTGATAATCGCCTGCCAACTTCATTCTCCCCCACTTTGCAGAAAATGAAAATTTATGTTACTAGAGAGAAAAAGGAAAACCCTTTAAGGAGAAAGAAAATCAGTCTAAACTTGATCTTCACTCTGTTACCCCTGTAAGACTCCCAGCCATTCTTGCCATTTGAAACCGTGGTATCTTATGATATTAGTCTACAAAAAAACCCTGAAAGAGTCAAGTTGCTTCAGTGTCCTGGGAATCATGACACTCCCATGCCTTCTATCTTCCCTCCAAATTCAATAGACTAAACATACTCTTAAAGTGCATTGATTTTTACCTTTATACCAGGAGAAAGGGGAAGTCAATGAGTCCAAGACAAAGAAATATTGCTGGAAAATGCAAGTGTTCACGGTTTTCATTGGGGAAAAAAGCAGCATGAACTGGGATAGCCTGGACCATTGAGTTCAGTCAGCTGGTTAAGGCATAAGCCTCAGCTAGACTCTTGTGATACCATCTGTGACCTTGTTAATCTCCTGACTTCTGTCTGTTACTCAAACCATAATAACTGAAATTCGCTCCATGAAGGTTTTCACTGACATCCTACCTTTAAGTCAGAAGTCCAATAGCCAACCAACAATCCTCCCATTGTTCAGAGGAATGGGCCATTGTCATCTGAATGTCAATTATTCAATAACATCATTGTCAATTGCTCAGTAGCCTTTAATGCTTAGACTCCCATAGTTCCCTAATTTCTCACAAGCATATAAATCCTCCTTAATTCAACTCTACCTGAGTATCAAATTTTATGAGTTAGTTTTCTTTCTGACTGTGGATTACTGTCCCTAGTTCTGACATGTTGCTCTTGTATTCTAATGGAACTAGTGTATGCTTTTTGATAACAGTGGCCAGAATGTGTTTTTTTCTAGCCACAAGTACACATGGTTTCTCACATTTTAGTTCCTTATATGACAATCAGATCAGTGAGCAAGAGAAGTAAAAAAAAAAAAAATAAAGACTTGTGTCTTGTTTTTCTATGCCACCACTTGTGAAGTAATAGTCAACAAGGAGTTATAGTTCAGTCATTTAGAGGGGTGACTGATGGCTTTACATATATGGGACCTTGTTTGCATAGAGCACAGCTTCCCTAGCTATACTAAGTTGAAAGTAATTTAATGTATAGAATTAGACTGAATTAAGAAATGGCTAGAAGGCTTCGTCTTGATATTACCGTAAGCATCTCTTAAGACAACATTGTTAGAGGGCACCTGGTGGGCAGGAGACTTCATCAGGTAGCCACTAGTGGAAGTGTGAGCCCCAAAGCAAAGCACTTGGTTTGGCTGTGTCTACATCTGTGTCCGTGTCTACTAGACGTTTGCTGTGGAAAACTGATGTCTTATGTCACATCTTGTGATATCCTTAAATACAGTGGATTCTCTTTTTCAATACTGGGGATTGAATCCAGAGCCTTATACTTCTGAGGCTGTTGTAATAAAAGCAGTGGGCTGCTTCCTGCCACCCAGCTAGCTTTACCCTAAATAATTACACATAATTACACTAAATAATTACAATAAATTATTAAAATATTCTTTTAAACACTGCCTGGCTCATAGTTCCAGCCTCTTACTGGCTAGCTCTTACATATTGATCTAACCCATTTTTAATAATCTGTGTAGCCCACGAGGTGGCTTACCAGGGAAGATCTTAACCTGTGTCTGTTTGGAGTGGAAAAATCATGGCGACTGACTGACTCAGCTTTTTTCTCCCAGCATTTTGTTCTGTTTTCTCTGCCTATCTAAATTTTACCCTATCAGAGGGCCAAACAGTTTTCTTTATTACTTAACCAATAAAAACAACAGATAAGATGCAACACCCACCTCCATCATGAGGCAATCATTCCACCACTGAGTTTCATCCCTAGCCCAAGGCAGGACCTTGATGCTGCTATAGAAAACCCCACATCAATTGACATGTGTCCCTGGACTGCTTTTGTGTTCCAAGCTTAGCAAAATTGAGATAATGGGTTGAGATTAAAGTTGGACTGGTGCTAATTATAAAGATGTCTGAGATAGTTAATTTTGTCGGTGTAGACTAGGCTGGCCTCAAACTCACAAGTCGCCATCTGCCTCTGCCTTTCCAGTACTGGGATTAGGGTCATGCACTACCATACCTGGCAATGATATTCTTGATAGAAGCAAATCAATTCATAATGGCTGCCAAAAACATATATGATGGGCAAACAATAGCTTCTGGTGATTGAAAAAGTAGCAATTTTTGTATGAGAAATGGTAAAGTGGGAAACAGATAGAAAAGACAGAAAACCTCTAACTTTATTGGGAGCATTTTGATAATACCCTTTTCCACCTCAAAATTCTTAGCAAACTTTGACATCAAAGATGATTAAAATTGTTATTTTTGAAGACCGTAGACATCTGGGAATTTCTGATTGAGATGAGAAAAGAATGCCCATTTCCAGTCCATTTATATCAGACTTTAAAATGTCACTATAGAAAAATGACAGTTTTACTTTCATCTGAGACTCCAGGTATATGTCAAAGCAGCAGCGACCAAATGGTCACCAGGCCCTTTCTGCTTGTACCAGACTCACAGTCTCATGTCTAACTCTGCAAAGTGCTGCTACATACATAGGGATATTAAATTATCTAAACAGTATTGTGTAATTTAATAGCACGTAATGAATACAGAACACACAGTGAATCATTTATAGAGGAAAGTGTTGCCTAAAGGAGAGGGAGGACGAAAGGTTTGAAAACAAAATTGTCAGCCAGCCACAGTGGTGTGTGCTTCAAGTTCCTGCTCTTGAGAGGTGGAGGCAGGAGGGTTAGAAGTTCAAACCCATCCTTAGATACACAGTGACCTCCAGGTCAGCCTGTGCTACACGAGATCCTGTCTCAAAACTCCAAAAATAAATAAACAAAATATTAAGATAAAATAAACTTGCAAAACCTTGAGTTTACAAGGCCCATCATAACTGAAAACAGTATCCTAATCTTTTTGTTCATAACCGGACTCCCTTAGTTCTGCCACAACAGCATGTAAAATCTGCTCTGTCTTTAAAATGGAATAAAACAAATGAACTTTTGTTACTTAGCTCTGCCACAATGTGGAGGGCAATGTTGGGGTAAGTGGGCAGAAAGAAAAAAAAAAACAAGTAACACAAGTGACGTAAATGACCTCTGTGGCTACCAGCATTACCCAGCATGCTTCATTTCCAGTGTAGGGAAGTTGGGGCAGTTGACACCTGTGGCTTCTAAAATTCCTAATCAAATCTCTCTCTTCCTAGTGCCCATAAATGTGCTTATATTTGGAGATAGGGTTTGGAGAGATAATTAAATTAAAATGAGGGCTACAGAGAGGTCCCTAATCTACTCTGCCTGGCATTCTTGTAAAAAGATTGCCTTAGGATACCCGGGGATTGGGGTGAGGCAGGCAGAGGAAAGGGCCCTGTGTCTGACGGTCTATTGAGGAGACTGTTATCTTTGTCAGTTCTGGATGCTGGAACAGAATGTAGCAGGTGGGTGGGATAAGCCACAGGGATCTGTGTCTTACAGCTCTAGGGGATGTGCTTAAGGCAATGGGAGATGAGGGATATCATCAGACCTTTATCCTGCTTTGTAGGAAATGTCTATCTTCTCACTGTATTATAGGCAGAGTTTTCCTGTCCCATCAGCACCTCGAAAATAAACACACTGAGACTTATATTAATTATAAATTTTCAACTGATAGCTCAGGCTTATCACTAACTAGCTCTTACAAATTAAATCAACCCTTTTCCTTTCAGCTATGTGCTGCCACAGGGCTCGTGGCTTTACTTGTCTTCTGCATGTCTTGCTCCCTGAGTCTCCTGGCGACTCCACTTCCTCTACCCTCTTCCTCCCAGCATTCTCAGTTTGGCTGTCCTGCATATGCTTCCTGCCTGGCTATATTCACAGTGTATAGAAAGATGTATTCCATAGCACTGTGTCCCTACCTCATTGGAAGGGGGGTGGTGACAATCTCACGGCTTCCAAGAAGCGCACTCATCTGACTCTACCTTCCTGGCCTAATTACCTTTCAAGACCACATACTTCCGCACGTGTCTGGTGCCAGACCCTTTGGACAGTTTAGAAAGGGACTGCTTTCTCTAGTTATCTCCTCATCAGATAGTTTGCCCTGCCCCCAGGATCATAATAAGGACCTGACCTTCAGTGTATGAATTTTGGAAGGACATGGACGTTTGGTCTGGATTAGAAGTCATCTGTCAGCCAAGAAGAAAAGCCTCAGAGGAATCCAAAGCTGACAGTCTTGATCTTAAACTCTCATCCTCCCAAATAGTGAGAAAATAGATTTAATCCATGCTCTCCTGGGTCATAGAAGCTCTTGGCAACTAATATAAGGAGAAAGAATGAATTTTAAACTGATAGTATTGATGCCTACCAGTCTCTGATGTCAACAACTGGTTCTTTTCACACACGATGTTTGGCTCCTGCTTCTCTCACACGACATTAAGACACATTCCTATTGTCTTGTCAGAAAATGGAGGTTCTGTTGCTCTGTAGTACAAAGACCAAGAAGCTGCTAAGTGTCATGCAAGGAGGAAGTTAGCCTCGTGCTGGTCCCAGTCCTGTCCTGGCAGTGAAGTATTATCTGAATGACAGTGACTGAGGTTGGGGAGCCCTGACAACACAGGAAATCTTTGCTGCCAAGGCTTTGATTTGGGAGTATGGAAAGTTGAGATTTTTTTCTTACCGGTTGAGCCTAGAAGTCACTTCTGAAGAGTTAATTGTCTGGTGCCAGATGCTCCAGACAGTTAGCTGGTGAACGCTTTCTCTAATCATCTCTCCATCAGGCCGGCTTGCACTCCCTGTGATGAGTATGCTACACTATGGAGTGTCTACTTCAAAATGAACAAAATGGAGATTTTTTTCTTTGACTCCTCATGGAACAGGGAGTAGAAACGAATCTCAGATGGATCTCTCTTTGAGATGAAAGAGAGTGCTGCGGAGATGCTTCCGTGGGCACAACATTTACTGTGGAGACTTGAGCTTGGGTCTCCAGCATCCATGTAAAAGCCAGGCATGGCCTGATATATATGCAACCCCATACTAGGAGGCAGGAACCTGTAGATCCCAGGGCTTTGCTGACAAGACAGTATAGCTGGAGACATGAACTAAAACAATGTGAATAAATATAAAAGTTTGTATGAAAACACTTTTGACTTTCTGATCTTATTTTAAAAAAGCAATTATTATAAAATTAGACTGATAATCTTAAAACACATGAATGTATGTTTGGATGGTCATAAAAGCACAAAATAAGAGGAATAATGAAGATGTATTTGAATAAAATTTGGTGTGTTTAAAATCAAGTTAGTGTCAATTCAAATTGAATTGATTTATTCTAAATGTTTTTCTTTTTAAGTTATAGGTATTATGTGTCTGGATTGTGAGTCTTTGCACTAGCACATGGTGCCCCAGAGGCTGGAGGAGGGCATTAGAAGTTAGAGCTACAAGCTGTCTTAGATTTCCATTGCTGTTCAAAACACCATGGCCAAAAGCAACTTGGGGAGAAAGGGGTTTATTTAATTTTACAGCTTAGAGTTCATTATTCAAGGAAGTCAGGGGAAGTCATGGCAGTAACCCAAAGTGGAAACTTGGAGGCAGGAATTAAAGCAGGACCATGGAGGGATGCTGCTTACTCATTTGCTCAATCTGTTTTCTCATAGGACCACCAGCCCACTCCTGTGGGTCAGGCTTTTTCTCCCCAATCTTTAATTAAGATAATACCACACAGATTTTCCCGTAGGCCATTCTTATAAAGGCACCTTTTTCAACTTGTGATTTTGTCTTCTTAAATTACTATAGCTTGTGTGAAGTTGACATAAAGTCAATGAGCACACAGCACACGAGAGCTGCCTAACAGGGTGCTGAGAACTAAACTCTGGTCCTCTAAGTGAGTAGTCCATGCTCTTAAGAACAGAGCCATTCCTCTAGCCACTGAATTAAATTTCGGTAAGATACCCATTATAACCCTCGAGACAATTATGAGGAAAATAGCACAAAACTAATAAAAACTAATTAGTGAAAGGGAATTAGCAAAGGAAAATGAAATTAAAATGTCACAGCAGAAAATATCCATTTGACTGAAGAGAAAACATAAATGGATGGTTAGTAAAACAAAAAACAATTATGATTAAATTGAGAAATAAATAGAAACCAAATGACAGATATAAATATTAATATGACATTAACATAAATATATTCAATCAAGCACAGATTGGCATAAGAAAATGTACAAAACAAAATATCATTAACTATATAATTTATATAATAGATACATTTTATATTAAATATATAAATATATTAAAAATTAATATCAAAAGAAAAAAGGTTTTCTTCTGAATAGACCAAATGTTAAATCATAAAAGGACATATACTAAGTCGTATATAATTATTCAATAATTTAGAAATGTTTCAAGTCAAATCAGCTATTGCATTCTAATTTCACTCACTGGTGGACTAAAATTAGAAATAAATCATATAATTAGCATTTGATTTTATCATTAAGTAAAAATTCATATTCCTAAATAGCTAATAGATTGAAAAAAAACCCATAAGAGAGATGGAAAATATTTTGAATTGAGTACATTTGAAAAGCAGTATGCCAATATATATGCAAAACAATACTTAGAAAAAAATCATAGATGTGAAAGCATATATTTAAAATACAAGTAGAGGTACTGGAGAGCTGTCTTAATAGCTATAACATTTACTGCCCTTGCAAGGAACCTGAGTTTGGTTCCCAGAATCCTTTGTCAGGCAACTCACAATTGCCTGTAATTCTAGTTCTAGGAGATCCCATGCCCTCTTCTGGCTTTCCTTGGTACTACACACATATGGTACATGTACCCACACAGAGATACACACACAGATATAATTAAAAATAATTTTAAAGCAAAATGTTCTTAAATAATTGACAACATTTTGCCATAATAAACCATATAAACAAAATAGAAGAATCTCAAACAGGAGTCTGTGGAGACAGTCCAGTGGTCAAAGTCCTTACCAGAGTCCAGCTCTCCAGAACCCATGCAGTGCAGCAGATGTGGAAGGTACCCTGGCTATAACTCTAGCCTCCCAAGGCATAGAAATGGAGCCCCCAGAGAAAGATAGTTAGGATATTTCTGTCAACTTTGGGTTTGACTGAGTCAATTAAATAAAGTAGAAGAACATTGGAGGGCTATTTTTGATATCAACTCGGTGCTTTCACAAAAATATTCAACTCCTCAAACTTTAATTCACAAGTCTTCTTTCTAGATGCTATGTGATAAAAGATACATAAAAATACAGAGAAAGAGGCAGGGTCTTCTTCTGTGAATTAGACAAATTTGAGGCCTTGAAAAGCGCACCCACTGCTGACAAATTTATAGAGTTGAAATAAAAACAATTGCAGTGCAGAAGTGGCTGTTTGCTGGGTGAACCCCTTCCTTCCTAACTCTGCCTGGCATTGCTATACCCTGATCATTCCGTCCGGAGATAATTGTGTAACATCATTCATCAAGCTTAGATCATAATCAAGCCAACTAGTGAACAGTGCAGCAGGCTGGTACACAACCACACATGAGGCAAGAGAGATTATTCATCTCAATGGGATACAGGGGATGAAATGAAATGCAGATGATACAGTGACCCTCAGTATGAGCACAGGCTTGCAACTGGCAGTGTGTCCAAGCCTGTGGCCAGGTGTGTCAGATCTCCTGGCACGTCCCTGCATTGCCTGTGTGCCATGGGGAGATGTGTTCTGCTCAGGCATGGATCTATGGGTTGTGTTTTAGGGACTGCTGGTCTTAGCTGTGGATGTCTAAAAGTGAAGGTTCCTGTTCTTTTTATTCTTTTATGATGAATTAACCATTATGGAAAAAAATTGCAAAGTAGTGAAAGCCATATAGAATAGCATTTGGCCAGATGTCCCCTCTCAGCTCACTTTTGGAAGACAGAAGAGTATTTCAAAAAGTCTGTTGGTTAAGTGGGCTGTGATGGTTGTGTAGTTTATTTCTAATACAATGAGGTGTGGTTCTAAATCAGTTCATGGCCTAAGAAGGAACAAAGCCATTCAGATAGACAGTCCTCAAAGAGAGAGTGAGCAGGGATGTGGCTCAGTTCATAGCACATAGGTCAAGTATGCACAATGTCTGATACCTAGCGCTTCGTTGCCGTGGCACAGGCAGAAATACCAGCACCCAGGAGGTGGAGACAGGATCATTTGAAGTTCAAGGCTACACTTGGCTATATATTCTTACTTCTCTCTCTAAATTAAAAAAGACAACCCCTGATGAATATATATCTGGAGCACTCTAGGCTCATGCACTCATCCGTGTTTATTGTGACACTACTTACAATAGATAAGAAATGCATCCAGCCTAGATGTTTATCAGAGGATGAATTAATAAAGAAAACATGGTATATATCAACAATGGTAGTTTTTCAGACATCAGAAAAAATTAAATCATGTTATTTTCAGGAAAATGATTGGAAATAAAGGTGATTTTGATAAAAGAAATAAGATCAGAAAGATCAATACTGCCCTTACTCTTGTATGTAGGATCTGGACTGAAGTGTGCCGGGTGCATAGAGAGAGGGCCTTGAGAGAGGAGGAAGAAATCCCAAGAGGAGGCAATGGAATCCATGTGTCATGAAAGCAGAGAATGGGCACCAGCAGCAGAAGAGCAGAGGGATGGGGAGGGTAGTGAAGGAGGAAGACAAATAAGAACAAAGTCTAATGACTCACAGAGAGAGCCATAATAAAAACCATCGCTTTGTGCACTAAATTTAAAATTAATTTCAGAAAGAGGGAACAGTGCAGAAATAAAATAGACCAAGGCAAATGTGTGGTTTATTCCTGTTGATCATCCCCAGTGCTTCTGCTTTGGCTGGACAGATGAAGGGCTTCTAAATTCCAAGGTCAGCCCAGACTCCCAGGGCCAGAGAGCACAGATTTGGGTTGAATCGTTTGAGACACTCAGCCTTAATGACTGGAGATTTCCACAGAGACCCCAGTGGATGCAAAGTCCAGCTGTCTGCTAAGTTTCTGAGTTTTCCAAAAAAGCGTTGGTGCCAGATGTTAGGAAGCTGGTGTCTCTGGAGCATCTGCAGGGAGAAGGTCACTGCCCATCTGCAAAGTCACAAAGAGAAAATGGTGACAAAGATAAGTTCTTTTTTGCTTTTGTCTGAATCATACCAGGGACCATGAAGAAGCAGTAGGCTTTTAAAAGTGTGGATTCTTCTGTTACATTAATTGTATTGAGTATGCTTAATGTGTGTGTTGACCCAGATAAGTATTTATAAATCTAAAGACCTAGTTAGTTTCAAATAATCCTAAAATGTGGGTCAATCAGAAAATGAAATTTTCATAAATATCAAAACCATTTGTCTTATTTTCTTCTGCTCATATTCTGGCCCCCAGGAATGCTTGCTATCTGTGCCTGGCTTGGTCAGAGTCATACAAACCAAGTATATAATGACAAAAAGCCTTGGCTTTCTGTTATCATTCTTAGTATATTAACCATTCTTATTAACTGGGATCTTTCTGTTATAAGCCTCATGCACACAAAGAGGACATTACAAAAAAAATAAGGTGATGGAGGAAGGTCATTGGCTAATAAAGGCACTGCCCTGGCCCATTTTATTGGTTAGAGGATAGGTGGGAGGAGAAAACAGGACAGAACACTGGGAGGAAGAGGAAGTGAGGTCAGAGTCTCGACAGCTCTCTCGGGAGCAGACGCCTGAGAGAGATGCCATGCCCCGCTCCGGGCATGAAGCTCCGACCCAGGATGGACTAGGCTAGAATCTTCCCGGTAAGACTGGTTCTCACAGATTATTAGAGATGGGTTGATCGGGATGTGAGAATTAGCCTGTAAGTGCTAGAGCTAAAGGGCCAAGCAGTGTTTAAAAGAATACAGTGTCCGTGTAATTATTTCGGGGCATAAGCTAGCCGAGCAGGCAGCCGGGGTGCTGGGGATGCAGCCCCGCCGCTCATATTACTACAGAATGGCGCCCACATGGACAACTGAATCCATAGAAAGCCTGAAAAAGCTTGGGAAAGAGTAAAGCATGTTTTCTTGATAGTGACAATTTCTCGGATCTACTCTGCTTGTTAGAGGCAAGCAAGTGCCTCATCTAAGAGAGGCTTCCTGACTCAGCTTTAGCTGCAAAACCCTGCAGCTCATTAAGAGGTCCTGCCACGAAACACTTAAATGGTGTTGACGAAAAGCTGAACGCATGCTTTTCGGTTTTCAGGCATAGCAGGAAAAAAGCTGCGCCATTTAAAAATGCCGGCTTTCTGGGCCATCCTGCCAGGGCAAACTCTGACTGTTTGAGGCAGGAGGGCCGGCTACCAAGAGAGGACTTGAGTGTTGTCTGTTGTAGCTCACTTGCTGGCAGGGACCTTGAAATGCCATACAGTTGTTGCAGTAAACATGGTACAGCCTGTATATCCGCCATGAGGCTGGAAAGCTAAGGAATGGACTGGATCTAGCTGGCAAAGCCACACCTTTAGTCCTACTGAGATTGTTTGGTAAATTAAAGATTCATGTGGTCAGAAAAAGAGAGATATACAGTAAAGAGAGATTCAAAGACAGAGAAAATTTCTGAATGGTTTAAAGTGTGTTAAAAATATATGCAGACTAAAAGTTGAAGTTCTTAAAGTAAAAAACAAAAAAAGGAAGAGAGTTGTTGTGTGTGGTAGCACACGCCTTTAATCCCAGTGCCTAGAAGGCAGAGGCAAACAGATCTCTGTGAGTTCAAGGTGTAGTAGCTTACACCTTTAATCCCAATGCCTGGGAGGCAGAGACAGGCGGATCTCTGAGAGTTCAAAGACAGCCTGGTCTACAGAGTTACTTCAGGTCAAAGATACAGAGAACCTGTCTCAAAAAGCAAAGAGTTAAAAGTAAAAATAAACAAAATAGAGGTTAAAACAAAGCTGCACAAAGATGGAAAATACACAGAGAATCTTGATACTGTATGCTATTATGCTCTCTTTGAATCGTTTGAATGCTGAGGAAGGACCAACAGCTGCTAAAAGATATTTATTTATAAATGCTGCTGAACTAATCCAACATAGATATTTTGATGCCTTGACTTTGAAATTTGGATCTAAGGACATGATGCTTTGGAAAGGAGTTTCTTATTTTGTTTTCACAGAGGATGAGACGCTGTTCATTTCTTCTATTCCGATTTGGTATGATGGACCACGCCCTCCTGAAGGGTTGTTGTGAACATCTTCAGAAAATTGCTTCGCTCAACTGCCAACTGAGATGAAACTTGCACACAGGTTATACCACGAAAGGCCTAATTAACGACGCCCCCATTCATCAGGAAGCAGTTTGGAGAGAAAAACTGCGCCCATGTTCCCAATATGGTTTATAAACGTTCTTTTACATTTAAAGGGGGATATGATATAGGTATGAATAATTTGCATTAGTATAGATTTCGCTTTATTGATAGAGATTTAAGGTCAATTTTGTTATATGTATAAGTGTTTCTGATTTTGATTAAGGTATTGTGATTGTGTAGTTCATTTAAATATGTACTGTATAATTAAGAAATATAGGTTGTTAATGGATAGTCATCGATAATAGTAAAGCTTGTAGTCATGTTAGTTAGATTTTCTAGATATATAGAGATATATTTTAGATAGACATTCTTCATGTCTTTCAAAGATTACAGAATAGGACATTTAATGTTTTAATAACTGAGGACTTTTCATGACAATGAGACACTCTGCTCCTGGCAGCACCAATGTACTTCAAGAGGAAGATGGGCATCGAAGAGGCACCTTATGGAGTTTGATAGCCATTTGGGCAAGAAACTGCTCTTGCCTGGACTATTGCATAAACTGGACACAGAGAACCCACAGAGAGAGGACTACTGAACTTGCCTAAGGTGAGATGATCTTTCGGGGTTCCTGATTCATGAAAGAGTCTGTGAGACATTCTGCAGGACACAACAGATAGTGACTGAACTGACTTTGAATTTTCCTGCTTTATGGAAATGTCTGCTGGATACCATGGGCCTGAAGGCTGAAGATGGATGCCCCAACGGTACAAAAGAACTTTGGGTGACTGTCCAGGCAGCGAGATGTCTTTGTCATTTCTAGAACTAAGTTTCTTAGTTCTTGTTTACTTAGGTAATATATCTTTCTGGAGTCTTTGATGGAGTTAAGAATAGTTAGTTATAGTTATAGTTTTCCTTAGTTATGATAAAGATTATTGTAACTTTTACTTGATAACTGTTTTGTTATATGTAATTTTGCTATGTTAAAGCCTTTTTTTTTTTGTTTAAACCGAAAAAGGGGAAATGATGGAGGAAGGTCATTGGCTAATAAAGGCACTGCCCTGGCCCATTTTATTGGTTAGAGGATAGGTGGGAGGAGAAAACAGGACAGAACACTGGGAGGAAGAGGAAGTGAGGTCAGAGTCTCGACAGCTCTCTCGGGAGCAGACGCCTGAGAGAGATGCCATGCCCCGCTCCGGGCATGAAGCTCCGACCCAGGATGGACTAGGCTAGAATCTTCCCGGTAAGACTGGTTCTCACAGATTATTAGAGATGGGTTGATCGGGATGTGAGAATTAGCCTGTAAGTGCTAGAGCTAAAGGGCCAAGCAGTGCTTAAAAGAATACAGTGCCTGTGTAATTATTTTGGGGCATAAGCTAGCCGAGCAGGCGGCCGGGGTTCTGGGAACGCAACCCCGCTGCCCCCACTACTTCAATAAGGAACTCAATATAAAAAGCATAACACATACAGATCTACAGAGGACAGTCATGCCCAGTGGCACATGATGGTCTAGACAGGTCTCGCAGAAGACTGCTTCAGATGTAACTGTTTCTGTGTCTCCATCCTGTTGGCTCTCTTTTTGGTTTTAGTCCTCCTCTGACTCTTCCCTACCTTGAGTAGTTTGTACTTTGATTCTTGTTTTTCCTTTGATTACACTCTGGAGGCTGAAGAGATGGTTCAATGGTTAAGAACCTTAGCTGCTCCTCCAGAGGACCTGAGTTTGGTCCCCAGTACTCATGTCAGGCATCTCGTAACCACTTGTAGCTCCAGTTCTAAGGGATCTGAGGCCCTCTTCTGCCTTACACACACACACACACACACACACACACACACACACCTTTGATTTTCCTTCTAAGCTAAGTGGGCAGCCATGATATCCCAGAAGATGAGACTGTTTCTTCGCAATCTCAGTGGCACATCTGTAGTGTGTATCAAGAAAACAGGAGGAAATCAAGCACATCTTCCTGATTGAAGCCAGACCAGATATCATTCTTTGGCCCAAGATGACAATATTTAAAGTATTTTACAGCACAAAAAAAAGTAAGGAGGCCTCTGTTTTGTAAAGATCCCTGGGTTAGTTTTGTGGATTAAGACTTAGAATTTGAAGAGCAGGGACACCACTACCCCACTACCAAACACAACAAAGCCAAACCAGGCAGTGCTGAAGCACTATATCTGGTCAAAATATATTCTGTGGGATGCCAAAAGAACCAAAAATCAAGACAGATAATGTTATAGTTCAATACTTGTTATTTGAGTACAACATTTCTATTGCAATTGTAGATAGTCACTAACTTGTTTTTATTTGTTTGTTTAATTTTTCCTTTGAGACAGGGCCTCACCTTGTAGTGTAAGTGGGTCTGGAACTCATGATCTCCTGGTTTAGGTACCTAGTACTGGGGTTAGAGTAGTAAGCAATGCTTTCAGGACCCTAAGAAGGCTGTATCCCCCTTTTCTGCTTCCTGCTCTGCTTAGATGTGAGCAGATACCTCCCACAGCTAAGCTGTGAGCCCCTCCGTCCGCCGTGACAGACTCTATCCTTGAACTGTCAGCCCGAATCAGCCTTTCCTCCCTTGGTTTATTGGGGATTGTGTTACAGCTGTGAGACAACAGCCAACACTTCCCTCAGGAGCAGCGGAGGGTCATCACGCTCCCAAATATCTCATTACTGGGCTTGAATTAAAGCACTCTAGTAAAATAGCTATTGTGAAAGGGGGAACTTAGCCCCCGACCTTCCTTTTTCTTCCTGGAAACAAGAGATAGAAAAATTCCCCTGTGAAAAGTTCTTCCCTGTCTGACAAAGGACAGTGTTGCTTATCACACCACAAATGAGCTAAACCCGGGAGGAATCTAAACAGACAAATCTTGTCAGACTAACCTTTATCTAGCTAATCCTTTTCTATAATCAATTACCTTATCCCACATCACCTTATCTTGTCATACTGTCACAATACAAAGCGCTTTCTCCAAACTAGCATAAAAGCTCTGAGCCCTAACTGTTCCTTTGGGCCTTAATTTGTCTTGCTAGGCTCTTCTGTGCATGTAAAAATTACAAATAAGGGGGTTGGGACGAATCCTCAGTTGGTCAAGTGTTTGTTGAGTACCTGAGTTCCATTCCTGGTACCCATGCAAAAACTCACCTAGCTTAGATAGCCTGATATTCCAGTCAAAGACTTGTCTCAGAAAATAAGGTGGACCGAATGACCAGCTATTTCTGAACAGAAGAGGCTAAAATGAAATAAAGCAGTGCTTGTTTCTGAACTGGGTCCTTGTGTCTAGAGGTCTTTACTGGGGATACTGGCAATGCTTGAGTACAGTCTTCAGATCAGGAAGGACTGACATATTTTGATGGCCCACAGTAGTTGTATGGCATATCTGTTTATTGGATATATGTACTAGCTTCCTGGGAGTTCAGTATGAAAGGCAGGAGACAAGCCCATCTGTTGACATCTTATCCCAAATGCACGAAACAAAACACTTTTCACACATGTCTGCAAATTTTCTTTTGAGATTTTATAAAAACAGGAGGGGTTGGCCACATAACTCATTGTTAGAACCTTTTCCCTATAGTATAGGCTCTGGCTTCAATACCCAGGGTAGTGCAGAAGGAGAAGATATGACTTGTGGGATAATGCTCTTGTATTCTGTAAATATTTGTCACTTGTATTGGCTTAATAAAATATTGATTGGTCACTAGCCAGGCAGAAGTTTAGGCAGGATGACCAGACAAAGAGAATTCTGGGAAGAGGAAAAGCTCAGTCTGCAGTCACCAGCCAGATGCAGAGGAAGTAAGAAGAGAATGCCTCACTGAGAAAAGGTACCAAACCATGTGGCTAAACATAGATAAGAATTATGAGTTGCTTTAAGTTGTAAGAACTAGTTAATAATAAGCCTGAGCTAATAAGCAAGCCCTTTTATAATTAATATAAACTTCTGTGTTTCTTTGGGATTAAACAGCTGCAGGACCAAGTGGGACAGAAACTTCCATCTACACTGACTAATCTCTGTTCCTTCAAATGGAAGCAGATTCCAATGGAGATGTCCATTTAAGGGCTACTTCTCCCCTCATGTCAGACTTCACACTGGAGGCTCTGGGCTTTCCTTTTCTTCCCCACTGGCAGTAACACCTCTACTTCCCTTTCTCTGCAGTTGTGGGCAACCAGATCCTAAGGGAAGCCACCTTCGTGATACACAGTTTATTGGTTCTTTTCATTGGGAAGCGAGTCTAACATTGGCATATTTAGACATGCCATATCTCCCCAGTAGACTATGAGAGAGGCTTGTGCACTGTCCCTATTCAAGCCTGCATTATAGCCTTCTGCTGTTTTGCTAAAGATCCAAATATTTGAAAGGCAAAGGATAGTGACAGCATTTTAAAGGTCGAATTGTGTCTTCTTTCAAATACAAACGTTTTTAAAGGTATTTTAACTTTTCAATAACCAATGCTTTCAGTAATCATAGACACCAACTGTGATAACTCAGTAGTATAGAAAATGTTGGATTAATGAACCAAATATTGAAATGTCAGTTCTTTTGAATGACAGCTCCTATGATATTGGTAGACCATCATCAACACAGGTTCCAGTGTAAAAGTTTATGATTTGTAACTTTTGGTCTTGCTGCTAATATTCTTATTGCCTGACCTGGCATCAAGAACCTTGTTTACCTCAATTAGTTCTGAGGTCCTTATCTGAGACCCAGAGTCTAAAGATAGTTCCAAGGCTCAACACAATCTTGACAAAATCCAATTATAGCCCCATTTTCTCCTACTAACTAGATATAATTTTGAATATGTCATTTCAAATATTTTATGAATTATACATTGCTTCAGCTCTTTCAGCCTATGAAATAGGCTGGCTTAGATTTGTGAGGTTTAGGGATTTTATTCTCAACTATAAGATGCTAGATTTGATACCTACTGTGATCATGAACTCAGAGCTGCTGCAATTGCTTATACTGGGGCTGCTGCACTGGGGCTGCTGCACTGGGGCTGCTTCATTGGGGCTGCTGCACTGGGGCTTCACAAGACTATTCACAGTCAGTTACTGATGAGGGAGGGGAATTCAGAGCAGCTGCATTTGGGCTGTTGCATTGGGCCTGGTGCATGGGAGCTGCTGCATTAGGGCTGCTGTACAAGACTATCCACAGTCAGTCACTAATTGGAGAGGGGCTCATTGAATATTGGCTACTGATGGATTCTGAAGAGGGCATTGCCTCTGGTGGTATGCATATTGGTGAACCTTAATACGTATTTCAAAACCCATGGTCATTTACACAATCCTGGTTATATTTAGCGGCCCACAAAACAAGACAAAAAAAAAAGACGTAAGTGTAGTAAGTGTAGGAAGGGGAGTTGTAAGGAGGAAGAGGAGTCACACAGGTGAAAGGGAGACAAAGATGGTGAGACATGAGAATAATAAGAATGCATTATATACACATGTGTGAAAGAAAAAATAATCTAAAACTTGTTAGGTTTTTACAATATATAACAGTTTAATTGAAATGGGATTGAGAACCATGTTATTTCACCACAAACACTATTCTGAGGCCTAATCCCATTTAAAATACAGAAAATGGGGCTGGTGAGTTGGTTTAAAAGTTTAAAGTACTTGCTGACAACCTGCTTTCAATCCCAGGGGCTACATGGCACAGGGAAGGAACTATCCTGTGACCTCCCTATTTTGAGTGCTTAGTTTCCTAGGAAAGGTACTCTTGGAAAGTTATGGAAACTTGAGAATGTGTGACTGCCTATGGTGTTTTAAATGAGAGTATCCACCTTCATAGGCTCATAGGTTTGACTATTTGGACACCAGGGAGTGGTACTATTTGAAAGGATCAGGAGATGAGGCTTTGTTGGAGGAAGCATGTCATTGGGGTGGGCTTTAAGGTTTCACAAAGACCCAGTCCAAGCCCAGGGTCTCTCTCTTCATGCTGCCTGTGGATCTGGATGTAGACATTTCATGTACTTCTCCAACACCATGTCTACCTGCATGTCACCACGGGTCCCACCATGATGATGATGATGGAATAAACCTCTGAAATTGTAGGCACACACCCGGTTGAATGTTTTCCTTTATAAGACTTGCCATGGTCATAGTGCTTCTTCAGGCAATGGAAACTAACTAAGACATCTGCTGAAAGAAGTAGGCAATGACAGTGGATGTTTGAAGTATTTTGTCCGTCTTTCCCATCCCTCATGGTGTCAGCTGCTCGGCCATTCTGTCCCAACCATGATAGGTTTTCCCTAAAATATATGAAAGTCAAGGACTTTGGTATAGAGACATTTGGAAGGTGTTCCAAGGAAGTGCAAACTCTGGAGTGGACCATGTGGCAAGTGCATTAGGAAGCCAGATGTTTGCTTATGTATGAGTATTCTGGCACTACACCCATCTGGGATTTAGTCCTATCAGGGGCATTTGGAAGACTTAAAGACCTGATTCTGGCATATCATCACTCAACAAAACCTTGTCTCCTGCTTTGCCAGCTATTCACATCATGCTCTCTTCACACTAATGAACTCAAGGGTTTCAACCTATACTGTCTTCTCTTGAGCACAGGAGAGCTTGTGACTGACAGAGTTACTGGGAAACCTCAAATCCTGGGTCATAAAGGGCAAAACAGTTCCTTCGAGTTTCTCATGGAAGATTCACTCACAAAATAAAGTGTTTGTGTTGTAAGGAAGCCCAATTTATATGAGGGTGACATATGAGTTTTTACCCATAAGACCTGGAAGAGGATCTACCTGGAGCCAGCCAGAAATACTAATGAGCAGCACTCTGATGATTCCCAGCCATTCATCATGTCACTTCAAGCCTTTGCAACTTCAGAAACAAGACCTACACACCACAGAACTGACACAAGCTATTTTCACTATATTCTTTCTGAATTTTTGACTCTAAGAATCTATGAACTCCTAGGTGAAGCTGGTATTGTGAGGTTTCAAGTTTAATCTGGCTTGTTATGCATTTGTAGACAAACAGGCACAGAGGTATTTATCAATAGAGCATCCAGCTCTTGCTGGTTATGAAGCATTAAGTCCCCAGGACATTTGGTTTTCCCTGTATTGGCAATTAAGTCCTTGCACATATAGAATTGGAGATATTTGGTGCTTGAAGTGAAAATTTGTTACTATATAGCTTTCTTAGAGCTACAGGTAATTTCAGGTCATGTAGACTCCTGATCAGGGGATAGAACAATTCTATATCCATCTTACCTGTCCAGCTGGCTGTTTTACAGAGTAGAAGATCAATAACTAAACTGTGAGACAGGGTTGTGTTGACCTCCATGATGGAGTCAGCACTGGATGCGGTGATGGGTCTAACAAGATACTCTTAACCCAGACCTCAAAGGTGTGAGACGGTGTTGCCACCATCTGCACCCCCTCCAAACAAGCAAAGTAATTTCTTCTGTCCCCAAATGCATCCGGATAAGAACAGAGACACTAGTGACTTCTTTACACCAACTCCTACTGAAGAATAAATTGGAATTGTTTTCAGAATAGCATTGTGCAGACCTGCAAATGAAACCTGGGTAGATTAGAACCAAGCATCCAAGGGCTCCTTGCTTGATTTCCTAAGAGAACAATGTCACAGACTGTTGACAGAGGTTCCAGTCCCGCTTGGTCCTGCAGCCATTCAGTCCCAAAGAAACACATAGAGGTCTACATTAATTAGCTAAGGCTTCTTATTAACTCTTAAATCTTAAATTAACCCATAGTTTTTGTCTGTGTAAGCCATGTGGCTTGTTACCTTTTATCAGTGAGGCATTCTCATTTTGTTTCCTCTGTGTCTGGGTGATGATTGGAGACTCAGCCTTTCCTCCTCCCAGAATTCTCCTATTCTGGTTGCCCCACCTCTACTTCCTGCTTGGATACTGGCCAATCAGCATTTTATTAAACCAATACAAGTGACAAATCTTTATAGCATACAAGACCATTGTCCCACAGTAACAGACTGTATAAACCAACTTAATGGTTTTGCTAGCTTTAACACAGGGAGAGATTCTTTTAATTTTTTTCTTTCTTTTTCTTTTTTTTTGTTAAATAGATATTATAAGCTCTTTCCCAGTGAAACTGCATAATTCTTATTTAATTGAGAAGACATTGTTTATACACACACACACACACACACACACACACACATATGTATATATGTGTGTAAAGATAGGGCTGGAGTGATAGTTAAGAATGCTAAGAATGCTACTTTTCCAAAGTACCCAGGTCAGTTCCCAGCAACCAAATCAAGTAGCTCAAAACCACTCCATAACTCCAGCTCCAGAGGGTCTGACATTCTCTTCTGCATTCACATGGACATGTGCACACACAGAGAGACACAGACATACACACACACCCACATACATTTAACAATAACTATTTTAAAAATAAACAATAAAAAGGAAATTGAACAATGCCATAATCTTCTGACTGCCCATCTGAATATGATGACTTTATTGAATGTTATTTCAGTTAAATTCTGACCCCTACATATCATATATTTCTAGCTCCTTCTTATGTGAGCAAATCAACATCTAATCAAACAATGTCATGTGAAAAGAACCTAAATGTAGTGATGCAGAATTCTGAAATGTTCTAAGCTGTAGAACCTTCACTTTCCTCCAGGAAATAGTGCTATGATTACTGAACCTGCCTTTGAAGTAGAAATAATGTTTTTTAAACAGCACAAAGAACTGAAAAAGAGCCAACACATCCAGGAAATTGACTGCCTCACCAGTATCTGGGCAACCTTTGCAGAAGAGTGTAACTAAGACCTCAGCTTATCTACAGTCCAGGCAAGAGAGTGCTCTAAGTATATCTCTCATGCTTGATTTAAAGACTTGGCTTTCTTTAAAAGCCTCAATTCTTTGCAAGGAAATTCTATATTTGGGAAAGGAGATAGTCTACTCTGAAAAGCAATTGAACTGGCTTACTAAGAGGAGCTAGAAGGCAGGCTAGAAGATAGGAATTGAGTTTCCTCCATTTATGTTGGCCAACAGCCATGTGTGTACCATATTTAATACCTGATGCTCTATCCTAAGAAAGTAGATGTCTTAGTGTCCTTTACTGTTGCTGTGATTAAAACCACCCAGACAAAAGCAACTTAAGGGAGAAAGGGCATCTGACTCTTGTTTCCAAGTTAGAGAAGGTAGGAAATTAAAGCCTACCATGCCAAAAGGAGCCAACCTGGAGTCTGCCTGGCACTGTCAGAGGTCCTGATTGTGCCTAGCCAATAAGGAGCAACCAAGTGGTGTTTCCTGAGTGCCTAGCAACAGGCACTGTCAGAGGTCCTGATCATGCCTAGCCAATGAGGGACGAGCATGAAATGTCAATTGTCAATGGATCAGAATACCTGGGTGCTGAGAGCGTATATAAGTTTTTCCTCATTGTTAAATAGACAAGTCTTTTGTATGCCTTCTCCCTGACTTCTGGCATCTGTGTTCGCTGATGTCATACCTTTTTACTCCCTTCACCAGAGGAAGACATTAGGACCCAGAAACAAAAAGCATTACTCTGGGGAAGTCAAGGCTGCAGGAACTCAAAGATGCATCCACGTCATATTCACAGTCAAGAGCAGAGAGCAGTGAAGTGATGCCTGTCTGCCAGTGCTCAGCTCGTTCTCTTTTTATTCAGTCCAGGTGATCCTGGACCACAGTCAGCTTTGGTCTTCCCACCTTAATTAACCCAGTTAAGAAAACCCCTCATAGGTGTGGCCACAACCTACCACTTTGTCAACAAAATTTCTTAGTAAAGTTCCTTTCTTAAGTGATTCAACATTGTGTCAAGTTAATGATCAAAACCAACTGTCACAATTGGTAAAAAAAAAAAAACTGGTGAACAGTCTTATGAATGATCAGCCACAATAGTGAGTGACCCAGAAGTGTCCAGTGATAGTCACCAACTCTGCATTATGGCATAATTCCCGGCCATCTCCAACAATGACCACATTTAAATTTCCTACAAAAAAACCCAAGGAAGTTATTGTCCTTCTGCAGAGACAGAAAGACTAACTTACTGAAGATTACACCTATCATAGAGTTGACTTTTAATCTTACCTGAGGTAATCCCATGATATTATCCAGGTATGGGCTAATCAGAAACTTTGACCATTTAAAAACTCTCAATGAAGTGTTCTTTTTCCTATCATTGTCAGGATAACAAGAGAACCATTAACACAGAAGAGCTAGTGGGGACATGATAGTGGTCTCTAAAACAGTTTTCCTATAAGGAGTTATGTACAAAGTGTCTGGCAGCATAGTGAAGTGGGAAAGTCATTGATTTATATTTGGGGCACCACTGTTTCTTCTCCTAAGTGACTTGGATAATTGTTTCACTCCCTTTCTGCATCTCAGTGATGGAGATTGTTCATCCAACTTTTCAGAATTTGTTTGAAGTTATCGTAAACAGTGCTCTAAAATGTGAGAGACAGAATGGAAGCTGTGGCTGTTTAATCCCCTTCCCAACCAGCTCTGTGCCTGTGAACAAGAGGATAGCTTTGTGGTCAACTGGAGGAAACTAAAGTTTGGCTCTGATCCATTACTTGCTTCCTCAAGTAAAGGTTCTAGCTCCATGGGTAAGTTTGCAACTAAGAGTTCTCTGAGAGGTCATCTGGGTGTGTGTGGAGATGAACTCATCCCATAGCTGACATGGAACCAAGAAAACATGCATGCAGAGACCTTAGGAAAACTCAAGTTGGAGCAGGTTCCAATGGTCAATTTGTTCACTGGAGAGGAGAGGCATGGCAAGGTCATATGTTTATCTATTGCTTTCATTGGTTAACTAATAAAGAAACTGCGTGGCCTGATAGGTCAGAACATAGGTGGGTGGAGTAGACAGAATAGAATGCTGGAAAGAAGGGATGTGAGGTCAGATGCAATGGAGCCAGCCACCAGGTCAAACATGCTGAATTTTTCCCGGTAAGACCACCTCATGGTGCTACACAGATTATAAGAAATGGGTTAAGTAAGATATGAGAGTTAGCCAAAAAGAGGATAGATATAATGGGCCAGGCAGTGTTTATATGAATACAGTTTGTGTGTTGTTATTTCGGGTGTAATGCTAGCCAGGCGGCTGGGAGCTGGGCGTCAGAAATGCAGCCCGCAGCTCCTTCTACACTGGACCTGTAACCCTAGAGCTTCAATGGGACCTCTATCTTCAGATTTGGGACACAGGTCAGGAGGGCCCCTAGAACTTACTCACTAGCTGATCTAGCCCATCACTGAGCTCCAGTCTCAGTGAGTAACCCTGTCTCAAAGAAGAAAATTGGTCAGTGGAAAAGGAAGACACCCAAGAGGATCTCCAGCTTCTACATGCATGTATGTGCACATGTTGACATGTAGCCACCAGGTCCCTGAAGCTTCATAGCTGCAGATGCCAGTGGAGGTGCAGCCTCCATGATGCCAAGACTAAACCTTCCATTATCCTGCTGAGCTGAAGTAAAGGCTGTAGTCTTATACATGATAGTTTGAAAAAAAAGGAATGTGGTTCTTCCTATTCACTGCTGTAGGAATTCCTACAGCCAGTAGCCTTTAAGTTACCCACCCACTCAGGCATGGCCTCTTATACTATAAATACTGATGTGAAGCGCACAGCCACCTTCTCTTCCAGCTGTGGGATTCAGTTGCTGTTCCCCATTCAAGCAGAGGACTGTGAGTGCAAGCAGTGGACTGTGATCTGTGAGTCCCTAAATAAACAACCCTTTATTGTACTCAATTCTGAACTAGTGAGGGATTTCTTTTTAGAGTCCGTCTTTATCTGGCACCCACGTGGATCCAAACTCCACATCTACCCAGGGGACAGGCTTAAAAGGCCTTCATGGTTCACAGCTGAGAAAATCTCCCACCGCTACCCACTTGGCTTGCTTTCACCTACTAAGTGTTTTTTTGTTTGTTTGTAAAACCCCTACCACAGTGGAGCTAAGTGTGCATGGTGACTTGGAAATTTCCCAAGCTCGCACACATCCCCCCAGCCACATTCCCTGTTGCACAGCTATTTGCACAACTTCCAGTCTGTGCTCCCTGCTTCTGAGTTCTGGGCTCCTGGCTCCATGTACAGATTTGATTTAATTGCTTTTAATTTGTCAAGCAAAGCATATTTCTCAGTATTTAACCAGTACCAAGATGGAAAACCAAAGCATCTCTGGACTGTTCCTGGCAACAAGAGTATGCCACTGGCCGGAACTCTGCAACCACAACACTTGCTGAACAATAAAGATTATTACACCTAAAACAATTTACAAGACCTCAAACACAGGTAAATATTTTATTAATTAATAAATCAATAAACTTGAAAGTTTTATAATTGCAGACAACATTATCATTGCGAATTTTAGTGACCTTTTTGTTAATACTATGGATTGTATTCTGTAAGGCTTATATGATTATTGTGATACATCCACTTAATACCTATTGAGACTCAGTTTTTTTCTTCATATTATATCCTTAGGAAAATGGTTTGATAACATAGCCAAGAATGAGGAACTTTTAGAAATGACACAGTCTTTACAGACTAATAATGAACAGCTAGCTGACAGGATTAATACCATCAAAAATCAAAAGTTACCTGAAAAAAATAATACTATTAAAAATGGTAATATTAATTTGACATACAAAAATGAATCCATGTCAAAGGGTACTGAGAAATTATCTGAAAGAATTCATACTGTTGAATTTGACAATCAAAATTTTTTAAAATGTTATCATTGGTTAGCAGATAGAGTATCTCTCCAGGAATATCCACATAATGCTATCCAAATAATGTCCAAGGATGAGATGTTATCTTTAAAGAAGAAACTTCAGACCTTGGAATCACATGTTCAGAATGAGGACCAGAAGCTAGGTGCCTCAATGAAATCACTAGAAATATATACAGGCTAGAAGATTCAGGCTTTACAAAAGACAGTAGTGAAAAGATTTGAAATAATTAAGAAAATTATTGGAGCTGATGGGCAGGGAAAAAAAGGTACAGGACAGGATTTAACATTGCCGGTAGCTGTCAGAGATGACTTACACAGGATTTGAGCTTCCTACCCTGTAATCTACTCTGACTAAACATCAAGCTCTAAAGGCCCAAAGGGATCCAAAGAAGGTTGATGGATACCTATAGGAATGAATAATCTAAAAGAAGTTAAGCAAGCCATTGTAACTTATGACTTACATTCCACATTTGTTAGGAAGATGGTAAAGACATGGGCTTTTATCATTAAGGCAATGCCACAAAACTGGCTTTAGTTAGTTTCAGCAGTACTGGATGATGGGCCTCAACTGATGTGGAAATGTTATTTAAGAGAAAAGGCAAAACTTTTAGAACAATAGGGAAAAACAAAAGGTCTTGAGACTTTCCAAGGTCAAATTCTTGGTGAGGACACTTATGATGACCCACAGGCTCAAGCTTTTTATGAAGAACAAATCTTGTCCCTATGCCACAGAACAGTCTTAAATGTTTGAGACAGGAATCAAGAACTAGGAAAACAAATTAAATCATATACCAGGGCTAAACAGGGCCAGAGAGAACCCTTTAGTGACTTTTTTTTACAAAGATTAACTAAGGCTGTACAAATAAGAATAACAGACCCAGATGCTAGATTAGGTTAGTATTCATTGAATCTCTGGCTTTTGAAAATGCCAACTTAGAATGTAAAAAGATACTGGGCCTTTAAATGTTAGATCAGCATCAATGGATGAATGGATCCTGCATACAATGAACATTGAGACATTTAACTATAATACTGAATCTTTTGTAGGAGAAGCAATTTCCTAAGATCTGAGAAGACATCAAAATGCCAAATGTTTTTTTTATAAATAAATTTATTTTTTTATTGAGAAAAGGAGAAAAAAAACAAGTTTCCACCTCCTCCCAGCCTCCCATTTCCCTCCCCCTCCTCCTCCCCTACGCCCCCTCCTCCCACCCTTCTCCCCCTCCCCCCACTCCTTTCCCCCTCCCTCTCCAGTCCAAAGAGCAGTCAGGGTTTTCTGCCCTGTGGTAAGACCTAGGACCTCCCACCTCCGTCCATATCTAGGAAGGTGAACATCCAAACTGGCTGGGCTCCCACAAAGCCATCACATTACGTAGGATCAAACCCCCGTGCCATTGTCCTTTGTGTCTCATCAGCCCTCATAGTTCGCCATGTTCAGAGAGTCCAGTTTTATCCCATGCTTTTTCAGTCACAGTCCAGCTGGTCTTGGTGAGCTCTCAATAGATCAGCTCCACTGTCTCAGTGGGTGGGTGCATCCCTCGTGGTCCGGACTTCTTTGCTCATGTTCTCCCTCCTTCTGCTCCTCATTGGGACTTTGGGAGCTCAGTCCAGTGCTCCAGTGTGGGTCTCTGTCTCTATCTCCATCCATCACCAGATGAAGGTTCTATGATGATATGCAAGATATTCGTCAGTATTGCTCAAGGATAGGGTCATTTCAGGTTCCCTATTCTCAACTGCCCAAGGAACTAACTGGGGACCTCAGCTTGGGCACCTGGGAGCCCCTCTAGGGTCAGGTCTCTTGCCAACCCTAAAGTGGTTCCCTTAACTAAGAATTGTGGTTCCGTGCTCCCCTGTCCAACCTTCCTTTATCCCAATCCTCCTGCTTTCCCAAGGCCCGACCTCCTTCCCTTCTAACTTTTCTCTCTCCATCTCCCCTTACCCCCAACCCACCCCACCCCAAGATCCCAATTTTCTCCCCGGCAATTTTGTCTACTTCCCTTAGCCAAGAGGATAACTATATGTTTTTCCTTGGGTTCCCCTTCTTACTTAGCTTCTTTAGATTCACCTATTGTAGACTCCGTGACCCTTATTTATGGCTAGAAACCAATTATGAGTGAGTACAACCCATGTTCATCTTTTTGGGTCTGGGATACCTCACTCAGGATAGTGTTTTCTATTTCCATCCATTTGCATGCAAAATTCCAGAAGTCATCGTTTTTTACCGCTGAGTAGAACTCTAATGTGTAGATATTCCATACTTTCTTCATCCATTCTTCCATTGAAGGGCATCTAGGTTGTTTCCAGGTTCTGGCTATTACAAATAATACTGCTATGAACATAGTTGAACAAATGCTTTTGTCATATGATAGGGCATTTCTTGGGTATATTCCCAAGAGTGGTATTGCTGGGTCCAGGGGTAGGTTGATCCCGAATTTCCTAAGAAACCGAAACACTGACTTCCATAGTGGTTGCACAAGATTGCATTCCCACCAGCAATGGATGAGGGTACCCCTTCCTCCACAACCTCTCCAGCAAAGGTTATCGTTGGTGTTTTTGACTTTAGCCATTCTCACAGGTGTAAGATGATATCTCAAAGTTGTTTTGATTTGCATTTCCCTGATTGCTAAGGAAGTTGAGCATGACCTTAAGTGTCTTTTGGCCATTTGAACTTCTTCTGTTGAGAATTCTCTGTTCAGATCAGTACCCCATTTTTTAATTGGGTTAATTAGCATTTTAAAGTCTAGTTTCTTGAGTTCTCTATATATTTTGGAGATCAGACCTTTGTCTGTTGCGGGGTTGGTGAAGATCTTCTCCCAGTCAGTAGGTTGCCTTTGTGTCTTAGTGACAGTGTCCTTTGCTTTACAGAAGCGTCTCAGTTTTAGTAGGTCCCATTTATTCAATGTTGCTCTTAATGTCTGTGCTTCTGGGGTTATACATAGGAAGCGATCTCTTGTGCCCATCTGTTGTAGGGTATTTCCCACTTTCTCTTCTATCCTTTTCAGTGTGTTCGGGCTGATATTGAGGTCTTTAATCCATTTGGACTTGAGTTTTGTGCACGGTGAAAGATGTGGGTCTATTTTCATTCTTCTACAGGTTGACATCCAGTTGTGCCAGCACCATTTGTTGAAGATGCTTTCTTTCTTCCATTGTATACTTTTAGCTCCTTTATCAAAAATGAGGTGTTCATAGGTTTGTGGGTTAAAATCCGGCTCTTCTATACGATTCCATTGGTCGACTTCTCTGTTTTTATGCCAGTACCACACTGTTTTCATTACTGTAGTTCTGTAATAGAGTTTGAAGTCAGGGATGGTAATGCCTCCAGAAGATCCTTTATTGTATAGGATTGTTTTGGCTATCCTGGGTTTTTTGTTTTTCCATATAAAGTTGATTATTGTCCTCTCCAGATCTGTGAAGAATTTTGATGGGATCTTGATGGGGATTGCATTGAATCTATAAATTGCCTTAGGTAGAATTGCCATTTTTACTATGTTGATCCTCCCAATCCAAGAGCAAGGTAGATCAATCCATTTTTTGGTATCCTCTTCAATTTCTTTCTTCAATGCCTTAAAGTTCTTGTCAAATAGATCTTTCACTTCCTTGGTTAGATTTACCCCAAGATATTTAATGCTGTTTGTGGCTATCGTGAATGGTGAAGCTTCTCTGATTTCCCTCTCTGCTTCCCTATCCTTTGTGTATAAGAGGGCGACTGATTTTTTGGAGTTGATCTTGTATCCTGCCACATTACTAAAGCTGTTTATCAGCTGTAAAAGTTCTTTGGTGGAGTTTTTGGGGTCGCTTAAGTACACTATCATATCATCTGTGAATAACGAAAGTTTAACTTCTTCCTTTCCAATTCGAATCCCCTTGATCCCATTATGTTGTCTTATTGCTATTGCTAGAACTTCAAGTACTATATTGAAGAGGTATGGAGAGAGTGGGCATCCTTGTCGTGTTCCTGAGTTAAGCGGGATGGCTTTGAGTTTCTCTCCGTTTAATTTGATGTTAGCTGTCGGCTTGCTGTATATAACTTTTATTATATTTAGGTATGACCCTTGTATCCCTAATCTCTCCAAGACTTTTAACATAAATGGATGTTGAATTTTGTCGAATGCTTTTTCAGCATCTAATGAGATGATCATATGGTTATTTTCCTTCAGTTTATTTATATGCTGGATTACATTGATAGATTTTCGTATGTTGAACCAGCCCTGCATCTCAGGAATGAAGCCTACTTGATCATAATGGATAATTTTCCTAATGTGTTCTTGGATTCGGTTTGCCAGTATTTTGTTGAGGATTTTTGCATCGATGTTCATGAGTGAGATTGGCCTGTAATTAATTCTCTTTCCTGGTTGAGTCTTTGTGTGGTTTTGGTATCAGAGTAACTGTAGCTTCATAAAAGGAATTAGGTAATGACCCTTCTGTTTCTATATTGTGGAATACATTAAGGAGTATGCGTATTAGCTCTTCTTGGAAGTTCTGGTAGAATTCCGCATTGAAACCATCTGGTCCTGGGCTTTTTTTGGTAGGGAGGTTTTTGATAACAGCTTCTAATTCTTCGCGACCAACAGGTCTGTTTAGATTGTTCACCTGGTCCTGGTGTAACTTTGGTATATGGTATTTATCTAAAAATGTGTCCATTTCTTTTACATTTTCCAGTTTTGTGTTATAAAGGCTTTTGTAATATGATCTGATGATTCTCTGAATTTCCTCTGTGTCTGTGGTTATGTCCCCCTTTTCATTTCTGATCTTATTAATTTGCGTATTCTCTCTCTGCCGTTTGATTAGTTTGGATAGGGGTTTATCAATCTTGTTGATTTTCTCCAGGAACCAGCTTTTTGTTTCATTGATTCTTTGGATTGTTTTCTGTGTTTCTATTTTGTTGATTTCAGCCCTCAGTTTGATTATTTCCAATCTTCTACTCCTCCTAGGTGAGTCTGCTGCTTTTTTTTCTAGAGCTTTCAGGTGGGCTGTTAAGTCTTCAATATGTGCTTTCTCTGTTTTCTTTAAGTGGGCACTTAGTGCGATGAACTTTCCTCTTAGCACTGCTTTCATAGTGTCCCATAAGTTCGAGTATGTTGTTTCTTTATTTTCATTGAATTCAAGGAAGACTTTAATTTCTTTCTTTATTTCTTCCTTAATCCAGGTATGGTTCAGAAGTTGACTGTTCAGTTTCCATGAGTTTGTAGGCTTTCTGGGGGTAGCATTGTTGTTGAATTCTAACTTTAATCCATGGTGATCTGATAAGACACAGGTGGTTACTAATATTTTTTTGTAACTGTGTAAGTTAGCTTTGTTACCGAGTATGTGGTCAATTTTCGAGAAGGTTCCATGAGCTGCAGAGAAGAAGGTATAGTCTTTCCTCTTCGGGTGGAATAATCTATAGATGTCTGTTAAGTCCATTTGCTTCATTACCTCCATTAATTCTCTAATTTCTCTGTTAGTTTTCTGTTTGATTGACCTGTCCATTGGTGAGAGAGGATTGTTGAAGTCTCCTACTATTAGTGTGTGTGGTTTGATGTCTGCCTTGAGTTTTAGTAATGTTTCTTTTACATACGTGGGCGCTTTTATATTCGGGGCATAGATATTCAGGATTGAGACTTCATCCTGATGAATTGTTCCTGTTATGAGTATAAAATGTCCCTCTCCATCTCTTCTGATTGATTTAAGTTTGAAGTCAACTTTGTTAGAAATTAGTATGGCCACACCTGCTTGTTTCTTAGGACCATTTGCTTGATAAGCCTTTTCCCAGCCCTTTACTCTGAGTAGGTGCCTGTCTTTGTGGTTGAGGTGTGTTTCTTGTAGACAGCAGAACGTTGGATCCTGTTTTCGTATCCAATCCCTTAGCCTGTGCCTTTTTATAGGTGAGTTGAGCCCATTGACATTAAGTGATATTAATGACCAGTGGTTGTTAACTCCGGTCACTTTTTTAGTAGTAGGGTTTGTGTGTTTCCCTTCTTTGAGTTGCGCTGGTGAAAGGTCTCTAGATGACTGAGTTATTGTGGGCATTGTTGGACTCCTTGGTTAGTGATTTTCCTTCTATAATTTTCTGTAAGGCTGGATTTGTGGCTACGTATTGTTTGAATTTGTTTTTATCCTGGAAAATTTTGTTTTCTCCATTTATAGTGAATGAAAGCTTGGCTGGATATAGTAGTCTGGGCTTGCATCCATGATCTCTTAGTTTTTGCAGTACATCTATCCAGGACTTTCTGGCTTTCATGGTTTCCATAGAAAAGTCAGGTGTAAGTCTGATAGGTTTACCTTTATAAGTAACTTGGCCTTTTTCCTTTGCGGCTCTTAATATTCTTTCTTTATTCTGTGTATTTTGTGTTTTGATTATTATATGGCGAGGGGATGTTTTTTTTTTTTGATCCAGCCTATTTGGTGTTCTGTATGCTTCTTGAACCTTCATAGGTACCTCTTTCTTCAGGTTGGGAAAGTTTTCTTCTATAATTTTATTAAGTATATTTTCTGTACCGTTGAGCTGCACTTCTTCTCCTTCTTCTACTCCAATTATTCTTAGGTTTGTTCTTTTTATTGTGTCCCAAATTTCCTGAATGTTTTGTGATGAGAATTTGTTGGTTTTGCTGTTTTCTTTGATCAGTGTGTTTATTTTTTCTATGGTATCTTCAGTGTCTGATATTCTCTCTTCTATCTCTTGTAATCTGTTGTTAGTACTTGTTTCTGTCATTCCTGTTCGTTTACCCAGATTTTCCATCTCCATTCTTCCCTCGGTTTGTGCTTTCTTCATTGCTTCCATTTCATTCTTCATGTCTTGAACCGCTTCCCTAACCTGTTTGATTGCTTTTTCTTGTTTCTCTTGGTTTTCTTGCGTGTCTTTGAGCGATTTATTCATTTCCTCTACCTTTTTGTTTGTAATCTCTAATTGTTTATGGCAGTTTTTCACCTCCTGTTTAAGGTCCTCTATTATTTTCATATAGTTCACTTTTGAGTCGATTTCTTCTATTTCTTCAGGAGTAGGGTGTACAATTCTTCTTATTTCGGGATCCCTGGTTTCTGTTGGTATCATGTTGCCTTTCAGATTGTTGGAGGAATTCTTGTATTGGCGCCTTCCCATCTCTTCCTTCAAATGGAGCCAGGAGAGGCCTGGTCTCTTGGTCCAGACTTTGCTGTGATTGACTCTCAGGGTATATCTCTTCAGTGTAGAAGCAGGAACCGTTCCCGTCCAGATGGGATTCCTCCGCAACCATCCTGATGGGATTCCTCAGCAACTAAACAGGGCCGCCGGTAGCCCAATGATCCAGGGCCAACAGGATGAATGGAGCAGGGGGGGGGGTGGTATCCAGGAGCGCGCAGGAAGCCTGGTGCCGGAGCTGAAGGTGCCTGGCTCCCTTACAGGGGACCCTGAGGCCTGCCCGGCTGGCAGGCACTCACCGCTCTGGGTGGGTCGCCTTAGTTTAGGAGCTTAAGACTGTAGTTGAGCACTGGTCCTAGCATACAGCGGGGCAGGGTTGGGGAGGGGTGCTGGGCAATGCCAAATGTTTTAATTGTGGTAGAATAGAACATCTGAGAAGGGACTGTAGATAAGAAATTCCTAAAAATAATGTTTCCTCTGGGAATGGCAAAATCAAAAGGTATCAACCTTCTGGATTATGTAGCAGGTGTGGCAAAGGCCAACATTGAATCAATAAATGCAGATCAACAAAAGACACACAAGGCAGCCCAATACAATTGGGAAACTCCTTGGGAGGCCTCTCATAGGCCCCCAAGTCAAAAGTGGTCCAGACATTCCCAGTCACTGTGAAGGACATGTCTCAACAGGAAAGTTAAAAAATCTGGAGCCTTCAAAAAAAAACATACTATCTGGATGATGGAGTAAACATAGAGGATGAATAAAAAATTCCAATAGGAAATAAGAAGCATTTATTTTGGCAGACTTCTATAAATGATCAAAGATCAAAGCTAAAAGTGTGTATAAATGGCATTGTAATTGTGGGTTTGATAGACACAGGTGTGGATCATTTCTCTAGAATCTTGGCATCCAAATTGGCCTCTTCAAGAAACCTATGTTCAATTCCTAGCAATTGGAACCCTATCTCAACTGAAACAAAGCACGAGATGAATTGAATGCATAGAGCCAGAAGGACAGAGAGGAAGGCTGAGGCCGTATGTGGCTAATAATTGCAGTGAATTTATGGGGTTGTGACCTGTTGCAGCAATGGAATACCCAAATTAACATTCCTGCAGTCCCAGAAACTCATACTTCTGGGAAGGATATTATAAGGTACTATACACAGAGGTCACTAGCCATTCAGGCTGTACAAGAACCCAAAGCAACTAGCAAACCTTTAGAGGTACAACAGCCCTACCTTTAAAACACTTAACTGAGAAACCAATATGGGTTAAATAGTGGTCTTTAACAGAAGACAAACTGCAGGCTTTAGAACAACAGATACAGGAGCAATTAGATACTCACCGTATGGAAGAATCAACCAGCCCTTGGAATTCTCCTGTATTTGTTGTTTAAAAGAAAGCTGGTAAATGGAGAATGGTGAAAGATCTAAGAGCCGTCAACAAGGTAATTCCACCTGTAGGCCATCAATAATCTGGAATTCCTCTGCCTTCTCTTTTACCAAAACAATGACCTCTTATAGTTATTTATTTAAATGATTGTTTCTTCACTATACCTTTACAAGAAAAGAACAAAGAAAAATTTGGCTTTAGAGTGCCTACTTATAATTCTTGATCTACTATGAGATACCAGTGGACTTTCCTTCCACAGGGAATGCTCAATATCCCTACCCTATGCCAATACTTTGTAAGTCAGCCATTGGAAATAATACATAAAAAAATTTCCTAAATGTATAATTTACCATTATCCATGTTATCCATGGATAACATTTCGCTATCTGATTCAAACATACATACTTTAGAATGTTTGAAGAAGTAAAGAAAGTTTTGCCAAAATGGGGACTAAAAATTGCTCCTGAAAATATACAGAGATGAGATTCTGTCGGTTACCTAGGTTATAAAATAGTTTATTGAACACAAAAGGTACAAATTATGAGAGACTGATTGTGGACTCTTAATGACTTTCAAAGATTGTTAGGAGACATTTCCAGTCTATGACCAGCTATAGGGATAACACCCGATTTAATAGTTCATTTAAACAATACCTTAGATGGTGACAAAGATTTAAATAGTCCCAGAGAATTAACAGTTGAAGCAGAAAATGAATTGATTTTCATTGAAGAAAAATTATGGAAGGTACATGTGGATAGGATGAATCCAAATCTTAATTGCATTTTAGTCATATTACCTTCCAGAATTTCCCACAGGAACTTTAATGTAAACAGAAGATATTATCTTAGAGTGGATCTTTTTGACACATAAACCAAGTAAAAAATTAAAAACTTATATTGGAAAAGTCTCTGAATTAATTGTAAAAGGAAAATTGAGACTTCATCAGCTAGCAGGTTATAGACCGAGCAGAGATTATAGTGCCATTTACTACTGTTGAAATTTTAAAAATTATGGGAAGATACTGAACCTTGGGAAAGAGCTTGTGCTATTTTTTTTAGGAGAGATTAATAGCAATTATCCCAAAAGTGATAGAATTACCCTTATAAAGAGAATTACTTGGATTCTTCCCTGCATTGTACAAGGACACACCAATAACTGGAGCCTGTACATTCTATGCTGATGCAAATAAATCAGGAAAGGCAGGTTACAAATCAGAAGATTAAGTAAGGTAGAACAAAGTCCTTATAATTCTGTCCAAAAGGCAGAATTATATGTTACTCTCATGGTACTAAGGGATTTTAAAGAACCTCTTAATAGAGTTACTGATTCACAATATGCAGAAAGACTTGTCTTGCATATTACAACCACTAAATTTATACCAGATGATACAGAATTGACTTCATATTCATACAGGTTCAAGATATAATCAGGAATAGGTTTTGTCCCATATAGACAACACACATCTGATCCCATACAGGTCTCCCAGGTCCTCTAGCACAAGGTAGTACAGAAATTGATTGATTCTTGGTTGGAAGTGTGTTGAAGACCTCAGAATTTCATAAGAAACATCATGTCAATAGCAAAGGTTTAAAAAAAGAGTTTTCTATTACATGGAAACAACCTAAGGAGATTATAGAGATGTCCTCCTTGCTCTTTCTATAACCAAACACTGCTACCTGCAGGGAGTAATCCAAAGGGTACTCAAAGAAATGAAATATGGCAAATGGTCATGTTCTACTTTGCAGATTTTGGAAAATTAAAATATGTACACCACACCATTGACACTTATTCAGGTTTTCGGTGGGCAACTGCTTTAAGCTCAGAAAAGGCTAATTCAGTAATTACACATCTATTAGAAGTTATGGCCATCATGGGTATACCTGCACAAATAAAGACAGATAATGGTCCAGTATATGTCTCCAGGAAAATGGAACAGTTTTTTTATTATAATATAAAGCATATTATATGTATATATACCAAACAATCCCACAGGTCAGGCAGTTATAGAAAGATCAAATCAAATTATAAAGAATACATTAAGCAAACAGAAAGGAATGGAAATTATCCCCAGAAATAGATTATATAATGCTTTATTAACCTTGAATTTTCTTAACACTAATGTGAAAGGGACAACGGCAGCAGAGAGACATTGGATAATAGGAAACTCTTCAGAATTAAATCAGCCTGTATATTTCAAGGATGAGTTGACCTCACAATGGAAGCCAGAAGATGTGCTATGTTGGGGAAGGGGTTTTGCTCTTGTTTCAATAGGAGAAGAAAAGTCATGGATACCATCAAAATTAATAAAGATTTGGTTTAAAAAAGAAATCTCTTGAGAAAGAGAAATGACGGCTCATCCACAAAGGTGACAACCAATCAGGTGGTAAGGAAACCTCATAAGGGTTGGGGCAGGATTCTGTTCATGACTTGGCAGGTAAATACTCATCTTCAGAAAGTCAAGAGACCCTGGACATCTAGATGCCTAAAGAAGAAAAGATAATTATCTAGATAGGATCACCAAACAAAGAGAAGTATCACTTATGAGGACAGGTCATCTGAGGGTAAGAATCTCTGAAGAGTAAAAAGAGTAATAGTCATGACTTATTTAAAAATCAAAGCTGTTCAGCTCAGTGCCCCATTTTATAATTGGGTTGATTAGCCTTTTATGGTCTAGTTTCTTGAGTTCTTTATATATTTTGGAGATCAGTCCTTTGTTCAGTTGGAGGGTTGGTGAAGATCTTCTCCCAGTCAGTGGGTTGCCTTTTTGTCTTGGTGACAGTGTCCTTTGCTTTACAGAAGCTTCTCAGTCTCAGGAGGTCCCATTTATTCAGTGATGCCCTTAATGTCTGCGCTGCTGGGGTTATGGCTTTGGAGTTAGAAAATGGTTCTGTTCTTCTCTAATCCAAGCATGTTGTTAAAATAAAAATTCAGAGTTTCTGTCTCATGTCAGGAGTCATCTGGTACGGGACAGAAAGAAGAAAGAATTTAGAAAAAAATTACTTTTCTTCATACCTATTTTTGTCTCTATTGTACCTTTCATTGAATATATATCTGTATAAATATTGTTTAAGTTTTTCACAATGAACAATGAATTTTCTTGCACTAATCTTAGAAGTTTCCAGGCAGAAGATGGGGTCCCACAACAACAACTCCACCTGGTTGATATGATGTCATGATGCTAATTGCACTAAAATAAGACCTGTTTTGGGTACCAGCTGCTCAAGATGGTTAGCTGAAATAGTGCACTTTTTTTACATCATTCTAGCCAGAACTCCAAATAGAAACCTCTTTTAAAAAAACCCTACTGAATACTCAGAGACTATTTGCAATTATACCAAACAGTAATCTTAAAAGTTAACCATCATTTTACTTTCACAGAATCCCATAGAAAGAACATTGCCCCCATGACAGCTGGAAGTAATTCTAGAAGATGACGTCCCCTCTCCCAAGAAAGTTTGTCCTCAAGGTTAGGGACATCATTTAGGGGTTGATTATAACTGTTATAGAGTTGGCATTGGTGGGGAAATTATGGAAGATCAAAGATCTCCTTGAGAAAATGATGGAGGAAGATCATTGGCTAATAAAGGAACTGCCTTGGCCCATTTCATTGGTTAGAGGATAGGTGGGAGGAGTAAACAGAACAAAATGCTGGGAGGAAGAGGAAGTGAGCGCAGAGTCTCAACAGCTCTCCTCTCGGGAGCAGACGCCTGAGAGAGACACCATGCCCTGCTCCCTGGCAGACACACGCGATGAAGGTCCGACCCAGAATGGACATAGGCTAGAATCTTCCTGGTAAGCACACCTTGGGGTGCCATACACAGATGATTAGAAATGGGCTAAATTAATATGTGAGAATTAGCCTAGAAGAGAATGGGCCAAGCAGTGATTAAAAGAATACAGTGTCCGTGTAATTATTTCGGGGCATAAGCCAGCGGGCAGGCGGCTGGGGTCTTGGGGACGCAGCCCCGCTGCTGCCCCTATTACTACAGTTGACGCCCACGTGGACAACTGAATCCACAGAAAGCCTGAAAAAGCTTGGGAAAGAGTAAAGCATGTTTTCTTGATAGTGACAATTTCTCGGGTCTACTCTGCTTGCTAGAGGCAAGCAAGTGCCTCATCTAAGAGAGGATTCCTGACTCAGCTTTAGCTGCAAAACCCTGCAGCTCATTAAGAGTTCCTGCCACGAAACACTTAAACGGTGTTGATGAAAAGCTGAACGCATGCTTTTCGGTTTTCAGCCGTAGCAGGAAAAAAGCTGCGCCGTTTAAAAATGCCAGCTTTCTGGGCCATCCTGCCAGGGCAAACTCTGACTGTTTGAGGCAGGAGGGCCGGCTACCGAGAGAGGACTTGAGACTTGAGTGTTGTCTGTTGTAGCTCACTTGCTGGCAGGGACCTTGAAATGCCATACAGTTGTTGCAGTAAACATGGCTACAGCCTGTATATCCGCCATGAGGCTGGAAAGCTAAGGAATGGACTGGATCTAGCTGGCAAAGCCACGCCTTTAGTCCTACTGAGATTGCATGGTAAATTAAAGACTCATGTGGTTAGAAAAAGAGAGATATACAGTAAAGAGAGATTCAAAGACAGAGAAAATTTCTAAATGATTTACAACGTGTTAAAAATATATGCAGACTAAAAGTCAAAATTCTTAAAGTAAAAAACAAAAAAAAAAGGAAGAGAGTTGTTGTGTGTGGTAGCACACACCTTTAATCCCAGTGCCTAGAAGGCAGAGGCAAACAGATCTCTGTGAGTTCAAGGTGTAGTAGCTTACACCTTTAATCCCAATGCCTGGGAGGCAGAGACAGGCGGATCTCTGAGAGTTCAAAGACAGCTTGGTCTACAGAGTTACTTCAGGTCAAAGATACAGAGAACCTGTCTCAAAAAGCAAAGAGTTAAAAGTAAAAATAAACAAAATAGAGGTTAAAACAAAGCTGCACAAAGATGGAAAATACACAGAGAATTTTGATACTGTATGCTATTATGCTCTCTTTAAATTATTTAAATGCTGAGGAAGGAGCAACAGATGCTAAAAGATATTTATTTATAAATGCTGCTGAACTAATCCAACATAGATATTTTGAATTTGGATCTAAGGATATGATACTTTGGAAAGGAGTTTCTTATTTTGTTTTCACAGAGGATGAGACCCTGTTCATTTCTTCTATTCCGATTTGGTATGATGGACCACACCCTCCTGAAGGGTTGCAGTGAACATCTTCAGAAAATTTACTTCGTTCAACTGCCAACTGAGATGAAACTAACACACAGGTTATACCGGGAAAGACCTAATTAACGACACCCCCATTCAGCAGGAAGCAGTTTGGAGAGAAAAAACTGCGCCCATGTTCCCAAATATGGTTTATAAACGTGCTTTTACATTTAAAGGGGGATATGATATAGGTATGAATAATTTGCATTAGTATAGATTTTGCTTTGTTGATAGAGATTTAAGGTCAATTTTGTTATATGTATATGTATTTCTGATCTTCATTAAGGTATTGTGATTGTGTAGTTCATTTAAAAATGTAATGTATATAGGTAGTTAATAGATAATCATAATAGTCAAGTTTGTAGTCATGTTAGTTAATATATTCTAGATATTGAGATATATTTTAGATAGACATTCTTCATGTCTTTCAAAGATTACAGAATAGGACATTTAATGTTTTAATAACTTAGGACTTTTCATGACAATGAGACACTCTGCTCCTGGCAGCACCAATGTACTTCAAGAGGAAGATGGGCATCGAAGAGGCTCGTTATGGAGTTTGATAGCCATTTGGGCAAGAAACTGCTCTTGCCTGGACTATTGCATAAACTGGACCCAGAGAACCCGCAGAGAGAGGACTACTGAACTTGCCTAAGGTGAGATGATCTTTCGGGGTTCCTGATTTATGAAAGAGTCTGCAAGACATTCTGCAGGACACAACAGATAGTGACTGAACTGACTTTGAATTTTCCTGCTTTATGGAAATGTCTGCTGGATACCATGGGCCTGAAGGTTGAAGATGGATGCCCCAACGGTACAAAAGAACTTTGGCTGACTGTCCAGGCAGCGAGATGTCTTTGTCATTTCTAGAGTTTGAAGTTTCTTGGTTCTTGTTTACTTAGGTAATATTATATCTTTCTGGAGTCTTTGATGGAATTAAGAATAGTTAGTTATAGTTATAGTTTTCCTTAGTTATGATAAAGATTATTGTAACTTTTACTTGATAACTGTTTTGTTATATGAAATTTTGCTATGTTAAAGTTAAAGCCTTTTTTTTTTAAACCGAAAAAGAGGAAATGATGGAGGAAGGTCATTGGCTAATAAAGGAACTGCCTTGGCCCATTTTATTGGTTAGAGGATAGATGGGAGGAGTAAACAGAACAAAATGCTGGGAGGAAGAGGAAGTGAGCGCAGAGTCTCAACAGCTCTCCTCTCGGGAGCAGACGCCTGAGAGAGACGCCATGCCCTGCTCCCTGGCAGACACACGCGATGAAGGTCCGACCCAGGATGGACATAGTCTAGACTCTTCCTGGTAAGCGCACCTTGGGGTGCCATACACAGATGATTAGAAATGGGCTAAATTAATATGTGAGAACTAGCCTAGAAGAGAATGGACCAAGCAGTGATTAAAAGAATACAGTGTCCGTGTAATTATTTCGGGGCATAAGCCAGCCGGGCAGGCGGCTGGGGTGTTGCGGACACAGCCCGCCGCCGCCCTTTTTACTACAAGAAAAAGGGGAGAAGTTGGATGGGATAATAGATTAGTGTGAGCTTATTCACACTAATAATAATAGTGAGTATTAGAGTGAATACTTGTGAGCTATTATTTATAGGCAATTTACACTGGTATAGATTCTTGTATATTGATACAAACTTAAATTATATGGAATATGTTCCTATTTTTGTCTATAATATTTGTATACCTAGGCAAACTTACTTTGTCTTTTTGTATGCATGTAAGCTTCTACCTCTGCTTAAGACATTTTGTATGCTGATACAATTTTAGGTATTTTATCATATCACAATATACATTTCTGTCTCTGATCAAGATACTTATACCTTATTTACATTTTGAGGTCATTGTCCTCATTTGTTGCACAGTCGTTTAAAGACTGTTTAATATTCTAACACGAAGTCTTAATCTTTACATTATATAAGTATTAAGAATTATAGGTCAATAGTCATTCAAGTTTGTCATACATATTGTTAGACTAATCAGGTCCTTTAGATAAATAGAGATTGTATTCTGCCTAGATAAATAATTTTCAACCATTTTAAAGAGCTGTAGAACATTGCATTTACATATAACTTAGGATTCTGTTGATGTGAGACAGAATTTCTCCTGGCAGCACCAATCTATTCCCGAGAGAATGTTGAGCACCAAAGACACTCTACTTGGAGCTTGTTTTCTTCTTGGCAAAACTGGCCTTGGCAAAACTGCCCATGCATCAACCACTGACAAAAGGCATGATGTCCAGACAGGGAAAGCAGAATACAAGAAAAAAGACTGTCAAATCTTGCCAAGACAGGGTAAGACAGTTTTGAAAGATTTCCTGTCTCTGAAAACGGTCTGTCAGTGACTCTAGGCCTTAGCCAAAGTTGGTTGCTCCAACATTTCAAACGAGACTTTGAGTGATTGCCCAGGTATCCAGTTATCTCTGTCATTTGTTGCTCATTTTGGAAGTTGCTTGATTGTACTTCCTGCTTACTTAATAATATTATTTCCCTTCCCAGGTCTTTGATTGGGTTGAAGACTAGTTAATTGTAGTTACCTTCCTCTCATGACTTGGCCAAGTTAATTATAATACAAGACTTAGACTCCTTAGGATAGGATAATTACTGAAACATTCATTGCATGTTTCTTGCTTGATATTGTTTATGCTTGTTTTAATTCTAATTTTTTTACCTGATATTTGTTATTATTGTATATAATTTTGTATTAGGCTTAGAACTCTCTTATTTAAAGAAAATGGGAAGGTGCTGTAGAAATTCCTCAGACAGTAGCCCTTAAGTTATTCGCTCACTTGGGCATGGGCATAAGTGCAGTTGCCCTCTCTACATGCTGTGGGATTCAGTTGCTGATCCCCATTTGAACAGAAGACTGTAATCTGTGAGTATATTGCTAAATAAATAACCCTTAATATACTCAATTCTGAGCTAGTGTGGGATTTCTTTTTAGCATCCATCTTCAGCACACCTGATTTTTGTACCTTCCACAAGCATTAAACCCTTTGAGAGTTTGCAATCAAAGGTCATCATCTCCAGGTCTCTCCAAATGATTGGGAATGTTGCCATCTTAACCCAGCCAAAGGTGAAGCCAGCAGCTTCACAAGAGATAAAAAGCCATGGGTGCAGCCATGCCAGTGACATCAGCAGGTGCTGGAGAGTGAAATCATTAATCCTAGGCTCCCTCTCTTTCTGTGGCTGAGAAGTATCTCAAGAGGATGCCCATTATTTCCAGTGGTGTTTTATCTCTGCTCACTATATTTATGGAATCCCAGGGAAAGGTGGGAATTTAGCCGTGTCCAGGCTGGAGACTTTCTGAGACCTGCTCCCAGCATATTCTAGCTCAGCTTCCACTTCGCTCCCAGCTCTGAGAGCAGGCAGCTTGGAGAAGCCATGAATGATTGAAAAGGGCTTTCAGATCTGAGATGAAAGGCTCAGTGAGACAGAAGTGTGGCTCCTTGCAGTTTCCTCTGTGCTGTACTTGGGCCGAAAAGGCTCATTTCAGAAACTGATCCCTTTTCCCTTTGAGCAGGCCTAAGTGGGCAGACTTGAAAAGGGATTGGGGCCTGCTGCTGTCTGCAATAGCGCACTGCCTCCTCATCACTCCTTGCTAGGGACAGTCTCTTGGCTCAGCAGTTTTGAGCAGTTAATGATGCTTCTGTACTGGAATCCTGAGTCCCTGTCCCTCTGCAATTAGCACTTCTAAAGATGGGATAGATGGACCAGATCCAAGAAGAAACAGAAGTGCTCACAGATCAGCATCCAACTCTTGTGACAGTCAAGTAACATGTCTCTGAGGGGAAGTCACTTGGCCTGAAGGGGTGGGAAGGAGACAGAGAGGCAGGGGGTGTACAAAGGAGCCCAGGACAATGCCTAGACTTCTGTGGTCACTGCATTGCAGCAGAGGGTCTGCATGCTGCTTTCAGGAGACCAGTGCTAGGTCTGTCTAGGGGACTATTCCCTGCTTTGTGTCCAGCCCTCACCCCACACCTCTGGGTTAGCCTCCCTGACAGCCTCCTTCTGCATATGGTAGAAGAGACTGGGAGAGCTTCACAAGGCCAGTCATAATCCATTCAAACTCTTCTGTAACAGGAAGGCTGCTTGTTTGTTCCTGGATACCCAGAACCAAAATAACCAGAGACTGTATCATTTAAATCACTGCTTGGCCCATTAACTCTAACTTCTGATTGGCTAACTCTTACATCTTAATTAAACCCATCCCCATTAATCTGTGTATCACCACATGACAGTGGCTTACTGACAAAGTTTTTGCATATCTCACTCTGGTAGTGGCCCCATGGTGTCTCTCTGACTCTGCCCTTCTTTCTCCCAGCATTCATTTCCATCTTCCCCACCCACCTAAGGTCTGCCCTATCAATAGGCCAACACAGTTTCTTTATTCATTAATGGTAATCACAGCACACAGAGGGGATTCCCATATCACTTTTCCTTTATAGAATGGGAGTGGCAAGCATGGCTGTGATCTGAAGATGGGTGGTGGGGTGATCATATGGATTTAGTCATTGTCCCCCCCCCTTCTTCTCTTCTCCATTGCCTTTCCTCTTTTCTTTTTATCTCTCACTTCCTTTGTTCCCTCCTTCCTTTTTTTCCTCTCTTCCTCTCCTTCCCCCTCCTCCTCATTCTTCCTCTTTCTACTCTCCCTATTTGTGCATCTCTCTCCTTTTACTTAAGAGCGTCAACAAGTAAGAACTCAACCTTCTTGTCCTAAGCCACTGAGCTTCTGAATGTTGGAACCCTCCCTGACTTAATAATCCTGCTGGGCCATCTGTAAAAGGAATGGTCAGAGTAGAGCCTCAAAGACTGGCTGCTCCAAGTATTCACTGATTACTCCACATGTTTACTGACCACTCCAGGTGTTCTCTGGCCACTTCAGGTGTTCACTGGCCATTCCAGGTATTCACTGGCCATTCCAGGTGTTCACCAGCCACTTCAGGTGTTCACTAGCTACTTCAGGTGTTCACTGGCCACTCCAGGTGTTCACTGGCTGTTCCAGATGTTCACTGACCACTCCAGGTATTCACTGACAGTGCCACATGTTCAATGACTGCTCCACCTGTTCACTGGCCACTCCAGGTGTTCACTGACCCACTGGCCATTCCAGGTGTTTATTGAACCCAACTCTCTTCTCTTCGGGCATGTACTCTATTGTTAAGAACAAAGTGAAAGTGTGTGGGCCTTAGGGTGGGGTGGATTGACATATCATTCCAGGACTTGGTCATAATATTTCCTGAAAAGTCTTCCTTGATCCCCTCCACCATGCGGGACCCTGGAGACTATGGAAGGAGAGTGGACAGGGTCACATGATGGCAATTACATGGACCACTGTGACCTTCCACTCAATGTGTTCCCTTTCTCTCTTCTCTCATTCTTTAAATGTATCATGTTTTTAGTACTCAACTTGGGGTGCTGACATGGGAGGATCTAAGCACCCTTTAAGACAGAGACTTGATAGAGGAAGTGGGGCAGTAGGGGAGGAACTTGAGATGTTATGGTCCAGCCCACTTCCTGTTTGATTTCTGCCTCTTGGTCCTTCAAGACCTGAGCAAGCGGCCTGAAGCTCCTCCTGCCACAGCCACGAGTAGTTCCAGCTGCCATGTCTTCCCTGCTATTATACACTGTACTCTCCCACTGTGAAGAAAACTAAACTCTGTCTCATTTAAGCTGTTTATTGTCAGGAATCTGAAATGAGAAATAAGAAAATTAACTAACAACCATAACCCTTGTGTAGAAAACATTGATTCTCACTTCACAATAAGAGTATTGACAATTCAGAGCAACAAAGTAGAAGTTTGTTTAATGATTACACAAAGTTGGGCATTTGCCTAGAATGGTGGGTTTGCTGATGGAGTGTGGAGAACAGTTTAGAAAACCCAAAGCTCTTTCTCCCCTTTTGCAATAATTGGGAGCCTATACTCTCATATGTCATCTTCATCGGTCTTTCCCTCTGTTGCTTACATTTGTCTTTTTCTCAGCCAAAACCTGCATGGCTTCATCTCTTATATCCTGTTTATTTTAAGCTTTTCAGACATTTGACCTGGCTGGCAAACTTGATAGTAAGTAATCATATTACTCTGAACTTGGAGTTGGGTCTGTGTGTGGTGTGTTCATTTTTACATGGGCCTAAGCTGGCCTGAGACACCTTTGAAAATGAGCTGTCAGGTTATCTTTCTAACGCTCATAACACTGAACATACCAGAAGACTTTTAAGACTTGGCATCAAGAACTTACAAAGCTTGATTATCTGTCATATTCAATTTATCTTTGAAGAACTTTCTAGACCTAACCTAAATCCTCTATGAGGGAAACTCAGTGTATACTATAAGGCTTATGAGGGGCTGAAGAGAGAAAGAGCGTCATTAAGAGTGTTCACTGCTCTCTCAGAGAGAACACAGGTTTGGTTCCAGCACCCATATTGTGGCACACAACCATCCTTAACTCCGGTTACAGAGGACTTTCTGCCCTCTTCTGGCCACCATGGGCATTGCACACATGTGGTACATGTGCCTCTAGCAGAAAAATTAATATGTATAAAATAATCTTTTTAAAATTCCTTTTTAAAGACGTAGCTTATCTTTGATGACTCAGACATCCTACCACCACAGTAAAGTGGAGTCCTGAGGGAATGACTTTCAGCTGGCATTTTCTACCACCCATTTGTGAGAAATCTCAAAGCGATCATGAGGATCAATGGAAGAGATGCAAGAAAGTGGCAGGGTGAGGGGGGGCAGAAATTTCTCTAATTATGAGTCTAGGGAGTCCCACTGGGATGATATACTATTAAATCCAGAGGACCAGACCCCATAACTCTGTGTAGATACATTTGCCTGGAAAGAGGCCCTGAGGGTTCATTGGAAAACATCTTTAAATCAGGCCTGCAGACAAGCACCCTCTGTCCTCATTAGAACTGCCAGTTCTGTGCGGACCATGCTGCCCCCTCCCGCTCTCATATTCTCTAGGTCCATTCTTCTTCATAGCACAGTAGCCACACACATCCATCTGGCCACAAGGAAAGAAACAGATAATGGAGCCTATTCTCAGCATGACCAATTAGATATGTAACTGCTATTAAGAATAACAGGGCTCACACTCTAGATTCATCCTCGGGAAAGCTGGCCTTTCCCCTTATGAGCAACAGATGGGTTTTGCACAATGCCTCATTACCTTCTGGCTCAGCACGGCTGCCAGAACTGAAATATAAAGTTATTTATGGATGGAGGAAGATGCATAAGTCACTGTGGATTATTCTCTGTCTCCTTTCCCCCCTTTATTTGGTTAGAGTTCTCTATGGCTCCAGATGAGCAAGTTAGAAAAAGTGCTGGTGTCCCCATTGGGAAGGGAGATGGATGTCCCTTCAGCCTGGGCACTTTTCCTGATGGTCACAGATCTCTGGGGGTGAAGCTGGGTTTCTTGCAAGAAATGGTAATTGGAATATCTCCATAGAGATGACACCCATTCCTCAAATGCTCTCGCAGCCTCTGACAGGCCATCTTTGTGAAATCCAGTCAACAGGGGCACGAGTCAGTGCCATTTAACTACACATGACACATTTGAGAAAGGAAAATAGATTGCTCCTTTGCGAGATGCCAATACTTTCCAGTTCCTGGCGTCTCAGATGGATGGAGATTATCTGTCCATCAGCTAAGGAAGGGCAGAGAACTGCTCAACAAGATCGCCACGGTAGACATTTCATGAAAATGCATACAGTAAAGGGATAAAAATCACAGAGAAGAGAATTGATGAGAGAAGGACCCAGAAAGAGCGCTAAATGTACAGGTCTCATTCCTTGTGGATCTTAGCTACCCTGGGCAATTCCTAATAACTCTATGCCTCAGTTTCTTCATAAAAATTATAAATTTTAAAAGAGAGATGTGATGGCATTCACTAGACGAGTTAATATTTGCAAATTATTTGCAGTAGCATCTACCACACAGCTCCAAGTTAGTGAAGAATTCCCAGCCAGCAGCTGGTGTACACCGTTTTGTTTTCTTTTTGGTTTAAATTAGCCAAGTACAGATGTTTGCTTGCCCTGGACCCACAGGAGTAGATATCTCCAATCTAAGTTCCTCCTTAGGATTTTCTTCAATGAATACAAGGGAAGGCAGTGCGCCCTCTGTCTCAAGAACACCTGTAGCTATAAGTTGAAAGTCAGGATGTTCTCAGGAACCTCGTGCCTTACGTCATATGATTCAGAAAAAGTGGGTCAGCCATTGAAGAGGTGAATGTCTCACACAGAGGAGGCCACCAGGCAAAGATCAGCCCCACGCACAGTTCTGAGCCCTGGTGCCACTGCTTTTGTATTTTGTTGTTCGTACTTGGGATTGAATGTAGGGCCTTGTGCATGCTAAGCAAGCCTTCTACCACACCTCCAGCCAGCTGTCATTGATGTCTCAAGCAGCCATCTGACTCTCTCTCTCTCTCTCTCTCTCTCTCTCTCTCTCTCTCTCTGTGTGTGTGTGTGTGTGTGTGTGTGTGTGTGTGTGTGTTTTCCCCCAGTGAATAAAAATGTTCTCTTCATGACACAGGAGCAAGGGCATCATAGGCTAGATTAGGTTTTAGACACAAAAGGAGACCAAAGTTCCCTGGAAAAAGGCTAGGAGATGTTGGAAAGTGCAGGTTTTACAAGCGGTATCTCCAACAAAGTGTGTGTGTGTGTGTGTAGGGACAGAGAGGGGAAGACAGAACAAACTGACGGGCTGTGACAGAAATGGAGAGAAGACAGTCCCTTTTAGAATACTGTCCAATAGGAAGTAATGCTGCAAGGGCCATCTCTACCGTGCATGCCTGAGAATCCCAGGATCAGGGTCCCCAGGCTGGCAGGACATGGCTAAGCACAGGGAAACAGTCCTTCTCAGGTGACCAGTGGTCAGCAGCATTTAATTCCTTGGAGCAAGCATTCCTACAAAGGGGTGTTGATAAACATCGCTGAAGGGAAACTCTCAGGATACTGGGGAAAGGCTGGTGTCTATGGAGCCTTTTTCCCTAAACGGAATAATGAAGTGAGTTGGCCCTAGAGCTGGGACAGCTTCCAGAAGCCAGAAGGGGTGGCTGCACAACTGCTTCTCCGATCCCTTTGAACTTGGCTTGGGCAGACATTAAACCAGCTGCCAATCAGCAAAGCATAAATCCAATTTTATATTCTCCTAGTTTTCTCTCTTTAGGATTGACAATAATTAAGATGGATTATGTTAAATGGACCCACACAGTCAGAAAGGACAGATTTCATTTAAAACATTTCATCTGGCAGGGAAGCTGCTGGAAGGCCACCAGCCTGCTTTACCTTCGAAACAGTTTGAAATAAAAAGAGTGCACTTCTGAGACCTCCTTATGAAGGGACTCAGTGCTGGAACACAGACCAACTTCTCTGTGCACTTTCGTTGTGTCTGGTGCTAGAAGCCAGGTTTTAAAAATATCAATTTTTTTGTATATGAATGTTTTCCCTGTATGTGCTTCACTTGTGCCTGTTGCCCAAAGGGCCAGAGGAGGGTGTCAGACCACTGGAACTAGAGTCCAGCTGATTAGAAGCTGCCATTTGTGGGTACTGGCAATCAAACCTAGGTCTTTGGGGCATGCTGGGAACCAAACCTTGGTCCTCAGTAAGGGCATCATGTGCTCCTAATTGTGAGCCATCTCTTCAGCCACAAAGATCTGATCTGAGGTTGGAGGGTTCCGAAGCTGTTCAATGAACTAACTCCGGCTGGCGTTTAAAGCAGCTGCAGTCAGTGGTTGGACAGGAGGTCTTGGTGAAAGCTGTGAAGATAAAAGAGGGGGGAAGAGAAATAGCAATTACCCGTTATCCATGACAGTCACCATGGATCAAAGAACAAATGCATCGTATTGCACTATTGGAGAAAATAAGAAGGACCCCTGGGAATTCTAGAAAATATCAGTTTCACCTTTGCTTTCCACTCTCACTCCTAGATGTCCATAACGAAACTCTACAGCCTACTAATATCCCAAAACGTTCAAAATAAATCCCCGTTACAGAGAGGCCCTGCCCTGTCCCTAGGATGTAGGAAGGATACACGGTGATGCTGAAGAAAGTTCCCATATGCAAACCATGATGTGCTCACGTACTCTGGTGTTTAATATGGACTTTCAGTTTGAGAGGATCTACAATCGCCTAGGAGACAAATCTCTGGGCATGTCTGTGAGTCCGTTTCTAAACTGAATTAATTGAGGTGGACAGACTCATTCTAAATTGAGGGGGTACCTTCCCACGCCTGGGGGCTGAGTAAAAAGGAGAGTTGTCCACTGAGCACTAGCATTTGTCTTTCTCCCTCCCTCCCTCCCTCCCTCCCTCCCTCTCTCTCTCTGATGACTGTGGACTATGGATGCAGTTATCACCAGCTGCCTCACACTCCTGTCATGCTGATGCCATTACGTCCCCGCCTTCCCACTACAAGCCGAAAGCAACAGTTTGGCCTTTCATTTGCTTTTGTCCAGTATCTGATCACAGTGATGTGGAAAATAGCTAATCTACCTTCTAAGACTCTTCCCATGGCCTCATCCTGTGTCCATTCACATGTCAACACTGTCAGACTCTTCCCGTGGCCTCATCCTGTGTCCACTCACATGTCAACACTGTCAGACTCTTCCCGTGGCCTCATCCTGTGTTCACTCACATGTCAACACTGTCAGACTCTTCCCATGGCCTCATCCTGTGTCCACTCACATGTCAACACTGTCAGACTCTTCCCGTGGCCTCATCCTGTGTCCACTCACATGTCAACACTGTCAGACTCTTCCCGTGGCCTCATCCTGTGTCCACTCACATGCCAACACTGTCAGACTCTTCCCGTGGCCTCATTCTGCATCTATTCACATGCCAACACTGCTGGCTGTCTTGATCCTACACATGAAAACAAACCGTCCACTCCGAGTGTGTGGGCTCTCATTCTGAACCCTCCAGTGACATGCCAAGTAATTTGGTTTTCGCCTCTCTTACTAACCTGTCTTTTGACATCTGAGCACTGTAGTTTGCTTTCTGTTGCAGTGATAAACACTATGAACAAAAGTAACTTGGGGATAAAAGGTTTTATTTGGCTTATACACCCCAATCACAGTTGATCTTTGAGGGAAGTCAGGGCAGGAACTCAAGCAGGGCAAGAACGTAAAAGGCAGGAGTAGTGACCAAGGAACAATGCTGTTTGCTGGCTTGCTCACTCTGGGTCACTCAACTTGCTTTTCAGTAAGACTCAGGGCTGCATGTCCAGAGGTGGCTCTGCTCACAGGGGCTGGGCCCTCCCACATCAGTCATTAATCAAGAAAAGGCCCACAGACTTGTCTACAGTTTGATCTGATGGGGGCCCTTTCCCAATTGAAGTTCCCTCTTTCCAGATGACAGTGGATTTTGTCGAGTTGAAAAAAAAAAAAAAAACACTCACCAACACACATATCCCCCTGAGAAAGAAGAAATGCATCTCAACAAGTGTTCTCTTCTGTTGGCCCAAATTAGAAACAATCCTCTAACCACATGCTGGAGGGGGCCACGCATGAGGAAATTGGGGTAGAGCGAGCTACATGGTGGAATAAATCCAATAATGATGACAAATTAGCAGCAAGCACAGCAACATGACTTGGTTTCAGGTCGTCTAATCTAAGGAAAGGCAGGTGCAGAAACAGACATCTCGGGTGCCTCTTTGTACATTCAGGCTGCAGGAGCCTCGGAGGGGGAGAGAGAAATGGCTGTTGAATGGATTGAACAAGTGAGGAAAATGTTCTATGCTGCTTGAGCTGATAGCTACATGCTTATAGAAATTTTTCAGAACTCATAGTATTGTAGACCTAAAAAAGGGTGAATGGTTCTTTCTGAAAATTATGTATTAATGGACTTCATTTTTTCAAAGGTAGCACAGGGTGGGAGAAATGGCTCAGCAGTTAAGGGTGCTTGCTGCTCTTCCAGAGGACCTGAGTTAGGTTCCCAGCAATCTTGGTGGTGGGTCACAACCACATGTAGCTCCAGCTCCAGAATTTCTGAGACCCTCTGATCTCTGTGGGCATTTTCACTCACACACACACACAATGTAACACAATAAAGCGCTCTCAAACTGGGCAATTTTAAATGTCCTTGAGTGTCAAGGACCTGGGGGTGGGCAGTAGACAGACAGGGTCAGAGCCGACCTGTGGTGGTCTTGCTTCTTATTGTTGGCTGGCAGGTCTGGGTCTGATATACAATATATATATATTTATATTTATATTCCTTGGAGTGCAGCGATTTAGGAACACATTCAAATAAGGGAGACACAGAATGGCAAGTATAACCTCAGCTTCCTATTTCCAGTACCTTCTTCCCCTCCCACTGTAGAAATCTCATCCACAAAGGACTGTCAAATGACTCAGCAAAGTTCGAGGTTTGCAAGGCAAGGCTACTGGCAGAGCAGTGTTGGCTAAGGCGCCTCAGCTGAAGTGCTGGGCTATCAATTCAGCATCAAGCCAGACGGGAGTCCTGGTTTCCCTTTCTGTTGCCATCACCATACATGCTGACAAAGGCAGCTATGAGAGAGAAAGGGCTTCTTTTGCTCACAGTTCCAGGTAGCAGCCCATCACTGCAGGGATGTCAAGGGAGGAATGCGAGGCAGCTGCTCATATTCACAGTCAAGAGCAGAGAGGAACATACACGTGCTTCTCACGTTCGGTTATCTTCTCCACTTCCACAGAGCCCAGGACTACTAACACAGGGAATAGTGCTGCCCAGAGTGGACTATGTCTTCCTATTTTAATCAGTGTAATCCAAACAAACCCCCACAGACACAGACACAGGCTAACCTCATCTAGGTGACCACCCTTAGGACTCTCTTCTCAAGTGATACTCGGTGGTATCGGGTTGACAGTGAAAACAACCATGACAACTGTTTACTGAACTGAAGCTTATTGGCATGCCCCTAGTTCTTGAAGAACAAAAGAAGCCAGAAAAAAAATCCATTTTTACCTTTTTCTTCAGTGTAGCAGTTGAATACTGGCTTAGGATGTAGACTAGAAATTCGGACATTTGTGTTCTGAAGAGTAATATAAAGTTTGGGCAATTGGAGACCTCTGATTTGAACTGGTTACTCTAAAATTGTGCGTGTGTGTGTGTGTGTGTGTGTGTGTGTGTGTGTGTACAAGTATGTACACATGAATGAAATAGTCATGGAGACCAGAAGAAGGGGTCAGATCCTGTGGAACTGGGATTATAAGTAGATGTGAATCTGGGTTTGGGGAACCAAACTCAGGTCCTCTGGAGTAGCCGCAAGTACTTTAGCTTCTGAGTCGTCTCTCCAGCCTCCTTGACTCCTTTTCATGTTGGAAAGCAGAGAGCATAAAACTATCTGTGGAGCTCAATGATGGTAACTGTGACCTTCCATGTCGAGGGCTACTTTTCCTCTCACTTTGCAGCATTTAAAGTTGTTCCTAAATCTTTACCTGTGCTTTCTGTACTAGCTGTGTGCTTTTATCATAAGATTATGAAATTCATTTTTAAAATAGGCAGAAGGTGAGAAGAATGGTAAATGGGAAAGGCCAGGTGATGAGGGGCAGGATCTTTGTACGCCAATGATTTCCTTCAAATGCACTAAGTGAACTTTGCAACTCTCTTGATCTCCCCATGGGCTGATTTCCTAATCATCTTATAAGGCTAATTATGTCTCTTCTCTACTTACTTTAAAAGATAATGGAGAAAACATGTGAAACCACAATGCATTGTTCTGGACTCAGTGACCAGCAGCTGCTTTCGCTAACTGAATTTCACATACGCGGGTGTGGCTTCCGCCTTGGAGGAGGTCCATGTTCTAGAAGGGGAACGAAAGTCTGCTTCTGATTCCTTGCACTGGCTTTGCCTGCCAAATGCTGGCAGAGATTTGTGAGCAGAAGCAAGTCTCAACTGTGCTCACTCATGCTTCAAATCTGGGTGGAATGACGGCAGTTCTTCAGTGACTTGACAGTCAGGGGGGTGCTGGCAGTCTCTGGCTGATGGGAGAGCAGAAAGCTCATCAGAGTGCCAGCCAGATCCCGGGGGATTTACTATGCCAAAGCCAAGGTTGAAGGAAGTGCAAGGATAGAGGAGGTTGACTGGTCATGGAGGGCCAGCTCTGGGGCAGTGAAACATTGAAAGGACAGTCCCCTCTCCAGTGAACCTACACTCCACTCTCAGCCCTCAGAGTGATGGGGCAAATCACACAGCCCGGTTGAATTATTTGTCATCCTAAAAACAATGAGAAGTCACTCGACTGGAAATTATTAATAAGCTTTAGAGACACCTGAAACGTCCCAGAGGCCATGATTAATTTAATCAAAGATTTAAAACCTACCTGCTTCCAGGAAACTGTGCCAAGGCAAAAATCACTTAAAGCTGAGTGCAGAATTCTCTTGGTGCATTTACGTGGAGGACTGTGGTTCTAGAGCTCGTCATGGAAGTGGCAATCCTGAGCCCCCTCTCTGCAGACAATCCCGAAACATAAACTTGAACTCAGACCACCCAGGGTACATACATTAAAAGATATTGTGGTTTGAATGAGAATGGCTCCCATAGGCTCATATATTTGGATGCTTAGTCACCAGGGAGTGGAACTGTTTGCTACTAACAGTGCCCTGTTTCTTGCCAGGATGTCAATGGGCTAAGCCTCCGAAACTGTAAGCAGGCCCCCAACTAGACGTTTTCTTTCCTAAGAGTTACCTTGGTCCTGTTGTCTCTTCACTACAACAGAACACACACTGAGACAGAGACCACTGGGGCAAGTCCTCCAGAAAACCAGGATCCCACCATCATGATATCAAAGCAAAAGTAGCTGCTGCATCTCACCATGTTCATTTTTGTTCTTGAGTGACATTACTCAAGACTGAATCCAGGCCCTCACATATGTCAGGCAAGAACTCTACCACTGAACTACATCCTCAACCCTCCTTTTACTTTCAAACAAGGTCTCCCTAAGTTGCCCAGACTGACTCTAAACTCTCTTATGTAGTCCAGGTGAGCCTTGAATTTCCATCCTTTTGCCTCAGACTCTTGGATAGCTGGGATTAAAAGGCTGTTCCACCAGGCCTGATAAACATACTGAACAAAAAGCATTTTGTGTTGGGAGACATGAAGCTAACAGAAGAACCTAGTGATAATGCTTTTTTGGCATTTTGGGTCCATGCTAACCTGCTGGCTGAGCAATGCTGGAATAAGCATCCTTGAACAGAATGCTGCATACAACTATGTAGTAGCTTGTCCAAATAACATTCACAGAGTATCCCTCTATACTGCACTGTTTTTAAATGAATTACATGTATCTTGATGTTAGCAAAGGGGACTTTGATTAATAGGTAATTATCTGGTGTTAACTTGGTAATTCCAGGGCTTTATACACCAATGCACCGTGAGTGCCTGCCTGTTTATTACCCAGCTATGCTAATTGAATAAATAACAGCCTGAATAAAAGTAAAGATCTATCAGTGGTACCACTTTAATCTTGACTGAAATGAGATCATCAGCAGCTGACAGATTGCAAAACAAAGATCTCAAAAGGTTGAGGACTTTCTCAAGACCTGCCCCCTCACAGAGGAGCTGGCACTCTGATCTAACCTAATCTACTACCCAAGTCCATTCCTTTCTCAGACACAAATATTTCCCAGGAGCACAGGAGTGAAGGGCTGTGGCATACTGAGATACATGTGACCTGATGATTCTAAAATGTGATCTGATACTGAGTCAGATCATGAGAATGGAGAGTAGAAAGTAGGGAAGATAAGATATCTGGGAGGCAAAATATTTTCTTTATAGGTAATGGGTAAAGCATCAAAGATTTTACAGTGGAACCCTTGGCTAATTCAAGCCATGCTTTAAAAAGTGGTCATTAAAAACTAAAGTAAGTTAGAAAGAGGTAGGAGGAGGAAATGCAGACAAAAAATAAATGGCCAGAAGAATTTAAAAGGAGAAGATTGGAGAAAAGTAGTTAAGTCTAAAATGACTGAACATATATCGCAAATTGTTCCATAGGAGACAGAAAGAAAGTGGTGAGAGTATATCATTCAGAATGGCATACCTAAGTTATTTTTAAAAATATGGCTAAAGCTTGTCATATCTATTCTGGGGAAAGGGTCTCAACCTCATGCCAAGATGAGATTTAAAACAATGGTGTCTCCTTGATCAAAGTCATGCATGTTTTCTGTATTGAGCAATTAGGGTTCCAGTTTTCACAGTTGTTTTGAGTAGACACCAAAAAAGCACACATGCTTTTTATCCAAGCTAATTTTTAATTTCAACATGGTAGAGGCAAGAGTTGCCTAGGAAGAGGAGATCGCGAGCAATTAACCAGAACAGACAGGCCTGTGGCCATGTCTGTGGACAACTGTCCTGATTGATTGTTATGGGAGGGCCCAACCTATTGCAGGAGACACCATTTTCTGAACAGGTGGCCCTGTATTGTACAAGTGCTGGACTCTAGGGTCCAAACACTGAGAAGGAGTCGCCCCCAGAGACCACCTCACACACCACAGCCGATGCAAAAGCATGAGGATTTTATTAATTCTGTCATGACAGGGTCCCTCAACATTGGGGAAGCCGAGAGATGGTACAGTCTACTTTTAAAGGGGCCACAGAAGCAAGGGGGGTTGTTCTTTGACTATTCTGATTGGCTTATTCGAAAGGGCTATTACCAATAATTGACTGGAGAGCTGTTGCCAGATCAGATGAGGTAAGAGATCATTTTGACCCCGTTTCCCAGGGGACTGAATCAAAACATACGTATATGGGTAATTGTTCAGGAACTGAGTACGTGCGAGTATAGCTGATAGGTCCTTGGTTCCCAGGGGAGGAGGGGAAGCACTATGGCACAGAGGCTGAGAGGATTCAGAATTGTCAAAAATGGCTTCAGGATTGTCTTAAAGTCTTACACAAGAAAGTTAGCTAAGCAGCTCTGGAGAATAAGCCAACCAGCAACACCCTTCACGGTGCCTACCTCTAGGTTCCTCCCTTGTGTTCTTGCTCTGATCTACCTCAGTAATGGATTAGGACATGAAGGCAAATAAACTGTTTTCTCCCTGAGTTGCTTTGACTGTGGCGTTGTTCACAGCAACAGTAAAGCCAAATTGAACACTGTTGTGTACTCTCCACAGTTCAATTTTCAAAACGTTTTTAAAAAGCTGACTCATATAATTACTGAACATACGTCGTAGTTTTATTCCAGCTTATTAATGAGGGAGCCAACTGGGTGATGAAACCAGTACAACCCGGAAAAGATGCCCTGAGATGTATGCTTTATTCATTCATAAGATGGATGCACCTCTGTATGTATCTTTACAAGACAAAATAATGTGTAATAAAAGTTACTCAAGTAAGATTTGTAAGTTAAATGCAAGAAACCACCCCAAGTCCAGCCACACAATGAAACAGCCTCTGGCTTCATTTTCTTCAACAAAGGAAATTTTATCAAGATGTGAGTGCACACACCTTCAATCCCAGTGCTCAGGAGGCTGGGGCAGAGGGATTTCCCTGAGGCTGGCCTCGGCTATATAGTGAGTTTTAGACAAACCAGGAATACATAATGAGACCCTGTCTAAAAAAAAAATGAAGGAGGAAATATCACATCACAAAATCTTTCCTCTTTGTGTATTTATGAGAGAAACAGTTTGTACCCATTTTCTAAAATTAATGTCTTAACAAAATAGTAAGTTTGCAGCTATGTAAGTCCTAATTAATAGCAGTTATGTGGGTTGGAGATGCAGCTCTGTTATAGAGTGCTTGCCTAGCACATAGGAGTCCCTGGGTTTAATCTTTAGCCAGGTGTGGTGCACACCTGTGATCCCAGCACTCAAAAGAGGCATGCAGCAGCAGAGGAGGATAATAAATTCAAGGTCACCCTCAGCTACAGAAGGAGTCAAAGTCTATCTGGACTAGAAACAATCTCAAAAATGTAAAGAAGATGTAGTAGTACCCCACATTCCTTCAGAGGCTGGAGGGACCCTGAGCCAGGCTGGGTTAGGGCTCTGTGACACCACAGATTTCAAGCCTTTTGTTTAACTTCCAAATTTTGGCTCACTCTTTCTTTTGTCATGAGATGCACTTTGCCTGCCTGTCAGTCATAGTCCTTATATGAGGAAGGAGTGTCCAGGCTGGAAGGAAATGACCTGAGAGAGGGTGGAGGTTTGGGGAAGTCTGGCTTTCCAATGCCCCTTCCCTCTCTCGGAGCTGCAGATGCAGTGAAATGAATGCTCTTACAGGCCCTGTTTTCAGCTTTTAATTTTGATTCATAACTCTAGATGTTTGGTGGTAACTTTAGCAGGACATTTCTTGAATACAGTGTGTATTTAGCCTCCAGTTTGTTGTCAAACATAAGTGGCCAGCTTTGTATGGAAACTTATTCAATGTAAAAGAAGATGACTAATAGAATCTGCAGTATGCAAGAACTGTTTTGTTGAAAATTCTGTGTTCAGTGTTTATTAAAATATCTTTGTTTTTACTTTTTAATGGTTGCTCTCTGACTATTTCACCCCAGAGACCCTCTCTTTGACTCCAAGGTTATATCTCTGCTTTATTATTTGTTTATTTATGTATTTACTTATTTTTTAAAAAATTATTTTAATGGTATCTTTTCTCATTTTACATATCAATCCCAGTTCCTACTCTCCCCCTTCTCCCACTTCCTCCCACTTACTCTCCCACCCCCATCCATTTCTTAGAGAGGGTAAAGTTTCCCATGGGAAGTCAATGAAGTCTAGCACATTGCTTTGAGCCAAGACCAAGGCCCTTCTGACTATATCTAAGCTGAGCAAGGTATCCCTCCAGAGAGAATGGGTTCCAAAAGCCAGTACAAACAATAGGGATAAATCTTGGTCTCACTGCCAGTGAACCCAGAGTCTGCTCCAGTCATATAACTGTTATCCACATTCAGAGGGACTAGTTTGGTCCTATGCTGGTTTCCCTGCTGTCCGGCCAGAGTACATGAGCTCCCAGTAGCTCAGGTAAACGGTTTCAGTGGTTACCCCCATCATAGTTTTGACCCCTTTGTTCATATTAGCTCTCCTCCCTCTCTGCAGCTGGACTTTTGAAGCTCAGCCCAGTGTTCTGCTGTGAATCTCTGTATTTGTTTCTATCAGTGGCTGGATGAAGGTTCTACGATGACATTTAATATAGTCATCAATCTGACTACAGGTAAAGGCCAGCTCAGGAATCCTCTCTACAGTTGCTTAGGGTCTTAGCTGGGGTCATCCTTGTGGATTCCTGGGTATTTCTATAGTGCCAGGTTTCTTGCTGTCCCCATAATGGCTCCTTCAATCAAGATATCTCTTTCCTTGCTCTCCCTCTCTGTCCTTTCTCCATCTCAACCACTCCATTCCCTCAAGTACTTCTGCCCCCTCCTTTTCTCCCCTCCTTATTCCCTTCCTTTATTTATATTTTAAATGTTGTGTGTGACCAAATGTTGGAGGCACATGTCTTTGATGTCAGTGCTCTGGAGCCAGGGACAGGTGGATTTCTGTAAGTTTGAGGCCAATTTGGTCTACATAGTGAGTTCTAGGCCATTCAAGGCTACATAGTGAGATCCTGTTTATAAATCATTCATTCATTCATACATACATACATACGTACATACATATATACAATGTGTGAATGGACAATGATAAGGGAAGATGACTGGTATATGTATTAGTTGTATTTTATACTCAATGACCTTTTAAAGAAGAACCTTTCAGATGTGGTAGCATATGCTCACAGTCTTGAAATAAAGGAAGCAGAGGCAGGAAAATCTTGATTTCAAGCCTAACCTGGTCTATATAGCAAGACTGTCTCAAAACCAAGAAAAAAGAAGAACTGAGCAGTCCTATACCTACTTCTTATTATTCTGATTATTTTCTTTCATTTATTTATTTTGACACTGACCCTATACTGTGGGACAATGGTCTTGTACCCTGTAAAGATTTGTCATTTCTATTGCTTTAATAAAACACTGATTTGCCAGTAGTTGACCAGAAAGTATAGGCAGGGTGACCAGAATAAAAGAATTCTGGGAAGAGGAAAGGCTCAATCTGCAGTTGTCACCCAGACCCAGAGGAAGCAAGATGAGAATGCCTCACTGATAAAGATACCAAGCCATGTCTCTAACACAGACAAGAATTATGGGTTAATGTAAGATGTAAGAAGCTGGAGCTAATAGGCCAACCAGTTTATAATTATTGTAGGTGTCTGTGTGTTTCTTTGGAACTGAACAGCTGTGGGACTGGGCAAACCTCTGTCAACAACCCTGAATATGAGACTATCTTTTCACCTCTTCCTCAAAGTACTGGACCCACAGGCCTGAGCCACTACACTGCACTCAATTGCTTTGTCCCTAAGGAAGGCTGCTCTGGAAAAGACTCCTGAAAACCCAGAGGACCAGGCTGTGCTGACACTTCCCTCTACACAGTTTAGCTCCAAACCTTGCATTTTTAAGCAAAAGAACAGGCTTTTTTTTCTTCTGTTGCTGTTTTGTTTTGTTTTCTCAAAGCAGTGGGAGGCCAGATAACTCCAGGTCAATTCTCATTAACTAAGAGGAACCTATAAAACAAACCTTAGGATGCAGAACAAACAAGTTTGTTTAAAAGTTGAATTCTTGCTGCAAGGGGAGGTGAGCCCATTAGTTCACTCTGGCCTCACACCATTCAGCTGCCAGAGATGGACTTGTAAATGGGACATCTGAACAAGAAATGCTGGCTCCAGGATTCCAGGGCCTGACAGGCTGGCTACATTTATGTCAACTTGACACAATCTAATGTCATCTGAAGGGAGAGAACCTACAAGAAAATGCCTCTATAAGATCAGGCAGCAGGCAAGCCTATAGGGGCACTTCCTCAGTGATTGATGGGGAAGGGTGCAACCCATTGTGCATGATGCTGCTCCTGAGCAGGTGGACTTGGGTTCTATTAGTAAGCAGACTGAGCAAGCCGTAATGAGCAAGCTGGTAAGCAGCACCCCTCCATGGCCTTTACATCAGCTTCTGCCACTGGTTCCTGCCCTTTTTGAGTTTCTTCCTTGACATGTGGAAGTTTAAGTCAAATAAACCCTTTCCTCCCCAATTTGCTTTCGGTTGTGGTGTTTCATCACAGCAATAAGAAACCTAATGAACACAGAAATTGGTCTGGGATAGTGGTGTGACAGACATGACCACATTGTTCTGAGAGGGCTTAGGGAAGGACTCTGGAAAGCCATTGATTGTTGAAAACTCAGGGATTTGTTTTGTAGGACTTTGGAAAATAAGAATGTTGAGAACAGAAAAGATGATAGAGGCCAGGCTTAGAGTTTCAGAGGAAATGAAAGACTCTGCTGGGAAATTTATGTGAAGAATCTGTGGTATCTGATCAGCTGTTGTAAAAGAATCAACTGTGATTAACAAGAAACCAGAACCAATAAAATAAAAACATTGCTTTGCTATGACAGTAGGTGCCATCTGCTGGGGCTAAAACATCAGTGGTGATCGAAAAGAGATCAGCATTATTGAGGTGAAATCTTTCCGCAGAATGATTTCAAAGTCTACTACAGAGATACAGTACTGAAAATAGCTCGGTACTGGCATAAAAACAGACAAGAAGACCAATGGAACTGAATCGAAGACCCAGATATTAATCCACACACCTTAGAACACCTGATTTTTGACAAAGAAGCAAAAATATAAAATGGAAAAAAGAAAGCATATTTAACAAATGGTGCTGGTATAACTAGATATCAACATGTAGAAGAATGAAAATAGATCCATATTTATCACCATGCACAAAACTCAAGTCCCAAGGGGTCAAAGATGTCAACATAAAGCCAGCCACACTGAACCTCATAGAAGAGAAAGTGGGAAGTACACTTGAACCCATTGGCACAGGAGACCACTTCCTAAACACAACTCCAGTATCACAGACACTGAGAGAAGCAATTAATAAACGGTTCCTCATGAAACGAAAAACCTTCTATAAAGCAAAGGACATGGTCAACAAGACAAAATGACAGCCTACAAAATGGCAAAAGGTCTTTACCAACCCCACATCAGACAGAGGTCTGATCTCCAAAATATACAAACAATTCAAGAAATTGGTCATCAAAAGAACAAAAAATTCAATAAAAAAAATGGAGTACAGACCTAAACAGAGAACTCTCAACAGATGAATCTCAGATGGCTGAAAGACACTTAAGGAAATGTTCCACAGCCTTATTCATCAGAGAAATACAAATCAAAACAACTCTGAGATTCCAACTTACACCTGTAAGAATGGCGAAGATCAAAAACACTGATGACTGCAGTAATATGAGCGGCGGGGCTGTGTCCCCAACACCCCAGCCGCCTGCTAGCTTATGCCCGAAATAACAACACACAAACTGTATTCATTTAAACACTGCTTGGCCCATTTCTATCTAGCTTCTTCTAGGCTAATTCTCACATATTAATTTAGCCCATTTCTAATCATCTGTGTAGCGCCCCTAGGTGCGCTTACCGGGAAGATTCTAGCCTATGTCCATCCTGGGTCGGAGCTTCTTCACGTGCGTCTGCCCGGGAGAGCGGAGCATGGCATCTCTCTGAGGCGTCTGCTCCCGAGAGGAGAGCTGTGGAGTCTGAGCTCACTTCCTCTTCCTCCCAGCGTTCTGTTCTGTTTACTCCTCCCACCTATCTTCTAACCAATGAGAGCCAAGCAGTTTCTTTTTATTTAACCAATGACCTTCCTCCATCAGATGACAACTTATACTGGAGAGGTTGTGGGGTAAAGGGAACACTCCTGCATTGCTGGTGGGAGTGCAATTCTCTACATGCAGTTGTCCAGTTTGACCAGCACTATTTGTTGGAAATGCTATCTTGCTTCCAGTGTGTACGTCTGGCTTTTTTTAAAAATAAAAAGTCAGGTGTCCAAACTCTTGTTTTGTTATGGAGCCTGAGCAGAATAACAGCAAACATTTTCTCGTTTCACACACCCTTTCATTCTCTTACCTGCTCTCTTCCCACTCCAGACTGTACCATTATAGTTGATAAAATACCGTAAGTCCTTTTCAGAAAATGTGGTCCTGAGTGCAAAGATGCAATCATAGCAGAGGCCAGGAGAGTCTGCAAAGAACTCGCCTTTATCCATGTTTGCCAAGACTACAAAATTGTCTCCAGAGTCCCGAAAGTAGGCTCTCCTGGGAGCATGAAGTACTGTCAATTCCCATCATGTAGGAGTGCATCCAAGGAGCCCCTTTAACAAGAGGCTGCACTGTAGCTTTGGTACCTTCAGCACTGAGAAAAGGGAGCTATCCAGTTCTCTCTTCCTGAAGAGTCAAACTGTTTATGGTCATTTAGAGGTGATAGTTCAACTTGAAGTGAATTGACCTTTGAAAGGACAAATGCTAGCTAGGTTGCTTCTTCAGCTGGCTTCTCAGTCACAGCAAAGAGACACAGTAAATTTTATTCCTCTGTCAATCTAGTATCTCCCAGTATTTCCTCTGGCCCCTTCAACATTATAATATAACATTCTTCAGTGTGTTGGATAGTTTCAAGTGGATCTAATCAGAACACTTAGATCTTATCAGGTTTTCCATGACTATTTTTTACCTTTGTATTAATTCATTTTATATCTTATATATAATATATATGAAGATATATTCATGTGTGTGAATGCATTCATATTTTGCACATGCACACATAAAAGCTAAAAGTCAAGAATGTCATTCTTCTGGGACTACCCATTTTATTTTCTGAGACAGGGTCTAACTGATATGGGACTTGCCACGCAATCTAGGCTGCTGACCAACAAGCCCCAGAAATTCACCTGCCTCTGCTTCATCCGTGTCAGAATTGTGAATGCACATCACCAAATCCCACTTTTACAAAAAGATTTTATTTTCATTATTTTAGCCATGTGTGTATGTGTGTGTGCCTGTGTGCAGGTGTGTGCCCAGAATGCAGTGAGGGTGGAAGCCGGAAGAGGGCATTGGTCCCTTGGGGCTGGGGTTAGAGGTGGGTATGAGCTGCCTAATGTAAGCACTGGGAGGGAAAGCCAGGCCCTCTGAAAAGCAGCCAGCACCGTTAAGCACAGAGCCACCTCTCCATCTGTGTCCACCTTTCTTCTTCATGGATTCTGGGATTCAAACCTAAGTCTTCATAGCTGCAAATGCTTTACCCTCTGAGCCATCTTCCTAGTGCTATTCTTGTTGTTTGTAAAGATATATTTATGTGTCATTTTACGTGCATGTGTGAATACATGTATGAGTCTGTATGCACCACATCCATTGAGGAGCCAGGGAACTCGAAAGAGGGTGTACACAACCCACGGAACTAGAGTTACAGGAAACTGTGAGCCACCATATAAGTACTGGAACTAAACTCAGGTCCTCTGCAAGAGCAACATGTTCTCTTAACCCCTGGGCCATCTCTCTGGCCCAGCCCTGTGCTACTTTTGATAGCGTCAAACCATTCATAACCATGCTCTAATTATGCATGATCTCTATTTTTAATTTTTAATCTAAATATAAAACACAACACATAATAATCTAGATTCCAGACAAATAGCCTTTGCTACCAATCACAGATGAGAAAAGGACCACTGAACTGTGGCCTTGTAACACTACTGGTAGTTATTGCTACCAGCCCTGCAGGGACCTGCCCTGCATAAAATCCACAGGGCATACCAGGAGGATAATCAGTGGGGTTTCCTCCAGCAGTGCAGCACCTTTGCCCACGTGATTTGCAATGCAAATACAATATGCTCATATTAAATGTGTCACATACGAAATCATTAAACATGTGACGCATTCTCTGTCTCTGGATCCAGCAGTAGCCAAACTGCATCTTCCCTAGAGAAGAGACAAGCTACTAAAGGCTGGCGTCTTGTGTCCTTTGTCACTTTGCCTGTGTTCGTCATTTATCTTCTGAAGGTGCCTGCTGCTCCTGCAGTTCACACAGGCCCTTGTTTGCTCTTGGAATCTCCTTTCCCTCTTTGCCTTTTCTGAGCTCCTCAAATATCTAAAAATAACTGTGGAAAGTACAGCCAGTCTGCCACTACCCTGTACACCTAAGCCCCTTGTGTTTCTGGAGAGAGAAGGTGAATTCTTGGAGGGGTTTTATCTGCTGCTAATCATTTCCTCACTATTTTTGGCATTCTCCCAGCTCTCCACATGCAGGAAGCTCAAAATGGATGCGGTGAGAGATTAGAGACAGAGGGGCCCTTTGTGGCCGGCCAGGGCTGCTGGACTGCTTCCTCTTCAATATCTCCTTCCATTTAGGATTTCTCCTTAAGGGCCACCTAGGGGCAGGATAATGAATGCTTTCTGCCAGGCTAAATGGTCTGCTGTACCCTTTAGAATTCTAGAACCTAAACATGTGCACACATCTACTGTATGTGCTGTGCTCTGTCCTTTCAGGGCAGAGGGCGGTGATTGCCTTTTAATCACCTAGATGATGGATCATGATGGATCTTCTGGATTTTTATGTCATACATCTTCAGTCACTGCTAAAGTCTGACATTGTCCCACTAAAGAGAGCACAGGCGGGTGATGGGTAAATGGTGCACAGGATTGTGCTCCCGTAAAACTTTATCTATAAAAGTGGGTGGAAGGACAAATTTAAATAATCATTTCCCATAGGCTCACATGTTTGAACACTTGGCCCTGAGCTGGGCACTATTTGGGATGGTGTGGGACCTTTAGGAGGTGGATCCTTCCTGTAGAAGTGCATCACTGGGGGTGAATCATGAGACTTTACAACCAGACCAACTTCCTGTGGATGCGATGTGACCCACTAGGATCATAACCCCCTCTCCTTGCCTCTGTTACCTATGATCATGTCTTCACTGCCGTGGTTGACTGTCTCCCTCTAGAGCACAAGCCAAAATGAGCCCTTCTTTCCTTAAGTTGCCTTTGTCAGGGTGTTTTTATCATAGCAGCAAGACAGGGACTCAGATGCTACTCAGCAGAGTATGTCTCTAAATATAGTACTGGGGTTAGACCTGTACCATACTGACCAGAGGAACAGAGGTCAGAGACATAATTCTGCCCATCGCAATGCATGGTAATGTTAACACACCCTGAAACATATCAAAATAATACAAAGTAAAATTTGAAAGGAAGCCGCAGTGACTGACAAATAATGGTGTGTGCATATCATTGCATCCATTTCTGCAATGTTTACGTGCAGCATAAGCTTCTTAGAGAAGGATATGAATGGAATCTAAGCCCCCAAACCAGGCATTGTCCGTGTAATCTTAGCACTTGGGAGACTGGGACAGATGAACTGCCCAAAGTTCAAAGGCAGTGTTGACTACACATGAGTAATAGACCAGCCAGAGCCACTTATTAAGACCTGCCTCAGTCACGGGGGGGGGGGGGGGGAGGAGGATGCATCAGGATTAAATGAGGAGTAGGGGAAAACAAAATGGTAAGAGAAGAAATGCAGCGAGGGATGACTAATCCTAAGGCCATTTGAGGGGAAGTTTCGAGACCTACTGCTATAGAAGCTTCTTAAATTAGGAACATATAGGAAATAAATTTAAATTAAGTCACTAAATAATAGGGGAGAGAATGCCCCAACTAGACATCTTTTGCCACCAAATGAAATATCCACTGCCAGGACCTAACTGAGTTGTTGGCTAAAGGAGACCCGTGGAAACCCTGAAACAACTTAGACCGTGGTCAAGACTAGAGCCTCTCTTCACAAACTGACAGGAAGGCCCTTTTGCTGAAGACAACCCTTACAAATGTCACTGGATGCAGAGACGCTGAGCTGGTACCTACCTAGACCCTCCAGTCCTACTGATGAGTGTCCATGGAACTGACAGGTATGCTACCAGAGGAGAAAAGGTAACTGCCAACCCAGCTTCAAATCCTGGGACCTACAATACTGATCTGCCTGCATGATATTCTGGTTCATTTGTGGCCCAAACATTGTGGAAGTCACTCTGGTGATTTGAAAGAAATGGTCCACAAAAGCAGTGGCACTATTGGGAGGTGTGGCTTTGTTGGAGTAGCTATGGGCTTTTTGAAAGACATGTGTCACTGTGGAGGCATGCTTTGAGGTCTCATGCATGCTCAAACAATGCCCAGTATTACAGTCTCCTTCCTGTTACCTTCTGATCAATATGTAGCCAGCACCATGTCTGCCTGCATGCTGCCATGTCCTGCCATGATGATAACGGACTAAGCCTCTGAAAATGTAAGCCACCCCAATTAAATGTTTTCCTTTATAAGAGTCGCCACAGTCATGGTGTCTTTTCACAGTAATAGAAACACTAGTTTAGACAGTAAACAACTACTTTCTGTTTTGATTTAAAACCAACTCACAAGATAGAACCCATGCTGACCTTGCTCTGGTTGCCAAGAACCTGAGACTATCTAGGCCAGGGATCTAGGGGAAAACCAAACACTCTTGTTCTGTTAAAAGACCATAGCAGCAACATGACTCCTGAAGACTTTGTGCTGTGTTCACAGATCAGTGTCCCAGCCATCATCAGAGAAGCTTCCTCTCACAGAAACTTGGAACTAACACAGAGACCCACAGCTGGGCAATGTGCAGAAAGTTAGAGACTTTGGAGCACTTGGTCCTAAATGCTATGTCTTCATCAAACCCCTCCCCTCAAGCCTCAGAGAGCTAGGGGAGAGGAGCCAGATAGATTGTGAGAACCAGCAGGAATGGGAGACACCAAGGAAGCAGTATCTTGCAGACACAGCAGGACTGATGTACATCTGAATACAAAGAGGCTGTAGCAGCCCAGGTCCAAGGCCAATGGGACCCAGCACTGAGAGGCGGAAATGCACATGAGCTCCCACCCCTAATGCAGACACTATCTCCAACTGGCAACCACTTGCAAAAGAAAAATTCATTTTCTCCAATGGAGTCTGGCTAGGCATATGAATCATATTTAGGGTAAATATTCATGTTCAGCAGTAGATGGCCATGTAGAGTTCTACAGAAAGAACTAGGAGTATTTTTGTAGATTCTTTTCTGTGTCATATTGCTTCATGGACCTGAGTTCTGACCACCAGGACACAAGTATAATAAATTGTCACAGCATGACATGCCTGCAATATCAACATTCTGAGACTGGGGACAGAGAAGCTGGAGGGTCCCTGGAAGCTTACAGACGCATATGTTGAAGGTTTAGACCAGTGGGGGACCCTGTCTCAGAAGTGATGCAGGGAACCTGAGAACTGACACTGGAGGCTGACCTCTCACTCACATTTGCACTACGCATTTAACCAAGCTCAAAAATACACACACACACACATATGCATGTGCACACACACACATGAATACACACACATCTACACATGTGCTCATATACATATGTGCACATACACATACATACATAGATGCACACACATTAATACACATACACACAGGCATACACACCCCACTACCACCACCACCAAAAAGAAAGGAAGGAAGGAAGGAAGGAAGGAAGGAAGGAAGGAAGGAAGGAGAAGGAATCATTTTCAGAGGTTTAGTCCATTGTCATCATGGTGTGTGACATGGTGACATGCAGACAGACATGGTGCTAGAGAAGGAACTGAGAGTCCTACATCTTGATCCACAGGCAACAGGAAGTGAGCTGAACTAGGTATATTTTGAGTATAGGAGACCTCAAAGTTTACCCCAACAGTGACTTCACTTCCTTCTACAAGAGCACATCTCCTTCAACAAAGCTTTACCTCCTAATAGTGCCACTCATTATGAGCTTATCAGGGCCAACCACATTCAACTGCCATATCATATATGTTCAATGAATTGTGTTTAATTTAAATGTAAATGTTGCTTATCAGATCCACAAGTATTCTATTTTTTGAAAAGTTACAGGAAGAATGGCCCATGTGATATCCTGTGCAGGAGTGCTTTGGGTAAGTGGCCCTCTCTTAGGCTGGGTACTGCTCTAAAGAAGTGGAACTTTATAAATGTAAACTCTCTAGGCATCCTTAAGTGAGATGATTCTATTACTCCAAATGATATGGAACGAAGCTCAATTGTATTGGAGCACTCCGAAATCAATATTTCTTAAACCTCACGCATATTATTGCTGTAAAAATCTATCAAGCTGTATAAAATATATTAGGAAACAATTAAAACTTCAGGTTGTATTTTATACCTTTACATAGATCTCTCTTTTGGGTGGCTTTCTGTAGCTCACAATGAAGTTAGGCTTTTATAGGTCTTCCGGATAGTTCTTTATGAAGTTGAATTTGGCAGTGCCTGTGTGTCTGTGTAAGGCCTAAAAATCCATTAATACCTTAATCTATAATCTAAACTCTCAAGATTTTTAAGTATATTTCCTACACACTGAAGCTTTCTGATGGTCTTTATGTGTCTTCCATTCCAAGTTCTCATAAGCTTTTCCTAGTTATTGGGAAACAGCCACACTCTCTCATGCCATGGGCAGTCAGTCAGCCTGGTCTGCAGTTCTCACCTGCTGAGGGGTCTCTGACCTTATTCTGGAAGGACAATTTGAGGAGCATTAGTATTCAAGATTCAGCCTTTGATTTTCTTTTAGACTCCTGTAATGTTGGTTCTTGCATTCTAGCTTGGAGTCCAGAAAGGTGGAAAGGTTCAAGGCTTGGGCAGGCACTCACCCTCCTGCTGTCTGAGCACCAGAAAGATTTCTTTTTCCCAATAGAATGTGAAAGCTTCACCAGGATCTGCCTGGATGCCAATCACTCTGAATCCACTTTTTTCTCTTAAGATAAATTGTTTCTCTTTCTGCTCATATATTAAGCCCTCCCTTTTGAAGGCCCGCATTTGCAATGCCTGCCTGTGTTACTCATGGTGTTTACCTTTGCAGAGTCAGCCAGGAGCAGGATTTTCCTGATGCAATCAATATTTTCGCCCTTTGTCTTCCTTTCTTCCTACATTTGTCTAGTCCAGTGGTTTTTAACTTGTGGGTTGTGACCCGTTTGGGGAGGTCACATATCAGATGTCCTGAATATCAGATATTTACATTCTGGTTCATATCAGTAGCAAGATTACATTGATGAAGTAGCAGCAAATAATTTTATAATTGGGGGTTACCACACCCTGAGGAACTATGTTAAAGTGTTGTAGTCTTAAGGAGGTTGAGATCCCTAATCCCAGCATTTGGGACACTGAGGCAGAAGACTTGTCAATTCCAGGATAGAGCAGACAGTTTATAGCTGCATAGTGAAACCCTGTATCAGAAAAGTACTCTTGGGGAGTGAGGTGGCTCAGTGGATAAAGGCACTTGGCCATGCAAGCCTGAAGACCCAACTTCAATCCTGAAGCCCAAGAAAGGAAGTAGGAAGAGGATAGACTCCATTGAGTGATTCTCTGACCTACACACACACAGTGGTATGTGTGCCCATGCCTATCACACAAAGAAGGAGCATTATCTCTTTGTCACAATGCTTTAAATTTCATTTTTGCATATGCATGTGTGTGGTGGATATGCATGTGTATGTATGTTAAGGTATGTGTATGTATGTTTGCATGTTCAGGTGTGTGTATTATGTATGTTCAGCGTGTGTGTATGTATGTTCAGGTGTGTGTGTGTGTGTACACATGTGATGTGGAAGGTCCTTCTGTCTATGTGTTGCTTTTATTGGTTAATGAATAAAGAAACTCCCTTGACCTGTTGGTAGACCAGAACTTAGGTAGGAAAAACTAAACTGAATGCTGGGAGAAAGAAAAGCAGAGTCAGAGAGAAGCCATGGAGCCACCAGAGACAGATGCTGGAAACTTTACCTGGTAAGACACAGCAATGTGGTGATATACAGATTAATAGAAATGGGTTAAATAATATAAGAGTTAGCCAATAAGAAGCTAGAACCAATGGGCCAAGAAGTAATTTAATTAATATAGTTTCTGTGTGATTATTTTGGGTCTAAGCTAGCCGGGCAGCCAGGAATCAACAAGTGTCTCTCCACCAACACACATGTGCATTTGCTTGAAGCTGACATCGAATGCCTTCCTCTTACTTCATACTTTGTTGGAATGGGTTGAACAAGAGCTCTGAGATCAGCTAGTGTGAACAGCTGATTTGTTCCCGAGAACAGGGGTTACAGGAGGGCCACCACCCACTCGGAATTTTCATGGGTACTGGCTTTCTGAACTCTGCTGTTTGCACTTACAGTGCATTTCCCAGCCCTTGCAAGCACCCTGACGCTGACAGTAATTATACTATGCTTCCTCTCTGCTCAGAGTTTGCTCCCACATCACCACGTTAGTTTCTTAGGGGTATTTTTATTTTGTATTTATTTCATTCAATACATCTTTATGGGTTATGTCTCTCATCTGACCTATAGCTGGTATGCTCACTGTAAACCCTCACTTATTACATTTGGGTTCCTCCAGTACTCCCAGGATCTCCCTTTGCCATCAGCACCACACATCCTGAGGTACTGAGTTTGTTCAGATAATGCTCGCTACCAAACTCGCTTGTCTGTTGCTACTTATTGGCAGAATACTGGATTGAGGATTTGGCATACTGACAGAGACAACTAGAAGTAGCAAAGGTTGCCCCTTCTGTTTTGTACATAGGAAGCAGATGTGTAACTGTAACTTGTTGCTTGAGTTCTAATAGCTGGGAGGGCAAATTTTAACATCTGCTAGCATATAGACTATATCTTTATAAATATTCTTCTGGGAAAAAGAAAAGAGGCTTGCTTCCTGATCATGCAATGTTGAAGTGGAGATAGAGAGGTGACATTAGAGACCCACCCATACCCCTGAGCAAGCATGACATTTCCAGCACAATGCCGAGCAAGGGAGTGGGTATGTAAAAGTGAGCAGGGATCCTCTCTACTTCTGCTGCTTAGCACCTTTTCTTCTTTCACTGTGGAATCATACTGGCCCTGGAATTGCCAAATCTGCTTCTCTGAAAAACCAAAAAGTCAGCCTGTGTGGTTGGTTACTCATGAAGTCAACAGGCACTTGATTCCTGCCCTGATGAAATTTACGAGCTCCTTGAAAATACCCAAAGAAGTATCTCTAAGTGTTCATCCTTAGTGCAAGCGAATGAAAAAAGGCCTGGCGAGGGAACGTGTCCAGAGGACACATCACAGTTGCCTGTAACTCCAGTCAGGGGATCTGACACCGTCTTCTGGTCTTTATGGTCACCTGCATACAGGTAGCCCACATGCACGAGCGTGCAAGCACGCGCATGTGCACGTGTGTGCGCGCGCGCACACAGGCGCGCGCGCGCGCACACACACACACACACACACAGTCTTTCAAAATACAAAAAAAGAATGGTGGCATGCTTGGGTCACTTGAAATCAACCATTTTCTAAGTGATGAAGAAACAGTGGGCAGGTCAACGGCCTATCCCTCTTCCCTCTCCATCTTCAGGATGATTCTTCCCAAAGCCTACTTGTCTCCTCTCTGCCTACATATACTCATCAGCCTACAAACCCACAGTATATCTCACTTGATAGAGCCAGGACTCTTCTTTGGGGAAATGTCTTCTCTCCCACCATCTGCACACTATCACTCTGTTATGGGTTGGAGCTAAGACAGCCCAGGCGCAATCACAGTGGATGACACCAACCTAGCTGAAGACCTGTAGCCTTCCGCCTCAGACCTCCCACGCCAATTAACTGGAAGTCCCTTCTTAACCAGAAGGAACTGTCTTCAGTCACCAGAGGTACAGAAAAGCCGAGCTGTGCTGCCCCAGACCAGCAACAGACAGGCAGTCAGCTTTGTCTATAGGACAGAAGATTCTAAAATGAGAAGCAGAGAGAGGAGATGAGAAGCTAAGGCAATGAAGCATTCCTGGAGTCAACCTCACTCTGACTCCTCTTGTGGTCAGACTGAAGGAAGCTTTCTTCTTATGCTAATTCCAGGTGAGTGCTTGTCATAAACAGGACCCTCACCTGCCCACCCTGACCCCAGACATTCCGAATCCTGTATTACCTGCTCAGCAGTATTTATCTCTGTGCCACCCCACTGCTTGAGAATGACCACAAGTAGGTTTTGTTCTCTGAGTGGATGGTGGGACTTGAGGACCCAGAGCTCAACTTAGCATCATTATGGGAAAAAATCTCAGGGAAGACTTGATAGCTGATTTATGGAAGGACTTTCTGGACAGAGTGATGTGTTTAGCATAAATTGTCTGCTATTATCAACATCTTAGGGCATGTGGAAAGGAACACAGTCAGCGGACTAAAGTCTTCTCAGCCTGTCTTCGTGGAATCGTTCAAATGACTTCATCTTTCCCATATCTAGTTTCCTCGTTGTATTTCAGACAGGGAATAATAAGATCTCTTTATCATTAAACTCAAAGATGCAAAACATAAGAGTTCAATTTAAACAGAAAAGAACTTTCCAGTTTCATTCAACTAAAGAGCAACAGCACAAGTATAATTTTGGGCATGGTCAGGTGTGGTAAGCAAGCAGCTTCAGCCTTTCCATTTCTTGTCTATAATCTTACTACGGTATTTTGTTTTTAACTTGGTGACTCATTTGTGGAAGCTCCAAACTTCTATGCAACTCATTATATAACTCATGTGGATTTGGATGTTTCCTAAGGTCATCTTGATTCTAACGGGCTAGCTTGAGCTCATCACCAGATTAGGGGAGAGTGAGTTGCTCTGACTGGTTAGCCTACAGACAGGGTTACCTTCCCTGGAGCCCAATACACTGTGCAACAGGACATTGGGGGCTGGACATAATCTCCCCAGCATCTCCCAGTCTCAGCCACACACACTGAGAATGGAGCACTACCGAGGGCTGGATGGTATCTCCATTGGGCCTCCACAGCCTCATCTCTGGAGCCCATAACCACACTCATCCAAAGCAAAAGTGATAAGATCTGGAAAGCTGGTGATTCTGCCCTGTCACTTCAGTCATGTGACTTGGTATAGAAGCACATACAGTGAGAAACAGAAGGACTGCCAGCAGAAGACATTGTGATCATCTATCAGAGGTGTTTGTGATGTGCTTTGTCAGGGAAAAGCTCCCTTTGCCTTACTTCTCTCTGGATCCCCGTGCACAAAGCCAACAGCTGTCATAATGGGAGATGCATGTAGGTTTTGTATTTTTGTTTGTTGTTTGTAAGCACCTTTCTCCATCTTACAGCAGTGGGAAGAACAACAGAATAGCTGATGCCGACACTGGAATCTCATCCTCAGAGCATGGAGTCTATGAGTTCCCTTTTATCACTACTAGACCAGCCCTTGAATAACACTTGAAAATTTCTGGAAGATAAATTAGAACTGAGTACTACTCTTGCCTCCACCCATGCTGTTTCATCACTGAAGAACACCTAATGAGAACGATAACAACAGTAGAATGCTATAATAATATAGTAATAATACCCAGTGGTTGTTAAACATCAGATGGTCCTGAAGAGTGTATTTAGCACCATCGCTTCTCATTCGGGGCTGATGCACAGACAGGATGCAGAAGTGCCCAGAGAGATGGTCTAAAGGAGAGTGGATTGGTCTGCTTAGGGCACACTCATTTGATGGAGGAAGGTCATTGGTTAATTATAATAAAGAAACTGCTTGGCTCTCATAGGTTAAAACATAGTTGGGTGGAGTAAACAGAACAGAATGCTGGGATAAAGAGGAAGTGAGCTCAGACTTGACAGCTCTGCTTTCTGGAGCATATGCCATGCTCCCCTCTCCTGGGTACATGCAATGAAGCTCCGACCCAGGATGGACGTAGGCTAGAATCTCCCTGGTAAGCCACCTCGTGGGCTACACAGATTATTAGAAATGGGCTAGTCCAGGTGCAAGAGTTAGCCGAGAAGAGGCTAGATATAATGGGCCAACCAGTGTTTAAAAGAATACAATTTGTGTGTTGTTATTTCGGGGCATAAGCTAGCCAGGTAGCCGGGGTGCCAGGGACACAGCCCTACTGCTCCAATTACTACACTCATTCCCATGAACTTCATGAACCCTCAAAACACACACCAATGACTTGTTCTTCCCAAGAAAGCCCATGCCTTTGCCCTTTCTTCTTTTTTCTGCCAGGGTGGCCCATTTGTTGAATATTCTTCTTTCAAATCTGATGCTTTCTGGAATCATGTCAAAATTTTTGCCAATTCCCTAGTTGTCTCCAAGTGCCAAAGCCCACCTATTTCTCACAGATTTCTGTTAGACATTTAAAACTCTAATTTTCTTTTGATGTGCTCTTGAGTACTTTTGCCAGTACCTATGAAAAATGAATTGCATATTGTCTGTGTGAGTGTGTGTGTGCATGTATGTGCATGCATGCATGTGTGTGTATGTACGTGCATGCATGTGTGTGTGTCTGTGTTGTTTCAGTTCCTGTTGGTTACTATATAGAATACCATGACCAAAAGCAGCTTCGGATGAAAGAATTTATGATATAATGACAGGGAGGTGTAACAGTGGGTGGCTGAAGTAGCAAGCTAAAAAATCACTTCTTCAATGGCAAGCAGGAAGCAAAGAAGGAACTGGAAGTATGAGAAGGCTGGAACTCCCAAAGCCTGACACCAACAACTAAAGAACTTCCTCCAGCAAGGTCCCACATCACATGGGTTCCAAAGCTTCCCCAAACAAGGCCAATAAGCAGGGACCCAGAGTTTGAATTCATGACTTGTGGAAGACATTATCCACTCAAACAACCACAGGTGAGAGGCTAGGGAGAAAGCACATCCAGTGACTGGCTTGCCTTGCAAATATAAGCACCCACATAAAAACACAGGCAGAATAGCACTCACTTTTAATCACAGGAAGGCAGAGTAGGGAAGATCCCTGGCGTTTGCTGGCCAGCTACATTAGACCCCTTGCCGGGTTCCAGACAAGTTAGAAACCCAGTCTTAAAACAACAAACACCTGAGGAAAGAAGGTAGCGATTGTCCCCTGGCCTGCACATGCATGCCCAAACATGCATATGTGAACCTCCCACATACACACATGTGCATGTGTATACACGTGTACCAGAACACACATAACCATGTTAATGTGTTCACACACACACACACACACACAAATATAACACTGCTTGTCCTTGCATTATAGACAGTCCTGAAGTTTCCCCAGGTTATGTCTTTTCTACTCCACTCCATTTTAGTCTTGGTTCTTGTAACGCAGTGCACAAATGCACAATGATATTAATAGCACCATTGAAAGTAAGCTCTGTAACTAAGCACGCGTCTGCCTTTCCAACCTCCCCGTAACAATGGTTATCAATGCTCTGTCAGCAGTAGTGGCTTCTCACACAAAGACCCAGCACTGGCAGCATTTATCTCTGGCTTATTTGTTGTGCATTTCAATTCCTCCATTAGTCCTTTTGTTAGGCTAATTATGAAAATCTCTTTCCATTTTTGCTCCAGACCTAGGATTGATCTCTGAATCCACAGATGATTCAGCTTTGCTAATTGCATCTCTCTCTCTCTCTCTCTCTCTCTCTCTCTCTCTCTCTCTGCTAGAGAAAGAGGCCAGGTGACTCCAATGGTTCACTCATCTGAAAAGACCTGGCCCTTGCTTACTACTTTGGGGAGAGTCAAGGGTATCCAAACCTAGGTGGTCAAAGAATGTGATGTTTGCTTTTGTGGAAAGCAATGCTTCTTATCCCGAGTAAACCGGTAGCATCATCTTCGGATCTATAAACAAGCCAGCAAGGATTGAAGCAATGGCTCAGAGGTTAAGAGCCTTTGCCGCTCTTCCTGGGGACCTGAATGTGTTTCCCAGGAACTATGTCAGTGCTCACAACTGCCTGTAACTCCAGACCCAGGGCATCCACTACCCTCTTCTAGCCTCCAGGGATATAAACATATATAACCTATACTGACACATACATATAAATAAAAACAAAAACAAGCCTTTAAAAGAACAAACCAACAAATGGTAGCTCAATTAGACTGCTCGCTTAATCACACAAGGCCCAGGTTGCATCCCCAAGTCACATAAACTAGGTGAGGTAGTAGATGCCTGCAACCCCAGCACTCAGGAGGTCCACAGAAGAAGAATGGGAGTTCAAGGTCATCCTTGCCTTTAGAGGCAGTGTACACCAACTGTGCTAAGTCAGACTCTGCTCTAAAACAAAGCAAACACCATAACTAAAGAACAACCAACCTTTGTGAATGTGACAAGAGTATCAGTTAAGGTAAAACCTCAGGTCTGAGTCAGGGAATGTAAGAGACTCTTGTGGAGACTTACCTGCCCACAATGCAGAGAACTCAACATGGTTTCAGACTCTGTGGTATTTATTTGTAGGGATAAGTACCGCCCCTTAGGGGGCGTGTACGCCTTGGGCTAATGTTGGCCTATAAATTTGGCAAGCATGCTCCCAGCCGTCCCTTTCTGCTTTCCTGGTCTCCGCAGGAACGGTGGTTCTGTAAGTCTATTTCGCCATTAAAGCTATATATTTTTTTACAATCTGTCTGCATTTGTTTACGCCATTACATTTTGGCGTCCAACCTGGGCTATTTTGCCCCCGACTCAAGCGGGTAGCCCGCTAGCTAACACAGCACCCTCCCAGGTGCTGTTTTTCAGTTCGTGACTCCGGCCCCAGTGCCGAGTCCAAGACATAATCGGCCACACAGGTCCATTCTGCCTGCCTTGGCTAAGTTTTGCAGCGGAACCCCACTGCCTGAATTAGCAGAAGCTCAAGTACCTGCGGTTTTACAACAAAAGCTGCCACAGCGGCAGATTTGGTCTGATACAAAGTGACTCGGCCAGGCACTGGTGGTGCACGCCTTTAATCCCAGCACTTGGGAAGCAGAGGCAGGCGGATCTCTGTGAGTTTGAGGCTGGCCAGGCAGTGGTAGCGCAAGCCTTTAATCCCAGCACTTGGGAGGCAGAGACAGGCGGATCTCTGTCAGTTCGAGGCCAGACTGGTCTATAAGAGCTAGTTCCAGGACAGGCTCCAAAAACACAGAGACCATCACTGGCAGGAACTGATCATTGCAGGTAAAAATTTTTTTCTTTTATAAACAAAATGTCTGAACACATTAGTATTCAAGAATTTAACAGTTTTTTTTTTAATTGTACCATGTGGGAGATTTTACAAGAGGTGTCTATCACCCCACATCTATGGATCCTTCTGGGATTCGTAGTTTTCATTGCCACTAAATGGTTTGATAATAGAAATATGATAAAGTCTTTACGAGATGAATCCAGGATTCTTAAGGCAGAGATTGAACACTTAAAAACAATTGAGAATCAGTTTGAAGTTCTCCAGGCTGATGTTAAGGAGAAATTCATTACTATGGAAGAGGGAATAGCTGATCTGGATCATAAGCTACAGTCCCTTTCTGTAGGAACTGAAACATTAGTGGCTGATATTAAGGAGAAATTCATTACTATGGAAGAGGGAACAGCTGATTTGAATCGTAAGCTTCAATCCCTTTCTGTAGGAAATGAAACATTAACTGAGAGAATCAAAACTGCTGAATGTGACAATCGGATTTTGTCTAAAGCTTATGACAGATTGACGGAAAGATTGTCAATACAAGAAGGCACGGTTTATGCCATAAAAATTATGTCCAAAGGTGAGATATTATCTCTAACAAACAAACTTCATACTTTAGAATCCTCAGTGAAGGCTTTGGAACATAATTCTGGACAGGAGATTCAGACATTGCAGAAGGCAATGGTGAATAGAATTGAAAAGATTGAGGAATTTCTAAATTCTGATGAAGAGCAAAGGGTAGAAAGGCAAATTTTAACTACATCTGTGGGTAAATCTCTCCGGGACAATTTCCACAAAGCTCTACCTACAGCTCTACCTGCCTTTCCAGTAATAACAACAGAGACGGTGATTGGTTCCAGAGACCCTAGGGTCATCAAGGAGAATACATGGGAGCCTCTCCGTATGAATGACCTCAAGTAAATTAAACAGGCTGTCATGACTTTTGGGATGCAAGCCTCTTTTGTTAAAGAGATGCTAAGATCTTGGGCCACGACAAGCAGAGCAACCCCCTCAAACTGGCTCCAGCTGAGCTCTGCAGTACTTGAGAGTGGACCACAATTGAAATGGAAATGCTTATTCAGGCAAGAGGCTAGACTCTTAGAACAGCAGGAAAAAGTGAAGGGAACTGACATTTCCCTAGATCAAATTCTAGGTGAAGGGCTCTTTTCTGACCCTCAGGAACAAGCTAATTTGGATGAAAACACACTCTCCATGTGTACTACAGCAGCCTTAAGGGCTTGGGACAGGGTACAAGACCCAGGAAAGAGAATGGAATCATTTGTCAGAGTTAAACAGGGTCAGAGAGAACCCTTTTGTGACTTTTTACAAAGATTAACTAAGGCTGTACAAATAGGGATATCTGACCCAGAAGCAAGACGTATAATGATTGAGTCTTTGGCTTATGAAAATGCAAATGTGGAATGCAAAAGGATTTTGGGGCCTTTAAAGCTCAGATCAGCGCCCTTGGAAGAATGGGTATTGCATACAGCCAATGTTGATACATTTGATTATGGCACTGAAGCATGGGTAGAAGAAGCAATTTCCAATGGTAAAAGGAGACACCAGAATACCAAATGTTTTAATTGTGGCAAAATGGGTCATATGAAAAGGAATTATAGACAACGAATTTTCAGAAATAATAATAATAATGCATCTTTCAGAAATAATAATAATAATAATAATAATAATAATGCATCTTCTAGAAATAACAGAAATAGGAGGACTCAGCCTTCAGGTTTATGTAGAAGATGTGGAAAAGACACTGGACGAATGAATGCAGGTCTACAAGAGATAGACAAGGCAACCTGATACAGTCGGGAAACGTGAGAGGGGGGGCCTCACAGGCCCCCATGGTAAACATGGTTCAGTCATTTCCAGTTTCTGCAGAGAACGTGCCTCATCAGGACAATTAGGAAGCCCCATGCCTACTGTTACAAGCAATAATGATCAGAAAGATAAGTTACATGTGTTTTGGCAAACCTCTATAAATGATCAAAGACCTAAACTGAGAGTGTGTGTAAATGGCATTTTTATTACTGGCCTGCTGGACACAGGAGCTGATGTAAGTATCATTACCCCAGAATCTTGGCATCCGTATTGGCCTCTTCAGAATGTAAATGTTCAGCTCCTGGGAATTGGAACCCTATCTCGAGTAAGGCAGAGCATGAGATGGGTTGAATATATAGGGCCAGAGGAACAAATAGGAAAATTAAAGCCATATGTAGCCAATATCGCAATGAATTAATGGGGTCGTGACCTATTACACAATGGAATACCAAAATTAACATTCCTGCTACTTCTAGAGCATATATTTCTGAGAATAATATTAAAAGATATTACAAACGGAGAAAACTGGCCATTGGGCTGTACAAGAACAAGCAATTGATGTCCCTTCAGAGATACCAACAGCCTTGCCTCTAAAGTGGTTGACTGAGAAACCAATATGGACAAAGCAATGGCCTTTAGCTGAGGAAAAGTTACAGGCTTTTGAACAGCTGGTACAAGAACAATTAGATGCTGTACATATAGAAGAATCTACCAGCCCTTGGAATTCTCCTGTATTTGTGGTTAAGAAAAAAATCAGGTAAATGGAGAATGGTGACAGATCTCAGGGCCATCAACAAGGTTATTCTACCTATGGGCCCTCTGCAATCTGGAATTCCTTTGCCCTCTTTATTACCAAAAGGATGGCCTCTCATAGTTATTGATTTAAAGGATTGTTTTTTCACTATACCTTTGCAAAAAGAAGATAGAGAAAAATTTGCCTTCACAGTGCCTACTTATAACAATTCTCAACCTTCGAGGAGGTACCACTGGACCGATCTCCCCCAGGGGATGTTAAATAGCCCCTCCCTGTGCCAATATTTTGTGAAGCAACCATTGCCAATTATACGCAAGAAATTTCCCAAATCTCTGTCTCCTTTCATCGCCTGATGAAGGTTAATATTCATGAGGATGCCTATGTGTTTGTCTTTGGATTCACCTTCTTATTTAGCTTCTCTAGGAACATGAATTATAAGCTCAATGTCCTTTATTTATGGCTAGAAACCAAATATGAGTGAGTACATCCCATGTTCCTCTTTTTGGGTCTGGCTTACCTCACTCAGTGGGTTTTTGATCCTACTGCACGTACTGGCTTTGTGGGAGCCTAGGCAGTATGGATGCTCACCTTACGAGACCTGGATAGAGGTGGGCAGTCCTTGGGCTTCCCACAGGTCAGGGAACCCTGATTGCTCTTCGAGCAGATGAGGGAGGGGGACTTGATCAGGGGAGGGGGAGGGAAATGGGAAGCAGTTTCGGGGACGAACCAGAAATCCTTAATAAATAATTAAATTTAAATAAAAAAAAGAAATTTCCCAAATCTATAGTATACCATTACATCGACGACATTTTGTTATCCGATTCAAACATGGATACCTTGAACAGACTGTTTGAAGAAATAAAGATACTTTTACCTAAATGGGGATTGCAAATCGCTCCTGAAAAGATTCAGAAGGGAGATTCTGTTAATTATTTAGGTTATCAAATAGGTTTGCAAAAAATTAAGACACAAAAAGCACAAATTAGGAGAGATCGCCTACAGACTCTTAATGACTTTCAAAGACTGTTAGGAGACATTTCCAGTCTACGACCAGCTATTGGAATAACACCTGATCTAATAATTCATTTGAACAAAACCTTGGATGGTGATAAAGATTTAAACAGTCCCAGAGAATTAACAGCTGAAGCAGAAAAGGAACTGACAAAGAATGAGGAAAAATTACAACAGGCACATGTGGACAGGGTGAATCCAGAGCTCGATTGTATTCTCATCATACTACCATCAAAAATTTCTCCTACAAGAATTTTAATGCAGAGAGATGATATTATTTTTGAATGGATCTTTTTACCACATAAACCAAGTAAGAAACTGAAAACTTATGTGGAGAAAGTCTCTGAGTTAATTATAAAAGGCAAGCTGAGACTTCGTCAACTAGCAGGCATAGACCTAGCAGAAATTATAGTGCCTTTCACTGCTGATGAACTAAAGAAATTATGGGAAGATAATGAACCATGGCAAAGAGCTTGTGCTAATTTTTTGGGAGACATTAATAACAACTATCCAAAAAACAAGAGGCTTAACTTCATAAAGAGAACTTCTTGGATTCTTCCTCGAATTGTCCGTGATGCTCCAATAACTGGAGCTGGTACATTCTATACTGATGCCAATAAATCAGGGAAGGCAGGTTACAAATCAGAAGACTTGGGTAAGGTGGAACAAAGTCCGTATAATTCTGTCCAGAAGGCGGAATTATATGCCATTCTTATGTTGCTAAGGGATTTTAAAGAACCTATTAATATAGTCACTGATTCACAATACGCAGAAAGAGTTATTTTACATATTGAAACTGCTGAATTTATACCTGATGATACAGAACTAACCTCATTGTTTCTCCAGGTTCAAGATTTGATCAGGAACAGGCTTTTCCCTATGTACACAACACACATCCGATCCCATATGGGTCTGCCAGGTCCTCTAGCACAAGGTAATGCAGAAATTGATCAATTATTGATTGGCAGTGTGCTACAAGCCTCTGAATTTCATAAAAAACATCATATTAATAGCAAAGGTTTGAAGAAAGAATTTTCAATTACATGGCAACAAGCTAAGGAGATAGTAAAGAAATGCCCTACTTGCTCTTTCTATAACCAAATGCCACTGCCTGCAGGGGCTGATCCAAAGGGCACCCAAAGGAATGAAATCTGGCAGATGGATGTGTTCCACTTAGCAGAATTTGGCAAATTAAAATATGTTCATCACACCATTGACACTTATTCAGGCTTTCAGTGGGCAACTGCTTTAAGTTCAGAAAAAGCTGATTCAGTAATCATTCATTTATTAGAAATCATGGCTATCATGGGTATACCTACACAAATAAAGACGGATAATGGTCCTGTTTATGTCTCTAGGAAAATGAAACGGTTTTTTGATTATTATAATATCAAGCATGTTACAGGTATACCATACAATCCTACAGGTCAAGCAGTCATAGAAAGATCAAATCGAACTATAAAGGATATGTTGAGCAAACAGAAAGGGGTGGAAAACACCCTCAGAAATAGGTTACATAATGCTTTGTTAACCTTGAATTTTCTCAACGCTAATGAGAAGGGAACAACGGCTGCAGAAAGACATTGGATAATGGAAAAGTCTACTGAACTAAATCAACCAGTTTATTTCAAGGATGTGCTGACCTCACAATGGAAGCCAGGAGATGTGCTACGTTGAGGAAGGGGTTTTGCTCTTATCTCCACAGGTGAGGAAAAATTGTGGATACCATCAAAATTAATAAAGGTTTGGTTTGAAGAAGAGAAGCCACTTGGAAAAGATAAATAACAATTCTTTCATAAGGATGGCGAACATACTGATGGTAAGAAATACAGATAGGTTGGAGGCAGGGTTCTTATTTCCATAGGAAAATACTCATCTTCAAAGAAATTGAGGGACTCTGAATATTTAATTACTGATGGATGGACACATTTTGTAAGTATTAATTTATATATATATATATGTCTTATTAAACATTTCTTTATAAATATATAGAGCTGGTTTTGAAGTTGGACTCTGGCTCAGTCCCTCTCCAATTCCAAGCCTGTTAGTAAAAGAAAAACCCAGAGTTTCTGGAGTTTCTCTCTCATGTCAAGAGCCATGATATGGGACAGAAAGAAATATGAGTTTAGAAAACATCTTTGCTTTTCTTCATATCTATCATACTTTTCATTGAATATATCTATCATGCCTTTCATTGAATATATATATATATGTATGTCTATATATGTCTATATGATTAATGTTTAAGTTTTTCACAATGAACAATGAGTTTTTCCTGAAGTGACATTTGAAGTTTCCAGGAAGAAGATGGGGCCCCACAACAACAACTCTACCTGGTTGATATGACGTCATGATACTGATAGTTCTACTACAAGACCTGTTTTGGATACAAGCTGCACAAGACGATCCCAACTTGGTTAGCTGAAATGGTGCACATCTTGTACAACATTCTGGCCAGACCTCCACAAAATACTCAGAGACTATTTGCAATTTTAAAAGACATTGATCTTGAAATTTAACCATCATTTTACTTTCACAGGATCTCCCAGAAAGAACGTCGCCCCCATGACCACTGGAAGTAATTCTAGAGGACGACGTCCCCTCTCCCAGTAAAGTTTACCCCTGGGTTAGGGACAACATTTAGGGGTTGGGAGGTTGGGGGAGGAATTTTATAAGCTCAGGGATCATTTTGAAAAAAAAAAGAGGGAATGATGGGATAATAGATTTATAATTGTGAGTTACTGCTTTTAGACAAATATATTCGTATCGATTCTTGTATATTGATACAAAGTTAAATAATATTGACTATTGTATGCATGCATGTTTCTATGTCTGTTTAAAACAGTTTTATGTATTGACATATATTGTATTGATATATATATATTGTATATATTTACCATATTGCAGTGTACATTTCTACCTCTGATTAAGATACTTATATAATGTTTGTGTATTGATATATATTTGCCATATTGCAATGTATATTTGTACAGTGTTTATATTTGGAGGTCATTATCCTCATTTGTTACATAGTTGTTTATTGTCTTAGTCTTTAAGTTAGATAGATATTGAGAATTATATAGATAAATAGTCATCTAAGTTTGTCATTTATAATTAGACTAATCAGGTTCTCTAGATATATAGAGATTATACTCAGTATAGATAGATAATCTTCGACCTCTTCAAATAGCTGTAGAAAATGACCTTTAATCTAACTCAGAGTTTTGTGGTAGTGAGACACTATTGCTCCTGGCAACACCGCTCTATTCCCGAGAGAATGTTGAGCACCAAAGACACTCCATCTGGAGCCTTTCTATTTGGCAGAACTGGCCTTTGGGCAAAGAAATGCCCATACCTCAACCACTGACAGAGATACAGAGCATGCATCAATGAATAAAACAGGACTGTCATATCCTGCCAAGACAGGGTAAGATAGTTTTGAAAAGTTCCTTGCCTTTAATAATGGTATGTCAGTTATGTTAGGCCTTAGCCAAAATTGGTTGACTCAACGTTGCAAACGAGACTTTGGGTGATTGCCCAGGTAGTCAATTGTCTCTGTCAATTGTTGCACATTTTGGATATATCTTGTTTGTTGAGTAGTGTTTAGTCCCTTCTCAGATCTTTGTCGGAGTTGAAGATTATATAATTGTAGTTACTCTCTACATTATTTGGACTCCTTGAGATAGAATGTTTAGCAAAGCTTTTGTTCTCAATATTATTTGTTATATTTATTATTTGTTGTTATTGTATATAGTTGTATTTGGTTTAGTTCTGTCTTATTTAGACAAAAAGGGGAGATGTAGGGATAAGTCCCGCCCCTTAGGGGGCGTGTTCACCTCGGGCTAATGTTGGCCTATAAATTTGGCAAGCGTGCTCCCAGCCGTCCCTTTCTGCTTTCCTGGTCTCCGCGGGAACGGTGGTTCTGTAAGTCTATTTCGCCATTAAAGCTATATATATTTTTACAATCTGTCTGCATCGTTTACGCCGTTACATTTATTGCAATGGGCAAAGACTATCTCCTTGAATCTCAGAATGATACGCTAAAGTAGTAAACCAGAGATGATTGTGCTCCATACATGTAAAGATATTTTGGGTTGTGCTATGGAGCAAGGGGGTGGCAGTGGCCTTGAGCTGGAAGAGGCCAGTGATGCTATTCAGATAGCTTCTAGCAATAAAGAAGTATCTAGCTTTACCTGTCAATAGCATCAAATTTAGGTAGGCTTGATTAAAGGAAGGTGATGGCCACCCTTGAACTGAAACTCCAAATTCTCCAAAGAAGACTCAACATGGGTGATTAGCAAGGGGCAGTCCTGGTTTCTCTAAATCACCACCTGTTCCTCTTCACTCTCTGATCTTCTTGGTGAATGTGGAGGTGGCTCTGATGTTTTTAAGACTGGCCTTTAGTTGGCTGACAAGGAAATTTATTACTTCTCCAAATGTCAGGCAAAAATATAGAAGGGCTTTCAGACTTGTGATATCGTTCCGATTTTAAAATTGACATCTTCCAACAGCAGTACCACCTCCCCAATAAACGCATGTTTCATTTCTAGAGAGTGAAGGGGAGAGCATATTAAGTTGAAGACAGAAATCAGTTGATAAAGTGCTTGCTACACAAGCATGAAAATTTGGATTCGACCCCTGGGATCCACATGTGTATTGTGGTATACATTTATAACCCTAGTGTCTGGGAGGCTGAGGCAGGTGGGTTCCTGAAACACACTGAGCAGCCAGCCTAGGTGAATTGGCACACTCCAGACCTGTGAAAGACAATGTCTCACTCAACACGGTAGGTAGCTTGTGAGGAATGACACTCAAAGTTGTTCATTAGCCTCCATGTTCACATGTGTACACATGTACATGGACACATGCATGCACACAAACACAGAATATATTAAATGAACAAGATATTCAGGCGCCATCGATGTGACTATAAGTCACATTATGAGCTACTGTCAGGAGAAGGAAAATTGTCTAAAGTATACATGGAGTCTATGCCTCTTGATTATCTATCAACTACTTTTTCTATTAATTCATGCATCTTCCACATTCATTACTAGTAAAGATCCGAATGTCAGATTTATCCATCTAGAAATCAATGACTCTTTTGAACTTTGTCCCAAGTGAGGCCAGGAATCCAGAAATGTGATGTTTACCCAAGAAGTTATTCCATCTTGGTTGTAGAGAGATGGCCTGTGAGACTCTGAAGGCCTCCTGCAGCTCATGTTTTTTGTTGATGGCAGCCACACACATCCCTTCTTAAGAATTCTTCTTCAACGTCACTGGGATGCCACTCTTGAAGAGATAAGGTCTACTTCCTCCCATCTCCAAAGAAAGGGATCTCTGAAGCTGACATTTGTGGTACTGTGACTTTTTTCATAAGTCACTGTACAATCCTGTCTTTTGTCTGTTAGGTGTTAATGCTTTGTCCCTGACCACAATGCTGTGGGGAAACTGTGTTAGAGGCCACCAACTTTCATCATGACAATTGAGCAAGTAAAACTTCAAATGATTCCAGCTGCCAAGTGGCAGGTCACCTCCCGAGTTTCAGGATCTTCTCACATTTTCCACACAGAACCCAAATATGTAGTTGTGTTGAGCATGTCAGGAATTAGAGATCAGGTTGGCGAGCAATGTAAGTGATGTTCTGACTTTTTGTTTGGAAATAGGGGTCTCATTATGCAGCCCTGTGTGGTGGGAGCAGCGGGCTGCATTCCTGCCACCTGGCTCCCAGCCGCCTAGCTAGCTTATGCCCTGAAATAACAACACACAAACTGCATTCATTTAAACACTGCCTGGCCCATTATATCTATCCTCTTCTTGGCTAATTCTCACTTCTTGCTTAACCCATTTTTAATAATCTGTGTAGCACCACAAAGTGGTGGCTTACCGGGAAAGATTCGGCATGTCTGACCTGCGTCCATCTTGGGCTGGAGCTTCATCGCATCTGACCAGAGAGGAGAGGCACGGCGATTGCTTAACTTCGCTTCTTCCCAGAATTCTGTTCTGTCTACTCCACCCACCTAAGGGCTGGCCAATCAAAATGGCCAAGGCAGTTCCTTTATTAACCAATGAAATCAACAGACAGACAAATGACCTTCCCACATCAGCCCTGGATGCTCTGGAACTCACAGTCTTGCTGCCCAGCAGAAAGTGTTGAGATTGCTGGCATGTGGCATCATGCTTTGGTAGATATCTGGTATTTTGAAGTTAGAGCGTACTAATGCTCAGATGCTTCATGGTAGATGACTAAAACAGATGAAATAGCAAATAGGTCAAGTTTTGAGCCACATTAAAGTAATTTCTTGTGATATTTCATCATGACTTGTAGGTGTGCATGTGTGTGTATGTGTGCGTGCATGTGTGCGTGTGTATGTGTTCATGTGGAAAGTGGGTGTGCATGTATAAGCACTTATATGTGGATCCCAGAGGTCAGCCTCTTGTTGTTTCTCAGGAAAGCCATCCACATCATTTTTCTGAGACTGGACCTCCTCAGATCTGGACTCCACCAATAAGGCTGGACTAACTGGCCACCAAGCCTTCAGGTGGCCTGCTTCTACCTCTCCAGTGCTAAGATTGCAAATGCTTGCTCCAAAGTCAGACCTCTTTATGCATATCCTTGTGATCAAATATGGGTCCCTATGCTTACTTGTTGGCAAGCACTCTACCAACTGAGTCATCTCCCAAGCTCCTTATTACAGAAGACCTAAGGATGTAGCTCAGTGCTATGATATTTGACTGATCTAGGTTCAACCCCCTGGTGTGAAAGGTCCTTCTGTCTATGTGTTGCTTTTATTGGTTAATGAATTAAGAAAAAAACTGCCTTGACCTGATGATAGGGCAGAACTTAGGTAGGCAGGAAAAACTGGATTGAATGCTGGGAGAAAGGAGGCAGAATCAGAGAGAAGCCATGTAGTTCCACTGGAGACAGACAGGCAGAACTCTACCCAGTAAGCTAGAGCTTCATGGTGATATATAGATTAATAGAAATGGGTTAAATTAATATGTAAGAGTTAGCCAATAAGAAGTTAGAGCTAATGGGCCAAGCAGTGATTTAACTGATACAGTTTCTGTGTAGTTATTTGGGGTCTGAGTTGACGGGTGGCCAGGAAACAAGCAAGTAGCCTCCTTACAACAACCCCCAGGCCTGAAAAACAGAAGGTAGTTCAACCTACTCCATGATCATAACGAAGGTCCAGACCTGCTTGTCAAACACCACAAACTCTGTAGTCACTGTAATAAGAAACAATGACATCTGTGTCATCCATCTCTCTTTAGGTATAAGGAACGGAGATAATTCCTAAAGAAAAATCTGCTATACATCCCTAAAGACACTTCATTTCTGATTCTAAAAAACCAGTAACCCAGGAGCAGGAGATGTATTACTAGACCAAATTTTTTCTTCTGGTGCTTCATAGACAAACAACCCTTCCTCTGAAACATGACCTTTAATTAAACGTCTTAAGTCTCAACTTCAATTAGGGCCTTTCCTTCTCATTTAAGTATTTTAAAAATGATGAATCACCATAGGTATGGATAAAGAAGTGGGAAGCTAAATAATTCTGACATGCCCTTCAAGACAGTCCTTGGATGTTGAGTTACAGCTTTTCAGGCCCAGTTCTGCCTGGAGCTAGAACTTCCTAATCACATGACAGTTTCTTTAAATTGGCTGCCTTCCACTGCAGCCAATCACATGCCACCTAAACTCACCAAGGAACTTCCTCCCAAGTGTTTCCGATTTATGGACTCTTAGACGTGGTCTACAATGGGTTAATTGTTAATGAGAGTAAATGGTTATATTACAGTTCAAAGTTATATTTAAAATTTACTTGTTTAAATGAAGTCACAATAATGTAAGATAATTTCTTCTAAGGCTCTAGTCCTTCAAAATTGAAAAATGATCCATGTTTTTCAAAGATATAAACTGGAGTCAGTATCCTTGAGAAATAAAGTTACTGTAAGCAAGAGATATCCCAAAACTATAAATAAGCTAAAGAATAGAAAAAGGCAGGATGGAGGAAAAATATGTGTAATGATTAGCCAGCTAGAGCATGAAAATTTAAACCATGGCAGTTTAGTATTGCTATAAAAGCAGAAAACACACTGAAGAAAGAACCCTCAAGTAGAGAAACAAATTTAAGAACTGGTTTTCAGGACCACTGGGGAATAATAAAAGGTTCACTAAATATGTTGCAATGGTATATTGCAAAACAAGCACAAGAGTAAGTCTGGTCCCTTTATCACATGTTAAATGATGAACCTGAAAAATCGATTCCAAATGCTTACTTAATTACTCTAAGTAAAAGAAAAACTTTGAGGACAAAAATGTAAGGAAGAAGGTCGATAACCTCAATACAAAGAAGATCATCTTTAAAATGCTGCCTCTGGATGTAGTTGACAGCTGTATGACTAGGGCAGACTGGGGGACAGTGGCAGTGAGACCAGGATTTATCCCTGCTGCTTGTTCTGGCTTTTTGGAACCCATTTTCTCTGAAGGGGTACCTTGCTCATCCTAGACAGGGGGAAGAGCCTTGGTCTCAAAGCAATGTGCTAGACTTTGTTGACTCCCCATGGGAAGCCTTAACCTCTCTGAAGAGTAGATGGGGAGTGGGATGGGAGTAGAAAGGGGGGAAGATGCAGGGAGCAGGAGGAAAGGAGGGAATGGGAAATGGATTTGGCATGTAAAATAAGAAAAGATAGTTTTTTAAAATTTTTTTGAAAAAGAAGATGCTGAAGACAAAATAGAAGGAAAATACTGATTAATGTCAACAGCATTAAAATTATGACATAAACAAATACTGGCTACTATGTAGGAGAATACATCTACACCAAATGCAATAAACATTTTTATCATCAAATAGTTATCCCCTAACACCAGAGAGACACTAATAAAGTCAGAAAAAGTTATTGACAAACATTTCAAAAGAAAAATAGCACAAGTGACCAGTCCAAATAAGAGGATGATCAACTTTACCAGTAATCAGAGGAGCGGCCATGAAACACAGCATAAAGTCCATGCTTACCGTGCACAGAGCCCTGTGCTCAGTTCCCTGGTTAACTCCCATGCCTAGTTATTAGCAATTAGGAAATGCAAAAGAGAAAATGAAAATTATATACCAAATTAAACAGCTCTATTAGTGAGAACAACATTCAATTTTACCAAGGATTCCCGGTCCAGTGAGTTAATGAGGAGCATCGTACACCAATGAAAATGAGGAGCCAAACTGAAAACAAGCTGTCAGCATCAAGTCATCTGAGCATACACAGCAGCCACTCCCTTTAAAGATAATTTCTGTGTACAGATGTAAATGCATTGCTTGTCATGAACAGTGAGTCTACCTGTGTTTGCTACTTTTCTCATCGCCGTGACCAAATACCTAACAAGAAGCAACTTAAGGGAGAACAGGTTTACTTTGACTTTTGGTTTGAAGAGACCCAGTCAGTCCATCGAGATGGGGAAAATGGGGTCTCAGGAGTAAGTCAGTTGCTCACTTCGTATCCAAACACAGGCAGAAGAAATAAGCAGGAAGTGGGGCAGGGATATAAAACCTCAAGACCCACCCTTGAGTGACACATTTCCCCTAGCAAAGCTCCACATCCTAAAGGTTCCATAACCTTCTCAAGCATCACCAGCAACCAGGACCAACTGTTCACAGCCCATGAGCCTGCGGGGGACACTTTACAAGTACAGAGTGGGCTGGCGTTCAGTACTTTTCTCGTCTCTGTGACCAGACACCTGACATCAGGGAACATAAGTATGGAAGGGCTTATCTGGGCTTATGCTCTGAAGGCATAGAGTTCACTGCAGGTAAGGATAGGAAGCAGGACCATGAGGCAGTGGTTTACAGTGTATATTCAGCCAGGATGCAGATTTGAACAAGAGGCAGAACCAGGCTCTTAAACTTCAAGGTTCACTCTAGTGACCCACAATTCTCATTCAAATCTTAGCACTGCCTAAATCTCTGTGCCTTTAATATAGATACTACGTGTGTGTCTGTGTTTCTGTGTGTGTATGTATTTGTGTGTGTTCTCATATAATAGAATATTATACAGCAGTGGAAATAAAGGAGTCATAACTGCACATACCAGCACAAATGTACATGGGTCCACAATCAGTTTATAAAGCATGTGAAAAGAACAACTTTAACTCCAGCACTTGGGAGGCAGAGGGAGGAGGATCTCTGAATTCAAGTCAGCCTAGTTTACACAGTGATTTCCGGGTCAGCCAGAGCTACATAGTCAGGTAATTGAATGAAAAAAAAGGTGAAGAAAGGAAAAAAAGAAAGAAGGAAGGAAGGAAGGAAGGAGGGAGGGAGGGAGGGAGGGGGAGAGGGAAGGAAGGAAGGAAAGAGGGGAGGAGAGATATATTGTAATAATTAGTTTCCATGGCCTAGTGCTTTGTATTATTGTATGCAGAGGATGAAATGGCTAATACTGTAATTCCAGCCTTCGGGAAACCAACGCAGGAGGGTGTTTTATGCCTTTGAGGCCATCCTGAGCTACATAGTAAGTTTTAAGATGAGCTAGGCCACAGAGTAAGCACCTGTGATGGTTTCAATGAGAAATGTCCCCAGTCAGTGGTGTGATTTAGGGAAGTTAAGGTACTTTTAGGAGGGGGAGCCCTGCTGGAGGAAGCACATCCCTTCAGCAGAGCTTTGGGGGTTGGTAGCCTCTCACTCCATGCTCTATGTGTTTGCAAATGAAATCTGATCTCTCTCCTTCATGCTCCAGCCATCTGTTGCCATGCCTACAGAATCTCTGCTATTCCATAGTCTCCTGGAAAAGTGGTTCTCAACCTTCCTCATGTTGTGGTGACCCCAACCATAAAATTATTTTTGTTACTACTTCATAGATGTAATTTTGTTACTGTTCTCAAAGGCAATGTAAATATCTGATATACGAAATATCTAATATGAGACCCCTGTGGGGGGGTCATGACCCACAGGTGTAGATCCCATGGGCCAAAATAAACTCTTTCCTCTGTACGTGGCTTTTCACTTTGCTCTTTATCACAGCAACAGTAACTAACAGACTCTGTCTCAAACAGCAACAAAACAAAGCAAAAGCAAAGGCTATCTCATAAAACATGTAATTCTAGAAAGACATAAAACAACGTGAGATATTCTTACAAGCATGTAAACAATCCGCAGATTATAAGGGAAAGGGGATTGGTGCTTATTCTGCACAACAGCTATTACCAGGAGGTAGCAGGCAAGGATGGAGTACACAGACCCAGGAGCTAACGGGATTCATCAAGTATTTTATTGTTATTCCTTAAATCATACAGATAAGGTGTTTGTCCTCTCATCCAAGTATTGTATTTCAAAATGCAAAATAGTGAGAACCCTACAAAACAGGTATCAGGCATATCTCCCGTCTGCACGTTCTGATACCTTTAATAGACTCGGGACCTGGATGCGACTGATTGAATTCTATTTCTGAGTGGCACTCGAAATTAACTGCCCTTTGTTGACAAAGACAAGCAAGCCTGGATCCTGTTAGCCAAGCTATAAATAGGTAAGCGAGAGCTATTCCAAGCAAACAATGCCAAGGCTTAGAGTTACAGTCAAAGGTGTCCCCTGGTTTTTGCCTTCTCAGCGTAATCATGTCCTACACATTCCACAGAGGACAAAACGTCTATCGAAGCCTTTCTGTGTACATATGGATCTGTGTCACCTTTTACCTTGGTGACCTTTATAACCTCTGCCTGCCTGTGGCTAGCCATTCAACCTATTGCTGAGTTCTTACCCCTGCCCTTAATGTCTTTCCCTTCATTGGATAGCATTGGACCGAAACAGGGCAGAAATGATTCTCCAGCATCCAGTTTCATTCACTAAAGACCTTCTGAAGTCGGATCCATAATCCCGCTTTAAACACATTAAGGGATCAGGCATTCAACCAAATTATATCCCCAGGCGTCCTGCTCTATGCAACTATATGAAATTATCAAAACAAATAGGAGATGCTGAACTGCTGAGACAATTCAAACAGAGCATGATTTTAAGGGAAAGTTATCAGGAAGCATTGATGCCTAATGAATTGCATATACCTTGGGCAAATTATGAGGCACTGGTGTACCTATTGACCTAGAGAGTCAATACCCAAAGCAAGTAGGTCGATTTTATCAGTCCTGAAAGCCCCTTTGCCTCTTGTTCAGCCTCCCCTCCTTCACTTCTCTGTTGCCTATCATGGAGCTACTTAATTTCCATTTTCAGGAATTTATAGAGATTAGTTTATACATTTTAGGAGTCTATATAACCATTCTGTACTTACTGTTGGTCCCTTAACCCTTTGTTTGCTTCTTTGTACAATATAATGGGTTTCACTATGGCAGCTTCATAGATCCTTTGATGATTCCCCTTCTTGCCTCTACCATGTCCCCATCATGACCTCCTCTGTACTCTTGTGTCACATGTATTTCATTTCTAACCTTTCCCCTCCTTCCTTCTCCTTTCTCATGGTTCTCTAGTTTCATGTCTTACATCCTTACCCACACACATATACAATAATTAAAAAATGAACCAGGTGATGGTGACACACTGGGGAAGCAGAGGCAGGTGGATCTCTTGAGTTCAAGGCCAGCCTTGGATACTACAGAGTGAGTTCCAGGACAGCCAGGGCTTCACAGAGAAACCCTATCTCAAGAAAATCCAAAAAACCTTTTTAAGTGAGCCCTTTATATGAAAGAGAAAATGTGGCTTCCATCTTTCTGTGTTGTAATAGGGGCGGCAGGCCCGGCTAGCTTTACCTGAAATAATTACACGGAAACTGTATTCTTTTAAACACTGCCTGGCCCATTAGTTTCAGCCTCTTAACCCATTTCTAATAATCTATGTAGCACCATGAGGTGCGCTTACCAGGAAAGATCTTAACCTGTGGCTGTGTTGGGAGTGAGAATCATGGCGACTCCTGACTCAGCTTCTTTCTCCCAGCATTCTGTTCTGTTTACTCCGCCTACCTAATTTTATGTCCTATTAAAGGGCCAAGGCAGTTTCTTTATTTAACCAATAAAACAACAGATAGAAAGATGACCCTCCTCCATCATTTCTGGGCTGGGTTACTCCACTTATAATAATTCCTAGATCAGCTGGAATTTTCACAGCTTCATTCTCTACAGCTGAATACAACTGCCTGTGTGCACTGAACACATTTTCATTATCTATCTGTCGGACATCTAGGCTTGTTCTCCTCTGTTGTAAATAGAATGGGAATAAACACAATGTACAAGTATCTGTATTAAAAATAAAGTCTTCTGGGCATGCACCTGAAGTGGTATACCTGCACCATGTGGTCGTTCTAGTTCTGGTAGTTCTAGTTCAATGGTGGGTGCACGAGTTTACACTCCCATTTAAGGGCTTTCCCTTCCCACAACCCCACCAAAACTTAGTATTGTTTTTAGTTTTTCAGTGGCTATTATGACAGGGGTAAGATGGAATCTCAACACAGTCTTAATTGATATTTTTGTCATGGCTAAGGATAATGGAAACGTAAAAATTATTTATTGGATATTTATGCTTCGTTTGAGCATTGTGTTCTAGCATAACATATAGGGCTTATTTGACCTTATTGTGTGGTCATAAAATGTTCTCCTTGGGGAGGCAGGAAAGAACATCCAAGGGCTTAAAAGCTCACTTTGCTCTTGCAAAGGACTTAAGTTTGGTTCCCAGCACCCACATTAGGTGGTTTGTAACCACCCATAATTCCAGCTCCAGGGGATCTGATGCTCCTTTCCGGATTGTGTAAGCACCTGAACACACACACACACACACCACGGACTTTAAGATTTAAAGTACATCCCTTAAAATAATGTGCTCCTTAGTTCCCAGGCACAGGGTCTTCTGGTACACAGCACTTCCTAGATGTTGGAAACCCTTAGTCACATCCTCCAGGAAAGTTGATAAACCAAGCCAAGTTCATTGTGACTTCATGCAAGTCTAGAAGATACAACTTCTCTGTGGCCTTAGGAGAAACTTAGGAGGGAAAGTATGATTGGAGCTCTTGGTACTTTGGGCTCTGGGCATACTCATTCTGTGGTGGATCTTTGCAGATGACAAAATGAGTAGAAGCGAGTTTGACTCATACCCTGAGAGTTCAGAGATGGCATCCATGAGGTAAGGGTCTGGGATTTCGTGATGACAGACACATTATAATTTGCTAAGCATGCTGAATGCCCAGTGATAAGGCTGTTATCTGATAAAGCAATGTCTCAGAATTTCCTAAAGCAAACAGTGAAGTTTTTTACCGGTTCACAATCTTATCTTCCTGAGCAATGTCTTTCTGGAAGATTCCACTAAATCATGTTCACAACATTGCTAAAATAATTTTATACAAGTCATATTGGCATAGTCTCCACACTGACTTTCTTGTGCCTACACATAAAGTCATTTATATAAAAAATTTTTTAATTTTGCAAGTTATATACCCCCCAAACATCTTAGAAATTCCAGAAAATATATCTGTGAACCGGCCGCCACCAATTGATTCCCAGAGAGACACTACCTTACAGCCATGATTGGGGAAGGAGAAGGGTGTAGGACAATACAAGAGGTGGGCAAGGTCATCTGGAAATAGAGCCATGAGTGGCACAGCAGTGAACAGCGAAGGAGACAAGGACAACACTGAGGAAATAAGTCTGTCTTGTCATGATGGCCTCTGCACAGATAACTAAAGAGGAGCTGTATCTCCCCGTGCCTTCTTCTAATTAAGGTTAACTGAGACTCCGTTTGTTCATTCAGTCTTGTAACTTGCATGCTTTCAAATGTAGTTCAGATCATAACAGAAGATTTCCTTGTCTAGAGAGAGAGGCTGGGGAGAACTCTAATGCTACAGTTAGGGAAAAGAGTGACTAAATGACCCACGTAGCATCTCCCACAGAGCAGGCATTCAACACACCCCAAATGGTATTCCTATTACTAGATCATGCCAGGCCAGTGGAAGAAAAAAAAAAATGGGTGCATTGCAATCAGGCATGCAAGGATTGTTGAATCCTTAGACAAAAAGAACAGCAGAATTATAGTTTTATAGTGTACAATTTTATATGTATGTATCAGATACTAGTAGAAAGCTTTCAGGTCAAAGGTGTGTTTGGAACACAAAGCTAGAGAACGTGGGAAAGAAAGGGATGAGTAAACTATAAACATTACATGTGCTTGCCCAGTCACATCCTCTCACAGAAGAGAGTTTAGCCTGCAAGACTCCTGGGAGAATCTTCGAGGAGTGTTTAGCCACCTCCTCATCTCCCCACACGTCAAGGGAAGATCAGACAAGTAGAAGTGAACTGCTCCTGGGTTCGTGTGTGGATGATTTTGGCTGGTTTTTAGGGTATAGTGATCTCTGGTCATTTCAATTTTGATGTACTCCATGTCCCAGTGTACTGACCAGTTAGATTAATCAAACACATGCTTTAGGGAAAAACTTAGAAAGTTATAGGGACAGGTACAAAGATGGAGCAGAATTCTTTTGTTATCTGGACCCGTCCATGTTATTGCTAATGGAGTGAGCAGGTGGATTTGTGGCTCTATCTGTGACCATTTCCAGGGGATGTAAGAATCAGTGTCCTGTGAGTCAGTCTCCTCCCCATGGGATTTGAAATGGGCTATAGCTCAAGGATTAATGCAAAAACAAAACAAACAAGAAAACAACACTTTCTTTATTCATAGACTCCAATGTGCAGAACACACAGGTAGGGTGGAGCCCAGTGGTAGGGAGCTCTACACACAGGTAGGGATGGAGTTCAGTGGTAGGGAGTTATACACACAGGTAGGGGTATAGCTCGGTGGTAGAGAGCTATACACACAGGTAGCGGTGGAGCTCAGTGATAGGATGTTTGCCCTGTGTACCAGGTGTCCTGGCTTTGATGCTCAAGCATGGTACCAATGTGAAACAAACTGAGTCGACATCAGTGATAACGTCCTACCCTTTGAAAAGCTCTTTCATTTTTATTTAAGTGGTTAAAATAAGACCATTTTCATGCAAGCATATAATGTACTTTGAGCGTATCCCATCTTCCCTCTGACCTCTCTCCCCCCCCTCCCTTACTTCCATTAGTCTATTTATTCTCCTGAACTGCTATTTTTGTTTTTATGTCAAGGACATGCACATTATCTCTTTTTAAACTCACGTACTGGGATCTAGAACTTTTCTAGATAATCCTAGAGAGAAAGGAAATTCAGTGCATGAGGAAGAGCACACAGCATTAAATAAGGGGCTTCAAATTCCCCAGGGCAATCCCCAGCACCAGCTGGATTGGATGGTGACAATACTTTCACTTTGTACTGGTCCTATTACAAACATTCTCGTTTCCCACTGGGGAAGGGTCACGGTGCCTTAACGGCCCATCCCCGAACAACTGAAAACTGGTGGCTTTCCTATTGCATGGAGGAATGAGAGAAATGAGCAGCTGAGTCAGGAGAGTCCAGGCAGCTGCACATGGATCAATCAGCTGCCATCCAAAGATAGGGAAGGTGTGAGAGAAGCCTGTTTCTGGCATCATTCTTACCTGTGCCCTCTTGCTGACTAACCCGGGACTACTGACATCATCAAAGCAGCAGACCAATCAGCTAAGGCCTCACTGGAGGCGAGTGACTCATGGCCGAGTTCAACCTCCATGTGGTCAGACTCCTCGAGGTTCTGCATTCTAATGTGCCAGCTGGCACCTGTTTTATCTCATGCAGGATCAACAGCGTTGCCCATCTACAGTCATGGACCCTTCTTTAAGATTTCCCGAGTGAGAGCCGTGGCCTGCTGCTGCTAACACACACCTTACACCTGGAGCATTCCCCCGGGGCAGACACTGAGGCAGATGGTCTCATGTTGCCTCCTTGCCTCCTCTCCACAAACATAGCCAGAACAGAGTTAAAACCCCCTTCTCTGCTGCCAAGGCTTAGCCATGGTGTTGTTTTGGCCTGTGAGAATTTAGCAGAAGACCCAGTCATGTACAGAAAAACTTTATCATCTTTTGATTGTTACAAATAACAGACATATAAGTCATTTGATTCTTATCTTTTTGTTTTAAATTTAAACATTTCTGTACTCTATGCCCGAATTTTCTCAGACTTGAAGGTGAGATGGGCAGCTACAAATGCCAGCGCTGACACCATCTGGCCTGGAGCCAGTGCCAGTGCCAGTCATTCGCACAGCTCAGCATGAATCCACAGGAGAAAAATCCACTCCTGTACACTAGGCTATGGCTGCAGGCTTCTTGGGGCACGGAGCAGTTCACTCTCTTGGCTCCTACCGTCTGGGAAGGAAGCAGGGAAAGCCATGAAACCGAATCGCCTGGTACAAATTCACATCTAAGTTGTATAACCGTCTCCATTCTCTTAGGCAATATAAACATTTACAATACACACCTGTGAGATACTTTCCCCAGGTGCATAAAACGGGGGTGACAGAAAGTGGGGCTGCTCTGGTTTTTCACTCCCAAGTTCAGGAACAAAGGAAAAGGGATTCTCTAAGGAGCCACAAAGGCAGGGAATTGTATTTCAACTGTCTGCCTTGCCAGGCTCCCTGATCTTTGAAGCTGGACTCCCCTCTCGGGTTTCACAGGCCCAGATGTCTGATTTGAAAGGAGACTTTGTGCTGGCACAATGGGGCTACACACTGTAGACCTTTGTGTGTTTCAAGTGTGATGGATTTCTCCATCAGATTTAGCCCAAAGGGAATATATTAATAAGATGATGCATCGAAAGGGGTTACGAGTTAGTCTAAAATACCTGATCATAGCACTTTAAATGTCATATTCTTCTAGAATTTCAGGCCCCGGGGAACACATACACACCACCACCAACAACAACAACAGCAAACACAAAACCCTCGCAAGGAATTGAGCAAGTTTGAAAGTGGGACCTGGTTCTACCACGTACAGTGGTATGAATCACTTATAGAGACATACTGGTTCTTTATTAAGTTGTGACTTTGGACAATTAATTTAACCTGTATGGATCTTATATTTTCATTAGCAGAAAACTTAAAAAATCTGACCTGGATTGGTTGGAGGAGTAACTCAGCCACCAGGGATGACCTTTGTGTCCCTCTCTAGGGCACCAGAGTTGGCTGGAGAACACATCTGGTCAAGGGGCAGTTTGAAGGAGTCCTTTCAGAAGTCAGGGCCACAGAAATATAAAATACTCCTCTCAGAGAGGCCTTGCAGGGCAGAAAGGGCCCTGATAACCCTTCCCCCACCGCAACACTGCCTTTCCCTTTGCTCTTCTGTGGGCTTAAGGCTTACAGCCACTTCCTCCGTGGCTGTTCTTGAGCAAAGGAATTCTAGACTAGTTGTCTGTGTGGGGCAACTTGTCCAGGAAGCAAAGGATATGTTATAGAGAGATGTCTGACCTGCTGGAGAGATAGCTCTGTCAGGAAGGTGCTTGCCTTGTAAGTGTGAGGAACTGAGTTTGATCCCCACATCCCACACAACACTGAGATCCCCACATCCCACACAACACTGAGATCCCCACATCCCACACAACACTGAGATCCCCACATCCCACACAACACTGACCATTCCTGGTGTACTCACCCATAACTCCAGGACTGAGGAGACAGAGACAAGCAGACCTCTGAGGCTCACCAGTCAATAAACAGGCAAACAAACAAATGAACAAACAAATAAAAGTCACAAGGTGGACAGGACAGTTCCTGGGTCTCTAACGTCTCTAACCTCAACATGCACAACACACACATACACACACACATGCACAAAATACACACACACACACATGCACACACCACAGACATACACACACATACACAATATACTACACATTTGCACAAACATTGATACCACATAGACATGCACACATATACAAACCACACACACATGTACACACACCACACACATGCACACACAAACACATACACCACACACACATACATACACACAAACATATACACCACACAACACACACACACACACACACACACACACACACACACACACCAGTGCTGGTCTGTGTTTTACTATCTGATCCTCGCCCCTCACCAGGAACTAGCTTCCCTTCCCTGTCACCCACCTTTGTGACTATGAAAGGTGAATCATAAGGTTTCTCAGTTTGTTATTTACTTATCTAAATGCTAGAACTAAGGCGTGGGGACTGGCCCGAGTTGGGAACTTACTCTGTGTGGAGTAAAGCTCTGCAGAGACAGCGAGTTTAAGCTAGACCTCTATGCTGTGTGGCTTACTCTTCAACAGCCCCAGCATTTCTGGATCTTGCTTTCTCCTCCTGCAACAAGAGCAGCTTGTTCAGCTGCCATCAAGAATGCCGTGGAGTAGGATGCTAGGCTTCCCTGATGACACATGGCAGTTCTGCAGGCTGGTGACATAGCTCAGCTGACAGAGCAGCTGTTTATTACACCTGGAGCTCTGGGTTGGAGCTCCGGAACCACATAGAACCAGGCATGGAGCAGTATGCCTTTAATCCCAGCGCTTGGGAACTGGCGGCCGGAGGATCAGGCATACAAGGTTATGGGGGCTGTGTAGCAAGTTCAAGATGAGCATTGCAGATCTGTCTGCTGAACACTGAGACCCAAACAGTTGGAGTGCTTTTAACACCCATCCTGGTCTCCACCGTGATGTCCGTAAATCATGCTATGTGATCCCAGGCTGGAATGTTGACTTTTAGTACCACGCGTTGCCCCTTTCCCATATATCCAAACAGCTGTAAGTGTCAAACTTTTCGGGTAGTCCTTTCTCTAGCACAGAATTGTGTGCAAGCAGTTAAGACGTGCTATAAATTCTCCGGGTTTATATTTATTGGAAGCCTGTTTGGCTGTTCCAGGAGACCCAGTGATTTCCTGTAGAGGAGAGGTTGGTTTTTCTTTACTATACAAAACCAGAGGCTCTGGTAGTTACATTGGCACGGACCTGCAGCGCCACCTGTTGGCTGATGTGTTGATAATCACCACCCAGCACGAAGCATTCCAAGGAGAAAAAAATAACTTGTTTCCAAAATAAAAATAAACAAAAACAGCAGCCAAAGTAGCAAGATGCTAGGAGACCACATTTAAACAACTGTCTCTCGTACTGGAGAAAGAGTAGATTTCTCTCTCAAATTATTGGAGCGTCTAACTTCTGGATGAGCAAGAAGTGACAGTTGGTTCTCACTTTCTATGAAATTCTGCCCTGGAGGAAAACATAACAGAATGAGATAGTTTCAGGACTCAAAAGTCCTTAAAGAACAGGGTAATCTTCTAATTAAGGAGATGGGGGAAATCAGGCTGTTAAGAGAGTGTGTCCCAGAGCTATTTAAAGTTTACATATTTAAATTTGCGGCATTTAGACGTAGAAATGCAATTAATAATGTCTATTTCTGTTTGTATTAATTTTTAAACAGTCATGATGATGCTGTTCTAGTTTGCTTTCTGATGTTGTCATAAACACCACAGCCAGGAGTAGCTTGGGGAGGAAAGGGTTTGTTTCGGCTTACACTTCCATCACTGAGGCAGAAAGTAGAGGCAGGAACTGAAGCCTGGAGCAATGCTTGCTGCCTGGCTTCCCTGAGCTCAGCTGTCTCTCCTATACAGTCCAGGACCACCCGCCTAGGGCTCATGTACCCTGGTGGGCTGGGCCCTCTGACATCAAGTAGTAATTGAGAAAAAGCCCTTCAGTCATACTCACAACTCATTGTGACAGAGGCGCTGTGATGAAGAGATGAACTCTCGGGAAGAGATGCTCTCTTCCCAGGTGTGTCTAGATTTGTGTCCTGTTGACAAAAGCTGTGACGAGTGCTTCCAAAATCCTATTAAGCCACTCTTTGCTGGCCCTTTGTCACCTGTCACAGAAGTTTGTTCATTTGTCCCTATGTTGTTTCAAGAATATATATATATATCCCAAACTTTACATTTTTTTCACATAGAAAAATTCTAGTGAGAACCATGGTTCTGGAAGACTATGCCTTCTCCCTACTCTCTAAAAGAGCTAATTGCTCACTTGGGACAACAAAGAGCCAAGGAAGAACCCCTCTCCACCTTCTTCTCTATCCTGGTCTCATCTCAGGACTTCCACAAGGGTAGTAACTTAATGAAAACGAAGTCTGGTGTGGAGAGGACAGCGAGCGAGCATTCCCCTCAGGGGTGAGGATCCAGGAATCCTACAAGCTCATAAATGGCATGGACGGGAATCAAGGGACACCCGGGAATGAAATTTAATAAGTGTTCCAAGTTCAAAGACCGGCATCTGCTTCTACTTTAAAAATAAATAAATAAATAAATAAAGAAAGAAAGAAAGAAAGAAAGAAAGAAAGAACAAACATTCAAGGGTAGCCTGGATGGTGTGCGCTGCCTCCAAAACAATTAAACAGACAACAAGGAGAAGGTGCTGGAAGTGTGTACTGACTCTGCAGCCTTCCTCCCCGTTCTGTATGGTGCCCATAGTAGTGCCTGATCCTCCTTCCCACCCTGGCAGCCTGAATCGATTTCACCACCACCTCCAGCCCCCTCTTCGCGTTCCTACCATCATTGCACGGTTGCCTTGCAACAGCCTCCTAGCCAACTGTTTCCTTAGAAATCCAGGCTTGGATAAGGTCACCAGCATTTTAGAAATATGAACTGGGCCATGTCATTTCTCTGCTTAAAACCAGTGACAAAGGACAAAATCCAACCCTCGTTAGTATGGCAAATAAAACTTTGTGATTTGGTTCAAATTTTCTGCCCAGCTTCATTTCCTTGCTCCTCTACCCCAGTCCTACAGTCTAGCCCCCTTCCCCCTCTCCCACCCCTGCACACACTTGACTGACTCTGAGAGCTGTCTACATTCACAGTCTGTTTCTGCAGCCTGCTGTGTCCTTCACTTCCATCATTGGATAAATCCTCCTTTGTCCTTCAAGGTCCATTCCCATTCTCTCTGCCCCTCAGGAGCTTTCTTTCTCTAAGGTTCGTGGATGGAGAACTTGCCTGCAGGATGGGATTGCCCCCCACGTTCTTATTTATTATACCATGAAGTTCAGCGTGTTATAACACCACTGACTGATTAGTTTGTGGTATGTGGATCATGCGCTCTCTAACAAAAAAAAGTTTCTGTTAGATCTTATTAAGAGCTTTAATTGTCATGTATTGTTCTAGAATATTCACTGAAAATGAAACACGAATCTACCACTGTGCTAGATACTAGAGATGCAAAGATAAGCCATGAGTGATACCCACAGGCATGTCAATCAAGACTTTGTACTTCCTTAGCATGTAGACAGTTGGAGGAGGGAGACACATGCTGTGTATTCTAAATAGCTAAACTCCACTTCAGTCTGGAGATTTTAACTGGGGGCTGACCAAAATCAGCAGTGAAATGCTATCTTATGCATCCCAGTCTGATGCCAGGCTCATGATATAGCTGAGGGTGGGTGGTGAATTCCTGACCCTCCTGCCTCCACCCTCCATGGGTTTTTGTCTTCTGGTGGCAAGGTTAGAGATCTGCCATGCTGGCTCCACCTTTTAGCTTTGCCCAACATGAGGTTCCCAGTTAGTTCCTTGGGTAGCTGAGGATTGGGAACCTGAAATGACCCTATCCGAGAGCAATACTGACGAATATCTTGCATATCATCATAGAACCTTCATCTGGTGATGGATGGAGACAGAGACCCACACTGGAGCACTGGACTGAGCTCCCAAGGTCCCAATGAGGAGCAGAAGGAGGGAGAACATGAGCAAAGAAGTCGGGACCATGAGGCGTGCACCCACCCACTGAGACAGTGGAGCTGATCTACTGGGAGCTCACCAAGGCCAGCTGGACTGTGACCGAAAAAGCATGGGATAAAACCGGACTCTCTGAACATGGCGAACAATGAGGGCTAATGAGACGCCAAGGACAATGGCGCGGGGTTTTGATCCTACTTAATGTGCTGGCTTTGTGGAAGCCTAGCCAGTTTGGATGTTCACCTTCCTAGATATGGACGGAGGGGGGAGGACCTAGGACTTACCACAGGGCAGGGAACCTGGACTGCTCTGTGGACTGGAGAGGGAGGGGGAGAGGAGTGGGGGGAGGGGTAGAAGGGTGGGAGGAGGGGGAGAAGGGTGGGAGGAGGGGGAGGGAAATGGGAGGCTGGGAGGAGGTGGAAACTTGTTTTTTGTTTATGTTTTTTTTTCTTCTTTTCTTAATAAAAAAAATTATTAAAAAAATAAAAAAAAAGTATTATCTGTGTTCATCTTTAGATACAGCAGCTAGCACCATCTTCATTGAATTGCCATCTTGAGTTATGGAGTGTTTTAAAAGGCTTTTAAATCTATTTATTTGGGGAGGTGCATACACGTGGAGATCAGCTGGTGAGAGGTGGTTCTTTCCTCCCCCTGTGGGAGGGCCAAGGATGGAAATCAGATCCTCAGACTTGGTTGCAAGCTCCTTTACATGCAGAGCATCTTGAGGTCTTCTTGTTGTTCTTCAGTTTGAACGCAGTGTCTGATGCTTTGCCTGTATATGCTAGTACTCTCCAAGCACGGGCTTGTAATTCAGTGTTTGTGGAACAAGCAAACGTACGGATGGATGGTTGAATGGGTGAGCTCCCAAGTGATGAGCAGATGGGTAAGTGTGAGTGTCTGATCTTGCTCCAGTGAACGCCCATTGCACTTGGCACGCGAGTTTGGATCTGGGGAGGGATACCATTTGTTGGTTCCTAAAAGCCTCACACTCTTCCAAGTTCTCCTGTATTCCACAAAGGCATAAACACTAGAAGCTGCATTCCTTAGTACTCTTGTCTGCCTGATCCAGTTAGTGTATCAATTAGAGGCACTCATGTTTAACTTACACATAACAGGCATTGAAAAAGGAGCTTTATCTTCTAGTGAAAGGGGTGGAAATCCACTCAGACATCTTAAAAGGAGTTTCCCATGTGGATGCCATAGTGGCCATGCTTGCAGATGGATTTGTTGTGATCCCTCGGATTTGGGATGGCTCAAAACTTCTGTCAATCTTCATTTATACAACTTCCTAGTAGCTCTTTTACCTCATGGTAGACTCTTCCTATCCATAAACCCCAGGATGAATTCTGAACTGACACGGATTCTTATTTGGTTAGAAATGGAAAGGAAACAGTAATCTTCTCGATCAATTCAATAATGTTTATAACAACATATATATTAAAGTATATAACATATAAATGCTGACACGCAAATTGTTGGAAGTGAATATGTTCAAGGCACATCATAGGCATGCATGACATTCTCAAATATAATCAAAATATAAATATAATCAAAAGGTTATAGATTAGCAGAGTCATAATGGAAGAAGCATCAGCTGATGGAAAGAATATAAAATATTAGATGTTCATCAAGCTAGTGACAAAATTGCTAACCCACAGCTGAGAAAGGCTATGGATTATAAGAAGGGGAAACTGCTGAATTCACAACTATCCTTGGGAAATGCAAAAATGTCCTCCCAATAAATGATAAAACAGTAAACAGCAAAGTGGTGCAGCAGACTTTAACCAAGCCACCGCCCGTCATGACGTGCTTGGCATGTCTAAATCAGTCCGCCCCAAACCACAGGACATGCTTAGTGCCAAGTGCACATTAAGTATTTACCATAACAGACTATATTCCAGGCTCAATAAATGAAAACAGTCTCTGTAAATTCAGAACTGGCCCAGCCATACACAGTATGCCCTCCAATTAAGCCTAATTGAATTACAAATTAATAATACAAGGGTTCTGGGAAAGCCTCAACTATTTTAAGATGAAACAGAAAATTTCCAGATTGATCAAGTGAAAAAAATCAAAAGCAGAGTTGAAAAATATTTTTGCATTGAATATAATGAAAACAAAACAATCGAAGATTTGGAGGCTAGCACGAAGGCCACTCTAGGAAGAAATTTATTGGCCCCTGCAGCTCTATCTGCAAAAAAAATCATCTCTCAAATCAATTACTTCATCTTCTACCCAAAGAAACCGGCATAGTAAAATGAATTTGATCCAAGGGAAACAGAAGAGGGAGGTAATAAAATCAGGAGACAGAAAAATACTAGAATAAATCCAGTTAATCAATGGGGAACATTAGATTGATAGCATTTTAGCCAGAGTTTGATTAGGAAAAATGACAGCATGTACAACTCACTAATCTCTAGAATGAGGCAAACAAATTTCCATATAGATTCTGTAGAATGGAAAGCACTCAAATTAATACACAGTAATAAAGTAGTATTATAAACAACTTGATGACAATATATTCAACATTTGATGAAGTGAACAAATCCCACAGAAGATGCAAATTACCCAAAACCCATTTAAGAACTAGATAATTTGGATAATAGCCCTAAATCTGTTTTAAAAATTGAATTTGAGCTTTAAAGGCTTCTCAGAAAGAAAATTGCATAAATTCTTTCAACATCTAAGTGCAGAAGTAAATAATAGCAACCACATCATACTTCCTCCAGAAACTTGAGTGTGTTGGAAGTGCCTCTTGTTATAAGGCCAGCAATCATATGCCAATACCCAAGCTAGGAAATACCTGTAAAAAGAAAAATATACAGATATATCTTAGTGATTGCTGATAAGCATTCATCACAGAAAGGATAAAGTGTCATATATGGTGGCTGGATAGAAAAGAATCTACCCTTGCCCAGAGGGAAGGCAGACTTTGTTCTCTGTTCCTTGCAGGAGGGCAGTCACTATATTCTCAGAATACCCTGCCTGATAAAATGTGTCTGTGTCCGTGGGGCTGTGTCCATGACAGATGATGTGATCTTGTGACTTGGCTTGAAGGCTTTTGGTGAGGTGGCAGTTCACTCTTTGGAGAGGCTGGGGACTAAGATTGGCACTGTGGACCACACGATGTGGGGGACCTCCAGCGGTGTCTCTGAACATCACCATGGCTCCTTGAGCTTCCCTAGCTAGCAACGTTCTGAGTATTGTGACATGTTGCATCCCAGTTGTGTCATTGGGACAATGGTGCTTTGGAGGACGTCACTGTGAGAGGGCCATGGGGAGCTGGTAACTGGCCTAGACATCGTGAGATCTATGCTTGCTCTTAACTTGCCTTTTAACTTTTTTTAGTGGCCCATAACCATGAGTACAAAGATTTTCAGTGCGATCTGTACATCCTCTGAGCACATTACTGATCTTGGAGACCCACACACTTTACCAGAAGCAAGAGCAAACATTCTTGGGGACTATTTACTAATATATGATGACTAAGTGTGGTTAAGCTCAGAAATGCAAGAGTGATTTGACACATAATTTCAAGGGTAAAAGAAAAACACATGTTCATTTCAGGAGAGCAAGACATGCTTGGAGAAACAAACAAAATCCATTATTGAGAAATACCTAGAGCTGACTCATAACTCAAAAGGCATCCTTCAACTTGATAAAGGATGTCTATGAAGAAACTCATAAGTGGCATCATTCGTGACAGTGAATAGTGACTGTTTTTCTCTAAGAGTAGGAGCCGGGGAAGACGTTGGTTCTCGCCTAGTCTATTTACTGTAGTGCAAGTTTGAGCCAGTAGAATGAGGGAAAAGGAGGACAAGGAAGAGGGATAATAGGACAAATGAATGAAACCTAGATTAGAAAAAAATAATTAAAATAGTCTTTATGTTGCAAGCCATCATGACTACCTATGTAGAAACCTGAATAAAACCCATAGAAATGCCATGAGAAATGGTAAGTGAACTCAGAGGAGTAAAGGAGGGAAGGAGAGAAGATAGAGAATCAACTGCATTTCCATATATTAGCAACAATTGGATATTGATGTCAAAATTGTCATTTAACAGGCTGTAGGGGAGGCTTAGCTGTTAAGAGCACAGACTGCTCTTCCAGAGGACTTTAATTCTAGTTCCAAGGGGTCCAACACCTTCTTCTGGTTTCTGCAGGTACCTACATGCTTGTACACAACACAACATGATACAACACACACACACACACACACACACACCTTTTTAAAAACCAGAGCGATAAACCCCCACATTATTTTTTTTTCATTTTTGGCTATCCCTTGTTTAGAGGTACAATCACTGAGTTAAATGGCTTTATTTCCACCGGAGCAGGATGGTGTCTGGCTGCAAGTCCAGCTCTTAGAAGGTGGAGGCTGGAGGATCAAGAATTCAAAGTCAGGCTTGGATGTATAGAGAGTTCAAGTTCAGCCTGGGTTCCATGAAACCCTGTCTCAACACACAAAAATTAACCCAGAAATAATGCCAGCAACAAAAATGGCATGCCTAGGTCTCAAAACCTGTGGAAGTAAAATTGTTCCAGGTACTTTTTCTTCCATACACTCTCTGCCAACTGACATATCTACCAGCCTTTTATGAGCATTCTCGTTTCCATCCAAACTCATCAGCACAGCTATTAAATATCTTAATTAGCTCATTTAAATTTCACAAGAGCACTGACCTTTATGTTTTTCAACAGTGTGATATTTTGTGCCATTCTGGATGTTCATTCAATATTTATTAAACAAAATAATTATATCTAACTTACTTAAATTGGCAGATGCAATACTGTTGAAAGTTCACTTCAGTACTGTTGCTATAAATTAATGTCTTCATGGATTTTTTCCATATATTATGGAAACTCATCATTATTATTCTTTGTTATGTGGGATAATGCATTTCTAGATATGAGTGGATTACCATATATTTTAATTGTATTGCTGTGTTTTATTTATTTTGTCTTGGTTAACTCTTCTGTTCTGCCCTCTGAGAGATAAGATCATATTCCATTTTCTTGTATAGGAAGGTAAATTTTATCAGTTCTGCATTGCAACATTAACCAGTAATTGACATGTGCAATGAGATCCTTTTATCCTCAGATCAATTTACAAAAAATTGCCTAGGGACACACACATGATGCCCATGTGTGCACCATGGCCTCACGAAGATGACAGATCTTCTTGAGCTTGGTAAAGTGAAATTGAGATTTCAGGTGTGTACCACCTGTCTGTAGGTAGATGGGGAGAGGAGGGGCAGTTCATGTAAAGGAAGTGGTATAAGCACATGGATAATTCTGAGAGCCGTGTTCCAGGAACAGTAGTCATTTGGGTTGGATCATGGATGCAATGAGTAGAGAGGCCAGAGCAAAAAGGGAACCTAATGTCCCAGGAAGGAAAGAAGTCAGAAGTACAGCTCTCAGGAGACCCTGAGCAATACCATTGGCTGAATGAGAGGGTGGCATACTGAGGCTTCTGGGTCCACATGGAGTGGGCAGGATGATATAGACTGAGGCTGTGGTGATGGAGTCTGTTTCTTGAGGGTTCTGACACCTGACAGGGGAAGGATGGAGAGGAGGGGCGACTGCGTGTGTGTGGGAGGAAATGTTTTGTCAAATCATCGGCCATCTTGACATATCTGGGAGGAGGGGATCTCAGTTGAGGAATTGCCTCCATCAGATTGGCCTGAGGCCGTGTGGGGAGCATTTTCTTGATTAATGATTGATGTGGGAGGGCTCAGTTCACTATGCATGATGTCACCACCAGGCTGGTGGCTTTCTAAGATTAGCAAGTCGTAAGAGCAAGCCAATAAGTAGTTATGATTGTTCCTTCATAGTTCCTGCCTCTGCTTCTGTTTCACATCCTGTCCTGATTTTCTTCAGTGATGATCCGTGATCAGGTCATATAAGCCAATAAATCCATTCCTTCCCAAGTTGCTTTGGTCAGTGTTTGAGTAGCATGAGGGACTGAAACCAGGACAATAACTCCCTTGAATTCTCCAGTCACCTTTGCCCAGGCAATCCTCACAGTTCTGGCCTTCTCTTGTTTTCCGTGCTGGATCTGTGTCCCACTTTGTGGCTGAGATGAGTTGCTTTCTCTTGAGACAAAGCAGGCTGAAAAAGAATTAAAAGAGCCACTAGGAGAAACACAATGCCCAGAGCATCGCCAACAGAGTAGCCTCCTTTCTCTAGAAAGGATGTCCATGAGCTGTGGCTATGAATTCCACTAAGAGTTTGGATTGAATTGACCAGATGTCCCCAACGTGTTCTGGGAAAGTAAGGCCCTAGGGAAGGGCTTAGGAAAGGCCACCAGGGACCACTAACTGTGACAATAACTGATTGGCTTGATAACTGTCTTCCAGTTGCACAGATGTTTCCATTGATAGGAAATATAAAGGCCATGTGTCTCATCAGGCCACCGTGAGCTAGGCTGGAAACAGTACACAGCACTGTTTATAGCCTCTGTTGTGGTCCCTCAGATCCCCCCAAGGGACAACTGCCATTATAGTCATTCATGAGGCTCTCTTGCCTCTGTGTTAAATACCACCAGCCTTTTATCCTTTTCAAATTTATTTATTTGTATTTTCTGTGTGTGAGTGTCTTACCCGCAAGTGTGTATGTCTACAAAAATCAAAGCAGTGCCTGGAGAGGCCAGAGAGTGGAAACAGAGTTGCAGGTGACTTTGAGATGTCATGTGGGTGCTGGGAATTGAACCTGTGTCCACAGCAAGGGAAGCCAGTGTTCTTAATCACTCTCCTTGAGTCATCTCTCCAGCCCCTGGACTTTTATTCTCTTTGAAATCCCACACCAAGGAGATCCATCAGGCCTCCTGACTAAAAAAGATGGCAGCAATAAAGTGTTCACTGACTGTTTGAGCCTTTTGCTTCCAAGTTTGGTGGGAACATGTATTTTTTGTGGAATAATCTTTGTAAATATGTATTGCTCTAATTGTTAATAAAACGCTGGTTGGTCGGTAGATATGCTGGATTTGGGGAGCAGAGAAAATGCTGGGAAGAAGGGCGGAGTCTGAGGAGTCATGAGCCTGACTCAGAGGAAGCAGGACATGTAGAAGATGAGGTGACAGGCCGTGAACCACAGAGTAGACCTAGGTAAGAAATATGGATTGATTTAAAATGCAAGAGTTAGCTAGCCTGAGCTGTTAGCCTAGCATTTAGAATTAATATCAAGCTTTGTGTTGGTTATCTGGGAACTGGTGGGTGGGAAAGAAAAGGCCGGCTGCACATTTTGTCTCTCGTGATATTGACATCATGCATGAGTCTGCCAGGCAAGCAAGAAGACACCATCTCTGAATGTTGCAACCAGCCAAATCAGCTTTGACAAATCCCACCTTCAGCTTAGTTCTGAAAACCAAATCAACTTTCAGAAAGTCACGAGGCTGTACATGAGGAAGGCTTCGAACCTCATTCTGAGTACGGTCCACTGCTCAGCAGAGCCTGTGGTCACGTGAGCACGGTCACTCAAATCCGCAGGCACCACCCAAAACCTTCCAACCATTCACTCTTTCAATATAGTTCCCAGGTGACCGCTCCCCAGTCAGTCTGAGAATAACCTGTCCCCAGCATCTATGCTACATATTACTCACTGGTCCACCCAAAACCTAGGGGGCAGGCATTAGTGCAAGAAAATAGCTTTACTTAAGGCTATCCCCGAGAGAATGAGACAAGACTTTTGTGTTTCAAATATCCATATGTAGGGCTCATGGGCACAAAGGAATTTGAGGGGACACTAAAATATGGTGACATTGCTTTTTTGGGGAAGATTGTCCTCTGCACAAGACACCGTCTCTGCCTTCTTGAACTGCCAGCCGCTGTGAGTACCCACAGCGGACCTGTACAAGACTGGGACCATAATGATTTGCAGTGGACTTGGTGCGGAAGAGGTTCACTCAAAGACTTACAGACAGTTAACTGTTGCTTCGGGAAATAATTTCCTTTCATTAGTGCAGTGCCCTGTAAGCTGTAAATACTCCTGTCAGTAATTTTCATTAAACCCATTGGTTGGGGCTAGGGAGATAACTCAGGGGTTAAGAACACTTGTGGCCAGCTGGGCAGTGGTGGCTGATGCCTTTAATCCCAGCACTCAGGAGGCAGAGGCAGGCAGATCTCTGTGAGTGCAAGGCCAGTGCCAGCCTGGTCTACAGGCTGTAGCTACAAAGAAACCTATCTCAAAAAACAAAACAAACAAACAAACAAAAAAAAAAAACCACTTGTTGCCTTTCTGGTCTCCGTGGGTACCTGCACATATCACACACACACACACACACACACACACACCCCAAAAATACATGTTTAAGCTCACTGGGTCAGCTAAATTCCCTGCGGTGGAACCACTTCTTTCTTTCTAAGACTAGTGTTCTATCTGGAGCGAGAAGACATGTGTTCTTGTCATGCTGTTGTGAGAAGGAAAGGTGAGATGGGGCTATATCTACTCACGCCTTTATGTTCAGGTGGTGAATGACAGCATCCACAGGCTCGGCTTAGAATCCTACAATTTTAAAAGTAGTCTGAGCATCATTGTGACATAAAAATGTCTGTACCAAATCAAAACAGCCAGTGGTACTGTCAGTGCTGGATTTGGCTACCTGCGTGCAAAATTAAGAAATTACTACTTGTCAGCCAGAGATGAGTGAAAGTTAGATAGGATTTTCTTAACAACCGAATTAGCAAATGTAGCTGAGTTCTGTTGAGAGGGCTCATGGTGAGAGGTCGTGATCTGATTGGTTCCTGAGGTAGGCAGACAGTGAGCCCTGTGTGTGTGTGTGTGTGTGTGTGTGTGTGTGTGTGTGTGTGGCAGTTTATGATAACGTGTTCTGTTTTGGAAATGTGGGGAAACTTCATCCTTTACCTCCTCAAGTAGAGGGCAAGAAGTGGGAAGGGTCCACGTCGTTCTACCTACCTGTGCTGGTAGACACAGTTCTGTAACTGTCAATACAACCAGTTGTCAACAACTCCTGGAGGAGACTCTTAAAGAATTACCTTGATCAGGCTGCCCTGTGAGAATAACTGTGGGAGATTATCTTTGTTTTCAATTGATATAGAAAGATGTAGCCCGCTGTGGGTAAGTGTGCCCTGGGTAGAGGTCCGGACCTCTAGTATGCAGGAGCAATGAGATGAAAGTTAGCAGCCGGTGTGTATTGATTTCTTTCTGCTCTGACTGTGGATGTGAAGTGACTGGCTGTTTGGAGGCTCGACCTTCCCCTCAGTGATGGACTGTCACCTGGAATTGTAATCTAAATAAACCCCATTTCCCCTAAGTGTCTTGTAGTCAGGATACTTTATCACAGAAGTGAAACTAGAACACACTGCTTTTCCCAGAGTCCGCCCTCGCCCTTGATGGGAACTCACTGTTCTGGCAGACTGAATTGGATAGAGACTTTTACAAAGTCTTGGTGTTTTCCACAGATCTGGGCTCCAATACTTGGCTTCATGTCACAGCGATATTTACAGAAAAGGTTTTGTTTGTGGCTTCCTATGTTTAACGTTTATTTACCTGAACCTTTAAATGGCTCATTTTGACCTTGTCTTCCAACTCAATTAGTGGTGCCACTTGAAGAACAACAATAAAAGCAGACTAAAATAGGTCATTTGTGCATTGAAGTCTTCACGTCCAACAGCCCAATAACAGCCTCTTGAAGGAGACGAGCAAGCTGACAGAGAGGCAAACAGTTCACCCTCTCAGTTAGTTTTAAATATTTTTTAAAAAACAAAATAAACAAAACCAGCCTTGCTGTGTAGAAATGCCTCAACAAGCCTTTAATGACTAAGTCAGGGTGCAGAAGGAAAACACTCCAACATGTCTCCGGCAGCCACTGCTTACTTTAGTGACAATTACACCCAATATTTGTCATATAGGAAGGAATTCATTAGGATAAGTGATTTGAATGTAACCCTCAAAGCCACTTTAAGTTGCAGGGCTTGATAATTTTAATAAAAATGGATAAACTTGGGAGCCAGGAAGGATGGGATGCTGTGCTGAGAGTGGCTCTGGGAATGCCAGCTTAAGATAATTGAATTTCAGCTAAGCAGGTGAGATGCTCATCCCTGTACCCAGCTCTGAGGAAGCTGAGGCTGAAGGACCAACACAGCGTGAATCCATCAGCACAATAGCCTATCGCAAAAAAATATTTACTAGGAACAAACCACTCTTTCGTTAAGGTTTAATGATTTCTGTGAAGTGTGTTTATTTCATAATTTAACATGAGTAAGTCTGAACACTAAACTTTGAATTGCTCTCAATAGAATTATTATGAAGTGGCATTAGCACTAGCCCCTCATTGCCTGCAGATCCATGAAATTGCTTCAAAGTATAGGTCCTTTGGTGGCTTGCAACTGAGAGTTAATGGTATTTCTGATCGGTATAAAAATGGACCATGCACCAGAGGCTCAGGCTGTGGCCGCCTCATCTTAATAATAATAACAACAATAATCTTCAGCTGGCATTTAAGAGGTTTGGGTTTAGGGCTGGGCTGTGCATCCTCTGTCAGAGATGTGACCAGTGCAGGTCACTTGGGAATGAGTCTTTGTTGATCTAATGTGTGCAGCCTGAGCATGGGGGATTCACTTCTGATGGACAGGAGGTTCCTGTTGTCGATTACTTCCATCTTAAAGGTGGCAGAGGGCCCTGGTTCAATCCCTAGCAACCACATGGTAGTAACAATCATCTGTGATTCCAGTTCGTCCTCTTCTGGCCTCCATGGGCACTAAGCTTGCATGTAGAGTACAAACATGTGGGCAAACTCATACATGTAAAAATAGATACATATTTACAAATGTGCATATAACAAAATATGTGTATCTCCAACCCTGCTTCATAAACTGAAACTCTTTGTTAGCTAGGACCATGCCATGGTGAGAGTTCCTCCATTTTGGTTGAATGACGACAACTTCAATAACTGTCAGAATTTTGTTTCTGGAAGTCAAATAACCTTTGTCTGTCAGGTGTTCTCTTCTCCTGCTCCCCAGACCTCAAGTTACAGTTGCCCAGGAAAGATGTTTCTTATCACCTCCATTCCTTAGCTGACTGCCAACTGGTGATTCCCTATGGGTCCAAAAGACAACTTTTGAATCTCTTTCCCCTAAAACCTATAAGGAGTCCCATTCTGTCACATGGGCCTGCACTCTCCTTCAGGGCCCTACCAAACTCCTGTCTGTGTGTCTATGGATCCCAAACCCCCAATCCTTCACTTTTCAATGGCAAAGCCACAAATCCTGTTTTGGACTGACATGAGGTCCCTACAACTCTAGGGGATGTCTCAGGTCACAGTAGGAGGCTGTCTTCACACCTAAACCTCAAAGTTCTGGGAAGAAAGTTTAGCATTTATATGTCCCGGTCCCCATTATCTAGCAATGAACAGATAAGTTCAGGAAGAACAGAGCTCCCTGAATAGTGACAAGTGTACACTGTGCTGGTCGGAATGAGCACTACCATCCATAGATTTGAATACTGGGGGCACTGTTTGGAGAGGTTCACCATGTGTTGCTTTGCTGGAAGAAGTCCATTGCTGGTGTGGGTGCTGAGCGTTCTTAGCCTCCCTCTCCTTCAGGCTCTCTGTCACGCTCCACATCCTGCTCCTGCCGTCACACATCCTCCTCTCAATTCTCCTGCCTCGTCCCTGCTAGCTGGGATAACCATTGTGTGCAGCCTTGCCCTTCCCAGTTCTAAGTTCTCACATTTGATTTAATGCTTAGTAAAGGAACTGATGTAAGAAGAGGAAGACCGCACGACTAGTAGTTAAGTTCTGTCCTACCATGTGGGTCCTGGGAATCGAACCTAGGTCGTCAGGCTTGGCAGCAAGCTCCTCCTTTACCTGCTGAGCCTTATCTGACCCCGCTTTACAAATATTCTATATTATAGATAGGACCTGATGGAATGACTTCCCAGGGAGAAGACATGATCAAAACTCCAGGAGTCAAAGATAATATCATAATAATTCTCAATTAAGAACTGACAAACACAGGTCATAATGAGTTTGAGTAAGACAAAGACCAAACAAAGGCAAACGACCAGCCAAGAGACTGGATGGAGTTTGACAGCTCCATCCAACGTCAATGAAATCATTCATATATAGAGATGGTTTATGTCATTTAAAAGAAACAGAAAATATTACCAGGAAATTTTGTTTTGCTTAAAAATTGATCCACATACGAGAAGAATTTGAAAATCATTAACAATGAATGGCTCTCCATCTGGCCCATAGATCCTGCCACCTGAGAAAGCCTAGGAGTGATAGCGTTTGCGGGCATGCTAATTAAAGTTAAATATAGCCTGGGTATGTGTTCTAATGAGAGTCCTGGGGACTGGATAGTCCGGGATGCTTTTCAGAAAAAGCAAAACCAAAGCAACAACAGCAAAAGCGTGCAATTGAGGCACTCAGGGTGCAAAGGAAAGCTGTGGAGGTAAGCGGAACTATCGTTAGGGGCTTCTCCAAGGGTCACCTGCATGTGCTAGAAGTTCCAGATTGGATGTGGAGAAAGGCATTTGTGTGTGATCTGTTTAAACAGGAAGAAAATTTATGGGGAATGAAAAAAAAGGGGGGGGGGAATGTGAAGGCTCCTGGCTCAAATTCTTATATCAAACTCCTTCAAAAATATTCTCTCTAAGAGAGCACAAGCAAGGAACTCAGGACCGCGAGTGGTGCACCCACACACTGAGACAATGGGGATGTTCTATCGGGAATTCACCAAGGCCAGCTGACCTGGGTCTGAAAAAGCATGGGACAAAACCGGACTCGCTGAACATAGGGGACAATGAGGACTACTGAGAACTCAAGAACAATGGCACTGGGTTTTGATCCTACTGCACGTACTGGCTTTGTGGGAGCCTAGGCAGTTTGGATGCTCACCTTACTAGACCTGGAAGGAGGTGGGAGGTCCTTGGACTTCCCACAGGGCAGGGAACCCTGATTGCTCTTCGGGCTGATGAGGGAGAGGGAGTTGACTGGGGGACGGGGAGGGAAATGGGAGGCGGTGGCGGGGAGGAGGCAGAACTCTTTAATAAATAAATAAATAAAAAGAAAAAATATTCTCTCTAAATTATTTATTAATTTAAGTTGTATTGGGGTTATGCATGTGGCGTGGTGGGCTTGTGCAGGCAAAAGGACAGTGATCTGGAGTCAGTGATCACCTTCTAATATGTAGATCTCGGGGTCGAACTTGGATCCCCGGGCTTGGCCACAAGCTCCTTTACCTACTGAGCTATATTGTCACCCCCTTTACAAATATTCTCTGCTGCAGTTAGGACCCTAAGCAAAGGCCTTCCCAGCAAAGGAGAATGAGCAAAATATAGAGACACAGAAGCCTGTAATTCAAAATTCTGGTACTTTCTTTTTTTCACAGGACAAAGTTGGGAGAACGTAGAATTTTACATGGGTCAACCTCTACCATTCATCAACATGGGCCATGGCTAGGTAAGGAATCAATTACAACTTGATCTACTAGCCAAATCAAAGAGTGTGATCTGCTTTGCTTGAGGGACATGAAGCCTTAAGGATTTATTTTCAATAAAAATCAGGGGAAAGCATTAAAAGTTCTGTACTCTTGACTCAGTTGACAGAGCCCTTGTCTGGCATGCGTGAAGACTGAGAGCTATTTCATTTTGGATCCTCCTGTTTCTGGAGTGGGGCCATTTTGACTTTTACGACAACTGCAGATGCTCCATAGTAGTGTATTCTATTCTGTTCTTGTAACTAGAACCTGGCTGTCCAGAAAAACCACCCCATGAAACTACAGTGTTTTCGGGAGCACTTTGAAATCAGAAATGAGGTCTCCTTGCTAACTGCAAAGAGTACAAAGTCAGAGGCTCCGTTCTAGAGAATAATCTGCTTCCTCCCGCTTCAGTATCACATCTGTATCCCATCCGTATCACATCTGTATCACTATGTTGTTCTCATCTCATCTCTCTGGTCTACAGTTCCCTAGATCTGCCTCAGGGATCATTAAAGAATCTGGGAAGGAAGTTTGATAGTGGCATTTACATCTGCTCAGAGTTGTCAATGCACAGTGTTCATGTAGTTTGGCTTAACTCTTTTTATTTATTTATTTACTTCCTTGCTTATTGGCGTGTGTGTGTGTGTGTGTGTGTGTGTGATGTGCATGTAAATGCACGTGTAATATTGTTCATGCCCCTGTGTGCAGTTGCAGAGATATCCTTATTCTCATGTAGGCTGTTCAATGCTTCTCCTACTGCTTGGCAGAGTTGAGTTATCTGCCTCCCATTTCCATGATCTATAGCAAAGTTTACTTCCTGCCAGGCTGGAGGCGTGGGAAGGGTCATGATTGCTCCCTGGAGCAAACACTCAGATCTGAAATCTGACCTGAAAATAAACTCCGCTTGAAGAACATTTCCTTTGTCGTGCAACCTGACTCTTCTTCCTTCAGCTCAAATACAGGAAGACCTTGGTCATTGTTTGGCCCAGGAAGCAGGGCCATGACCTAGCTTGAAAGGAAACCCTTGCAGTTGTAGGCTAGCTCTCAAATCAAGTCCAACCTCTACTGCCTGGGACCTGTTTATCCCTGACTGCTTGCATGTCTAATGCACAGTAGGCATTCAGAGGAAATAAGTGTTGAATGAATGATTGAGAAAATCTTCCAGTTTGGGGCACACTCTGGGTTTCCTGGGGTTCTTTTTTCTACTTCCTTTCTCTTGTTCTTCCTCTTCTGCTTCCTGTGTTCTGCCCAGGGACACCTGCTCCCTACACCACCTCCAAGCCTCTTGTTTTGCTCTCTGATAGTACTCACAGTGGCCAGAAAAGATTATATATACACACACAGAGTCAACCGTTCATTCAAATCAGTTCAAACATCATTGCACATATGGGAGCAATGGCCCCTTTCTTTATTTCTTCATTGCCCTATGGCAGCGCTCATTGTGCCTAGGACATATTACACCATTTCAGCTGCCAGTATATTCTACCTTGTATTCAAACAATCTGTAGAATTTATTGCACGTGCATGCCACAGTACATCTTCAGAGCAGGAAGCAAAGTCAGCAGAGGACACAGGACAGACCACAAAACTCTCTACCCACCCTCTAGGCCTCACTTTCCTCATCTAGGTCCACTTTTCAAAGCTTCCAGAGCATCCTCAATCAGATGGGCACCAAGGGCTTCATCTAGGTCCACTTTTCAAAGCTTCCAGAGCATCCTCAATCAGATGGGCACCAAGGCTCAAACACTTGAACCAGTGGGGACATCTCGTATCCAAACTGTGCTATTGCTTGTGTGCTTCGAATCAGGTTCATGCAGCATGAAAGGAGCTGAAAATTTGGTGCAACCTGAAATATAAACGAGATTTGTCTAAGAGACTCCAGGCAGCCTGCAGGACACGGGCAAGGGCTCCACAGAGGTGGGGCCAGCGTTTGCAACTGGAACCCAGAAGAAACTGTGACTAGGCTGGAGACTCTACCTGTGAAGTGCTGGTCTTAGGCCAGAGCAGGATAACACCCTGTTGATGCAGAGGGGAGAGGGGACTGCCATTGCAGAAGCCCTCCCCAGCAGCAGGGATAGAACCCAGCATCGTCCAGAGTAGAGCCAACAACCACTTAGTGCTCCTCTCAACCTTCCTCAGAGACACTTCCGTTTGCAGCAGGTAAGATTTACTGCAGAGACTCATAACTGGTCAGTGGACTGAGAACAAATGATTCTTGCGTGTCAGGTCCTAACTGGGGCGTCTATGTTATCCTGCACCCCCAAGCCTGGGGGAGCATTGAGGAAAAGGGGACAGAAAAATTGTAAGAGACAAATAACAGGAAGGAGTGCCGGGAAACAGTGCTGCTAGACAGGACACGCTGTGCATGCATAGCTCAGCGCAGTCAAGGTTCCCTGCACAAAACTGGGCCCATCCACATTTCATCATGGATGGGCAAGGTTCTCGGGGGAACCCACTCCTCCCTTAGAGCTCTAGGTATTAATGGTGTCTGGGGCAGGAGCCAGTAAATAACCTGATCTTTGTGCAGCCAGTAAATAGCTCCTCAGTGATGCTCCTGCACCTCTGATGAAGTCGGAGGGGCTAGATTTTTACAGATAATAAAGTTGTAGGAAGAGGAAAGGATTTAGTGCAAGGTGGAGGATAACGGGGATATATGATCAAAGCACCTTATATGCATACATATGAAATTCTGAGAGAATAAATACATTTTTACAAATAGAAACGTATTTCCCGACACATATTTTCTTGTGCTCCCCATGGCCAGCCTCTGGAACATGGCTTCTGTTTGACTGTATGTGTCTCAGATTGCCCCTGGCATAAGCAGAGTCCATTCTGACAAGTGAGAACACCTGTTTTATTTCCCCTTCCAACCTGGGAGTTGGGTTCCGAATAAAGAGAGGGAAATTAAGTAAATCTAACTTCATTTCCCTGTAATGTGAAATTAGTTCATAACTGTAGTTCTGATGTTCTGAAAAAAAAATTCAATAGTTGATTCTTTTCTAGCCCCATGGGAATCTCGTACTGGTGTCCAGCAATGCGCTCACCTGAAGCTTGCTTGTGCAGCGGTGGTTTTGTAAATGGGCCAATAAAGGGCAGAGAGAATCAAATTGATTAAACCCCAGCTTCAAGGTCAATAGGATGGAACAGAGTGATTGTGTGAAGACAGAGAAAGGCTTATTGAACTTCAAGTACGTGGATAATTTAAAACAACAAAAGACCCACGTGCCTTTGGGCTGACAAACCCTAGGACCGCTGCTTGCTTGGGGCTCTGGCTCCCTTGGCTGACTGCTCTGGCTGTTTCCTGCCCTTTGTTCTCGGGAAGCTGGGGGGACTCTGCTGGGCTGCCCAGCTGGGTAGAAAAAATGCTTTCACTTCAGACCCAAAGAGGGCAAAGTTTGGATCAGCCCAACAGATAAATTTGGTTTGAGAAGCAGTGTAGTAGGTCTGCTGATAAAATGGGCTGCAGATGGTCCAGACTCAAAGGCACGGATGGCACCTGTGCTGTTTACAGTCACCTGACCCTTGACCAGGCCAGCAGAAATGCCACAGTCATGGATGCTGCTGCTAGGAAGTGTGTGTAAACCCAAACCAAGTGTGGTCCCTCCTCTCTCTTGCCCTTTCTTTCTTTTCCTGCCTGTCCCCCTCCCTTTCTCCCCTTCCCGCCTGTTCTCTCTGTCTCTTCCCTTTCCCCCTCCATTCCTTTCCCTCCTCTCTCCTTCCCTTTTCTTCCTCTTCCTTCTTTCTTCCTTTCCCTTCTCTTCCCTTCTCCTTTCCATCTCTTATCTCCCCTTCCCTTTCTTTTTTTCCTTCCCACTCCCTTCCCTTTATTCTCCCCTTAGATCCACTCTTGCCAAGTGCAGTGTGATATAGTCACATAAACAAACTATCTTTAAGTCTGAAATGTTTTCCTTAGTAATCTTCGGGAGCACATCATTCTATAAACTCATTGATGAATGAATCCCATATGAAGGACTGGGACTCTGCATCCTCTGGGTCCCAATGCCTGGGCCTAATGTAGATGAGCACGTGCTCATAGGTCTAAAGCACACTGGAAACATGTTCAATTTCAGTCTGATAGACTGCGTTTGGGAGAAATACCAGAGATCTCGACCCCGGTGGAGGCACACTCAGACGGAGAGCAGAGCTAGTGGCAAGGAAGAGGAAAAGGGGAGAACTGTGTTTAAGAGGCAATCTTGCTGTTTGTGGCCCTCCGGGCTAGCGATATTTCTAGTCGCCTGTCTTAGTTAGGGTTTTGTTGTGTAAGATCAGTTCTTTCCCTGGGTGTCTTTCAGGGCATTTCTCCTGATAAATCTCTTCTCTTCCTAACTCCATCTCAGCATTTGAATGCTTAGTCTCCAGTCACGGGCACTATTTGAGGTGGTTTAAGTAGCAGATTTGCTGGAGGAATTATATGACAGCGGGACAGGCTTTCAGAACAAAAGGGCCAGGCTACTTCCAGTTCATTCTTTCCATGTCAGACTACTTCTAGCTCACTCTTTCCACATCATGCTTGTGGTTCAAGATATGAACGGTGCTCAGCTTCTGGTTCCTGCCACCTTGACTGTTCCTTGTTGCCATGCTTGCCCTCCACCATCAGGGGCTCTTATCTCTCTGGAACTGGAAACCCATAACCTTTCCTTTTATATGTCGTCTTGATTGTTGTGTTTTTCATAGCAACAGGGGAAAGTGATTAACTACAGCAACATAAGGAAAATCAACAAATCTAAGACTTGGCCTAGAGACCCAGGCATGACACTCCAGAACTCAGAAGGCTGTACCTCCTAAAAGTTCTGTAACCTTCCCAAACAATGCCACCAGCTGGGGACCAAATGTTCAGACGCATGAATCTATGAGGGACATTTTTCATTCAAACCATTATAGACTGTAGTTTTCAACCCTGGTTTTCAAAAGAAATTTTAAAAAAAGGAAGAGGGAGGGGGGAAGATACCTTCTTTAATTCTCCTCCTCTTCCTCTTTCTCCCCCTCCTCCTGTCTCTCCTTCTTCTCTTCATCCCTCTGGAAACTGAACCCAGGACCTTGAGCTTAGCAAGCCCTTTTCCACTGAGCTACATGTGACCCCACTGTTGACATTTTATATATTTATTTGTGAAAAGTGTTGCAATGAAGCATAATTTTTTTCTAGCAACTATCTGGGCACTTTAAAGCTCTATTTATCTGGCTCTAAGTTAATTTATGTATCCTGCTTTCATACCGTGTTAATGAATTTTCACTGTTGGGCACAGGTTGCTGTAAAGGAAACAGGATCCTTGAATATCACAAGGCAATCCATTAGTTCTTGTCAGGATGATTTCAGAAAAATAGTAAATATTTTGAAAGCCATTCAGTTTCAAGTTTGGAAATATAGTTCTATTTTGTGAATATTTTTTTTTTTGCTTTTTTACTGACTTGAAAGTCAGACTTACATAAATATTGGATATTTTCTGGGGAATTTTACACTGTCCAGACTATGACGAAGGTGGTAACTAGTTGCCATGGAGATGATTTCCAAAATTCCATTTAGGTTTGGGATTTCTATTAGGAAATGAGATCAAAAATAAATGAATTTTTCATAACACCCTTCAGTGTCAAAGCCAACCTTTAAACTGACCTCATTGTATTATCAATGGAATTATCTAGATATAATTACTTGTGCTGGAAATGGATATTAATACTTACTCTTAGCTGGGTGGAATGCATAACCAAAAAAGCTGTTCACCATATTCAGCATTAAAATCTCAGTTCTTTGTAGAGAGAAAAGCTAGAAGATTGGTACCTGGAGTGTGGTAGTTTGAGTTAATTGGCCCCCATAAATCTCAAAGGGAGTGACTCTATTAGGAGGTGTGGCTTTGTTGGAGTGGGTGTGGCCTTGTTGAAGGAAGTGTGTCACTGCAGGGGCGGGCTTTCGGGTCTCCTATGTTCAGGATACCACCCAGTGTTTCAAGCTAACTTCCTGTGGCCTGGAGGATGTGTAGGACTCTTAGCTACTTCTCCAGCACCCATCATTGTGTCTGCCTGAATGCCACCATGCTCCCTGCCATGATGATAATGGACTGAAACTCTGAAATTATAAGCGAGCAACCCCAATTAAATGTTTTCATATATTAGGGTTGCTGTGGTCATGATGTCTCTTCCTAGAAATAAAACCCTAACTGAAACATGGTGGCTGTCTGAATGTTCTTAGGTATCTTCATGTTGGTTTTGGAGAGCTGAGAACTAAATCTCAGCCCTTGGTCATACCAGGCAGGTGCTCTACCACTGAATCACAGAGTTCTATCTTTACACATTGTGTGGAAAGGAGAAACCGTAAACACAAGAGGTGGCGCATGCCTTTAATCCCAGCACTCAAGAGGAAGAGGCAGGCAGATCTCAGTGAGTTCAAAACAACAACAACAGCAACACCCAAACAGAGTTTTCCCTTCTGGATTGTCTGTGTAGAGCAATGGAAAGGAAAGTGGATTATAAAATTAGATTCAAATTCTGAATCTGTGGCATTGTCTTTTTCATAGCTGTTAGGTCTGGGAAATAAAAACACAGTCTGTCCAGTTACAATTTTATATCAGGCAATGAATAGTTTTTATTTTATGTATGTTCCATGTGGTAGTAAAGCAGAAAATGATTTGTTATTTACCTGAAATTAGAATGTAGCTGAGCATCTGGTATTTTTCTTGGTAACCCTTCCAAATATAGATGTCAGAATCTTTCCAAGTCTTGGTATTTTTATGCATTAGTTTGTTTTATTAGTGTTTATATTTATCTGTTCATTTTTATTTTGTTTTATGGTTCTGAGGATCAAACCAAGGTGCTTGGGCATCAAAGGACAAAACTTTTCCCCTGGGTTACATCTCCAGACCTCAGTTTTGAAGACAAGATCTTGCTATTTATCCTAGACTGACTTTGAACTCATGACCCTCTTGCTGGCACCTCTTCACTGATGGAATTAAAGGCATGCACCACCATGCCTGACTGATATTCATTTTAGTCCCAGTAATTCATTCTTCTGATAGAATTTTACAAGGTTAGAAAATGCTTGAGTCTAAAGAAAGTAGGCTCCAACTGTTAGTGGCTGGACATAAGAGATGGTTTTCTTGTTCACGACCTATCTAGGAGTGTGTGTGTGTGTGTGTGTGTGTGTGTGTGTGTGTGTGTGTGTAATAGTGCAGAAATATGATTCCTTTGTTATGGATTTTTGCCATTCTCAAAATGTGTTCTTATGATGGGGGATAGCTAAATTGGTGATGTGATTTCTTTGTAAGTAAGAAATCTAGAATCTGATACCCAGAAACCCATGTGAAAAGCTGGGTGTGGGACCACATACCTGTAATCGTGGTGGTAGAGAGGCAGAGAGGTGAATCCCTGAGGTCCCCGGACTACTGAGTTCAAGCCAGTGAGAGACCCTGTTTCAAAGTGAGTGTGTGTGTTCGGGGGGAACAGTGCCTTGACTTCTGACCTTCATACACATATACACATGAACACCCATATAATCAGAAGTATACTTGTGCACAAAATGCTCTCAGGAAAAATAGTGAAACAGAAAACCTCCTATTAGTAAGGACGAGTGTGGTTAACATCTACACACAAGTTGCTAGAAGATTTTAAGCTAACCATGATACCCCCCCCCACCCAAAAAAAATGGCTTACAGGAGTCTCTTTTGTCACACGCGGTCGTTTAGCTCATCCATCCATCCCTCCTCTCACGCATGCTCTAGCCTCTATTAGCCACACTGGAAATACAGTAATGAGCACGTTGGATAAATTACTCCTTTCAGAAAGTTCATTCCTCATGGGGAGAGATAGAAAGCCAATAAATGAATGACAAAAAGTACAGATCATGTGCTGGGAAGAAATGTAGAATAGTTTGGTTCCCAGCACTGATACTCACAAGCTCTTGTTAACTCCTCTTTCAAGGGGACCCAACACTCTTTTCTGGCCTCAACTGGCACTGCATCCATGTGGCATAGATACAGACAAGCAAGCACACTTATACACATGAAAATAATTAAAAATGAAAACAATGTGGACACCTTCGGCGACCTCTCAAGATGCAGAGATGCGTCAAGGACCGTCAAGGACCATCAAGCCACGTCCTGTGACTTGTGACTTGAATAATTTCAAGCTAGGCCAACGTAGAGTGGGAGGGAAACAGAAGCGGAGATACAGGTATCTCTGTAATGGTTTCTATAAATTAGAGAAGACAAATGGTGATTTCTTGAAAAGAAATTTGAGTTGACCACCAATCTGTTTCTACTCATTCACAATCATTTTATGTCTTGTCTTTATTGGTCTAAGAGTGACTGCTATTCTAGTTGTTTGTTTGTTTCAAGGTCATTACAAAAAAAAAGGCCTGGAGTAGTAGCTACCATTATTCGCTTGGCTGAGACCCTATCAAGAGGGGAAGTTATTCCCTGGTCATTTAAAAACCTGTAACTCCAAGTCAGTTACACAGATTGTTGAAAGCCTTGAATGCCAAGCCATCCCACTCCGTGGGGCAGACTAAATGAGTGAACATATAGGTTCTACTTTTTCCAGACAGGGTGGGAAGGAGAGTAAGGGATGGGGTGGCTAAATGAGCCCCTTACATTAGAATTCACTGGGAAAGTCATCAGGTGTAAACAGGGAAGGTGTAGACAAAGGGCTTTTTGCAGATATCCTGTTTACCCAGAGGGCACCCTGCAGGTTACCCGTCAGGAGTTCACTTTCCTGGTTGGTTTACACAGGAAAAGAAAGGCCCCCTGACAAACACCAGTCTGCAGTTTGTTCAGCTGTGAGATTTCCATTAACCAAACAGAAGTCCTCCGGCACAGGGCACACATTGCATGTTTGCTCAGCTCGCATGCAGTGGCATCTCGTCAAGGCCCACCGTTGTCTGCAAAGCCCTTCAAAGTCCTAAGTCCACAGAGAGCAAACAGTTTGCCTAGTCATTACAGTCAGCCTCGGTTTTTATGAAGCAGCTATGAATGTCAGCAGTCGCCAGTTGAAGAGAATCTCAATGAAACCACACATAGCATGGTGGTTAACTATTTCCCATCAACTGCTTTCTCTCTGCCAAACTGTTGAAAATGACATGGGTATATTTGGATGTCTTTGAGAACGGTGGAGTCTGGAGGGAATAGAGAGTCCCAGATGCTAGATGGCCCAAGCTGCCCTAAGCTGAAGCCTTGCACTTTCTTGTCTCACAAATTTGAAGAATAAAATGTTCAGACCAAAGAGGATACGTTTTAGAGAGAAGTTTATTTTGGATTTATAGGTGCGAGCTTAAGGGGGACAGTCTCGTGGAAGTGTAAAGTGCCTGTACAGCAAAATGGGTCGCAGGAAACAGGGTACCACTGAGCATCACTGCCTTGGAGCTCATAAGGCTTTATTGAATGGAATAAGGGAGGCTGGGAATATGCAGGACAGTCAATCCCCATTCTAAGTGCCAACGTGCCTCAGGTTGCCTTCACATCCTCTATATGGTGTCTAGGAGAGGAGTACACCAAGAATAGAAGTAACGAAAAATCAGCCCCCCGCAACACCCCGCTTTCTGGCATTCCCATACTCTGACTATGGCGAAACCAGAAGAAGATGATGTTTTGGCTTAAACATTTTGACTTCTGAAATAAGGTCCTTTGACCCCAAAGACGTTCCTAGCTTTTAGTGAAGAAAGACACTGGGCGGTTTTCCAATATGGAGAGAAATGGATTCCTCATCTTTTGTTAAGTTGTTTTTCCCTGGGTGTAATCGTAAACATTCTCTTTCAAAGCACCTTGGAGCACACCATGAGAATGTATCTGTAGTAGTGATTATGCGCAAGGCCTGCCACGAAGAACCCCTTGCCTGCCTGTTTTGCCATTTGACTGGAGCAAATGTCATGATGATGATTGCATTTACTTGTAAGAAAACTAGTTACCAAAAATGGTTCCAGAATTTTCCTTGGGGTCTTTTATCTAGTGAAGAGAAGCAAATTACAGCTGCTCAGAGCTCTGGCTCCAGGGTTGTCAGTTTTCTCAGTCTTTGCCTTCATTTCTGGGTCCTGGATTCTTCAAATCAAGTCCAGAGCTGGTGTTTTACTTTGCTTTTTGTTGCTGGGACAAACACCATGAGCAAAAAGCAAGTTGAGGAGGAAAGTCAAGGCAGGAACTCAAAGCAAGAAGCTGGAGGAGAAGCTGAAGCAGAGGCCACCCACCTAGGGATGCTGCTTACTGCTTTGCCCAAAGCGTGTCCTGCCTGCCTTCTTATAGAACCCAGGACCACTTGCCCAGGGATGGCAGCCCCCCTCAGGAATCTGGGCTCTCCCACATTAATCAACCAAGGAAATGCTCCCCCCCCCCATACACACACATGCCCACAGGCCAGATTTTATTGAGGTTCCCTCTTCCCGTGTGACTCTAGTGTATGTCAAACGGAAAAGTACTAGCCAGCACAGCTGGGTATGGTGGCATATGCCTATAATCCCAACACCAGGGACAGGAAAAAGGCAGGAGGACAGCAAGTTTCAGGCTATTCAGGGCTACAGAGAAAGTTTGAGACTAGCCCAGACTACAGTGAGATCTTGTCTCTAAACAAATATATGATCTACATAGCAGCAGGAGCCCTGGTTCCTGTCCCCAGGCAGCATCTCCGGCTTCATACAGACCCTTAGCTCCTGATCATGCCCCTTAAGCAAGATCTGTTCTTCACACTCAAGTTTCAGAGGCACTCAGTGAGAGATGTGGCACTTTCTTATTCCAGCCAGTTGTCAGAACACAGTGACCTTTGAAGCTGAGTAGCAAGCCCCAAAGGGAAACAGGCCACATTTCTTAAGGCATTCTAAGGGTCTGAAGATGAATCTTTTCATATTTACCTCTTGAAAAACTGCTTTTTTTTTTGTATGAATTCAATTGTATTCACAATCACATAAATTCCTAATCATGGAAAGGAAGAATGTGTCAATGTCCCTTTGTACTAGTATGACAGGTAATTTGGGGTGGCAGGCAACCCACTGCTTGAATTAACTATTGAACTAACTAATATAACTAACTAACTAGAACTTCTTTTTGATGTAAACATTTAAGCTGAATGTTCAATGTCAAGTATATGCTTCTGAAATTAACGGCTCCCCCATCATGCCCTGCGCCACTGCACACTGGATGGTGTTCGCCATCCCTGAGACAAATTACCTATTGGAAATCAATGCTATGTTCAATCACTTTGCTGATAAACAGTTAGATGAGACTGGATAAATCATTCTAATTGCTTCTCCTCTGATTTTCCTTGGCAACTTTAGATCAGATTTTTTGAGACAGCTTGTCCACATTTCACCAGAGAACTGGGTTTTGAAGTCAGTGAAGGAAAAAAGTGAATTCCCATCCACGCTGTGTACTCGTCCCTCACTGTTTGGCGACTGGCATCCTCAGGGCCCTTCACTGCTCTTAAGGTGACTGTTTCTTCTTATCATTAGCAAGAAGCTTCAGAAACCTGGTCAACAACAATCCTGAACAGCCTCAGAAGGAAGCATGGGTCACAGAATGCCCCGGACAGGCTGATGCACTACCAGGGACCCTAGGAATAATCTCAGGGCTAAAAGACTTGGTGTGGGTGGCCTGCACTTATGGGCTTCCTGATAAGAGGAAAAAAATATATAACAGAACCCTGGCTCTTGAGAATCTAGGAAATTACCCGTGGCCTTTCTTGCACTGTGAGTTTTCTTCTAATCTAACTTCTTGCAGACCTCCCCACCTGTAGCGAAATCAGGGCTCTTTGATTGGTACTCAAGACCAAGCTTTAATCTGTTTCCTGCCCCCAAAATTTCAGTCTTGGTGCACAAGGGAGATCTGATACAGGACCCGGAGCTTGGGAGCAAGGGATGCCTCAGCTTTGAGGAACGCTAGGATAACATCAGAAAACTGTCACGTGGGCTCGTAACAAGAGGGAAGGGATGTGTACGGGTATGGATGTGTTCATGGGTTTGTGCTTGCATGCACGTGTGTGGTGTAGGGCAGTAGATACTGCCTTTACTCATTTGAGGATCAGGCTGGCATGGGTGTGTGGTGGTTTAAATTCAAAACAAGAAAGGGAGGTGACAGCAAAGCCAGCTAGTTTGCTTTCTGTTGCTGTGATAATTCACCCTGAGCAAAAGCAACTAAGGGAGGAAAGGGTCTATTTGGCTTACACATCCAGGTCTCCAATCCATCACTGAGGGAAGTCAGGGCAGGAACTCAGGTCAAGAACTTGGAGACAGGAACCTCAGAGGAGTGCTGCTTGCTGGTTACTCCAGGCTCGCTCGCAGACTCATGCTTAGCGAGCTATCTTATTCATTCCAGGACATCTTCCTGGATGGTGCTGCCCACAGTGAGCTGGGCTTGACTGCATCGGTTAGCAATCCAGACAGTATCCCACAGACATAGTTCAGGCCATTCTCATCTGGACAACTCTTCAGTCCCTCCCGTGATTCTAAGCTGTGTCGCCAGGACTGAGAAGCCAGAACCATGAAACACAGGCAGGGTCAGGGACACAGGCTCCCTGTGGGCCATGGGGCCTTTCAGGCTCTCTGCTCTCATGTCCGGTGGGGTTCAGAGACTGAAGACATAGGATTGTTCAGGAATTCTCCCAGGCCAGCTTTCCTGGGATTGAAACTGAGACCCAGAATCTTCAGCTTCACAAGACTCGTGTTGCCTGTGCCTTCCACAGAAGTCACATAGAGGTGAGAAGGCAACTTGTGAGCTGGACTCTCACCTACTATGTGTGTTTGGGGCCTGAACTTAGATTGTTAGTCTTGGCAATAAGCGCCTTTACCCACTGAGCCATCTTGCTGGTCTTTTCTTAGTTTTGTTTCTTTGTTTTGTTTTCTTTGGTTTATTTAACAGCAATAGAAAACTAACCTACCACCGACGTTCATAATCCTTGATCCAGATCTATAATGTAACTTATTCTCCACACTGCCTACCCCGGCTTTACTATTGGACGTAATGTACAGACTGAGGTGATGCAGCACTCGCCTTCAGCACCAGCAGGGAGAGAGGAGTGGCCTGTGAAGAGCCGCTGCAGCCCTGGTTCTCGGGTAACCCTTTGGCTGCTGCTTTGCCACATGGCTGATTTAGCCACAGTCTGAAGTTTTCCACTGTTCCCGATTGCCAGTAAGGAGTATGTGGCCAGTCTCTGGAAGGGACCGAGGGAGCATGGGTGATAGTTCTCAGCCAAGAAAATAGAAGTTCTTTATGGCCTATGCTTCCTTTCAGGTACCAGGGGTGTCTGATTGGATTTATAACTTGTCTATGAAACAAAATAATGTGTTGGAAAAGCAGGCTCCAGGGGACTGTGGTTTTACTGAGACCAGAGCGTTGAGTGAACCCCTCTGGGGGAGCAGAGGAAGAGGCTTAGCCCTATCCCCCCTGCACGGCTGCCAGCTCAGGGCAGGACCCCGAGGCTCCTGGCTGCAAAGCCCCAGTTGGCAGGCTTGAGCACGTTAAGCGATTGGAGGTGGTGAGGTTTGAATGAGACATGCCTAAATGGATGTGTGCATTGCACACTTGGCCCCAGCTGGTGGCGCTGTTTCAGAAGGTTGTGAAGCATCACTGGGGGAAAGGGGTTATTGGGGGCCAGTGTTGAGGTTTTATGAAAGCCCTTCCGGTCCCAGTTCATTCCTGCTCCCTAACTGCGGACTGATGAGAGCCATGGGCCCACTTGTACTCCTGCCTTCCTGTCTTTCCCACTCGGAGGGACCTGTTCCATCTTTAAGCCAAGGAAGCAAAATAAGCTGTTTCTCCTTTAAGCTGCTTTTTGTACTGTTCTTCTTTCTTTCTTTTTGGATCAAAGCGAGAAAAGTAACTAATTCAGCAGAACCTAAAGGAAGGTCTCCTGCCAAGCCTGGCCCTCATGAACATGGCGGGCGCCAGCATTCCTGTGTGTGAGACCCTTGCCAGCATCTCATGCGTACTCCATCCAGAACAGTCTGCACAACTCAAAGCCGAAGCAGAGCCAGTGTTTCTGAGTGCTACACTGGCGCGGAGTCAGCGGCTACCTCCAGAGCAGAAGTAACAGAGCTGGAACAAGCCCTCAGCCGGTTAGAAATAGTGGCGTCTAGGGATAGGAGGAGCCTGCGGCTTTGTTCCTTTCCCCTATTGAATTTCTCTGGAAAATAGTTGAGGTTAGCATATGTTTTGTATCACTCGTGTGGAATGCAGCAAAGCGCGGGGCGGTGGCCACTTTAGCATGAGCCTTGGGTGAAGGAATAAATTTTACTCTCCCTTTATGCTGTGGGCAATGTGTTAACACGCCTCGGGCTGAATTGCCCTTGACTTAAAACACCTGAAGGCAATAAATCCAAGTTGTATCAGGTGACTCATGGGAAAGGCATGCTTCCCTCCCCCCACCCCCCATCCTCCTCTTCCACTGGTCCATGAGTGCATATACCAATCACCATCACTTAAAGGCTTATTGAAAACAGACTGCCGTGTTTCTGATTTAGTGTATTTCTGGTCTGTCATGCCGCCTGCGTATTCGCATAGCAGAGGAACTTCCAAGATCACTGCAGCTCTGGGGTCACCTGCTAAGCATCCCTGTCCTATGGGGCTAGGGTTGCAGATCACGGGGACAGTGTTCCTTGGCACCACATAAACCTGACACATACCCATAAGCCTAGAACTCAGGAGACAGAGGAGCCAGAAGGGGCAGAGGAGGTGGTAGCATGAGGAGCAGAAAGTCAAAGCAACACTCTACTGTTTAGCAAGGTCAAGGCCTGCTTGACCTAGGTGAGACCCTAAATAATAAACAAATAAAGAAATAAGTAAATTCACTGCCCTAACCAGGACAATTAGACTCTTTTAAACCAAAGATTACCCTTTCCTCAGGGACATTTCTGGGGACCCTACATATTAGCTGAAGGTTCACAATCTTAGGCCAACTTTCCAAACCCCTCTTAAAATCCAGTAGATTCTCTTCCCTAAGCTCTACTGAAACTCACTAGACTTCTCTCTCCCTCCCCATCCCTTGTGATGCCACTGCTTAGTGTCATGGCTCCCTGGTCCCCTTCCACTGCCCCTGCTTGAGCCCTGCACTGTGAACCTCTGCCTGCAGACCAAACACCACTCTTCTGTCCCCGCCAGACCCAGACCCTGGTCTTTCTCTCCTTCTTATGCCTTGCTCACTGCCACAGCAAACTCCTCTTGGTTCCTCTTTAAAAACTGCACAGCGTGTAGGGCCAGTACCTGAAGGACGCTGTGTTAGCCAATGCCTGAGTCTACATGTGCAGAGAAATGTGGGCAGAGAGAAAGGCACATACTCTACTCCACGACTGATGGAAGAGGCTGACTGTAAACCTGATGGAATTTGGTGGCACCTAGAAACACATCCCTAGGCATGACTGTGAGGGAGTCCCCGAGGGGGTTAGCTGAGTAGGAGTGGCCCACCTTTACAGCCTGCACTGAATGAAAAGGAGAAACTGAGCAGAGCCATATTCATCTCTCTCGGCTTCCGGACTGGATGTAAAGTGACCAGCTACCCCAAGCTACTATGGCGAAGCTCTCCTTGTAAGACAAAACAAGCTCCTCCTTCCTTTAGTTATTTTATCAGAGCAAGAACAGTAATTCAGGGGCTGGAGTTAAGAACTCTTGCTGCTCATGCTGGCGACCCAAGTTCGGTTCCCAGCACTCATATCAGCACTCACAAGCACTGGTATACGACCCCAGCTCCAGGGAACTGACTTCTGCAGACACTTCTCTGAGGTGCACAGTGGACATGTGCACACACACACAGGCATAATTCAATAAGACGTATCTGGGGGTGATGGTGCATACCTTTTAAATCCCACCACGTGAGAGGCAGAGGTGAAGGAGGCCAGCCTGCTCTACATAGGGACTTCTGGGCCAGCCAGGGCTACATACTGAAAGCCTGTAACAATAAGTAAGTAAGTAGGTAAATAAATAAGTAAGTAAATGAGATCTATTTTTTTAAAAAATACAAGGACAGTAATGCATTGTTTTCAGCCACGAAATAATTCATGCTTGCAAGAAATATCACATGGTAGGAAGTTTATGTGTAGAAACCTTCAGGTAAAAGCACATGCCACACACGGCTGATGATCTGGGCTTGATCTCTAGATCCACAGAAAGGCAGAGGACAGAAGTGACTTCATGGATTTGTCCTCTGACTAGTTTACTCATGTGCACACACACATACACAAGCGCACACATGCACGCGCACACACACACACTCCCCAAGTAAAAATATTTTAAAGAGTCATTTTATTTTTAATCATATGCATACATGTGTGAGGGTACACGCATGCGTATGTAGGTATCTGCAGAAGCCAGAGAGGGCATCAGATCTCCTGGAGCTAGAGCGACAGGCAGTTGTGCCTGCCCAGTAGATGTGGGCACTGGGAGTGCCCCCCTAGTCTACTGGAAGAGCAGCAAGCAGCCACCACTCCTGAGTCATCTCACCAGCTCATTAAAATGTTTTTCTTCAAGTGTGCAAAGTGTGTAGTTTATAAAATGATATGTCTTGTTTGAGTTTATTTATGCCTGTATTTGTAAATATAACATTTGGGCTTCTTTTTCCCAAAATGTTCACAGTACATAGAGTTATGGTTGATTTTGTTCTCTTTATAACTTTTGGGAATTTTTTTAAAATCCAGTAATAAACATGAACTACTGGTGGAAGAGAAGTAAACAATTTCTTAGTCTCTTTAGTAATCTTAAAGACACTGTAGAACTAACAACTGATTAATTAAACTCAGGTGCCTGCTTTATTACTGGTTTTGAAATCATTCTTGAATGGAAGATAATAAAGCATTTCATTTCAATCCAAGGAAGAAAGACAGGAGCATGACATCAGACCTGGGCATCAAGTTCATAGTCAACACTGAGGACGATACAGTTGTCACATGTAAAAAACATCACCCAAAAGCAGAAATCTGCATTAGAAATAAACATAAATTATATACCAAGGCTGTGAATTCAGACACTAAAAAAATAGTCCCAAATCAGTATGTTTTAAATATTAAACGCCTTAGGCACTGTTCAAAAATTAACCCAAATGCCAAGTATACAAAATGTAGGAGAAAAAAAGTACATCAGTCACCTTCTGCTTGGGTTCTTCATCTTCTGCTGTCTAGGGTCACAAGCATACATCACAAAGACTCATGAAAGATAAGTGTTAGCCTGCAAGGTCATCAGCAATGAAACTTTAAAATTCCTCCAGTTATTTTTTTTGATATTTTATTTTTTATAGATTTATTTATTTATTTATTTATTTATTTATGTGTACAATATTCTACCTGCATACCAGAAGAGAGCACCAGATCTCACTATAGATGGTTGTGAGCCATCATGTGGTTGCTGGGAATCTAACTCAGGACCTCTGGAAAAGCAGCCAGTGCTCTTAACCTCTGAGCCGTCTCTCCAGCCCCTTGATATTTTATTTTTATTGTGTGTGTGACTGTGAATAAGGGTACATGTGTGCAGGTGTCTGAGGAGGCCAGAAGAGGGCGTCGGGTTCCCTGGAGAAGGAGTTACAGGTCTACCCAACATGGGTGCTGGTATCTGCTCTCTATCCTCTACAGGAACCTCTAGTGTTCTTAACCACAAAGTCACCTTTTCACGCCTACAAGCACACATTTATTTACTCTTATACAATAAGGCCTGCATTTGGATAATTTTTCTTTTCTTTCAAATAATTAATTTATTTATTATACATCCCACACACAGTTTACTTATTATACATTCTTTTAATTAATTAATTTATTCATTTATTATACATCCCACACATAGTTCCCCCTCCCTCCTCGTCCCTCTCCCCAACTCGCCCTTCTCTTTCCACCCCATAATCCAAACCTCCTCCATTTCTGTTTAGGGAAGGGCAGGTCTTCCATGGATATCAACAAAGCATGGCATATCAAGTTGCAGTAAGACTAACACCGCCTTTGTATTAAAGCTGGGCAAGGTGACTCAGTACAAAAAAATGGGTTCCAAAAACAAATAAGAGAGTCAGAGACAGCCCCTGCTCCCACAGTTAGGAGTCCTACAAGAAGACCAAGTTACACAATTGTGACATATATACAGAGAGCCTACATCAGATTGATGTAGGCTCTCTGTCAGTTCAGTCTCTGTGAGCCCCTATGAGCCAAAATTAGTTGATTCTGTGGATTTTCTTTGGCATTCCTGACCCCTCTGGCTCCTGCAATCTTGTCTCTCCTTCTTCTGTGGGATCCCCGAGCTCCACCTAATGTTTGGCTCTGGGTCTGTTTCTATTTCTATCAGTTGCTGGATGAAGCCTCCCTATGCACCAAGCCACGAATATAGAAGAATCATTAGGCATCATTACACCAACATTCTTTTCTTCCAGTCAAGTTTGATTCTATTCCAACAAGTCTGATCCTATCCTAAGTCTCTGCATTATCTAGCCTGACAGAGGGCTGATTCCCGAAATATATAAAGAATTCAAGAAACTAGACAGCAACAAACCAAATAATCAAGGTTTTAAAAATGGGATAAGATCTAAACAGAGAATTCTCAATAGAGGAATCTCAAATGACTGAGAAACACTTAAAGAAATGTTCAACATCCTTTGTCATCAGGGAGATGCAAATCAAAATGACTCCGAGATTCCACTTTATACCCTACTTCATGCACGTACAAATCATCACCGCTAGTGAAAGTACTGATATAGTTTAGGGTTTTTTTTTTAATTAAGTGGATTCATTCTGATAAGTGCTTAGTCTTATATTAACCAAGATCCTAAATTAGCATGAGTTATATTTTATTGCCTATATTAAATAATTACATCCATTTCATTAACAAAAGCAAACAGCCTGTGTGTAGGTTTTTCACAATTTCTGGGTTTTCAGGCATGAGGGTGCATGCATGCCTGTCATCCATGCACTGGGAAGACTGAGGCCAAAAGATTGATGATTGCATGTTGTGTATTTGAGGCCGTTCTGGTCAACACAGAGAGACCATGTCTTGACAGAGAAGGGGTAGGAGTCAATGACAGGGAGAATGAGAGAGAGGGAGGAAGAAACAGAAAGAGAGAGAGAGACAGACAGAAAGAGAGACAGAGAGACAGAGAGAGAGGTGGAGGAGGAGGAGAAGGAGGAGACAAAAGAAAAGGGCAAAAATTCTGGCCTGACTCACATCACAATTCTATCAGTAAGCTCAGGGTAGTGGCTTGTTTGATGAAAATCTATTGTCTTCTTTTGGTTCCCACTTAAGACAGAAGAAAAAAAATGCCCCCTTGGTTTTGTATCAGTTCTGTTTGTTTTGTGGTAGAATATAGAGAAATGTTCTCACACTGGGTTTTGACAGAGGAGAGCTTGGATGTAGTCAGTGTTTTTGGAATCTGCGTTCACTGTTTCAATGCTTCTCTGTTGAGGTTTGCTCACAAAAATACAGGGAAGAAATCCAAGGAAGCCCCCACCTTCCTATGGTCTAGTCCAAAGCCAGACTGTCCTTCTCTAATGTTTATTGTTTGATATATTGTCTTTATTGTATCAAAAATCTATAGTAGTTATCCATAATACATAAAGGGACATAATGAAGACACACGTTGGGTGTTTAACACATGTTCACTGGCTGTCCAAGGAGTTTCATGTGAGTGGGTGTTGTGGCCTATTTGGCCAGCACTCCAGGTAAGAGACTTTTTTCACACCACCAGGACAGATGGACTTCAGTACCTGGGCTGCCAGGTCACTGTCCTGAGAGAAAGGGCTAATCAGCTCTTAGGGTGAAACTTTGAATTCAGGAAACTTTAAAAACCTCTGTCTTCAGAACTTAAAAACAGAGTGATTGGCTTGCTTTCAAGTTCATTTAGTGCTTACATCATTCACAAACATTAATGGTCCTCCTATGGAAATGAATATGTACAAAATAAGAACATACATAGGAATAAAATTAAAATCATCCAAAATTACACCATACAAAACTAACGTTCCCAAGGAATTTCTCTAAAGGTAGGTGTGTGTGTGTGTGTGTGTGTGTGTGTGTGTGTGTGTGTGTGAAAGAGAGACAGAGAGAGATTTATATGTATTCACACATCACGCATTGTCATATGCAAATAAGATCCCATCAACTATATTCCTGTTGACTTTAATTTTCCATCAAATGTGTCCTGGGCAGCTCTCTATCTGAATACATTTTTATACCCTGTTATTTTTAATGGCTACCTTGTGTGGCTGTGCCTTTTTTTTTCCAACCCATTCCTTTTGTAGGAGTGTTGTTCACTTCTTGCCACAAGCAGTAAGGAGCTCTCACACAGCAGACCTTAGCATTCTGATGTAGATTTGTGTGGCTTTCTGTCCTCAGCAAATACAATCCTGGCAAGCCGAGAGCCCAGCAGGCCTCCTGGCAGATGGTCTTCTATGTCTCTACACATGGGGTCAACTGGTATTTGGCTAAACTGAATGGGCAATTAAATCTAGAATTAGAATGCCTTTTTCCTCTGATCAATTTGATTTACTATTAACTCGTATGGATCAAACAGTTAATGCTTATGTTTTCAGCACCTCTTGCGTTCTTCGTATCTCCTCTCCATTCTCTACATAAAATTCCGACAACATAAAATGCACACATAATAAATAGATAACATATACTTTAGCCATATCATTTGTTATTCACAAAGGATGGATGCAATTGTAAATATACCATCTTGATTAGATTTTCTACTGCTGTGATGAAACTCCACGAGCAAAAGTAACTTGGAAAGCAAAGATTTTATTTCACCTCACAGGTTATAATCTGTCACTGAGGGAAGTCAGGACAGGAACTCAAACCAGGCAGGAACCTGGAGGCAGGAGCAGATGCAGAGGCCATGGAGGAGTGCTGCTTACTCGCTTTCTTGCTCTTGACTTGCTCAGTCTAGTTTCTTATAGAACTTAGGACCACCAGACCAGAGATAGCTCCTCCCACAGTCAGCTGTGTCCTCCCATTTCAATCATTAATCAAGAAAAGGCCACAAGCTTGTCTACAGGCCAATCTTCTGGGGGCATTTTCTTAACTGAGGCTCCCTTTCCCAAATGACTCTAGCTTGGGTGGAGTTACACACATTGGCACACATGCTAATCTGGATTTGAAAAGTCATGGCTATTCTCCACCAATTAGAGTCGGCTATTTTCATATAGAATACTGAGAGTGGCAGAGAAAAACACAGTCTCAGGTGTTTATTGTTTTCAAGCCACAGAACACACATTTCTTTTGTGTGTGTTTGTGGGACTTTGATGTGTACGTGTTCACATGTGCATTTGTGAGAAGGGGTCCCAGTGGTCAATATCCAGTGAACTCTTCAATGTGTCTTCATTTTATTTTTGAGACAGAGTCCCTCGTTGGGAACTGTGGCCTTGCTGTTAAGATTGGACTGATTTTCCAAGAGCCTCAGGGGTACCTCTGTCTCTGCTTCCTGAACACTGGAGTTACAAGCATGGCCACCATGCCCATCTTTTTACATGGAGTCTAGGGATCACAGTCGGGTTCCCACACTGCAGAACAAGCACCTCACAAACTAAGCGATTGGCCCACCTTCACGATATGCATTTCTATGAGAAGAGATACTGATGAGAGAGCATCTCTAGCTATTCCAGAGCCCTGCCTAGAGCTCTGTCCCCAGCCCCCATGTGGGACCGCCCACACCACCTGTAACTCCAGCTCTATTGCTTTCCTCTTCTCTCCCTGGAGACAGCAGGAATTTCTTGAACCCAGAAGTGAGTTCCAACTAGTCGGGTGGCTGTGCTAGCCATCGTGATGATCCTTCTGGACTCTGAGCACTGTCAACATCGCTAGAAGGCCAGGCTAATGTCAAAGGTGGTTTGAGAGAAAGCAGGAGAGGGTGGCAGATGATGACACCAAGCCATGAATGCCTGGCCATAAAATCACCATGTCACGGCTTCTCCTCAGATCCTCCTGTCTGCTGACACGCTGAGGGTGGATACAACTCAGCCCCGAAAACAGGAGCTCCTAAAATGCTTCCACAGTTGAAAAGTGGGTGGGTGGGGCTTGGTGTAGCACGAAGGTAGCGATCCGCATGCTGAATGGGTCAGCTGGGAAAAGAAGGGAAATGAGTCACCTCAAACAGCTGTGAGAGTGGAGTAGGCTTTGGCTCATGGCCACTGTTTGCCAGTAAAAGCAGCAGCAGCAGCTACAATCCTGCTCACACAGGCCATGCAGATTCTCTCCAGACTTGCATTCACAGAAAAACTTGACAATCAGGTGGCCCGCACTTGTGCACCGTTATGCCAGCCCTTCCTGGTTCCACCTGGCAGCATTAACAAAGAAGAAAATCAGTCCTGAGGTGAAGCCTGCCCTCTCTTTACGGATGCAACAAGTATCAGCCTTTCAAGGGAAGGAAGCACACACCTAGAAACCAAGGGTGTTCCAATGTAATTTGTATATAAAGTCACCAGATTTCTGGCTATTCTGGAAAGTGTGTGTGTGTGTGTGTGTGTGTGTGTGTGTGTGTGTGTGTATGTGTGTGTGTGTGTAAAACAAAGCATTGAGATGATTTCACACCCTCACCCAATTACAAACTTCCAGCTGCCAGTGAGACACGCCAATGCCAGCTAAAGCCCCCACTAGAACACTGTAGAAAGCCTGTCTTTGGGTTCCGTTCCCAGCACCTAACATGGATTCAACTTGTGACATTCCATTTGTCTATTTTTTGTTTTAATTATGTGTATATGTGGGGAGGGGGTTACACACATGTGTGAAGATGCCCAAAGAGACCAAGAAGAGGGTGTCATACCCCCTGGAGCTTGAGTTACAGGTCGGGAGCCACTCATCTTGGGTCCTCTGCAAGAGCAGCAGGTGCTTGTTCCCATTGTTCCAGAAGTTATCTGTGTTTTATAGCATAGAATGGACAAAGGGAGCCTGAAACTGCTGGGACTGTGCTCTTCTTGTTGCTGTAGTTCACAAGAGACCATTGTATCTCACGGAAGGCAATGATAAAAATGCATTCTGGTGAGAAGCCAAGGAAATGAGAGCACAACGGGACTGGCATCTTTTAGGCATGTTTGTGTAGTAGCCTTTCATATTCTAACAAACAAGAACCATAAGCTCTTTGGCTAGACAGGCTGCTGACCATTTGGTTCTTATAATTCCTGTATTTATAAATCCAAGAAAATAAATCTAGAGAGCTATTAATCTGAAAAGCATATAAAGGAATAGCAGGTATAAACAGAAGTTCAATAAAATATTATAAAATATATTTTCATTCCCAGGGAACCTCCAGAAGGGGGATGATCTATTAGATGTTTTTAAAAACCACTTTAAATTGAGTATCAGTATGAGTATGTGTGTGTATGTGTGTGTGTGTGTGTGTGTGTGTGTGTGTGTGTGTGTGTGTAGTAGTAGTAGTAGTAGTAGTAGTAGTAGTAGTAGTAGTAGTACATAAAGGACCCAGAGGGGAGCACTGGATTGCCAGAGAGGGAGTTACAGTTAGTTGTGAGCCACCTGACAGAGGTGTTAGGACCAGAACCCAGGTTCCCTGGAGAAGTGGTACATACTCTTATCTGCTGAGCCATCTCTGCAGCCCAGTGTTAGCACTGGGCACTCAACCACATAGCCCACTGCCGTATTTCCCTGCATTAAGTCCGACACTGCTGTTCCAGGGATTGGATACAGACACTTTGCTGTGTCCGTCTGAATATGATGTCCAGTGAAAATCAGTCTGCCTTTTTTTGCTCAGTCAAGTCTGCAGCAAACCCACTGCATCCTATGGTTTCTCATGTAATTCAATCAGTTCTCGTGGCTGCTGACAATCCACTCCTTAGGCCTGCAGTCTTTTGTTTCAAGTGTGTAACTACTGTGAGATGAAATACTTTTGTGTTTACTTATTACCAAAGTGAGAGTAGTTTTCGCTGTTGTCATGGAAATTTTCATACAATTTTAGGAAAATAGGATAGTTTTCAGAAGGGTCAGGTTGGTAATTCTAAAGGTCCTGGGTTCAATCCCCAGCACCTCACCAAAAATTAAAAAAAAAATGTAATCCTTTTAAGTTATATTTTTAGCAAAGATATTTTTATAACAACAGCAATTTCATGAAACTTAAAAAATAATTAGGATAAAACTTTGACATTAATGAACCCCTTCAAAAGTGAAATTGCATGTGTCAAAGAATTAAACAGAATTCATTTTTATTATACTTATCATTTATCTTCACAAAAACAGAATATGTATTTTCTGAAGTAATATATAATTATCTGTATAAATACTACTGCCTTTCCCATAGTTCATTATTCAAAAATAAACAAATGTTTTATTAAGGTTTTATTTAAGTAAATTTGGGGCGCTCTTCAGAAATGGAAGTAATAAAAGTGCTATTTAGTATGAAATTTTTTTTAAATGTACAGCACATGAACACACAGCCCTGGGAACATATTTTGAAGCACGAAATCCCTGCCACTCACCCCACCCCAAGGAACATAAAAGACGCTTAACATAAAGAGGCTCCTGACAGTACGCCACACCACCACTTTGAAGATGATCCGGTGAGACTCATGCAATATGCATAAACAATATGGTTGTGATTTTGCAAAATCCTGATGAGACTGCAAGCCAGGGAAACAGAACAGACAGTCCCGACAAGAAGAAAGATTGTATTAGCCTTTGTTCTTCCGTTCACAGCCCTTGGGAAGCTGAGCCTTCTCCCTCCTGAGGCCGCAGGTGGAATGCTGAAAATACGTGTACCATTCAGTGTATCAGTTTTCTGTCAATTACCCGTAGATCCTCAGTCCACGGAAGGATCAACCTTCCTTAGCAACGTGAATGTATGGCACTTTGCCTGTTAAGTTACAAACCAAATCCATGAAAGTTCAGTTCACACCCAGTATACAGCAAAGACAGGGGGCGGTTGCTGCAAATCTGAGGCCATCCCAGGCCACCATAGCAAGTACCAGGCCAGTCCGGTCTACATCAAAACAAAATAAAAATAAAAGGAAAAGTGAAAAAAATCCAATGAGAACACGGCTGATACGGGCAGAACACGGACACACCCAATTCTTCAACAATTTCAGTGCAATGGTTTATGTCACATGGGCAAAAATTGTGTTCACATAGAAATGAAAACATTCTCAACAATAGACAGCAGATTCGAGGTACATGTTTCCTTCTCGCAGGGCATTCTCTGAACTTCGGGTGGCTAAACAGCGACTCTGGCCTCTGTGGTGCTTGCCACGGAATGGGTTTCCGAGCGAGCACAGAGGCGAGGCAGAGGGTGGCTGGAAGGAGCTCCTCTCTAAACACCAAGGACTTCTGGCTCTTCCCACAGGTGAAAGCGCTGAGACACCCAGCCACTGATGTCAGTGACATCAAGATGAGAAAGGCCTTAGCTAACTTGTGCGGGTTTAGTAGACACAGCTGCATATATCCCATCAATCTGTGTTTCAGTGTGATTATTACTAACCTATGGGTAGGCTGATGCTATGTACAATGTCCTAGTAATTTATACATACTAAAGGTGAGCCTCCACTCAAGGATGATGACACATAGCTTTTGATTTTCATGGGTTTCCCTCTCATTTAGTGAAATTACATTGCAGTGAGCTCTATTTCAGAGGTCTGACCTCCTACACTCCATCCCTGGGAGGCGTTAGGAACCCATCTTTCTTCTTAAACTGTTGTATTGTGAGTCCACTTACACCACCAACAAGATCTTTGTGTGAAGGAATACACCTGGACTCGTCCAGCTAAGCTGCACAGTGGCCTGGCTTTTCTCCATAACACTGAGACTCCTGGGCGTTTTCAGATAGATGATGTTCACCAAGGAAGATCTGCGGCTCCAGATGTGTGACTTCTCCTGAACTCTCCTTTCTTTTTATGTGTATGAGTCTTACACTTGCATGTATATCTGTGCACATATACCTGTAGAAGCCAGAAGAGGGCAATGGATTCCCAGAACTGGAGCTACAGATGGTTGTGAGTCACCAAGTGAGGGCTGTGTGCAGGCATGTGTTCGTGTGTGTGTGTGTGTGTGTGTGTGTGTGTGTGTGTGTTCTCTGTTGGCCTGGAATTCACTATGTAGAGTAGACTGTCCTTAAATCTGTGATAGTCTTGGGTGCAGGGATTACAGACGTGTACCCCCTCACCTGGCTCCGCTGCTACCCTGACAGCCCCTCTGTCATAGTGCCTCTTTGATCATGTGCCACTAACGTGGCTACGTCTTCAGGTTTCATCTACAGAAAAAGCAATCAAATCTGTATATAGTTGCTGACATTGTATACATTTATTAACAGCTGTCGCTTTGTAGTAATGGGTCTCAAAGTCCTTCCCCAGTAGAGGCTCTGACTGTCTCAGGCACAGGAGAGATATGAAAGACAGTGAACCCCAGGCACCGGCTTCTGCCCCCAAAGAGTGAGTTGATGGTGCACACTGTTTGACAGAGAGAAGTTTTACAATCGACGGCCATATACCAGTATGTAATTAATGTATTGAGGAAGAGACAAGATAATCTAATCTAGATGCTGAGTCCTTCCTCTGGGCATGAATTCCATAGAGTCTTGCTTAATGAAATATAATTTTCTAATAATGCTCAAAAACCATTTCCTTATTCCTTTATCTGTTCCCATATGTCGTTCTGGGGGAACTCATCTATTAGTGTGGCATCCATAATGGTTGACATTAGCGGCTGACAAAATAATTCCTAATACGAAAGTAGTTGTTTTTCTTTAAAAATGAAATGGATAGAGTGTTTTCTTTAAAACAACTAAAACTTAAAGGCTGGCTACTGTTTGATCCAAATATACCACTTCTGGGTATGTACCTGAAGAAAAGGTCAGCACACAGTAGAGATGCCTGTGTACACATAATTTTTAGGGAATTAGTTATAATTGTCAGTCATGGAATAAGCTATATTTTTTTACTATGGGCTAAATAAATGAAGAAAATGTGATATTTGTGATATGTGTGTATGCATGTATGTGTGTATGTGGTGTGTGTACAGTGTCTCTGTGTGTGGTGTGTTTGTGTAGTGTGTGTGTGCAGTATGTGTGTGTGCAGTGTGTGGGAGGGAGAGAGATTTTAGTCACCTTTAAACATAATGAAGTTGTATCTTTTGTAAAGAAATGGATAAAACTAGAGAATGTCATCTTAAGAAAATCCAATCAATCTCATGCACGTATATACACAAAAGAATCTCTTCTCTAAAATCTATGTATACAGAAGTCCAAAGGAAACACAAACTAAATGTATAAAGTTTTATCTTTAAAAACTAGACCGACACGAAAAATAGAAATTTGAAATAGTGTCACATTTAGAAAATGACTTTAAACAACCCAGGTATATTTTCAATAAAACTAATGTTTTTTTCTTTTAAGATGAGTATATGTTCTTAAATGCTTTAAAATAATATCTTTGAAAGTGCTTATACAATAATTTATTCAGAAATGTTTACAATTATTTTTATTTTATGAAAATCTATTTAATTACTAGAGTAAAACTACATTCTACTTTTGATCTTGAGGGTTCTCAAAACAAAATTATGTCAAAGATGTGATTATTGACATAGAAGTTTTCCTGCTCTGAAGGAAAGGAGAATAGTTTTCACCAACTATTAAGGATGCCATACTCTATTTGATTGTATGCTTAGACAAGCCGAATCCATGGACAGAGAACCCAGAAATATGCGTTGATAATTAAATTTCTTAATGTCTGATGTTTCCAGGTAGATAACCCTACATATAGCTCCAAGTTTTTCTTGATGAAGATGTATTTTAAGGTACGAGGAAGGACTATGTCTTCATAAAGAGTTTTCTACTCTGATTTATGATTTTGGAGCATTTACATGTGTGTATGTGGGTGTCATTGTTGTTTCTGGCACTGGGTACCGCATGTATTGACAGAAGCAGCCTGCTTTCCCTGGCAGCCCAGCTCTAACCCGCAGCATCACCTCTGCACAAACACGGCTTCGCCTTCCTCTCCCGAGCTCTCCTTTTTTTCCCACACCATCTAATTATTTGGTACACTATTCATTTTTGTTTTATTTATCATCTTATTATTTTTCAAGAACGTAAGCTTAACTAAGAGCACAGATTTAGGTTGCAGTTGTTTGTAACCACATCTCTCTCCCTAAAGGAGAACAAAGCCCATGCTTGGTTACCAATAAGTTTAATAATGTGTTCATTTTTCAGATAAAAATATTTACTCAACATTTCTATGTTCTGATACGGTGAGATTCTATTAAGTGGTCCTTAAACATTAAAGACAGAGAGAAAGAAAAGAAGGTCTTGCATATTTAGTTTGGGTTCTTTTCTGTAGCCGTGGTAAAATACCATGGCCAAAGGCAGCTTAAGGAAGAGTTTATTTCTGTTGTGGTTTGGTTTCAGAGGCAGACGCAGTGTGGTAGGGGAAGGATGGCATCAAGACACAGGGAGACTGCATCTTTAACCCCAGACAGGAAGCAGAGTGGGATAACTGGAATGGAGGGAGGCTATGGACCCCCAAGGCCGGCTCCCAGTGATGTCCTTCCTGCAGTAAGGGTGAATCACTTTCCCGAACAGCACCACCACCCGAGGGCCAAGTGTTCAAATACCTGAGCCTACAGGGGACATTTTTATTCTGACCACAACACTCCTACACTAAAAAAGAAGTTAATAAAGTGATCTCAGCTCAGATCTCTGCAGATTTTTCAAGGGGAGTGGGAGAATACTCCCCACAAATCACTCCCTCCGTCTGCCAGGGTATTCTGTTTAACCACTGGTAAGAAACCTCTAACCACCCAGTTTTTCTCTGCCATCCATCCGAGCGGATAAGAAGTGACTCAGAAATTCCTTGAGCCCTCTTGGCAGCAAGGTTGTCTCTGGCCCACATGCTTCATGGCTGCCTCAGGATTCCTCCCTGGAGAAAGGTTACAGAAGGCCAGCACTCAATGGTGAGCCTCTTGTGGCAGGCTGGGACACTCTCTTTGCTCCCAAAAGGGGGATCCCCACATGTCCTGCAGGCATCAAAGACTGAGTTCAGTCTAGCAAGGTCTTTCAAGACATCTCACGCACTTTGTGTCATGAGATAAAAAACTGAATTTGGTTTTGAAGTGAAGTAGTGTTATTATCGTTTCCTCTTAAAGAGAACTGTTTTGGGATGGAGAGGTTGTTTAGTAGTTAAAAAACACAGCTGCTCTTGCAGAAGACTTGAGTGTGAGTCTCAGCATGCACACGGTGGCTCACAACTGTCTGTGATGCCAGTTCCGGAGGATGTGATGCCAGTTCCGGAGGATGTGATGCCCTTTTCTGGCATCCTTGGGCACCAGGCATGCACATGGAACATAGACACATTTAGGCAAACACTCATACACATAATTATATTAAGTAACATGTATTTAAAGATGAATTAGTTTAGCATGAGAAGTATTTGTGTGTAGAAGGGGATGTGTCCTGCATTCCTCAGTCAAGTCTCCAAGGATCTTCCACCTACTGTCCCATTTAACTCTTCTTGTGATTCCAAGATATTCCTATTCTATCTTCCTCATTGGCTGAGGAGGAAGCGGAAGATCCATCACGGCAATTCAACAGTTAAGGACTCTCAACTGAAAGCGAAAACCCTAGATTTCTGGCCAGGAAAATTTGAGTTCAACATCCAAACTCCGCAAAGGCACCAAGCCAGTTTTTGAAAAGTCTCTTTCAGTACCATGTACAAGGAGCAACGTGAAAATAAATTTTTTAAAAGTCTGCTTCAAAATACATAAATGTGATGCTGCCTTCTGACCCCACCTAAGTGACAGTGGGGAATGGTGACTGCTAACTAGAGGAGCCAAACCGAATATTCCAACCTGCAAGGCAGCATGACACTTCACAGGGGGTTAACGGGATGGAACAGTCCCTGACATTCTATGAAAGGAAAAGCTAACTCTGCAAGCAGTGGGAAGTTGAAAAGCAGATTCAAAGGAAAATATTGAGATACAGGAGAACATACATAACTAATACGCTGTCAGAATTTGTTGACTGGGAAGTATGAGATGGTGAGGGGCAGGGGGAGAGGAGGTGGGGAGGAGGGAGGAGAGGAAGGCGAAAGAGAAGGAGGAGTGAAGGAAGGAAGAGGGAGAGGAGGACTAGAGCGCACGGGACCTACTGCTTCTCAGTTACTAGACTGTGTCAGAGTGTTGTCACGTGGCAAAAGGACAATAAGTGGATTCAAATTTAAAAAAGAAAAGTTGACCACAAGAAGTGACTCACAGGTCAGAATACAAAGGGGCTTTCCCGTTGCCATTTCAAAAGCACCTTGCATTTCCCCTATGGCACCATCTCACTTGGCACCTTTCAAAAGATTCGGCCCCAGCCTTGTAGTTTTTAAGAGCAAGGGGGAAGGACTCATATTCCTTAAACTTGTGAAATTTATTTCACCAAATCAGGCCATTAAAGCAGAGGGAAGGGCAGGAAATGGAAAATTCAACTTGCTAACTAAGAAATAAAGCCAAATGCAATTTCAGATTTCATTTTCATTCTGAAAACTCTCCTCTTCTTGGGACGTTCTTTCTTTAGCAGGAGTGCTGGGTTATTTCTTCTCATCCGCTGTTTGGTGATTGGGGGAAAACGCCCACACTGTAGAGGCTGAGCGTGGCTTCTGAGCCCACACTGTGGTGGCTGAGTGTGGCTCCT